>NW_027223757.1:55669899-57044274 GCF_028538775.1 Myotis yumanensis
ATATACACTTTGCCTGGTGTGAAGTCAATTGCATTCGGACGCCTTGACCTTAAAAAGCAAACAACTTTTGCAGGCACAAGATGTCAACGTTCAACTTTTACTATATCGTTGTTCACTTTCCCTATTTATACAATATTCCTTCAGCCTCTTACCGAGGATGCGCTGATTAACAGTTCTTCTAAGTGAGAGTGTGAGCGCCTACATTTTTCAATTCGATGAGTTAAAAGACCTCTGGGACTGGGAAGATAAAGTAACCTTGAAGATATTACCTACAGGATTTTCCAATAGAAAAACTGCAGGACCAGCTGCTGAGCTGGGCCGTGCAAAGTCCCTGGCTCTTTCCAGGGGCTGGAGCAGCAGGAGACCTTAGGTTTGGCCTGTCACTCACCTGACTGGGTGCCTGTATCGCGAAAGCTTTCCAGAGGCTTCCGTCATCCCGGGCATCTGGAGACGTAAGGAGATGAATCATAGTTATCACTCACCTTTTTCTAGAACCTGGAAACTCGCGGGACCAAGCCTTCCTCGCGCCCTCAGGGAGAGTGACCCCAGGGCTCTTTGCAGCCTCGCTTTTGGCCCGATCCCCGTGTCGCAATTGCTCTCGCCTCATCAGCACCAACAGGGCCACGGGTAGGACCACCGCAGGACCTCCAGCGGGCGCGATCTTAAGCGAGGGGCTGGCCGGGCGCGTGTCTCCCTCGGGCCGGCGTTCCCAGCCCAGGAGAACTATCTGCGCCCCTCGGAGGCGCGGCCAGCCACGCGCAGCTCACTCACCACCTCCTCGGCGTGGTGCGGGGTCTCCTCCTCCTGCTTTCCTCGTGCGTCAACCCACGGTCTCCAGAAGCCTCCGGATCTGCGGAGTGGGGAGCAAAGACGCGCAGAGGAGACATGAGCCCAGACTCGGCAGAACCGATCGCTGCCGAGCGTGGACCCCGGGGGAGTGGGGAGGGAAGGAGGAGTGGAGGGCGGGAGCGGAGAGGAGGAGCTGGAGAGGCATGCGCTGGAGGGATGCGGTAAAGGAAGTGCAGGGCGGTACCCGGAGTCCGCGCTCCCGTGCCGCGCGGGGCCCTCGGGGGCCGCGGGCTGCAGGCGGCAGCAGTGCGCGCACTCGCCGGCCCCGCTCTCCGCGCGCTCCGCCGTCTCCATGGCGCCGCGGGGCTAGGCCGAAGGCCCCTGCCAGCTCACAGAAAAACCTGCCCCTGCACAAACCAGGCCTGCGCCCCGCGCAGCTTATATAGCCTCCCCGAGGCCTGCTGCACATTGAGAGGTTCGCTCCCTCTCCGCCCCTCTCTGCCCTGCTCGCCGCATAAACAAAAAGGCTGCGCGTGAAGGCGAAACGGACTGAACCCGGGTGTGAACGCGTGCAGCTCCCAAATGGCCCGGGAAGGGGTTTGTCGAGCGAGTGTTAATCGCTCTTCACACATGGCTGCGGAGAGAAAAACAACATTCGCCCGAGCAGCCAATTTCCAAGTGAAAAGATTAGGAGGGGATAAAATTAACTGATTCTACACGTTTTGTGTATTTCTGCAAATGGGCCAAGTGGCTGGTAATTAATGCTTGACTCGCCCAAGTTTCAAGGCTTTTTGGCCTTTGGCAAATGAAACTGGTTCTGCACCCCATATTGTAAAAACGGGATGCGAATAAATGAAAAGAAATGACCTTAACTCCTCTTTCCGGCATAATACAAGATGGGTGAACGAATGGACTCCTTATAAAAAGTATACCTGTGTTCATACATCTGCCTCTTATTATTTGAAGATAATACAAAATCCAGAAGAGATAAATTGTACAACCTTGAATGTTCTAGCCAAGAAGGCCAGAAATTGGAGTCGCGATTTTTCCCAACATATTATTAGTCCCCTGAAGATAAGTCTTGAGTTTTATATATAGAATTCTTGGCAGTTTGTCACTCAATGATAATTAGAACATTATTTTGTGGGGGCAGAGTATGTATAGAATGATGATATCTTGAAAAGTTATGATATGGGGCAAGTTAGTCAACTTCTATGTGACCCGTTTCTCTTGTTTAAATTACCCCTCACTACAGAGGTCCCTTAAATGTGATAAATGTTGTGCTTCAAAGGAAAGATGATATATAAATGCCATATTTTTTCAAAATGTTTTAAATATTAGAGCTGACTTCCCCTTAAAAGTTGTAGATAAAAAATACACTTTGAATGTAAGTATAGTGTCTCTGCTATTCATTCAGCTACTCATAGGAAAATAATCCATTGGATTAATATCTAAGGCCTATTAGGAAGGTGAGATACGGTTTGCTTCATATAATGAAATTTGTAATGATAGGTACTTAATGTCTGTCTCAATGCCCTAGAACAGTGATTTTCAACCTTTTTCATCTCATGGCACACATAAACTACTAAAATTTTACGGCACACTAATAAATATATTTTTTGCCAATCTAACAAAAAAAATAGGTCTAATTTTGATTCATTCACACCAGATAGCTATTGTTGTGTTGGCTGTTGTCATTTTTTTTTTAATTTGACAATTTAAAGATAAAGAGGTCAGTGCCTATTTAGTCAGGGGCACTGACCTCTTTATCTTGCACTCTATTAACAGAAAAAAAAAACATCAAATCATCTGACCTGACTTTCCTCCTATATTCTCTGTTGCCTTATCTTTGAGCCATCACCATCTCTACCCACTTCACCAGGCCAGAAAACCTGGGGGTATATGTAATCTTCACTTTCATGTCCATCCACATTTTATGATTTGACTAGTTCTGTAGATTTTATTCCCTAAGTATTCTTCAAATATATTCATTCTTTTTTATTATTGCGGCACACCAGTGTGCCAAGGCACATGGGTTGAAAATCACTGCCCTGGAATTACAGAATACTTACTATGGTGCCTAACACATAGTAAACTCTCAACAAATTTTAAGCTATTTAATAAAATATAGGCCTTTACCAAACGTTGAGCTATTTGATCAAATGGCCTATTGTTTCAGTTCTGTAAACATCTTTTGAGGAACCTGTAATATGCTAAGTACTGTGCTTTCCAGATATAATGGCGAATAAGATAGCTCCCATTTCTGTAAGAGGATATGGTCGTCACTATCTATGGTCATCACAATAGCCACATAAGCAAAAGTTTTTAAAAAGTGCCATATTAAGGAACAAAAGCATATTTTACTCAGAGAAGTGGCACAAGGGAGGAAATACTGTAGCTATGTCTGTTTGGGACAACCACAAAAGCCTTCTTAGAGTAAATGGCACGTAAGTTGCAATTTCTAGAATTTGCAATTTCAGCCTATAAATAGTACAGTGTGTGTGTGTGTGTGTGTGTGTGTATGTGTGTGTGTGCATGTGTGCGCGTGCAGGGAGGGAGGAGAAGGAACAGTGGTTCTAGGGCTAGGTATGGCTAGAGCAGAGATGTGGCTGAGGAGATAGAAAGGACTTGGACTATTAAGAGCCTAGTATGCCATGCCAAAGCATTTCAGTTTGATGCTGTAAGTGCTGGTGAAGATTTTAAGCAGGAGAGTGGAATGATCAAATTTTGCATTGTATGAAAATCACTCTGGCAGCCCTATGGAAGATGGACTTAAGGAACGCTGATAATAGAGAGAAGGAGATAATTTACAAAGTCAGTGCAATATTTCAGGCAACAGATGAGAAGATAGATATTAAAGATAGACTGTACATGAAAGAACATATTTGAGCCCTATCCGGTTTGGCTCATTGGATAAAGTGTCAGCCCTCAGACTGAAGGGTCCTGGGTTCAGTTCTGATCAAGGGCATGTTCCTCCATTGCAGGCTGATCCCCAGCCCTGGTTGGGGTGCAGGGGGAGGCAATCAATCGATGTGTCTCTCTTACATTGATGTTTCTCTCTGTGTGTCTCTCCCCCTCCCTTCCACTCTCTCTACAAATCAGTGGGAAAATATTCCCAGGTGAGGATTAAAAAAAAGAATTACTATATTTGAAGGATACTTAGGGAATAAAATCTACAGAACTAGCCAAATCATAAAATGTGGATGGACATGAAAGTGAAGATTACATATGCCCCCAGGTTTTCTGGCCTGGTGAAGTGGGTAGAGATGGTGATGGCTCAAAGATAAGGCAACAGAGAATACAGGAGGAAAGTCAGGTCAGATGATTTGATGTTTTTTTATCTGTTAACTAGAGGCCCAGAGCACAAAATCGTGTGCAGGTAGGGTCCCTAGGCCTAGCCTGCGATCAGGGCCATCTTCCTCCCGCTCGCCAGTCCCCAGTCCTGCCCCACCACCACCCACCCCGGTTCCCCATGGTTCCCCGTTCGCCATCCTGCGATTGGAGCCTGTGGGCCGGGGGAGGGACCAAGAGGTGGTCAATGCATCTCATAGTGACTGGTCGAACAGTCATTCTAGTCATTACACCGTTACAGTTGCTGGGCTTTTATTATATAGGATAAAGTGCAAGCAAAAAATTGGTGAATTTGGTTTTGGATCTTGAATCAGTCAGGTCAGGCTGGGCCATATGGCAATAATAAAGAACTCCAAAATCTCATAGGTTTAACTTAATAGAGGTTTATTGCTCACTCATGCTATATGTCCAGTTTTGGTTGGTAGGAGATCTGCTGCACTCACCTTCACAGAAGGATACAAGATAATGGAACCTCTTTCCTCTGCAGTGGTGCCACTTGCCATAACAGGAAGACGGGAATAAAATTATGTGGATGCCAGTTTTTAAAGGCTTCCACCTAGAAGTGACACACATCACCTCCAATATTTTTCACTGGCCAAAACAAGTCATCTCACACCTAATTTCAAAGGAGCAGGTATACATTTCCACCATGTAACCACAAAGAAGGGGCACAGAAATAAACAGCATTATCAGAGTCCCATAATCTGCCCCTCTGGCTACCAAGTATTTAGTTAACTTTCCTTCTTGAATGTAAAATACTAAAAAGAAAGGAACCCAGAAGTGATCTAATAGATTTTAGAAAGCTTGGTAACACGTAGGTGGAGAAGGTACCCAGGGGACAACCAGAAACATAAGATCTAGAGGTCAGCAGGGAGTTTAGGGCTAAAGATTTACATGTGGGAATCATAATAGACTAGGTGGTAACTAAAACTGTAGGAATTGATTGGTTTTCCCAGGGAAATTTTGTAGCTTGAAAACAGAACCAAGTACAAAGCTCTGGAGAGCAACATTTAATTGTAAACTGAGAAAGTATGCAAAATAAGTCAATAAAATAAATAAATAAATAAATAAATAAAACAACTACGATCTCACTGAAAAGGAATGGTGAAGGTGGTAGAAGGTACATTTGTGGAGCAAGTGTGGTGGAAACTTGGAATGAAAGAATTCCAACAAGGAAGGAAAGGTCCAAGACATTAAGTGCCACCAAGGGGTCAACAAGATAAGGATATGTGTTAATTGAATTTGGCAATTAAGGAGTTTAAGCGACTTTAAAACAACATCTTGCTTGTATGGGGACAGGAGGACAGGAGCCTTTTCCCCCCAGTATGTTGAACTGTAGAGGTAAATAAATAAAAGCAAGATTTGCTACCCATTTGAGGGGAAAAAAGAGTCAGAAGTAGAATTCTGAGTCAATAGAGGGGGTTTCTTTTTAGGGTACAAGAAAGGATAAGATGATGAGAGGAGGCAGGAGAACAGAGCTTCTAGAGCAGTGGTTCTCAACCTTCTGGCCCTTTAAATACAGTTCCTCATGTTGTGACCCAACCATAAAATTATTTTCGTTTGCTACTTCATAACTGTAATGTTGCTACTGTTATGAATTGTAATGTAAATATCTGATATGCAGGATGGTCTTAGGCGACCCCTGTGAAAGGGTCGTTTGACCGCCAAAGGGGTCGCAACCCACAGGTTGAGAACCTCTGCTCTAGAGAGAGGGGACTGGATGATGGCTTATGGTCCCCTAGGAGGAAAGAAGAAATGAGGTTAGTAGCCCTGAGGAAGATTCTCATGCAGTCGGAGAATGTGCATTAGTGATATATAATGACCTATATATATGAAAGCCTAAGCGACCGTCCAACCGTCACACTGTCTCCCTGGTAGCGCAATGACCACCAGTGGGTAGACTCTCAACACAGGAGCTGCTGAGCTGCGGTGACTTGGCAGCTGTGGTTCTTGGGTGACGCACCCAGAACCAGAGAGGAGGGAGCCTGATTCTAGGGTGCGTCACCCAGGAACTGCCCTCACACAATCTGGGACCCCTTGGGTGATGTCAGAGAGCCAGTTTCGGCCTGATCCCCCCAGGCCAGGCTGAGGGACCCCCCTGCACAAATCCGTGCACCAGGCCTCTAGTGTATATATAAATGGTATATAAATGATGTAATCCGTGGCTTGGAACACAAGCTGAATCAAGGTAATTAGATCTGGTGTGGAGGAGTGGTATAATGTAAGAGAACATCAATTGTCTTAAAATCGTGAAAGAAAGAATGCATTACTAAAAAGAAAAAGGAAGAATCAATCGATAAATATATGGCAAGATTGACCAAGTTTAGGTAGACTGGGAAATATAAGTGTGGATTAATAGAGCTAGAAAATCCCAAATTTTCCGTTTATAAATTCTGTTTATGCCACCTATTTACACAGGTGTTGAAACTGACTTCCAATGTGGACAGGCCAATATTACTTATTCATGTTACATTTTAAATTTGTTTTAGAATTTTATGTGGTCCCCAAAGTGCATTTAAAATTGAGATATAGTTGACATATAACATTATAATCATTTCAGTTATAGTGATTTGATATTTGTATATTTTGTATATATTGCAAGATGAGCATTACAGTAAGTCTAGTTAACATCCATCACCATGCCAATTACAAATTCTATTTCTTATGATGAGACATTTTAAAACTGAGAAAGTATGCAAAGTCCCAACTTTCAAACATGCATTAGAATATAATGTATAGGCACCAGGCTATACATTACATCCCCAGGACTTCTTTTATAACTGGAAGTTTGTACCTTTTGACCACCTTCACCCATTCCACTCACCCCCACCCCCTGCCTCTCTCTGGTAACAACGAATTCATTCTCTATATCTGAGTTTGGTGTTTTGTTTTGCTTTTTAGATTCCACATGTAAGTGAGATCATACATTATTTGCCTTTGTCTGAATTATTTCATTTAGCATAATGCCCTCGAAGCCTGTCCATGTTGTCACAAATGGCAGGATTTTCTTCTTTCTATGGCTGAATTATATATATATATATATCTTCTTTATCAGTGGATCAAGTTTCCATTGATGGGTTGCTTCCAGATCTTGTCTATTATAAATAACTAGAGGCCCAGTGCACAAATTCATGCACGGGTGGGATCTGGCCGGCCTGGCCCCAGTAGTGGCAGATCGGGGCTTGTCTGTTGGGAGGAGGAGATGGCGGAAGGTTGGCCGGAGGGCCCGCCCCAATTAGGGCCCGATTAGGACTGGGCCAGCTGGAGGAAGGGGGCATGGGCAATTGGCCAGCGGGCCCCACCCCCAATTGGGGTTGGGGGGCCAATTGTGGGTGGGGCCAGCTGTGGGTGGTGGGCCTTCCGGCCCTGCCCCTGAATAGGGTGGGAGGTGCCAATTGGGGGGGTCAGTGGTCTGGGGGAGGGGCCATGGGTGGTTGGCCGGTGTGCTTCTGATGGGGTGGGGGGGGGGCCATCTGGGGTGGGGCCAGGTGGGGGGAAGGGCTGCAGGAGGTTGGAGGGCCAGTCCTGCCCCTATGGGAGTAGGGGGGCGTTCAGGGGTGGGGTGGGCCACAGGGAGGGTCTGTGGGCCGATCAGGGTGGTGGGGGCCCACCGGAGGCGTGGCCAGCCAGGGGAGGGGCTGTAGGCGGTTGGCTGGCCAGCCCTGCCCCCTATTGGGGTGGGGGATGTGATCAGGGCAGGCTGGACAGGGGGAGAGGCTGTGGGCCTATTGTGGTAGGGTGGGCTGATTGGGGGCAGGGCTGGCTGGGGGGAAGCGAGGGGGTATTTGGCCGGTGGCCCGCTCTTGATCTGGGTGGAGAGTCCCATCAGGGGCAGGCCAGTAGCGGGGTGGGGCCGAGAGGTTGGCTGGCCAGCCCCACCCCCTGATCGGGCCAGTTTGCTGGCCACAGTGGGCGTCATAGCGACCGGTCGTTACAGTCGTTATGGCCATTACAGTCACTAGCTTTATATATATATGGATGCTGCAGTGAACATGGGAGTGCAGATATCTTTCCAATATTCTGTATTTATTTCCTTTGGGTAAATACCCAGAACTGGAATTTCTGGATTATATGGTAGTTCCATTTTTTGAGGAATCTCAATACTGTTTTCTATAGTGGCTGCATCAGTGAATATTTCCAACAGTAGTGCCAAGTGTTCCTTTTTTATCCACCTCCTCACCAACACTTGCCATTTCTTGCCTTTTTTTTTTTTATAGTATCCATTCTATCACTTTGAGGTGATATCTCATTGTGGTTTAGATTTGCATTTCCCTGATGATTAGGGGTGTTGAACAACTTTTCAGGTACCTGATGGCAATCTGTATGTCTTCTTTGGGAAAATGTCCATTCAGATCCTCTGCCCATTTTTTAAATCAGATTGTTTTCTTGCTATTTAGTTGTATTTGTTCTTTCTATATTTTGGATAGTTACCATTGTCAGATATATGATTTGCAAATAAATTCTATTTGCTAGGTTCCCTTTTTGTTTTGTTGATGGTTTTCTTGGCTGTGAAGAAGATTTTAGTTTCATATAGTCCAACTTCTTTATTTTAGTTTTTCCTGCCTTTTGTTTTGCTTTTGGTGTCAAATCCAAAAAAATAATTCTCTAATTATAATAATAATCCAAAAAATAACAATTCTCTGTCAAGGAGCTTACCACCCATGTTTTCTTCTAGTTTTATGGTTTCAGGTCTTATGTTAAAGTGTTTAATCCATTTAGAGTTTATTTTTGTGTATGGTGTAAGATAGAGGTCCAGTTTCATTCTTTTGCCATGTGACTGTCAAGTTTTCCCAATACCACTTATTGAACAGACTGTCCTTCCCTTATTGTATATTCTTGCCTCTTTTGTCATAAATTAATTTACTATATATACATGGGTTTACTTCTGGGCGCTCTATTTTGTCCCATTGATCTATGTGTCTGTTTCTATGCTAATATCATATTGTTTTAGTTACTTTAGTAATATAGGTTGAAATCAGGGAGCATGATGTTTCCAGCTTTGTTATTCTTTCTCAAAACTATTTTGGTTATTCAGGGTCTTTTGTGATTCCATGCAAATTTTAGGATTGTTTTTTCTATTTATGTGAATATTTCCATTGGAATTCTGTTATGATTGCTTTAAATCTGTAGTTGGTTTTGGATAGTATGGACATTTTAGCAATGTTAATTCTTCTAATCCATTAGCACAGAATGTCTTTACATTTATTTATGTCTTCAATTTATTTAATCTATGGCTTACAGTTTTTAGTGTACAATTCTTTCACTTCCTTGGTTAAATTTATTCCTAGGTATGTTGTTCTTTTTTATGCAATTGTAAATAGGATTATTTCTTAATTTCTCTTTCTGATAGTTTGCTATAAGTGTAGTAGATAGAAATGCAATTGATTTTTTATATTGATTTTGTTTACTGCAACTTTACTGAATTTATTTATTAGTTCTAACAGTTTTTTTGGTGGAGTCTTTAGGGTTTTCTATATATAATATCCTGTCAACTGCAAAAAGAAAAAGTTTTACTTCTTCCTTCCCACTCTGGATGCCTTTTATTTCTTTTTTTGCTTAACTGCTCTGGCTAGAACTTCCAATACTTTGTTGGATAAAAGTGGTGAGAGTGGGCATTCTTGTATTGTAACTGATCTTAGAGTAAAAAAAATAAGCTTTTCACTGCTGAGTGTGTTAGCTGTGGGTTTGTCATATATGGCCTTCATTATGTTGAGGTACATTTTCTCTATACACACTTTGTTGAGAGTTTTTATCATAAATGGATGTTGAATTTTGTTGAATACTTTTTCTGTATTTATGAAATGATCATATGATTTTCATTTTTCATTTCGTTAATGTGGTGTGTAACATTGCAGACATTGAACCTTCCTTATAACCCTGGAATAATCTCACTTGATCATGGTATGATTTTTTAAATGATTCTTGAATTTGTTTTACTAATATTCTGTTGAAGAATTTTGCATCTACATTCACCAGGGATATTGACAGGTAATTGTCTTTCTTTCTTTTTTTTTATATAGTGTCCCTGTCTGGTTTTGGTAACAGGGTAACATGAGTTTGGAAGTATTACCTCCTCTTCTATTTTTTGGAACATTTTGATTAACATATTCATTCTTTAAATGTTCGGGAGAGTTCACTAGTGAAGCTATCTTGGTCCTGGACTTTTGTTTGTTGAGAGGTTTATCTTCTTACTAGTAATCAATCTGTTCATATTTTCTATTTCTTCATTATTCAGTCTTGTTAGGTTGTATTTTTCTAGGAACTTATCCATTTCTATATTATGTACTTTATATAATATATCAACATACTTTTCATAACACATCAATGAGGTAAAAAGTCTACATAATCTTTTAGGATCAAAAGTATTGAAAAATTTAAGAAAGAACTGCATTTGATTTATTCAACAAACATTTCTAGGAGCTTGGTGCATGTCAGTAAACAAAACTCCCTATTTTCATGGAACTAAAGTTCTAAGACATCTAAGCCATCAACTTTTATATTTTACTAAAAGAAAGTATTATAAATTCACATTACACATGATACATATGTAGCTAACATGCTTTATTGTTAGTCTTTGGATTTTTGCATGACTATAAGATGACAAAAAAGAAGCATTCCTTGAAGAAAAGGTGCTAGATGATGTTCCCTGAGGAGGAAGAATGGAAGAGATCACAAGTACATAAAAGCAATGTATATGTTCTTCTCTCTATTATCCAGAAAATATTAACCAATGAGAAGGAAAATTAAAGTTTGAACTAGATTTCCATTTTAATGTGACCTGATGTTGCCCTGCCCTTTTGATGGACAGGATGACCTCAGCTAGAGTATGACTTATTCTCCAATTAGAGGCTGTGGTGAGAAACAGAAGTGTTAAGGAATGCGAGGAATATAATCACTCACAGCTGCTATGGCTACCATGTGCTATCTGAATAATGTTGGTTTTGCTTGCACAAAAGCGGGGTCACTCTCATTTCATACACATCCCCTTTTATCCAGGATTTTATGAAAATTATTTAAGGAAAACTGTAACATATGCCTAATTAGTCTCCTTTTTAAAAGTGTACATCCTTTTGTAGGAAAATTAATCATTTGTCTCTGAATGCCAACAGAGTCAAATTTATTAGCATTTTAACATTTTATTCTAAGTATATTATTGTTTTTATGCAGAAAAGTTGTGAAAAAAATCCAATACAAAAACCCTAAACTTAATATGTATGAGGGATCTTTTGGGAGTGATAGAAATGTCTAAAATTGGATGGAGTGACGGGTGTACAACTCTGTAACTTACTAAATGCCATCACCCTGTGCAATTAAGATGGGTTCATTTTATGGTGCGCAAAGTACACCTCAAAATAAAAACTTTAAATATGACATTAAAGGATTTCTAACCACATTCAGTCTGGACTTGAAGAACTAAACACCACAATCAAATTCAAGCCTATTTTAAATGTTTCTGAGGTGTAGGTTTTGAAGCACATGCATCTTTGGAAGGAAAAGTGGTTGTTGTAATGTCTATTAGAACTTTAGAACTTATCTATTGCATTTACACTGGTCTCCAGGCAGTTCTTAGGTAGTTTTACTGCAGTGCAGTCTCCCCGACACTCCATGCTGGATGTTCTGGTCAGAACAGGTTCTTTAGAAAAGATTATATTGGGGCTGCAATAAGGAGGTAGGCCTCCAACTACTGAGTGCAGTGACAAACTATCTGTCAGGTCTTTGTCAGTGAGGTCTCCACTATTGTGGATTTACCAGAACTCGGGAGCACACACTGAGGCCAGTATAAAAGGAGCATTTGCATCCCCCTAACTTGAGATTGAATTAAAGAGCAAGCTAATATACTCAAGTTATTAGGAATTTTATTTTGCATCATTAAAAAGTTAACACATGAATGTATTCTAAATTTATTAGTAAGCTAATACATCCCACCCCCCTTACAATTGGATGCGAATTTCTGTGGTCAGCATTTTATGCCAAAAAAATCTCATTTGAGATAGTTGATTTAATTGAAGTCTTTTTTTCAATTTGAGGGTCAGATTCTTAGCGAAAGGTGGCTTTCCAAGCTTCAGGCACTTGAGAATCTTCCCAGGTTTAAGTAAAGATAACAGTTGTGGTAAAAGCTGCTTAGAACTGAGCAAAGCCAGCGTGTGTTGTTTTAAGCCAAGAAGGTGCTCACAGATGGCTCAGAGAGAGATTTAGCAAGTCTGTGCTAATCACACTCATACATGGGAATATCTCCACTGAAAACAGCCACATTTCGTTGTACCCTTCAAGTAACTTTCTTACTTGGTTAATAACAACACTAACATATAATATTAAAAGGCCTGAAGTAGTCCATGCTGTATGTTATGGTTACAGTTGGATGTATATTAATAAAACCACAATGAGACTCCTGAGGCAATTCCAATTCCAAGTATATTGAAGGTACAATATATTTGAAGATTTGTACAAATAAACTATTGTGAGTTCTTGATGGCTTCACTTCTAGACATTTCTAAACTCTGCTGGTCCCAAATAGGTTCATTTTTCATACCTAATAAGCTATATAAAATAAAAATAAAGTATATAAAAATATATCAATTTGACATAAAAGAAATTTTCCTATATTTTACTGTTTTACCACATTTGACACCTTATGGTAAGTATCTTTTAACTATTCAATTTTAATATTGTATATTATTAAATATAAATGCCAAAATATAGTAAACACAAAGGTTTGGTTTTAAATTTTGCTTTCAGATATAGCATAAAATAGAGAGATAATTCAGAAGAGAAAACTAGACTCAAATATCTATTGATCAGCCACTATGTGCTAGGCACTGTATTAAGCTTTGTGCATACAGTATAGAATAAGACCAACATATTTTCTTATGCTTATATTCTAAATGGGAAACAGAAAATAAACAAATGCAAAAGGAGATAATTACAGATTTGCAAGAGTGCTATAGAAAGAATTAGAAGAGTGATTTAATACAAAGTAATTAGAGGAGGCCTCTTTTAAACAGGGTGGTCAAGGAAAGCCTCTGAAGAGATGACATTTAAACTAAGATATGAAAAAAAAAATTTTCTAAATGATCTATAAACCATTCCTGCTATAGCCAGACAACACAAAATCATAGCAGAAAATATGTACCTTCCCTGGTTGGCTCATACCATTAGGGGGAGACCAGACAGCTGGTATGTAGGTTGTTCCATAAAGTAAAGGACATGTTGACTAGTATTTTTTTTCTGTATTTGTTTCTGACTTGTACTCATTATTTAGAGAACTTATTGTACTTTAGAGTGAAATTGATATTCTTTAAATATGTGAATGGCTCCCAGTTTAATTGGAAGCCAAATTTTAACTGAAAGCATTAAGTTTAAAAGGTGTGATACTACAATATGTCAGCAATGACATAGGCATGATAATTTTTTTTTTTAAATATATTTTATTGACTTTTTTACAGAGAGGAAGGGAGAGAGATAGAGAGCTAGAAACATCGATGATAGAGAAACATTGATCAGCTGCCTCCTGCACATCTCCTACTGGGGATGTGCCCGCAACCCAGGTACATGCCCTTGACCGGAATCGAACCCGGGACCTTTCAGTCCGCAGGCCGACGCTCTATCCACTGAGCCAAACCGGTTTCGGCAAGGCATGATAATTTAAATAAGGAAACAAAAATGTAGTAGTATGAGGTTGAGTAGAATTGACTTTCTGTTGTTATTGAATGAGATATATATGGAATTTACAGAAGAAAAACGTTAAGAATGAACTGTCAATGAAGATTTAAGAAAATGAGACTTCCTATAACTTTAATGCTGCTAGAAATTCAATGACGAACGACTAACTGAAAGAAAGAAAACAGGCAAGTATAATTTTTATAAAACTTCTCTGGAATGTTCCCATTATCCCATAATTGCCTCAGCTACTAAGATGAGAAATTTCAGTTGTCAGGATTGTGTAAGAACCTACTGGTTAACTAGCTTAGCTATTCCCCACTTCCCCGCACCCCCATTCTTGCTAAAAGCATATGTTGGTCTTATTCTATACTGAATGCACAGTTTTGTACAGATATGAAGAAATCAAGTGCTTTTGGAAAACCTAGGCCCTTCCTCAAACACAAAGAAAGAATCATGATTGGTCTAAGCCAGTGGTCGGCAAACTCATTAGTCAACAGAGCCAAATATCAACAGTACAACGATTGAAATTTCTTTTGAGAGCCAAATTTTTTAAACTTAAACTACATAGGTAGGTACATTGTTATTAACTTAAGTAGGGTACTCCTAAGCTGGCCTTTGCTAAAAACATCCTCAATCTGATTGAGGTACGTTCGCTGAGGTCAACCCCTTCCAACTCTCCCATCCACACCCGTCTTGTATACTTGTTTCGTCTATCTCCTTTTGTTCATCCTCTCTATATGTCCAAACCATCTCAACATACCTTTCTCAATCCTCGACACTACATCTTCTTTCACTCCACAACGTTCCCTAAAATTAACTTAATAAACTTTACTTTTGTCACCCGCGCACGATTTGTGGACGCAACTAGCACTAACCACTGCACATATGACTGCTGACTGACTGGCTCACTCAACTCCTGCATGAATCGCGTGCAACTCCCCCACGCTGCGTATCCCGCGGCCCGCTTGCAGCTTGCACCGTGTCTCCCGTTGCCCGACCGAACGACACCCCCCACTTCTTCTAACGCCACTTCTTCAAAATAGACTTGCCCAGGCCAAAAACCGACTTCTGCGCATGGGCCATGAAGTTTCAATCGCACTGTATGTGTGCGCCTGCATGTGGTATTTTGTGGAAGAGCCACACTCAAGGGGCCAAAGAGCCGCATGTGGCTCTCGAGCCTCGGTTTGCCGACCACTGGTCTAAGCCAATCATGGCAACCTCATTCCTCTTCCCAATGATTGGTTTGAGCAATCATGTGATCCAATTCTGATCAGTGATTTTTGAAAAGGAGTCAGTGTTAGATTGCCAATGTGCTTCTGGGAAAAATATTTCTTGCTGCCTAAAAGAAAATCATGTAAGGAAACACATCACTCCTCCATGTTCTACCTCTTGATCTTGTATTTATGTGTGATATCAGGATTTTGAGCTAACTAGAGTTTACATGAGCCAAGATCCTGAAACTAGCAGGTTGGAAGGATGTAAAGATACTGGAATATTTTGATGCTGCAGAGCCTATCAAATAACCATCTGTGGAAACATCTAACATCTGGACTCTTCCATGAGAATATAAATTTTCTTATTTTACTTTTAACCTCTTGTAGGTGAGTTTTAGTTATTTCCAGTTGTATATATCTTCATTAAGTGACTGGTTTTGATTCTCAGGTAGTCTTAAATAGATTAACTGAACATACTCTTTTGTAATCCAAATGTACAATTTATTTGGTATTTCAATATAGATATGTCAAACTACTCTCTGCAACAACAGGCTACATTTTCACAATGCCATGTTCCAGTTTGTAAATACAAATTGCCATAATTATACTATTGATTCTTAAAATCCTCATTGTAGAGAAAATGTTACTTAGTGGTTCTTTACTTTGAAAATTAAAATTTACCAAGCAGGGTATTATTATCTAAGACAGTAGTTCTCACACATTTTAGTCTCAGGACTTTTTAAACTATTAAAATATGTTGAGGATAATTATTTCAAAACAAAAAGTTAAAATAAAAATTACTGAGGGCCCCAAAGACCTTTGGCTTATGTAGATTATACCTATCAATCAATATTTACTGTATTAAAAGTTAAAAGTAAGAACATTTTAAATTACATGTTCTTATTAATTTCTTTAAAATAACAATCACCCATTGCATATTATCATAAATATGTATTTACATAAGAATATGTTCTCCAGAACTGATTTTTTTGCACATCTCTTTAATGTTTGGCTTAATAAAAGAGGATTGGATTCTCATGTCTGCTCTGCATTCAATCTGTTGCAATATGTTATCTTGGATGCAGTGCATGGAGAAAAGCTGGTCACAAGCAGATATGTCTGGAAAAGGAAGCATTTTGTGGACTTATCTGCATTCTAGAGGTCCCCCAGGAGTCCTGCACACTTAGTGAGCCACTGACCTAAGATAATATAGGCTTCACTGATAAGACTTTAAGAAGCCATGTTGTTTTGCCTTTCATCATCAGGTAGTCAGAAGCAAACACAAGCAGATTAGAAGAGTTAGATCCAATCCCCTGTCTCCTCAGGAAAATATTACTATCCATAATAAATGTAGTTGGCTTGTTCTATTAGCCAACCAAGTGTTTCTTATCTTTAAAAATTACTGAAAGCAAATTCAGGAGAAGACTGAAATGAGAAGACATGAGCTCAGAATTAATTATGAAATGCTATATCTGGTAGTGACTAGTGTTCTCCAATAATTTTGGGATGCTCATCCTAAATACATTGCCTGGTGCACTTCTTCCCTGCTCCTTGAAGTCAGGTGTGGTCATGTGACTTCTTTGGCCAATAATATGTGAGTGGAAGTGACATGTGTCATTTATGAATGGAAGCTTTAACAACCAATGGACAATTTGTTATGTTCCCTACCCCCTTGTCTGAATGGAGGAGATTCCATCAGCTTGAATGAGGACAAAATGGAACAGGGCCCTCTGCTGACCTTTAAAACCTTTGTTGTTTTAAAGTAGTGAGATTTTGGAATGGCTTGTTCCTTTGGCATAACTCAGCCTGACCTGCCTGATTCACTTTACTTTATGCAGAATGCTATGGAAGTAAATCATAAAATAACATAATCATAAAATTAAAATAAGTATAATAAAAAATCTCTATAATTTTAACAAGTTGGAATACCAGATAAGGATTATATTACCTTTGATCAAATATTGATAGAGAAAGAAATATATTTAATGTGATCTTTGAAGCAAATTGTTATAATCAAAACAATACCAAATTGGGATGTATTTCTAATGTTGTTAAAGGCAACATTTTAGAGTTGTTTTCATTTAAAAGTATCTTCATTCATTCTAAAATATTCCTCAACTGAAACTATGTGAAGAGTCTGTTAGGCTCTAGAGAGAAACATTGATGGGATCCATGCTCATGAACCATCTCCTGAAAATTTCATAGAAATTATGAGTCCACATCAGATCTTAGCTCTTTATTTAAAACAAAACAAAACAAAAACCGGTCTGGCCGGTGTGGCTCAGTGATTGAACATCAGCCTATGAACCAGGAGGTCACAGTTTAATTCCCGGTTAGTTCCCAGTCAGGGCACATGCCTGGGTTTTGGGCTTAATTCCCAGTAGGGGATATGCAGGAGGCAGCCAATTAATGATTTTTCTCTCATCACTGATGTTTCTATCTCTCTTTCCCTCTTCCTTTCTCTCTAAAATCAATTAAAAATACAATTTTGTTTTATAATGCAACTAGAAACTCAAATTAGCAGTGATTTAAACAAAATGAAAGTTTATTTTTTCTCTCATATAAAATAGTCTACCAGGTTTGTTATGACAGCTCTTTTTATTCAGGGACCCACACAGTTTCCTTCTCTCTTTCTGATCCACTAACCTTAGGGTGTGGACCTTGCCTTGATTGCCTAAGACAGCTGCTAGAGATCCCAGCATCACATCCATATCCCAGGTAATACTATGGTAGAAGAGACAAAGAAGAGGAAAAGGGCCTACGACGGATGTCTTTTGAGGAGGTAACTTGGAAGTTGCCTTTCAACTTTTCTGTTTAGTCTCTCTGGCCAGGATTTAATCACATAACCACACCTAGCTGCAAGGGAAATTGGGGAATTTATATTTTATGATAAGCAACACTATAGCCTTACCTAAAAATCAGGGGATTTGTTACCAAGAAAAAATTAATATTTGTGTGGCTACTAGCAGATTCTGCCACACTTTGTTCAGTAGCAGGTACTACTGAGAACTACCTGCAGGAAATATTATCAGAGGAATTATTCATAAACGAGTTGGTTTCCTCTTTCATACACTCAGATTCAGTGGGCTCTGGGAGGCTGGGGCTATCTTGCCTTTGGTCATAGCACTGGGTATGGTTCAAAATCAAGTTTTCTCTAAGTTTGGGAAGGGGAGATGACGGGCACATTGGTCTACAGGGACCCCTCTTAGTCACTGAATGCTACCTGGAGAAGATTATTTCCTACCAGGGGAAATCTTTTCTCCATAGTTTATTGTTTTTATAAATTTTAATGTTGTAGCATTTTAAACTTATGGGAATGTGCAAAGACTCTTATATGCACTTTATCTAGGTTCATCAACTGTTAAACATTTTGCCTCACTTGGTTTATTGTTCTCTCTCTCTACACACACACACGCACACACACTTTCCTCAATTACTAGTATTTGAAAGTAAGTTGCAGACAACATGCCCCTTTGTCCCTAAATACTTTTGTGAGTGTATTTTAAAATCAAGAACAATTTCTTTCATAATCACAGCACAATTAACAAAATCAGGAAATTCGACATTGACACAATGACTATTATCTAATCCCCAGTACATATTCAAGTGCCACCATATAATTTCAATAATGCCTATAATACCTTTTTTTCTTTTTCTGGCCCAGGACCCAACCTAGGATCACACTTTGCGGTGAAGATGTCAACATATGAATTTTGAGGCGACACAAACAGGAAGTTCCTCAAATTCTGTCTTTGAGCACAATGTAATTTTTGAGTAGTTTTTAAATAAAAAACCGAAGTAAGTCCTTGGCATATGGTAACTATCAAAGATTTGGAAGCATTTAAGAATTATTTCAGATAAAGAGGCACTGGAAAGTTAAGTAACTTGTCTAAGATCGCTTAGCCAAGTTAGCGGGTAACTGGCAGAGCTCAAGTTTGAACCCAAGCAACTCGACTCCGGAGACTGTGCTCTCTAACCACCGTGTGATAAAGAATTAATGACCGGAGCTGAACACTGGAAGTACTGGGCAGAATGCACAGTGTCTGGGTGGCTCACCTTGGAGAGCAGGTTTGCTTTCCGGGGTGGGGTCCATGGTCATGGATTCATCCTGTTTCCACAACAGAGGATGATCAAGAGCCAGGCAGGTTTCAGCCCTCGGAGGGCCTGAAGTCATATTTGTACATGCTAGCAAAGAAAGGTTATGTTAAGCTAGACACATAAATATTGAAAACTTTGTAACTTATATGGCAACGGATTTTTTGTTTTATCTGAAGTTTTTAGAGTGTAATAGGTACGTTTAATCCCTCTATCATCTCAGTACAGTGCCTCACCCACACCTCAGCAGTGTCTACTGGGATCAGATCCAGACCTTGTCAGGACCCAGCTGTGGTGGGGGAGGGCTGATTGCCTGGTGCCTGCGCTGGGGAAGGAGGATGGGCGTCTAACTGCTGCAAATATAGTTCTGAACGAATTCTTCTGTTTTCAGCACCTCCCAACATTGTCATCTTCCAATATACCTGGCACCTCTGATCCTTGAGGCTTCCCAGGGCTCTGCAGCATGAATCAGCTTGTTTCTGGTCGCTGCCATCTCCCACTGCGGGTATAGGTGTCAGCTTTCCTCAGACTGATGTGTCAGTTACCAGTCCTCCA
Organism: Myotis yumanensis; assembly: GCF_028538775.1. Taxonomy (NCBI): domain Eukaryota; kingdom Metazoa; phylum Chordata; class Mammalia; order Chiroptera; family Vespertilionidae; genus Myotis; species Myotis yumanensis. The sequence goes on from NW_027223757.1 coordinate 55,689,564, forward strand.
TTCACTCCTCTTCTCTTTGCCCTTGAGCACCTATGCTTTCTTCCATTCCTTTACCGTCATTTGATAGGATTTTAGGGGAGAACTGAGAGAACTGTGTATATTCAATCCACACTTTCACATATCTCTTATCAGATATCATTAAAGGTAAGTTGGATTGAAGCAGAACCAAAACAATCTCTAGGTCCGTATAAAATCAGAAGTGTAGACTCTTATTGTGATAAGACTATTACTGATAACTGCTGAAGCAAAAATGAGAGGGATTTTTTTCTTAACGATTGTTAATTCTAGCAAGATGGTGCCTGAGCTAGTTTCTATAGATAATTTCATTCTACTTAAAAATGTGCCATAGTATACATAATACATATATGTACACATAACATACATAATATATAATGGATGTTAAATCCAGTAGTTTATTACACAGATTAACGGAGATTCATGCAATTAGTTCAAGCCTGACTGTTTAGGGAGGGAGATGGTATTTCTTCTCCACCCTGTCCCTCTCCCCACCTTGTCTTCGGTCTTGCTCACTGATTGTTCTATCAGTCTGACTGTGGCTAACTTAAGGAAAAGTAAATTTGGTAGAAGAACACTAGGGGTTCATAGACCCAAAAGGATGCTGGAGTTCGAGTGAAGGAATGGCAAGAACAAAGAAACTCAGAGAGGCTGGTGCAGGAAGCAGGGAATATGGACCGTCATCCATGAGACAGCCTGGTCAGCGTGTTGTTGCTGAGGCTGCCGCTGTATAAGACTGATCTTTAAATTGTCCCATCCTTGCTTATGCTCTCTCAGGATTCAAGGTCATGGATGTTCCTGCCACTATAAGAGGATGTTATCAAGTTGCCCACAACTGTGGGAAACTGGACTTGACCCTGCCAGGACCTTTCCTGGTGTGTACAGCCTGTCTCTCAGAGTCATCCACTGCCCGTGAGGGGTGCTTAGACCGCACAGAGGACAGATCTGTACTGTTGGTTTTCAGCTTCTTGGAAATGGGAGATAAGAATGAGGATTTCATGTCCCCAACGACTCCCCATACAGAGATCAGGGTGCTGTCAGGAAAAGAGCTTGCGTCAGACACCTGTTGGTCCCTCACCCCCTCTCAGCCTCAGCTCTGTTCACAGCCTTGGTTTTGGCAAACAGTGCTGTGGCGGCTCAAATGGCTTCACACGGACAGTACCTTGCTTCCTGCATGCTCTGGGCATCTTTTCTGCCAGCACCTTGCCTCCTGCATGCTGTGGGCATCTTTTCTGCCTACAACTTGCTTCCTGAACGCTCTGAGCATCTTTTCTGCCTGCCCCAGGGCAGGTGTTCCAACACCACAGAACCTGCTCGCAGGCCCCATGCACAGCCCCGAGGTCAGGGGAGTTATTGCCTTCTGTTGCCACCCTCAACCAATGGGTGATGGATAAATATTTCTCCCTGTCACACTGTTCGGTAGACAATTGCGAAGCCATCTATATGCTCCTCAGCAGGCCAAAACAGACAAACCCCTTTCTCTAAAAGTGTTACAGAAAACTGGAGCAGAACTAAGCAATGCTTAGAGAGATGGAGTTACATTTATTATTATTATTATTATGCGCGGGCCTAGAGGGAAATGTCAAATTCTGGGTGAAGTCACACAGGAAGTTTCCTGTATTTATACCATTTTACCCTCTTTGTCTCTCAAATATGGGGTTTTCCGATCCCCTTTGCAAGCTTTTAAAGAGCCCCTATGTGCTGGGGCTTTGAGATCTCAACCAAAGGCTTGGCCTGGTGCCAGCACTGATAACTTTGTCTGGGGAAGGTTTAATGGCCCCTCTGAAATGGGAGTAGTCTTATTTTCCTTATTATTTAAGCAAGTATTTACAGAAGCCAAAATACAGGGTTAAAATTTCAAACAGCAGTTTTTATATAAGATGGATGCTTCAAGGGCATGGAGGGTTCAATATATGAACCCTCCTAAGGGTAAGGAATAATCACATTCCACCCCTTTAACTCAGAAAAAAAAAATGTTGGAAAAAGAACAAAACAATCAAATTTTCACATTAGAGTGACTGAATATTTTGAATATTTATGTTCTGCTATGGCTGTTTTATGTTCTTTTTCTCCATATACATTGTCCTCCTCCCAATTCAGGTCCTTCCTCACCATCAACCTAGACTTGTCTGAAGTCTTTGTCTCTGCCCTACAGACATTGTTATCTTCTCACATGAAAATCTGGTTAAGTGTTGAAACCTATAATAGTTCCTGAGAGTCCTATAGCTATTCTTACACTCAACAGCATATTACCTATAGTAGGTGAAATAATGGACACCTGCATCTCCGCAAAGATGTCCACATCCTAATCCCCAGAACTGTGACTATTTTATGATAAACGGACTTTGCAGATGTGTTGAAGGATCTCGAGATGGGATGTTATTCTGAATTACTTGGGTGAGCCGAAGGTAATCACAAGACTCCTTATAGGAGGGCATCAGATGGGTATCAGTAGTAGGGGATCTGACAATGGAAGCAAGAGGTCTGGGTGCTGTTGGAAAGGGGCCAGGATCCCAGGAATGCAGCAGCCTCTAGAAGCTGGAAGAGGCAACAAATGGGTTCTCCCCTGGAGCCTCCAGAAGGCACTAGCCCTGAGATACCTTAGTTTTGGCACTATAAGATTGCTTTGGACTTCTGGCCTACCTACACTAATAAAAGACAAAGATGCTAATTGACCATACCTTTGCTACACCCAAGCCACGCCCACCAGCCAATCAGAGCAACTATATGCAAATTAACCCAACCAAGATGGCGGCCGGCAGCCAAGGAGCTGGAGCAAGCAGGAGGCTTGGTTGCCCTGGCAATGGAGGAAGCCAAGCTTCTCGCCTGCACTGGCCGGCTGTGGCCTCCACATAAGGCAACAAAGTTTCAATTCTGGGAAGCTAAATAAATCCCAGATACCTGCTTCCAGCCAGCCTCGCTGGGAGCTTGGGTGGCTGGGGGCTGTGGTCAGCCTGCAAACAGCCATCAGACCCTCATCCAGGATGGCCACACCCTTATGGGGTGAGGGTCCCTGCTAGGAGGCTTGGCCAGCTTGCAAACAGCAATCAGCCCCTCCCCCAGGCTGGCCAGGCACTCCAGTGGGGAACCCTACACTGAAGGGGCTGTGGCCAGCCTGCAAACAGCCATCAGTCCCTCTCCCAGGATGGCCACACCCTCATGGGGTGAGGGTCCCTGCTGGGGGCTTGGCCAGCCTGCAAACAGCCATCAGCCCCTCACTCAGGCTGGCCAGGCACCCCAGTGGGGACCCCCACCCTGAAGGTGCTGTGGCCAGCCTGCAAACAGCCATCAGCCCCTCACCCAGGCTGGCCAGGCACCCCAGTGGGGACCCCCACCCTGAAGGTGCTGTGGCCAGCCTGCAAACAGCCATCAGCCCCTCACTCAGGCTGGCCAGGCACCCCAGTGGGGACCCCCACCCTGAAGGTGCTGTGGCCAGCCTGCAAACAGCCATCAGCCCCTCACCCAGGCTGGCCAGACACCCCAGCGGGACCCCCAACCTGATCCGGGACACCCTTCAGGGCAAACCAGCTGGCTCCCACCCATGCACCAGGCCTCTATCCTGTATAATAAAAGGGTAATATGCAAATTGACCCTAACAGTGGAACAACTGGGAATCACTGTTCACTATGACACACACTGACCACCAGGGGGCAGATGCTTAGTGCAGGAGCTGCCCCCTGCTGGTAAGTGCGCTCCCACAGGGGGAGCTCTACTCAGCCACAAGCCAGGCTGATGGCTGCCAGTACAGCGGTGGTGGTGGGAGCCTCTCCCGCCTCCTCAGCAGCGCTAGTGATGTCTGACTGCAGCTAGGCCTGCTCCCCGTTGGCAAGTGGACATCCCCTGGTGGCTCCCGAGCTGCCAGAGGGATGTCTGACTGCCAGCTTAGGCCCAATCCCCCGGGGAGCGGGCCTGAGCCAACAGGTGGTCATCCCCCGAGTGGTCCCAGACTGTGAGAGGGCACAGGCTGAGGGACCCTCCCGAGTGCACAAATTTTTGTGCACTGGGCCTCTAGTAGGATTATAAGAATAAACTTGCTTTGAGTCACTAAGTTTGTGTCAATTTATTATAGCAGCAAAAGGAAACTAATACAGTTCTCAAGGCTCTTTCCATCCTGCTCCCAGGATACTTTCCCAACTTCATCTCCAGCCTCTCTCCCTTCTGTCTCTTCCAACTACACTGGAAGAATTCCTAATATTTTGAAACACTGCTTCTGCTACCCCTCTACTTTTGCTCTTTATCTATCTGATAAGTTATTAAACTCCTATTCAGGCTCCCAAGTTCAGCTCAATTCCCTCTACTTAGGACAGCACTATTCTTTCTTCTCTCACTATATTCCTGCGACTTGGAATATAGTTAATCATTTATTGAGGCCTTTCTATCTTGCTAGAGCATAAACCCCTCTCTAGAAAAGCTAATTTAAGTACTAGATTTTAAAGCAATGCCGAAACTGGTATGCTAATAAATGTTTACTAAAGGGATTTAATTTTAAACATTCGTCCACGTGGAATGCTTAGGTGTGAAAAAGGCAATCCACATCAATCAGATGAGGCATTTTCCACATGATATGGACATCAAGCTTTACCCAATGTTAAGCAATCTTCTCACTTTACACTATCCCTAGTCATTTTTAAATTGTCATAGGATCAGAAGTAATAATGATACATTGGCTAAAATCATTAATTAGATCTGGGTTAAACTTTATACATCTACTTTTAGGTAATAGATAATATTTATATATTTATTGTTTCTGCCACGTCTATATCACTTGTAAACTGGAACATGTACACAAATTTCAGAACAATATAATAATCAGAACAAAGTTTCATGTGATGAAGTTTACTAATTTCTTGAGTGAACATTTCAAGTAATACAAACCTCAGATTTAAAAAAGTCAAATCTAGTGGAAAGGAAAGTTTTCACATAAGCATTACACACAGATATAAACTCATAACATCAAACATCAGGTTATATTATCTAGACACAGTTGCTAAGGAACTGAGAAAAACTTTCCAAGCCTTTGATTTAAAAAATCAGAACCCTAAATATTTTTTTTTAAATATGACTCAGGAAAAAGTTTGGGGCTTCCCAAATGTTATCTCTTCCCTCGATTGAACAAGAGGAGCAGACTCGGTGACATGCTGCTGTAGAAATCTAATCAGGAAGAGCAGGAAATATGCCCACCACAAATCTATCCATGGTCTTACAATCCTGAAGACAGACTTAGCAGTGTGTTTTCATGACAATTCTATCTCCATCTTACAGGTGAGAAAACTGCCATCAGGAAGCTGAGCAACTTAACTGCAGGTCCCACAACCAGAAAATGATGGACCTGAGCTCATGCAATCAAGTCCAGTGCCTATGGTCTCAACTACAGGGCGATACCACCTCTGAGGGAGGGTATCGATCTATCAGCCAGCTGCTGTCTCCAAAAAGGGCCACTGTTTTCTAGGTGTCCACCACAGTAGATTGACTTCTAAACCCCCCAGTGATCACAATCAGTGGACTGGGGTTCCACTGGGCTAAGTTCTACATAGCAGGTGTGAGCATAGCAGATGGACACACTCCCATCTCTATTGTTGGCTGAAACTATTCCAGGCTCTCAAGGTCTGACTGAAAGGTCTGTGGGCTCCAGGCCCCTCAGGAATCTCTGTCTGCTTTCAATGCTGGCTTTACAATCAGAGGTTTCTGCCCCAGACAAGTGAGCGGTGTGTAGTAGTGTTCTTTCTGTGAGAAATAATAGACTCCAGATTCCATGTCACCTGTATTCCATAATACTAGGTTTAATTATTTGAATTTAATTTTTTAAGAAATTAAAATTTCATTTTAAAAGTAGAATGAATTTTGCCGAAACCGGTTTGGCTCAGTGGATAGAGCGTCGGCCTGCGGACTGAAGGGTCCCAGGTTCGATTCCGGTCAAGGGCATGTACCTGGGTTGCGGGCACGTCCCCAGTGGGAGATGTGCAGGAGGCAGCTGATCGATGTTTCTCTCTCATCGATGTTTCTAACTATCTCTCTCCTTTCCTCTCTGTAAAAAATCAATAAAATATATTTAAAAAAAAAAAAGTAGAATGAATTTTATTAGTAATTCTAATATATTCTTAAATTCTTAAAGAACCATGGTTTCCTCATACAATGAAACAGGAAATTGTTACCTTTAAGAAATTCTTCACCCTGACTAGGTTCTTGTCCTACACCACATTTCTTGGTTCTCTCTTTGCTGTTAGCCTTGATAGTGGAATTAAGGCCTTTTGGATCCATAGCTGGGTGTGTATACTGTTCTCCCCTCTTCTATCCCTGAGCTGGAAGGAGTTGGAGATAATGCTGTCACAAAATTATATACAATCATTCTGCTTTTCACTCTGCCTTTCCTGAAGATTTAGGTTAATCTCTGGGTCTATGTATGGGAAACCTGAACAAAGACAAAGGAACAAACTCCACTGTGGGTTCAAATCTATACTCTCTCTGAGGGCTGGGACTTTGACCCTGAGAGATCACGATACATTCCTAGGTTTTAACTCATCTCTAGTTTAAGAAGCCTTCTGCATAGCCTGTATGTAGGCTTACCCACAATCCTGGTCAACTTTGCTCAGCTGTTGGACAGTAGCTGATAATTGCTAGGACCTGGCTCTGGAGGCATAGGTAGTTTCAGGGATGCACAGGAAGTAGGTGTTTGGAGAGACCAATAGCCTCAGCTCCAATAGCACCTGCTCTATGAAGGTTTCCTTTGTCTCCTTATCCCCCAAGCAGAAATAACTCCCCTCCTCCTCTGTACCTCTCACACCGTAGACACACATCTGGCCTAGTACCAATCCTATGTTATAATCATTTGTTCACATCAATCTATGTCTTTGTAGTAGATGGCAAGCTTATTGAGGGAAAAACATTTCTTTATCATTATGTCCCTACTACCCAACAAGATTCTAGAAACCAATACTATGGAGGCACTTAATAAATATATGATTGATGAATGAATGGCTGAATGGATGGGTTTTGTATGCTCCCCTCCCAGATCTTCAGGAGTTAGATATTGTGAATGATGGGTCTGCATAATGGCATCCATCCACCATGCTCACCTGAGACAGATCGGGCAAGTGGCTATGCCAGTCCTACTGGTACTCTCAGACAAGAGGTGAAGTGAGCTGAGCCGGGCAGCTTCTCCCCATTCTGGCCTCTTGAGGTATTTGGCCTCTTAAGCTATTTCCTGGAGGTAGGAGTTAAGAGCTTACAAGCTGCACAGGCTCTTGTGGCTGTCCTTGGAGCTTCCAATAATAGGAACAGGGCCAGCCTAGTTTGTAGGAGTGGCAACCTGCTCAACAGCTACAAGCAGTAAGCCACCATTTCATCAGAGGACTGGCTGAAGGATGGTGACTCACCCCTCTCCTCCCCACTAGAGCCGAGAATAACTATGCTCATATTCTCTGATTTCGGAATGGGGGTGGGAGGAGGCTGTCAGACACCTTCGGCAGCTTTGCCAGGCACCCTGTGCTGGCTGGCTGAGCGTGGAGAAAGGGGCCCATCAGAACCCCTTATTGACCTATGCTTTTCTAACTAGTTAGTGAAAACTGTGTTCTCAGCTACAGAACCAGAAGCTTCTTCCCTGAGAAATAGAAATAATGGAAAAGAAATCCATACTTCACATTCCATTAGAGGGAAGATGCATAGAAAAGGCCAGAGCTTCTTATTCCCAACAACCAGAATAATATGTGTACAATGGTGAACATAAAGAAAGAAACACAACACCCAAATTTCAGAATACCATAGTTTTTTAAATGAAAATCTATGAAAGATTTTAAATGAAAATCTTTTTAAAAGAAATATCTGAGTACTGACAAGTAAATGAATCTATGATATATTTTTAAGTGAAAAAGCAAAAGATCTAATTTATGTTAAAAAAAAAACACCCTATAGATGTTTATGTGTGCTTATGTATTTTGTAAAAGTAACTGTCCATAAGAAATATGCAAACAAATTGTGTCTGTTGGAAAGAAGTGAATAGAAGGTGAAAGATAACTTTAGTATTTTTATTGTTTATAATTTTATTTTTTTAATTTTGTAATGAGCATCTATTTTTTATTTAAAAAGAAAAGTAAAGGAAAAAGATAGATTAACAGAAAAAAGAAAAGTGGGCAAAGGAAATGAACAATTTTTAAAAGAAAAGAAATTGCCACTTCCCCCAAATTTTAAGTGCATATTTCAACTAGTTTTAAAGAAAAGTAGATTGAAGCAACAGTGATGTGCTGTTTTTGGCATATCAAACTGGAAACTATTTTTTTGATGCTAATAAGTAAGTCTGGATGAGAATGTGGTGAGATAGATAAGCACTTCTTTTTCACTGGTGGTGGAGTTTACACCATTTACCTTGGCATATTCAGAACAGTAAAGAAAAAATATATTATGAATCTTAAAATGTCTTACTTTCATATTTTACTTAATAATTTCAATTATTGAACCTAGCCAAAGGAAGTAATCAGAAATATGATCAAATATTTATATATAAAAATATTCGTCACTGCATCATTCATAATACAAAAATAAAAACAATTTACATTCTCAATAATACTGAAATTTTTAAAGGATAATATTATTCAGCCCTTTAAAAGTTTGTGCACAAAGACTGATAACATGCTAAAACCTAATTTTATAATGTTCAGATATCAGGGACAGAAAGTATTTAAGGTATGAATTCAACTTGTAAGTAAACAAATATATAGATATGCAGATGCATTCATACAAACATATACAAGAGACTAGAAAAAATAGAACAAACATTAAAATTTGTTATAGCTGGGGTGGCAATTACAAGTGGTTTTTAATTCCTTTATAATTTTCTATTTTTCAACAATATTTCTATTTTCCACTTATAATCAGGAAAAATAGTAAAGTTAAAACTAAAATAATGTCAAAAGTAAAAGGGAAGAAAACTTACTATAGTTCTTGTTAACTAGCATGTAACAGATAAAGCATTAGCCATGTTCCTATGTTGTACTAGTCTTAGTGGAATGTGTTTTAGGGCAGAAATGATAAAAAGCCAGTAATGTCTATTTGCAATGCTCTGTCAACTTTTAAATGTAGAATATATTATATAGTTTTTGAATTTGGAATTGCACAGTTCAAATAGACATGTAACTGCTTTGAAAAGGTCCATTGAGTATTTTTACAACATCCAAAGGATTCAAATACATTCAGTTGGATTGTACGTGCTAAATACAGCCAGTCATATATACATAAAGATCTTGAAGGATCTTTCACAGTTCAGGTCCATCTCTGATTAAGCTCTGCACCAAAGCAGGATTTTAAGGCATCTGTATTTTGGACTCAAAGGATAAAAGAGCTCACTTTATCTCACCTCACTCTCCAGGAAACAAATGCTCCAGATATCAGGCCTGGACCAGCAAATGCTCTCCAGTTGTTTCCATTAATGCCTGATCTGTAGGTAAATGTTACTTTTGCCAAGAGATTTTTTTTTTTTCAGTATGAGGAGAGAAGATTCTGGGGGGAAATATTTTGAAAATCATTTGCCTTAAAAAGTATTTCTGAAAAATGTATCTAACTGTATATCTAATATGGGTGATGTGACACAGACACCATCCTTGATTAGAAAAATTTTGCCAATTTCCTCATCTTTCAGTGGGAGGCCCAGATCCCAGGAGAAAAGCTATTTGAGTGAATAGTGCTTCCTTTCTGTCCAAAACTGCTCCATCCATGTTGAAACATATTTTAGAAAACAATAGCAACAACCACCAAATTCATCTGGAGACCAGGCAGTCTAGTCCAGATTTGGTAAACATTTATACTTTGCACTTCCTTTAGAGTAAACAGAAAGCTCTGGTGTTGCTGGAGATCTGCCTCTGCGTGCTAATGAAAACACCCCGCATGGTCCAGGGGGTATGTGACAGGCGAGTGTTGCTCTCACGGTACCTGGGAAAATACCTTGCTCCCACATGGCATGGGCAGTGAGCTTTGTCCCGTCAATGGGATCTGTCAATACTTAAAATTACTGACATTAAACCTTTGGTTGCTCTAACTAGTCCCAGTATACATTTGACAATGCTTCTGATTTAATACCATCTCAGAGAGAGTGAAAGATTATTCAGTATTTGTGGTAAAATTGACTGGAACTTAAAAGTCGCCCTCATTTGGCTCAATCTCCATGTGATTTTAGGCATCTTTTTGTTTACCATGGCAGACTATTCATGGAAACTACCATGTTAAAGGCACTTTGTAGGAGCTCTCATTACTATTTGTGCATTATTTATCTTAATTTTCGAATTATGTAATCAACGGCAGAATCATCTAAAGAGGAGGCAGGGGAGTTGAGTAAGACATGTGTAAGGTTCAACCAGTTGCCGAAACCACGTGGCCTGCCTGTGGCACTGCTGTGTACGTGGCACAGGTGATACCTGTCAGTGGAAAGACACTCTTCTTGTGGGCTGTCAGGTTGGTCAGCCTGTGGCTTAGGAGTGTCCTGGCTCTGGGGCATGTGTTCTTTACTCACCTGTCCTATTCCAAAGATCTTTGATTATCCTGAATAATAAAAAGCTCTTTGAAATCCAGTCTGGATTCTTCCTCCTGGGTTATGTAAATCTGAGTTCTCCATCTTCTACATTCTTACCACAGTACTCTAATTAATCAAGTAAAATGGCATTTTTTGAAAAAAATTAGATCTCGGTACAGTTATACCAGGTTCTTATTCTCCTTTTTCTTTTTTTAACAATGAAAAACAAAATGGAAAGAAAAGTTTCCAATGACAGCAGAGGCTCCTCCAAGCCTCCTTTGTGAAAGCTGAATGCCTGAGGAGGCACATTCAACAACTGACTCACTGACTGGCTGTGTGTGGCTCAATCTCTGCAACTGGCCTGCCTTACAGGTGGGTTGTTTCCAACACGCCTTAATCATAACCCACTGTCCTTGGACATTTTTCTTACTGTGGGAGGTCCAGCTACTCTTCAGTAACCCAAGTCCATCATTTCAGGCTCATTTCCCCTGGATCCAGAGTGTGAAAATTGGTTTGAACCCTATTCAGCCAGGACAATTTATCTAATCTTACAAAGTCTCAGTTTACTTATCTATAAAATATCTGTCAGATCTCTGGTAAGAATTAACCAAGAAAAGGTATTTAAAATGCTACAAAAACAAAAGCCATACCAATGGCCAACAAGCATATAAAAAGATGCTCAATGTCATTAGTCATTAGGGAGATGCAAATCAAAACCACAGTGAGATACCACTTCATACCCTGAGGAAGAATTTTTAAAAAATGGAAAATAACTAATGTTGATAAGGATGTGGAGAAATTAGGATCCTCATACATTGCTGGTGATAATATAAAATGGAAACTATGAAAAACAGTTTGGCAGTTCCTCAATAAATTAAACATACAATTAACATATGACCCAGTAATTTCACTCCTGAGAAGAACTGAAAACAGATGCCCTCCCAAAAAACTTGTACATGAATATTCAGAGAAGCACTATTCCCAACAGCTGAAACATACAAACAACCCATATGTCCATCAACTGATGAACGGATAAACAAAATGTGGTATATCCATAAAATGGAATATTATTCAGCCATAAATATTATTGAAGTACTGATATACGCCACAACCTGGATAAAAACTTGAAATATATGCTAAGGAAAAAATCCAAAAGACTACATATAATATGAATCAATTTGTACGAAATATACAGAATAGGTAAATCCATAGAGACAGAAAGCAGATTAGTAGTCACCAGGAAGTGGTGGGAGGGAAGAATGAAGGGGGTGATGGATATGGGGTTTCCTTTGGAGTGATGAAAATGTTCTGGAATTAGTGGTGACTGTTGCACAACATTGTGAATTTACTAAATGTCACTAATGGTACATTTTATGTTACATGTATTTAACCACAATAAAATATGCTATTACTTAGTAAGCAGCCAATAAATATTAGTTATCACTACTAAATAACTTTTGGCATTTTTATGTATTCTCAAATAATATTACCTTGACAATTATTATCTAAATAGAGGCCTGATGCACGAAAGTCATGCAAGAGTAGGCCTTCTTTCCCTGGCTGCCAGCACTGGCTTCCCTCTGGCACCCAGGACCCAGGCTACCATCTGGCCGCCAGCAGGCACCCGGGATCCAGGCTTCCCTCACAGCCCAGGCTTCGTCCAGAAGGTCATCTGGAAGGACATCTGGTCTAATTAGCATAAGGCTTTTATTATTATAGATGATACTATGCCATGGGTTTTATTCTATTACTAGAGGTCCAGTGCATGAAATTTGTGCATGGGGGGGGGGGGGGGAGTTGTCCCTCAGCCCAGCCTGCACCCTCTCCAATCTGGGACCCTGACCGCTGGTTTAGGCCCAATCCCTGTGGACATCCCTCTCACAATCCAGGACTGCTGGCTCCTAAACCCTCACCTGCCTGCCTGCCTGATTGTCCCTAAGCACTTCTGCCTGCCAGCCTGATCGGCCCCTAACTGCTCCCCTGCTGGCAGAGCCACGGGACCCTCAGGCTTCACCACACAGAGCAGCCACCAGGCCGTTCCTCCGCTGTGCGCGTGGCCATCTTGTGGCGGCCATCTTGTGACAACGTCATGACAGCCATCTTGTGATGATGTTGGGCAAGGGTGTCGCACGATGCCACCTAGGCTTTTATTATATAGGATTATCTAATTGATATACTTCTCTCTCTAAATAGGCTGTATGCTTCATCAGAGCAGAACAGGACCTCACAACCTCCTGCCAAGCCATCTCTGTATGGACAGAACCTCCTGTGTGAATTAATTTGCCAGCTGCTGAACATCTTCTCTGAACCAAGCTGTGTACTCCAAGGGCCTACTTCAAGCTCTGAAATTCCACATGAGAAAGACTCATTTGTGTAAGGCACTGTGTCTCTACTGGGCCCCTGTTGACATCCAGGTTTATTATCTGGAAAAGTTTATATAATATACCAATAGACCAGAAAATGTAACACCTAGCATGAATTAAGGCAGGTATCTGAGGAAATGGAACACTGCACAGGAGACTTGGTGGGAGATGACTGAGGTGACAGTTTTACCTGTTAAGGTGAACTTCAGTGAGTGACTCTGAACCACTGAGGCAGTGGGAGAAAACCATACTCTGGGCAGGGAGCGGGGTGGGGGTGGGGGGGACGGGGGAAGGCGCTGAAAGGGTGATGAGGAAATTTTAGAGGCAAATTCACCTATTTGAGATTTTACCAAGTGTTGTGCCCAAAGCCATTATGTCTACCCCAATATAATGGGCACAGCAACCAAGGTGCTTCTTTTAAGCAAAGAAATGAGTGAATGGATGATGTCTGGAATAAGTTGTTAAAGACCTCGTTTCTGTAAACCTCTCTTTTATCTCCATTATAGCTAAAATAATGATAATAGTTAAGATTTATTATTTATAGGGCTCGTTATTATGGGCTAAATAATTTATGAAATAATATTTCACTCAATCTGCCTATAATCCTGAGATAGTTACTGCTGTTATCCCCAATTTACACACACACACACACACACACACACACAACCTGAAATGTAGAAAGGTTAAGCAATTTGCCCATATGGAAGCTTAGTGGAGTCAGATTATACCTTTCAGAACCTCCACTCTAACCATGACACTGACTCTTCTAATGGCCTCCATCACTCTTGGTGGGAATATCAGCATGGACTACATGAGTCTAAGAAAATGAGTCAGAGCAAACAATGGGAAAGAACAGCCTGCCTGGCGTGGTTCGGTGGTTGAGTGTCAACCTATGAGCCAGGAGGTCATGGTCTGATTCCCGGTCAAGGCACATGCCTGTGTTGCAGTCTCTATCCCCAGTGTGAGGTGTTCAGATAGCAGCCGATCAATGATTCTCTCTCAGCATTGATGTTTTCTATCTCTCTCTCGCTCCCTTCCTCTCTGAAACCAATAAAATATTTTTTAAATGGGAAAGAACAATCATAAACACAGTGTGGTGTAGCGCCACTTTGATCATTTCCCTCTCTGCTTCTTCCAGTCACCCCACCCCTTCCACCTGAGCCTGGCAGCTGTAACTGTTAATATCAAGGCAAGATCACTGTAGTTGGTATGAGGAGAGCATATCAAATGCTCATTCCAGTTTGGGTTGGCATATTTCCTTTGAAAACTACAAAAAAAAGGCATATCGAAAGAATGGATACAACTTGCAACTCTTATTGGTTGTTAGATGATACTCATTGTGATTTTGGCTTGTGTGGAATACCTATCTCCTTTGTTTTTAATTATGTTTCAATGGAATAGCCCTTCATGATTTACAGTAACACATCTGCTATATAATCTGTATTTACTCAATGACTTCTTAGGATAGCTTTATGAAAAGCAACTTAGGACCATCCAAAACCCTATGTTGAATATTTCCTAGCTTTGACAATAACCATTATATAAATTGGGCCTGTGTTCCTTATGCAGATTTGTTTATTGCATTTATGTGCTTTCAGAGCAACTGAAAGAAAATTAAAGCATTGGGTCCAAAACATGTGGGCATAGAGTGTTATATAACCCAATCATCTGGTAATATTTGGAATTTTTCACTATCCACTCCAGTCTTGCACAATGTGTACAAATTAATCTGCATATGCATCATTTGGGAATACATAAGTAGACTGAGTCTATTATGTAATCTTTTTCTTTTTTGATACATATTTCTCCTCAATGGCTCAAAAACTCAGGGTGGCTTTTATCTAGAATTGCTGTTATTCCCTTGATCTGTAGAATTTTACTTTCATAGCTGAGGAATTGCTGGGCTATATCTTTTCATCCAATTAATTATAAAACATTAATATTTTCCACAATATGATGCTCTCCAGAGGCACGGAACAGGGAACGTATGAGAGTTTAAATCCAAGCGTGGTGTGACCAGGAGCATCTGTCCCTTGCTAACTTGAGCAGAGGGACGAAGTGATTGGTACACATTACAAACCCGACCATGCACATGTGGTAACGTGTTACTCCAAACACCCAGCAGTCCTCCCTTCTCCACACACCCCCTCACTACACACACAAACCCACATGCTGGCAAATGGCAAAATTAATGCAACCAGATGGGTGAGTGGCTTTCGAGGAGCTGAGACCACATGATGTAATCAGAGATTTTACTGGATGGAGATGTTAATTACTTTGTGTCAGATAAATACTATAATATGTGGGGAAAGGAACTATTATGTGGAGTCGATGCCTGTTTTAGAGCAGGAGCTGGCAGGAGGCTGCTCTGGTTGGTAGCTTTAGAATCTCCACTCTCAGCAAGGCTTCCTGAAAAAATAATTAAAGGACTTCCAGCTCAGTGAAGCACAGAATGTTTATGTGAGGCAGATAGTATCAGGAACACTTTTCAAAATTTGTATTTTGACTTTTGAGCTTCATATAAACTGTGCTAAACCTAAGTGTCTATTGGCTCATAGTGTGCTTCTTGGACCTTTGCTACTTTCAAAGGAGGGAGCTGTTTGTGACTCTGAGATGGACCTGAGGTGCAGGCGCAAGAAATGCCCCAAACAGCAGTGAGGACTTGAACAATCAAACAATGGCTTACTGAGGGGCTGCACGTTTTCATGTTACTGTACACACCGGAGAATAAAGATGTTATTTCTCCCTTCGAAGAGACTATAATTGAGAGTAAAAGTGCAAGAGAAGCACAGACACTAACCAAGATGCCTACTCAAGAATTATTTTTCTCTTTTCCCAACAGAACTCCAATTTTGTTAGGTAGTAATGTGCCCTGCCCCGAGGGACTAATTATCTAAGCCAATGGCGGCATCACTTTTCTCCTTTCCCAGACACTCTTTTTTCTAGCCTCTAGGGTGGGGATGACACACTTGTCACTGATACTTCCTTCCATCTTGGAATATTTACGTGAAGATGTAATGCCTGAGCTGCAACAGCAGTCTCGTGATGGTGAGGTAAAAAGCACATGGATGAAAACCCAGTTGGCTGAGAATGGTGAAAACAAAGGGCAGAAAGACATTTTTGAGTTGTTGATGAAATATTGGAAGCACACAATACATATTCTTAGGGTTTAACCTTCCATGAACGTGGACTTCTATGACATATAACTGAATGCTTTCTAAACTGATACAAAATATACCCCTAAACCAATTGTCAATCAAGCCATACACAGTTCTAAAATCTGTGGTGTTGAACTGTAGAGAAAGAAGTAAGACACTGTACGCCAGGCATTTATTAGACACTGTATGCCAGGCATTCTACTTGATGTTATTAGACACACACCTGGGAAGCCCAACAGACCCTACCTCCGCTGCAATAGAAGAAGCAGAATTCAGCTGGGCCCTGACAAGTGGTTAGAACTGAGACGGGTAGAAGGTAAGAAAGGAGTATTTTTCTGGGGAAGGAGAGCAACATAAACAAAGGTGAGCTGGTATGAACAGTCTTGACTTCTGCAGGAGACAGTGAGTAGGTCATGCTGGAAGAAGCAGAGGAGAAGCACTGGGGAGCAAGGAATAGGTGGGACTTGATTGGTGAAAGTCGAGAATGTCAATGGAGGAGTTAGGTAATTTGGGAACCACTGAAGGCCAAAGGAAGTATCAAAATAATTACTAAATTAAATGCAGGATGGAATGGAGGTGATAGAGCCTGGAGGTAGATGACCAGTTGGAGATTGTTATAGAAATAATAGCAATAATCACTGTATATATAACATTTATTGTGTGCCAGACCCTGCTCTAAGTGCTCTACATATATTAACATGTTAATCCTCAAATGACTGTATGAGATAGGCATGATTATTTTTACAGATGAGGATCTGAGGCACCAAGTTTTCCTAATTTGCCAAAAGTAACACAATTAAGAAGAAAGCAGTAAGAAAGCCATTAAGTAGTAATATGTGTCTGAGGGCTTAGACAAGGGTGATGTATCAGGAAAAAGAAAAAAAATCTAGTCTTGTAGGCTTTGTAACCCTGTCCCTAAATTCGTCAACAGAAGCTTATCAAAGTTCCTTTGACCTACATCCAGTTGCTCTAGAACTCTTTCTGGACCTTGCCTCTCAAAGCTGCTTACTCTATCTTGCAGGTTCTACACTGCAAAACCTTCTCCATATTTCTCTTTGTTGTTCTCACTTCTCTCCCATGGAGTCGCTTTGACCTCTTATTGATTCATGAAACCTTAACCCCAAGTGCTCTGTGCTCTGATCACATGGTCATGGCCCCCTTCCCACTCCCAGGCCTCGGCTGCCTTACCTCTTAGAGCCCCAGGCCTCCAGCTTGCCCTGGAGGAAAAGCAGGCTAAGTGAGTATGAGACATTACAGGGAAAAATTATTTCTTTGGATTGATTTGCTGATGAGTTGCTCTCAGGGGATAAATGAAAGGAAAATGTTATAAATATGAATTTTTCTACTCTCAAGAGTAGAAGAATAATTTTACCACCCACAGAAGGTAAAATGTGGAAGGTCAATGATAAGATTAATTTAGATTAAAATGAAATACCTCTAGCCTGATAGTGTCAGAAGGTATTAGAGATCGTTGAGCCAAATCCTCTGATGCTGGGTTTGTGTGGGACATTCAGTCAGATGGGTCCCAGGTCCTGCAATGAAGTAGCATGAAACAGCTTAAATGAAGTCTGGGGCTCAAGATACTAGTTTGGGAGTAAAACACAGTTATGGGTGTGAAAGGTGAACTGAGAGACTGGGTGGAGCAAGCAGGTATCAATGGAAGCATCTTAAGGGCTCAGGAGACAAAATCCCAAACAGGAAGCATATAAATAAAGAGAAACCAAGGAGCCAGAAAAGGAGAATAAGAAGGAATAGAAGAGTAGAAGTAGAATCTGGACATCAATGCCAAAGAACTCTAGAAGATGACAGAGTTTCAAGGAATTTTTAGCTGAGTCAAAAGTTTCAGAGAGAGAGGTCAAAGCTGAAAGGAAAAATTTTCCTAAAAGGCTGTCTAAACTTTTAGAGTTAGATCCTACTGTAAAATTTAATTTATTTCCAGATTACACCCATTGATTATATCCATTCACCTATTGAAGGATATCTTTTTTAAAAATATATTTTTATTGATTTCAGAGAGGAAGGGAGCAGGAGAGAGAAATAGAAACATCAATGATGACAGAGTATCACTGATCTGCTGCCTCCTGCACACCCCACACCGGGGATCAAGCCTGCACCTGGGCATATGCCCTGACCTGGAATCGAACAGTGACTTCATGGTTCATAGGTCAACGCTCAACCACTGAGCTATGCCTGCCAGGCTAAAGGATATCTTCTTGATTGCTCCTAAGTTTGGGCAATTACAAATAAATCTGCTGTAAATTTCAGTGTGCAGGTTTTTGTGTGGACACAGTTTTCAACTCCTTTGAATAAATACCAAGGGGCGTGACTGCTGAATCTTATGGTAAGAGTATGTTTTGTTTTGAGAGAAACCACCAAACTCTCTTCCAAAGTAACTACACCAATTTGCAATCCCATCAGCAATGAAGAAAAGTTCCTCTCGCTCCACATTCTCGCCAGCACTTGGTGTTATCAGTGTTCTGGATTGGTGGCCATTATCATAGATGTGTAGTAGTATCTCATTGCTGTTTTAATTTGCATTTCCCTGCTGACATATGATGTGGAATATCTTTTCATATGCTTATTTGCTTTCTGCATATATTCTTTGGTGAGATGTTTGTTGGCCCATTTTTAAAATTAGGTTATTTTCTTATTGTTGAATTTTGTAAGTTCTATGTTTGTTTTCGATAATAGTTTTTTTTATCAGATGTATCTATTGCAAATATTTTCATTAATTTTAAAATGTTTAATTTTATCTCATCCCTGTCACTGTAGTGTAACTTTTCTTTGAGAATCAAAAATGAGCTTTTCCCCCCATAGAATTATGTTGTGCAATATGGTAGCTATCAATCATATGTGGGTATTTTCATTTAAATGAATTTAAATTAAATAAAATTAAAATTTAGATTCTCCATTGCATTAGCTATATTGCAAGTGCCACATGAAGCTAGTGCCTACTGCAATGGAGAGAGAAGATATAGAACATTTCCATCACCACAGACAGTTCTATTGGACAGCTCTGTTCTTTAGATTCAGAGAATTATGTTTTATAAGATAAGAACATACTACATTTCCCATATGGAGATCATAATATCTCTACATAATACCAGAATAATCTTTTTATTTATTTTTGCTCCTCTCATTTATTTAAATTTGTACCTAAATGGATTATTGTTAAAAAAAAATAGTTAAGGTAATTTATCCCCAGATGTTTCTGGCAATTGTAAATCTCAATAAAGTTGATATTATTTTTAAAAGATTTTTAAATCTATATTTAAGGGACTGGATTCCCTATGTATTTCTTGAGTCTCAATCTCCAGTTTATGATATAAAAGGAGAACATGAGTGTTCAATAGGAAATCAAGATTTTTGTCTGATTTGAATGTCTAAGCATTTTATAGGGATAGCATGCCCATGAATAAATGGAATACAGTCTCTGTCTTAAGTACATACCAAAGAGCCATATCTACTAGACTCTAAATGAAGAGACATGTGGTGCAGATCAAATTGACAAAAGCATTAAATAAATAATTGAAATAGCTTCAACTAAATAACCAAGCAAAGTAAATAAATAAACCCTAAATTGGCAGGATGTTCTTGGAAATCCTTAATCCAATCAATACTTGCTGATTACCAGTGTTCTCGATGCAATGAAAACATAGTAGTGTGCATATATTGTACTCTAGGTAACATTTTTTTACAAGCATGCTTGGTATTCTACCAAGGATGATTTAATATAATGCTGGGATTATGCAAAGCTGTAGTATACATCATTGATAACTTTGCTGTATTTTGCTTTTCCATTGTAATCATAATCTATATGTTTATACACTCCAGACCTTTATGATGTTTCTCTCTAAAGATATAAAAGAGAAATGCCCAAAAAGCCTAGTGATAAATATTTACCAAACACACACACACACACACACACACGAGTTATAGCTGCCAAGAAAACCTTTTCACAAATCTACTCACATCTTTTTATATTTCCCATTGCATAGGCCAGAAAAAAATGTCAGCATTTCTGTTCTCTTCGGAACTGGGTGAGGATTGAGTGGGACTGTGGGAAGGCATTTTCTATCCTTCTCTCATCTCCCCATCTTTCAGGATGCTCAGGAAAAGCGTGCTATGCTTATTTTTCTGTTTAAAAATCATGGATTGTTTCCTGTGAGTCATCACACAGAGGAGTAATGTGATTCCATCTCATGGCTGAGTAAACACCGAAACCTGATTTCAGGCTAGGGACAAATTTCAAAGTGCAAATATAAATCACATAGTGGATCTTTGTTTTCCTCTTCTAAGAAATCCTGCCAGGCATCCAACAAGAGGGTGAAAGTCACACTTCTTACCTGAGCATGTGAGTTCTCACTTTCCATCACCTCTTCTTGTTAAAAAGCATAACATTTCTTTCTTGAATATTTTTTCTCACAACTTGGGGAATCTTTATAAGTGATTGTTCAAAGTTACATAATTTTGATTATTTGTATTTGGATAATGAGGTAAGATGTTTTAGGACAAAGCATCAGGGTATATTCTAAGGAAACATTTAATAAGGGAAGAGCTGGGGCAAACTATAAGATACACAAACAAATCTATTTTTCTATCTATGCGAGGATATAGATGAAAGGCAAGTAAATTAAAACTGTCCAAGGGCAGGTCAGAATGGTCAAAATATTCTTTGCAATTTCTAATCCTGTGAAGATTTTCTTGTTGCCTCATGTCTTTCATTCCTAAGAGGGGAGGGGGGTACAATTTATAACATATAGCCATCATCAAGCAAGAATACTAGGGAAAAAAAAACCCTCTATCTGGTCATTTGGCCATTGGGCCAATTTGGGAACTTATGTGAAGGAAGGAAAGAGTGAGACAAACGAGAAGGAAAGTGAGAGTGGAAACATTTAACTTAGAGAAGAGCGGGTGAGCCGGACTTCTTACTCCAAATCCTGCCATCTCCTTGACCAGGTAGAATCAGTTCTGGCCAGAGTTGAAAAATTAATTCAGTTTATAATTAAGGATAGTCCATTAAATCTCCTTGCCTCATAAATCAAGGATTTGGAGGCCCACACAACTCTAGGGTTTTGTGAATAGATAAAATAAGAAGGATGACCATGAGGCCCAACAATAACAATCATTTTACTTCTACAACTGGAAGGGAGAGAGACTTCCCAGAGGACATCTTGATATCCTATATCAGTGATATTAGCTTCTTGCACACATCTCCTTTCCCACTGGAAGTCTACCATTCCGTGCAACAGTGTACACTGTGTGTGTGACCGTCGGAGCAGCTTGAAACAGGGAGCCTGAGTTATTTCACTGGATGTTTGCTTCTGTGGAGCCTTCACACAAACCAATATGAAGGAATCTGCTTGTAGAATAAAATGATCCTTTATTATTTCCAAGAGTAAATGCTGTTTGGATATAAAGATTTATAGACAAAAGAATACCCTTTACAGTAAAAAGTGGATTGGAGGAGAGTGGACTTTCACTTGCCAGCGCCTGCACTTCTCTTGCTGTTGGATCCCACTCTCCCTCCCATATAGCAAGCTCGACAAATAGGGGAATTGTTGCCCTGACCAGAGCAGCTCTTATTCAGTGACTGAAGCACTGACTGATGGAATTTGATATGTAAATGTGCCAGCTCCTTTACCCTTCTGGGGTGCATGCCTACACTGGCTTTCAGGGTTTCCCCAGTGGGATTAGGCTCCACTTATACATGGTAGTAGCTGGCTTCCTAACACCCTGCTCTGGCTGCCTTCCTACCTTGTCTCACTGTTCCTCTGATCATGTCCTTCTCCTCCTAAACAAACAATTTGCATTTGAATCCCTATCTCAGGGTCTCCTTCTGTTCGAGGCCAAACTAAGATAGGAAGTTACTGGAGATTTGACTTACTACAGGGTGGGGCCAAAGTAGGTTTATTGTTTTGAGTACATGAAACACAGAGTTTATTCTTGTATTATTTTTCATACGAATAACTGTAAACCTACTTTTGCCCAAACATGCATATATGTTTTAGTCAAAAGGAAACCTTTTATAAGTACCTGTGCCAGGTATTCTTTTTTTTTTTTTTAATATATTTTATTGATTTTTTACAGAGAGGGAGAGAGATAGAGAGTTAGAAACATCGATGAGAGAGAAGCATCGATTAGCTGCCTCCTGCACACTCCCTACTGGGGATGTGCCCGAAACCTAGGTACATGCCCTTGACCGGAATCGAACCCGGGACCTTTCAGTCCGCAGGCTGAGGCTCTATCCACTGAGTCAAACCAGTTTCGGCATGGTATTCTTAAGCACATTACAGATATAAATCTCATAAATCCTTTTGAAATTTTCTGAGTAAGTTACTAAATAAAACTTGCATATTTGAATTTTCTGCAATAGTAGAAAACAATTGATTTCAACGTTCTTACCTTTTTATTTTAAATTAAATTTAAAACTGAGTAAATCCATAACTATATTAAGGTTTTTAACTTAGAGGTAAAACTATATGTAATGTAAGTTCACTTGGGAGACAAAAGTATTACATACTTAACTATGTCATTATTATTACATTGGTTTTCAGTTTTAGTTCATTTATGCTCCAGTTTCTTTTATTAAAATGGAATAATTATAATGGTTACTACTCAGTTTTATGGACTTATAAGTGTTGATATTTTAATAATACAACTAATTCACCTTATTCTATTTTTATGTCAACTGATGGTTGTTGGCACCAATTCAACACCAACAAGAATCCCCAATTTGGGGTGTGGTGAAGGAGAAACTTTACTTAGTGCAAAACAGCTCAATTATGATACAGCATGGCCGTGAAAACAGCATAGCTATGAGGTAGCCCTGGGACCAGGCAGCCCTGGGCCATGTCCCTCTCCAGCTAGATAATTTGGCTCTGCTCTTTAATGATCCTCAAGCTAGAGGGAAGCTGGCTTATATGATCAGGAGACCCAACCCTGGTCCCTGGTTATTCCATACAAATAAGGACTCCCAATCCTCATAGTTTGATTGGTCCAAAAGACACTATCCTGAGTGGTAAGCATTTAACCACTCTGATTGGCCAGAGCTATGCATCTCTGATTGGCTGGGGAAAGGCCTCAGTCCTATTGGTTGAAATAAGATTACAGGAACTCCTTTATAAGAGCTGGCTGAAATGGTAGGAATACAGTGCAGGCAGGCAGTTCAATGCAGAGTCAGGCAGTTCAGCGTGGGCTTCTCTGTGAAGTTCAGTTTGCAGTGCAGTTTGCATGAGAGGCCCCTGTGCTGAAAGGGCAGCTAGGCCCTTGTATTGTTGTTTTTTTAAAAAATTTTGAGCCCAGTTAACCACCAGGACTCCTTCTTAGTAGATGTCTTTTTTCCGCCCCCAGGGTTCACATTTATTATAACAAAATGACCTAAAATGTATTAAAATGCACTGTGGTATAATGTCATATAATAAGAATGAAACATTTTCTCACTAAGACATGAAATTTAAAATCAGATTGCCTGGGTTCACATCCTGGTTCTGACCATTTTCTAACTTCGAGCAAATCATTCCTCTGTGCCTTAGTTTCCTTATCTGTAAAATTGGGATGACAATTGTTCCTAATTTATAAGGTTTTGAGTGGATCAATGAAATCATCACTGCATAGCTCCTAGCCGTGCCTGGCATATAGTAAGAACTCAATAAGTGGTGGCTATTACCTTTCATTGTTATTACTCCTTGGTTTGGGTTATATGGTGTCCGTCTCTAGTTCTCTTCAGGAGCATTTTTGTTGTTGTTCAGGGCTGGGTTATCCCCTGAGAAAGTGTAAACCACCGTGGATCAGCATGCTTCTGCTAGGGTGCAACTATGTTTCTGTGAGTACATCAGAGCTTCTCAGTCCTTGCACTTTTCACCCACCATTGATCACTTATTGAAGCAAGAAATTGGAAGACAATCATGTTATTGAAATACAACAAGAAACCTTCCAGAAATGAAACACTTTCTTGAGTCTTGGCAACAGTAGGATGCTAATGATGAGGGAAGAGAATAGTTAATTTAGTCATCTTCCCCGCTACATCTTCTTGTCTTGTAGCTTCACAGTGACATGGCAGCTGGATAATCACCATCAGACCTCCGCCTTCTCCTTCCCTCCTCCTCTATCTTCACTGTTTTGCCATTGTTTTAGTCTTTATTACTCATTATATAATGTGTAATCCTATATAATAAAGAGGTAATATGCAAATTAACCCCCATGCCCTCCCAAAATGGCTGCCTACGTCCAGGCCAGCAGGGAGGTTAGTGAGGGACGACCAAACAACTGAACAAGCAGGCTGTGCAGGGCGACGAGGCCAGTGGAGGGGCCGTGAGGGGTGACCAGGCCAGCATGGGGGGCAGTTAGGGGTGACCAGTCTGGTGGGGTGGGGTGAAGCTGGGGGCAACCAGGTCAGCAGGGGGGGCAGTTGGGGGTGACCAGGCCGGCAGAGGGGAGCAGTTGAGGGCTACCAGGCTGGCAGGGGGCGGGGGGCAGTTAGGAGCGACCAGGCTGGCAGGGAGGGGAAAGTTGGGGGCGACCTGGCCAGCAGCGGGGAGCAGTTAGGGGCTATCAGGCCGGCATGCAGAGGCAGTGAAGGGTGATCAGGCCAGCAGGGGGAGTCAGTTAGGGGCGACCTGGCAGACAGGCAGGTGAGTGATTAGGAGCCAGCAGTCCAGGATTGTGAGAGGGATGTCCTAGGGTCCCGGATTGGAGAGGGTGCAGGCTGGACTGAGGGGACCCCCCCCCCCCGCACGAATTTCATGCACCGTGCCTCTAGTATTATATACTTATATATAATATTATAAGGGCATGCATTTGCTTTAGCTGTTTTCTTCCTTTCAAACTTGTATCCCTTTGGTGAGTCATCAGTTGACTTACTGTGTGTGTTTTTAATCTCTGATTCTTTGGATGACACATGGTAGTTTTTGACAGATGTTATTATCTTAGTGAAGTACCAAACAATTAGAGTATTGTGCTTATGTCCTTATCTTCATAAATCTAAGTGGTTTTCCCCATATTTTCCCATGTTTCAAGATTTCCTGGAAATTAAGTAAATATTAACCTTATGAAGTCAAATTAGGAAAAGAAGGCTGAATATAACTTCTTCCATTACCAGAAACAGATGGATGGAATTTTTCTCAATGTTCTAAAAAGAAATCCTTTACTTATTTAACGTGCACATATTTACTACATATCTATTATTTAACCAGTACTATTTGAGAATTCAAAGTAGAAGGAGAAGGGTGTGGAGCAGAAGGAGGAGGAAGAGGAGGAGCCATGGAGAGGAGGAGGGGGAGTGGGAGGAGAAAGGGGTAGACATCTGTAACCCTTCATAAGCTTATACTCTTTGGGGAAATGCTTAATTAGAGGTAAATAAATAGAGAGCACAAATGGCATTGTGCATTAACTACGATCCTGCCACCACTGAGGCTTGGACTCAAATATTAAATGGGTTCATACCTTCCCTCAGTTTGTGGCTAATATGTGAGAGTATAAAGAAATCTTTTATTTAATCCTCACGTGAGGATATGTTTTTATTGATTTTCAGGGAGAGGGAGGGAGAGGTAAACATCAATCAATTGCATCACCTACATGCTCAGACCACGGATCAAACCTGCAACCTAGGTATGTGCCCTGACCAGGAATCAAACTCGCAACCTTTTGTTGTATGGGACCAACTGATCCACCCAGTCAGGGCAAGAAATCATTTTTTAAAAAATATATTTTAAAATGTATTTACAAGGGAGAGGAGAAAGAGCTAGAAGCATCAGTGATGAAAGAAAGTCACTGATAGGCTGCCTCCTGCACACCCCACACTGGGGATCAAGCCCACAACCCAGGCATGTGCCCTGACCAAGAATCTAACCGTGACCTCCTGGTTCATAGGTTGAAACTCAACCACTGAGTCACACCAGCCAGGCAACAAGAAATCATTTTTTTTTTTTAAATTCTGATTCTGGTACTGAATTCTTGGGAAATATCAGGAGTCATTACTTCTTCCATATCCTCCCACCCCCAAATTAGAAATGATATAACTGAGTTACGGATGATCTTCAGTCAAATTCTCCTGCATGGGTCTGAAGTCCATGTCAACCACACAACTGAAGGCGTTTCCTTACTGGGGGGAAGTGAATGGAATTAGCCTATTGTTACTGTTCTTTATTGCAAAAAGGATCTCTGGGGCTTTCCCAGGAAGGTAAATTTCACAAACTGCAACACATAGAGCAAGTGGTTTATCTTTGCTGTTTTGTCGCCACTTTTAAAGAATAGAAGGGGCCCACCCATTGAACCCTCTTCAAATGAGGACATAGCATTATCTTTGTAGCACAATGGCCTATCATTTTTATCACATAAGAGGTAGGAGAAACATCACCTGTTCCTGTGAGGCAATAACATGAATATGCATATAACTACGACTCGCCTCCCAAAATAGAGATTTGGATCTGCTTTGGCATTTGGAAAAAAAAATCTCACCAACAGAGGCCCAAAACCTGTATGTGTAATATCAAACATTGCATACTATTGTTGTGAGTAGAGATAAATAGAGGGACGATAGAGATACTGACTGGCTTGGAGTCCTCAAACTTCTGTCTCATTGCTTAACTTAGAACCAAAATTGACCCAATTCAGAAAAAGGAGTTGTGGCTGAATTTGCCAAGTGGATTAAACAAACGTAAATAAGAATATTCAGGAAGCTTCACAAAAGATGTGAGTCATGAGCTAAATTCTGATAAATTGGGAAGATTCAGACACTCAAAGTATACCATCAAGGTTGGGTTCAAACCTTACAAATAGAAAAAAAAGGGAATTTATACTGATAGAAAGATAAGGAGACATTTTCAAGGAATCACCTTGAAGACAGCCTGAGATTTACTTAGAATGAGACAGAGAGGATCTCCTCAAAATTTACTCCAAATTTTATTATATTCTTGACATCAATACGGAGTCAGCTTAGGAAGGACAAGGATGAGGTAGGTTTTAAATACTTGATTGTAAGGTGCTGATGCGACTTTGAAGAGGACTGTCTTTTGGATGGGTGGAAAAATGCAATTGGAGCATACTAATGGGGTAAGATGGGAGTGGAGAAATAGAGATCATCCATGTAGATGTTCCAGCTAGAACCATGAGAGCTGAGAGTTCTCTCTGGAGTTCACAGAGCGATGAGTATAGAGGGCAGATAAGAGAACTATAGGAACCTATATAATATGGCAGGTGAAGAAGGAAGACAAGTGAGAATAGGGCAGAAATAATAACTTTCCCAGAGTAGATATTTTTTAAAACGTTTAATCCACCATGCTAAAATCTGAATTATTTTTCTTTTCTTAGTTAAAAAGTACTACTATACGATGAACAAAAACAGATCCAGAGACAGAGAAACATTGATCAGATGCTCAAACCTCAGAGGGAAGGTAGGGGAGGGTGGGGGTCAGGGGGAGAGATCAATCAAGAGACTTGTATGCATGCATATAAGCATAACCAATGGACGCAGACAACAGAGGGTGAGGGTGAGGGCAGGATTGGAGGGTTGGGGGGGGCAACGGGGGGATAACCACACATTTGTAATACCGTAATCAATAAAAGAAAGTACTACTATAAAGTTATCATAGGAGGAGGTGATCAAAGAGTATGACTTTCCATTTGAATGTTTAAGCAGTGTTTTAAAAATTATAATTTATTTTTCTATCTAAATTTATATTTAGATATTTTTATTTTCTCTATCTAAACGAATATTTCCCACTTATTTATTTATTTAAAAATTTTTAACGTTGACATAATTGCAGTTGTCCCCCTTTTCCCCGCCTTTGCCCACCTCCACCCACTCCCTCTTCCCCCTCTCTTGGCCTTCATCAAACTGTTGTCTGTGTCCATGGGGTATGCATATATGTTCTTTACCCTTTGCAATAGCAATGATGGACCTGGAGCGTATTATGCTGAGCGAAATAAGCCAGTCAGAGAAAGACTAATATCACATGATCTCACTAATATGTGGAATCTAATGAACAAATAAACTGATGAACAAAATGGAACCAGAGGCAGAGATACATGGGACAGACTGACTGGTGCTGGGAGGAGGGGGATGAGGGTGACTGGGTAAAAAAGGTGAATATTTACTTTTAAAACTAACTTTGTATTCATAAGCTCCATACCACCCAAAACTATGTTGCATGATATACCCAGGTTTTATTCTTTTGAGGTGGAGGGTAGATTTGAATGAAAATAAAAACTATTGAGCACCTGCAATACTAAGTGGGATTTCATCCTCATAACAACTATTTAAATTAAGTATTATTGTACTTGTTTCCAAGATCATTCTATTGGTAAGTGGTAGAGCTGATTCAATGGCAGGTTGTCAAGTTTCAGAGCCTATGCCCTTCCCATTATACTCCATGGTAAACAGAAATGTGGAAAACTAGGATAAGATTGGGGATTGTAAGCACACAACACACCAATAAAAATGTAGTGTCAAGGGACAATGCGTATTTGCACAGAAAACACTCCTATTTTGTTTCTTTTTTCCTAGTAATTTTACTAATTTATCATTCCTATGCAAATACACAGGTTTCTCATGCCATCTCAAAAGCAACAGTATATACATGTAATATTGAAATATTCAGTGTTTCTGACCACATACCATATTGCAGTTCATTTATTGATCTAGAATAAATACAATGCCATCACACTGATAAAAGTGAGTATACGAATTGCTATTAAGAAATGTCAGAGAAGAAGGCAATAAATGTGTTAATCAAGTCATAAGGCCTATGTCAAAACTAGTTGAATATCTTTCATTAAAGCAAATGTTTTGTCCATAGTCATATGAAGTGTGCGAATTTGGACTTCTTGGCTTATCTCCACTTTTACTCAGCAGGCATCTGTCAATTCTCTGTGGCAAGATGTCCATTGGCTGATGCCCAGGTCCTTATGTAACAGGAAGAAAACAGCTAAAGCAAATACGTGCCCTTCCCAAATGAGAATTTCTGTTGTGTATAAATACAGTCGCTCCAAGGTCTTCCATTATATTAAATGCCTCCACCTCTCAAATGTGCTTTTAGTACTTCATAAATTTGAGATTAGAATATTTCATGAAAGCGGACATAATTACCCTTTTTTGGATCTTTAGCATCTACAGAAAAGATTAAAAATCTGTGATTAAATTTCATTGGTTTAGCCAGGTCCAATGTCAACATGGATACCACAGTGTGACATTTCTAACCATCATTTTATTTACAGAGAGAACACACCTATGTTGTGATATGGGGAATGACCTATGACAAACGAAAACTTTATAGGAGGGTAATTGTTACTGGCTGGTCTAAGACCCATTCTTTCCTGAGATGCACTGCATGTGAATTTCTGGGGAATGGGCTCATCTCATAGTATTTTATTTTTCCTGTGCTAATCTACATAGTACCCATTTTTAGCATCTATTTGTCAAGTTGGAGTATGATCATTCTTCTTGTGAACAATGCAGTCTCACTGATAACATCAACTCATGAACCAACCAATGAAGAAAAATATGTGGACAACCTTCCCACTTTACAGAGGAGGAAGTGGAGGCCTACACTATCCATTGGCTTGCCCAGTCTCCCAGCTGGCTGGTGAAAGAGCACAAAGAGGAATTGCCTACCTCTCAGTGCTTTCTGCTTTGCAACCTTGCACAGCCTCACACCTACACTGGCTATTGGTGTTTCCTTTCTTTGAAAAACACAGAGAAACAAATATGTGCTATATTAAAGGAGGATGGGTTAGAAATTCCCCATGCTGGACTGTCTCTGACCCCTGAACATGATTGGCAGAACACAGCCATTTCCCACAATGGCATGAGATTGCCATATCCTAGAAGAGTTCTATTTCAGTTCCTCTCTTACATGATTTGACCTATAAAGAAACAGTTGTGTGCAGCAGCTTGTTAGTTGTTATAATGTATAAAGTGGCTCAGGAAAAACTAATTATAATATCTAGTACAATTTCATGTACACAAGCAATGCTGTGTAAATATTTGATGATAACAATGTTTAACATCTATTTGAAATGTTCTCAAAGCGAATACAAGCATGGTTATGTTGCATGATCACATCTCTGCTTCAGTCACATGCTTAGGGTAGCAATCTATCTTCTGGATTGCCTTCGGTGAAGTGCTAATTAGAGGCGATGGAAGGAAATGTGTATCTTCATGTCCTTTCCAGATCTATGTTTCTTTTGCTCAAGTTCTCCAGCTTTTAAAATCATGAATATTATGTCATAGTATATTTTTAACTAATTTCTGCCTCTTCTTGTCATGCCCCACCCTCCCCCAAAATGGTGGGAAAGAGTTGGAAACAGGACTGTTTGTAATTCAAGTAGACCCCACTAGAGTGCACCATATGATCCAAAAAGCTCATTTAACAAGTTTTCAGTCTCAGAATGGAATCATAACTTTAATCATCAAGGAACAGTGACTGGACATTTAAGCAAATGGGAGCATTGAAAAATGGTGGCTTGGAAAATTATTGAGAACAAGACCACAGAATTTATGTTTACTGATTTTTTAAATATTCTACTCCATGTGAGTCAGCTCCAGGGAACACTAATGTTACATTTTTCAAATGTAAGTCATTTTAAACGTGTTTAACATTTCTGTGTCAGTAATGAACACGCACAGAATATTTTCTTGAATGTGGATATGAAAGAGTTTTACACTAAAAGTTTGATGGGCATCTATTTTATGTTCTGATAGAATGGTGAGAAAAGGTTGCCATGTTTCAGGTCAAGAGAAAACAAATCAAACACTAGAAAACCTGAGCATTAAAAGAGAAGTCATGGAAGCCTGAAGCATTAAAGCTTGGTTTAAGGACATAGGTGGTTTTAAACAGAAGATAAATTCGCCCAGAGCCCTTGAGGTAAAAGGTAAGGAAAATGAAACACCCAGCTGTTTCATAAGGGATTAGGTAGTGCTCAGGAGGAAGAGAGGCAGTAGCAACTCCAGAACACAATGGCATTCTCTGGGCTCTTAGAAACCTGGTGGTGTTCTAAAGGTTAACAATATAATGAAAAGTTGACATTGAGGAACATGTCAGAGCAGGGAAAAGGAGAAATACTTAACATATGAACTATTAGTGCAAGGAAAGTGATTGGCTGCTGCAAAACCCAACCTGAGGGATCTTTACACTGTTCATACCTCTGTCCCATCTCGGAAATCCTGCTCAGGGGGCAAATTATATGCTTGGAAACTGCTCCTCAGGAAGAGGCAGAGTGTGGTCAAGACTTGGGAGGAAATGAAGGGGGATTGGGAGAAAAGGCTCCTGGGCTACATAATTCTGAGAAGTGTTAGAGAACACTGCTAATGGTTTCATTCAAGAGAATGCAAGAGAATCAAAGAAATTGGAAGGATAAACACCAAAAGCATAGGCCAGTCAAGGGGAAGTTGTGCAAATACAGCAGGCATACATGCCCCACAAGGTTTAGATTAGTTGTTATTTTTAAAATTATCTTAGAATGGCTGGGCCACATAATTCATATGGCCAGCAATAATCACAAATCATCAAATCTTCATACTTTTTTTAAAAAATGATACAGTATTTCATTGCAAGGGGCTTCAGATAAGCCATGTATGTAAGAACTAGATACCCTAGTTTAACTCCTGTAAAGGCGGTCAAGTGATACACACAGCCATTGAACAGGGTAACATGGCCAGATGGGTTTGAAAATATTGAAACCAAGACTCTAATAAACATTTATTATTTGACAGTTTAAGGATATCTCTCTGGATAAGAAGAACAAGACAATTTAGAGAGGAGTTTAAATGTTCCGGCAATGTTTAGGAAGATGCTAATAGAATTGACTGAGCTTTGTGGTCTATGGGAAAAGCAGTAATTCCATACTGGAAGGTAGGAGGTCTCAAGGTCAGGATAGACATCCCCAGGTAGGAAGAAAACAAGCAAACAAACAAAAAACAAGACAAACATCTGCAGAAAAACCTCACAGCAGTGCATCCAACCAGAATGGGGCTGACCACATTCCGTGGCTTCACTGCCCTGGAAAAACCGAACAGTTAGAATCACTGAGTGAGGCTGGGACCTTGCTTGGAACCGTATTTTCACAGAATGACTGCCCTCTAGATACTGACTGCATGTTTCACCCATATGAATACAACTGCAATTACAATTTATGAATTTAAGTTGAATCGAAATCTAAGTAGCGAGAGCTCTGAGAACAAGTTGGTAATTGGAGTGTTTATTTTTATTTAAAAATCAGAATTTTTTTTCAAAATATAGTATTTTGTTTCTAGTTAACACTTCTCCAGTCTTAGTCATTTTGCTTTCTTTGCCCATCTGAACAATCTCTCACTTAAAATTCTTTGTAAACCAGTTGAAGTTAATATGAGGCTGTTCAAAACATTCTTTAAAAAACTATCAGATTATTTCAAAGAACTAAATATACAAAATTAAAGAGCAGTCAGATCATTTTGTGAAAGGAACAAGGGGAAAAGAAAGCTGCTAAAGATATCTATAACGTAATGTTGCATGAAAAAAAAATGGCCAATAGCATGTATAATCTGACCTCTTTTAAAAAGAGATAGATAAATTATAGATAGATAGATAGATTACACATGCACACGGCTTAAAGTATACCAAAATACACCACAATTATTTTATACTAGAGGACCGGTGCACAAAATTCATGCACTTCGGGGGGAGGGGGGGTTGTCCCTCAGCCCAGCATGCACACTCTCTAATCTGGGACCCCTCGGGGGATGTCCAACTGCTGGTTTAGGCCTGATCCCTGTGGGACATCCCTCTCACAATCTGGGACTGCTGGCTCTCAACCGCTCGCTTGCCTGATTGCCCCTAACCGCTTCTGCCTGCCAGCCTGATCACCCCTAACCACTCCCCTGCCAGCCTGATCGATGCCTAACTGCTCTCCTGCTGGCTTGGTCCCCCACAACTGCCCTCCCCTGCTGGCCTGACCACCCACCACTGCCCTCCCTTGGTGGCCATCTTGTGCGAGGGCATAATGGTCAATTTGCATATTATCTCTTTATTATTTAGGACTAGTAGCCCGGTACACGAAATTCATGCATTGGGGTAGGGGAGGAGAAGGGGCCCCTCAGTCTGGCCTTCACCCTCTCCAATCTGAGACCCCTCAGGGAATGTCCAACTACCTGTTTGAGCCCACACTTTTAACAGATAACAGCTCCATTGTTGTTCCTTTCTTATGCTTAAAACCATTGGAATTAGTAGGTATTCAAAGTGTGTATACATTTTGGGGGGACACCCTGTATATCTCTAGTCAGCAGTGAAAGAAACCAACAGCAGATTTGGAACCCCCAGACAGGGAACCTCACCCATTCCCCACATGTCTCCCCACTTCACTTTCCACCTTCGTGGGCAGCAGGAGAATCAATGTTTTCTCTCATTAATTCGGAAAAGCATGTCCTGTCAACCGTTGCCCAGCAGGAGTGCGCTAGGCCCCAAGCAAGCGAGGCTCAGTCAGGGCAGCCTTCACTCATGGGTGCTGGCACCCAAAGTGCACATTCCTCCTCTACAGTCGCCCTGACTATCCCACTGTTTCACTGAGAGGACGGAATTCCTCTCTGCCTCTGGGCTCTTGATCTTGAACGCTGACCGAAGGCACCTCAGAGAGGGCTGCTCGCGCCCACCAGGTGTGTCTGTCTGCACCTGCTCCTGCCTCAGCACCTGCATTAACTCCCCAGAGGTGATCTCGTAGCTGCACTGGCCTCCGTGGGAACAGGGCATCACCACTCCGCCCTCTCACTGTCATCTCACAGGCACCCACTCTCAGCACCCAGAACACCCAGACACTCTCCAAAGGACGTGAGCACATCAGAGGGGATGTGTGCACATCCTGTGGGAGTGTTAGGCAGCCGGGTTGATGGAAGTGCGGTGGAGAGGCTGGGGGAACTTGTGCACGCCTTGGTTTGCAACTGTTGCAGGCGTGGGAGGGTGACAGTGTGCTGGGGGATGTTCGCACGCCAGGGGGGTATGTGCACACCGGAGGCCTCTGGCTTTGCAGATCCGCAAACCCCCGTGGTGCGGCCAGGAGGACGTCAGTCTGGCCCGCCACAGTGGCTGTCCCTGTGATCCTGCACCTTCTGGGACAGGAGGCGGATCTTGCGCAGTTACTCCTGGGCGCTCATGGCTGCCTCCCCGCCGTGAAGGGTCACAGATCTGCGTCCCGGGACCGTGCACAGCCTCAAGCGCTGCCCCCCGCCCGGCAGGGTCACAGATCCGCGTCTTGGTCCCGTGGACAGCCTCAAGCACTGACCTCCACCCGGCAGGGTCACAGATCCGGGTCCCGGACTGCGGACAGCCTCCCGTGGTGCCCCCCGCCCGGCAGGGTCACAGATCCGAGTCCTGGACTGCCTCAAGCACTGCCACCCCGCCCGCAAGGACATGGATCCAGGTCCCAGACTGCGGACAGCCTCAAGCACTGCCCCTCGCCTGGCAGGGTCTCAGATCCGGGTCCCAGACCGCAAACAGCCTTGCCTGCTGCCGCCTGCCTTCAGTATGCAAATTAGCCACCATCTTGTTGCTTCAGGGTGGGGGTCCCCACTGGGGTGCCTGGCCAGTCTGGGTGAGGGGCTGAGGGCTGTTTTCACGCTGGCGGGTGACTAAAGCTCCAAACCTCTCCTTTTTTCTTTTTTTTTATTCTGGCATTTATTTACCTTCTATGCCTGTCACTGGAGCTGAGAGCTGGCTTTCTCTCTGAGGCTCGGCTGCTGAAAGCAGGTTTCTGGCCTTTGTTTACCTTCTGTATTTAAAACTTTGTTGCGACTCCAGCTCTGAGATCCCGGCTGACTGAAAACAGATTACTGGGGTTTTGCTTAGCTTCTGTATTTGTTACAATGTTTCAAACTGCAAGCTCAGAGGCCAGCAGTGGCAGGCAGGGAACATTGGAGTCCTCCATCACTGAAGCAAGCAAGCCTCCTGTTAGCTTTAAGCTGCCTGGCTGCCGGCTGCCATCTTGGCTGGCAGTTAATTTGCATATCTCCCTGATTAGCCAATGGGAAGGGTAGCGGCCGTATGGCTAATTACCATGTTTCTCTTTTATTAGCTAGGATTAACCATACTTAAATACAAAGTGGTATATTTATGGCTGATTTTCCTGTTTCTTTTTACTTATTTGCATTTTCCTTATTTTCTATAGTTACTGTGTATAACTTTGAAATAAGAAAATAATAAAAAATGTATTTAAAAATAAAACTACTCATTTTCATCTAAATGCCCCTGGCAGAGTTGAGGATGTCAGTTTGATGACTCAGAGGGTACTGTCGGATCTGACTGCTGTATTTTGGGAATTTTTTTTTCTTTTTAGTGAGTCATGGCAGTTTACTCAGAGTGAAATGGGGCAGAGGTCCAAAGGCAGGCACTTTTCTGGTGGAGCTCATCACTTTAGGCCCTCCCCTCACCCTACCCAGATCCTCAAGAGCACACCAAACCTGTTGGCCCGAGTAGCCCATTAGCAGGATGACTTTTTTACAGACCCTGCTGTGCACCAGGCCTTGTTCCACCTGTGCCTAATCTGTCTTGACTCCCACTTTGCCGAATTCTTTTCTTCATTCTTTTTTTAAAATTTAATATTTGTATTTAAAATGTTTAATGCTGACATTATTGCAAGTGACCCCTCCCCTCCCCTTGCTCACCTCCACTCCCTCCAACTCCCCCTCACTTGGCCGACACCAAACTATGGTCTGTGTCCCTGGAGTATGCATATATGTTCTTTTGCTAACCCCTTCACCTTCTTTATCCAGTCACCCCCACCCCTCTCCCCTTGGGCACCGGACAGTCTGTTCCATGTATCCATGCTTCCAGGTCATTCTTATCTCTAGCCTTGACACTTACGGAGGTAACAACTTAAGTCTTTCTGACTGGCTTGGCTGTGTTCTGACTAGACATTGCACAGGATACTACTCTCTTTTTGAAGATATTTTGAGGGGTCCTTTGTGGCAAAGGATTAGGGGTACAGCTCCTGGCCTGGCTGAACTATTCGAAGAGTTTTGTTGAGGATTCAAGTAAACAGTCAGTACTGGTGAGAAGATGTCCAGCTGTAATGGAGCTGGCATAATGACTGATGGGGAAAGAGCAGGAGTGTGATGCCAGAAAGCTAGACAGGGTAGGGCAGTGGTTCCTGGGGAGGTCTATCCACAGGATCAAGACTCTTGCTGCTAAGCTGGGTTTTCAGGACAATCTCTGATCTTAAGGCAAGGGCCAAACAAGAAAAAGGCAGAGCCCCAGTACTCATATCATAGAACTGGTGAAATAGGCAAGTTAATGGAAGAAGGTCTCAGAATGGAAACCTAGGCAGGGTCCTGTGGCCTTAAGAAGTAGGGCCCTTGCCCTAACCGGTTTGGCTCAGTGGATAGAGTGTCGGCCTGCGGACTGAAAAGTCCCAGGTTCAATTCCAGTCAAGGGCATGTACCTTGGTTGCGGGCACATCCCCAGTAGGAGGTGTGCAGGAGGCAGCTGATCGATGTTTTTCTCTTATTGATGTTTCTAACTCTCTATCCCTCTCCCTTCCCCTCTGTAAAAAATCAATAAAATATATTTTAAAAAAAAGAAGTAGGACCCTAAGAAGTAAGGCTACAGGAGAGCTCAAAGGCAGGAGCCTCACTCTTAAAATATAAACAAGAGGAAAGCTGCAACTGTAAGATCAACCAAGATGAGAGCTTAGTACCAAGTCTCACTGTGGGTGGGTGGAGGGTAGAAATGAAACAAATAGTATTGGCTCAAAAGCTGGGATTGGTGAAAGAGCAAGGCCAGGAAGAGGCTTGGAGGGCAAGTAGGGAGCCTACACTGAGACTCCAAAGGGAAAATGGATGAAGAAATATTACAGTGGATCAAAATTAGAAAATTTTGGATGATATCAAGTATTATTCAACCTTATTAAATCACTTGAAATTAGTTTTAAAGTAAGCTAATACAGATAAAGTTAAAATCCTTTTTATAGAAAAATATTTTATTTTATTGATTTTTAGGGAGAGAGAAGAAGGAAGAGGGAGAGAGAGAAACATTAATAGGCTGCTTCCTGCACTCCCCCACTGGAGATTGAGCCCCCCAATCCAGGCAAGCTAACCTACCGGTCAGCATATCTACCCCCTGGTGGTCAGTGCACATCATAGCAACTGGTCAAATGGTCGAATGAACATTCAGACACTTAGCATATTAGGCTTTTATAATATAGGATTTTTATGTGTCCTAACTCAGACAAGCTCAGGCCAGAGACATATAGTAACTAAGCTGAAGTGGGAACCCCTAGGGGGATGTCAGAGAGCCAGTTTCAGCCTGATCCTGCAGGCCAAGCTGAGGGACCCCACTGGTGCACGAATCCGTGCACTGGGCCTCTAGTACTAATATAATAATATAACTTGTGAATGAGGGTATTTCACAACTCCAGTCTTCAAAATCTTTAAGCCAAAGCTTTTCTTCTACATTTTATAATGCAGAATCTAAGACTTAAAATGGGTACCCATTTGTGTCTTTAAATAGAATGGGATGTGGAGGTGTGGCAGAGATAGTTCATCTATCCTCTTCTTGTGGAGATTAGAATATGCCTACATTAATGCAAAACTACCTGAGTATCTTTCCCAAATTTTACCAAAGGAAAAAAATCTTTGCTAACCACTATCTTCTTCCCCTCAGTAACATATCTATTTAACAAACACAAGTGTTGTTACATTTTATTAATGTCCTAATAGATTTTGTCCAAGAGAGATGAGCTATTTCAATGCAATATGGAACTAATTTAGAGGGAAATCATTATGTTTTCTTGGCTACATGAGGCTACCCTACTTCAGAAAAAAATTGGAAATAGATTCCATGCTGTTTACAGCAAAAAACAACAAATAACTCATATTTGAAATATGCATTTCACAAGAGAAAGTTTCTATTTTTTTTACATTGTGACAGTAAGTATTCTGTTGTGTTCCAAACACTGTAATAAGTAAAGACCATCTATGCACTTCTTGGGAGATGCTGATTGATGTTCTGCTGTCAGGTTAATGAGACGAAGGGCATCTTAATGAGCCTTTTAGTAAAGAAGCGAGTACATTTAAAGCAAAATTATTGGTCACATGGCTAGTGTCTTTCCTAGGAAAGAAGCAAAGAAATAGCAATGAACTCATTGTGCCCACAGCCTCTTAAAACTTCCAAATTTATGCATTTGAAAGACCATACTTTGGCGACATGTCATTTCAAGTCCACTTAAGGAAGGAGTCAGTGTCTCCCTGCCCATGACAGTCAGTTTGTCCCTTTAAGGAAAGGCCATGGCAGATGGCTGAGGATTTCAGAGACTTCATAGTTTGATAAATTTTGGTATCGTTACCAGTGAGATTAGATAAGATACTTCTCAGGTGAATATATCTAAACAGTATGCATAGTGTTAAGCATATAAGTCCTGGAAAATGACTGTCTGCACATAAATCACAGACCAACTGCTCGATAGACGTGTAATCCTGGACAACTTAATGTCTCTAGGAATCATTTTCCTCATTTGTAAAATGGTGATAATGACTGTATATATCTCAAATTACTGAAAGGATTAAATGAGCTATCAGTCATGAAGTGCTTTATAGAAGTGCCTGGCACAGTAAGTATTTACTAAGTATTAGACATTATTAATATCAAACATACTCAACACAGGGCAATCCGTTAGCACATGCACTGCCACATCCCATACCGAGAGCACATTCTTCTAGTGAACTCAGACATAGGCTGCAAATCCTTCTAACAGGATCCTTCTGAACACACAGCCCCAACCAGCCACGTGCGTTGGAGCCTGATGGGACCTACATGACAAGAAACAGGACAGCTAGATATGGTGCTCACTGAAGAGCACACCCTAAAAGATGCATTCACAACATAGGAATTCAGGCACCTGTGGTGGTTTCATGGTGTGGGAGCTGAGTTGTCAGACAGAAGTAGGGAAGCAGGCTCCCTTTGGCAGGCTGTGACACGCAGAACTCCCCTTTCAGTGGGAGATTCACGCGCACACATTTAAACTTTGACAGCCTCCCCCGGATGAGACTGCAACTGGTACTCCACAGAGATTTTGTCTGAGAAAATGATCCCCTACATGTTACATCCCTGGACCCACTTCCTTATACAAAGGTTATTTTACATTTTTGGTAATTTTTTTTATTGACTATATGTTAAAATAATGCTTTTGGATATATTAAGTAAATCTATTTTTTAAATTAATTATGCCTTTATTTCTACTTTTTTGAGTGTGGCTTCTGGAAAACTTAATATTACATATGTGCCTCACACTTATGTCTCATATTATATTTCTAATAGAGGCCTGGTGCACGAATTTGTGCATGGGTGAGGTCCAGCCAGGGCTCTGCGATCAGGGCTGATCGGGGGTGGGGCCAGTCAGGGGGAGGGGCTACGGGAGGTTGAGGGGAGCCAATTGGGCCCTGCTTGGGCTGGTTGGCCGCCACAGTTCGTATCATAGCAACCAGTCATTTCAGGCATTCTGTGGTTCCAATCACTTGGCTTTTATATATACTAGAGGCCCGTTGCACGAAGAGATTCGTGCAATAGGCCTTCTTTCACCTGGCTGCCGGCACCGGTTTTCCTCTGGCACCCAGGACCCAGGCCTTCGCTCTGACTGCAGTGGAGAAGCCAAGCCTCTTCAGCAGTGGTTCTCAACCTTGGCTGCACATTAGAATCACCTGGGAATCTTCTTAAAATCCTGATTTCTGGGCCTCATCCTCCGGAAATTCTGTTTCTTTGTTATGGGGTAGGGCCACAACATTAGTAACAAAGAAACAGAATTTCTGGAGGATAAGGCCCAGAAATCAGGATTTTAAAAAGATTCCCAGGTGATTCTAATGTGCAGCCGAGGTTGAGAACCACTGCTCTTCAGTCTTCAGTCATCTTCAGTCTTTAGTCGTCTTCAGTCTTCGCTCGGGCGGAGCCTTCAGTCTTCGCTCCGTGCCTGCATATGCAAATTAACCACAATCTTTGTTTGATTGATTTGCATACTCACCCTGATTGGCTGATGGGTGTAGCAGAGTGTCGCCAATTTGCATATTTCTCTTTTATTAGTGTAGATAGATTGATTAGCACTCCCTAAGACACTTTCTAGTAAATCCTCCCCCCACCCCACAAAACTTACTTTAAATCAGACTAAAAAAAAAAAAAAAAAGGCACCAGACTTTGTACCAAAGGCCTTAAACATGTCAAGATAGACATCAGGAGAATCTGGCATGACTCGTAAGATTATTTACTTTGAATCAATGACAGGGCTATGCATGAGTGATGGAGAAATTAATGCAATAGGATTCTTATCTTTAAGGAGAACAAAATTTTAATAGGTGAGAAAACACATAGGCAAATAGTTGTAATAAATTATAATAAAAATATGATAGGTTTGGAGCTAGACTAATTTTCAAATAGATACAAGCACAAATAGAAAAGAATAATTAAATGCACTTCCCAGAATGGTTTAAGTGGTTAATGGCAGGATTGAGTCTTAGAAATATGTGCTTCTATCTTCCGTCCACTGTCCACACCTCAGCATCTTAATACCTTGGATTTACATTGACATGATCTTATATTACATACACAAATCTCATAAACTATCTCACTTTTCATAAGAAACCATGCCATCCCTTCTGGTTTGGTTAGCTGGGCCATGGGTATCTACACAGGCGCTCAATGTATCTGCTTTAGTAAAGCATCAGCACTCTCATTGGCAGTGATAAGGAGAAGTGGTAAGGTAATCAGGAGTGTCTAGAAGAAAAAAATATAAATTTTAAGAATGGCCAATCAATATACAATTTCTGCCACCTAATAGTTTTTCAAAGTTATCTGCATCCTGGTGTAAATCCTGTCTACCTAAGTGGGAAGAAATAATGGAAACGAACAAATGGTCAGGGAGTTCAGCAATATAAGGGGCTGTGACACAGGAAACGAATGTTATAATGTTTTGTCACAAGTGACAAGGGAATTTTCTATACTTAGCACTGAATTTTTGAGATGTGATAACACTTTCAAAAATGTCAATATTGCCGAAACCGGTTTGGCTCAGTGGATAGAGCGTCGGCCTGCAGACTGAAGGGTCCCAGGTTCGATTCCGGTCAAGGGCATGTACCTTGGTTGCGGGCACATCCCCAGTGGGAGATGTGCAGGAGGCAGCTGATCGATGTAGTTTCTCTCTCATCGATGTTTCTAACTCTCTATCTCTCTCCCTTCCTCTCTGTAAAAAATCAATAAAATATATTTTTAAAAAAATGTCAATATTAAATAGAAACAAGGAATAATTAGAGGGGGAAATCAATACACTGCTTGCTAGGGCAACTCTATAATGAGTATTGGTTCTAAAATCAAAGTTACTTCTAAAGAGGAGTTGTCAGTGGAAAAGTTAAAATTAGAATAGCTGTTTGAGGACTGCGTGAGGGAAAGAAATGTCAGGCAGGTAGCTTCAAAATATTTGAATGAAGTTTGAGGTAGGGAGCTGTCTGTCTTGCTTTTTGGTAGAAACCTAAAAACATCTTAAAAGTTCTTGAATCCTCTTTATGACAAGGTGGGGAGTAAATCAATGAATTCAGTGATATGAAAGAAATAAACACATTCTTTCACTTAAAGGAAGAGTCATCTTAGGGAAAGGACACATTAAAAAGCATAAATAAGGAGAACTGCTTTTTTTTTTGCTTATCTCTCATGAAGATGCATTCTATTTTGCGAGAACTGATTTATGCACCGATAAAAACATTGCTTCTCTTCCTCAGGACCACAAAACAACTATAGTTTTGTTTTGTTTCATCTCTCACAGCTCTACCGATTTTGACATGGTATATATCACATACCAAATGGAACATAATGCACCACATATAATCATCACTCAACACAAACAACTACTACCTTCACATTGTGGTTTGGGAGAGACCACAAAACAGCATGTCATTAAATATTCAGCATATGTCCTCCATTCTCTTTGTCAGGAACTGAGTACTCCAGTGGAGTGCACTGGAAGTGTAAAGTCAGTGTGTTTTCCCTAATAACACACCTGTTCTCTAAATAGAGCTGCTTCTATTTACGGAGAAACCAAGCTGAAGTCATATCCTGCCATAAATCCTTTGTTCTTCTGAGTTGTGTTACAGTGCATTGGTACTGCAAGCTAATGCTACGGAGTCCAAGAAAATATAAGTTGATGCATTGACTCTTTTTGGTCAAATTAGTAATTCATATTCCTCAAAATTTTATTTGGGAAAAGCATAAGCCTGTGAATATTCTCCCATTTCTTTTTTGAGGCCAATACTTTGTATTCTGTGAACTCAGAATTCTTTATTTCTGTAGTAATGAGAACTAGGCTCTAGTCTAGTCTCAGGTTTGCTGCTAATTTGTGATGACACCCCGATCAGGCCACTAAGTTCACTGACACTCAGGTTTCTCACCTATAAAATGAGATATTTTATGAGATGGTTCCTAGGATCTTTCCTATTTACAAAATTCTCACTCAGTTCATAAAATTATATCAGAACACATTTTCTCAGCATTTCTCTGACCACATAAACCATAACCAAATATTGGTAAGTAAGAGATATTTGCAGGTCTTGTGGGAAATGTAAATCAACAAGAAATACATGATTTATGATTGGGTCTGGATCAAGATTATCTAAAAGCCTCTATCAGTTTTAGGGAAAAAAATAAATTCAAAGACTACCATGATATGAAACATTAAGTCACAGTTTGGTTTGTTGCATCATTGAATCTGGTCCAGTTGGAGGTTTTCTAGTGAAGAGTCAAGTTTTTTGTCATTAAAATCAGCAGAACTATCGTGCAGATTGAGCAATAACTTTTCAAATAATGTTTAGAACTCATCTCCAATTTCCCTCTGTTAGACCTAGGGAAGGAATAGACACTTTCGGAAGTGAGGGTCTTGGAAAGGTTGCAGGGAGAGGAACTAGTGAAGGTGACAGTGCCTATTCTCCCTGAACTGGTTAAACATGGACTAGAAACAATGTTCTCTAAGTTGTGCTTATACTGAATATAATTCAGTAAAGTTCCCCAGTTAGTTTTCTGAAATAACAAACTTTATTTTTAGAGCAGTTTTAGGTTCATAGCAAAACTGAGTGAAAAGTACAGAGTTCCCACATACCCCTTACCCCATGCACACACAGCCTCTCCAACTACCGACATCCCCACAAGAGTAGTACATTTATTAACATTTGATAAACCTATACTGACACCTCATTATTGCCCAAAGTCCATAGTTCACATTAGGATTCATTCTTGATATTAAACAGTCTATGGGTTTTGACAAATGTATAATGACACATATCCACCCCTGTACAGAATGGGCAGAAGTAGGTTAGCAGTTGTTCTATGGAAAATAATATATTAATTAATTAATAATAACACAAAAATAAACTCTGTGTCTTGTGTGCTGATAAATGTAAACCTACATTTGCTCCCCCTGATAGTATTGCACAGAGTAGTCCCACTGCCCTAAAAATTCCCTGTGCTCTGCCTATTCATCTCTCCCACCATCACCACTAACCTTTGGCAACCATTAATTTTTATACCGTCTCTATTGTTTTGCTT
Source organism: Myotis yumanensis (assembly GCF_028538775.1). Taxonomy (NCBI): domain Eukaryota; kingdom Metazoa; phylum Chordata; class Mammalia; order Chiroptera; family Vespertilionidae; genus Myotis; species Myotis yumanensis. The sequence goes on from NW_027223757.1 coordinate 55,733,128, forward strand.
TTTCCAAAATGTCATATAGTTGGAACCCTACAGTACACAGACTTTTCAGATTAGCTCCTTTCACTTAGTAATATAGTATTCACTTAAGTTTCCTTCATGTCTTTTAATGGCTTGAGAGCTCATTTTTCTTATAGCTGAATAATAAATATTCTATTGCCTGGATATCCCACAATTTATCCATCCTCTACCTACTAAAGGCATCTTTCAAGTTTTGGCAACTATGAATAAAGCTGCTGCAAACATCTCTGCACATATTTTTGTGTGGATATTAATATTTCAGTTCACTTGGTTAAATATCAGAGAGTGCCATTGCTAGATCTTATGGTAAGAGTATGTTTAGTTTTGCTAGAAACTGTAAAAAACTGCCTCCCAAAGTGACTGTACCATTTTACAATCTCACCAGCAATGAAGGAGAGTTCCTGTTGCCCCAAATCCTCACCAGCATTTAATGCTGTCAGTATTTTGGATTTTGGCCATTCTAATAGGTGTGTAGTGATATCTCATTGTTTTCATTTGCCATGAAATATATATATATATACTAGAGGCCCAGTGCACAAATTTGTGCATGGGTGGGGGCCAGCCAGCCCACGCCAGTGGGGGCTGATCAGGGGTGGGGCTGGCCAGGGGGAGGGGCTGCGGCTGGCTTGGGGGAGGAGCCATGAATAGTTGTGGGGGGCCGATCAGGCCCAATCGGGCCAGTTGACCTCCCCAGTGTATGTCATAGTGACCAGTCGTTATGGTCATTCCGGTCAATTGGCTTTTATATATATATATATATATATATATATATATATATATATAGACATATAGATATATAGATATAGATATAGATATAGATATATAGATACAGATATCTATCTTCTTTGGCGAAGTGTTTAAGTCTTTTGATAAATTTTTAATCAGGTTGTCTATTTTCTTATTATTGAGATTTAAGAGTTCTCTCTATATTTTGGATAACAGTTCTTTATCAAATGTGTCATTTTCAAATATTTTTTTCCCTGACTATGGATTGTCTTAGATTGTCTTCTCATTCTCTAAACATTGTTTTTCACAGAGCAGAAGTTTTTATTTTTAATGAATTCTAGCTTATCACTTATTTCATTGACTGTGCCTTTGGTATTGTATCTAAAAAGTCCATCACCACACAAAAGCCCATGTAGGATTTCTCTTAGTTATTTTCTAATATTTTTATAGTTTTGCATTTTACATTTAGGTCTATGATCTATTTTGAGTTTTTGTGAAGGATGTAAGATCTGTCTACACCAGGGGTGGGCAAACTTTTTGACTCGAGGGCCACAATGGGTTCTTAAACTGGACCGGAGGGCCGGAACAAAAGCATGGATGGAGTGTTTGTGTGAACTAATATAAATTCAAAGTAAACATCATTACATAAAAGGGTACGGTCTTTTTTTTTTTTTTTTTTTTTTTTTTTAGTTTTATTCATTTCAAACGGGCCGGATCTGGCTGGCGGGCCGTAGTTTGCCCACGGCTGGTCTATACACATTTTTTTGGCATGTGATCGCCAATTGTTCCAGCACCATTTGTTGAAAAGACCACCATGTGGGTTGTTGTTTTGTTTGTTTGTTTTGTCATCAATTCTTTCAGATTTTCAACAGAGATAATTATGTCATCTGCAAATAAGGCCAGTTTTATCCCTTCCTTCCCAATAAGTATAACTTTTATTTCCCTTTCTTGTCTTATTGCATCAGCTAAGACACATTGAAAAGCAGTGGTGAGAAGGACATTATTGCCCTGTTCCTGATCTTAGCAGGTAAGGTTTGCATGTCTCACCATTAAGTATGATGTTAGCTGTAAGATTGTTGCTTTTTATAGATTTTCTTTTTGAAGTTAAGAAAGTTCCCCTCTATTCTTTACTGAGAATTTTTATTGTGAATGGATGCTGGCTTTTGCAAATTCTTTTTCTGCATCTAATGATATAATCATGTGATTTTTCTTCTTTAGTCTGTTAATGTGGTAGATTAGATTAATTAATTTTTGAATCTTGAATACCAGGAGTAAATCCCACTTGGTGTGGTGTATAATTCTTTTATGTATATTGTTGGACTTCATTTGATTTACTAATACTTTGTTGAAGATTTTTACGTCTATGTTCATGAGAGATACAGGTATATAGGGTTGTTTTTTTCTTCTGGCAGTATGTTTTTCTCATCCTCTCTGACTTTATCTTCTGAAGGAGATCATAGAGAATTGGTATAGTTTCTTAAATATTTGGTAGAATCCACTAGTGAAGCCATCTGGGCCTGGTGCATTCTATTTTAGAAGGTTTCTAATTATTGATTCAATTTCTTTAATATATATAGGACTATTTAGATCATCTATTTCTTCTTGTGTGGTACCTATATGCAATGGAATATTACTCAGCCATGAGAAACAACATCCTGCTATTGTGACAATATGGATTAACGTTGAGGGTACTATGACAAGTGAAATAAGCCAAACAGTGAAAGGCAAATATTATATGATCTCACTTCTATGTGGAATTAAAAAAAGAAAGAAAGAAAAGTCAAACGCATAAAAGCAGAGAGTAGAAATCTGCTGCCAGGGGCTGGAGAGTGGGGGAAATGAGGAGAGGCTGGTAAAAGGGTAGAAACTACCAGTTATAAGATGAATAAGGTCTGAGGCTCTAATGTATAACATGGTGACTATAGTTGGTAACACTGTATTACATAATTGAAATTTGCTAAGAGAGTAGAACTTAAATGTTCTCACATCCCCCCCAAAGCCAAAAAGATAAATATATGATGTGATGAATATGTTAATCAGTTAGATTATGGGAAACCTTTCACAATGTATGTATATATCAAATCATCACCATGTAACACTTGTAAATATCTTACAATTTTATTTTTCATTATATTTCAATAAAGCTGGAAAAAATATGGAATTCCCCCCAAAATTCATTAGATTTTACACAGCACATGCATTATTCAAGTTAGCAGTTTTCTAGCTTCTGCTTTTTATAAAGAAAGAATTCAAGAATTAAATCTGAGTCTCAAAACCCACCATTCTTGGAAATTTTGGTTCTCTCCAAATAAACATGCTCTGGGACTTTTTTCCAAGATAGTTTTTCCATGGGAACTGTCACATAGCTAATGAATCTGTGCTAACACCTCACATTTTAATATGTTTTTTTCATTATTTCCTTAAAAGAAAATTAATGTATTAGCCATGCTTTCAACTAGAAGCAAATCATTACTTCTTTCTATCAGTTTTTTTTTTGGGGGGGGGGCTTTCACATAATTATATTAATTCTTATTTACCAACTAGTATCTCAAACTTTTTGAGAGTCCTTCTAACACACTCTTTGAAGATATTCCTACTGCTAAATCTGTAAGATAGCGAATAAGAGTTCTACTTTTTGGCATTATAAGTCATAATGACTATTTTACAACAATGAAATAATTGTTCAGATACAGAATTAGGAAGTCTTTGTCTTTCGTTTACTATTTTACAACTTCTCTCTGAAAGCATTTATATTTGATTCGTCCATATAATAAAAACCTTTATCAATCAATTTCCTCAAGCCGAAACTATGTCTTGACTTCATTTATCTTTTGCTATTGAAGTTTGGCTTTTATGAATTACATCAGAAGTTCAATAGAGTATTTAACATTTTTAACTTCTTTAATTAATTTCATCATTTTAGCACCAGAAACTTGCAGTGTTCCTTCAGGTCTTTGTTCATTTCTACATAATTCACAATGACAATACAGTGGCCAGGGTGAGCCCACAGGAGGGAGGAGATACGGATCAGGCCCCCTGGGGTCTGGTTAAGTGGAAGAAGGAATGGTTTTCTTTTTCCTTTCTGGCATGGACTAAATCTGAAGCAAGCAGATAAGCCTAGGGAAGAAGGAAGTTGGTGGTCTAAAAAAGTCATATTTCCCCTTTTCCTTCCTTTTCTCCTACTGTTCTGGTCACCAAATCCAGCCTGTGGATGTTTTCTCCATTGGCTGGAGAAATTCTTTGACATCAGCTGGCTACCCCCCAATTCAACTCAATTCTGACACTGGAGATAGTATCAGATCCCACAGGTTAAGGGCTCAGTCCCATAAGACAGCCCCCCACTTCAAATGTCCATCATCACAAATCCAAGTTGGCCTCTGTGCTTCTGACCTACCAGCTATAGATCAGAATTTCAACGCTCCCCTTTTTGGGTTTGATTGATTTGCTAGAGTGGCTCACATTTATCAACACAGCAACATTTATTAATCTCCTACTATGGTCAGAGTGGAGAGAGCGATCAAAGAGCAATCCCTCCATGACACCACAACCTCTTATTACAGATTCAAGACAGAAGAGAAGAGTGGGAGTATGCGGATGCACCAGATTAGCAACAAGAGAACCAGCCAGGGTGGGCCCAAGCTTTTACTGGATCTCACTCTGTAGGAACCAGAGGAGAGTTGCTATAGGTTTCCAGATGTTACTGTCTGTGGTCAATAGTATGGGTAGGGACACATATAATTTGGGACTGTTTCATTTGGAGGTCCCTCTGGCCTATTTCACCTGCATGATCTCTTAGATCTGTTTACTTGCCAGTGTGTAAGCAATAAATAAAGTTTGTTTAGGGATGAAAAATATATAACTTCTTCGGAATTATTAGTGCTACCCCCCCGCCCCCAAATACGGTTACTGTGTTCTTCACATGCAGGTTATCTTCAGCCATAATGACTCCCTACCAACAGATGTCTTAATTTCTTGTCTCCAGCATTGACAATAGACAGCAAGGTATGGAGTGGGGAGGGGAGGGGAGGAGGGGGGAGGGGAGAGAGAGAGAGAGAGAGAGAGAGAGAGAGAATTGGGAAGGTATCCTTATATTGAGTTTTATATTAGAATAGCCACACTGAGATCAAGCTACATCCCTCTGAGTCATAGGCCCCTCAAATCAAAAGGCTGAGCAAAGTATTTCTGGTTCAGTTCAGGAAAAGAAGAAAAGCTGTATGTGAATTCAGGTCAACCAGTGAGGAAGGCACAGGAGGAAGAACAATGGTGAGCACCCACAGGCTTCACAGAGCTGGCAAGCAGGGTATCAGTACATCTAATGGTCAGATGATAGGCTTCAAGGCTCCACTGAAGTGCAGTTGGGAACCATTTAACATGGCTGCTAACAGCTGGTAAACATACTATCTGACAAAAGAACTCCACAGGGTGATATCAAGGCCAGACATTTTCTGTTTGGGAGGAAGCAGTGCAAAGGCAACAAAGAAGGCAAAGCCAAAAATCTTGTCCTGGAGGTCAAGGCTGACATGAGGGCACACGTGGAATTCTTGCAGCCAAACAACTGGATTCCTCTAGAAGCCTGGTAAACAATCTGTCTTGGCTGCTCAGACAGGACTATAGAAGGTGGCCAAGGACAGATTCTAAAAGGTTTTCTGCAGTTTCACTTAGGTTGCTTTCTGCTTCCAACCCCCAGAAGACCAGATGTTTCCCCTGAAGGGACCATGCCCCTTGGATCATGATTCCTCTGGGTCTCCTATCGTCCTCTCCCCAACTTGTTCTATCACCGTGTAGAATACACGGACATTTTACCACCCAGAAGGTGGGTGAGCTAAAGCAACATGATTTGTGGCAATACATTCCTTTGGCATTCCGTTGATGCATGTGATGGCTTCTTATGGCAATTTCAGAGGCCTTATCCTACAAACCAGAGCTATTTCTCTTAGCTTCTTTGGTTAATAAGAAACTGAAATTAACCTTCTCTTTGAGCTACATCAGAAGTTCAATAAAGTATTTAACATTTTTATACTCACCCGTTTCTAGGTCATATCCACTTAATAACTTGCATCCACTTGAACTGTAACTTAATTTGCTTATAAAATAATCCCAATTACATATCCCTAGGTCAGGAACTCAAAGTTACCCATGTTGAACCACTTCTCCCTGTTCTAAAAACTTCTCTAAAAACTCCCAAGTTTACTTCCAATTTTTCCAATTATTTTTTTCCACCACCCACGGTTTTCTCACTCCCTTGGGAGCCCCCTCTATGAGGCCAACATGAGGTCTGTACTTTCCACTCAACAACACGTGCAGTATCATCGTAGCACCTCTTTACACTGTTCATCTGAACTGCATTATGGTCTATTCTTCCTTTGATTTTGTTGGGAGATGGGCATATATTTTGTGCCATGTAGTTAAGCTGTATTGGCAGGATGTATGGGAATTCAGTTCACAAGGAGCTGAAATGTAAGTATAGAAGGTCAAAGCCGTGTGTGTGTGTGTGTGTGTGTGTGTGTGAGAGAGAGAGAGAGAGAGAGAGAGAGAGAGAGAGAGAGAGAGAGCCTCTACAAAAAGATCTTCCACCTCCTGCAGTAGTTAATGCTTTCTAGTCACTTTAGTATATTGTTAAATTAAGTCATTTTCCCCTTCTTCCTATAGAAGATAGTGATGATCTTTGTTACAAACCTGAACAACCTACATAACATACTTATTCTCTAATCCTCCCCTAAGCAGGACTAGAGTCATAGCTGTCTAAAAGGAAACTCACCATTCAACAGAGCCATGCCATTCTGTTTAATTACAATGCTTTTTACCAACATCCAGCAGCCTATTAGCAAAGGTACATTTTTAGAACTCTCACCAATAAGCAAATCCATCCTTAGATCACAGACAGAGCTCTCTGTGTTTCGCACAAAAAAGAACGCATTTATCACACCTACATATTATTTTTCCCTGTGTTCATCTACTTAAATGCATTTTCTGGAAAAGAGACACATGATTCCGAGTTTTTAAAACCTTAACTAGAATTTCCTTCTTGGGCATTAATGCAAACACCTTCTGAAAGTCTTCTATAATGCTATTTAATTTCTCTTTTATGCTTTAAAATAGTTTTATAACTGGGCAAATAAGCAAAAAAATTAGGGGCACGGGCAGGCTAGAGACTAACTCATAGGCTAGAACAGTAACTTAGCAGGGCTTGGATTGGGAAAACTGCACAGATGGATTCCCTGGTGAATTCTCCCCAACAGTTGAAGAAGAAATAATATGAACCTTACATAAACTTTTTGAGAGTGTAGAGAAACTGGAAACATTTCTCAACTTGTTCATGATGCCAGATAACAAAACCTGACATTATAAGATAAGGAAATTATAGTTCCATCTAGCTCATGAGCATAGATGCAAGAAGCTTTTTAAATAAAGGACTGGATATCCATATGGGGGGAAAAAAAGAACCTTGACTCTTAACTCACACTTATTCCAAATGGATTGTAGATCTAAATGTAAAAGCCTTGAGAATAATAAATTCTGGGAGAATAAAACATGGAATATTTATAGAAATAATGGTGAACTTAAGAAGTTCAATAAAAGAGTAGATTCTACATTCTTCCATTTTATAATAAAGTTCAAAGGAAGATAAAAGTAATTTATGATGAAATTTTAAGTAGTTTAAAATTTTAATTTTAAAAAGCTCCCAAATGATTCTGATGTTTATCTAGGGTTGAGAACCCCTTATATGCAGGCTAGGTAACTGAAGTCCCGGGAAGTGAGGTGATTTGGCCACATTCTCTCTTGATTATTAGCATTGTTTTACTTGTGTGAACAATACTGCCTCTGCCACTTGGGAAAAAACATTCCAACAGTACTTGATTATATGTGCTATCCATGGACTCCCAAATCTTAAGCTGTTCATACCATCCCCAACAAATCTACTCAATGTAGATTCCATAGGCTGCCTGAGAGATCTTTTTCTATTTTTCCATGAAAAATTCCTTACACAATTCCTATTATTTTTAAGTGGCAGGTGCATAAGAATATCCATAAATAAACATGAAGGAAGTAATATATATTTCTCTCAAGTGTTATTTTACACACTAGTCAAACAACATTCTGATAACCCCAGTGTTCATCTTCCAATTTTTTTGGGCATTAACTTTCTGTTCATTTTAAAAATCATTTAGAAAGTTTCTGAAAAGCCTTAGGGAAAGGGGAGTTCCTTTCTCCATCAGGAGATTGAGAAGCATAGTGTTGGGTCTATTACAAAATGCTTATGAAGAACAAAGCTGGAGGCATCATGCTCTTTTATTTCAAACTATATTACAAAGATACAGTAATCAAAACAGTATGGTACTGGCATAAAAACAGACACAAAGATCAATGAAATAGAATAGAGAGCCCAGAAATAAACCCATGCATATATGGTCAATTAATTTATGACTAAAGCCCCATCTTATTGCCTGTGTTCTAGTACCCCTCCTGCTACTGTTTCAGGTTGGCTTTGCTGGGTGCAGAAGCTAGAGAAGCCCCTCAGAGGTATAAGGGAGGGACAGGGGCAGACTGGGCATAGGGAAATGTCAAATTGTGGCACAGGATGACAAAGCCTCAGCCAATCCTCTGGATCAGTGGTCGGCAAACTGGCCCCTTGAGTGTGGCTCTTCCACAAAATACCACGTGCGGGTGCGCACGTACAGTGCGATTGAAACTTTGTGCCCATGCCACGGGGCCAAAGAGCCACATGTGGCTCGCAAGCTGCGGTTTGCCGACCACTGCTCTGGATGGTTAGAGCACATGCTGTTCATCAGTATGGTCCACACTTGGGCCTTTATACCCCAGCAGTCACTGGATGTGGCCTTTGAGAAGTGTGTGGCCTTGAGGGAAGGCACTGTCTGAAGCTGAGATAACCCAGAAGGTGCTGACAGCTGGGACATCAAGTCCTTCCAGGAAGGGGCAATGGTTTTCATCACATGAGGGCAGAATGCAGATTAGGTCAGGCCTGAAAGGATCCAAACTGTCCAAAATGACCCCAGAAAGACTATAGGTTTCATTCAGGCCTGATCTTAATTTGCAGCCTGGAATGTGGGCCAAAACATCCCCATTAACTTTGGAAAATATTCCAAAATCTCACTGACCTAAATACTTGATGCACTGTAAGTTCACGAAGGGCTTTCTAAAGTGTACTTTTGAAAGAGATATCTAGTTTGGTCTTCAAATGTTATTTTTCCTCTATTCCTTTCTTTTGTAACTTCCATTATGCATATTAGAGCTGCTACACCTATTCTGCGTGTCTCAACTGTTCTTTCATATATCTTATTTCTTTATTACTCTGAGCAAACTCTTCAGAACATTTTTTAATTTACTAATTCTCTCTTTAACTAGGTCCAATATATAGTATATTCTATTTGGGGTTTTTAATTTCAATACATATTTTTATTTTCATACTTTTACATATTTATTTTTCATGTCCATTTAATTTTAATTTTTACTTTTTAATATTGTATTTTCTTGTTATTCTGATTCCTTCATCTAGCTCTTTTAACACTGTCCAACTGTTCTATAATACTATTTTAATGTGAGGTCAATTCATGTCCTATTGTTGATTTTATTAGATGGCCTCCTGAGATCAAATTGTAGATGTTTCTGTCCTATATCTAAAACTATATTTCTTCATGTATGGTAGAATTTTGTTTGTGGCACAATTTGAATTCAAAGTTTTATTTTTGTTCTCACTCTTTCCTTTTATGTTTTTGTGTTACATTTTATCTAGAATTTCTATGTTTGACATGGGTGGAATGGGGAATAGGTTCTCATCAATTAGTTCTGTCATATGCCTTCTCTTTATATTAATATTAATGTACATTCCTCCAAATGTCACTGAGATTATGTTAAAACTTTAAATTAATTTGGGAGAATTGATATGCTATTTAGACTTCCTGACCAGAACATGGACTACGTGAATTTCCATTTAATTAAGTCTTTTTTTTCCTACTTCTGAATAAACTTCCATATTCTAATGCCTTCTGGAGTAGTTAAATCTGTAGTTCTGAAAACATGGTTCTTGATCAGAAATACTAACTTAAAATTCCTAGAATGTAGCCAAAATGAAAGAACATTCAGACTTGATGTGATACTTCTCCTCAGTCTCAACAGGGTTTATGATGTCAATTAATGCCAGTCTTGATTTGTTTCTTCCCATCAAAGGATGTCAGGGGCATGCTTCAGGCTCTGTAAGGACATCTTCTTGGACTGGTTTCCTACAGTCATCTGTTTCCTTTTTTAAGGATAATGTCATGGCCCAAGGCCAGAAACACATGGCCATCAACCAAGAACAGACTTGGCCTATAGGGTTAAAGCAGCAGCAGTTGTTGATGGGAGACATGTGTGGGGGTGTGTTTGTGTGTATTTGTGCATGCTAAGGACACCTGCTTATAAATCTTTGGAGAAAGAAACCCTTTGTCATAATTATCAAGCTCTACTTTCCCTACCTTGCATTTTGTTGATTATTAAGTATTTGTTCTGAATGCTAATTTTCTGGGAGAGGCAGAGGACTAGAGCAATCTAATAAATAAATGTCATTATGTTCATATTTATTTCATTTCAATTTGACTGTTTATTCAGTAATGAGAGCTTTCAAATGCTTGTAGGTACCAGCATTTTATATGCCTGAACCTAATTAATTATTTTTGTTTTAATTTACTTATGTCATGTCTGCTATCTTAAGAAAATGTCACTTGGCTGATCACTCACCAAGGAAAAATAGGTTTAAGATATAAATAATTTGTTCTGAGATTTTCTAAAAATAATAGTTTACAAAATGGAATAACTTCTTTTTTTTTTAATTAAATCTTTATTGTTCAGATTACATTTGTTCCTCTTCCCCCGCCCCCCCCCCCCCCATAACTCGCCTCCTTCCAGTTCCCGCTCCACCCTCCGCCCTCACTCCCCACCCACTGTCCTCATCCATAGGTGCACGATTTTTGTCCAGTCTCTTCCCGAATCTCCCATTCCCCTTTCCCTCCCAAGAATAGTCTGTCCATTCCCTTTCTATGTCCCTGATTCATTATAATCACCAGTTCATTCTGTACATCAGATTATTTATTCACTTGATTTTTAGATTCACTTGTTGATAGATGCATGTTTGTTGTTCACAATTTGTATCATTACCTTTTTCTTCTTCCTCTTCTTAAAGGATACCGTTCAGCATTTCGTATAATACTGGTTTAGTGGTGATGAACTCCTTTAGCTTTTCCTTATCTGTGAAGCTCTTTATCTGACCTTCAATTCTGAATGATAGCTTTGCTGGATAAAGTAATCTTGGTTGTAGGTTCTTGGTATTCATCACTTTGAATATTTCTTGCCATTCCCTTCTGGCCTGCAAAGTTTCTGTTGAGAAATCAGCTGACAGTCGTATGGGTATTCCCTTGTAGGTAATTGAGTCTCTTTCTCTTGCTGCTTTTAAGATTCTCTCTTTGTCTTTTGCTCTTGGCATTTTAATGATGATGTGTCTTGGTGTGGTCCTCTTTGGATTCCTTTTGTTTGGGGTTCTCTGTGCTTCTTGGACCTGTAAGTCCATTTCTTTCACCAGGTGGGGGAAGTTTTCTGCCATTATTTCTTCAAATAGGTTTTCAATATCTTGCTGTCTCTCATCTTCTGGCACTCCTATTATTCTGATATTAGTCTGCTTGAAGCTGTCCCAGAGGCTCCTTACACTATCTTCACACTTTCGGATTCTTTTTTCATTTTGCTTTTCCAGTTGGGTGTTTTTTTGCTTTCAAATCTTTGGTTTGATTCTTGTGCTCCTCTGGTCTGCTATTGGGTATAATATTCTTTATTTCAGTCCATGTATGCTTACTTTCTAATTTCTTTATCGTAGCATCGAGGGTCTCATTAGTTTTCGTGAGGCTCTGCTCAAGTTTATTGCAAGCCCTCAAAATTGCGATTTTTAGCTCCATATCCTCCATTTCTGTCATGTTTTTTTGTCTCCGCATCTTTTATGCTTTCTTGGTGCACCCCCTTGTGGTCTTTGTGCACAGTCTTGTTCTAGTTAAGCCTTAATTGTTGTAGTTAATACTAGAGGGATTTGACCACCAGGCCGACTGGCTGTGAGAATCAGCTGTGGGAAAACTTCAGTCCTCTGGGGAGGTGCTAATCTAGCCTTTGCCTGAGGCGATCCGGCAAATGGCTCTGCGCAGGGCTTGGGTGGGGCGGGCTCAACAGGGCGGGTGGAGGGAGCAGCTATGGCTGCTCTCAGTCCGTCCCCAGGGGCTCCGCCTCTCTGTCCCAGCAACCCCTGCAAACCTCGGAGGGACTGTAGCCAGACTGTCCCGCTTCTCCCGTTTGAGTCTGGGTCCCTGGAGACTCGCCCGGATCTGTAGCCCAGAGTCTGAGACTCCCTCCTGATTGAAAACGACAACCGCGCCCTCAGCCACCAGCCCGCTTCGCGCGCGCACCACCATAACTTTAAATTTTCCACACTGCGCCTCTTCTGAGCCTCGTAATGCTGTTGTTTTTCCTTCTAGTTGAAGAGTCTCTCCTCAGCCAGCCTTCCTGTGGTTCTGGTTGATGTCCGTTCCGTCTTTTAGTTGTATTTTTGAAGTGGTTGTTTGCGGCGGCAGTCTCCGGTTTTTACCTATGCCGCCATCTTCGATTCTCAAAATGGAATAACTTCTGCACTATTTCTTGAAATGACACATAATACATATCTATGTCCATACATTTTTTTTTCAAAGTAAAGATCCTAAAGTTTAAACTGAATCAAAGTTACAAGATCTACAAAATTCTGATGACAATGATAACAAAAAAACAAATCAAGACAAAACAAAATCTCATTAGATAGGAAGAACAACACCAAATTATCTTGAAATGTGTGCTGCATGGATCATCTCTTTTGGAGTCACAAAATCGATCTGCCACTAGATAAAATAGTCTCAATCAAGCATTTTTAATTAAACTAGTTTACTACAGCACCCCATTACTCTAATTAAAGAACTGAACACAGTATTATAGACAATTCTAAAGAACTTTAAAAATAGATACCAACAATTATACTTAAAATTCCATATTAAAAGAAAAATCCTAAAATCCAATAGATGAAAGTGAGTATAAGAAGGAATTTCTGAAATGTTAGTTGTTCCTCACTGATCCACACTGTGCAACACTTCAAGGGTCGTGAGAAGACAAATCAAAAGAGACTCAGAACATTCCTTTGGCTGAATTATGTCCTTATAGTTTGCCATAAATAGTTCAATTAAAACAGAGAGCCTTGGAGAGGATGTGGAGAAAAAGGAACACTCGTGCACTGCTGGTGGGAATGCAGACTGGTGCAGCCACTATGGAAGACAGTATGGAGTTTCCTCAAAAACTAAAAATGGAACTCCCATTTGACCCTGTGATCCCACTTCTAGGAATATATCCCAAGAAACCAGAAACACCAATCAGAAAGGATATATGCACCCATATGTTCATAGTAGCACAATTCACCATAGCTAAGATCTGGAAATAGCCTAAGTGCCCATCAGTAGATGAATGGATTAGAAAACTGTGGTACATCTACACGATGGAATACTATGCTGCTGTAAAAAAGAAGGAACTTTTACCATTTGCAATGGCATGGATGGAACTGGAGAGCATTATGCTAAGTGAAATAAGCCAGTCAATGAAGGAAAAATACCACATGATCGCACTCATTCATGGATAATAGAGACCATTATAAACTTTTGAACAATAATAGATATAGAGGCAGAGCTGCCTCACACAGACTGTCAAACTGCAGCGGGAAGGCCGGGGAGGGTTGGGGGGCAGGAGGGAGGGGGGTAAGAGATCAACCGAAGGACTTGTATGCATCCGTATAAGCATAACCAATGGACATAAGACACTGGGAGGTAGGGGAGGCCAGGGGATTGTCAAGGGCAGGGGAAAAAAAAGGACACATATGTAATACCCTTTGTAATACTTTAAGCAATAAATAATAATAATAATAATAATAAAAACAGAGAGCCTTGAAGGATTATAATAATAACCTGAGTCTTTGACTCTGTTTATAGTGAACGCATATAATAAATGCTGTCCTATGGAAACCATTAAAGCAGGATGCAATACATATGCTATTGTATTTGAGAAGTTCACACAAAATTCCTAGTTCAGAAACTAGCTTTCCAAGAACAAAAGGAACCTAATTTAAAATGTCTTAAGAATATCTTCCACCCTCAAAGACCAGAAACTATGCGAGTCTATAGCTCTTTCTCTAGGCTCTGCAATGTTCTTTCAACATTCCTTCAGAGGATTTAAATGGATTTAATTTTGACTGGAATGAAATTTAATAAAACTGTTCTTCACTGCAAAATCTCGATGACTGCAATAGTTACTATAACTCCAGCTTTCGGTTTCTCATCCAACTTTTCATTACTAAAGGACTGAATAGTAGTGCCTTTTTCAAGTCACCCCTTTACTCCTTAACTATCAGCTCTCTTCATTTCAGCTGTCATTTTAACACCTTACCCAGCCTTTTCTGACTCCAAACCATTAGCATCCCACTTAACCATAAGCTGATACAAAAGAGAAGTACAAGCGGATTCTGCAGGTCCCGGAAAGCATGCCAAGTTGTGGATTTCTTGAGTTACTGACATTCAGTATTGGGATAGATGTTAACAGACGTGGAGTTCAAACTCACACCTTCCCAACAGGTTGTATACACCATCTAGTTCAACCAGTTTACATCCAAGGAATTAATCACCTTTCATAACAGATGATTTTGTTTTAATAGTACTAAAGTGACTACTCAAAGGGACACCCGGATTTACATAAAGGTCTATTCTGTTTTTTTCTAAGACAGCACAACATTTTTTAACATAACTCTGACTCCTACCTGTCCCCATGTTGCCTTCCCCTTCCCAAGTTAAGCATTGGCACATTCTTCAATTTCATTTCCTCACCCTTTTTTACCCGAATGTAGTTCAATCTGCTTATATACCTCTTAAAATGTGGCTTCCAGAACAAAGTAAGTTTCAGATATCATCTGATCAATGACAACTGAGACGAGGCTGCCACCTACTTCTTCACCTCCCGTTCTTGTGTTGTTCTTTTTCCCCTTAAAATGAAATTTGCTTTTGGGGAATGATATCAAATTGCTGTTTCGTTTTGAATGTTCAGTGAATTAAACTCTTTGGACCTTTTTATTTGATGTGTGTCAAGCCAGTCTCTTTAATCCAATATTTATCTTTTTGAACATATATGAAGAAATTTTTATTGTTTTCTTTGGCACTAAAATTAATTATAAAAAAATAGAATAAATATATTTAAATACCCACAAAAACCCTTTGAGAGAGGTGCTACCAGAGGCATAGAGAAATTAAGTAACTTGTCTGAAGTCATTCAGCTAGTAAGTGGTAGAGCCAGGATACGAACTTGGGACTTCAGAGTCCTTGCTCCTAATCACAATTTTATGCTATCCCTATTTATATTTTAAAGTTAACTTTTTGTACTATTTGCTATAATCAATCAACTAGCCTGTGGTTGTGCTTTTTAATTTAGATACTTGATTTTTAGTTGTATGAACACTTTGAATAAAGTTTCAGTGTCCAGGATAATCCAGGCAAAAACTAAATTATGATTCTCAACGCCCTTTTCTTTTATGTAAGTTAGTTCCTTTTTTTTCAAATGTATTTTTATTGATTTCAGAGAGGAAAGGGAGAGAGAGAGAGAGTTAGAAACATCAGTGATGGGAGAGAATCATTGATCTGCTCCTCCTGCATGCCCCCTACTGAGGATGAAGCTCGCAACACTGGCTGGGTTTGGTTGGTTCCTTTTAATGTTGATTTGCCAGCCTGGCATCTGATACCCCAAAGTGGGCCCCAAACATCTTCACAGCCATTGAGTCCTTCTGTCCTCCTCCCCGTGTGCAATCCTGATTGTGGAAATTTTACCTTTGTTTTCAGAATGTAATTCACCTTCATTCATTTTGCTAGAACGGAGATGCACTTACCCATAGAACTAACTTTCTCTATAGCTTTTGCCAGTCGCCACTGCGGGGATTGTGCTGCTCCTCTGGCTGGATGTCCTGATCACCTCAGTCAGACCACCTGGACACTCCTAAGCAGACTGTACCTTCCACCGAGAAATTCCCACTGCTTTGTCCCAACTATCAGACAAACCCTTAGTGACAATAAAAGGTTTCCTTTGGGCCTGAGTCCACTTCACTTTTGGGGTGTCATGATCTTAAACTGCTGCTTCTGCCCAGAGAGATGATGACATTCCTCAGAGTGTTAATGAGGACCCCTACCTTCCAAAGTACAGCACAGGTAGATACAAGCCTATGCTCCCAGTCAGGGTCCTGTGACACCTTTTGGCTTAGTTTCCATTGCCCACAGCCCCTCTGTAGGATTCCAGCCTGCCTGGCTGTATACGAGAATCTATGGTCTTTTTTCTTCATGTTTTGTTTTCTTATTTCAAAGTTTAGAAAGCTGTCAAACCTTGAAAGACATTGGGATTGGAAGGCAAGTATCATGCTCTTTCTTTAAAGTTTAATCTCATTAAATTTGACCGATTAATCTACCTTTCAGAAGTCTTCTGGATGTGAATTCTTTTTCTCAATATATTCACATTGGAAAATTTATCATCTAAAACTTGATTTAAAAAAGGAGACAGATGTAATACTCTCAACAATAAAGAATTAAAAAATAATAAAATAAAACTTGGTAAAAATTTCTCCTGTATTTTCATTAAAACTGTTCTCAAATACAAGACTATTTACATATACTCAGGGTCTCCTGTCTCATTTGAATACCTAAGGATCCATACAGCTGTATTCTAACCCCAGTCCACATTTCTCTCTCTTGACCATGAGGCTGCCTGAAAGACTGGAAAATGCTGTCCAGAAACCCACATAGATTGTTTATACAGATTGGCCTGAAAAAAACACACACACAATGTATTTGTGTTAAGAAAGAAAAATAGATCCCTAGAGATTCTATGATATGTGTTTCTCTTTTTTTAATCTTAATTGTATGTCCCTTCCATACTTTAGAAGTTGTAGAGTTGATGTGGGATATCCCTAAATGGCTATTGATATTCATTCCATCCTAACAGTCCCTGCAGTTTTCAGAAGCAAGGCTATCTTCTTCTAAGGTTCCTAGTTTTATAGTTTCCCTAAGTCTGGTAAATTTTTTAGGAGAACCATAAATATTTCAGAAGGTAAAATGACTCTTACTTTATTTGGCTCATCAGATATTTCTTGATCACTAAATTTGCAAAAAAAATTGCTTCCCAGTAAGTATTATAAGTAGGCAGATTATTTCTTTAAAGTCATCAAGGTATTATAGGTATTGTTTTAAGGAAAATACAATGAAGGCTATTCTTTTTTATAAAAAATACCTTTATTGTTTTCAAAATTAAGCTATTTTCTTTATCTGTAATGATATATCTCTTTCCACTTTATCCCAGATGACTTCTATCTTCATATGAATGACCCTAAACACCTCTAGTCTATCATTTCATTGACCTGTTTAAAATCAGTTTCAGGTGAAACTGGAAGCACAAAGTTCCAGATACATTTAACTAACAGTTCAGTAAGCTAATCACTTACAGAACTCAACTTCTGCCTCAGATGTTACTTTGTATTACAAAATAATTTTTCAATAGCTCAGATATAAGAAAGTAGTTTCACAGCTATGATCATAAAGTTGGCAATGAAAGTCCTAAGTGATTATGTGTCATAAATTCCATCCTGTCTAATGTTAGCCCTAACAACAGGGCAAGCAATAAAAACCTTTTACCTCCCCATGAAATTCTTGACATTTTCCCATTGTTATGGGGATTTTCTTAGGTGAATGCACACACACAACTTTAAATTAGTACGTTTCCTTAGCAAGCTCTTATGATATTTTACTCTAGTGTTCTAGAGCTAGAATTGTTAGTTTAAATCCTCACCATTCAAAGAGCAGAATCTAATGGATTTATATTTTCAGGTTTAGGTGTTGCTAGGGCAATGTTGATCCTATTCATCCTGACTTCTGGTAATCTTTCATTCCAGAGAACAGGACTGAGAAGAATGAAAATCTTATAATTAGAAAATTCAGTAACTACCCCCATTGAATACTAGAAAGCATAAAGTGAGAAAGCTAGCACTGGTTTTAGTTCCTTAAATGCAGTGTTTTCTTTTGTGTCTTTTAAATGATTCACTGGCAACACCAAGTAAGCAACTGTTTCCTGCTGTGAAAGGTATCCTTTTACTTTAACATGTCATCAAGAGTGACATGTGCAAAACCTACTCTTCAGTTTGTGTCTTTTAATGTACTGGGTGGAATCTTGGCCACTTTCCCTCAAAATCCAATCATACAAATAAACTAGCAACATCTATGACTACGCCTGTAGTCACACACATTTGAGTTCAGTTTAGTAATGCTTTTAAATGGGCAACTAGCCCTGACCGGTTTGGCTCAGTGGATAGAGCGTCGGCCTGCAGACTGAGAGGTCCTGGGTTCGATTCTGGTCAAGGGCATGTACTGTGGTTGTGGGCACATCCCCAGTGGGAGGTGTGCAGGAGGCAGCTGATCCATGTTTCTCTCTCATTGATGTTCCAAACTCTCTATCCTTCTCCCTTCCTCTCTGTAAAAAAAATCAATAAAATATATATATTTTAAAAATGGGCAACTAGCACCTTTGCAAACTTAGCTAAAGAGCCAGTTTAATTGTGATGTTAATCATCTATCTCTTGTCATGATTAATTTTATTTCAATCTAGGCATAAAGCAATAAAATGAGAACATGTTGTCAAAAATATATTTATGGACACTAGAAAACATTAATGGTTTCATTTATATGTATTACAGAGTAATGAGTGCAATGGAAAATCTTAAACCCCCATGTTGCAGTGATGAGTAAATTTTGCCCTGTGGCAATGCAAATAACTGAATAAAACAAATTTGTCCTTTGCTGTGTGCTAACAGAATGGTGGTCATACACCATAATTAGTGACACTTTACACTCTCAGGAATCTTGGAGTGTACAAAGCAAGTGGACAAAAGAATATTATCTAATGCACCAACAATTCAAATGCACATGTGATAAAATGGTTCCTTTTAGTATAGCATGCATGGAATGAGATCTTCAGAATTTCTCAGTAGCAGGTGTCGGATATATAAATATACAGGGTGTACCCCCCAAAATATATACACACTTTAACAGCTGATAGCTAAATTTTGAAAATCAAATATATTTTTAAAAACATTGCCTTTATAATTATTCAAAGTTTGTGTATACATTTTTTGGGGACACCCTATATATCTAGAGCTGT
This sequence comes from Myotis yumanensis, assembly GCF_028538775.1. Lineage (NCBI taxonomy): Eukaryota > Metazoa > Chordata > Mammalia > Chiroptera > Vespertilionidae > Myotis > Myotis yumanensis. Next base: position 55,752,145 of record NW_027223757.1, read on the forward strand.
ACATTGGGCCTCTCTCTGTTTCTCATTCTCTGTTACTCCTCTTTTTTAAGCCACTGACCTTATTGCTTATTTAAGAACAAGTTACCTCAAGTGACTATGTTCTTCAGATTAGAATAACAAATGTATATTATTTTATGCTACTATGAAATCCACTTAGGATGTCTTTAAAGATGGATGAATTGTTTATTCTAAAATAGATGGCTTTTCAGTTGTAAGAGCGCTATCTATTTGATTATTTTGGATATAGAATTCATTGCCTCCTACAAAATCTTCTGATTAAAAACTATGAAAAATATATTTTGTGCAGTATACTTTTTATAAGATTGCTTATTGAATCCTGAGGGTCATCAGCTGCTCATAAGTAGGATATTTTGCAAGGTTTGAGAAATGACATACGACATATAATCAAATAAACATTTTCTCATTTGTTTCATTATGAAGATTTGGAGTACTACTTTATAATCTGTCCTGTTATACGGCATGCCTAGTGATTGGTAAGACTGACTCCCATAATTTAACACTGCACAGAAACTTCCAAGTATATGTTGGTTCACAAGCTCCAGCGAAGCTGCTCATGCCGCAAGGTCAGGATCAGATTCTATTTGCTCACTATACAGGTGACATCTAGGATAGACTCTGGCACATGACAGGATGTCAAGAAAAGTATTTGGGAACTGAGGGATGAATAAACATCATGTAAACAATAAACAAGAGAAAAGACTGAACAGAAAAGGCTGGGAAGCTGCGGGGAGCCCTCTGGGAGCTGCTGGAACTCTCTGGCTTGAGGAGGCAGTAAGCGCCATTGTTTCCATGCCCTCCACTCCCACAGTTGGGCAGGAGTTCTATTTAAGTGCTTTAGCCTACCTGCAAGATCACCTCAGGACTTTTCCAGCTACATTGCCTGGAGCCTTTTGCCTACAAACAAAAGGCACAAGCAGGAACATAGGGTGTCACCACACCCACCTGGCCCTCCTGGTGAGAGCAGGCCAGTGCCCCAGGAGCCATAAGGGCCTGTCAGGCTCCAAGGAGCTTCCCCCAACTACCCAGCACATAAAGTCTGCAGAGAGGTTGCTTCTTTGCAAGACCACTTTTGGTACAACAAACTAGAGAGAGACTAGAGAGAGAAGACTGGAGAGTCCAAGGAGCTCTCGGCGAGCTCTTGTGACCACAGGAATTCTCCAGGGTCAGAGGGGCCCCATTGTTTATGTCCCCCTCTACCTCTATAGCATGGGCAGGGGCTCTCTCCAGATGCTTTGGCCTACCTGCAAGGTTGCTGCAGACCATTCCTGGATACATCCTGTAAGCCCATTTCCACCCAGAGAAAGGGAGCAAGCAGGAGCAACACCCAGAGCCACTCCAGCTTGGTAGGCCAGTGCCCCTCACATCTTAGGCAAAGGCTCAGCTCTTACCAACTTGCCAACACACATAGCCTAGGCAGAGGCCACTTATACATAAGGCTGCTTTTTTAAGATTGAGAAAGATAGCTAGTTTGTCTAATTCATATAAATAAATAGAGAGCCTCCAACAAAATAAAAAGACCAAAGAATATCTCTCAAATGAAGGAACCAGAAAAATCCTCAGAGGGGAAAATAAACTCTAAGGTTAAGGAAATAAGTAATTTGCCTGTTAAAGAATTCAAATAAGGGTCATAAGGATGTTCACCAAACTTGATAGTGGAAGAGAGGAACTTAGGGAGAATTTTAACGAAGAGTTAGAAAGTAGCCGGCCAGGGTAGTTCAGTGGTTGAGCATCAACCTATAAACTAGGAGGTCACTGTTCAATTCCCAGTCAGAACACATGCCTGGGTTTCGAGCTTGATTCTCAGTAGGGAGTGTACAGGAGGTAGCCTATCAATGATTCTCTCATCACTAATGTTTCTTTTTCTCTCTCCCTCTCATTTCCTCTCTGAAATAAATAAAATCATATTTTTAAAAAAGGGTTAGAAAATATAATAAAGAACCAAGCAGATCTAAAGAATACAATAACTTAAATGAAAAACACATTAGAAAGAATCAACAATAGATTAGCTAACACAGAAGAATGGATCACTGACCTGAATGACAGACCAGTGGAAATCAACCAATGAGAAGAGCAGAAAGAATAAATAATTTAAAAAAAGAGAGAGAATTGCTTAAGGGACCTCTGGGATAACATCAAGCATTCAAACATTTGCATTGTTGGATCCCAGAAGGAGAAAAAAGAGGAAAAGGAACAGAAACTTTATTTAAAGAAATAATGGCTGAAAATTTTTCTAATCTGGGAAAGAAAACAGACACTGAGGTCTAGGAAGCACAGACAGTTCCAAACAAGGTGAACCCAAAAAGAGCCACACCAAGACATAATTGTAATTAAAATGGCAAAAGATAAAGATAAAGAGACAATCTTGAAGGAAGCAAGAAGAAAACAACTATTTACATGCAAAGGAAACCCCATAAAGCTATCAGCTGATTTCTCAGCAGCAACTTTACAGGATAGAAGGGAGTGGCAGGACATCTTTAAAGTGCTGAAAGGGACCTACGATCTAGAATGATTTACCCAGCAAGATTATCATTCAAAAATGGAGGGGAAAGAGTTTTCCAAAATAAGCAAAAACTAAGGGAGTTCATGCCCTGGCCTGTTTTGCTCAGTGGATAGTGCATTGGCCTACAGACTGAAGGGTCCCGGGTTTGATTCTGGTCAAGGGCACATACCCAGGTTGCAGGCTCAAACCTCAGTGTGGGGGCTGCAGGAGGCAGTTGGTCAATGATTCTCTCATTATTGATGTTTCTCTCTCTTTCTCCCTTTCCTTTCCTCTCTGAAATCAATAAGAATATATATATATATATATATATATATTATATAACTAAGGGAGTTCATCAGCATTAAATCAACTTTACAATAAATGTTAAAGGGTCTTCTTTAAGTAGGAAAGAAAACAAAACAAAACCAGAAGTAAGAAAATATGAGAAAGTGAGAAATCTGGCAGGTAAAGCCAAATATTTAACAAATGCAGTGAATCAGACATTTAAAAAGCTGCTACCAAGGTCATATGAAAAATGTATCAAACTCACACTACAATAATTAGTTAGGAAATACATAAACAAAATATCTAAAACATGACATAGAGTGTAAAATAGGGGGAGAGTGAAAATGTAGTACTAATAAAATATATTTCAAGTTAAACATCTATCAGCTTAAAATAGATTGCTAATATACAGAATTATATGCATAAACCTCATGCATATATTATAAAAGATATATAAAAAAAAAACAAAGAGAAAGGAACTCAAACAAAACACTAAAGTAAAACAGTAAACCACGAGGGGAAAGATCAAGAGAAGAAGAAAGGAACAGAGAAGTATAGAAACTACAAAAAACAATTAACAAAATGGCAATAAGTATACACTTACCAATAATTACTTTAAATGTAAATGTATTAAATACTCCAATAAAAAAGACATAGGGTGGCTTAATGGATTAAAAAACATGAGCCATCTATATGCTAATTACAAGAGTCTTACTTCAAATCAAGACACATATAGACTGCAAGTGAAGGGATGGAAAAGATCTTTCATGCAAACAGAAATGAAAAGAAAGCTGGAATAGCAATACTCATGTCATACAAAATAAACTTTAAAACAAAACATGTAAAAAAAGACAAAGAAGAACATTACATTATTATAAAGGGATCAATTCAAGAAGAGAATATAACAATTGTAAATATCTATGCACCCAACATAGGAGCATCTGAATATATAAGGCAATTATTAAAGGACATAAAGGGAGAGACCTATAGTAATACGATAATATTAGGGGATATTAATACCCCATCCACATCAATGGACAGATCATCTAGACAAAAAATTAATAAGGATATAATGCCCTCAACTGTCACATTAATAGACATTGATAAAAGATTTCATACAAAAACTTTTGTTTTCAAATGCACATGGAACATTCCCCAAGATAGATCACATATTAGGCCACAAAAGAAGCTTAAAAAAAAAGACTGTTAGGTGAAATCAATGAACTGATCAATTGTAGTTATGATTGAATCATTTAGCAATCCCATCATTAAATGTCCTTCTAATGATAATCTTTCTTGGCCTATAAAAGACATGAACCAAGGGTTCCACCTCATATTCCACTTGAAATGAAAGGCAAACCATATCATTTGCTCTATACCTTTAACTGGTTTTTGAAAGATCCAGTCTCCTACTCATGATATAGTAAATCAGACTGATTTGGTAATCAGATTACAATAGAACCTTCAGTTCTGACAAAACTATGTGTTCTGTATTGATCTGTACAAAGACGGCTTATAACTACCTCAGAAATTAAAAAGGTCACCACAAACTCAATAATAATATTATTTTGTGATAATCAAAATAATATTTATAAATCATTTTTAATGATTCATAGGAAACTGTTTCATTTTAAACATGAGAAAATTAGGATATTATATGATCATAACCATTTTTTAATTATTAGAAAAACATACTAAAAAGAAAGATACCAAAGTAACAGGTGATTATCTCTGGGAGGTAGGATTATTGATAAGTATTTTTCTTATTTTTACTTTTTCATATCTTCTAACAGGTACTATATGTGTAATTTTAAAACTTTTGTGCTTAAAATGTTACCAAATCAATATTTATTTTTCACTTATTTCAGCTCTAGATAATTGTTTAAATCACCTCTGCAGCTTAATTAAGATCTATAGTTTCACAAACGCCTGGAATAAGAACATCATTTTATTTGCTTGAATATGTGTTAATACTGTTCTGAAAATAGAAAGGAAGGCCTGCCCTAGAACTTGTCACAAAAAGAAAAATAAATATACATTTAGAAATGTCAATCTATTTCTCTAAGCTTTTCCTTTTTAAAAGAATTCTATGTTTCCCCATGTTAACCTGAATTCATGGTGGATATTAACTACAACTTAGTGTGTGGTGCCTGGGGAAGGAGCCTAAGAATTACTTTTATGAATTTCTTTTTTTTAAGAAAAGGAACTGCCAGTTGAAGTTGCTGAAAATTTCATTTTCTAGGGTCAGAAATATCAATTAAGTTTTGTAACAAATTTCCTATGTTTTGGGAAATACACCAGGATGGAACATAGTTCCATAAGAGTACTTACCATTGTTCCTAGAGAGAACTGTGAAGTCATGTAACTCTGAGTGTAGTTGCTGCAGAACAATCCTTGTTCGGTTGGGTAATGCCAATGGTTGCATCGTTCAGGCAGACTGTGCCTTTGCAGTTAGAGAACTGTTTTCCAAAAGCATGGATTTACACCGAATGTTAGTGGCCTTCACATCTCAAGATTGAATTACACAAAATTTTGGAAATTCAGTGTCAACTGCTGTGATTGTATTATCTGAGTCTTGATTGTCAGCCCATCCTCTGAGTCTTCTACTAAAGGAATGGGAGTTTCCAGTGTGAATCCAGCAGGGGCAAGAATGGGTGGGCCTGGGTCTCGGGGAAGGAGGGAAATCTTCTCTGCAATATGGACCTAAAGAAGTGGAGCCCTGAAGTGAAGGAACATGGAGATTTGGTCTTAACTGGAGTCGTGAACTGGCTTCCAGTTACACAGGAATCTACAGGGGGCTGCGCTTCAGCCCTGACACTGGGTTCAATGTCCAGGGTAAATCACTTGGACATCAGATACTATTTTCTAAAAATTCAGTAAAGCCCTACTAAGCCACATTATCCTTCACCTCAAAGGGACTTCGAAGGGATATGAGAAAGCATGTATCTATAGTTGGAGCAAATCAGTGTAGCATGCACAGGTACAAGTCTTACAAAAAATAGCAATAGGACGCCCTGGCTGGGTTTCTCAGTGGTTAGAGTGTCAGCCCGTGCACCAAAGGGTCTTGGGTTCAATTCCCCATCAAGGGTATGTACCTTGGTTGCAGGTTCGATCCCTGGTCCTGGTTGGGTGCAAGTGGGAGGCAACCAATCCATGAGTCTCATGTTGATGTCTCTCTTTCTCTCTTTCCCCATCCCCTCCTCCCTTCTAAAGTGGCCGCCAGGATGGATTAGAGTGATGTGGAAGCATTCCCTACCAATTCCCAGGAATATTTGAGGAGAGGAATCCTAGGAAAAAGACTGCAGTTTTAAACAGTCAGGGCAAGGAGGAGTCACCAATGTTTATGGCTTGAATAGTAAAAATAAATGTGACCCCAAGCTAGAGAAGAGAGGTGTATCGCCTAGTCATATATAACCTAGTCTTTATAATGTTTTAAAATATAGAGTTTGAGACTTTTAGTCCATCAGATGACCCATTTTGAGTTCTCAGTTTTACTTGTTAAAATATATCTAACAAATGCTTCACTAAAGAGAAAGACAGTTTTCCACATTGTGCTTTTAGTTCTACCTAACTCCTGATATTTTTCTCTGAGGTTTCACTAAGAGATTGCCATTCCATTCTTGTAAGTTTCTTACCATTAACAAGGTTTTTCTTATACATTCTTCCCCTCTACGATAATGCTCTCTGCTATTTCTAAAGAGAGCATTGTGCCCTCTGCTTCAAAGAACACATCAAATTGCTTCAAATAATAAGATAAAGTCAGCCTTATGTTCCTGATGGGCTGTAAGAGTTCATAAATTATCAAAATCCTATTAATAGTTTCAGCAAGCACACTTCTGAGGAAAGTGGCCTGAATCACTTCTTGCATATGTATTATGGCTCCTACCACATGGTTTCAATGAAAACCACCCTACCCTGGTCACCACCCATAGGAGAGTCTAGCCTTTTATATATATAGATAGATAGGACTTAAATATAATGGAGATACACTAAATGTAATGAAGATACACTTAAATTTTTATTTTGTACAGGCTCCCATAGCAATAAATCCTAAGAAGAAGGCAATGTCCAATGATAAAAAAAACTAAGGAAAAGGATTTGTTATTTACTATAGGAAACATATATATCAATGAAGAACATTTCAAGGCTGACTATGTTCAATATAACTAGAATATACAAATATTTTCTCTTATTACAAGAAGAAGAAAATAAATCAGAGAGCAGAAATATGCGCCTGGCTGTTTCCATCGCCAGCATGGTGCATCGTCTCTTTAGCTCACTCGCTTGTCTGCGAGTAAAAACGACTTGCAGGGCTGAGGAGGTGCCACACTGCAGAGCCACTATAATCCTTGTGGCCCGATGTTATGCAGCCCCAGAGCTGAGAAGGGGTTGCTGTAAGAGGGCAATATACTGTAAAAAGCACGAACGCAGGAGTATGTGTAAGACATTGTGGGCATATGGAGGGTGGGCATCCAAGTGAGCTTGTGAAGGGACTGGGGCAGGGGCTGAGGGTCTCAAATGTCCTGCTTCAATACATTCTGCTGAAGATTTGGGCTTAATCCTGCAGAATTTTAAACAGAAGAAGAGTGTGATCAGAGCTCTCTTTTAGAAAAACCGCTGTAGCAACCACACAGAAGATAAATGAGAGAGGAGAAAAAGTGGCAACAGGGATATGAGTTGAGAGGCTGTCCAGGAGAGAAATGGTAAGGGCCTGAGACAGAGACAGATGGAAAGTGAAGTGTGTGATGAAGGGAAAGTATCCAGTAGGCATTCATCAGGGAAGCAAGGGAAGGAAGGAATCCAAAAATTAGTCAGCTGCTCTGCTTTGGACAACTGGTTTCCTTTGGGTCAGTGGTCTTGTGGATATACCAGTTTAGGAGGAGAAATAATGAGTTCAGTTTTCCATCTGGTACTTGCATTTTTTTTTTTTTTTACAACTGAGCCCCAAAACCTATTTATGTGTCAGTCAGGACAGGCTAGATAATTCTGTGAAAACAAATTAGCCAAGTTCAGAGGAGCTGCTACCTGAAGCACTGCCAGGCAACCAGAAAGAGAAAGGTAGCCAATTGTGTGGTGACTCTAAAGCTTCTTGCCTGAGTGACATATCTTTATTCACTCAGTTCATGAGTCAAAGAAGGTCACATGGCCACACCCAGCTTCAAGAGGGCCAAGAGGGGAGGGTGGGGAACTGGAATGTTTGGAGAAGAAAAATAATTGCTACACTTCCTAGTTTATAATCATTGTCTAAGTAGGTTCATTGCTAGCTACATATGGATCCATAAGAAGAATATACCCTAAAAGAGTTGCCTGAAACCTTTAATTGTCCTTCCATTTAGGTCATTTAGTGGAAAGAGATCAACCAATGAACTTGTATGCATATATGCATAACCCATGGGCACAGACAATGGGGTGGTGAGGGCCTGGGGGATGGGGGACAGAAGTGGGCTGGAAGAAGTGGGGGAAAAGGAAGACCTATGTAATACTTTCAAGAATAAAGATTTTTTAAAAATATAGTATATTAAGTTTATTCAAGGAAACAAAACTTTTCATTATTATTTTACTGTCCTAACCTGGGACATCCTCTCTCCCTAGCCCAACATAAATCCCACCATTTCAGGCGTGCTTTATTCATTCAACAAATACTGAGCATTTACCATGTGTCAGGCTCTGGCAATATAGTAATGAACAGGGCATCCCTATCATCAATTTACTTAAGTCTGTCAGGAAAAATAGAAAATAAATAATTATAGAACGATTATTTACTTATGATTGTGATAAGGACTAGGAACGCAAATATGGTGTGCAACTAGAAACTAAGAACAGGAAATACTTTAGCAGGTGAGGGTGGTCAGCTACCTGGGAAGTTGGTCAGGTCAAAGTCCAGGGAATGATTACAAGCAGAGAGAAATGCTTGTGGAAGAGCAAAAAGTGGAAAAGCCATTGGCATTGAAGAGGGAGCTGAACTAAAACCAGATGGATGAAGCAGGAAAAGCAAGTGAAGAGGCAGGGGGCTGGCGGATGAGCCAGGGGTGAGATCACAGAGGTTGTCATAGAACAAATTAAGGACATTGCACATTATGCTAAAGCAATAGGGAGTCATTGATGTTTTAGGCAGGAGAATGACATCATCCTTACATATAAGGGCTGTTCTGAAGGAAATTTGCAAGAGTGATGATTAATGTATTATCTGCAACAGTGGCTCATTCCACCCCATATCTTTGACCATCCTACCTAAGATTACATTGTCACTCCTCCCATACTAGCCTTCTATACTTTTTTTCCTATAGTACTTGTCACTCTCTAACATTTTAGATAATGAATTTATTAATTTATTGTTTGTCTTCTCTTGCTAGAATGTAAGTTCCACTGAGGCAAGGATTTTTTTTTTCCTAGAAAGTGCTTGGCATATGGGTTCTCAACAAAATTTGTGTAATTCTTGTAATATCACATTATTATTTAAAGCTATATTGTAAGATGGTATACCTATCAATATTTATGATTCAACACACTTAGTTTAAAATAACTATTTCCTAACTATGGGGAACCCTAGGCAAAGCATGTACTGTGATTTAATTCTTAATTATGAAAACTGCTGCTACAGCAGAAATTCATCATCTACTTATTCAAGTTTAAGGAAAAATGTTTTTAGTTGATAAAATATAACATATAAATACAATTTAGTTGCTAAGAAAACATTGAACAAATTTTAGGAAGAAAAGATTATGAAAGTTGGGTAGGAATCATGAGTCACAGTGATAGCGTAGCTATTTTACAGTGTTGTACGTGTACCTATCAACACGTACTGCTGTGCTAACAAAATTATAGTATTTTCACAACACAGCAGCGACTAACCCTCTAAACCTACTTTTGAGAGATTACAGCCTTACTTGAAGGTGTTTGAAGGACTAATACGCAGTTGGCAAGCTGCAGCTTGTGACAATGTCTAGAATTCCTTGGAGAAAAGCCAATTGATTTGTAGAGTGCCAGGCAGTCTTTTAATTTCTCTGTGTATCTGACCTCTTAGGTCTTCAAAAGGACCTTAAGTGTCTCCTATTTTATTTTACAAATCAATTTTTTCCAGAGAAATTAACTCCCATTGCCAATGATTTCCCATTCATCCATTTATTAAACTCATTTATTGAGCATCTACTATGTATTAGGTACTGTGTGAGATATTGGTCCTTTTATGCATTAGCTCAGTCATCAAACATTTGTTTATCTGTATTGAAGAGAGACACATATTTTAAGAGATAAAATGGGAAAATTACATAGACAGGAAATTAATTTATCTGTAAAAAAGAGAGAAGGCTTAAGTCAATGGAGGAAGACACATTTGATTTTTATAAAAAGAAAACATTCAATTAGCTCCAGTTTTAAATGTTATTTTAACTGTAAGTAAGGGTGAAAGCAAGAAGATGAGATTATAAGAGAAAATATTTGCAATAAACACAAAGGTATATTAAACCAAATAGAAATACCAAAAAGTAATTATATTATTTTGATGATATGTTTAGCACTGTGAGGAAATATGTTTGATTATTATTAATAGTCTACTTTCTAAACTACTAAAGACAACTTATACATGAAACTAGAGTAAAGGATAATATGACTAAAACAAGACAGTGTTCTTGCTGAGTTTAATCTCTCGCCCCTACACTCATTCTTAGGAATGGGGCTACTTTATTCACATTTACAGAATTGGTGTTATTCCAAGTCTGGACCAAGCCAGGTAGTATTTAAAAATGATTTTTAGCCCTAACCAGTTTGGCTCAGTGGATAGAGCATTGGCCTGTGGACTGAAGGGTCCCAGGTTCGATTCCAGTCAAGGGCATGTACCTTGGTTGCCGGCACATCCCCAGTAGGGGGTGTGCAGGAGGCAGCTGGTAGATGTTTCTCTCTCATCGATGTTCCTAACTCTCTATTCTTCTCCCTTCCTCTCTGTAAAAAATCAATAAAATATATATTTTTTAAAATAATGATTTTTAATTCCTGTTCTTCATTTTCTCTCTTACCAGCACTCATACCATTGCTGGAGTGCTGCCCCTGGCCCTGGGCTTTGCTTCCTTATTGCTCACTCACCTGGATAACCAAGTACTGCCTGCCTAGTCCTCAGTTCTCACAGTATGAGCAATTTGGACTTAGGCACCTGTGCCTTAATCTCTAGAGATGGGCTGAGGCCCATAACTCTTATTTTTCCAAGCTTCTGTTACTGACCCAGCCTAAATAAAGCACCAGAATGCATGTGTTTAGTAACAGTTAAAGAAATCTATTCTACATAAACTTGCTCATAGTTAATTAAAATAGACACAGATTATGGCAGAATAATATTCTTCCACACATGTAAGAAAATCATTCCATTAGCCCAAGGTTATCTTTCAGAATTATGAAAGTAGCTCATGTTATTTTATTCCTCAAATAATTCTGCTAATGACTGCTCTTCTTGAAGTTTCCATGTAGGAAGAAATTTGCTCACCATGGAATGAGCACATCTCTATCAACCTGATTTCAGTCATACCTCTGTAAAGCAGCCCTACACCATCAGGACATTTCATCTGTGTATGGGGCTGGAAGATAATGCACTGCTTGACATGATAGGTAGTACTTTGTTTCCTGAATTGAGAAGGTCAAGGAGAAACTGACAACGTTTAGAATCAGTACCAAGCTCCAGACATGTGTGTATACTTCCAGATGACAGTGACACTTACTGGTAAACCTATCATAAATGTCACATCCAGCCTTTGAGATAGTCACTGTGAGGCACAAAGTGGCACCAGAGACTCTAGCAGAGAGTTCCTTGACTGTGGCCAGAACTCTGTGGTTCAAACTCCTCCCACACACAGCTGAATGAAGTGAAGCGGATGAGGATGAGGACATGGAAATGCCTCCATGATAGCCAGCTGAAGCTCAGACAACTGCAACTACAAAAAGCACAGAAGATATTCTAAGGACTTACAAATGCCTAGTGAACTGCAAAGCTGTGGGCCACTATGGGATCATAGCCCCTGAAAGACGATGTACTTAAGCAGATGTAATCACCATTAAGGGTTTATAAGCAGGAGATTGTGTATTTGAGGCAGGTCTCAAACAGAGGCAGCCACACAAACCATTACTGTAGTTGGAAATCAATCAACAATATTGATATACACAGTTCAGAAAGGGCGATGGCTTCCAAATAGGGACCATGTGGTAATGGCAATCAATAACATGTCCAAATGCAAAGGACAGCATCCAATAATAAACCATGCAGCTGCCAAACAATGTCCCTCACTGGATAGCACCAGGCTAAGGGCTAAAGCCCCCAATAAAACTTAAAAAAGATGCAAAACAGTATTTGTTATCTCAGAACTATGAACATCTCCAAATTTTGTAAACTATTTATGAGAAATATTTTCATATCCCTAGAAAACAATGCTACATAAATCCACAGACCTCCCCTCCACAGACCTCCCCTCCACAGACCTCACCTCCAATAAGTAAGTTTATTGACTTACTTATTTGACTCATAATTTGTTGCTATGGCCCACAAAATGGAAGCTTTAGGGCTTTCTTGTAATGCCAATGTTTGCTCTTTCTTATCAGCAAAATCCTGAGTAAACTTGACAGGGGCTGTAGAATGAAGTCAGTAACAATGGAAACAAATTGGTTTTCTCTCCACATCTAGATACAAGAGATGCACCACTGACACTGATTGAGATATCATGAAGGCAAATGCACATCTCTGGTAATGCCCATCTCGAAGCATCTGATACAGAGACATATAAGCACCTAAGCCCATGAGTGATGAGAATTTCTTGAGTTTTGTTTTTATGACTACATCTAAAATCAATCACAATCACAACAGAATTAATCCAGTTTTAGGTTGAGTAAGGCAAATTTTAAGGTCAAGACAATAAAACAATCTACTCATTCTTTAGTTTCTCCATGTGGAAAAAAAATTGGCACTCTGGCATTATTTTTTAAAAAATCATTTTCCTACTTAAAATTGAAAATGTGATCCTCCATGGAAAACTTGGTTCTCTAAAGTAACACTTTTAGAAAATAAAAATATATATTTTGTTTCATTATACTTCCTAACATGAGGCTAATATGAATATTTGAATAAACTTTAAATGTAGAGTATTCTAATTTTCCAGACCTACTGTAATAATGCTCTGCCCTATGAAATGACTCCCAAATATCTGAAGCATTTGTTCTTGGACAAAGGAAAGTACTTGAGGCAAGTGGGAAAGAAATTCAATACTGTTATATGCATTATGCTCTAGAAAGAGTCCAAGTTCTTACTTGTTTGAGACAAAGTTAGTTTAAATAGTAACACAGCATTCATTCTCATCTGGTTATACTGAATGAGCACTAAATACCCTAAGCTTTCCATTTCTCTTTAACGTTCTCTGTATTGGAGAAACAGCAGTGGTTACCTGATATAATTATAGCTGGTAATTATGTAATTAAAATTATAGTTCATCGCTATAATTAATTTTGCACAAGAACTTTTTAAACTAACCAGTACATGTGTATGTACAGCTGCACAATTTGAGGGAGTGTGAGAATATCAGACCTCCCAGGAATATCAGATCACTGCTGTGTTGCTGGAGCTGTACAAAGACAAATGCTGCTCTTCCATAGTACTCAGGCAATGAATTATCAAGTGGAACCCCAGTCATTCACCCTAAGCAACTGAGAACGCAAACTGAGCTGTACACAAATACAAACAACAGCCAAACATCGAGGAGAAAGTAAAATAACAACAGGAAAACTTAGAGCTATGTACTGGACGGTGAGGCACACTGGCTGAGCCCTCACATGTGTTTAAGTTAAAAGTTTATTTGGGAACTTCCTTCTCCAGACAGACTTTCCTGATTAATCCTCTCCTTTTTCAAAGAAAAATCTTCTCGCTCCCAAGATTCCCTTGAAATCATATCTCTAGACTGAAAGAAGAGATAACTGCTGTTTGTAACTGTATTACTGTACAATGACTATTTGTATATGCATATGTTTTCTACTTCAATTTCTTGGGAATCACAGGAGCTCAATCCAACCCATGATGATATCTGAAGTTATCTGGTTTTCACAGCTCAGAAACAAGGTAATTTATTAGTTTATTTTCTCACTTTAGAAATGATACTAGTAGAATATTTATCAAAGAACTGTATAAACTTGTAGATCCAAATAATAAGATAAAATAGAAAAATAGAATGTAATATAACCTTATATCAATAAAACAAAATCAATTATCTATCAAAATTATTGAGTACTATCAACTACATTCATTGGGCTTTTATTGTGTTCCATACACTGTGCTATTGGCTTTACAAGCCATTATCTTATTTGATGGTAATAACAATCCTTCAAAGTGCATATTATCATCGTGCCCATTTTACAGATGAGAAAATTGAGCCTTAAAGGCTAAAGAATTTGTCCAGGTCACACAGCTAATGAGGGTCAATGCTAGTGACTCAAACCAGGGCTTCTCTAATTACATAACCTAAGATATTAGCTACCATGCTTTCTAGGCCATAAATTTTTAAAAAGGACTTTTCTAAATAAAGAGCTAATTGATATTATGAAATGAAATTCTATCTTAATGCTATCATATCTTTATCAGAAGCAATAATAAAAAAGAACCAAAGAGTGCAATAAAAAGAGCACTAGGTTGGAAGTTTGACAACTGGAATTTGGGACTGGTTATGCCATAATCTCACTGTGTGATAGAGGAAAACTCACTTAAACTCTCTAGTCTTAAATTTCCTCACCTGTAAAAAGGACTAAAGTAGAGGATTTTGGAAATATTTATAGATCATATACAACTGAATGTGGGGTCTTGAAGGATGAGTAAGAGTTTACCTGATATGTGAGAGAGGATATTCAAATCAAAGGAAATACCTCACCATATTATTTTAATTTATCCTCAAGTAAATTTTTGATCAGTTGCCAATTATTTGGGGGATAACTCTTAATGAATATTAATTGAGTCACTTAAGCTCATATTTCTGAGAATACAGGTTTCTCTCTATAGGATCTTCGTAAGGGTTTACTTTTGTGTGTCACTGTGGTAGATGGTCCCCCAAAGAATCTGCCAGTAAGACTCATGTTGCACTTGCACTGTCTTTGTAACTTGCTTTTTTTGATCAATAGATTACACAGAACCAATGCTCTATAACCTTGGAGTTAGGTCACAAGAAGCCTCTCAACTTCCACTTGTTTCGCAGGATATTCCACCTTAAGATATTCCTGCTTGGAAGCCAGCTACCAGGAAAGGAAAGTGACTACCTGGACCACTCTGCCATAAGGAGCCCACGCCACATGAAGATGCCCTGTATCAGTGCTCTGGTCAAAACCTTAGTTGAGCTCTCAGTGAAAGCCAGCATCACTGCCTGACAGGTAGGTGAATAAGCCATCTTGGGAAGCCCAGTAGAGACTTCCAATGACTACAGCCCCTGCTTTCACCTGATTGCAACTACATGAAAGATTTCAAAGGAGAACTACCTAGCAGAGTCCTGTTAATTCACAGAACTATGAGAGAGACTTTAAAAAATGTGTTTATTTTTATTATTATTTTTTTATTTCAGAAAGGAAGGGAGAGGGAGAGAGAGATAGAAACATCAATGATGAGAGAGAATCATTGGTAAACTGCCTCCAGCATGCTCCCTACTGGAGATCCAGCCCGCAATCCAGGCATGTGCCCTGACTGGGAATCGAACCGTCATCTCCTGGTTCATAGGTCAACACTCAACCACCAAGTCACACCTATGGGAGTACGTTCTCTCTTCCCTCGACCAGCACGGAGAGAGAAATGAACCGGTTCTTTGAGTAGAGGTGTTTGGGATTGAGAAAGAAATGAAAGAGACAAGACACAAAAATAGAAGAAGCTGGGTCTGGGTGGGCTTCTGCGCTCTGATGGAGGGACAGACAGGCGCCCAGCAACAGAAGTAAGTTTAATATATACTCGAAGTAACAGGAAGTTACATCACATCTGGGCGAGCCTTGAGTTCCTAGCGACCTAATGGGATCCACCCCTTAGCACCTGGGCAGGAAAGGTCAGCCTGAGTGACATCCTTGCCTCTTGACTAGGACCGCCCCCAGGGCGTGGCTCTGCCTGCCCCCTGGGTTCAGCCTACATATTTAAAAATGCCCCACGTGCTTGCCAGAGGCCCTCCACACACATCTGTGAGGCTAAATATTGTTGGTTTTTTTTAAGTCAAAGTTTGTTGTATTGTATGTAGCCACATTAGGTTTAAAACAGGGAGGAAAAATTAAAATATCATATTGAAATTGTTTTAAGTATTATCGTGCATATAAAACATGCTAGTTGCTACACAATTAATTTCTAACCTGAATGTTGGGCAGAACCAAACTTATTAAATATGTTTGTCCTGTCTTGGAATATACTGTTTCTCCAGTCACTTTCATTCTTAAGTAACTTGAATGGTTTTCTGGATAAAATGTTGTACTTCCCTAAATGATCTACTTGTTTGAATCTCAATTTTACCAATACTTTGTACAACCTACTATTTTCTTGCTACATTAGAATGCTCATCAGTTTTATGGTCTCTTTCTATGTCTTTTTATAAAAATGAAGCAATCTTTTTATCTCTACACAAGTGCTTTCAGGATATCAAAATTTGCTTTTTGTTGCCAGTTGCTTTTGAATTTGGACAGACATGTCACATTTGCATGTGGTGGTGGATATATCCCAATATAGTTATTTCTGCACTTCACTTTTTTTTTTTCTACTTAGACAGAAAAGCACCTCTGGAATGAAATCACCCTACAGTTTTACCTTAAAAACATTGTAGTTTTTAGAGAAAAATATGAATTTTCAAACCCTACCTCAGGTTATTGCCTGAGGCAATTGCCCTTTGCTTTGTTTCTTTAATTTTACTCATGTGTCTTACTGAAACCAAGAACTAAAACACATTTGTCCTCATGTATTGATATAAATTGCCAGTCTACATGTTAATTATTGTTGGTTTGGTTTTTCTCTATTAGATCTGATACTCGAAATAAAACATGAAAGTTAAATCAGAGACTTAGAAAACATCTGTACAGTGACATACATGTATTTTGGCTCAGAAAAAAATAGTGTTTTTTTCTCAGCCAATGTTTTGGATGTGTATTGTATATAACCTCTTTTCTGACCATTGAGAGAGATCTAAAGAGCCTTCATTTTGTAAAAATATGGAAAATCAATGTTTGGCCCTGGCCAGGTACTTCAGTTGATTAGAGTGTTGTCCTGATGCTCCAAGGTTGCAGATTCGATCCCCAGTCTGGGCACATTCAACCAATGAATACATAAATAAGTGGAATAACAAATCAATGTTTCTCTCTCTCTCAAATCAATAAATAAAGAAAGTCAATGCTTATTCTTGCTTAAGATTTATTGAATACTATTTATTTTGTGCCTGGGCCTTCAAGGCCCATATGATCAAGTAATATCACACCTAGGTATTTATTGAGAGAAGTAAAAACACATCTCTTTGTTATTACTTAGTATAATTCCATTGTGTGGATCCACCACTTTTTGTCTATCCCCTTACCATCAGCATAACATTTGGGTTTCTTCCAGTTGGGTCAGTATATAAAGCTACTACAAGATTTGAGTACACATTTTTTTTAATGGAGATGTGTTTTTATTTATCTTGGATAAATACTTAGGTGCGATATTGCTAGGTCATGTGGTAAGACTAGTATTTGAACCCTAACAATGTTGGTCTTGGGCAGTCTTTCCTTTAGTCATCATGCTTCTAATTAATGATAAAAGTCAGTTAGTCCCAAGAGTTATGAAATACTGAACACTGTACCAGGTATAAAAGAGAACACAACAAAACCTTGGTAGTATAGGTAGACATTTTACAACCTCCAGTCCAAATAGAGGCCACCCATAGTGAGGAAAAAATATCAAGAAAAATTACAACTCAAGTTCTGATTTTGATGCCACTTTTAAAACTTAATAGATTTTTTAGGTTAAGGTAAATAACCATTTTTGAAAATGTCAACACGTGAAACTATTCCTGAGCCCAAATCCCTGTTTAGAAATTCATGTATGCAATTCAAACACTGTATTTAATTGCCAGAAATTACTTTTAAAGGGTACAAAAAGAGTTTTCTTTACACACCCAAATGATTACTCTGAATACGAGCTGGGACTCCATTGATGGCTTTGTTAATTATTCGTCCTTGCAGCTGACCTTAATACCCCTTTAAGACCAAAATGGCTAGAATTACCTGCCCACCCAGGCTCCCAATTGTTACTGAGACAAGTAGAGGAGCTCCAAGGAGTTGAGGACGCACAGGTAACGGGTGCGGTTGGTTGGCAGAATCTGACATTTTAAATCGTCCTGCCCCGCTGGGCTCAGGCTGCCTTTGACAGGAGGGCGCGTGAGAGACACATGTAGGGAATAGGGGGCTGGGATCTGTCAGACAGAGCGTGACCACGCCCTAGCCTTGGCCTTCGCCGAGCAAAACTCCAGAACCCACTCGCAGGGCTGCGCCAACACCCCGCCGGCCCAGGCGCATCCCGCAGGCGGCGGCAGGTGTGTGCGGCGCGCGCGCACGGAGCGCTTGCGGGTGCGGGTCCCGCGGGCGGAGGGAGGGCTGGGCGCCCGGCGGGGAGTGGAGGGCTGGATGGACGTCGGCCTCCCCGCCTCCCGCCTCCCTCCCTCTCCGCGCTTACCGGGGATGCTAGCGCGCGGCGCGCGGCGCCCCCGGCTCGAGGGGGCGGCGTGTGTGAGTAGCTGGGAGGGGGCCGCCAGGAGCTCTGCGGAGAGCTCGCCCGGGTTTGTCCGCCGCCGTCACCTGACTCGTCGGAGCAGCCACAGCTGAGGTGGGGGCGGGGATGGGGACGCAGCGCGGAGAGCTGGGGAGACGCGGCGCGGCGGCGCTGGCGGCGGAGGCGGCGGGCGGGCACTGGCTCCTGGGGCCACTGGCGACGGGCGCGCGGACCACGGAGCTGAGGGCAGGGGCTGGGCCGGGGCTGGAGGGATCGCGCCCGGGGCACCGGGTCCACGCGCGGCCGCACACACCCACCGGCGCGGCTTCCCTCGGTGGCCCAGGCTCGGCTCATCCTGCGGCGGGCGGCGCCGCTCCTGGGGCGGGGTGAGTACCCGCGGCTGGGCTGGGCCCCCTCCCCCTCGCAGGGCCCTCGGGGACCAGGAAGGATAATCCTGGGGCGCGGAGAAGGACAGTGGCCGGGTGACAGCGCCACGGCGCTGAGGACGGCGGGGGGCTGGGCTGTCAGCCCATCTCTGCCCTGCTGACAGGAAGGGCGAGGCGCCCAGAGACTCGGGCGCCTCCGCAGAGCCGCGCGGTCCCTGCGGCGGGGATTTGGGGGCGAAGGGAGGCTTCCCGGGCGAAGGGCCTCGGCCAGGCTTCGGACGCGGAGGAAGGAAGAGGAGGCGAGGGCATAACATGGCGCAACATTAGGATAATCTCCACGGCGGCCGCGGGAGGACGAGCCCATTGCTGCAGCAGCGGGAGGAGGAGGGAAGCGGCCAGGGCTTGGGTATCCAATGCGTTTTCCGAAGCCTGCGGGCTGCAAGGTGGCAGCCCTGCGGCGGGGAGGTGCGGGGTGGGCACCCGGTGGGCGCAACGCCCAGGGAATAACCCCGAAGCACGCCGGTCTGGCACCTGGGGATCAGGTTGCAGGCAAAGTGCTGATTGGGGGCGCCGAAGGGGATGGTGGCAGGATGCTGGGACTGGAGCCCGCGCTGGGGTTGCGCGACAGACCTACCCTTTGCTCAAGACCCCCTAGACCGCGTTGCAGGAGCGGGCGCGTCTCTGGCTCCCAGAGGTGGTACCAGGGCGGGGACGGAGAAGAGAGCCGCCGTGCGGCTGGAGGAGGCAAGGCCTGGGCGCTCCGAGGGTAGGGTCTGTAGTGTAAAGCAAGACCATCTCCTCTACTTTCCCGCAGAAGAGGAGGCGGTAGACGCGGCCAGAGAAGATGTCGGGCCAAACGCTCACGGATCGGATCGCCGCGGCTCAGTACAGCGTGACGGGCTCCGCTGTGGCCAGAGCGGTCTGCAAAGCCACCACTCATGAAGTGATGGGCCCCAAGAAAAAGCACCTGGACTGTAAGCATCTCTTTATATAAGCGGGACATGCGCATGGCAGGCGCCCTGGAAGCCGGCGGCGCGGCCTGGGCTGGCTGTCCAGAATGCTGCAGCCTTGACAACTCTCAGCGGGGCTGCCCAGAGCTGGAAATCTCCAACCCTGGAGGTGTCTGTTTCCTTGAGTCAGCCCCCAATCCTTGTCTTTGAGCCATTCCCGTCCCCGCCTCCCCCTCCTCTCCTCTTTACCTCCAAGGTCTTAGTGGAGAAAATATACACATTCATTAATGCTATAAGATACCAAGAAATTGCACATTCTGTTTTAGGCACGTTTCACCTCTTTTTCTTTCTTTCTTTCTCCATACTCCCTTCCTTCTCCGGGTTAGAGGAAATCGGGGGTTGCGCAGTCATGACAACAGCAGAAATAAGATGGATTAATGGAAGGTCAAACTTGTCACCCTAGTTGTTTCTTAAATACATTTTGAACAGTTTTTAGATAATGCCATCTTTTTCAGTGTCGCCGCTGAGATTTTGTGTGTGAGTGTGGGTGTATGAGTGTGTGTTGTATATAACCACACCAAACTGAAATAAATTCAAACTGCCGAAGGAGGAAATTGTACTTCGTAGATAATGGGGATTTCGTTTTACACTTCCTGGCACACTGCTTTGTCCCATTCTCAGAAACTGCTGGGCAGAATGGCACGAGGCTGTGGTCACAAAATGGATGTGCTTTTCCAGCATTTGAGGCGGTGTGATTTTAGATGAAAACATTTAATTCATAACTTTTTTTTTCATATTGGTGATTTGATGGAAAAAATTAGTTTGGAATCTATATATTTCTGAAACAAATGTTTTCTTCGATTAACAGGCAATCTTTTGTTATCGAAGGGCAAATAGGGACATTTAGAAAAAGGCTTTCACCTGCTTTGGGTAGTGAGGCTCCCAAAAAGGCTGCATCAGAATCTATTCTGCAGCTGCCATTCAGTCTTTTGGACCTGCTTAACATCTGTCCTGTTAGGATGTTTGTTGGCAAAGGTCGGTGTTGGCATGAGAGACACAGATACAGCCTTACCCATTTCACATCTGATGTCCTTTGCCCATTTTCTGGTTTCCTTTTGCTGCAGGCCTTCCCCAGTGTCTTCCATGTGTAACTGGCTGAGAAAATGGCACCAGTGTTAGGATGGACTCTAGTCCCATCTGTATAAGCTAAGCTTGATGAAGCTTACAACGGACTCTGTCAGGGTGTTGCAGCCTACTGAACCTGTTGTCTCATAAAAATGAATAATTTTGCTTCTAGAAGCTTGCCTGGGAGGAAAACAGCATTATTCCTTTCCTGAGGGAATTCTTAACAACACTCGTCGATTGTGGTATCATGTGTTACATATGCAGTACAGGATGAGAGAGGCCACCAGGCCTGGGGCACCTAACAGAGGTGGAAATTATAAATTCATGACCAGCTCGTTTTGCTGCAGCATGCTGAATCATTTAGCCATCTTTCCATCAGTTTCCCCAACACTGGAAGGGTGACTCATGTCTTAAAGGTGTGGGTCAGTCTAGCAGATCCTCATAATAAAAAGCTACAGTTTGTGGATTCGCTAAATGCTATGAAAATAATAGGTTAATATATCAATACACTTCAGAAAACATTCTCAGGTTTGAGCATTTCATTAAAACATTTTCAGATAAAGACTGACTTGCCCATATCTAAATATGTCATCAGTCACCTTAATCTTTTAGATGTCAAAAAAGTTCCTTAAAATTTTTTTAAAGAGGAAGGTTTTCCAGTATTTGCAGCATATGTTAGTAGGTGAGGTGATTTTGAAGATGTGAAACTTAGGGATAAGATTCTATATTTAAAGAAAGCAGCTAAAGTCAGGAATTGGTATTGAATTATTAATGTGAATAATCACACGAGCTAAACATTTATTGAGCAGTTACTGTATGCCAGGCAGTGAGCTTTACATTATTTATTTGTCACTACTTAACTGGTTCAGGCAGGATAATTAACTATCACAGCTTTTACTACTGTACTTAACTGCCATCTGTGTTTTATTTAGTAAAATTCTTCCTTGGAGGGTGGGGGGGAGGAAACATATTAGTCTGAATGGTCTGATCTTGAAAATACCTGTCCTGTTTGCAAGGCTTTCTGTGAAATTGGGCCTCACAGCTCATGTACTAATTGCCTTCTCTATGAAATGCATGAAAAAAAAAACAAAAACATTTAAATCTGTCATGTAAAAAAAAAAAAAAGAGCAAAAGCCAAGTACTGAAAAGTATTGTTTTTGTTTTTGTTACATTTTACTTTGCACTAACACATACATTATCTTCACTTACAACAAATCTTAGGGAGGAGTTTGGGAAGATCGATATCATTACTGATATGTCCTAATTTAAGAAAAGATGATACGGATAATCTGAATATGCATAGTTATATTTATATGCATTGTAAGATGGCATCTTCACTCAGGATTCCTGGTGAAGTTTCTTTAAATAACAGTAAACTACCTTAGTAATTTATTCATAGGTTTTCAGTAACATACCAGTTATAAAAGTGAGTCACACCTGTCATGAAAACATACAAACACATAACTAAGTTTCATTGTAGGCCCTGAAGTATTTTTCAATAGTTGGTGTTTTAGTTTGGAAAATAATAAATACTACTTGGGAGGAAAAGAGCATAAAATGTAGAGTTGGGGATTTGAAACAAAAAATTTATAATTTCTTGATTTGTGTATAACTTTTTAGTTTAGAGTTTAGATTGGAAGATTATAAGAATAGAATATGTAGCTCTATAATTTTTTTAGATACCGGGTTAATTAAATGAGCTCGAAATCTTTACGAAAAGTGTACTTAATGTTAATTAAAATACTGATTTAAAAGATAATTTTTTTCTCTGTAGTTTCATAGGCCAAGAAAATTATTGTTAACTATGGTGATTTGTAAAACGATACTTAATGTTACATGATTTATACATTTGAAAAAATACTTGTTATTTTAAACAAGTAGGTGGAGAGCAGGTGGAGATTAAAAAAAAAAAAACACCTCTAGAAATAAATTCTCTGATTTTTTTTCAATAACTATGTTTCTTAGAGGAAAAATACATTCATAAAAAGCTTTGCTATAATCAGCATCTATTTATTAAATTTAAAGGATATGGATACTTAAGTGTCTACAGAGAAACTGTATACAAACTAGTTAAGGATTATATATTTTAAGGTAATTTTTGATTATGTAAAACTTTTATTCCATTCTCTACCCTACTCTAATAATGTTGCCCTGTGCCTATGACAATTAGACGCCTAACCAATGTTAATTTGGCCTTAGTTTTTCTGGGTCTATCTATACATCCCCATTTCTTTTTCCTTGTAACTTTGTGAACAGATTTAAAACATCCAGGACTCAGCAAGCATTTGCCTATTTGGTTATGAGTGTATTACATTTCAGTTGCTTTTCCTTTTCTGTTTTGTAATTGATGGGCTAAAGGATAGCTCGAGTCAAATAATAAAGTAACAAGATCCAATAGGGTACCCCGTACCTACCCAAATGTTGTGTCAAGGTGAAACAACAACAACCACAAAAAAAAAAAAAAAAAGGATGAAAGTAACACCTGCAAGTGGGCTGGGGGGGTCGGGGGGAGGAGGAGGGAGGATTTGGAAAGTTTTGTAGCCCTGGTATAAGATTCATTTTGATTAATACCTCTTATGAGTAATTTCTATGTTTAAACTTAGACATTACTATTAACATCCAACAAAACCTTATGAAAAGCCAAATTGGTTATCAGCAATCCTATTTTTTTTGTATTCTAAACCTCTTGAGGGTTTTTAATAATGAGTTTATCCCATATAATAGACAAGTTCTGAATAGTATGCTTGAGATCTTTTCATTCTTTAAGTAATTCTTTTCCTCCCATATTAAGAAAAAAATATGATTGTATTTCTTTTAAGAATATCTGATAAAGGGTAAGGTAAAATATGGTCTGTGTTTTGATTCAAGGCAAATATTGGCAAATTACCACAAAATTCCTGCTGCCTTCATTCTGTTCATAAAATATCTGTTACTAAGTAAGAAATTTTCTGAGTAAACATAAAATTTAAACCTAAAAGTTTATTTGCAGAAGCTTGCTTAGTATATATAAAATATATTTTGATTTATAGAACTCCTAATTCAGTTAATACCATATCTATATTTGTTATAACTTATAGAGCTTTCTATAGTGCTAAAATCCAAAAAAGTAAGCAAAGTTTATTGAATAAAATTAATTGGGACAAGATACAAAAGTTTACTGAACACTAGTGCAGCTTTCAATATGAGAAGCATACTAGCTTGCTGTAAATATATTTTACTTTGATTCCAGTTATTCTCATTTAACTATTTATTATTGTCTAAATATCCCCTTCATTTTTCTATGTCAGTGGTTCTCAACCTTGGCTGCATATTAGAATCACCTGGGAATCTTTTTTAAATCCTGATTTCTGGGCCTCATCCTCTGGAAATTCTGTTTCTTTGTTATAAATGTTGTGGCCCCACCCCATAACAAAGAAACAGAATTTCTGGAGGATGAGGCCCAGAAATCAGGATTTTAAAAAGATTCCCAGGTGATTCTAATGTGCAGCCAAGGTTGAGAACCACTGTTCTACGTCAAGACACACTGTTTCTATTTGATTTCTCCAGAAGACCCAGCCCATGTGTGGTATACCAGTAAAACACTCTGAATTATTTTCTAGGCAGCCAAGAAGGGATGGAGAAAATATACTTCCAAACAGTTTTTCAGAAATCAGAAATCCAAGGGGTCCAATCTGTGTGGTCCTGTGATGTTTCTCAGATGATGCTCAGCATCCCAGGAGGAAACAAAAGAGAGCATGTGAGATTTAGGGGTTGGCAGGAGCCAAGGAGGAAAAAAAGGTGCCAAGTGTCAGGTAGTAGTAGGGAACCTGCTTCAGAAATGACTTAAAGTAACTACGAAGGCTTTGTAACCAGCTAGTGGAAAAATTGGGATTTCTTTCTGGATCTTTTTACTTCCTCATTTTCAGAGAAAATTTTTTAAGCATTAAATATATTTGGATCCCTTTTGATATTTTTTTTCCTCTTTGGCAATCAATGCGGTTAGATTATTTCTTAAAACCAGTATAAAATTGGTAACTCAAGTTGATGTTTTAAAAGTTGCCCTAGTGATTTAAAATATTGTATATATGGAAAAGTACATAAAAGTTACATATGTAGTAGGTAAATTTGTACCTTAGTTTCAGTATTAGCTTGCAGCATTTTAGATTAAAATCTTGATTTTTGGTACATTGCCATATTAGCTTTAATGTTTAATAAATGGTCACTGAAGTCTTATTTGTAATTTAATCTGGGCACTTAGTTGCCATAGATCTCTCTCTTAGCTTTTCACAAGTAAATATCTTACCTCCTCTCTTCAAATTGATCGATGCTAGGATAGAGTGTTCTTTGGAGCTTATCTGGGTTTCAATAACTTGGTAAAGAAGGTCAGAAGTGATATACAACCCTGCTCCCTCAGGGCCGAGGATGCTTTCTTTATACAGAGTCCTAGGTTAGTTGACTCAGCTCCCGAGCTGCAGCTACTGAGAGAGCCTTCAAATATAATCCTGGTGTAGTTAAATAATTTGAAAAGCCACATTTCTCGCCATTAAAAATATTGTAAATTCCTTTTTCTTTGTGGAGAAATATGTTGTTTGCTTGTGAAGGGAAATGTTGAATGTTTTTTCTTAAGTGTTCATGTAATGTGCGCACTGGTTTGTTTCTCATAAAGGAGGAGGGGGTGGGGGGTGAGGGGGGTGGGGGAGGGGATAGTTGAATGGCATCCCAGTGTCAAATGTGTGATGACCTGAAGTAAGAAATGATGGAGTCTTCCTTAGAGCACAAGCCAGAGAGAGAACTGTACCCTGAAGCCTTCGCCCTTCCATGTGTGTAATAAGGTTTCTCTCTTAGGCATTTTTAAAAAATATTTTAATTTATTTTAGAGAGAGAGAAAAGGACAAGGAGAGAGAGAGAGAGATACATGGGTTGGTTGCCTTCAGTTGAACCCGCAATCTGGGCATGTGCCCTGATGTGGAATCAAATTGGTGACTTTCAGTGTATGAGACAGCGCTCAAGCAACTGAGCCACACTGGCCTGGGCTCTCTTATGCATTTTTATGGAGGACCTAATATCTTCTAAAGGATTTTGTCAGGTGCCATTCCTGGCTGCTCAGGAAAGAGAGAAGCGGGATCTTGGCCTGCTTTGTGTGGTTTTGTTTTTTGGCCTTGATTATTTTTATTTTCCTAGAGTTGGAACTTTTATTTTCAATTATAATTCTCCTTCTTCCTACATCATTTATTCTCTTTGTCATCGGTATGTTAACCTCTCTATCTCTTATAAATATTTTCAAGTATCTCAATTTAAAACAAGCAAAACCACCTACACATAACTCTCCTTGGACTCTGTGACCTCTAGCATCCTTGCTTTTCTGTCACGACCAAAGTTCTTGAAACAATAACTCGCCATTTCAAAGAAAACAAACCCAACTCTACTCCTTTGGATATTCTGTGTCTTTGGTTGGCTTAATTCATGCATGAAAGATTGGAATTGCTATTAGGAACTAGGCATTACCCAAGCCATGAACCTGAGAGTTATCCCTCATCTCTCAAATCCAGTGGGTGATTAATTATTAAAAACACTCTGAAATCTCCTTATTTAGCTGTCTTCTGCCTTGGCTTAGATCATTAATAAACCTCAACTGTAAAATGAAGATTAATAATAGCACTGACCTCACTTTTGGTGAGGAAGAAATGAAATAATGCATGTAGAACACCTAGCCCAGTGTTTGACACATGAATATGGAAAGAACATCAGTTATTACTACTACTACTCCCATTAACCATCCTGTATAATAAAAGCCTAATATGCTAAGTGTCCAACTGTTTGTTCAACCATTCAAACAGTGGCTATGATGTGCACTGACCACCAGCGGGTAGACGCTCTGACCAGTAGGTTAGCTTGCTGCTGGGGTCTGGCCGATCAGGACTGGGAAAAATGGGCTGGACACACCCTGGAGCCCTCCTGCAGTCCCTCCCCGGCTGGCCCCTATCAGCCCCAATCAGAACTGGGCGAGAAGGGCTGGACACACCCTGGATGAATCTGTGCACCAGGCCTGTTTTGGCCAGGTCCCTGCAGGCCAGGCTGAGGGACCCCACAGGTACACGAATCTGTGCACCGGGCCTCTAGTTACTAGTATAATTGTTGTTGTTGCTACTACTAGTACCATACTGCTACTACCACCACCATAGCAACTGATATATATATATATATATATATATATAATCCATAGTGGTTTGCCCTTACTACTTCTCCAGGCTTGCTCTATGCCCCCTCTTTTCAGTTGCTTCAATTTTTACTTTAACTTCAACTTTCCCCTTTGATAATTTGGAAGCTCTATATATTATTTCTGTTTTTTTAGTGATTACCCTTAAGATTTTAATATGCATTCTTAAAGACTAATGTAGGTCAGTATGTCTTTTTTCCTCCTAAACAAAAGAAATTTAGAAACTTTTACTCCAATCACCCCCTTTTTACTTACATGCTATAACTGTCCAGTGTTTTAATTTCATTGTAGTTTTAAACTCCAAAGCTAGATATTATTACTCAATACAGGCAGTGCTTATTTAAATATATCCTCCTTGACGTCTTTGGTCACCATTCCTTCATTATATCTAATATTTTCTTGTTTTTACTTTCTTTTTTTTAAAAAATATTTTTCAATTATAGTTGACATACAATATTATATTTATTTCAAGTGTAGAACATAGTGACTAGACATTTATATACTTTGGTAAGTAATCACCCCAATAAGTCTAGTACCTATCTGGCACCATACAGTTATTATAATATCATTGACTATATTCCCTATGCTGCACTTTACATCCCTGGGACTGTTTTTATGACTGGCAGTTTGTACTTCTTAATCCCTTTCACCCATATCCCTAAGCCCCTTCCATCTGGTGACCGCTGACTTGTTCTCTGTATCTATAAGTTTCTATTGTTTGTTCATTTTTTAAAAAATTTTTTAGATTCCACATATAAGTGAAATTATATGGTGTTTGTCTTTCTCTGTTTGACTTATTCCACTTAGCATAGTACCCTATGGGTCCATCCATGTTTTCACAGATGATAAGATTTCATTATTTTGTATGGCCAAGTAATATTATATTGTTTATATGTACCACTGCTTTTTTATCCATTCATTTATTGATGGACATTCACTTGTTTCCCTATCTTGGCTATTGTAAATAGTGCTGTAGTTACCATAGGGGTGCATATAACTTTGCAGAATAGTGTTTTGGATTTCTTCAGATAAATACCCAGAAGAGGAATTGCCGTGTGACATAATAGTTCTATTTTTAATTATTTGAGGAACCTATACTGATATTCATAGTGGATGCACCAATTTACAATTCCACCAGCAGTACATGAGAGTTCCCTTTTCTCCACATCCTCACCAACACTTGTTGTTTGCTGATTTATTGATGATAGCCCTTCTGACAGGTGTGAGGTGATATCTCATTGTGGTTTTAACTTGCATTCCCTGATTATTAGTAATGTTGAGCATCTCTGCATATGTCTGTTGGCCATTTGTATGTACTCTTTGGAGAAATGTCTATTCAGGTCTTCTGCCCATTTTTTAATTGGATTGTTTTGGGTTTGTTTTTTTTTATGTTGAGTTGTACGAGTTCTTCTTAAATTTTGGCTATTAACCCCTTATCAGATGTGTCATTGGCAAATATCTTCTCCATTCAGTAGCTTGTCTTTTTGTTTTGTTGATTGTTGATGGTTTTGTTCGGTGTGCAAAAGCATTTTAGTTTGATGTAGTCCATTTGTTTATTTTTATGCTTTGTTTCCCTGAGGAAACATATAAAAAATATTACTAAGAGTGATGTCAAAGACTATATTACCTGTGTTTTCTTCTAGGAGTTTTATGGTTCCAGGTCTTATTTTAAGTCTTTAATCTATTTTGCATTTATTTTTATGTAGGGTTAGTTTATCTGTATATACAGTTTTATATTGGCAGTTATTATCTCTTTGAGGATAATATGTCACTGTTTTGGTTTCCATTATTGTTCTTAAGAAGTCAACTATTAGTTTACCTGACTTTAGGTGATCTCTTTGTTTTTGTGGCTGCTTTTAAAATCTGTTTGCTTTGTCCTTCTGTAGTGTATGTGTATTTAGATGTAGCCTTCTTTTTATTTATCCTATTTGGAACTTGTTGGATTCCCTGAATCTGAGATTCATGTCTGTCATCAGTTCTGGAAAATTCTCAGCATTTCAGTTACCATTAATTGTTGCCTACGCTCATTCTTTTTTCTCTCCTTCAAATATGATTATACGTATGCTAGACTTCCTCATTATAGCCGTATGTTTATAAATGTACCTTTCGTAGTTTCTATTTCCTTTCCTGTTTAGCATGCTTTGTTTTTCAGATATCTTCCAGATCATTAGTTCTCTCTTTAGCTATGTCTTTTTTGCTTTTATTCCTCCTTAGTTTTTAATATTATTTATTTACCTTTTTTCATTTTTAAAGTTTTTCAATTTTGTTTTTTTATAACACACATTTCTTGCTCACATGTTCGAGTTCCTCTTTTGTTTCTTTACCATTTTGAACACAATTCATTTCATATTTTGTATCTCATAGGCTCATTACACGAAGTTCTGTTTCTGCTATAATTTTTGCCTGATCCTCATTCAAGATTTGTTTTCTCATGTGTTTTGTAATTCTGGACTCTTAAATCATGTTGGCTAGGACTTCATCTGTGGGAATCCTGAGAGCCTAGGATCCCCTCAAGAGGATTTGTATTTGCTTCTGCGAGGTCTCACAGTGCTACCACCTTGGGAGCATCTTATGTTGATTTCTGCTATTAAAGTTTCTGAACTAGTACAAGTCTAGGTTGATATTTGGAAAATCGAAAAAACTCAGAAGACTTTTTTTTTTCCAAATCATTTGGCAGCAAAATTTGACCTGATAATAGCCATTATACTACACTAGAGGCCCAATGCACGAAATTCATGCCAGGGGCTCGGCCCTCACAGTAGCATCCCCAGCTTTCTCTGTAAGGTCGTCCGGAAGGACGTCTGGCTGTCTGGTCTAATTAGCATATTATGCTTTTATTATTATAGATGCCATAAATTTTCATGTGTTGAGCTGCAGAAATATGCTCATATTATGTGTGTTGTCCAGATAATACTGGGTGTTACTTAATATATGGTGTACTTTAGTATGTATCATATTACTTTTGTAAAATCTGAAAAATCTTAATTTCTGAAACATATATGGCTCTGAGGGTCTCCTGCTAGAGGAGTATGAATCTGTAGTCTACATTTGAATCATAGTCTTGGACAGAGGGAAAGTATGGTTATTCTTTTTCTTCATCTACCCAGAACCTAAGCTGGGTGGAACAAGTTTTTCTGGTGTCTTCTTTGCTGGAAGGTATTCTTTTTTTGTTTTTGTTTTTCTTCTAATTTTACTAAGGGAGCAACTCTATGAGAATTCTAGATTTATATGGAGATCTTAGTTCCAGCTAGCCTCCTTCCTTATTCCCAAAGACCTTATCTCCTGTCCCCCACAGGGCTCTTAAAATCTAAGTCTCTATCCACTCACATTAACACAAGGCCTCAGGGAGTCTTCTCTTCAGTATCAGTGTACCATTTGGTTTTCTGCATCTTTCTTTTTTTTTTTTTTTTTTTGGCCCTGAGGATTGCTTTTCTTCTGTGTTTACCCAAATGGTTGGAAGGATGCTTGTATTATTTATCTGCATTATCAGGAGTTTGGTGGGGTTTTTTGCAGTCTACCTGTATGCTAGAAATGGAACCAGCCTGTTTTCCTATCCTCTACTAGTATTCTCCACCAATCCCCACACCCAATACAAAACACCACAGTCCTTTCTTGAGCAACTTTGAAATTCATTAGTTACACTATACTCTGTACCTTCGGGGCCTTTGCACATGCTCTTTCTGTGTTTAATACATTATAAAATCTCATTTCTAAAACCTGAATTAGTCATTCCTTTTCAGTGCTTATATTCCTGTACATAGATCCTTGTCATATCACTCCAAAAGCTGTGGCAGGATTCTGTTCCATGGTTTCTTTCTTTTTTTGGTCTGCAGTTGAGGCTGCCTTATCCTTAACACCAGACATAGCACGGGAGCAGGTTTTAGTAAACATTTGCTAAATGATATTTTTACCACATATTTCCCATTTCTCAAATTTTAGACCCTTTTTTTCTTATTTTTATTTTAAAATTTTACCTTTACTTGCTAATCTTTCAGAAAAACAAGGAGTTACAACTTGATCCATTTTCTCTTAAGGTTATGAATAAAAGTCTAATATCAGAGAAAAGCAAACAAATAAAGGAAACAGTAAATTGCCAATGTGGATAGTTAATATTTACTTCCTAACAGTCTCTCAAAAATTGCATTCTTATGATAAGATAAAAACTTAATTGGGGGGAAGTTATATTCTTGATAAGAAGAGTTTTTTGGCTGTGTATTTAAAGCATACATATTCTTGTCTTGGTGTATATCATCAATGATTAGATAGTAGATGATTAGGTGTTAATATCAGAGAAAATTCTTTGCTAGCATTTTGTGTGTGTGTGTGTGTGTGTGTGCACGCGCGTGTGTGCACACACACACACACATTCGCTTAAGTTTGATCAGAGTTGGATACCATTGGGTAACATTGCTTTTTAGTTTCCATTTTATATTTCATGAATACATACATTATGAATAGTAAGGATAGTTACAGAAGAAAAACATTATTTCAGAAGTAGCTACATACTCTTAATTTTCACCAAAATCATATTATTCACTGTGTCTATAGTGTTATTACTCATTAACACAATAATATTACCATTAACAACGTCAGGATTTTAGAAAAGCAGTGAGGAAAGGAGACAAGCTTAAGCTAAAACTTTGGATTGTTCTGCCTTTGTACAGAGAACAATAAATTTTGGCATATTGAATTTAGTTTTTAGTGACCTGTTTGGAAACATTGGAAATGACTTTCAGTGTTGAGGCTTTCAGTGGCTGATTTAGCACACGCCCATTATTTATTCATTTAATACATATTTGGGTATTTATGAAATGCCAGGAATTGTTCCAGGAGGCAGGGACACTGTGGTGAACAAGACACACACAGCTTTTGGCATCAGAGAGCTTGCGACTTAGTAGGGGAGACTGAAAATGAAAGAAGTAATTACAGGTGGTTAAATTGGACTAAGTCTTAACAGGGAAGGCAAAGACTACAGTGGAGGTCCATTACAGAGGCAGTGACTTTTAAGCTCAGACTTGAAGAATGAGTGGGATTTACTTAGGTGAGGACAAGGACTGCTGCATTATCTTATCTAGGAAGAGGCTCAGAGTGAGCAAGGTACATTTTAGGAATTTGAAGAACTTAAGGGTTGCTGCAAAACAGAGTTGAAGAGGACTGACAGTGTTAATAGATGAGACCTCAGTTGTGAACAGGGGCCAGAACGGGCTGGGGCCAGGAGGATCTTCTAGGCTGGAGAGAATCTTAGAAATTGTCCAACCTCTTCATTTTTATAGATGAGGTAGCTGAGTCCCAAAGAGGCAAAGTCACACATTCTACATGTGTCAGTATTGAATAGTATTGAATAATTCTTATCTGCCTTCAGCAGATGTCCTAATAGGTCATCGCTTTGTTTACCTAGTTCTGATTGCTATATATGCCAGAAAATAGCCTCTGTGTAGGTCATGTGGGAAATGTAAAAATATTTAAACATAGATTGATAGAGTGTGTATATGTGTATGTTCACATGTATGTATACTAGTATATATGTGTACATATATACACACACACATGCACATACATATAGATACACAAACACATACATTTTAACAGTCTGATTTAAAATTCACCATAAATGCAAACATAGCCCAGGGCACTTCTGACACAGTGCACAGCATGCATTAGTCCCCAACGGTGTTCCAGGACTAGTCCTGTTAGTCTGACCTCTTTTTATCTTTTCCCTCTTCTTGTCTGTTGCTTGCTTCTTGGGTCATGATTTTGACACAGGAGAATGCTGTGTATGCCATTGGTGACAGTGAAGACTAAAAAGATTACAGACTTGTGTAATTTAGTTAAAAGTCTTCCAAAAAACTATGTATGAAAGTGAACTTCAATTTAAAGGCCATTTAGTTTGGTCTTATTATTGTGGTGACATAATTTATAACACTTGTTAACTATACATTACTGAAATTATAGAATTTTATAAATTAGGCTTAACTATTAAAAATCCAAAACAAACAAAAAAATAACCCCCCCCCCCCAAATCACCATATACATTAAGTATATCTAAGTATGTTCTTCCCATACTTCACTGGATTTGTTTCTAGTCTGAAACACCAAAAAACTGAAGTTATTAAAGTTTAGGTTAAGTAAATATCCAAGTGAAGAATTTTGCCTTTCTCCTATTCTTTGCTAAACCAGTTGTTTTCACATCACCGTGCACTGTAATTCTTTTCCTCAAGATAAATATTAAAACCATATCAGAAGAGATCCTATTGGTTCTTCCTTAAGGGCTGAAATAAAATTTTTAAAAAATTCTTATAATCTCACCATCTACTTGATTAGTGTCAAATTGTACAGCTTACAAACCCTCCTTCATCTAGATAAATAATTCTGTTAGACCCAGGGTCAATGAAATTTTGTTATTTTTGTCTTCCTGACCCAACAGGATAGCAGTGTATTCATGTTTTTCTGGCGTCTTCCTTAAGTACTTTAACACTTAACATTCTGGTTTCGTCTACCTTTGAATGAGCATGACCTTAGTTTTCATGGAGGGCTGATTTGAGTCTGTGCTAATGAACAGGCTGAACTGACTATTTAACACCTGCATTTCCTCATTGCTTTGTGGGTCTCTACTTGTTCTTTTTTCCCCACAAGAATTCTCATCATGGTTTCAAAGAAGCCACTTCATTTTTAGTTGCACTTTATTGCATTTTGTGAAGAACTGTGTGCTATAGTAGCATTACTCTATCAAGAGTGTTCTATAAACATATCTCAGTAGAATGGAGATTTGACTTTGGTTCTTCTGAGGGATTGTGCT
Source organism: Myotis yumanensis (assembly GCF_028538775.1). Classification (NCBI taxonomy): domain Eukaryota; kingdom Metazoa; phylum Chordata; class Mammalia; order Chiroptera; family Vespertilionidae; genus Myotis; species Myotis yumanensis. The sequence continues at coordinate 55,786,089 of NW_027223757.1, forward strand.
AATAATTTCCCTTAGTGTGCTGTGGACTCAGAAAGAAGTGCTTCTTCAATTGAGTTCAGCATAACTTGTTTAGATGGAAAAATAAGAGTACAAATTGGGCAGTCATTTGGGAGGGCATATTGGCAGTCTTAATCAAAACTTTTGAAAGTCCTTTGACCCAGCAATGTGACTGCTGTAAATTCATCTCAGATAACTGAAAGGAAAATAGAAAAAAAACATGCATTCAAGGGTGCTTGTTGCAGCAATTTATATAGGAACACAAAATTGAATACACCTAAATACTTAAAAAGTGTTGGTGTATCCAAACAATATAATAGTGGGCAACCTTGAAAAATGAGATTCTTAAAGTATATTTGACATGGGAAGACAACTGATGATATACAATCTGGTTTTCATTTTTTAAAAGTATGTATATGCCTATACTATATAATTTAATAGAATATATATCAAAATATTGTCTGAGGGTTGAAGGATTTTTACTTTCCACCTTATGTACCCACATTAATCATGACCACTTTGATTGGGGGTTACAGGAATATAGGTCAAACTCATTTAAGCACAAAGGGTCACTTTGGCCCTTGTCACCAATCTGAGGGAAAGGCAGGGAGGAAGCTAGGCCTCTCTGGTCCTTGTTGAGGATCCCCCTCCACCTCCTGTTTCTCTTGCCTCCACTTCACACAATAGTGGTGGAACATCTGCTTCATTCTCCAGCTCTTTCTCAGTGCGTCTGGAACCACAGTGGATTGAAGCTCCCAGGATCACATCACCGCAGCCTCACCCAGAGAAAGAGACTCTCTCCCTACTGCTAGAGTTTTACAAAATCAGAGGGAAGAATTCTGATTTGCTTTGCTCCATTTGGTTTGCCCATGTGAGTATGTGGCATCCTATATAATAAAAGGCTAATATGCAAATTGTCCCCTCCACCGGGAGTTCAACAGGGAGTTTGACCAGGGGATGCGGACGGCTGGTCGAAGGCCCGCAACCCCTTCCCCCGGCCAGACCCCACCCATGCACGAATTCGTGCACCAGGCCTCTAGTGATACTATAATTGTTACTCTCAACCAGAACTTCTTAATTTGAAATTCCAAGAGATAGTGGCCTGATGCAATTTTATGTTTTGCTCACATCACAGACTTCTGTGGGCAGTATGTTCCATCTAAGGATTTCATCCCCTAAGGTTTCAGAGGCCTCCACTGGATTCTGTGCATCTATCTAACAGAGGAAGGCAGACAGAAAGGGAAGTGAGGTCCAGGCCTGCACAACATTTCACCTATATTCCATTAGCAAGAGCTCAGTGGCCTCACCGAAATGTAGGGGAAGGTCTAGCTGCGAGTCCAGAAGGGGAAGGAAATGGGATGTGAACAAACAGCATTGACCTCACCCTGTCCAAGGAAAAAGAAATTGGATTACAGCTTGTCCCTTCTACCTTAAAAACACTTACTCTATGCCACTGGGGTTGCCAGAGATTTCACTGCTGTAAGAATATGGTCGTTATTATCTAGCAATAAGCTAGCTGCTGTTAAGTTTTCTTTCAGTGATGCTGGGGGTTCTGGAAATGGATGACTAGCTGGCCAGTAGACTCACTGTATATTCCTCCATCCTTGGCAGACATTGCAGATTGATCCTGGCACTCTTTTCTTCAGAGCTTTGATTTGGTCTCCAAGTGCATCCATATACACTGTTTTGGATTTCTATTGTCAATCATAGGTGATGCTTAAGATGAAACAGATTTGCTATCACTTGTCTAGGCCCGTGGTCGGCAAACTGCAGCTCGCGAGCCACATGCAACTCTTTGGCCCCTTGAGTGTGGCTTTTCCACAAAATACCACAAAATACCACATGTGGGCGCGCACGTACAGTGTGATTGAAACTTTGTGGCCCATGCGCAGAAGTCGGTATTTTGTGCAAGAGCCATATTCAAGGGGCCAAAGAGCTGCATGTGGCTTGCGAGCCGCAGTTTGCCGAGCCGCAGTTTGCCAACCACTGGTCTAGGCAATTTATTCATACTGGATACTAAGGCAAACTGCTCTCTGATTTTACCTAAACTTCCAGAATTGGCATTCATCTTGGATGGTTCTAAGCCCAGGTTTCATTTGCCAGTGACCTTGACCTTGTCTTTAAAAGCTAGTAATTCGCAGATTTGTTTGGTTAGGCCATGGGAAGCTGTTCTTCCTTGCTCTGTTTAATAGCAAAAGGCTGACTCTCTATTTTGCCTTTAACAGAGATAGTTATAGCTATTGTGAGGCAGAAAAAGGATGTTTCGAGTTTTTGCATTTAAAACCTAAACTTTCTCCAGGCATCAAGTTTTGTATTAATCGATTGCCTTAATATATAAGTTATGCAAAGCACATTTGAAATTTAGTACCAAGAGATTCTCTTTGAATTGCTACTCAGGTACAAGTACATGGATATGGTGTGTGTGTTTTTTTAATGTAAGATAATTCTTGCCGAAACCGGTTTGGCTCAGTGGATAGAGCGTTGGCCTGCGGACTGAAAGGTCCCAGGTTCGATTCCGGTCAAGGGCATGTACCTGGGTTGCGGGCACATCCCCAGTGGGAGATGTGCAGGAGGCAGCTGATCGATGTTTCTCTCTCATCGATGTTTCTAACTCTCTATCTCTCTCCCTTCCTCTCTGTAAAAAACCAATAAAATATATTTAAAAAAAAAAAAAAAAAAAAAAAAGATAATTCTTGATTCACTTGTTTGATGTATAATGCATTAGTAGTCTGTCTTTCCCTGTAAGATTTAAGGGAATTAAAATCAAGAATCAATTGGTATTATCCTCACAAACCCCATTTGAGGCAAACACTCTTATTTCTACTGTACAGAGGGGGAAAATGAGGCCCAAAGAGGTTAGAGACCATCCAAGGTCCCACAGCCAATGAGGGGAGTCAGGATTTCATCAAGGGTTCTAACTGCAAGAATTTTTTTTCCCTTTGCATCATGTTGTCTGTGTCTCTAGTGTCATTCACAAGTAGCAATAACCCAAAACAAAACCCATTACAACACCATTCAATTGTTACATCCTTGGTTAAATTTATTCCTAGGTATTTTATTCCTTTTGAAGCATTTGTGAATGGGATGGATTTGTTTTGTTTTGTTTCCCTTCCCTTTCTGATAGTGCATTATTGGTGTATAAAAATGGAACTGATTTCTGGATATTTATTTTGTATCCTGATATTTTACTGAACTTATTTATTTTTTTGGTGGAATCTTTAGGGTTCTCTATATGTACAGTATCATGTCATCTGCAAATAATGACAATTTTACTCACCATATGATTGTTTCAGGGAATTAAAGACAGGGTGAGATCTAAAGACAGGTTAGCTAATTAACTAGATGGACAAAACCCCAGCAAAGGCTCTCCTCTGTTTAGGGCGGGGGGGGGGGGGGGGGGGGGGGAGTTGGAGAGGGTGGATACAAATGACTATTCTTGAGCCAATCTCACCCCTCATCAGTTATGTCTCTTAATGATTTGTTCCAGAGGCCTTTATTTTACCACTAGTGGCCCAGTGCACAAATTTGTGCACATTGAAAGGAAATTAATTAGAAGAAATATTTTAATATCACTATTCACCCTTTCTCTATAGTAGAAGTGTCAACCAAATTCACGATTGGCAATGACAGATCAAAACACATGTGTGCAATTGGCGCCAGCGAGAGCTTTATATGTATCACACATGCATGAGTCAACTTAGCTTTTTATATATATAGACTAAACTTGCTTAATTAGACCTGCTTTCTGATGTAGCTAAACTTTTTCCAGCCCAATGAAGCACCCCAACTTTTCTTTCAGGTAACTGTCAGCAACACAGCAGCAAATATCCACATGAAGCAGATTATTATTGTAGATCATGCAGGGAGAACAAAGGATAAAATATTTAATTGCAGCAGTGTTTGACTATTTCTATTTTCAATGATATAACCTGAAGTCACTTCCAAAGTCCACCATTTCTTTTCAGTCAGGTCAAGTTTCTAAGCTTTCTAAATCTCCATTTTCCAGCTAATGAAAAGAAAATAGGATTCCACCGAGTCTCCTATCTACCTACTCTAGGACTTCTGTGAGGATCAAATGAGATGAGGCACTGGAAAACTCTTCACAGACATTTGGTCTAAAATGTCTCCACCTGGCTATAAAGCAAGTCATGTTCCTGGGTTGAAGAAACTGCAAGGAGGCTAGTCACTAGGGAGAGGAAGCTGGGCGTTGCTATGTGACATCATTACCCCTGGACAGACACATAGCATATTAGCCTTTTATATATATAGATACCTTATATATATATATATAGATACATTTTAATATAAGACTTTGGGGAGTGGTAGAAGGTACAGCAGAAGGAGTACTGATTTATGATCAGGTAGCCTAATGTAATTCCAGGCTCAATTGCTTTCTGGCTGTGATCTTGGACCAATTAACTTAATTAGGGGGTGGGGGGGGGGTTCAGTCTCTTCTTTTCTAAGGCATCATGGGGCTATGGTAACATTTAAATGAATAGATTTATTAAAAACAGCAATCACAGCAACAAACTTCAACCCTGAATTACTTTCTGAATTATTGAAGGAAAAAGTCTTTTGGGCCCCAACAGTTATCTTCCTAGGTATCTTTCAGGTACTTTATGTGACAGCTTCTCTGTGCTTATCTGTGGCATCAGCTTGAAAGACAGTAGTATATTCCTACAAGATATGAAAATATCTGGGGGCAATTAAACCCTTACTATGGAATTCATTATCTTCTTTTGTCCTGTTAACAAGTGTTAGTACTAATTATCAAAATATGAGTGTAACTTGTGTTTGATTAACATCACCTCCTAAAATACATTATTGAGACTTGGTAAAAAAGAAAAGTTTAGACTTAGCAATTTTTAGATATTAAACTTTTCAAATATAGAGTCTTTGAGTAAAAAAGAGTAATTGCTGCCCTGGTCAGTGTTTCTCAGTGGTTAAAGCATTGGACCTTGCACCTGAATGGTCTTGGGTTTGATACCTGGTCACGGGTATGTACTTGCGTTGTAGGTTCGGTTCCAACCTCCAGTCAGGTTGCATGTAGGAGACATCCAATGGATGTATCTCTCATATCGATGTCTCTCTCTCTCTCTCTCTCTCTCTCTCTCTCTCTCTCTTTTTCTCTCTCTCCTCCCATTCCTTCCTCCCACTCTCTTTGAAAAATCAATGGAAAAAATATCCTCAGGTGAAGATTAATAAAAAAAAATCACAACTGTCAAATAGAACTTTAGGGAGATTGTAATTCATAAAGTTTGTCAAAATCTTAAGTAGATCATAATTATGAGCTATTTTATTTTTAAACAATTTGTTATGTATTTATTATAATTGCTAAAGTTGGCTATTAAAAGTGTGAAAAGGATAAACATTTGCCTTGTCTTGAGAGTACCATTTTTGAGTTAAATTTTTAATCTTAAAATCTCAAGAATTAATTATCAGTGGTAAGATCATTAGAGTTGATCCCTGGCCAGGTAGTTCAGTTGATTAGAGTATTGTCCCATTGCCCCAAGGTTGCAGGTTTCATCCTGGTCAGGGCACATGAAAGAAGCAACCAATGATTCAAAAATAAGTGGAACAACAAATCAATGTTTCTTTCTCTCTCTCTCTCTCCCTCCCTCCTTCCCTCCTTCCCTCCCTCCCTCTCTCTCTACCCCCTTCCTCCATCACTTTCTTCCTCCCTTCCTCTCTGTCTCTTTAAAATCAATTTTTAAAAAGATCGTTAGAGTTGAAATGCATAAGAAATGGAATATTAGCAATTTCTGCTAATCATGACTCATTAAATGTATTGTTGGCTATCTTATATAAAACTGTTATATTGTAGTTTACTTTTTCTACAATATAATGGTTTTTAGAAATATTAATGCATTTCCCCTGCTAATTTAATAATTATTTTTGGACTGTAGTTAATAGGGGAACCAAACTAATACTATGTATTTCATTTTTCTTATGGTGTATAGCAGAAGAGATAAAACTGAAGTGTGTTAGGATTTGAGATAGAAAAGCAGAAGTTGTCAAAATTACAAAATTTAGTTTGCCCTGGCTGGTGTGGTTCAGTTGGTTGGGCTTTGTCCCAGGCCCTGGGAGGTTGCTGGTTGGGTTCTTGTCCAGGGTACCTGCCTGGGTTTTGGCTCAATCCCCAGTGGGGGTCATGCAGGAGGCCCCTGGTGGATGTTTTTCTCTCTCTCTTCCCCTCTCCCTTTCTAAAATCAATAAAAACATATCCTTTTAAAAAACTGTTTCTCTTGAGCTAAAGATTCACTATTCTTGTTTCCTATGAAAAGTACAATGAGTTTTGTACTGTCAGCCTTCTTTCCTTGGAGGTATATCAGTCAGTATAGATATAACCAACTAAACAAACCATGTTCAGTGTATCTGTTGCTTTAGCAGAGAGTTATTTTATTATCAATGTGTAACCAAGCTGAATTGTGTTTTCTTGGACCTACAAACCTTCTTTGAACGAGTGCTCCCTAACTAAGTTTGACATCTCAAAATATGTCCTGCTCTCTTTTGAGTGACGCAGGAAAAGGAAGGTAATGAGACCACAGGTCTCTTAAAAAGCTGTGCAAAGTAGAAGTACATGTGTCTTAAGTCACAATATTATTCATTTCTCAAGAAGAGATCTGTTCATCATAGATGTATTAGGAAGTACTCCCTGAAAAAAATTTAAAATAGTTAAATTAAGTTCATGCTCTGTGTCCATAATCGTTTGGAAAACACTAGGTATATGATGCTCCCTTTTATCCTTAGGTTCAAGAAAACTTACCTGAGAGTATTTTTTATACTAATCATAAATACGAAGAAAATTTTAATTTTGTAGCAATAAGGTAGAGTAGAGGGAAATTGTTAAGATTAATAAAAACTTTTAAAATATAAAATGAAAATAAGGTAAATGATGAGAAATGGAAAGGAAATAAAAGGGGGAAAAATGAAGACTATTATAGCAAACCACCTAAGACAACATTTATAACCTGAAGAAAATGTGGAGAATTAAATGTCAAAATAGAATGTATAAAATAGAAAATACTGAAAGATGAGGTAACTCACCTGAAGAAATGGGAGATTTGGAAACCAGTATTTGACATGGATTAATAGAAAATTAAAAATGTGCTTTTTTTCCTCCATTTTTTTTGAGAAATTATGTCAAAGATGATTTATTTGATTGTTTTCTAAATTTCAGACCTCATTCTTTTCTTTTTTTAAAGTTATCTTTATTGTTGAAAGTATTACAGATGTCCCCCTTTTTCCCCATTGACTCCTTCTAGCCCACACCTACCCCATCCCAGGCCTTCACCACACTATAGTTTGTGTCTATGGGTTATGCATATATGCATATAAATTATTTTCTTTACTATCTTCTCTCTTGGCCTTTGTACTTAGATTACAGAGTGAAGGGAACACCATCACACTGAAATAAGTTAATTTTTTACCAGATTTGAAAAAGATTTATCCCAAAACTAGTGACCCAGTGCACAAAATTCGTGCACATTAAAAGGGAATTAATTAGAGGAAATATTTTAATATTGCTATTTGCCCTTTCTCTATAATAGAAGTGTCAGAGGTGGAAGAAAATTAGTAAAATATATATGAAAATCTTCCTCCTGTCAGAGTCTGGGGCGTGCCACGAAAACCAGAGTCAAGTCCCCATCCACCCACGTGCACCTCAAAATTGTGCGAGACCCAGACCTGGCTGGCGCCACCCCCGTCAAGCCCTGCTGGGTGGTGGGGCATGTCCTCAAGTTGCCTGGCCCAGTGCCTGGGCGGGGTCCCCCAGCCTGAGCTGGAACAGGGAACACGCCTTGAGGTCCCCATCAAGCCTGCCAGGCGGAGGGGCGTGGCCTCAGGTCCCCCGGGCTGGGGCAGGGGGCACTCCTTGAGGTCCCTGTCAAGCCCCACCAGGTGGGGGGCACAGCCTCAGGTCCCCTGCCCCAGCCCAGCACCACGCAGCCTCAGGTCCCTGCTGATTGCTCATTAAGGCTCTTTACAGTAACCCGGCCTCTGCTCTGGGTGCAGCCATCTTGTGTTACGGAATCCCTGCCTCTGCTGTGGGCACAGCCATCTTGACCATTATGGTGTGATGGTCAATTTGCATATTCCCTCTTTATTAGATAAGATTATTTGGAAGTTTCCATTGTTAGCACTTGTTTTGTGTTTATATTTTCTAGTAATTATAATTTTTTACCATTCTCTGGATGAGAAAAATGTATTGAGATTCTTTATTATTGCTCTATTCAACAAATGTTTATTGAGGACCAGAGACTATTCTGCTAGGTGTTGGCTTGCTAGCTCTGATGGTTTGATAATTTGGTATGAGTGCCAAAATAGAAATTTTAATTTTCAAGGTTTTTATTGGATGACTAGAAGCCCGATGCATGAAATTCATGCAAGAGTAGGCCTTCCTTCCCCCAGCTGCTGGCATGGGCTTCCCTCTGGCACCCAGAACCCGGGCTTCCCTCACAGCCTCGGCTTCATCCGGAAAGATGCCCAGAAGGATGTCCGGTCTAATTAGCATATTACACTTTTATTATTATAGATTATTTGAAAGCTGTGTCATGTAGTTTCATAGGCTTGTTTCAAAGACCTCAGTATAAATAAAAGTAAAGGGATGGCAGACAGTGTAGTGACCGTGATAGCTCCTCTGCCATCAAGCTGTTTTGGCCTACCCCCAGCTGCCCTTTCTCTGGGTGGTCCTAGTCAGTGATGGCAAACCTTTTGAGCTCAGCGTGTCAGCATTTTGAAAAATGCTAACTTAACTCTGGTGCCGTGTCACATATAGAAATTTTTTGATATTTGCAACCATAGTAAAACAAAGATTTATATTTTTGATATTTATTTTATATATTTAAATGCCATTTAACAAAGAAAAATCAACCAAAAAAATGAGTTCACGTGTCACCTCTGACACGCATGTCATAGGTTCGCCATCACTGTCCTAGATGGTTTAGTGTTGCAGATGGGATGGAAGAGGGTGTTTGTTCTAAGCTCCGCCCTGAGCCAGGATGAGTGGCAACATCTGGTGCTGAAAGGTCTTGAAGAACAGGTACCTTTGCTAACTCAGAGAAACACTTGATTTCATCAGGGGCTAAGTTAAGCAGAGGGTCTTCCATGAACCTATGGCCTCAGGAGATTCTATGAGAAAATAGAAATAAGACACAGCAGCCTAGATGGAGAGCCAATAGGATAGACATTTAAACAAGCCAATAACAATACACCATTATAAGTGATACAGTGATGGTATGCCTGACATAATGTGGAAATGGCCAGTTTTGCCTGGGAGGAGTCAGGAAAGGCTTTTCTGAAGTGGAGATGTTTGGCTAGATATTGGGAGACACAGATATTTTCCAGACAAAGAAGGATGGTGTGCATGACATAGTGTGTAGGGAAAATAAAAGAGAGGTAGGGTCGGCTGTCTTGTTAAGAATCATACAGGTGGGCCCTAGTTTTATTTTATAAAGCAGCAAGGAGCCAATGCAGAGTTGTTGTTTAATATATTTTTTACTGATTTCAGAGAGGAAAGGAGAGAGAGAGAGAGAGAGAGAGAGAGAGAGAGAGAAACATCAATGATGAGAGAGAATCATTGATTGGCTGCCTCTTACAAACCCCCTACTGGGGATTGAGCCCACAACCCGGGCATGTGTCCTTGACCAGAATGGAACCTGGGACCCTTCAGTCTGTAAGCTGACGCTCTATCCACTGAGGCAAATTGGCTAGGGCGCCAATGCAGAGTTTTTAACAAGAGAGTTCCATTATCACATTTATTTTTCAAGAATATACATCTGTTTATGTGGGAAATGGCTACACTAGGTAGAATGTAGACTAAATAGAGATATTGGAGAGTCAAGTGATAATGAGGGCCTGCAGAAGGAAATTACAAGGGGATAAAAACACCGAGGCTAAATTTGAAAGGGCTGTATATGAAGGGTAAAAGGAGCGATTGCAGATCACCATAGCCTGAGATGTTAAGCTGGACAAACCATGGAGGCAAATTTCATGAGTTTGAAAACATTTTCAGACTCTTACACTCAACACATCCAAGGCTGAACTCTTTATCTTCCCCTCAAAGCTGTGTTTTTATATCATGTCAGTGATCTGAATCTCAGTTGATAGCAATTTCATCCATCCAGTGGCTTAAATCATTAATGTCATTTTTGACTCCTTTCTTTCTCTCCTACCCCAAATGCAGTCAGCCAGGAAAACCTGTTGGTCCTACCTATCTGTAAAACACAGATAGACCCAACCACTTGTCACCACGTTCCACCTCCACTGACACCATTCATTCCCAGCCAACATCATCCCTTACCAGGATGACTGCAATTGCTGCCTAATTTTGCTCCGATCCTTCCCCCACCCCCAACAATGTATTCTCAACATGCAGCTAGAGTGATCCTTGTAAATATAATGCCGATCATGGCACTATTATGTTTAAAAACTCCATATCACTCACTCAATAAGCTAACGGCCTAATAATGGTCTTCAAGGCCTTAAAGGGTCTGGCCTCTGCCTGCTCCACCTCGCTGGGCTTCAGATACACTAGCCTCTTACTGTTTCTGAGCAAGTCAGGCAAGCAACCACCTGGGCACCAACGGTTCCCTCTGCCTCGAATGCCCTTTCCCCCAGGATCTGTATGGATAAGTGAAATGGTCTCAGCCTAAGATGGGCTTATATAACATAGAAGGAGAAAAAGAAATACGTATAGAAAGAAAATGTTATCAATCATATTATTAATTGTATTTAGGTTCTTTGGTTCATTATGATCTAGGTGTGGTTTAGACGTTCTAACCACAGTTACAGTTTAGCTGAATGTCAGGTGAACATCACAAACATATGACTCATTTAGGATATTATTTCCTGAAGGGCATGGAATAATTTTCTGTTATTTGTTTTTAAACAATGTTTTTCAATATCATGGTATTAGGTAAGAACAACTAAATCCATATGATAAACATGGTCATTTAAAGTACATGTTCATTTTACCTCAAATCCCCCTCACTCTGCCTACATTACTAGAGCTAGCTCATCAAACCCAGCATGAGCTCAGCAAGCTGTGGAGTTAACAGCTAGCTCCACTGAGGTGTGAGAATACCAGGCTAACTGCAGTCGGACCAGTCATGTTAAATCATGTATCATGTCCATTCTTCAGTACCAAAACTTGATACACTTGACCTTTATAAAAAACTTAAGAGTTCATATAAAAACTGTTATCCAAGAAGTGCAAAACCTAGTGAACATAACATACTCTTAAAGCAAGGCACCAAAAACGCTCAAATGGACTTTTGTGCCCATCAACAAAAAAGGATATTATTGTTAATTAGCAAAACTTTGCAGTTATCAACACACTGGTAAGAATGGCTCTACTTATTTCTAATAAGCTCTATAGAAATTGGCTTCCATCTCATCCTTTCCATCTTAGTCTTACCCCCATGTAAAACAGCACTAAAGAAAAGTGTGATGAAGCTCTACTAATTGAAATTAGAATTGGTAAATGTAGTGTCAGCCATTGAATCATTCTATTAATCGTAATGGATGTGGCCATTGTCCTAAAGGATGTTTAGGCTCTAATATATTACACTTAAAATTCAACTAGACCATTAAAGCACTGGATAATATAAAAGTAAAATATGTCAGTGGTTTTATCTCTATATAATGGTCTGGGTCCTAAATTTAAGTAATTTATTTGCTGAATGAGTCACCAAAGACCTACTAGCCACAGTTTAAAGCACAAAGCTTTGTCAGTGCTTTGAACAAAAGAAACTCTTCAATATTTAAATTCTGATGAACTCACTACACGCTACCACTTATTGTCAAATACCTCTGTGGGAGTAACTCTTAACTTAATGGTAACTTTTATTATGGGTCATATAAATATGACCAACTTATTCCAAGGAATACTTGATATAGTAAAAATAGTGCTTAATTAAGTAGCCAACTCACACCTGAGAGACTTCATCTAGTTTTGTCTGTTTTGCAGGCTTGGTATAGCAAAGAACCCAAGTGAAAGGTGTAAGAAAAAAATCAGTGTGGACTCTAAGATATGGCTGGAATCAGGCAGCTGAGATAAAGCCACAGTGCATCCCAGGACTGTCCAACTGCACAGAAAACGGGAACTAGAGAGTGTCCATTGCTCTTGGGCAGGTTAGCAGTCACTACTGACTCCAGAGCAGATTCAGTAGTGTGGTGGGGGTTATTGTCATTTTGTAGAGATTCCTAGACGTTCTTTTTCTTTCTGAGATGGCTAGTAATCTTTGTGATATTATATGAATCTTTTGTGGACTTTTGTATATACTAAGATCCATTGTTTTTCTTTATCTTGGAAATCTAAGTGGGAGAAAAGAAATGAAGAGAAACATAGGAAATAGACATCTCTTTCTTTACACTGCAGGGTCTTAGCAAAGCTATGAGGCTGTGGATTATCCCACAGCACCTGGAAAGGTGGAAGACCTCCTTGGAAACAGTGACTACTCTTGGTAAAAATGAAAATGCATCAATTGGTTGCCTCTCCAACTGGAGATCAAACCGCAACCTGGGCATGTGCCCTGACCAGGAAACGAACCAGCGACCTTTTTAAAAATATATATTTTATTGATTTTTTTAAAGAGAGGAAGGGAGAGGGATAGAGAGTTAGAAACATCGATCAGCTGCCTCCTGCACACTCCCTACTGGGTATGTGCCCGCAACCAAGGTACGTGCCCTTGGCCAGAATCGAACCTGGGACCCTTGAGTCTGCAGGCCAGCGCTCTATCCACTGAGCCAAACCGGTTAGGGTGAACCAGCGACCTTTTGGTGCACACCAGACATCACTCAATCAACTTGAGCCGCACCGGCCAGGGCTGAACACTGAAACTTTGTAAATCTTAAAAATCATTTTCCTCTACAATAGTATAATAAGTATTTAAATTCTCTAGTTAACTCACTAGAGCCTGTATTAACCGTAATGTACCTGGAGCATATGACTGAACTACTAATCATTGTTTTAATGTTGTTCAGGTCTGGATGAGTTCCATTCCGAAACATCAGAAAGAGCTTTTCCTTCTGGCCCCTGCACTACGGTGGAACTAGGAACTTGATTATTTTTTCCACCTGCTGGATAGGAGAGTGTAGTGTGGGGTAGGCTGGTGGAGGTTCTCAGCAGTGCAGAGCTTGCGGAAAAAGAAGAGATAGGGAGGGGGCCTGGGGTCTCCGGGGTTGACTTCCTGATTTACCTCTCTGCTGCTGCCAACTGTAATATCTGAATTTCTGACCATTCTTCATTTCCCCCCTGCACTTATTCATCAGTAAATGGAGTCTCAGAAACTTCTCTTCAATGTCTCTAAAACATTTTCAGTTCTTTGTTTTATTTTTTAAGAATTAAGGATATATATACATATACATATATATGACATATATATGAAGGAGAGAGGTTTATATAATCTTTTCATTTCACTTAATTCTTTTTCTCTCTTTTACTAGGCAAGGTTCATATTTGTGTGTTTGTATATGTAGTGTATATGGTGTGTGTATGTGTGTGTGTGTGGTGTATATGGTGCATGTATGGTGAATAGATAGATAGATAGATAGATAGGCAGGCAGATAGGTAGATGAGTATTATGAACTAAAGGTGTATTCCTGGGTATTCCAGAAAGAAAATGAACTTGGGTCTTTTGGATAGTTCCTTCTAGGAAGTTCTGTAGAAAGTCCTGAAGTATGAAAACAAGAAGACTTTGGGTAAGGCCAATGAGATGGAGTAATGCTGGTGTTGCCAGGGATTCTTGCCTAGGGGAAGAGCAGGAGTAGAAGGAAGATAAGATCCAGCCCTCGACTAGCTTTGGGAGACATCCTAGAGATGAGGCTGTAGAAACAGCAAAAAAGAAAAGTCCTGAATTCTGCTACAGGAGTTGCCACTTAGGGGTATGATTTATTTTTAGGAAACATACGTTTCATGTATGTGGGTAGGGAGCTTGATTGGAACAGAACACTGCTGCCTTGCTCCTGCTGCTTGAGTCCTAACTGTGAAGTATTGCTTCTCTTCCTGGTTCTAGAGCACTCCAAAAGGAAGTGTTGGGTATAAAGAGCGAGCTGAAGATGAAATGGCTGCTCTTTTCTGAGGGCAGTAGGAAGTGATGGGCTCTAGTTAGAGCCTGAGGATCTTAGGTTAGATATTTCAAAAGACATGCATGGTTGATCAGTGTTGGGATATGGCACACTTCCTAACATGGCAAGTTCTTTTCCAGGGACTCCAAAAGTACTGTTTTGAGGTCATTTAAATTTAAATCCCTTAAACATATTTTCAGTCCAAGGCTCTGTCAATAAACACACACACACACACACACACACACACACAAAAAGCAAACACCCACAAAACTTAAGGCCATCATGGAAACAGGACATGAGTGACTTTACCTGACACACTTGCAGACTAGACGTAGGCAGTTGGTCATCGTGTGGCAGTAGCAGGAAATCAGAAACCCAGGCTGCAGTATCTTCTACAATCTCCTTGGCAACGAAGTCGGCAAAGGCCGCCTTCCTAGTGGTTCCTGCCAGCTTGGAGGACTGGCTTGAGATTCTTTGTGGATTGCGCAGAACACTACAATCTTCTATTTCAGTGGTCTCTTACAAATGTCGTCTACCTCTATAATACTCTACATTTTTTATATATTTTTTAGTTTTTTGGGGTAACACTGGCTAACAAAATTATATAGGTTTCAGGTGCACAATTCTACAATGCATATCTGTACACTGTATTGGGTGTTCACCACCCCAAGTCAAGTCTCTTTTCATCACCACATATCCCTCCTACACCCTCCTCTGTCTCCCCTCATCCCCCAGCAATGACCACACTGTTCACTGTGTCCTTAAGTTTTTCTTTTTTGCTCAGTCCCTCTCCCACCACCCACATACCCAGTTCTGCTCACATCTGTTCCTTAAAGCACAGAGTTCTTTTGAGAACCCCATTTTAATTGTTAAGAAAACCATCAGAAGAGGATGAACTATAAGAGCAATGTAGTAGTATGGCCAGTGGACAGATGTGATTACCTCATGAATGAAAACACTGTGCTAAAGAAATCCAGTGATTTGCCTAACAGTTACATTGTAATGCCAAGAACCAGCTGTGTACAGATCCTAAAAGGCAAAAAGTAAACTTTTAATTTTTGTCCTAATAATTTTCTACCACCCTGGAATCAACTGAGGATGCAGTGTTTGGCACATGGACTGCGTCCTCGCTCCCTCCCCCCAATCCCAAGCAACAGTGGGACACGCCCTGGGTCCAGTTGTGCAGGCAGGTGGCTAGGCACTTGTGCTGGCTCCGTGAAGCTCCATGAGTTATGATGCTGCATTCGGGGAGCATCATGGTCAGTCTCTCCTGTACCCCAATTGGTCGGAAGAATCGTGGCAGTTTATAATGTTCATTTTGAAAAGTTGCTGTTGCCTGCATCTCAAACTGGCCCATGTTTAGAGCATTTTGAAAGTATAGTTTGTCGTGATGCTTGAATGTTAACATAACTCTGAGGACGTCTTTGTAGGTGTTTCAGACAATAGAGGTACCTTTATCGCCCTAACTTCACTCCCCCATCCAGTTCATGCTCCATATAGCCACGATAGTAATTCTTCATAATATAAGTTGGGTTACATCCTTTCCCTGATCAAAACCCTCAAACAACTTCCCATTGCATTTCAGTGAAATACCAAGTCCTTCCTGAGCTGTAATGCATTGTTACTGGTTTGGTCCATTCTCTTTCTGCCACTTTCTCCCTTGCTGTTCTCCAGAAACATTGGCTTTCTTGCTCTTTCTTTAACCTTTCAGGCACGTTCTCACCTCAGGACCTTTGCATTTGCTGTTTGCTCTCCATGAAATATTCCTTCCAAAGATGATTGAATGACCGGCTTCCTCAATGCCTTTAGGACTCGTAAATATCATTTCCTGGGGAGGCCTTTTCTGATCACTCTATCTGAAATAGTACCCACTATTACTCTGTACCCCCTTACTTTATTTCTTATCACAGTGCTTATCTCTGCCTTACGTTGTATCTCTAGTTGTTTGTGCCCTCCATTAGGAAGTATGATCTATGAAGGCAGATGGTATCTGTTTTGTTCACTAAGGTATCTCCAGCTGATAGAACAGGGCCTGACACATGATAAGCATTCAGAAAATATTTGTTAATGAATGGATCAACTGAATTAATTAACATAGTATGCCAAGTCTTTTCATATAGGTAGTCAAAGGGTGGATCTAATTATAATTGTGTATCTACCCCTATTAGTGTATACTACTATATTATATATGTACTAGAGGCCTGGTGCATGGGATTCTTGCACTGGTGGGGGGCGTGGCCTGCAGGGATCGCCTGCTGTGGGAGCACCACTCATCACAGTCAGCCAAGCAGCACTCCCACTGTGGGAGCGCACTGACTACCAGGGGGCATCTGCTGCGTTGAGCGTCTGCCCCCTAGTGGTCAGTGCACATCATAGTGACTGGTCCACCGGTCCTTCTGGTCATTCTGTCGTTCGGTCACTGGGCTTTTATTATATAGGATAGGATAGTATAATATATATCCTTATGTATTTTAGATAAATATATGACAGGTAGAAAGAAAGAAAAAAAGAAGATGTTTAATGCAACCAATCTAGCACAGAGCCTGATACACTATAAGGGGTGGATATAGTATATCAGGCTCTGTGCTATTACTTTGATATCCTTCCCTTATAATGTATCAGGCTCTAGATTCTTTGCTTCCCTTACCTACTTTAATAAAACAGCTGTCACATAGGTGCTTTTATTATCCTCATCATAATAATACAGAAATGGAGGTTAAGAGAGACAACTTTGCTCAAGATCAGACAGTTATTAAGTAATAGATTGTAATTAAATTGGGTCTGGACTGGCTTCAAAGTCTTAACTGCATGACTTGTCTATGCTGTACATATACTGCATCTCCTAATTTTGAATCTGCAATAATTATATAGGGGAACAAATAAGGGGGCTTCGGGGGTTTATATTACAAAGGACTACAGAGTATTTACAAAATATACATATTTGTATTGAAGATGAAAGAAGTTACCTAAATAATTTAGAAACTAGATTATATTCCATTTTGCATGTAGTAATATAAAAATACAAATAAAGTTTTTATCCAGCTGTATTGACTAGGGCAGTGGTCAGCAAACTGCGGCTCGCAAGCCACATGAGGCTCTTTGGTCCCTTGAGTGTGGCTCTTCCACAAAATATCACGTGTGGGCGTGCATGTACAGTGCGATTGAAACTTTGTGGCCCATTTGCAGAAGTCGGTATTTTGTGGAAGAGCCGCACTCAAGGGGCCAAAGAGCCGCATGTGGCTCGCGAGCCCCAGTTTGCCGACTACTAGACTAGGGTAAGTGAAAAATTTTAAAGCTCTCAGTTTGTACTTTTAAATTTAAAGAATAATTTATTTTAAGAAAGATACTGTTGTTAAATTCTGCAAATGCTATTTATCATATTGGGCACATTTACAAACTTCTCCCCTTTATCTCTGTAAACTCTCAGGCAGGTGTTCATTCTTTTATTTCCGACTCCATTCATCTGTGTTATCTACACTTAACAGTTGAGGGTCATCACTTCTTGCTATTGCTGTTCCACCTTTGTCTCATTTATGTAGCTCTTAGCCCTTCCCCTTTAGGCATCTCTCTCACCTAAACCCTCACTAAGTCATTTCATTTTACATGTCCAGACCTGCCTAGACTTGCCGCAGTTCTCCCAAGAGTCTCACATAGTAGTGGGGGAAAAGTAGGTGATCACAAATGTGAGAGCTATTTAGGTTTGTTGGTATTTTCTTGTTTTAGTGAACAATTATTTACAACTCCTAAAAGTTAAAGTTGTCTTCCCACTTATATCTATTTATTATAGTCTCTTATTTTGATGATGATATCTTGCCTCAGATAGATTTTGTAACATATTTTCAGTTGCTTAAAGCCACCAAAAAGGAGAGACTTATACTTTGTGGAAAGATGGAGTAGCAGGTTCTATATTTATCTTCCTTCCTGAAACTACTGAGAAACTGCACAAAGTTTATCAAATAACTTTTAAATATATTGGACATCAGGCAGTAAAGGACCATGATCCTTGAGAGATGGAAAACAAACTAGGTGAATTCTAGGATTGTCCCCACTTACTGCCATGAGAGAGTTTCCAGGCCATAGCAAAGGGTGGATGGAGGACCCAGCTGGATCCTAATGGTCTCCTGAATTGTGGAGATGGAGAGGGTCCTTTGAAAAGACAGATAAAATTGAAAGGCCTTTTCCTAGACCAATCAGAAAAAAATGAAAGAAGAGATAAATGATCAATATCAGGTAATTATGAGAGAAGAGACATCACTACTGATTCTACAGAAGGACAATAAGGGAATACTGCTAACAACTTGATGCCAATAAATTCTCAACTTGTATGAAAAGGACAAACTTGTGGAAAGGCACAAACTACCAAGGCTCATTCAGAAATACATAAAATAATCTGAGTGACCCTATATTTATTAAATAAATTGAATTTATTGTGATGTTTTTTAAAGGCAGTCTAACATAGAAAACTCTCCAGGTCCAGATGACTTCATTAGTAAGTTGTACCAAACATTTTAAAAAAGAGGTAATAATGACCTAGCTGGTTTGGCTCAGTGGATAGAGCATTGTCCTGTGGACTGAAAAGTCCCAGGTTCGATTCCAGTCAAGGGCACATGCCCTGGTTGTGGGCTCAATTCCCAGTAGGGAGTGTGCAGGCGGCAGCCGATAAATGAGTCTCTCTCATCATTTATGTTTCTATCTCTCTCTCCCCCTCTTCCTTCCTCTCTGAAATCAATAAAATATATATTATAAAAAAGAGGTAATACTAAATCTATACAAACTCTCCCAGAAAATTGAAGATGAGACAAAACTTCTCAACTTATTCTATGAGGCCAGTGTTACACTGATCCCCAAACCAGATGAAGACATTGTAAGAAAAGAAAAATAATAGACCAATATCCTTCACATAAAATTTTTACAAAATTTTATCAAATCAAATCTAATAACAGATAAAACATCATGACCAATGGGGTTTATCCCAAGAATGCAAGGTTGAAAATTAATTAATGTAATTCACCATAATAACAGACATTATAAAAGAAAACTATAGGATCATCTCAATAAATGCAGAAAATACATTTGACAAAATGCTATATCCACTCATGCTAAAAGCTCTCAGCAAACTAGGACTAGAAGGGCACTTTCCCAACCCAACATAAAACAATAGAACATCTATGAAAACCTTTTAGCTCACATCACACTCACTAGTGAAAGATGAATGCTTTCCTCTTAGGATCAGAAAAGACAGGGATGTCCTCTCTCACCTTTTTTATTCAAATTACAGAAGATTCTAGCCAGTGCCATAAATAAAAAACACACAAAACAAAACAAAAGTATCAAGATTGCAAGTAAAACTGACTTTGTCACAAATAACATGATCATCTATGAAGAAAATATGATGGAATCTACCAAAAAGAACTCACTTAGTTTAGCAAAGTTGCAGGCTGCAAAGTCAAAATATAAAAATAAGTTTTATTTCTCAAAATTGGCAGTGAACATTTAGAAATTTAAATGAAAATAATACCATTTAGGAAATAATAAAAGAATATGAAATACTTTGAGAATGTATCTGGCAAAATATACCTAACACTGAAACACTAAAAATAGCCTTTTTGACCTATAATTGACAGAAAAAAAAACTGGACATACATAAAGTATACTATTTGGTAAGTTTTGATAAACATATGCACTCATCAAACTATCAGCAAAATCTGAAAACATTGCTAAGACAAGTTAAAGCAAGTCTAAATGAGAGACAGACAGACCGTGAACATGGATGGGAAGACTCAATGTTGTTAAGATGCCAGTTCACCCCAAAATCATATAGAGATTCAACATAATCCCCATCAAAATCCCAGCAGACCTTTTTTTAAGTTGATAATTCAGTTTAAAACTCATATGAAAATACAAAGGTTCTAAAAGAGCCAAACCAACTTTGAAAAGAAACAAAGTTGGAGGGCTAACACTGCCCAATTTCAAGAATTATTATAAATTTACATTCATCCAGATAGCATGGTATCGGGGTAAAGATAGACAAATAGATCAATCAAAATAACAGAATCCTGAAATAGACCCAAAGTTATGTGGTCAATTAATTTTTGACAAAGGTTCAAAGGCAATTCAGTAGGAAAAGGATAGTTTTTTTTCAACAAATGATGCCGGAACAACTTGATATTACAATCCAAAAAGGACCATATATTCATACCTCAGACCATTTGTAAAAACTAACAATATATTATAGATCTAACTTTACAACCATAACATTTTTAAACTTCTAGAAGCATAGGAGAAAATGTTTGTGCCTTTGACTTAATTTCTTACGTGACAATCCATAAAAGAAAAACATGATACATAGGACTTTCTAATTAAAAACTTCTGTTCTCTGAAAGCCACTGTTGAGAGAATGAAAAGGGAAGTCACAGACTTGGAGAAAATATTTACAAATCATGTATCTCATAGAGGATTTGATTCAGAATCACTAAATAATAAGAAACGAACAATAAATATGGGCAAAGAATGTATGCCAATGACAAACTAATGAAAAGCATATGGAAATAACCTCTGACATTATTAGTCATCAGGGAAATGCAAAGAAAAACCACCAGGAGATACCCTGTCACACCTGTTAGAATGGGAACAACGAAACCACAGCAAAAACTGGACTGCTCACACCCTGCTGGTGAGACTGTACTAGTAACATGATACAACGTTGGAAGTAGTTTGGCAGTTTCTTAAATATTTACTTTCAAATAACTTAAATATTCCACTCAGCTATTACTCAAAGGAACATGAAAGCATATGTTCATACAAATACTTGTACACAAATGTTCATAGCAGTTTTACATGTAAAAAAACAAAAACTGCAGCCTCTCCAAAGGTCCATTAGTAGGTGAGTGGACACAGAGTTTTGGTATGTCCATATAATGAGCACACTTCACCAATAAAAAGGAATAAACTATTGATACGTGGAACAACAAGTCTCAAAATAATTATGTTGAGTGAAAGAAGCTAGACTTGTCCAGGGTGCCCCAAAATATGATTCGCTTTATAGAAAATTCAGAAAACAAAAACTAATGTAAAGTGGCTGACAGCAAATTGGTGATTGTTAAGGGACACAGGGATGGAGATGGGGAGGAGTAGGAAGGAGGAATTATAAAAAAGCTTGAGGAAACCTTTAGGGGGTGATGGATATGTTCATTATCTAGATTTTGCTGATAGTTTAATGGTGCATATGTTTGTAAAAACTTACCAAGTAGTATATTTTAAATATGTGCTGGGTTTTTTTGTATGTCAATTACCTTTCAAAAAAGTTATTTTTAAAACTACTCAAAAGATACCCTATCTGTCTCCCAAAATTCAATTAAGACTTTCAGTTCTAAGAATTTCAAATATGACAGATATTTCACATTTAGATTCTCACAGTTTTCAATAATATTTTTTGCATGTTTATGTCCATACTTTGTTTTGTGGAATTATTTGAAATTCTTTAAATGAAAACCCTTATTTGGTGGGGAAGTAAAGCAGTAAAAAATCATATAAACTACTGATGAGCATGTATTTGGTGCAATTACTGTGTAAAAGCATTTTGTAAAGTTAAATATATGCATGCCCTACAACCTAGCAATTCCCTTTTTAGGCATATACCAAGAAAAGCAGCCCTCAAGCTGTTTGTTCTCAGGGCTTTTTTTGTACTCTTAAATTATTGAGGAATTCAAACTTTTTGTTTATGTGATTTATGTCTTTAGATAATTACTGTATTCAACATCAAAACAAAGTCTTTAAATATTTTTCTTTTTAAAATAACAATAAGAAACCAATTGATAAGTTAGCACAAAAAATACTTTTAGAGAAAAATAATTATTTTCTATAACAAGGACTGTAGTGAGAAGAGTGGTATGTTTGGTTTTATATCTTTACACATCTCTTTAATATCCTGTTCCAAAGAAGATGGTTGCTCATATCTGTTTCTGTATACAGGTTGTTGGAATATATTGTTTTGGTTGAAATATATGAGGAAAATCTGGCCTCACACAGATACCCAATTAGAAAAGAGAGAACCATTCTAATAGCCCTTTCAGGACATTCTTGATACTACACCACAACTCTTTAAGTGGTAGTTTCTTAAATTTAAATTGTAATGTTGAATCTGAAACCATGTCAGTGAACATTATACTGTTACATTAAAATCCATTGGTCATATTAGATCTCCAACAGCTATTTCAAATATATCATGTCCAAAATCTATACTAATAAAAGGGTAATATGGTAATTAGGCCGGGTTGACTGGATATCTTCCAGACATCCGACTTCCATCCAGACAAAGCCACGGTGGCGGGGGCCGAGGCAGAGGCGGTTAGGGGCGATCAGGCCAGCAGGGGAGCAAGCAGTTAGGGGCAATCAGGCTGATGGGGGAGCAAGAAGTTAGGGGTGAGATAAGGCTGGTGCAGGGGAGCAAACAGGGGAGAGATCAGTCCAGCGCGAGGTGCAAGCAGTAAGGGGTGAGATCAGGCCAGCGTGGTGGAGCATGCAGTTAGGGGCACAATCATGTTGGCATGGGGGAGCAAGCTGTTAGGGGGCGATCAAGCCGGCAGGGGAGGGCAGTTGGGAGCGATCAGACTGGTAGGGGAATGGTTAGGGGGAGATCAGGCCAGCAGGCAGAGGTGGTTATAGGGCAATCAGGCAGGCAGGTGAGTGGTTAGGAGCCAGCGGTCCTGGATTGTGAGAGGGATCACAGATTGGAGAGGGTGCAGTCCGGGCTGAGGGACACTTATTCCCTCCCCCCTGCCCCACACCACCCATGCACAAATTTCGTGTACTGGGCCTCTAGTAATTCATATCTTCTTTGAAACAACTCTCTTTCAATTTCAGTGAAAAGCATTAACTGGACCTCAAACCAGAAACCTGGACTTGTTCAGGATTTCTTTTCCCTTCACCTCTTCATATCCATTTATGCACTTGCAAATCCTGTCAGTTGTACCTCATAAATATCTTTCTGTTCCCCATTCATTGTCTCCTCCTATCTCCACTACTAGTTTAGTTTAAGCTCACCTCATCTGACTTTCAACTGGGCTTTTTAACTTGCCACTTTCATGTCTTCTAGTATCTCCAGGCAAAGGTGATTCCTCATCCTGTGCTTCTGCTTACCTTGCAGATAGCATTTAGTGGTTGCCGAATAACATGGTTGACTCTAAAAGTGAAATCTTATTGGTACTTTTCCAAGAGTCCCCTTAGTCCATAGGGTGAAATCCAAACTCTTTAATCTCCTGTGTGAGATCCCTCACCGGCCATTCCCTTGCTCTTAGTTAACTTTCTCCCCACCACCTGCCCACACCTAGCCCTGAGACCCCCACATTTGTCCAAGGACACAGCACCTCTTATGGCTCCACACTTTGCAAATTTGCTAAAAATGTACTTCTCATTCCTGTCGCAGGTCATGACTGAGTTTAGGGTCCTTTCCATGGAACCTTTCCTAATATCTCACTGTATTTTCATAATGCAGTATATGTGTAACAGTATTTACAAACATTTATTTTGGGCACCTACTTTGTTCAGACCACTTGCAATTCTTATAATAGCCCTGAAAAGTAGTAATTATTACCCCAATTTAAAATATGAGGACCTGAGTCAAAGGGATATTAATTTGCCAAGAGTCACACACATAGGCAGGGGCTGAGCAGGGCTCTGGCTCAGGACTCTTTCTACTCTATTATGTTGCCTCTCTTTACTCATCTCTTAGAGGGGTTTCTCTATTATCTGACCATGCTTTTGTCTCCTCTGACCAGCAGTGCATTTCTATATTCCCTGAGCCCAGTTCAGTAAATAAACGAATAGAAAAGTTTATGACTGGAACAGAATTTCAATTAGTCCTATGATATTGTCTCAGAAAACAATGTGATAGCATAGTGATTTTTCTTTTTCAAAGAACTCCTTATATTTGGGGCGAAAGTGTAGCTTTTATACATTTCGCTCAGCAGATGTTTACTGTGCATTGTGTCCTGTGAAGTGCTGCACAGGAAACAAGACATCGGTATGGCTGTTTCCATCTTCCAGGAGCTTTGGTATGGCAGGAACTTAGGATGGTGACACATCTAATCTGAACACCCAGCAAGAACAAAGCACCTCAAGTTTTAAAACAGAGAGAGATCACATGGGGCTACCTTTAAAAGGGGCCAGGAAAGATTTCTTGAAGGATGAATAGAATTCCAATAAAGGAAGGTTGAGGGAAGGGCATTAAGGGGACAGGGATGATGAATGGAATTTAAAATAAAGTCAGAAATAAGCCTGGTTTGGTCCACTTGTAACTCAGAACAGTTATCGATACCCTTTAAGAAATTAATAGCTATTTCAGTGATGGAGTATCAACTTTTTAAAACCTTATTTATTATAAAATAGAGAAGTGCATAAAACAAATACATAGCTTAATGATTTCTGAGTGTGGATTTTGAGTAAAGAAAAGCATGGGTTTGCCTCCGTGTTGGTTGCATGGGATTACCTGGAAATGGGAATCACATGCAGTTCTCTGGATGGTGGGTGTGGCATGCAAAGGAAATCTAAGGTGTTGTTTCCTCTTAATTTCTCACTGCCCAGGTGTGGCTTAGATTCATTTTGTAAGCCTGTGATCTTGGGTTGCCTCTGCTAGTTTTTTGACAATACTCACCATGTTTTCTGAATGCTGGGCAGCCCCTCTTGGCCACTGTAAAAAAATTTTTCCCCCTGAGATAGACCTGGAATCATACTGATAATATGTAGGATAGTGAATGTATTATAAAGTTTTACTCCCTTAGAAACTAGAGTCAAATTATAGTCATTTAATGCATGCATGATGTTCTTTGAAAGCTTGGATGGGCGTAGTAAACTTCTTTCCTTTTGCTATTACTCTCATTCTGACACTTATGTGACAAATGTATTTATAACATCCATCAAAATTAAATCCAAGTGAAATATGCTTTTAGCTATTGTGTTTCAAAAAATACATTTATGTTATTGACTTCAAATGATGCATAGAGTAAGTGTCCACATGTTTGAGACAATTATGCTTGGAGGGATAACAAAGATGACTAATATGAGGCTTAGCTTTCCTGCGGTTTGTACTTTTAAAAAATGACATTGGTAATAGAAAACACATAAAATTTAGAAGACGATTCAATAGAAAAAAATAAGCTTAAGAAAAAACACATAAATATATGTGTAAAAATAATACAGTTTAACTTTTAAAAATTTTGTTAACTATTTTCAAAGCAATTTTGAATTCATTTTAGTGAACAGGTTTAAACGTTTAACATTTGAAATGAATTTTTGTATTTAATGACTAATATAATTGACTGATATCTTCTATATGTTCATAGATTTGATCCAGGCTACCAATGAGACCAATGTTAATATTCCTCAGATGGCCGACACGCTCTTTGAACGCGCAACAAACAGTAGCTGGGTGGTTGTATTTAAAGCTTTAGTCACAACACATCATCTCATGGTGCATGGAAATGAGGTAAACTCAGTAAACTTGCCTATTTTTGGTGGGGGAATGAGGCTTTTGAGGAAGAGTATGATGATGACTTAAGGCCCTTTGGGTTTTCACTAATTAAGAGAAAAAGAAGAGGAAATATTGGTTCATGTTCTTCTAGAGTACAATTTCAATCTATTTTGCTATTTTTCAAAAAGCAGATGTGGTTAGACATTTTATTAGAGCTATCTAAGTATTCAGTATTACGGTATCTAAATGTATTTACCATGTCAATGTATTAGTGGGCAAAAATGTTAGGGAAAAGGAACAATAAAATTATTTTTCCCATAGGAAGTATTCCTTTGTGCCTTTAAGTGAAAATTGCTTTCATAAACATATTTAATTTTGGAAAATATTAATAATATAAAACTTCCCCACTTTGTATAGGATGCATAGAGAATCTTATTAAGTTATAGTGTTTCTAATATATATAGAAATGAAAGATCATACAATTTAGTTCTAACTCAGTAAGTATTATTCAGGCTTTTTCCCCCTTCAGAGAAAGTCAGGAGACTAAGAAGATTTATAACGAAGTAAAGGAAAAGAGTGACAATTTGTAAAAATAAAAATTCCCTTTAGTATCAGAAATTATTTCAAAGTATGATTTGAGAACATTGGTGTTTGATTCTAATTTTTGTTTTTCAGAGATTTATTCAGTATTTGGCTTCTAGAAATACACTATTCAATCTCAGCAATTTTTTGGACAAAAGTGGATCCCATGGTGAGAATATTTATGGTTTTTTTGCTAATGTTTATTGTGTCTAATTATTTTTATTTTTGAAATGAAGTTACTAATACAAAATCATTAGAACTGTGTGTTTAAGGAAAAATGAAAAGTATAGGGTGTACATACATTTTTTGATAGCTCAATTGATGTTTCTTTCTTTTCACATTTAACCCAAAGTATATATACACTTTGAATGAATAATTATGGGACACCCTGAATATAGGTAGTTTATACTAGTTTTTAAATATCTCATTGTTAAAATAACTTAGTAGGTAAATTATGTAAATTTTATTTTTGTCTTTCTAGTGTTTACCTTAAATAGTAACAGTGGTTTTGCTAGACCCACAGTTGTTTGTTTATAATGGTACAAGAAGCAGTGAAATGAAAGGTACTCTCCCAATTTGAAAAACAGGTAACAGTCCTGAAGGAGTGTTCTTTATAAAGGAATAGAATTCAAATGGCATCCATCTGTTCATTCATTATATTTGCTGGTTGCTATTACATATAAGGCAGGCACACCAAGCAAGTGGAGAGTTCTCAGAGAGTTGCACATATTAAGTCTAAAACAGGCTGTTATTTAAAATAGTGAACAAAACTGCAAGGGAAAATCAGAATAGACATTCTGTACAAGGATGATAGCATAGCTAAACCGAATAGTCTTGGAATGTCTCATGGCAAAGCAATTTTGCTTGCAGTAGTTTTTTAAATGAGGCTTGTCTGATACAGTTATTGACCTCACCCTAGAATTATTTACATTGGGGAGTTAAAAGGAATTGGTACTAAGCAAAGCACAATTGAAGGTATTTTATTAATTAGTTTTATTTCCTCTGCTCCTTCCCCAGGTTATGATATGTCTACCTTCATAAGGCGCTATAGTAGATATTTAAATGAAAAGGCTTTCTCTTACAGACAGATGGCATTTGATTTTGCCAGGGTGAAGAAAGGGTATGTTGTTTCTTTCTCCTATTTATTTGAGCAGAAAAAGTTTTTGAAGCACACTTAATTTCTTTTAATTAAGCTTAACTGCCAATTAATTTTGATTATGAAGGCCCTGTTTACAAATGCTTGAAAAAGAAACTCAATAATATTATAGAAGTTAGCCTTGAGGTTGTAATATACTTTATATATCATGCATGAAATCTGACATGATGCTCTGGTATAACATTTTGTTTGTTAAAATCAATTTAAAGTTCTTAAAATATATATATATCTTTAATTTTAAATGGAGAGAATTTAAGCAAAGTTTATTTAAAAGAGCAGTGACTGAAGTTGACAATAATTATTTCAATGTGTTTTGATTGAGGTTAAACTGAACTGTGTACATGGTGGAGATCTCTTTTTGAGAGGTAGTGCCGCCCTGGTATTATAAACACACACACACCCCATAATTGAATTAAATATTAGTACTAACCATTGATTAAGAAAGCTTCATTGAAACGGAAACATATTTTAATTCTTAATTAACATTTATTTCCTTCTAAATAGATGTTTGAGTTTAATCCGAAATGTTCAGTCAAAAATTTGTATAAATCTTGTGATTTTTTTCTAACTTGAAAAAAATGACAAGGCATTGTAGAAGGTTTAATATTTTAGTTTCAGGGATTCACACAAAAAGATTTAACTCTGTTCTTCTAATAGCTTGCCCAACCCTAGCTTTGAATTTTTTAAATCATGGTGATGAACAATAATAAGCTTGCCTATTCAAAATAAGTTAGTTTCTTGTGGGTAGAAATTTTATAAAATGAAGATTCTTACTTCAACCCCTTCTTGTTAGAGAAGATTCTAGTCCATGCCCCTTTCTCTGACTGCTAACATGGCCCTGGGCAATCATTGTTGATGTTCTCACATGGGTTGTGGCCTCCCCACCACAAGTCCACACCTTCTCAGAAACTTCTGCACCCTTTTACGCACATCAGGACACTTTGGTATACTTTTCCTACCATCGAAGTGAGAAAGACCTTGAAAATTGCCATCATCAGCCTGTTCACATCACGTTTTCTTCACCCATTGCAGTACTGCCACTGCTTGACCATCCCTGGATGCAGGGTCTCCCTAAGCGGTGGGTCCAGGGTTCATTGCCTGCTCTGAGGCACCCTCCGGCACTAACCTCTGCTTTCATTCTGTGTGGCTAGTTAAACACTTATCTCTTTTAGGCCAAACTGTGCCTATCAGCATGCATTTTTCTTCACTGATGGTTCGTAGTATAACATCTGGACTCCCAGGCCTACAGGTTTTGAAGACTTCCATGACATGTTTTCTCTCTCAGAAACAAACAAACTGGCATTTAGGAAACTTATATTTTGAATACTGTTATCTAGGTTAAATATTTAAAAGAATCCATTTAGAAATTCAACTGACTTCTAAACATCCAGACCACATGGCTCTCTTCCTTTGTTGCCTGTGTGGTTGAAGAATGAGAATGGATAAAACGAAGTAATACAGAGAGCGGGGTCAACTACAACCTCTTCATGTCTCAAAACCACCCCACATGATTAACAAGGAAATGGGAGGAGGGGGCAGAAATAGCTTGGAACAATGTGTGTGGTCTTGAATTTTTCATGTACAAGAAAGTTTTATCTTTTTCTCTTTTTTAAAAAATTGTAGGGCTGATGGTGTAATGAGAACAATGGTTCCAGAAAAGCTACTAAAGAGTATGCCAATTCTACAGGGACAAATCGATGCACTGCTTGAATTTGATGTATGTATCTCACTGGCAGATGTTTCTTACAGGGTCGATATTGTCTTTCATTTGAAGGTGGGCTACAGGTAAAGCTGGAAGCAGATTTAGATCTCCCTCATTTACATTAGATAAGCCCTTAGTTGAAGCTGTTAGCGCGGTGGAGATGATGGTGCAGATTGTCCCAGCAGTTTTCCAGGTATTTACTAAGTCATGGAAAAATGTGAGTGATGCATTCTTGGAACCCCAGGTTTGGAGGAGGATGAACATTTCCTGTTGACTTTGACAGAATGTAATGCAAAATGTACCTGCAGGCAGCTGACTCAGCCTGCTGTTAGAGCCACTTTATACAGACCATTTAAATGACACCATCCACCAAAGAGAATTATTTTTGTTTTTGTCCTGGTCCTTCTTCCCGGCTGGTCTTTACTAGTAAAACCATACCTGTGTGTTGGCTGTGGTAAGATTATATAGAACTAAACATACACACCCTCTGGCACAAATAAAAATGGGGAAATCTGGATAAGATTTGTGGATTGTATCAATACCAATATCCTGGCTGTGATATTATACTATAGTTTTGTGATGTTACCATTGGGAGACACGGGGTGAATGGTACCTGGGAATCTCTATTTTTTACAACTGCATATGGATTTATAGCTATTTCAAAATAAAAAGTTTAATTAAATAAACATTTAATTCATGAAAATAAAGTATTCTGACATGTAGTAAGATTCTTAACTCACATTGCTAGCTTTTCCTTCCTTTGGTGGTTGTTTAAAACTATTTTCCTCAGATATTAATAATTTAAAATTTCTGTTACAACGATATGGTAGTCACAGCACCCAACTCCTGCGACATTTCAGTGAAAGCAGCAAACTGTCTTGTTTTTGATAGGTTTTGTAGTAAGGACTTAGCTAGGCATTTATGGAATTGCTTATCTTTTCCTCTTTTTGTACATTTATTTTTCTTTTCTTCCCTCCAATAATACTGTCCTAAAGGAGAAAAGTCATAAAGAGTGAAAAAACAAAGAAACAGAGCTTGTGAATGAGGATTCGGGAATGAGGAGAAATTATTCTTCTTTGTTTTGGTGGTTAGAGTATTTGGTGGATGCGTAAAAGCTATGATTCTCTAGATTTACTTTAGGGGTTGCTGATAAGATATCTATTTCCCATGCTGTGCTTCCTCGCTAAGTTACTGCAGGCACTTACACAGAGATCATTACATAGGGGAGGTGGAAGAATGTAATAAAACATAGTAAAAGCAACAGATCAGATGTTCAAAAGGTGGATATGATCCATCTATGGATTACTGATCAAATAGAGTGGATGTATGTCTTATAATTGATAGGACTAACTTCATTGACTTAAAGCAAGAAAAATGCGATCCCTCTTTTGATATTGGCAGGGTTACAAAGAGAATTACACAACATTTGTAAAATAGGGATGAATTTCTTAGTAATCATTTGAGACACTTTGATGTGCTCTGAGAAAAATTGTCATTTGATGATACGATTTAACATATTAACTTCTCATTTTCTTCTAGGTGCATCCAAATGAGCTAACAAATGGTGTCATAAATGCTGCATTTATGCTTCTTTTCAAAGATCTTATCAAACTTTTTGCTTGCTACAATGATGGCGTTATTAACCTACTTGGTAAGTAGACTACTGAATGATGTTTGAATAAAGACTGGATCAGATGCAAAGATTTGGATACCACAGACTTCATACATGAAAATCTAAATATACCATTCATTCCGGTCACATTTCCCTGTGTATTCTTACATCTGAGGATTCAGCTCAGGGAACAGGAAGTAGTCTAGATGTTTTAGGCAGGAAGGGATTCCATACAGGGATTTTGGTGCTTACAAAATTTCAGAATGACTGAGGGAGTAGGTTCTAAGCTTTGCCTCTCAGAGTAAGTCCCATAACGATAAATAACTGCTCCATTCTGCTAATAACTCCCTGTGATGCCACCCCTGGAGATGTGCAGGAAACAAGCAGCCACTGCCACCTCAGTTGGTAGAATAGTGAGAGGGGCCACTCTAGCTCCTAGGATCCTATACCTATGTAGTGATCAGTGGTTCAGAGTGTACACTAGAATCCCCAGCTTCTTAAGGTATATTCCTAGAGTAGGTTAGGAATGGATTCTTCTGCAGGCCATCCCATCATTATGTAAGGCCAGCCACTTCTGGATGGATGGGATTCATGTTAAGACTTATGGATTCTGTGGAGTCTGTTGTCTCATTTTGTGTGCAGTAAAAATAGAGACAGTGTTGTGTGAGATACGGTGATGGTGAGTAATTCCACAGATGGAGGTATTGGCAGAGCAATATGGGCAGAGATGATAGATCCATGTACAGGATAAATCGTCTGTTATGGTATAGAGAGATTACTGCTCTCCTCCCTAGGAATTCATGCTTATCCTATTACTTTGTGGATGACTCCATTCTCCCTGGAGTATGGTGCCAAGGTGGAAGCCCAGCATTGATCTCGGGTATTGGCAGACTGAAGATTTAGCAATGGCACTTTGTTCATCCGTCTATGGAGTCCTCTTATCCCCTGATTAATGAGAGTTTTTTGGTTGCCTTTGGCCTGCATTTGCATGGGATAGAAATACTCTCATGCTCTTTATTCATTCTGAGAGGTCCGTCTACTACCTTTTGTCCAGATCTCTTGTCATTAATCTTCCGATTTTATTTTTTTAAGTCCCTGGTAAAACAGGCCAGCAGTTAGTTACTGCACATATTTTTGTATATTTCCATATGAGTCCTCATATTTCCTTTGACATAAAGTGAAAAATCAGATAGATATACTACTTAAAGCTTGCCCTGCAGTAAAATATTTCTTTCACTGTCAAGGTCACCCCTCTGTGGGGATATAATGATTCAGCAAACTACTTCCAACTAGTGCCAGCATGAGAAACCATCTGTAAACCAAGCTTGAGTTGTATTGTCCCTCAGTCAGCTGATCGTAGGCATGATCTGAGAGAGAAAGGGCAGTGCAGCAGAGGAGGTGCAAAGGGAATATGAGCCGTGTTCACACAACCTGCATGGGATCCAGGATCTGCTTGAGGCTGACCTCTGATATACCACTTCCGTTTGATGATGGGGTATTCTTGCACTTGTCCAACTTTATGGTTTTGTATATTAGAAAACACTTGAGGTCTCATGATTACTCGATATTCTATGGTCAGAATCTAAGTCTGTAGAAGCAAGCCAAGAGCAATTTTTCCAAAAGATATTAGTTACTGTCTGAAGAAGACATGGCTCTGCTCCAAAGCACTGGAGGCTCCTAAAATTCCCAGTGGAGCCTGCCAGGGCGTTCTGCAGCATTCAGAGCTGCCGTAGACGCTTTGAGTTCCTTTAGATCTGCAGGAGCAAAGGCCCATGTGGCTCCAGTTTGGAGCTGTTGCAGAGCCTTCCCTTCATCGGGATTCTACTTCATATTTGATACTGTACCAGATATTCTGTTGAAAGCAGCACGCACATGTTGTATATGCTACCTCCAAACCAAAAAACAAAAAAACAAAAACAAAAACAAAAACTCAGCCAACTTTTGCCTGTATTTTGGTTATAGGAGGTGCAAAGTGAAGCAATTTGGCTTTCACAGGGAGGGGACCTTTGGAACTTCAGAAACTTCACTGAGGTAGCAGGTCCCTGAACTTTCATAGATTCTATCTCTCACCCTTTGATATGCGTGTATCTTATCAAGGCACTTAGCATACTTGAAATTCTTGTCCAGTAGATACAATCAGAATAATGTCATTAAAGTGATATCCCTGGGTTTATGACAGCCAGAGAGGATGATATCCCTGAAATAAGACAGTGAGGGTGTACTGGCATCCTGCCAGATGAAACCTAACTACTTATGATAAGCTCTGTTTATTGACTGGAGATAAAAGAATTTTCTGGTTTGATAGTTGCCTGTCAGGTGTCAGGAGCTGTGCTGATTTTACACTGGTAAGGAGAACACATCTGGATCTCTGAAATAGGCGTCACCACCTGATTACGTTTGCAGTAACCTCCTATTACTCTCTACCATCCATGCATCTTTTGCACAAACCAGATATGCAAGTTAACTGGGGATATGATGGAATGCTAGCCCTGTATCTTTGCAGAAATTAGGAAACAATCGTGAGGACTCTGCTAGTTTCAGAGTACTTCTGTTCCAACTATATGTTCAGGAAACTGGGGCAATAACCGCAGATAGTTTCATGCATCCACTGGGATATCATTTTCTTTTATCACCTAATCTCCATAGAGCCTCTACTCAGGATGATAGAACATAGAGTGACATTTTGAGTCCCCAGGGAGTAGCATCAGCTTAGAGTCTGTGTCCCTGAAAAGTCTGGGCATGTTTTTTTTTTCCCTTGTGCACACTCTGATAACAGTCCCTTTGCAGGAGACAAGAAAAAAGAAAAAAGTGCTTTGGCTATGTTTCTAGGACCTTCCTTAAGAATACCTGGAAGGCTTATTGAAATTTAGGCTGCTAGACCCTAACCCGGAGTTTCTGATTCCGTAGGTCTGGGGAAGGGCCTGAGATTTGCATTTCTAATAAGGCCTGATCAGTGCTGTTGCTGCCCATCTGGGGACTTCAGTTTGAGAGCCACTGTGTTTGAGTCCCTCCCAGATGCTCAGGCTAGCATTTTGAATCCACGCGTTTTGTATGCTCACCCAAATCGATGTTATCAATGACGTTGTAAATTCTAATGTAATATTCCTTCTTTCCTGCTCAGACCTTTAGAATTCATTCCACTTCTCTAGATTTTTATCAGTTAGGACTGACAGATTCAGGAAGAAAAAAATGCAAGTTGCCCCATTAAATTTGTATTCAGATCAACATGAATGACTCTTTGTATTAATAAATACCGTGCAATATTTGGGACATGCTCATGCTAAAAATTATTTGTTATTTACCACTTAAATTTAAGTCAGTATCTTTCATTTTGTCTGGGAGTCATCCTGCCAACATAAGTCTACAAACTCTTGTACTTCTTGAAGCATGTGTGCCTTTTCCTCCTGGGTCCGACTTTGTGCTTGTCTCCCTGGGGCATGCAGGAATTGCTGGATTCTAATTTCATTCTATTGAGGCAGTTGACAAAGGGAAGGGGATAAGACGTAGAGGGATAGGGTTTGAGGAGAATTTTCATTCTCTGATGAAAGGGGTTGATTACAGGATCTCCAAGCAAGGCAGGACCAGCTTCTTCCGACTAAGCGGGAAAAGCTTTTTCCAGCAAGGATAGATTCATTTTTGTATGAATTTACCCAAGTGTTTTGTTTTGTTTTCAATTTCCTTTTACAATAAAATCCCTAATTTTCACAAAGGACACCATGGTGAGGCTGGAAATTTAACTTACCCACATATGTTATAATTCAGCAACTCACAGGATTAGCCACTCATCTGACTTTCAGCTCTGACAGCCCTGTGTCTGCAAGAGATAAGGTTATTTTAGGCCAGCTTGTAGTATCACAGTCTGAATGGAACCTTGCGTCCATAATTTAAAATCCTGTGCTGTCATTTTCCTTTGTAAGCTCTTCAGGGGAGTCAGAAGCAGCCCCTCATCCCACAGTTGTGTTTGCCTTGTTCCCATCATAGTGGTCTCTATCCCAGCAGCTGCTTGCTCTGATAAGCTTAATTCTGGGTGCTCATTTCAGAAAACTGTAGGTGATCATTTAAGTATTATTTTTCTCCTGTGCAGCACAGCCTATGAGAATCTAATTTTCCAGTAGCTGCAGGTGGACATTGCTGCCATTAAAGCCAATCAGGTTGCATATCTAACCCAAGATTCCCATCTTCAACATTTTTGAGGGTCTGATTTC
Source organism: Myotis yumanensis (assembly GCF_028538775.1). Taxonomy (NCBI): domain Eukaryota; kingdom Metazoa; phylum Chordata; class Mammalia; order Chiroptera; family Vespertilionidae; genus Myotis; species Myotis yumanensis. The sequence goes on from NW_027223757.1 coordinate 55,820,877, forward strand.
TATAGCCACTTCAGTTATTAAACACTGTACCTATTCAAGAAACAGAAAGTACCCTACACATTGTAAATAAAAAGATATTTAATACAGGGAGCCAGCTACTTATGTAATTATTGGAAGCCTGCAGGAACTGGTTCTAGGCTCAGCCTCCTGAGATGACTACTGAATCTAGGGGAGTTAGTTACTACGAAGGCCACCGCTTTAAGTTGTGCTCAAAGAAAGTCGCGCTGCTACCACCCTGACTGCCTTGCAACCCTAGAAAGCAGGAGAACGGACACCTGAAGTTATAATCCAGGGATTAGGGAGTCATGTCAAGTAGCTGCAACCATAATAATTACTCCTCAAAACCCCGAAGGTGGACAGCAGACAGTGCAGTGCTGCTGAAAGATAAACTCATAGGATTTTATCATCTGTAGGAAACAGATGTTAAGGTACAAGACACATGGCTCTGCCTCAATTTCACCTTCTAGGCCTCCCACTGGTCTAATTCACAGAACCCTGGCTTCTGTGAGTCTAGAAAATGAAAGAATGGGGGTTGGGTGAGCCAATCCCAACATCGAATACAGGGCTCTTGGATATTTTGCCTTTACTGTGGAAAGATTCCTGCCCATAATATGCAGTTCAAAACCATATTGCCTTTATTTCAGGTGGGACAGTTTATCTGTAAACCAAATAAGATAGGTTTTCCCATTTCTCTTTTGCTAGTTGATCTTACTCTTGCTTACCACTCATAAATGTCAGCTTTTGCTAAAGTTCCTTTCTAGCCATTTACCATTCTGCTATTTCTGTGTGTTCTTCATTGGAAAACCTATTATCTTCATTATGATGACTCCCAAATCTACTATTTTGGTTCTTACCTTTATTCTGAGCTTTAGTTTTGCATGTCTTCTTATTTGTAGACACTTAAATTTAGATATTGTGTTCTTACCTAAAACTCAGCAAGATCTAAAACTGAGCTCTTGAATTTACCCTTCCTAATCTCCTTGTTTCTGTTTATATATAATTAGACTTTCAAATCTAAAACCTCAGTTATCTTTGAGTTGCTCATCTTACTCAAACCCACACCCAGTTGATTCATTCTCATCCTCTCTCACCAGTGGACCCTTGTTTCGTTCCCACTTCTGCTTGAAGAACATTGGATATAGTGCCTCTACAATTCATGTAACAATTAAACATGTTAAGCTATGTGATCCTCCTCTATTGTTGTCTTGAACAGCTACTTAAATATTGCTCTACTTTTTCTTCATGTTGAATTCACTGATTGATTGTAGTAAGAATGCATTTTTTCCTTTTTTATTAAAATAATAACCATTTGGTACATATTTTTATTTCATCTAATTTGAAAAAGATAGTCTATTGGCCACAATTAGGAGCAGAAAAGGAGGAGAGTTACACCTTTTCATATTAAAGACCTGACTCTTCAAAAGTGGTAGGGGTGTATATTCTTGCCCGACAACATTCTGGTGTGAGTGGCCTTCATTCGGCGTTGACAAATGGCTCTTGTGAAAATAATACTTTAGAACATAGGCACACTTAGAATCCTAAGTATTTTCAGTCAGGTATGTTTTTTACTATGTAAATGCTAGGAATTAACTTAAATATATTATGGGTTAGTTTTAATCAAGGACTTCATGACCGATTCTCTGCATCTAATGTTGGAATCAATATTGGTGCCAGAAACCTTCACAAACATTTTATGTATCTTGAAACTCTGATGTTCAAGTTAGAAGATGCTTCCCTTCCTGACTGATGTCCACGTGTACAGCCTTGGTTTGTCTTTCAGGGATGAGATTCCTTCTCATGTGGCTTCTTTCCTAGGACAGTTACTTGTGAAAGTGAATACTAACATGACGGGATTTATCAATACTTTAAGTACAAAGATTTATGTTATGAATGTCAAATTTGATCATTTCAGACACTGAAAACCAACATATATCAGCTTTAATATGAAAGAAAGACAGAGGCTCATTTCTGGGTGACATATACCTTCTGTTAAAGGTGTTAATTTCTCTGGAACCTGTCCTGGTTTCTAAGGGGAGAAGGGGTCCTCTCAATTTTGCTCATGTCAGTGCATGTTGCCTTTCATCGTCATTACCATGGTTATAGAAATAGTTATGAACTTATGACCTAAAACCATGATGATTGAATCTCTTTTGTTGCTGAATCCTAAATTACCATGATAGATGCAATTTTAAAAGCATCTAAAGGAAACAGAGAAAATTTGCTTAAAATTTTGAAGTATTGGTTTTAAAAGGAAATTGAGATTATTTAGTTTTCTTTTTCTTTTTGTGTTATTGCTAAAGACCCAATGCAAAGAAATAAACAGATTATAATAAAGAAAAGTAATTTAGACATTTTGAAGAAATTTTTTATATGAAGATTGTATAACAAGAAAGAAAGGAAAGTATAGTTTACCAGAATAAGCTTTTATTTTCAAAAATGACTTGTTTCCTTTTAGCACCATGGTCCTATCTATAGCATTTAAAAAGAGGATAGCATGGATAAAGAAAATATCCTTGGCTTTGACCATATATTTTAAAGGCTTGCTTCCTTCTCAAATCCTAACAAGTAGGAAACAGTATGTGTTTATTTTCTCAATCCCTTTGCTTCCCTTGAATAGCCTGCAGGGGTGGTCCATGCTAAAAGTAAAATTACGAAAAGACTGTCAACAGAAGGTAATAAGTAGCTACCCTTAATAATTAGTTCTTTGTGTAATTATATATTATTAAAACCTTTCTTGAGAAAATTAAAAATACTTTGAGGTAGTAAAATTACATGCTGAATGAAATCAAGAACTTTAAAGTGTGAGAGAATATAAAAATAGCATGTGTTTAACCTTGTGCAGATAGAAAATAATGATGATACCGAGCCATTGGTTATGATCTAGAGTTGCCTGGGAGCTGTTGTAGACAATGGCCTACCATGTCTTCATATGCAGTGTCAGTAATTATGGACTGAAAGACTGGCGGGCAAAAACACTGATAAAGTGCTAGTTTTCTTCAAAGCAGTGTGGAGAAAACACACTGTCATGCTGCAGTTGTAATGGAGCGATAGTACCGTAATTACCGTGATGTCCAATCTTGGGAGTACAGAAAAGAACAGCAGATGCCTCTGTTTTTCTGTCTAGAAAGCTACAGGTTGAGAAAGGGGACATGATTATAGAGTCATAAAGAGTTTGGTAAACCATATGTTTTTCACAAAACTTCACAATCTTATAACTAAAACATACATTATACTGTTTGAAAGAAATAATTTATAACCAATAAAGGAAGAATCAATTTATACGGAGTATACACATCTTAAAGAATTCTTTAATTCATGGAAGTTTATATGTTATTGCTTTATGATATGTAAATTATTGGTTAAGGGTGAGCTTAGTATGGAAATAAGGATGTAGTTCAATGCAGTCATTCATTACTTTTGAGATTGTTATCACAAAGAATTTAATTCTGTTTTCCAAAACAGAAAGCTGGTTGGTATGGATCATGAATTTAACTGTTGTGATAATTCACATGTTACTGTATTTTCATTATTTCCATTGTTTCCTGTGAGACACTGTAGAAAAAGCACCCTTTTTAAATCACCGAGGTCCCCTTGTTTAGGTGCATACCTCTTACAGATTTTAGTGCCATGTTGATTCAAACATTAATTTCAATTTTAAGTAATGGTATTTATATACACTTATAATAAAATATAATATAATACTCTTTTAAAAATGCTTGTCTATCTGTTCTAGAAAAGTTTTTTGAAATGAAGAAAGGACAATGTAAAGATGCTCTAGAAATTTACAAACGATTTCTAACCAGAATGACGCGCGTGTCTGAATTTCTCAAAGTTGCAGAGGTAAGTAATATAAAGTTTTGTTGGGAATATAATTGTAAAATATTAGCTCATGTATCTGGAGTAAATAATAACATTTATAATCTAGCCAAACACTGCCACAGATAACAGAACGTTAGGGTTGGAAGTGACCTTAGAAGTCATCTATCCAACTTTTCACTCAGACCTGTACACTGCACTCCTGTATCCCAGTCAGATGACCATTGTCTTGAATAAAGGTTTCATGGATATGAGCTCACTGCTTTGTAAGGTAGTCCGTTCCTCCATTCAACCTAATGCTATCTTTGATCGTAAGAAAGTGCTTCCTTTTTATTGAACCCTAGAAAAAAATCCTCAGAAAAGTCCATCCATTGTTCTTTGTGTGTGAATATAGATCATAACATCTGACCTTTCTTGCCATGTCAGTGATTTAAACACAATGAAAAATAAAACAAAGTATAATTAATTTTATAAAGTTTATAGTTTCTTAAGGACTTTTAAAAACATTTAGTCAAAATAACTTTGTATAGTTGATGTTTCTGAGGTTCTCTGTAAGTTGGTCTTTCATCTTACAAGATCCAATTATTGGTTCATACTGATATCAGAAATTATAACATTGTTATCCTTTAGCAAGATGGGTTTTTACCTTACATGTCAACTAACTGATTGCTAGGACTGACAGGAGCGCTGTGTGCAAATCTGAAACCCAGTGGCAAAGCACACAAGTCCATGAACATGGGACATTCATGCCATGCTTTTGTAATTTTTACCACTTTGAGAATATAGCACAGAACACGCATTTTATATACACAGTTTCAAAAGCACTCTAGTCCATGTGTTATATTTCAAGTCTCATTTATCACAGAAGTAATAATTGTCAAATTCAAATTATGAGACCAAAATAATATTGCAAAATGCTGTCTCTTCAGCTTTGATCCTTACAGCTTGTAATCAGCATAAAAATATTTTGTATATAACATGAGAAACAAAAGGTAAAGATTAGATTATATAAATTACATATACCTGAAAGCATGTTCATGTGTATTTCCTCATGGGTTTATTGATGTCAATGGTCTTTAAGAAAGGATAGAATTGCTTGACACTTTTGCTTTTGCTGCTGCACAGGTTTTATGTTTTGCATTTCATATGATTTTCCAATGATTTAACCATAATTATCAATATAATCTAGTAAATTTACCTAATTTATTTCTGTGAAAATACAATTTCGCCTAAGTACCCAGAGCAGGAGATTATTTCATTTTTCTGCTAATTCCTGGTGCATATGCTTCCAGTGTTCCCATTTGTTACTGTTTTTTTTTTAATTAAATCTTTATTGTTCAGATTACATTTGTTCCTCTTTTTTTTCCCCCCCCATAACTCCCCTCCTCCCAGTTCCCACCTGACCCTCTGCCCTCACTCCCCACCCACTGTCCTCATCCATAGGTGCACAATTTTTGTCCAATCTCTTCCCGCATCTCCCACTCCCCTTTCCCCCCCAAGAATAGTCAGTCCATTCCCTTTCTATGTCCCTGATTCATTATAATCACCAGTTCATTCTGTACATCAGATTATTTATTCACTTGATTCTTAGATTCACTTGTTGATAGATGCATGTTTGTTGTTCATAATTTGTATCTTTACCTTTTTCTTCTTCTTCCTCTTCTTAAAGGATACCTTTCAGCATTTCGTATAATACTGGTTTAGTGGTGATGAACTCCTTTAGCTTTTCCTTATCTGTGAAGCTCTTTATCTGACCTTCAATTCTGAATGATAGCTTTGCTGGATAAAGTAATCTTGGTTGTAGGTTCTTGCTATTCATCACTTTGAATATTTCTTGCCATTCCCTTCTGGCCTGCAAAGTTTCTGTTGAGAAATCAGCTGACAGTCATATGGGTACTCCCTTGTAGGTAACTGACTGTCTTTCTCTTGCTGCTTTTAGGATTCTCTCTTTGTCTTTTGCTCTTGGCATTTTAATGATGATGTGTCTTGGTGTGGTCCTCTTTGGATTCCTTTTGTTTGGGGTTCTCTGCGCTTCTTGGACCTGTAAGTCCATTTCTTTCACCAGGTGGGGGAAGTTTTCTGTCATTATTTCTTAAATAGGTTTTCAATATCTTGCTGTCTCTCATCTTCTGGTACCCCTATAATTCTGATGTTGGTGCGTTTGAAACTGTCCCAGAGGCTCCTTACATTATCTTCGTATTTTTGGATTCTTTTTTCATTTTGCTTTTCCGGTTGGGTGTTTTTGCTTCTTCGCATTTCAAATCTTTGTCTTGATTCTTGTGCTCCTCTGGTCTGCTGTTGGGTGTCTGTATAATATTCTTTATTTCAGTCAGTGTATGCTTAATTTCTAGTTGGTTCTTTATCACAACATCGAGGGTCTCATTAGATTTCTTGAGGCTCTCATCAAGTTTATCAGCAGTTTCTAGCAAATTATTGAAAGCTCTCAAAAGTGCGTTTTTTAGCTCTATATCCTCCATTTCTGTCATGTTTTTTGTCTCCACATTTTTTATGCTTTCTTGGTGTACCCCCTTGTGGTCTTTGTGCGCAGTCTTGTTGTAGTTAAGCCTTAATTGTTGTCGGCAATACTAGGGGTGAATTGACCTCCAGGCTAACTGGCTATGAGAGTCAGCTGTGTCTGCAGTGGGAGAGCTTCTGTGCTGAATCTCTAGGGCAGTGCTAATCTAGCCTTTGCCTGAGGCTATCCGGCAAATGCCTCTGTGCAGGGCTTGGGCGGGGTGAGCAGTTATGGCTGCTCTCAGTTCCGTACCCAGCGGCTCTGCAACCGCTGCAAACCTCAGAGAGAAAGCTGCCTTCCCGCTTCTCCCGTTTGAGTCTGGGTCCCTAGAGACTCGCCCGGATCTGGAGCTCAGAGTCTGAAACTCCCTCCCGATTGAAAAAACAACCGCTCCCTCCGCCACCGGCCCGCTCCACATGCACTCCGCACCTTAGTATTTCACCTCTGCACTGGGCCTCCTCTGAGTCTGGGTATGGATTTCTCTTTCCTTCTAGTTGTAGAATCTCTCCTCAGCCAGCCTTCCTGTGGTTCTGAGTGATGTCCGTTCCGTCTTTTAGTTGTATTTTTGAAGTGGTTGTTTGAGGCAGCAAACTCCGGCGTTAACCTATGCCGCCATCTTGGTTCTCCCTGTTACTGTTTGTCTATAGTAATAAGAGGGTAACATGCTAATTAGACTGGATAGACCATACGTCTTCCAGACATCCTTCTGGACGTCCTTCCAGACAAAGCCAAAGTGGCTGTGAGGGCCGAGGAGGGCCGGCAGCTGCAGCTGCAAGCAGTGGCAGCAGCAGCAGGGTGATGGGGGTGGCGCCTTACCCTGATCAGCCCAGTCGCCTCCCGCAGAGGGAGGCCAGACTGCGGCTTAGGCCCACTCCCTGCGAGGAGCGGGCCTAGGGCAGGCCAGGCTGAGGGACCCTCCCCAACTGCACGAATTTTTGTGCACTGGGCCTCTAGTATCAGAAAAGGGGATGAAGTTGCCTTAGTTCATGTGGCCGTCTGGAGTATACACGTATCTCATCAGCTTCATACAGCTCAGCTCAAGGTTTCCATGAGAAGAGGATACTTACTTATCAATTCCTTCTATTTTTACATGTAAAAGTTTTTGTGTCTATCGATGTTAGCACAGGCTCAGTTCAGGCGGTTGTGAATGACAGTTACAGAAACCAGACATCACTCTGAGAGCCTGTCTTGATATAACTGAATAATAAATATTTTACTTTTATTTGAACATTGTGATTGTTTTATAGAATGGATTCTAATTTACAAAATTATTTTTAATAGAATGAACATTAAACCACAGTCAATAAAACCTAGCCATTTGTGCTTTCTTTCATATTTGAATTATATTGTTCATGATTTCAATGCTAATTGTTGAATATCAGTGTTTAATGGCATGCTTATGATTGCTTAATACTGAAATATTTTGACGAGTGTACATAGTTTTCTCTCCCACTTAGTACTCATGTGGTGTATCTACCTATAGATTCATATTCAATAGCTGTCCTGTGGTTAGTACCATTTGCCTAATACAGAAGACTTCCAGAATGTCATTTAAAAAATACGACTATATTGAGTATTTGGCGAATGTTACCACTGAGTTGTTCATCATGTTAAAAGAAATGTAGAGTAGTAGACTAATTTCTATGGAAATAATCAAATCTCTCAGAGGAATTGCTCAAAGTGCAGAAAGCACCATGTTTTGTTCTCTCATACAGACAGCCCTTGGTTTCTGCAGGGGATTGATTCCAGGACCCCCTGGGGATGCCAAAATCCACAGATGCTCAAGTCCCCACATATAAAATAGCATTGTATTTGCAGATAAGCTATACATATCCGCTCATATACTTTAAATCATCTCTAGGTCACTTATAATATCTAATACAATGTAAATGCTATGTAAATAGTTGTGATATTATATTGTTCAGGGAATAATGACAAGAAAAAAAGATTTTGTATATGCTCAGTATAGATACCACAGTCATAAGCCTAACTATATTGTACACGTCACCAACACCATAGCATTTTTCCCCAGATATTTTTGGTCTATGGACCCATGGATGTGGAACCTATGGATACAGATGGTTAACTGTACTGAAGATTCCTAAAGCAGACAAATGAAACTTTGCACAAATGGTTGTTTCACATGTAACAGGAATTTTTGCTAAACACTTCCCTTTTATAGAACCAAGTTATTCTTAGTTTGCTAGTCCAAGGTAAATAGCAAGTTGTAGGAGTATGTCTTCCAGAATATTTGCAGACAGAAAGTAATAAGATTTCTGTAGTACAATCACACTTCACCTCAATCTTCCAAGGTCAGGACAGTAAAAATAGCAATGTTAAGAACAGATTTCTAAGTTGTGTCTTTAACAGAATTATTCATTTTATAGGAACACATCATCTTTTGGCAAAGTGATTCCATAATACTTTGATTTCAAAAACACTGACTTCATTCATATTAATATTTTAATGGCTCATCTAAATAGTATTAAATATGGAAATAAAGGGGATGAAGTTGCCTTAGTTCATAATTTCCATAATTTGTAATAACATAAGTGAGGTTAGGGAGGCATCAGTGGCTTCTCTAAAGCCAGAGTCTAGTCATTCTCAGTTAAAAATCTATATTTCAGGGTGGAATCTCAAGCTTAAGCTGATCTAGAGGGATGAGGGCCAGTGCCCTGTAAACCAGTAGTGCTCCACAGTAGGCAATTTTGCTTTCCCTTCCTTCCCAGGGGACAATGTCTGGAGACATTTTTTATTATTACAACCAAGTAGGGAGCAATACAATAATAGCAGGGACTTTAAAGCCCCACTTACATTTATGTATAGACAGAGGAAGAGGGGGAGGCCTACTGACATCCAATGGGGAGAGACCAATGATACTGCTAATATCCTACAGTGCATAAGACAACCTCCAACAAAGCAAATTGTGAGCTCGTCCCAAAATGTGAGTAGTGCCCAAGCTAATTTAGACATAGAAAAGGCAGAGGAAAGAAGTTAGCTCAGCACTTGACACTCAAGTGGATTTTCCAATCTCCTATTTGCCTTACTGTCTTTGTAGGAACATTTATGCTTCATGTATTTGCTTCTACATTCCATTAGCATAATCAAGGCACTTCATTTCTCAAAGAGAGACTTTGGTTTAACTCACTTTGTTTCTTTGAGAGTCAATTCTATCATTTATATAAAATGAGATCATTGAAGTTATAATTTGCATTTTTTGCCAACTTTTTATTTTGAATAATCTTCAAATCTGTACAAGAGTTGATAAAGTAGTTTTGGTAAGCACCTATTACTCTCTTCATTGATTTAGCTTTATTGATATATTTCTATATTTGCACACTTATGTGCTCTTTCTTTGTACTTCTTTTTCCCTCATTTCCTTCCCCAACTACTAATAAAAATTCCTGTATGCTTTTACCTAGTAATTCCACTTCTACAAATGTATTCTACAGGTGAGTCCACACAGGTGCAAAATATTGTGTGCAGCATTGCTTGCAATGGCAAGAGATTGGAATCAACTTCAATGCCTGTTAATAGATGACTTCTTAAGTAAATTACAGGACAAGGTAGCTGTTTAAAAAAAATCAGGGAACTCTGTGTATTAATTTAGATATAGAGCTAAGGTAAATTATTAAATGAAAAATATAAGCTCAGTGTATATAACACAATGTTATTGTATAATGATGGGGGATATAAATATTTATATAGTTCACATTTCCTTGGATATACATAAAGAAATTCTGGAAGGATACATAAGAAACTAACAAAATTGTTCTCCCTGGGAATGGATTGTAAGTACATCCTAAGTGTACATTCTGTTGCTTTTGGATGGAATGTTTTATAAAAATCTGTTAAGTTCATCTGATATAACATGTCCTCTAAGGCTGATGTTTCTTTATTGTTCTGTCTGAATGACCTATTCATTGATATAATTGGGGTATTAAGGTCCCTATTATTATTGTATTGCTGTCTACTTCTCCCTTTTACCTTTTAATGTTTGCCTTACATAAATTTAAGTGCTCTTATGTTAAGTGAATAAATATTTACAAATATTATATCCTCTTGTTAGATAGACTTTTTTTGTCATGATATAACGCCCTTCTTTTTCTATTACAGTCTTTGCTTTAAAGTTTGTCTAGTATAAGTATAGCTACTCCTGCTTTCTTTTGGTTTCCATTTGTGAGGAATATCTTTTTCCATCCCTTCACTTTGAATCTGTGTGTGTCTTTACATCTAAAGTGTGTCTCTTGCCTTGGCCAGTATGACTCAGTTGGATTATAATTCTGTACACTGAAAGGTGGTAGATTGGATTCCCAGTCAGGGCACATACCCAGGTTGCAGGTTTGATCTCCGGTTGGGGTGCATGCAGGAGGCAGCTAAATGATGTTTCACTCTCACATTGATGTCCTTCCTCTCTCTCTAAAAAAAAGTAAAAGCATGTCTTTGGGTGAGAATTAAAAACCAAAATAAGAATTACTTTAAAAATAAATCCTATATAATAAAAGCCTAATATGCAAATCAACTGAACGGTGAAATGGCCAGTCACTATGACGCGCACTGACCACCAGGGACAAACGCTGAATAAGGAGCTGCCACCAGCCCACAGGCCCCAGGCCAGCCAAGGCGGGTGCCAGCAGGAGACCCCCAATCGTCCCACTGGTCGCCTCACATATTGGCCCTGATCACCAGTCAGGCCTAGGGACCCTACCCATAAACAAATTTCATGCACTGGGCCTCTAGTAAGTAAGTAAGTAAGTAAGTAAGTAAGTAAGTAAATAAATAAATAAATAAATAAATATAAAGCGTGTCTCTTGTAATCAGCATATAAATGTATTTTGTTTATCCATTCTGTATATTTTGATTGGTGAATTTAGTCCATCTACACTAATAAAAGAGAAACATGGTAATTAGTGTATGACCGCTACCCTTTTCATTGGCTAATCAGTGAGTATATGCAAATTAACTGTCAGCCAAGATGGCGGCCGGCAGCCAGGCAGCTGGAAGCGAACATGAGGCTTGCTTGCTGCAGTGACTGTGGACTCCAACGTTCCCCGGCTGACTTGACGGCCTCTCAGTAGCAACTCTAAGCAACTATGTACTATGTTGCAAATAAGAAGCTAAACAAAACCCCAGAAAATGGCTGTCAGTCAGCCCCGGGCCACAACATTGTATCGATGTTTTCAGCAGCGAGGCCTCAGAGCTAAAGCTGGCCCAGAATAAAATAAAATAAAAAAAAAAGAAAACAAGGAGCGGTTGGGAGCTTTTAGTCATCTGCCAGCCGGAAAACAGCCCTCAGCCCTTCAGCCAGCCTGGCCAGGCACCCCAGTGGGGACCCCCACCCTGATCCAGGACACCCTTCAGGGCAAACCAGCCGGCCCCCACCCGTGTACCAGGCCTCTATCCTATATAGTAAAAGGGTAATATGCCTCCAGGCACCGGGATCAGTGGAGCAGCGAGGCTCCCAGCACCAGGATCAGCATGACAGGGGGCAGCGCCCAAACCCCCTGATTGCCCTGCGGCTCTGTGTGTGACAGGGTGCGGGGCCACAACCTCCCTATCTGCCCTGCTCTGTTTGTGACAGGGGAAGGCACCCCAACCCCCTGATCAGCCCTGCTCTGTGCCTGATAGGGGGGAGCTCCCCAATCCCCTGATTGCCCTGCGGCTCTGTGTTTGACAGGGTGCGGGGCCCCAACCCCCTCCCCACCACGGGCCCTGCTTTGTGTGTGACAGGGTAGAGCCATAACCTCTCCATCGGCCCTGCCCCGAGTGTGACAGTGGCGGCGTCCCAACCCCCTGATCGGCCCTGCTCTGTGGGTGATAGAGGGTGGTGCCCCGACCCCCCTCCACGGGCCTTGCTCTGTGTGTGATAGGGTAGAGCCATAACCTCCCCATTGGCCCTGCCCTGAGTGTGACAGGGTGCAGTGCCCCAACCCCCTGATCCGCCCTGCTCTGTGTGTGACAGGGGGCGGTGCCCCAGCTCCCCTATTGGCCCTGCTCTGTGAGTGACAGGGGGGAGCTCCTCAACCCCCTGATCAGCCCTGCTCTGTGCCTGATAGGGGGGAGCTCCCCAATCCCCTGATTGCCCTGCGGCTCTGTGTTTGACAGGGTGCAGCGCACCAACCCCCTGATCCGCCCTGCTCTGTGTGTGACAGGGGGCGGTGCCCCAACTCCCCTATCGGCCCTGCTCTGTGAGTGACAGGGGGGAGCTCCTCAACCTCCTGATCGGCCCTGCTCTGTGCGTGATAGGGGGGAGCTCCCCAACCCCCTGATTGACCCTGCTCTGTGTGTGACAGGGTACGGAGCCCCAACCCCCCTGATGGGCCCTGCTCTGTGAGTGACAGGCGGCAGCGCCCCAACCCCCAGATCGGCCCTGGTCTGTGCATGACAGTGGGTGGCGCCACAACCTCCCCATCAACCCTGCCTTGAGTGTGACTGGGGGCGGCGCCCCAACTCCCCAATCGGCCCTGCTCTGAGCGTGACCAGCGGCTGCACCTAGGGATTGGGCCTGCCCTCTGCCACCCGGGAGCAGGCCTAAGCCAGTAGGTCGTTATCTCCCGAGGGGTCCCAGACTGCGAGAGGGCACAGGCCGGGCTGGGGGACCCCCCTCCCCCTGCCCCCCGAGTGCACAAATTTTTGTGCACCGGGCCTCTAGTTTACATATAAAGTAATTATTCATAGGTTTGAGCTTATTGCCATATTTAAATGTTTTCTAGCTGTGTTCATAGTTCTCTCTTCCTTTCTTCTCTTGTTCTCTTTCTCTGTGCTTTGCTGACTTTCTTTAGTGGTATGGTTAGATTCCTTTATCTTTTATGTATTTACTATAGGTTCTTGTTTTGTGGTTACCATGAGGCTTACATATACGAGTAACTACTTGTATCTATAACAGTCTATTTTAAATTGATAACAATGTTACAAACATTCCATCCAAAAGCAATAGGATACACATTCTTCTCAACTACATATGTGACATTTTACAAGATAAAGCACATGTTAGGACACAAAACGAGTTTTAAAAAGTTTAAGAGGATTGAAATCATATCAAGCATATTTTCTGACCATAGTGGTATGAAACTGGAAATAAATTAGATGAAGAAAACTGGAAAATTCACAAATAGGTGGGGATTAAACATTTTACTGACAACCAGTGGGTCAAAGAAGAAGTCAAAAGAGAATCAAAAAAGACTTTGAGACAAGAGAAATGAAAATGTAACATACAAGAATTTATGGGATACAGAAAAGGCAGTGCAGATGATAAATGCCTACTTCAAGAAACGAGAAAAGTTTCAAACAACCTAACTTTACACCTTAAGGAGCTAAAAAAAAGTAAAACAATGCCTAAAGCTAGAAGGAAGAAAATAACACAGATTCAAGCAGAAATATGTGAAGTAGAGACTTAAAAGACAATAGAAAAGATCAGTTGAGACTAAAAGCTCAATCTTTGAAAACATAAAATTGACAAAATGTTAGCTAGACTTGCCGAGAGAAAAAAGAGAAGGGACTTAAATAAGTGAACAGTCATGAAAGAGATGTTATAACTGATACTACAGAAATACCAAAGTCCATAGGAGAGTATTATGAATAATTATATGCCAGTAAATAGGACATCCTAGGAGAAATAAATAACTAGAAATATACAACCTACCAAGACTGAATTATATTCTGAAATAGAAAATCTGTCCAAATTAACTACTAACAAGGATATTGAATCAGTAATCAAAAACTTCCCAACAAACAAAATTTATATCATACTCAGTGGTGAAAAGCTGAAAGGTTTTTTTCTAAGATTAGGGATGAGACAAGGATTGGTGAGGATTAACAAAACAAACAAAAAGCTCATACAACTCAATAGCAAAAAAGCAAATAGTTCAATTAAAAATAGAAGATCTGAATAGACATTTTTCCAAAAAAAGACACACTGATGGCCAACAGGTACATAACATGATGCTCAACATCATTAATTATTAGGAAATGCAGATCAAATCCACAATGAGATATCACCTCACACATGTTAGTTAGAATGGCTGTTTTTAAAAAAGACAAGAAATAACAAGTACTGGCAATGATGTGGAAAAAAGGGAACCCTGTGCACTGTTACTAGGAATGTAATTGGTGCAACCAGCATAGAAAAAAGTATGCAGATTCCTCAAAAAAATTAAAAATAGAACTGCAGTTGGTTGGAGCATTGTCCCATATGCCAAAAGATCGTGGATTTGATTCCCAGTCAGGGCACATACCTAGGTTGCAGGTTTGGTCTGGTTAAGGCAAGTAAGAGATATTTCTCTCTCTCTCTCTCTCTCTCTCTCTCTCTCTCTCTCTCTCTCATCAGTAAGCATGTCCTGGGGTGAAGATTAAAAAAAAAATAGAACTGTATAATCTGAAAATTCCACACATGGATATTTATCCAAAGTAAATGAAAACTCTAATGACAAAATATATGCACCCCATATTCATTGCACCATTATTTATATTAGTCAAGATATAGAAATAACCCTAGTGTCCATCGATAGATGAATGGATAAAGAAAATGTTACACACACACACATTATACACACACCCAGTGGACTATTATTCAGCCATAAAAGAAAATGAAATCTTGCCACTGGTAACATCATGGATGGATCTCGAGGGCATTGTGCAAAGTGAAATAAGTCAGAGAAAGCAAAAACCATATGATCACTCTTATATGTAGAATCGAAAAAATAAATAAGAGAAATCTAAGCTCATGGGTACAGAGAACAGATTGGTTGGTGGTTGTAAGAGGTGGGTGGTGGGGTGGGAGAAATGGCTGAACTGTTTGTTTGTTTGTTTTTTGGTTGGGGAAGGGTTTGTTTAAATTTAAAATTTTTTAACAAAAATATTTTTTAAAAAATGAACATTTTCTGTACAAAGGACTTACTGGGCATAACTATTTAAATTTAGTCTATGCAATTTTTTAAGATTTTTTAGCTGCTGTTAAATATGGAGGAAACCTTAAATTTTACACTTCAATTTCTTAAGTTCTGTGTTTGGATTTTAACATAATTCTTTATACTTGTTATATCTAACTATATTAATGAAATCATTGCTATATTATATTGAGTGGAAAACTACACAAAGAGCATAAGCTCCAAGTAAGATTAACATACATAACAATTCTATACCATGTTTGACATATAGTTTTAGCTAATTATGTGGTGATCTTCAATTAAATTTAGAGAATTAATTTTTTAAATTCCCATTAAGTTACTTTTTATTTTCTTAATCCACAGCAAGTTGGCATTGATAAAGGTGATATTCCTGACCTCACACAGGTAAGTGATTCTCTGAGTGGGAAGATTCAGTGTACATGAAATTATTCTGTAGTTTTTCATAAAAGGTCTTACCTAGATCATTGATAAATTCTTGTAAGTATTTAAAAGTATTTAATGGATTTTAAATTTAGGCCAATGGACTTTCTTGGAAATTATTCTAGCTTATTTTTTCTAGCTATTAAATATATTTCTAGAGGTAATATGAAGATTTTCCTGCCCTTATAAACATAGTTTCTTCTTTAAAGGAAACTGAATTTACTTACTGAGGTCATATTTTCATTCTTGAACTTGAATCAAAAGGAAGCCTTGAATAATGTTTAAAAAATACTTTATCTATGAAAAGATATTTGTAGGCATGATAATCAGGACATTTGAATTTTTTTTCCTACTTGTTCTTCTAGATTTCAGCATGCCTCAGGTACGAAGAAGGGGCATGAGTGGGCAAACTCTGATATAGTTCTACCATGCTGATTTTTGTCTTTATTTGTAAAATAGCCCAAATAAATAATGCATGTTAACCTAGAAAGTTGTATATGAAAATACTCAGCTCAATGAATAGCTTTTAGAAATGACAAATCATCTTTATTCAACTCTATAGACAGCTCTCTGTAGAATAAAAGAAAAACTGGATGTATTGTTAGAAGTGCTCTCAGTTAATAAGAAAATAGGTCCTCCTTTGTCTTACTTAGTTAGGGCAGAGCCTAAAGGAAGACAAGGAAAGGTTTAAAGGAATACTTAATACTGTTTTGTTTTTTAAATTATAGAATTATAGTAAATCATCAAAAGAAGGATCACATACTTGCATTTAATTTTTAATGATACTATAAAATTTATAATTTATATAACTCTCTAGAGTTCAGAGACATAATATTTTTTAAATATATTTTTATTGCTTTCAGAGAGGAAGGGAGAAGGAGAGGTAGAAAAATCAATGATGAGAGAGAATCATTGATTGGCTGCCTCCTGCATGCCCCCTACTGGGGATCGAGCCCACAACCTGGGCATGTGCCCTTGATCGAAATCGAACCCAGGACCCTTCAGTTCACAGGCCGATACTATATCCACTGAGCCAAATGGGCTATGGCGACATATTTTATATAATGTTGTGTGTTATCACAATTTGGTGAACAGAGATAAAATTCTTAAGATAAAATCTTGCCCTGGGCCAAATAAAAAGATATTCTTTGGTAGAGATCCATTAGACTGGTATTTCATATCCTCTACTTTTGTTATGACCTTAAGACCTACATAAACTTCACTCTTAATGTTTAATTTGTAAATCACCTCCTCATTAAAAAAAATTTTATAGTTCATTTCTCCAGTATATATTTACATCTCAGTGCAAGAGTATTGTGAGCTTCTGAAATTTCTTAAGCTACCTAATTGTGATTTCTGTTGGGATTATAAGTAACAGAGCTAAACACATTCCCTAATTCTCATTTAGAGCCCCTTCCACGGATCCAAAGGAGGCTTCTAATTGAACTGGGGATTTAGACCCACTGGGACAGTATAGTGAAGTCCAAGCTGGAATGTGAGCTGCTCTAGGGTTAATCCTTTAAACAGTGTTAGACCAGAATTAATCTGCAGATGGCTCAGAAATGCTACTCTTTGTGGGCTCAGTTTAGCTCCTGTGAGATTAGGTTCTGTTCTCTGCCAGACCTCTCTGTGGCCACCATGGCACTCAATCTAGCCGTGACAATAAATAAAAACACCAGACATGGAAGAGGGTTAGAGAGGAGATGGAGACCAGAAGGGTTACCTGTTGACTGGGAGAAGGAGTGAGCTGCTTAGTAACTCAAAAAAAGGATTAGAATTCCTCTTGCTGCAAGATGGAACAGAGGAATTTAATGGCTATCCTTTAGGTTAGAAATTGCATAATAACTATCAGTGTGGACATCTGTAGCCCTTTTTAAAATTGTACATCTAATGTCATCATAACTGCATTTAAATGATTTATGCATATCAATGACATTTCTTTTAAAAACATTTAAAAGTTTGTTTTGAGTAAGAAGTGAATATGATATCAGAACTGATATATTTCTCAGCACTTTCAAATGGTTTCTTAGATCTAATGATCAAAACTTTTGCCCTGACCAGTTTGGCTCAGTGGATAGAGCGTCGGCCTGCGGACTCAAGGGCCCAGGTTCAATTCCGGTCAAGGGCATGTACCTTGGTTGCGGGCACATACCCACTGGGGAGTGTGCAGGAGGCAGCTGATCAATGTTTCTCTCTCATCGATGTTTCTAACTCTCTATCCCTCTCCTTTCCTCTCTGTAAAAAATTAATAAAACATATTTTTAAAAAATTTGAATGATCTTTTGGTTGCTTTTTTTCCATTTGTGTTTTTTTTAATTTATTGGGGTGACATTGGTTAATAAAATTATATAGGTGTCAGGTGTACAATTCTATAATTCCTCATCTGTATATTGTATGGTGTGTTCACCTCCCCAAGTCATTTATCCCCCCTTTACCCTCTTCTACGTCCCCTCCAACTGCCTTTTCCTTCTGGTAATCACCATGCTGTTATCTGTGTCTGTGAGTCTGGAGTTTTTTTGGCTTACTCACCTCACCTTTTTCACCCAGCCCCCATCCTTCTCCCCTTAATGATGCTTTATAATCTAAAGCCTCTGAATTTTAGATGGATGCTTCCTTTTTTATTCTAGACTCAAAATTATTTATGAATTTCTTCCAAGAAAAGGATTTTCAAAATAGTATTTCCTGTTTGGTGTGTGTATGTGTGTGTGTGTGTGTGTGTGTGCGCGCGCGGCGCGCGCGAGGGCGCACATTCCAAATTTAAATTATCTCCATTTATGAAAAACATTTTAGGATTTGATGGCAGGAATTCTGGTTGATCTGAAAACTACTGGTAAAGAAAAGTCTCCTTTTAAAGACTGTACCATTGATGAATCGGTAACCGTAATATATTGCTGTTATCTATTGGCTTTCACAGGCTGACTTATTCTGGGGTTGGTGTTTCCATCTAATTGGTCTATTGACTTTGGCATTTTAAAAATAAGTAACTGATTATACTTTGTTAATCTTAAATTTCTTTACAATAGCAGAGGCATTCTCAGAGTTTTGCTCCTTGGAAATTTTAGTTTTGGTTTATTGCCTACTATACGCCAGGATATGCTCAGCACCATAGATGCAGTTGAGAAGAAGGCCGGTATTCCTGCATTCCTGAACATTACTATCAAACAGGTTTTTTCTGTCTGCATACATTTGAAAACTTTATTTCTGTTATATTTCACAGTACTTACAAGTAATATAAATGATGAAGCATTTTAAACCTCTAAGATAAAATGCTCCAAACTTAATTTTATGTGCAACATATTGCAAAATAACTCCTCTTAAAGACAAGAGTCAATTTTGTAGTCTGTGTTCTTGATCAGATTTCCATTATGGCTATTGTGACTATTAATTTGTTTTTTAAAAATTCTTCCTAAAATTGCTAAGAAACTTTGCAAAAAAAAATGAAATTGCAAACTATGTTTCTGGTTTTGATTTTTGTTGTTTAGCTACCAAAGAAATGTAATAGGAGAATATACTACCTCTTTTTATGTTATCCTATATTGTTCTCTATTCTGTGTCTTTAAGTAGCATTTGTTGTTGTTTTTAACAGGTTTAGCACAGAATCACATTTCCTTTACATTGTACTTACAATTCAGAGGACCTGAGTCTTCTAAATGGAGAATGAGTCTATCACTTGACACATTTTTTCCTTACTGTGACCCCAATTAAAAAAAAAAAAGGAAGTATGCCTCCTGAGTTCCAGTATGCCTCTGGGTTCCATTATTATGAAAATTATAATTTTTATTATGATAATTTTAAAGTTACCAGGTATGGATGCACCTAAAAATTATGAAGTCATTACTATTTTATTCCCTTTAAGGTTACAATGTACACTTTGTTTATTAAATTAGCACAACTTTATAGTTGACTATTTCTTCTATACAGCAAAATTTCCTTTATTTTTAAAAACTTCTTTTTATATATTCAGAGGCATACTTCTTACCGTAGTTTACTGGAATTTGTTGAGTAAGTCCACTTTCACCTGAATTATATTTTAAACTTTTAATTTTTATAATTTTCTAGATTTATTATACCTCCTGATAGTCCTTATTCTTTCTACACTATAGTCATTAACTTTTTAGATAATGCTCATAGGGTTGTTTCTTTCTACCTTACCTTCATCACTTTGATCACATTAATATTTTGTTCACTTACTAATTTATATTTATAAACTTATGTTTGCTTCACTTAGTAATTTACACTTATAATAATCACATAGTTATTGAGATCATTTATGATTCTATTTGTAAAATTTAAATTAATATTAAATAAATATCCTGAACTTCCAAAATCAAAATTTTTTAATACAATTTTATTTTAAATTATCACTCTCGGTACCATATAAAATTACAGTGATAGGATTTTTTTGAGTTATGTGAACTATTTCTACAGTTAGCATAGTTAGTCCTTCAAAATTAATTTCATATTAATTTAAATACAATTATTAGAATTCAGTGTATCTATAAATGTAGTTATATATTTTATTCATGAAGTGCTATTCTTTGAATGCCTATGCTGCTGTTAAGGTCAAATTTGGGTTAAAATTATCTGAGAAAGATGAAATTAAATTTTTGATGCTTGAGGAATAGAGTGGAATATTCTTTGAATCTATTATTTCTCTTTCTAATATACAGTAAAATGCCATCACTTTATATTGCACAAAATGTTATAAAAAACAGTTACTTTTTGATAAAATGGTTGAAATATATTAAATCTGCCAATACACATAGTCTATTATAACATTATTATATTTGTTAGTTATTTTATTACAGAAATAAATACCTCAATAATAAGAAAATCTTAATTGTCATTAACTACTAAAGGTGTATTCTTTTCCCACAACTATCACTTACCCCCCTCCCCTTTTCTTAATATAGTAGCAATTTTTCCTAATATTTCAGTCAAAAGTGGATAAGTGAGATTTTACTGTATTTTCAAATTTCTGTTAATTTGTACTTGGGCACTTATATTTTTGACTTGGATATAAATACCTGTTTTTTTTTCAGTGTGGTCTTATGGAAACATATGGTGAATTGGATTAAACTTACTTTACTGCATATAAGTAATATGTTAGAAAAAGTTTATCCAATGTATTCTCTACACTGAAACCACACTGTAACACTATTTGTTATGCAGTGGAGTTAAGTATATATATATAGGATTGGCCTTCCTGAGATTCCAGGGAATTTAAAGATTTTTAACCCTAAAAGACCTAGAATATAATTATCTCACATGACCTCCACCATGCAAGGTTACAGTGACGTTTCAGTGTGTTTACTTTGCAAGCAAGCAAGCAATCCAGACATTTATTTTTACTCTCTTATTGTAGGCTCCCAGCAGTCTTATGGAGACCCTTGAACAGCATCTAAATACATTAGAAGGGAAGAAACCTGGAAACAAGTACGCATTAGTTGTATATTATAAATAAGATGAAAAATGTTAGAATTGTTCTTTATAAGAATGAGAATTATCACAGTGCAACTTATACTACTACAGTTTTAGGGTATGCTTTATTGCAATTCTTCTGGGTTTCCTCACACTCCCCCTTCCCCAACCCCCCCAACACCATCCCACTAACTCATGGCAGTGCGACCCTGCCAACAACAATCTCTGCAGGCAAATGCAGCAAATTAGTAGGTTGCACCTATGTTAACTGAACTTGCTGATTTATATATTTGCCCTTAGAAGGGATTCACAGTAATCAGAAAAAGAGTTGCTTATGTTTAAAAGTTGAGGCTGTTATCATTGGGCATAAGTAAAACCACAATTTCACAAGCAGCCTTGAACACTGTTGTGTTACCAACCTCACTGTTAAAAAAAGCAAAGCCCTCAAGTCTAGTTTCTTGGACTCCAGACTCTTCCCACTTGAACCATTCAGCACGCCATGCTGCTGACATTTCACTAAGAGATCTTTTTATAGAGTGGCAATTAAGCAGTGGTAAGTGCAATTTTACTGGGTTTTTATACCTTGTGTTTGGCACTTACCTTTTTTACTATTTTTTCTCAACACATGAAAAAAATGTCCAGGTTCCGCTCCTTTTATTGCTCTAGCAGGTGTCAAACTTGTGCATTCACAAGACCCAGTGCTTTTCACTCTTTGTGCCTTGCTGGTCCTGGATGCCTACCCCCTTATCTCTGTCTGTATAAATCTCACCCATCCCGGGAGAGACATTTCATGAAACCTTCCTTAATCATGCAGTGCCCTGTGTTGTGGCCATTTTTTTCACACAGGTGGTTTAAATAGATTTTCTAATTCTAAAGGTCAGGGATGATTTTATACTTCATTATCTCCCCCTTAACACTTAGGGTAGCTCTCCCCACAGAGTCAGCTTGAAATGTCTGGGTGGGTTGTCCTGGCTTTATGTGTAGTCCACTGAGATTGACAGCAGAAGTTAGCAGAGAAGAGCTAATAACTGATCATTAAAGATCTGTGGGCTGATCAGAGATTAGACCTGTGGTACAGCGACCAAAAGGCAACTCCTTTCTGCTCTCTTCTCCCAGAATCTAGACGAGTGTTCTGACCTTACTTTGTTGTTGTTGTTGTTTTATTAGCTACATGTTATATCTGTCATTTTCCCCAAGTTAGTATAAAAAGCATTGCCTGTTTTAAATTTTCATTGACAAACAGTAGTGTAGGAATCTCTCAGGCAGTTAATGGCAGAGCTACTGGAATGATGGTCCTCTTAGGGGCTTTAGCAGGTTTGTTACCCCAGGCCAAGGTGTGCCTCAGCTGTAGTGTGGCCATGGGTGATCAGCCTTTTGTGGATAGATTGATGTCAAATAAAAAACTAGAGAGTATACTAAGTCACAACAGGAGATGCCCGCTTCCAGCCACAGCTGGGGCCATCCTGTACTACGGTATCTGGGAAGCCAAGTGAGTTGCCTTGGATGTAAGGAAAAGGAGGCAGGAAGCCTGAGAAAAGGCCCTGCTCCTGTGGCAAAGGAACCCTTTTGGCTAAGGAACTGCACAGTGCATACCCCATAGAGTTAGAGCCTCTTCCGTGGGCAGTGAGGGCTGCACATCAGTGAAAAGTCAGTTTCTCTGCACTCTTTCCCTCTCAGGTTCCCCCCACCACACCCTGCACAGATCCACTCTGTCCTCTTGTTCAGTCTGCCAGGGCTGCTCTCAAGGCGGCAGCAGCCTGCTGGAGTCGATTTCCTTAGTCCTAACTTCAAATCTAAATTCGCCCCCTGGTGGCTGCTGCAAACTTTTTGGAGAACTTAGCTCTATATACTTAAGTAACATTTCCAAAAGCAGTGAAATAATAACTTCTGTTTTGAATTACCTTTAGCTGAGCATAGTTTTTCTTCTTTAAAATCATTTTATGCTTGTCATATTTCTTTTCTGAATTGGCATAGGAACTTGTCTTTTGCTTATTCCCTATTTTTGAAATAAATGAACTACAGTAGTTAACTATTTTCTTCTTTGTATGTTTGTGCTTACCTGGGAACTTAAGTGAAGGGTGAGTAATATATCGAGTGACTTTTTTTGCATTTGGTTATTACTAAAAATGCAAAAAAAAAACACTCTTAAGAGTCCACATTTGGTATTTAGAACATTCAAAACTGATTTCTGTCCATTTTACACATCTGTGTTTTTCATTATACTTTTTGGTCTCACAAGTTGACTGGCATAAATGGTTTTACTTTAGTTTGGTCTTCTTGGATCAAGACTAACAGTCTCTCTTAGATACTCGTATATATGTGTGTATATACACAAATATATATTTCTTTTAGATTTTAGTAATCAAACTTTTTTTTCATTTATTTAGTAATCAAGATTTTCCCATGTCATACAACAAAAGACAATTTTATGAAGGAAATTAATTATTAAATCTGTCTCCAGGTTAGGTAAATGCATAAAACAAAGCATTTTTAAATGTCTTCTATAAAAATATGTATGCCCTTTATATTTAGTGCCTAAAGAAACTGATATTTAATTTGGATCTTTTATACAATACTGTATGATGCACCTTTGTATATTGTTTGTTTCTATGATTCCATAGACCAAAGAGAGAATTTGATTTTATTTTATATGTGGGTTTCTAATTGTTGAGGGTGCAGGAAACGCAAGATAAACCTATTTTAAATACAATTATTTGGAAGGCAGATTTTTCACATCTGTGTTTTATTTTTGTTGTTGTTTATTTTTATAACTAGCACTTATCACCAGAATTATGTAAGGGTTATTGTTGTGAATAAGAAATAAAAAAATGTTCTCTTTTGATACCTTTCTATTAACATTGTGGAAGTAAAACTTGGCATTTACTATGTGAATCAGAAAAACCCACATATTAATTTGTAGAATTTTACAAAATTTAGGGTAGATTACTTTATAGTCATTTATTCTCTTCTAAAGTTGTATTCGTGTTTTATTTTCCCCAAAACAGTACACTAAGTGCTAAGTTTCTCTAGCTAAAATAAGTATAGGTCTGTAATAAATGTCATTATTTATATATAAAACATTATAGCCTTTTCTTTTATAAAGGAGAAATGACCAATGGCGAGATAGAAAATCAACAAAGGAACAAGTAAAGGAAGCAGTTCCATGTATTGTGTAAGGGAGGAACAAATGTGCTGGGCTATGTGTGTTTCCGTCAGGACCCGCTGGCATGTGAAATGAGCACAGGCTCTGGGCATCAGACAGACGTTGACTGGAGTCTTAAATCCACTACTAACACATGAAGAGACTTGGCAAGTTACTTACCCTCTGAACGTCAGAGCCCTCAGATTTTAACCAGTGATTAATGATCCTTTTTAAAGTCATATCCCACTGGGAGCACCTCTTGTTCTCGCCTTCCTGATGAAATCTCGTCAAGGGCTGGGGCTGGTCCGTGAGAACAGAGGTCACACATCCTGACAATTTAGTTTCACACAAAATAATTTTTAAGATTTTTGGTTAATTTACATTTTTATACAAAGAGTACATAAATGTATTCTCATTCAAAAATCCAGATAATACAAAAATATATTTCACTGACTACACAAGGCAAGCTGCTGTATAAAGTGCCGGGGATATAAATCATTGAGATGAGCCCCCTCACTGCTAAGAACTCAGCATCTAATGGAGAATACAGACACTTACACAGTTAAGACACAGTGCAGTAGGTGGCATGATAGCTCCACAGGGACAGTAGGAAGTTTGCATTTGTTTGTCTAATCCATGGGGTAATGTCATGTGTCATTTAGTAATAGCATATGTGTAGCATTATTGGCAACATAATTCTTGTGCCAATTATGATGTTTTATGCTTATATTTGAGCATGATATTCTTTAATGGCAGAGCAATTCTATCATTTTTATTATGCCTTTATTATTGCTATGGAGTATAGAATATGTTAGAAATGTTTATGTATCAGCTTGGAAACATATTTCAAAAAGCATTTGCATATCCTCAGTTCTCTTTTCTGTAATGGTATTTCTCATGTGTCAGTACCACTGAGCATTGCTTCATGAAGTTGCTTGAGAGATAATTTAATTTCAATTAATTCATTCTTAGAAAGTGACCATGTCAAATGGCTTCTATGTTTTCTTTGCCACATTCAGGCTGTTATTTTCTTGGATTTTTATTTAGATTTAGTTCCTTTCCTTTTCCACACAGATAAAGGAAAAAATGGTGGGAGTGAAGAAATTATTAGTCAAAAACTCATTAGGGAATTTTTGAACTCCTGCTATACAAGATTTTTTGGTGCCTAAGTAGCTTTTTATAGATACAGAGAGCACTGTGATTCACTTGTTTTAGTAAGCCCTTTGAAATAAGCAATATAGATAAATGCATTTCATGTTCTATATAGGATATGTCATTCTTAAGATTATATTTAGCCAAACTACACATAACCAAATTAAATGTTACCTTCATACTTCTACCTTTATAATATAGTAGAAACTTATATGTGCCCTTTCTTTACATTATATTAATTTTAAGTAAAAACTAAATTTAAATAGAAAATGGCAGGCATATATTTGCAAATGAAGTTGAACATAAAAGGTATTAATCAGGCATATACTATTACTAGATTTATTTTGCTACATCCAATGATAAAAATTCATGATAGTGTATCAAATGCAGTTACTAACTCTCTACTAATTTTTTTCTGCTACTGCTATATGTGATATTTTCTCTGTAGATAAGTAGTAAGACATCCCTGACATCCTATAAGACCCTGACAATAGGCTTCTTATTGCAATGTGTATTTGTTCCTTTTGTTTCATTGTTATTTCCCAGCTGTTTCTGAAGCACTTTGTAGAAGTGATGTGCAGTAGTCACTGCTATTCGTAATCTAACTGAGAAAAATTACTTCTTCCTAATTTTTCTTCACTGCCTTAGAAATAAGCATTGAGATTACTATTCATTTTCAAGCTTCCCCTAGTTCTAATAGGACAATAGGAATATTTTTTGTAGATTTCATTATAGCCATAAAAAGAAAACTTAAGGAAGTTGGGACATATTTCAGGCACAGGGCTCATAGGGATTTTTTTTTATTTTAGTGTTCCTTTTATGCATCACAATTATGATTAATCACAGTATACTTTAATCTTAATGAGTTTTCTAACTTTTGAAATAATAAATCAGAAGCTTTTTTAATTCTATAAAACATATTTTTCCTAAGTCTTGGAAAAAAATTTTAAATTCCAATTCAGACAGCTTATTTTTGATGGACATGGGCAATAATGATCAACTTGAAGAATTGAATTGCTAGAGCTATAGGGGGGAAATTTTAATTTAAGAATTTCTAATACTAGAAATTTAGTGAGTGGGAAACATTAGAAGAGGATGTCATAACTGAGTAAAAGATAAAAAGTATTAAATAGTGTGTCCATTACTAAAAAGAAAATTGTATATAAACAAGTTAGTGTTTGACCAAGTGATAGTATCAAATTTAAATGCTTCTACATGTATATTCAGTTTTAATTTTTGGGTTGCCTTTTAGATCTGGTGCTCCCTCTCCATTAAGTAAGGTAAGTTTATTTTTTGTTGTGTTTTGTTTTAACAATTTTAACCACTTTTGAGGTGCAGTTTAGTGGATTACATTCACATTATTTAGCAACACTGCTATCATCCATTTCATAACTCTTTTATCTTCTAAAACAGGAACTCTGTACCCTTGAAATATTAACTCTCCACTTCCCCTATTCCAAGTCCCTGGTAGCCACTATTTTACTTTGATTTTGAGTACTCCAGGTACCTCATATAAGTAGAATCATCCAGTAACTATCATTTTGTGACTGGCTTATTTTTCTTAGCATAATATCTTCAAGGTTAATCCATGTTGTAGCATGTCAGAATTTCCTTCCTTTTCAAGACTGTATACTATTTCATTGTATGAATATACCACATTTTGTTCATTTATTCTTCTATCAATGAATACTTTGTGTTGCTTCCACCTTTTGGCTATTTTAAATAATGCTGCTATGATCATGAGTGTATAAATATCCGTTCGAGTCCCTGCTTTCAATTCTTTCGGGTATATATGCAGAAGAGGAATTGCTGGATCAAGTATAATTTTATTTTTAAACTTTTGAGAAAAGGTAAGGTAAGTTTTCATGTATTCTCCTGTATATTTTCTAAGTCCAGTGTAATATCCCAATGTGAACTTAGTCCTTTATTTGGATTACATTTTTTAAGTAGAAGAAATTCTCATATATTTATATTACAGCTGAGAACAAATGTATCTGTAACATTTTATTAGTTGAAAAGCACTTTCACATACTCTAAGTCACAGCCCTGTGAGACAGGTAAGGCACATGATAGTATGTGTGTTTTAATGGTAAAGAAACCAATTGTAGTTGGGAATCTTTCCACAGCGTGCCTTTGTTTTGTTTTTTCTTTTCTATTTTGGTTAATCCTTACCCGAGGATATTTTTTCCATTGATTTTTAGAGAGAGTGGGAGAGAGGGAGGAAGGGAGAGGGAGAGAAAAAGAAACAGAAACACTGATGTGAGAGACATTGATTAGTTACCTCCTGCACATGCCCAGACTAGGGGATTGGACCTGCAAGCTTTTGGTTTGTGGGCCGACACCCTAACCACTGAGAAACACCAGCCAGGGCCACAAGGATGCTTTTTAGATAGTCTACTTGAATAAATTTAATTATTCCCTTACCTCCCTATTGCTTTTTTAGCATGTTTAAGGACAGGATTAGTGTTATCAGTGACAGGAGTATTTCCTCCTATAGATCTGTAGTTCATGGGTCTGCAAAGTGGAAGTGCTCTGTTGCTCTGTGTCCTGTAGATTCGGATTTGACTAAGAGTGTGTTGTGCATCTTCACTTTCAGTCTTCTCCAGCCACAACTGTTACGTCTCCTAATTCTACACCAGCTAAAACTATTGACACGTCCCCACCGGTTGATTTATTTGCAACTCCATCCGCGGCTGTCCCTGTCAGGTGAGTTAATGAGTATTCAAGTGAATGTTTATCAGTATTTTGATGAGTTGTTGTTTTTTTTATGTACTGAACTCAAATGATTTCAGAAAATTAAAGCTAATCCTAACATGTATTACTGGAGTTATTTTTAGGTACACAAAGTAAGTTATTTTATACCTGATACAATTACTGAGGTCTGTACTTCTAAAAGCATAAGAAGGACCTAAGCTGTGGAAATCACCTTGTTGCCCACACATTTGGGAAAGAAGTAGAAAAACCATGCACACATTGCAAGTTCTTCTGAAATTGGCTGACACAGAAAATGTTTTCGAAAAAGTGTTCATTCTTGTGGGAAATTTAAGTGGTGTCTTAAAATGCCTTTTTAAAAAGCTTGCAGTTGTAGATCAATTAGCTGGTGTATCTGAGGGACTCAAACTCCGGTGTTAGGAAGGGACCACTGTGGTGTTTCTAATGAGCTTTAGGAGCATGTACAGGTCAGAACAGTGGTGAGAAAGGTAGAAATGACTGTACATTCTGTGAAATCTCAGGGCTGCCTACAGTGAAGCCCCAACTCACAGGGGCTTCCTCAAATAATAACTTTAGGCTAACTCTTTGTTTGGCTGTTTTGCCTTAGGAGGATTCTAGTCTCATTTTGTACTATCTGTGACTCTGATTGTGAATGCCCTATATTTAGAGACTTAAATTTTGAACTAAGCAATTAATCCAAGTAATGCACCCACGTTAACAATGTATGTTATCCTTCATTGCTTAGTTTGGCTTTTTATAATCTCCAACTTGGTAAAACAAGACCTTTCTGCCTCTATACTAAGATAAGTTACTTCTTATAAAAGCTCTGATATGAATATTAATAAATATACTTTCCTTATTCTGGCAGTTAGACCTATTGTATTTATTAAATGGACATCAAAACTAGGCAAATTTCAATGGTTTAGAAACTTTTTTAAGTAGCAGAATCCGTTCTTCTTGGAATTCTAATCTGTAAAAAAGATAAAGATGTAATTGCTGTTTATGAAGAGGGGATGGGGAGCCTGGGACACTGATGGCTTGGTACCTGGTCTGGTGACCTTTAGGCTCTTTTTTTCAAAATATATTTTATTGATTTTTTACAGACAGGAAGGGAGAGGGATAGAGAGTTAGAAACATCGATCAGCTGCCTCCTGCACACCTCCTACTGGGGATGTGTCCACAACTGAGGTACATGACCTTGACCGGAATCAAACCTGGGACCTTTCAGTCTGCAGGCCGACGCTCTATCCACTGAGCCAGACAATTAGGGCGAGGCCAGTGCTCTGTGCCTTTGTTCCAGTAAAACTTTATTTACAAAAAACAGTCAGCAGGATAGATTTGACTCCTGGGGCCATAGTTTGCCAACTCTTGCTCTATAGACAACAACAAAGTTAAATCATATTTCAAGCTATGAGTCACTTGTGAAACACTCAGGGGCATGTTAAAATAAAGTTTCTCATGTAGGAGATAATGGGGTAAGCCTGAGATGTTGCATTTTTAACAAGGTCCTAGGATCTAGTTCGGGGTCTATACTTTGAATAGCAGAGCTCTAGGTTCCTTCTTAGAACTTCTACAAATGGAGGAGCTTTGAAAATCACAGCCTCAATGAATGAAAACTAAAAAAATATAAGTATTTTCAGGTGAGTCCTCCTTATAGCCAAAACTGATACGTTGTGGTTTTATTTAGAAAACAGGGTACATTAGTAATTATTCATTTTACTATCTTTGGTTTATAAATATTCTTCTCAAGACAAGAATTTTTTTCATTAAAAAAAGTTTGAAAATAGAGAAAAGAAAAAAATTACCCATAATCCTCTTACCCTAATACCTTTAATATTTGGATGATGTTTCCTTTTGTCACAGTCCTTATAACTAGCATTTCATAACATGATTAAGAAAATTCCACCTTACTTTGAGGCATTTAGGTTTTCCCTTTTAATTTCTGCTCTGTGATCTGGTAAGTGATTCATAGCTTGAAATATGCTTTAACTTTGTTGTTGTCTATAGAACAAGAGTTGGCAAACTATGGCCCCAGGAGTCAAATCTATCCCGCTGACTGTTTTTTGTAAATAAAGTTTTACTGGAACAAAGGCACACTTACTTGTTCATGTGTCATCTATGTCTTATTTCACTTTTACAGTGGCAGAGTCCAGCAGCAATAGAGATCTTCTAGCCCACAAGCTTGAAATACTTAGTATCTAGCCCTTTACAAATCTCATTTGCCAACCCTTGGTGTAGAAGAACATACTCTATACTTTCCAAAATATTATTCTTTTATTTGATCTAAAATATACAAAATCTATGATGTTTTTAGAAGATACCTTTACATTCTAAATACCTTTACATTATAAAATTTCAAAGTCTGACTTTATTAAAATACCTTTATATTATACAATTTCAAAGTCTGACTTTAAAATTATATTTTCCATTCAGCACTTCTAAACCGTCGAGCGATCTCCTGGACCTCCAGCCAGACTTCTCCTCTGGAGGGGCAGCAGCAGCCGCGGCACCAGCACCAGCACCGCCTTCTGGAGGAGCCACTGCCTGGGGAGGTGAGTGAAACCAGACAGTCATGCCATCTCTCTATTTAGTTGCTTTTACTCAGGCTACAACTGTTATGCTTACCTTCTGAGGGTCCAAATGGTGCTAGAAACTTGGAGAGAAAATGTTCAGAATGGCATCTATTGGTAGAAATATATGTTGAGAGAGACAGAGACAGGAAAAGTACCCCACAATACAGTTAAAATGTTCAAATAGTCATATAGTTTTTATTTTAGAAGTTGGAACAAAGGCAGTACTTTCCTTTGCTGTTCTAAAATTCTGATTATGTTTAGTCTTGTTTTCTAGAGATTCAGACTTTAGAAGTCTGGGTATTCCTGAAAATTTATGAGATTATGCAAAGACAGCATTTCTAATTTGGTTTTCTCAGGGAGAGCCTTCCTTCATGGATTCCTGACGGGAATTGATTTTATTCACATTGTATTTGACTTAAATGCAGTTAAAATCTGGGATAGCTTTGTCACTGGAGAATCAAACTTCTCAATTTCTCGCAGGAGCGGGATTCTTGCGAGATCTTTAGAAAATGAATTTTCTAAGATTTGCACGGGACAACAAGATATGGTAAAAGGCTTTATTTACATGGAGTTACATTTCTCAGGTTGCGAAGCCCCATGCCCCTTAACCCAGTCCTGAAAGAGGGGCAGCTGGAGGTCCAGTAGAGCCAAAAGGAGGGCCACTGTCCAAAGCTTCTGTTCCATGTTGCAGCCGGGTCCAGTTCAGCATTCAGGCTAATTGAAGTCCATTCGTCCACTGTGTGGGCACAGGGTAGTGCACCTCCTGCAACAGGAGAGCCAGGAACCTGGCACACCAGAGAGAGAGAGGCTCTGTAATAAATCAGTGACCCAAAATAACAGCATAGGTGATCTGATCATAAACTCCTAACTGGGGGTTCATGGAGAGTAGTCATGCTCCAGGCCTATGTCTTCTTTAGTGAAAGGTGTATCTTTGCTTTAAGTCAGCCCTTTCCATTGTTCTTTCGCATGTAGTTTACCACACCTTTGAAATGCCAGATTAATCCTCTTTTTTAGAGGCATAACCACTCTCGAGGGAGCACATAATCTTGTTAACTATCCTATAATACAATCATTTCGATTTCCCTGCCTTCACGTATCTTCCTTATGTCCCCTTCTTAATTCCAAATGTATAAAGAGAACTACAAAGCTACCAAGCTTGGGAGCATTTGAGATCTTACTTCTTGGCATGTCATCAGGTAGCTCAAATAAACTCAAACAAGCTCTTACAAAATTCTTTACAAGTTTGGACATTTCTTACATTGACATTCTAAAAAATTATTTGGGTGCCAAAAGTTAAAAAGATAAAATAAACACACACACACACACACACACACACACACACACACACACACACAAGAAAAACATAGGTGAATCTTTTTCCATTTCAATATGACATTTTAATTCATATTCATCTCCAAGGAGTTTTTGCTAAGATCCATAATATTGTGAAGAATAATTTATAATAACCAATTTTATTATAACACATTTCAGTCTTTACTTGTTATAAATAATAACTCTTGGTGACAAACACTGAGGTATCATCAGTAGGTCTAGTCATGTGGTTTCAACCTGGGCTGTCTGACCTGGACATGCAGGTTGTGTTAGTCCGGAGTGGGGCTGATATCTTGCCTGTTTTCTGCCAGCGAAGCTGTGAGCCTTTCTCATTCTTGGGAGAAAGGTGTTTTTTCTAAGCTGCTGGCTTCGAGGGAGCACTTTTTAATAATTATGCAGAGCACTTTCTAGGTGAGCAGAAGCCTTGACTTAGGGCCTGCTGGTCACTTTTTGATGGTTAGACAGCATAAGTGTCTCAACAAAATACCTACAGCTTCAGTGGAAAAGTCAGCTGAGGAGAAAAATGCTAATAAATAAATTTCCTAAGCAAAATAATAAAAATTATAAGCCTTAAGAAATTGAAGTAGTATAATATGAAGTTGAGAAATCATAGTCACCCACCTTCAGTTTGCATTCATTCTATAGATACCCAGTGATGGTTGAAGATGATGCTAAATTGTAACAAATTCATTTTGGCTTATGTGACTAAAAAAAAAAAATTACTTTCTCAATCTTGTTTGATAAGATTAGGCTGATTCTACTATTGAAGCATATTTTAATTTTGTTTAACTAGACAGTAAAATACAAACTTTAAAAAACTATTTAGACCTATTTGGATATTCTTATCTGACCATAACACAGTAAGAGGATTTCATTTTCCAACGACCATCACTACTTCAGGTGTTTATAAGTATTGCCATTTTAGGGGATATTATTTTTTTTCCTGTTGGTGTAAAGCAACCAAATTTTAGCAAATTCATATTTTGGTAAATTTAATTTAAATAATGCTTATAAGATTTGGCATCCTGTGGGCTAATAATGAACATATTTCACTAAAAAGAATGCAGAGCATTTTTAAAACTCCTCCTTTTGGCTCCATAATAGGGAGAGTGTTTTTTTCTTGTAATAAATTCATCTCTCAGCACAAACAAGTGAGTTATGTATGTTATATTTCTGTGTATCTTAGAAGTGGGGAAACAGATTATTTCTTACTAGAGGCCCGGTGCATGAAAATTCGTGCATTGGAAGGGGAGGTGGGTCCCTCAGCCTGGCCTGCCCCCTCTCACAGTCCAGGAGCCCTCAGGGGATGTCCTACTGATGGCTGCCTGAGCCCTGGGCCTCGAAGCCACTGTAGCTTTGTCCGGATGGACTTCCGGAAGACATCCGCCCTAATTAGCATATTACCCTTTTATTAGTATAGATTATAAATGCTTGAAGTAGATTTCTGCTTTTTGAGAAACATGGAATTACTGCTAGGGTTTTAATTTGAATTAATGGACCTAATAAAAATTATCAACATGTATTTGAAAGCTCATCAGTATTATGTGATCATATCACTTTAATAATTTCCATGTGGAATATTAGCTATGGTAGAAGCAGTTTTTATGACCCATATTACCATTTTCTTGTTAATTAAATCTGGGGAGCATATCTTTAGGCTATTTTCATACACATACATTTAGACAGACGTACACACACAGAAAGATTATAAGCTTTGACATTCACAAGTCAATAATGAAAATTATAATTTAACCTAAATGTTAGCTATAGCTATCATTATCAAGCATTTTTTTGTAACAGATATGGGTAAGCACTTAAATATATGACCACATTTAATCTTTATTATAACCTAAAAGTTTAGCTACAGCTCACTGCAGAATATAGATTTCCTTGTTAATTTAGTTGTAGGTCTGTTTCCTTGGTTACAGTGAATATTTTCTAGCGATTTCTATTATTTTAAAAAACCCTCTGATTATATACTATTTGCTAGTGGATCAACTTTGCTATTGTAGCTTTTTTGGATAGATTAATTTTTTACAACAAGTAGTAGTTTTCAGAATCTCTAAAACTGTTCCTATCATCCTAAAATAGAGACTTCCTTTTATAGGAGAGAAAATTTTGCATAAAGCAAGATATAAGTAGCATAAATTTTATTTTATCTAGAAAATTAAAAGAGTTTGGAGACTAAAACCTGTGGTTTCCAGGAATGGAAAAAATTTTCATCACCAATTATTCAACACTATGCTTAATTACCTCATACATTTTCTTAGAAAATTTTACTTTTCATCTTCCATTTTATCAGTGCTGGAAGTTTCTTCGTCCCCCTCCAGCTGAATAAGTCTTCTCCTTCTTAACAAATGTATGAAATCAGTTGCTCATTCCCCATCAGAGGTCTGGAAACTGTGCTGTCACGTGGCTCTTCATTCTTCTGCTAAGTCTCATTGAAGCTTGAAATATCCATGTTGATAAGGGCAGGGTGAGGGAGAGTCCCACCAATGCCAGGAAAAGAGAGAAGCCAAGTCTATCTTGCTTCTGATGACCCACTGTGGTCATCCTAAAATATTTTTAGGAAGTGTGACTGTGGAGTAACACTTGTATTGGGCCAGGTGCTGTTGGTATAAGAAATTATTAGAAGAAACTTCTGTTTCCTGGGATTGTGGACCTGGCCACCTAACAGCAGAATATACTTCAGCCCCAATCCAACATACACTGAAGGGCCAGATTATTTTGACCAGCCCATCAGTACTTCATTGACACTTCCAAAAATACTGAATATTTTCCTAAGCAAATACTCTCAAGGTTTTATTATTATTATTATTTGTGTAACTAATTCACTTCATTGTACTGATGGGGTGGTCATAATAATCTGGCCAGTCATAATAATCTGGCCACTCAGTGTAGGTCCTTTTTGCATTCTATTTATTAAGTATACATTCTAAAATTTTAAGAGGGTTTCTAATGTCAACTCCATGTGCTATAATTTTCTAAAATTATTATGAAATATATGGGATTTGGTTAGGAAGAGTCTGATTATCTCAGTGTATCTGTAGAGTGCTTTACATAATATTCATTGGGTTTGCAAAATGCGTCGTTTAATGAATGTGATTATTTTAATGTCAAATTTATGTTTCTCAGTTTTTTTAAATATCCTCTAGAACTCTTGGGTTACAGGTTCTTATATTGTTTTTAAAGCTCTGGGGGGAAAACCTTTTTAATGAATTCTGATAAAAAAATTTTTATCATTAAAGTAAATTTATAGGAACATTCATGAATTTAAATATGAAGTGTTTCATGTGACTGAGAAGAGAAAAATGCCATTGAACAATCCAATGTTTGACATGGAGTCATAGTATAGTAAAGAATAACTCCTTTTAGGCTTCTTATTTAGGATGCCAACTATAATCCCACTGTTGAACACAGAAAGTATAAACCTCCCAATGAAATGCTGTATTTTAACCTAAGGTTTATACATATAAAAATTATATTGAATTGAAAAAATATCTGATAATATGAAACCTATGAAGAAGAAAAAGGTTTAGGTTGGCATTTCTTTTTCTAACCCCTAAACTTGCATTTATTTATTTGACTGTTTTATACATTCTACAATCAAACTATAGCTTTTATAAAGCTCCAATTTATTCTCTGGTATTCCAGACTATAGTAGTTTCATCTATGATCAAATAAAGAAGATCAGTAAAGTTCAGTTAACTATAATTTCATCAGAATGGACATTTATAGTATATGGAAATCAATCAAAGTAGATGAAATGGTAAATCTGGTAAAAAATAAATTGAGTTTTTCAAAATTGTTTAGACCTGACTTAGGTAAGTGTCTTGACCTCCCTTGCTCTCAGTTTTTCCATCTATGAAGTTGGAAACTTGATCTAGAAATTCACTGAAGTACCCCTCCAGCTCAAAAGTTCCATAATGATAACAGGTAATAGAGTCATCTCTCAGTATCCACAAGGCATTGGTTATAGGACCCCCTCGGATACCAAAATCTGCAGATGCTCAAGACCTTTATATAAATTGGCGAGTATTTGCATATAACACACATCCTCTTTAAGCCATCTCTAGATTAGTAATAATCCCTAATGTAATGTAAATGCTAGGTAAATAGTTGTTTACTATATTGTTTAGGGAATAACGACAAGAAAAAAGTCTGTACATGTTCAGTAGAGATGTAACGATCGTAGGTGAAACTACATGGTACACATCAGCACAATGTAACATTTTTTTCCCAAATATTTTGGATTCACGGTTGGTTGAACCAAGGATGTAGAATGCACAGATACAGAGGGCTGACTGTACATTTATGTTTTTTATTACAAATGGTCCAGAAAGCTAGAATTTCTTCAGTTAGTGCCTCACCCTGCTTGGACACTGGTGTGGTTGAATATTTCAGCTTTATCTCTTATTTCTTCATATGCTGACACATAACGGACATCGATAGACCTTTTGGGAGAGGGTGAGTAAAGCTTTATTTTAAACTTCTGTTTTGAGAGACTTCTGGATCTTGCTAACTGCCTTCATTTTGATCTTTTGGAACCTGGTGTATTTTTTGTCCTCTCCTTTTCTTCTCTTCCATCTGTTCTCCATCTCTGGTGCAACATAGACTCTCTGGCTACACTTTCCTCTGCTCCCTCTGAAGCACAGATTTCAGATCCATTTGCATCAGAACCCACCCCTCCTACTACAGCTGCTGAAATTGCAACTGCTTCAGCTTCTGCCTCAACTACTACAACTGTTACTGCTGTCACTGCTGAAGTGGATCTCTTCGGAGGTTAGTTAGTCACATCTCTGTTCCTTCATTTTCTTTCCAGGATTGCCGGGATGTAAAAGTCCGTACATTATTCAACAGCATGTCGGAGTGCTTAAATATTTTTTAATGTTTATTCATGTCTGTTTATCTTAGCTAAATTTATCAACTTTATCTTCATTTAATTTCAGTGGTTTTAGAGCAGAGGTTGACTTTCCGTTTCTCAAAGTGGAAATTACCACTAGAACTCTTGTCCCATATGTGTTTCCGCCCTACAGTATCTATGCAAAAGTGGTACCAGACCTAACACTTTTAATTTTGTACATGTTCAGTAGAGATGGTGGGCCAGATTCACACTAGCAGGGAGAAAAAAAATTGGGGGGAATATGGGAGGGGAAATCCTGGCCTAAGTTATTTCTTAAGATTTAGGACAAAAAAAATCATCTAAGAGAGTTTAGACTCTGAAGCGAGTTTGGGGATATGCCCAGTTTTGCAACTTTAAGCGTATTCTATCTAAGCAAAAACTTGGACCATCTTTAGCTCTGGGACTTTGAGAGATCATTTGAATGAGCTCTTGACATAGATTAAAAACAGGTTTAGGTGAGACTTTGAAAGGATTGAAAATATGCAAATGTAAATTCTGACACAGAGTTGATTTAGAGCTATGGGCGTGGGTCATATATCCTAGACTCTGCCAGGATCATCTGCCTGGACCTGGTGAGCCATCTGAAGCCAGTTTGTTTATGTATTCCCATCTGCGTGGTGCTAATGTCCAGACCTGGAAAGGTGCTCCTATCAATTGTACAAGTCGAGTAGTGTTATATTCATCATAGTTTTGTGTTTCTTCATTATAATATAACATCTT
Organism: Myotis yumanensis; assembly: GCF_028538775.1. NCBI lineage: Eukaryota > Metazoa > Chordata > Mammalia > Chiroptera > Vespertilionidae > Myotis > Myotis yumanensis. Next base: position 55,858,489 of record NW_027223757.1, read on the forward strand.
TCCCAGGGCATTTTGAGAATATGGTAAAGACATTGGAGGAAGCAAATGATGGGGAGGGCAGGAGACTTCTGGCAGGCTCTGGTTTATTCAGATCCTCCCCTGGGCACTTACTCTGACACTCTGTCACATACCATTGTTCTACATGCGGGACCCCAGTCTCTGAGGTTTGCCAACATTGTCTAAGACAAGGAGCACTCCAGGAGACAGCATCATTGTCACTGTTTCAGGAAAGGAATTTGCACTCCCATTCCTACAGGAGAAACCTGTTTTTAAAAAGGAGGAGGGAGACTCTTGAATAGTGTATTATAAAGCATCATCCACTAGAGAACGTTTTTCAGTTATGCCTGTATGAATTTGGAGACCAAAAATTTGTGTTAGCTTAAACATATAAAATAAACTTTTACATGCCCTCCTTTTCCCTATTATTGATGTTGGGTATGGCAGTTTCTCATAGGCTCATGTTAACAGAAAAACTTCAAGGAAAATAGGGACGGGATGGATAGCAATTTAGTGCTTAAGCATTTAGTGCCTTTAGCGTTTTTAGATTTTTGTTTTTCAGGCTATGTGTAAGGAGCTAATTGCCTCTAAGAAATCAATTCCATCTTGCTTCTCTCATGGCTCTCTAGTATAATAGAGCTAAAGATATTTCTTTGAAATAATCTTTGTGTCATTATGCTGTTTGTGTTGATCATTTCTTCTGCTTTAACTACATTTGTCAGGCAGAGAAATATGTATGTTTGAAAATACTTTTATAATGCCATTATTTCTACCCTAAAATACAAATTTAAAGGACTAGAACAAATAAATAAGTAAATGACTAGTAATACAGAAAATCATATAAATCAATGCCAAAGAATGGGGCTCTCCCTTGATTTCACCTTTATTCTTTCTAGTCACCTGGCTAGAGGTTAAGTACAGGTGCGTACATCTGCAAATCTCATCAGTTATTTTTACTGATCTGTATAGTTAATAAAACTGGCCTCTAACAGCTATAAAATCTCTAGGCTTTAAGTGTCAGGAGTCTATGTGTGTCACTCTTTTGCAGTTTTCAGTGATATTCCTTAATTTATTTTATATTCTTCATTGATTCATAAGGAATCATTTAGAGATGGGATTTTTAAATAAAAACTTAAATGAGAGTCTCTGGCCACGATATGTGGCCATTTTTTAAAAAAAAATCTTGTGTCTCTAAAATGGGCAAGTGGTAGAACTTTGAATAATAGACACCAGTTATTTGGTTTACACAACTTTAAAACATGCCATTTTGAGATTTTATGTAGCATGCACAGCAGTATTAAGTAGATTTCTTTAGAAATAAGCTTTAAATGTTTTAATTTCTGAAAAATGGCCAATTGTTTAATTTCTTGGTTATGAAATATTAAAGCATTAAATTTTCTGTATATTTTATCTCATTTGAAAAGTAGGAAATGCCTATTATTTTTAAACATTCAGATTATACCCACATAATATTTTAGTCATCTCAGTATAAGTTATTAAACAAGTTTCCCAGAAACAGTTTTACTAGATGTTTTATTTTTTTAAAAAATAAACTTAAATAAAAATCTTCTTTCTGTGGTCATGCATAATAGCACTGTAAGGCTCTGTTAAAAATTTTAGTAAAACTTAAAAGATATTGGTAAAACTAAAAGACAACATCCTTAAAAACATTCTACTTTTTATTTATGAAGACCTCACTAACAACACCACAATAGTTTGTAAACACAGGGTTTTCCTACGCACTAGAATGCCATAGTGGTGCTAATTCCTCTCCACAAGCACCAGGGTACCCTGTCAATCACCTGTATCAAGTTATGAACAAGCCTTCATGAGGAGGGTAGTCTGTGAGCACAAAACCAGGGGCTGGAAATCCAAGGAACTTACCACACAGGCTGCCTTGATTTGGTGTGTGTTGGTTAACAAGCTGGGCTTAGGAGCGGAGAGGAGCTGCAAGGGTGACTCTAGGGCTGTTGAGAAGGATCATGTGATTTAAAGATGGCTTATGTGGCGGGAGAAGATGGGGAGAGTAGTTCAGGATGGGGAAAATGACAGCTGTTAGACACATTTAGGAAGGTAGTTACAAGAAGCTTGAGAGAAAATGCTTCCTAGATTGCTAGAAGGAAAAAAAGACTAGCTACAGCCGTGTCAGTGAGGAGCTTGCTGGGTAAGGCTTGGCAGAATTAGACATACACTGCCAATAGTTAACATGGGAGAGCGAACTGCATTGGAAATCGCTTTAGTTTTCAATACTGGAAGAATAATGTTGCCATTGATAATGAAAGAGAGCTAGGTATTAAAAGAAATTTAAGAAAACAAACAATGTTGAAATGTTATCATCTCTCACAGTGCTGGGGCTGACTGGGCTCAGCTGGACAGTTCTTGCCCAGGGTTCCTTTGTGGCTACAATCGGACAGTGGCTGGGCAGTCTTCCTCATCGTATCTCCCTCTCCTGGGCTGGAAAGACTGAACAGCCAGGGCTGGAGTGGCTGGGCTCCTGTCTTTAAGGGAAGTTTTGATGGGAGTAAGTGAGTTAAGTTTATAATATTAAGTTTTACCAAATAGGAGAAGCATTAAAAGGAGATGTCTTGCTGACAGGAAAACCAACCAAAAAAACATTACTCTCCTGTGGATAGAGCTATCAATATGGGTTTCACCTACTTACACATAAGTGATCATTAAAGAGGCCAGCAAGTCACACAGTGGATATTTATTTGGCCCCTCATACTGATATAACTGCTGTTTATTCCATTTTACAGGAGGAAATTGTATATAGTGGGATGCGGCATAGCTCATAGCAGTGTTGCATAGTGGTTAGACACACACCTCAGTCAGACAGACAGTTCATGGTCAAATCCTGACTCCAAATTCTGACTCCGTGTGACCTTGGTCCAGTCACTGAGCCTCCAAACTTCCATTCTCTTATCTACAAAGTGGAGATAGTAGAACCTATATCACAAGATATGTAGGAATTAAATTTAATAATGCACATGAAATATTTACACAGTGACTGGCACATAAATATCACTGAATAGTGACTGCTATTACGGTTTCTACTATTCCCACTTTATTAGCCTGAGTTCCAAGTTTTATAGGAGAAAAAAAGAAAGAAAATAGACCTGACTCATGACAAAATGTTTTCAGCCCTTCCAACGTCCTCTTAGGCTTTTCTTATGCTCTTCCGCCCCGTCTTAGGGTTTCATGTTGCTCTAAGTTTTCTATTAGAGTATCCTTACCATGGCACCTGGAGAAGAAGGTGTGCCCTATCTCCTCATGTAGTTTTCATACTCCATTATTATTACTTGGCCTCTCCCTCATTGACCTCAGTAGCTGAGTAAAGCAATCAGATCCCATAAATCTAGAAGATGTGAATAACTGATTGTCCCCTGTCCCTTCCAGGGATATTTGTGTTTTTGTAAAGGACCTCTTAAGCCAAGTGAATCTCTAATTTAATGTTCGTTAGAGTACTTAATTTCATGCTGAGCCTCAAGAGATGGCTAATGTGTTTCGCAGTCAGATCATTTTGGAACGTGCTGGGATAAACAGAGAAACAAGGGCCTTGACTGTAGGATTTCCTATAGCCTAATACACTACACAAATCTCTGAGAAGGGGGTATACTGTGCAGTGTTTCCCACGTGTAACTGACAAACCCCTTTTCGTGGCCAGAAGCAGTGTTCTGGGGAACTCTGGTAGATGGGGAAGGCAGTGTTTTAAGATGGGAAGGCTGGCCTGTAAGTAACAGGTTCTAGGTGGGTGTTGGTGCCCACTTCCCAGCAATTTCTTCTAGGCAACTTACGATGGTTCATTCCTTTTGTACTTTGGAACCATAGAAGCTCTTCAGAAACTCCAGGATTTTTTTCTATAATTAACATCATCTGTTGGGGCGGGGGGGAAAGCAACACACATTGGGAACCATCAACAATTTATAAATTGGGCATTTATAAACTGGGTCTGCCTATATTTTAATGGATTTTTCTAATTCTAAATAGTAAGAACACATATTCTTAAAACATGAAACTATATTTTTAACCTAGTGAAAGTAGATCATTTTCCAAATAACTAAAGCAGTACAATATTTGAAAACAACAATAAATTTAAGTAAAAATAAAGGCATTATGGTGTCATCCCCTAATTTGATTATCTCTTTATTTCTTTAAAACCAGCCCTTGGTTGTACCTGAAAATGCTTTTCAAGGGTTATGAAGACCTACCTTTTATGAATACTCTGTAAACCTTTTGTATTAACAGTATCATTTCTCCTGCACTAGACTATAAAAAAATTTTTTAAACTAGAACTGTTTTACATTACCGTTGTACATTTCAATTTATTGGCATTAAAGAAGCCATCCATGTTGCTAGAAACCACTGAAGACCTCACAGTGATGTAGTGAATAAGTAGCACCTGGACATCAACGTTTAATGTCTTAAATTACATAATAAAGTTACTTTTGTTTTAATTTTCACATCCATTAATTTCTAGTGATACATAAAACATGCTTCTCAGAGCCCTTATACAATGAGAATCCTGTTACCGTTTGGGTCCTAGTAGGCCTCACAGTACCGACACTGTACCACTTGCATGCAACTAACATGAAGGGGCGCAAAGAGTTGTTTTGTGACCACCAACAGTGCATGGGCCATAAAGATGCGTTTTAAGAAATTCATGTTGTATAAGGGAGCCTTCTTCGCAATTTAACGTGGTTCTTTTACTATATTTCTTCTCTTTTTATTCCTTTAATTTCTGCTGTTTTAAAAACTGCACCCAAGATGCCTTTGCAGCTTCTCCCGGGGAGGCCCCTGCAGCATCCGAAGGGGCCGCCGCCGCAGCCACCCCAACCCCTGTAGCCGCGGCACTTGATGCATGTTCAGGAAATGGTGGGTTTCAAGTCACGAGCCCGTCTGTTGTTTTTCTGTCCTAATGTGAAACTGCCGTAGTTAGACGGGGCCATATGTGTTTCTAATTTTACTTTCTTCTGAGTAAGAAGTGTCATTCATCGTAGCTGACTAAATAATGCCGGCCCTTAAAACATTAAGACAATGAAGTGCATACTTATCAAAATTGACAATTTCTCAAGATTGACAATTTTTATCAGTGCAAGTATGCCCTCTTAATGTTTTTTTATTCTCTAATGCTATATTGCGACTCTTCTGTAACACAGAGTTCAAATATATAGGCATGTTTTAATGTATTTTCAAAGCTATTGGATTACGTAAGGATTTGAAGAATAACAATCTCTGATGGTAGACTGTAGGCTAATCTTACAAGTACCTTGATGTGTTTAGGTTTCTTAACTTGCGGTAACTGCTAAATTTTCTTTTTTTTTTTCTTTAGAAAAACATCCTAATCACTGACCCCTGCTAATAGGGCAGTAGTTTAGTCCAAGCAGCCTAATGAATGCCTAGCTAGTGGGTAAATATCCATGTCAGGTGTCTCTTACCGTAGTTATGATGCCAGTCTCTCGTCTCTTTCCGTAACTGATGCTGTATGTGTCTCCACTTTCCTTTCCAAAAGACCCCTTTGCCCCGTCCGAAGGTAGTGCAGAGGCTGCGCCCGAGCTGGACCTCTTTGCAATGAAGCCACCTGAGACCAGTGTTCCTGTAGTTACCCCTACAGCTAGCACAGCCCCTCCGGTTCCTGCCACTGCTCCTTCTCCTGCTCCCGCCATTGCAGCGGCCACTGCTGCTACTACCGCTGCTACCACCGCCACCGCCGCCACCGCCACCACCTCCGCCACCACCACCACCACCACCACCACCGCTCCTCCTGCTCTAGATATCTTTGGTGGTAATTTTTTGTTCTTGTCATTGAACTCATTACATCTGGTGGAGTGAATGCTGGTACTTGCGATATACTGCATCCACAGCTATCACTGCATGCACACTTGGTAACTGAATGGTTCTCTAGAAACCATGTGCTGCGTTTGTCAGAATTCCCCAGATGACTAAGTCAGAACTGGAATAGATGCTGTTTCAGGCATCCAACTGAGTAAAGGCATGTGTGTTCTTGGTCTTAGATTTATTTGAGTCTGCTCCTGAAGTCGCTGCAGCGCCCAAGCCGGATGCTGCTCCTAGCATAGACCTGTTCGGTACAGGTAAAGCCAAAGCCACCCTCCCCTCTCTTACGTTAGTGTTCCCCAATGTGTTGGTGACTAAGCTCTTTGTACTCGCCTGTGTGAATGCATTTGTTAGATGTTTGGCTTTGATTTCAGCTTTCTACTTACTTCTGCTTGGTTTTGGTTTGTTTCCCTTTCGGAAGATGCTTTCTCCTCTCCACCACAAGGGGCCTCTCCTGTGCCTGAGAGCTCTCTCACCGCTGACCTCTTATCGGGTGAGTCCTTTTGCCCACATCAAGCCTTCAGATGTCCTGTGGGGGTCACGTGTGGAGAGGGCAATAGGAAAGTGTGCAGTTTGTCCTGGGTCCTCTTAACCAAAAAAAATCACTTTTTAAAATCTCATTCTTTGGCCCGTCACCAACTGAGGAAGGTTAATATTTCAAATCTAACGCAATGAAAAGACAAAACTTTTTTTTTTTCACACTGAAACCTCTGACCTCAAGATGTCAAATTTTATTTTCTTCGGGGAAGTGTGTATTTTTAGATCCATTTGCTTTCCCTTAACTGTCAAGACTGTCTGCATTGTACCGCCTGCTGTTAAACGTGAAATCTCAAGGAGCCGTTTGTCAAGGCTCACGGTTTCATTTTCCTGTGGGTGACGTGCGGTGTTTCCTGTTGTGTGCTTCACTGCAGTGGATACATTTGCGTCACCGGCTCCTGCAACCACTGCCTCTCCAGCAAAGGCGGATTCTTCAGGTGTGATAGACCTTTTCGGGGGTGCGTATCTCTCCTCCTTCAACACTTAACAGTCTTATTTTTCTTCATAATAGTTTATAGATCCTCCCTTTCATTTTTTTAACCATGTGAAGCCATTTCCATCTCTTGGATGTAAACTCCAGTTTTTAAGATCTTTGCCATTTCTTTGCATCATCTTCATCCTCATCAGTTCATAATTTTCCGTGCATGGCCTAACAATTCCAGATGATTGTTTTTTAACTCTTCGTTCATCCCTATGTAGAATCAGCTCATTTGAATTTCTTTCTACTGTTCTTCCCTGGCGATCCTGATCTGTTGGCTAAAGCAACATTTCTAAGTTCTTAAAGGCAATATAAAAATGAACTAAATTCAGAATTGAAAACAAACAAGCCGGTCAAAACTGAACATATAAGCTCTAGATGTCATACATTATTTTGTAGAGTTTATTTATGTTGAGTTTGATGTTTTAAAATCCTTCCAAAGAATTGGAAGGTATTTCACTGATTTAAATGTATTTTCCTCTTCCTGTATATGTTATTTAAAGGCAGGAAAATGTGCTGAATTAACTCCTGAATTACTCCTTTGGATGATTTATTTAAAGTCTTCTGTTAGCAGTAAATGTACAAGGAAAAAATGCAGGATAGAAGTGATTTCTTCATGAAAATCCATAAGTGTGTATCTACTGGCTAAAATATTATCGTTAGCAAGTTAAACCCACACTAAGTACTCTGTGTGCCCTGATGGGTAGGGTACACAAGGGGTGCAAAGATGTCACAGTTTCTGCCATTCAGAGGCTCAAAAATTGTGGCAAATAAACATGAAACCTTGTTGCTGCTGCTTAAATTGTTTTTAAAAAAATTAAGTTTAATAGAATTATAAATGGGAAAGTTTTATTACCTTTGGACAAAATTCTTAACACTTTGATCTTATTTTGATAAATGACAGGATTTAGCCCAAAAGTTTTATCCTTTAAAAAGTTATCTTACTCTTACAAAGGCGTTAATTCTTAACTATTACAGCACTCTTTTGTTTTGAGAGAATAAAGTTATCAGAGTATAATTCAATTCACTCTGTCATTTCACATAGGCGACTAGCTCACCTTACAAAGCTCCATATGTATGCATTTATCTGCAAAACACTTAAATTACTCACTGTACTTACCATTTACACTCTTTTACTTTTTTGCTGCATAATGGATAATGGGTAGATGCATTTGGAACTAGTGCTTCTGAACCCCAACCTGCACCTCAGGCTGCTTCTAGTTCATCAGCATCGGCAGACCTACTAGCTGGTAATTAAAATAAAATGGTATTTTGTGGAAGTTAAGTTTGGATATATTTTTATAAGTAACAGCTATTATATAAATTTTAAGGTGTATGTTTTCTTTGAGACATGAAGTTGAAAAACAAGACATTATATAATTGAAGGTTATTTCCAATAATTTTATGAAATTAGCCTTAAAATCACATTTGTATACAAGCCACCACTGTGGCTCCATGGATGCTTCTAATCTGCCTTACTTTAAGTTAGCACATTTTTTTTGTTTACTTTAGAGCTAATATGCTTATGTTTTAAGCCCTGGCTGGATAGCTCAGTTGGTCAGAGCATCATCCAGATAGGCCAAGGTTGTGGGTTCCATCCCCAGTCAGGGCACATACAAAAATCAACCAATGAGTGCATAAATAAGTGGAACAACAAATCAATGTCTCTTTCCCTCTCCCTCACCCTCTCCTTCTCTCCAGTCCTTTCTAAAATCAATAAAAAAATATTTTTAAAATATGCTTATGTTTGATCATTGATTCTATAATATATAAATCACACTAGGAGAAACTCTTAGATTTCCACCATTGGGTTGAAGCTGCTGCCACCTTTTAACAAGCAGATCATTTTTTTAATCTGTAAATCCCTGGAGTAATCCCAGTTCAACAGGACTATGGTGTGGAATAGATTAGTACAAGATGCCTAGAATTATTGCTCATTGCTAGGATGGGATAGATAGAATAAAAGGAAACATTTCAAGGACTCAAAGACAGTAAAACTGTTGTCTTTCTTGGAGGCAAGGCGACGTGTGCTTAATGATAGCCAGACCTAGAAATTATTATTTTTACAGGCAAAGCACTTGCCAGTTACAAGACCACAAAAGTGAGTTTTGGGTTCTGGTTATCAACTCACAAGACACTGCTGTTTTACCTCGCTCTGACTTAACTTAGAAGGGTGCATAGAGGAAGCATAGCAGCAGCATCACAGAGGACTCAGATACCTAGATGCAGCCTCCTCTGTCCCTCCCCAGTCACCAGAAGGGATGCATTTTGGTCATAATGTCGGTGAGGAGCTGGTGAGAATGTAGGTCCCATAAGCACAGGGAAGCCACCATGTCCAGAGCCTCTCAGCTTAAATTCTCTGCTCGTCATGTAGCCTTTGATAGGGTGACTGGCTCTCGTTTTAGAGTGTAATAGCAATGCTAACACCAGATCTACCAGGGAACATTCATTCTTGGGTGAGTAGTGAGTAATGGCCTCATCAACCTCCAGAGTTGTAGGACATTTGACATGACGGCAAATACTTCCTCAAGAGGCTGCATGGGTTATTACAGCCCCACTCTTGACCTTCCCTTCCATCAGTAATGCAAACTGGATATTTAACAATCTTTCCCAGGGGCAATGGCATTCTTTTATGTCTTTGCCATCCTTTCCTGCAAACAGGACATTCCTATTTGCCAAATCCACTTCATACCAGTGACTGCCAGCTGGTATTTTTCTAAATGACGAAGATTCAGGATTCCACTGTGGACTTGGAAAGTTGCAAATATGACAGGAGGCTGTGCATTTAACACAAACCACAACTGGTTGCTTGGTGGGGAAAAAAAATACTAGCTTATCTGACTTTTCTCCTGGTCCAGATACTCTTCATAGCAGCTTCAAATTGGTCACAGAAACTTTAAGCTCTAGATAAGCCAGTACACTTAATTCAGATATTTAACAGGCTGTAAATGGAAGAATATGTTTTTAGTTAGCACAAACTATGCTGTAGCAATAAGATTTTAACAGGCTGCAGAAACAGCATCATTTTAAATGCCTTTTGAGGGGGAAATGGCCTTGTCAATTTTAAAATGAGATTAGTGATTATAAATTTTTGCTTTGAAGTTGTAATTAAGATTGAAATGGTATGAATAAAATCAAATGTTCTGGCTTTTTGCAGAATTGCAGGAAGCCCTTCTTTCTCTCTGGGTATTCTCTCCAAGTCATTGAGATTACTGGTAGGATGCCGATATTATGCATATCTCAGAGTCTGGCCGGAAACTTGAGAGTTAAATTTATAGCAAATAAAGGTTAATATTTTACACAGTGAAGAATTCAGCTGGCAAACTTCTCTCAATATATACCAGCTGAAAATATAGAGATTTGAAAGATACAGACAGATTCCTGGATGATGGGTATAAAAATGCATTATTAAGGGAGATTAGGTGTGTTGAAGGATATGCCTAACTTCTGAGGTTGACATCAAGCAGGAAAACCATACTCTTCCCTAACAGACACAATTCTGAGGCGACTGCATGATAAGTCTGTGCTAATAAAGGAATGTGTCACATCCCATCTTTAATCCCAAAGGCGGGGAAGATATGAACCAGCCTTATGAGGCTCTTTGTAGTTTCACATTGTCTGCTAATCACAAGACACAAATTACTTTTTTAGCAGAGTCATAGAAGTCCTTGAATGGGTTTAAAATATAAAAATGTTCAGTGTTGAATTAATAACTTAACAATTTTCACTAAATGGGAAGGTCTACAGAGGGCCAATACTTTCATCCTGTGTGGGGCTGGAAAACAGTCTGGAAGTGTCAGACAAAATGTCTCAGGCTATTATTCTTAGCAATATTGACTAGCTCAGATTGATCTTCATAAATGGAATGTGTTGAGAACTGGTTGTACCACTGGGAATAATTGAAATGATACCATCTTTAACATAATGGAGCACATGTGGGTCAGGAGACTATGTGTGAGAGTGTGTTTCACTACCAATAGTTTTAAATTTTCACTCGACTCAAGTAATATGATGGGTTTTGATGTGTCTGCATTAATAAACCTTCATTAAGTGCATAGGCTGTTCCCTTTGAGAAAGATACATGTGTAAGACTAATCATCTGTAATAGAAGGCAGTGATTTTGTAGATGGTTGAGCAATCCAGTTATAGTGTAGGAAAGTTCAAATATGCCTGCAAGACATTCAGAAGCCTACTGATTACTACCTTATTTTCAATTCCATAGAATACTTTTCTTCTTAATGTAATTTATAACCATATCGAAAGAAAAATTAGTGGTTTCAGTTTATTATTTGTTTCTATTCCTGGACCCTAAAACTTTTCACTTAACAGAAGGAGTACCCCAAACTTCTTACTAATGTCTATAATTTTCTTGTTTAGCTCTTCATTAAGAGTATAGCAATAGATTTTCCTTTAAGATAATCAGTTGATTATTTTATGTCACTTTATACCTTTTTAATTAAGCTAGGTTTGTGAGGGCACCTACTTCATAGCAACTGAGTATAATAGAGAAAGTCATCTTCTCAGATCTTTGTCAAATTTATAAACCCATAGGAAGGTACAAGTCTGGCATTACTCCTGACCGTGGGAAAGAGGCTGTGTAGTATGATGAACAAGTATCTAGAAGATTCTGTGTGGAATCCTGGCTCTGCATTTGCCATCATTGACCTTGGGCAAATTACTTAACCTCTCTGGCCTCAGTTCCCTCATCTGTGGAACTTCATGGGGTTGGTGTTAGGATTAAATTAGCTAAAGTATGTTTTAGGTTGAACAACATAAAATTGCTGCTGTTGTGGGACCAAAATGGTCCAATATAGGAAATTCATGTGGTTCAACCTAATAAATGCATAGAACAGTGCCTGGCACCTGGTGAGCCTCATGCCAATTGGTTTTACCCTTTAATGTCTTAGAGAAGGCACTGTTACTTTTTGTTGTTGTTGTTGAATTGTGTTATTTACTTACCTATGGAGAAAATCTACTTCTATTACGAAGTTTAGCAGTACTAAGCAGATGAGCCCTGTGTCAAAGCATACATTTTTCTCTTTCTACTACTTAATCTTGGGTAGGTGTGTTAACTTCTCTTGCACCATTTCTTCCAGCCATGGAAAGATAGGCTTGAATCAGATGATGCGAAGGCCCTTCCCAACACTAATCTGATGGGATTCTAGGATACGTTGTCTTTTCTTGGCCAAGTTTTAAGAAGCTGAGCATCAAGTACAATTGTCTCCACACTCACCTGTAACAAGAAGAAGCACCTCATAGAATAATTGCCTAATAAGCACAGCCATATTCCAACTTAGAGGTGTGGGATGTTTCCAAAAAGTTAGCATTAACACAGCCTACCTCCTTAAAACCAAAATGGCCACATCCACAAAAAATAATTACTTTTGGCCTATCTTTGCTTCAGACTGATATTAGTTCTTAAAAATATAAAGAATGTCTTTTCTTCAATTAGGAAAGTTCCATGATGCTTATGTCACTCAAATACTAAAATCACTTAAAGTGAACTTTAAAAACCACCTTCTAATAGGTAACAACTTTCCAAATTACTATTTTTTATACATATGCAAGGAAAGCTTAAACCCAAATCCATATCAATTTCCAGGAGCAACATGACTTGAACATTATTGTCTGCTTTAGGAAATAGTACCCAAAGAATTTCAATGGGAGCCATTTTCAAACTTATAAATTGGTTTTATGGAATGCAAGCTTAAGGATATTTTTTGAGCATTCCTGATGTTTTTTTCATAAGCAGTTTCTGAAGAAGAGCAGATATGGCTAGATTAGAAAGGAATATACATACCCAAACTGAGTATAAAAAAAACTCCTGGTAGTAATAAATTCTTTGATAATAGAACATCATCTCAGCTCTTACTAAGAAATCACTTCACAAGTTGCATATTTTTGTACAGATGAGCTCTGCTTCTGCTTTTGTCTGGGGGTGGAGAGAAATGATTTGCTTCTAGTATCAAAAGATAAATATGTAATTTGAGGTTTCCTTACTTTATAATAGTCTGATTTCTCCTCACCTTTTATATTCAAACTAGAGGACCAGTGCACAAAAATTTGTGCACTTGGGGGGTCCCTCAGCCCGGCCTGTGCCCTCTTGCAGCCTGGGAGCCCTCGGGGGATGTCCACTTGCCAGCGGGGAGCAGGCCTAACATCCTTAGCAGTCTGACATCCTTAGCGCTGCTGAGGAGGCGGGAGAGGCTCCCGCCACCACTGCTGTGCTGGCAGCTGGCAGCCTGGCTTGTGGCTGAGCAATGTGTGTCATAGTGACCAGTCATTCCCAGTCGTTCTGCTGTTAGGGTCAATTTGCATATTACCCTTTTATTATGTAGGAAGTTTCCTTCACTCCATAAACATTAATACAGGGTTTCAGGCATTGTCTGACTATTAGTAGAAAAGGTGAGAAAAGAAGACACAGTTCTTGACATCAAAAGATCCTCCCTGGGGTGGGTGGGTGGGTCTGGGGGTGAGAATAAAGAATTATGATGGGGCTTGGGTGGAGCACATATGTACTTGGGGTGGGTGGGGAGGGGGTAGTTGTGGCTGATAACAGTATAAGGCAAGGAATCCCTCTCAGAGCAGGCATCTGGCTCACTATGATGATACAATAAGCAGCAACCTAGTTTGCAGAGATGGAGAGGGAATCAGAGCCAGAAGAGCTTGATTGCTATGCAAAGGAATCTGCACTCCATGAATCTGAAAGTTATGTGAATCCAGGGAAGGATTTTAGGCAAGTAACTTTATCAACATTTTCCACTCAGAAAAATCACTGGCTGCACTACAGAGACAGGACTGAAGGAAGTCCAAATGAGAAGCCCCACTGGGCGACTTTATGAAACCTGAGAGCCGTGTTGGGCGAGCCTTCACTTGGCAGTAGCAGCAAGGGGACCAGAACATATGAAAGATATTAAAAAGAATTTGGTGGCAGAAAGAATGCACACATATTTTTCTGATTTTATTTTATTATCATACTGGTTCAATGTGTACAACTAAGCATTTTCTAACTACCTGGTATTGTGATTTGAAGAGTCAAAGTTTAAATATAATGAAAATAATTATCTGAATTTTAACTCGGGTGAGACCCTCTTAGCTTTATGTGCTCTACTGTATTCATAGATTTGGTTGCCACGGGTTCTCTTAACAAAGATATATATTCTTGTGTGCTATCTTGTTTCCAGTCAACTAAAATCTCTCATTAATACATGATAGGTGTCAACATACTTGAAAAACTTGTAATAACCTATAACTTCCCAGGTGTCATTGACTTCTCTCATCTACATGCATTCAATTCCTTTCTGTCTTCTATAACTTTTTCTGACTCTGTTTTTATGGCCTTTACCCATGGTTAGTTGTTTCTGCTTATTTTTTTTTCTGGAACTGCTTTTTCCTAGGATTTGGGGGTTCCTTCATGGCCCCTTCTCCATCACCAGTGACTCCAGCCCAGAATAACCTGCTACAGCCCAATTTTGAGGCAGCTTTTGGAACAACGCCTTCAACTTCTAGCAGCAGCTCCTTTGATCCATCAGGTGAGACAGTGGTTTTCAAACATTCTTTTAATTTGTTCTGATTATAAAATAAACCGCCTAAGGTTAGTATGATAATCAGGAAATGTCTACGCAATACTGAGTGATGACCTTATTTTAAAAACTGTTCAATAAATAAATTCAGTAACTTAAGTGAATATTTTTAGTACATTTTGGTGGCTTTAAGAATAACTTTTAATTCCTTTCTGTGTTTCTGTTTTTAATTTTTTTGCAGAAATCTAACTTAACACGCACACCATCTATTGCATGAGCTTACATGCACACGGTTTAGAGATGGTTAAAGGAAAACAAGTACTCTGTACTAAATCTTTGTACAGTATCTGAATGTGTGGACACTCCCCCTGCTGTTGCTTACACCCTCTGAAGCTTGCATAGTTCTTGGTTTTTTGAAGTTGAGACACAAATAGTATTCTTTGCCTGCCTTTAACCTTTCATCCTGCTGTCATTTTGTTTGTATTCTCTTCCATTCTACTCTTCCCATGCTGGGTCCTTACTACAAATTTTCAATTGGTGAGTTTTTGGCAATTAAATGTGTTTCAGAAACACCCTAAATATATGCCCTGCCTGACAATTTGGTTGCTTCCATTGCCAGTGCCTAGTTGAATGCTGTTCTTTTTTAATTTAGAATCATTGTATAGTAGTATGTATGGTAAATATGCATAGTTTTTTAATAAAAATTAACAACCACAAAATCTTTGACATGGATATTAGCAATAACTTATGCAAATCCCATGAATCTGCATTTTAAATGGCCTTCTTATGTTCTAGGAACTAGACAAGTAGTAATTAGTTATTACATGGTAATCAGGAACCGTGAATAATGGCATGGTTCCTAGTACTGAAATAGTGTTTACTTTAAATATTCCCTTAAAGTTAGAACCAAAAGTGAGTGCTATACTGGAGAAAAAAATTAAAATTCTTCTAAAATATGGTCAACTCTTTTTCAGATACTTATTAATAGGTATTGACCATTATATCAGGTTTTATTTCGACACTGATTTCATAGGGAACTAAGAGATTTGGCCTTCTTTACTCATTTAAGAATTGTTTTAAGTTGTTTATGTAATAGTTTCAACAAAGACTTTTTTTTAAAAGTAAGCATTGTAGAACTTTAGAGTAAACCAGTTAGGCTTTGCTAAATCACTACCATTTTGAATAAAACATGTTTTAGTGATAGCTTTTAATGAGTAACCATGGCTACCAATTATTGAGTGCCTATGTACAGCAAATGTTATAATGAAGACATGACATGCATTATCTAATTTAATCTTTACAACAAAGCCATGTAGTAGTAGTGGTGGTACTTTTCCCACTTACAGATGAGGAAATTAAAGCTCAGACAGAAACTTTCTCAAAGACATACAGCTAGTGAGGTGTGTAGCTGAGTTGGAGCTCAATTCTGACTCCAAAGTCTGTGCTCTTTCCTGTACATTACACAGATTTTTTTCCATCTTTGTTCATGTTCATTAGTATTTCCATACTTTATGAGTAGACTTATGTAGAGATGTTCTTTTTGGTGTTATGGTCATGATAAGTGTGAATTACAAGCCTTCTTTTATAAGATTGTATATTCACTTGTTTCCATAGTTGTTTTTTTAAGACAGTTTTCCCTTTAATTTTCCATATGCTCTATTTTTTTTTCAATTATTCTGAACCTGGTCTATTTGATTTCCAGTGTTTGATGGTCTAGGTGACCTTCTGATGCCAACCATGGCACCAACTGGGCAGCCTGCACCCATCTCGATGGTACCTCCTAGTCCTGCAGTGGCAGCAAGCAAACCTCTTGGGAGTGATCTTGACTCGTCTCTTGCCAGCTTAGTAGGCAGTGAGTCATATAGTTTTATTTAACTGAATCATGTGTGATTTTCCCCCTGTCTTTTCCTATGTGTTGTTTCTGGATTCACTTGTGGGTGAGTGTATTAAGGAGTGGGCAGAAATTCTTAGTGCTTTACCCAGTACAGCTCCTTGGAAGGTAAGCAGTCTCTATACCATAGTCTTACAAGCAGTACCCAGGCCATAATTAATAATTAATCTAAATTATCCAAGGTATAGTTAGCATGTGCACTATGAAGTCAAGTGCATTGTGTATAATAAGTACTTAAGTTTTCATTTCATTTGGAAATGAGAACACAGAATAACTTAAATACAGTATGTTTACTAATTGAACAGCCAAGTGCGTTTTAGTTATTCATTCAACAAATATTATTTATTGAATACTGGGCATTCTTCCAGGCTTGAGAGAGAAAATTAGTGATCAAAACAGGTATAAATTTCTGTTTTTATGGTGCTCTGAAATGGCAAAGACAAACATTAAACATTTTCAAATTGGTAAATTCTATAGTGTGTTAGGTTATAAGTCCCATGGGGGAAAAACAGAACAGGCAAAGAGGGGTAAAGAGTGCCACAGAGGGGGGGTGAGAGTAGGCCTCACTGAGAATGTAAAATTTGAGCAAAGATTTGAAGATAAAGGAATGAGCCATATGGATATCTGAAGGAGAACATGTGCAGGCTAAGGAGACAGCCAGTGCCAAGACATTGGGCAGAAGATTGCCTGGCATATTCAAGGAACATCAATCAAGGAGACTGTGGCTGGAGGTAGGTACATGAAAGAGAGAGTCTTAGGAGGTGAGGGCAGCTATGATAAAGACTGGCCTTTTATTTCAACTCTGAATTTGATTTTTTTAATTAAGGTGAATGGGATTAGCATTGCAAATACCTTTCATTTCACTTGAGGCTGTATCAAAAGTTTAGCATATCATTTATACACAATTTTTTTCTATCCATTACCCTATGGATATACTTTTGTTTTCCATTCAGCATCCTCAGTCTGGGCATCCATGAAAAATGCTTTGATGACAGCCATAGAGAGATTATTTTAGTATTTCTTCCTACTCTAAAATATTATCCCACTGATGGATAGTCTGCAGTGGTAACTGCTTTTGCTGGACACTATAATATACCGCCCAGACTCTTCTTCAGAAATAGAGGATTTTCACCTCTAGCTTCTGAGAGTGCCCTCAGCACACAGCTCACAGATGCTTCCACCTTTGATATTTATCTCAGCTGAAGAAAGCTGACCAATAGCCAAACAATCTTGATAAAGAACAAATTTGAAGCACACTTTTTAATATCAGAACTTATACAAAGCTATAGTAAGTAATCAGGACAAATGGTACAGTATAGACATAGAAAAATAGACCAATAGCATAGAATGAAGAGCCCAGAAATAAACCTCACATACAATGTTAAATGATTTTCTAGGTTTGCAGGACCATTCAGATGGGAAAAAATACTCTATTCAAAAAACGTGCAAGTCAAATGGATAGCCACATGCAAAAGACTGAAGTTGGGCCTCTTCTTTATACCATCCACAAAAATCAATTCAAAATGAATCAAAGACCTAAATATAAGAGATAAAACTATAAAACTCTTAGAGAAAAAAAAATCTAGGCGTATTGACCTGGGATTAGGCAGTGACTTCTTAGATATAATACCAAAAATAGTCAATCAAATAAAAATAAATTAATAAGAATGCATCAAAATTAAAAACTTTTGTTATGAATTATACCATTAAGAACCCACATAATGAGAGAAAATATTTCCAAGTTATATATCTTATATGGGACTTGTAGCCATAATATTAAAGAATTCTTACAATTCAGTAATAAAAAGACAAATAATTTTAAAATTGACAAAGGATTTGAATAAACATTTCTTCAAAAATGATATACAGTGGCCCACAAGTACATGAATCGATGTTGAACATCAGGGAAATACAAATCAAAGCCACATTGACAGACCACTTCACACTCACTAGGAATGCTATTATCAAAAAAGAGAGTAACAAGTGTTGGCAAGGATGTAGAGAAATTAGAACTCTCAACTGTTGCTGGTAGGGAAATAACATGATGCAGCCACTTTGGAAACAGTCTTGTAGTTCTTTAAAATAATTAATTCAAAATGGATCATAGATTAAATGTAGGAGCCAAAACTATAAAATTTTTAGAAGAAAATATATGAATAAATCTTTATAACCTTGTTCTTAGATATGACACCAACAGCACAAGCAACAACAGAAAAAAATAGATAGGGCTACATGTGATACCATTAAGAAAGTGAAAAACAGCCCTAGCCGGTTTAACTTGGTCGATAGAGCGTCAGCCTGTGGACTCAAGGGTCCCAGGTTCGATTCCAGTCAAGGACACATGCCCAGGTTGTGGGCTTGATCCCCAGTGGGGGGTGTGCAGGAGGCAGCCAATGAATGACTCTCTCTCATCATTAATATTTCTATCTCTCTCTCCCTCTTCTTTCTTCTCTGAAATCAATAACAATATATTTTTTTAAAAAGAAAGAAAGTGAAAAACAACAGAATGGGAGAAAACATACATCTAGTAAGGGACTTTTATTCAGAATGAATAAAGAACGCTACACCTCAATACTGTAAAGACAAGTAACCTAATTTAAAAATAGTCAAATGACATAAACGTTTCTCCAAAAAGTATATGTCCACTTTGTACATGAAAAGATGTTCAGCATCAGTCATTTGTGGAATGCATATCAATACCACAATGAGATATCACTTCACACCCATTAGAATGTCTATGATAAAAAAGACATTATAACTAGTGTCTGTGAGGATGTGGAGAAATTGAAACTCTCTGACATTGCTGGTGAGAAGGCAACATTGGGCAGCTACTGTGGAAAGCAGTTCCGCAGTTTCTCGAAATATTAAACCTCGAGTTACCATTGGGCAGACAGTGCACCATATGACAGCTAGAAAGCTCCTCCCCCGGATCTCTGCTCAGCTCTGCACAAGTCTCACCTTCTCCAAGAGACCTTCCCTGAGCATCCTGTTTAGTACTGCCTGCCCTCACTCTCATCCTATGCCACCAGATCCTGGTCTTTCTTTTCATGTTTCCATAGGCTTTCCATTTTACCTTCTAACCGCCTACATAATTTACTTTATTATTCTTTTATATATGTTGTTTTATCATCCATCTTACTCCATTGGAATGTAAGTTCATCCAGGATTGGGATTTATTTTTTCCCTTCACTATCATAACCCAAGCACTTAGAACAGTGCCTGGTGTATATGTAGGGGCTCAATAAATATTGGCTGACTTAATAAATGAACTGAGATTAGAGCAGAACGATGAAGCTGGTTGTGTCTGGATCCTCAAGACGACCCTCCCATTCACTGATTCACTAGAAGGACTCGGGGGACCCAGCACATGTCTGTACTCACAGCTAAGATGTATTACAGCAGCTGGTAAGGACGCACAGCTGGATCATCGGGGAAAAGACACAGGCAGAGTCTGGAGGAATCCATGCTCAGACTTCCTTACACTCTCTCATTCCCAGGAGGGGAAGGATATAGAAATGTGGCCACGTGTGTGATGTATTTGCCCAAGGAAGCCCTTTAGAGACTCAGCACCCAGGATTTTTCTTGGATGCTGATCATGTGCTAAAGTTCAGTCTTGAAGAAGGAAAGCAGGTGTTCAGCATAAACCACGTTGTTTGTATGGTTTAGACACAGCAAGCCACCCTTATCATGAAGCAAAGTTTTATCTCAGTGTAGAGAATAATTTACTAGCTAGGTTCCCAGATGCCAGCCACATAGACCTTTCTAAGATAGCTGTCTCCAGCCTGCTGTGTTTACTCTTTTTTTCTGAACACGAATTGACATTAAAATATGATCCTTAAGTATAATGTAAAGTAAAAGAAAATGTTAGATTTGTGAATGTTTCCTGACATAGTTTCTCCTTTGTATAACTGAATGTAGTCATTCCTAGGCAAAATATGGACTTTTTCTAGACCTCTGAGTCTTTGATCTTTTAAATGTCATATCATTTAAGCTGAGTATAGAGTTTTAAATTCTTTTTTTCTTTTATCCATTTATAGATCTTGGGATTTCTGGCACCACATCCAAAAAGTAAGTACTTTTTAAGCTATCTGATTTTGTTGAGACAATGTATTTGTACTTATTTGAGACTATCAAACGTTGTTCTCATTAAAGTAATTACTCATTCTCAGGCTAGGTAATTTCAGAATTGGTTTTTATTTTATTCTGGGTTTTTGTTTTTGTTGTTTTCTACTGGAACATCCAAACTGTTGGCTATGACAATGAAAAGGAATAATATATTTTAGTCTCCAAGATTGTCATGAACTTTTATCCTATATAATAAAAGTGTAGTATACAAATTGTCCTCTCAACCGGGAGTTCGACCGGGAGTTCGACCAGGGGGTGGGGCCAGACAGGGGAAGGGAGGGAGGCCCTGGCTGACAGCCGGCAGCCACTAGGGACCCTACCAGTGTACGAATTTTATGCACTGGGCTTCTAGTCTAGAAATACTGGGGAATTGTGGTTTGAATAATTTAATAGCTTTAAATTCCAAACTCATTACAATATTCCTAATTAACATTGATTTTTAAGTCTCTCATGGAGGATCAATTTTAAGGAAGTATGGTAAGAATGATAAACAGTGTACCCTTTTTTAGATTCATATTTCAACATCTGAAATTGGGATCCATTTTACCAATATATGGTATCTTACAGTCATTGTAATGCAGGTTGTAGTTATGATATAGTTGTGTGAAACCTTCTGTGGATCCAGAAAGGGACATCATGGATGCACCTCAAATTCAACAAAGTGTAGGTATATAGTATTTATGATACAGTTATTTAGTATTTTTTATAACCAGTGAAGGACTCAGTTAAATTTGTGGCATATTTTTCTATTAGAAGTGATAGGGGGAGTGGGGAAAAAAGGAGACATATGTAATGCTTTCAACAATAAAGAATTTAAATTAACAAAAAAAGAAGTAATAGAAAATTCCTTTTATCATTGAGGTCCAGACTCTAAATTATTTTTGTCAAATGCTTTAAAGCTTTCTTAGATACGATATGTTAAGCGTCTTCTATAAGTTTTACTCTGTGTTCTTTATTATCACTGGACTCAAACAGACTGCTTCTACTCAAATAAAAGTATCTCAGGAATCACACATCATTCTTTTCTGATTGGTGTGTTTTTTGTGTGTTTTGCATGCTTGATTTTAGGGGAGATCTTCAGTGGAATGCTGGAGAGAAAAAGTTGACTGGTGGTGCCAACTGGCAGCCGAAAGTGGCCCCAGCAACCTGGTCCACGGGAGTTCCATCAAGTGCACCTTTGGTATGTAGCCCCTGGGGGCCGGGGCAGTGGGGGAAATTTGCCAGCTCCCCAGTGTGTACAACACAGTGCATTTTGCTTAATTTTGCTACTGACACTGTACTTTTCCATGCACATCGAAGAAATATAAGCAGGATGCAATATTTACCAAACTGCAAATCTTATTGACTTTATACTTGATAAAGATTATGACCTATTTTTTAATTTTAATTATTTCAAAATAGTATATATGCTTCTTGAGATACTTGTTTTATATTTGTACAATTATGGAAATAATTTTTCAAAATCATTTAATGACATTGATCATTATTTATATTTTATCATATTTCTTGCCCAGATTTCTTGATTGTCTTAAGTAATGACAGCTTTTTTTCTTACCAGAAAGATTGGGCAATTTTCCACTGTGTAAGTGAACTTTCATTTTAAATCACTATTAATTCTTCTCACCATTTCAAAAACTGAAACTGCTAACACCATCTTTTCTATAAAATTTAAATAGGTTTTATTTCTGTATATCAAATTTCTATTAATATATTAATGCCACCATTCATTCTATGAAATAGCATGTCACTGGTAATAAAGACTAATTATTATTTTATGAAATTTGCTACCATAAAAAAGACATTACCAAGGGTAGCAAAACTTACTGTTTTCCTATATACGCCCCATAATTAGCAAAACTAGGCTAGTTGCTATTTCCCAAGTTCACTTGTAATTTTTCACCTTTACTTACCACCTTCTTCTGTCTATATCACACCCATCTCAAAGGCTTTCTTGATGTCATACTCTCCTTATTGTCCTTATTGCCTGAATTAATTCTAACTATCACCCACCAATCCCAGCCAAACAAACATGTATGGAGGTGATTAATATAAATAGAATATAAACATTTTAGATAGACTCTATTAAAACTATTGTGTTTCAGAAATTAATTTCAATATCTAAGTTTTGGAATTGAGAACATATTGTATTTTAAATAATTTTATAAATAGTAACATTTTTATATGTAAGCAGTTTTATAAATAAAAAGAAGTTCAAACCAATCTGAATAATGCCTTTTGAGTCAAAAGTCATTAAACAGAACAGTGTTCACTGAATTATAATTTATACCAGCCGTGGGCAAACTACGGCCCGCGGGCTGGATCAGGCCCATTTGAAATGAATAAAACTAAAAAAAAAAGACCATACCCTTTTATGTAATGATGTTTACTTTGAATTTATATTAGTTCACACAAACACTCCATCCATGCTTTTGTTCCGGCCCTCTGGTCCAGTTTAAGAACCCATTGTGGCCCTCGAGTCAAAAAGTTTGCCCACCCCTGATTTATACCATAGTTTCTACAGGAAAATACATTCTGTTCTGGAAACCCACTTCCTCTTATCTCCTCACCCCCGCCAGTGGTGGTAGTGAGAGAGGATATTCAAGGACTAATATTTTCTTTGGTGAGTTCAAAGTCTGAAAGAACTTAACTTTAAGTGGTTTCCTAGCTGATAACAATGAAAAAATTGCCTATTGTATCTAGGTATTTATTTCTTTAAATCTTTCTTTGCATTATTTAAAAACAATGCTTAAGAAGACCATTTTTTTGTATTTAGCAATACAATAAAGAGTTCCATTTTAAATTTTACAAAGGATACTTAGTAGAAAACTAAATCTCTTTTTAAAACTGATGTATGACTAAGATGACCACGTCATTTATTGTTCAAACTAGGGCTCATTTATGGCTGAAAGGGAATGTAATTCTTACCCTGGGATCCCAAGCATTTACCTGTGGTTGGTGACTCAAATAGATGCTGAGACCAAAGGGGGCTGCACGCCATTCTTCAATACAAAAACATTTGAGAGTCACTGTCTTGTTTGGGGTACAAGGAAAGCAATTCAATTAATGTATAAAATCCCTAATGAAAGAAAAAACTTCTTTAGAACTGGTCTTGAATACTATCTAATCACATTAAATCTCACAATTTATAGTATCATTACCAAATTAAAGGAACTAATTTTCCTATTCTGTTCTATGCAAAATTAAAGAGACCTTGTGTGCTCTTCTGAGAAGTTAATACTTTAATAGTGGTGCCCTTTTCAGCAGGATCAAGTTGTTGTTTTTGTGTGTTTTTTTTCAAATATATTTTTATTGATTTTAGAGAGGTACAGATAGAAAGATGAGAGAGAATCATTGATCGGCTGCCTCCTGCACACCCCATTGGGGACCAAGCCTACAACCGGGGCATGTGTCTTGACCACGAATCGAACTGTGACCTCCTGGTTCATAGGTCGAAGCTCAACCATTGAGACACTCCAGCCCAGGCAGGATCAAGTTTTTAATTGTTTTTTAACAAGTTAATTCCAGGACAGTCAAGGTGATAGCAGTATCTAAGATGGATTGAGGGGAGTGGAGAAAGGGTGGTGAGAGTACTGATATTTGGCAGATCAGCTGTAGGTTAAAAAAAAAATGGTTGAGAGCTTTAAGTGAGGGGGAAGGAAGACAAGAAGAAAAACTCTCTGATAGAATCCACACAATTGTGGGTCCTTGTGAATGAAGCCACCCAGACAGTGGTTGCCCAAGTTTCTATATGGGACAGTTTGCTAAATAATGAGGCCATTAACCAAGAAGGGGAATAAGAGAGAAGTATGAGAGACAGAGAGAGACAGAGACAGAGAGAGAGAGAGAGAGAGAGAGAGAGAGAGAGAGAGAGACTGACTTTAAAAATACTAGTAGTATTAGGTTGGAGACCTTCCCTGGCCATTACCTCCCCTGAGATCAAGATTTGAACCATATAGGTGGTGAATTCATCAAATACTTAACAACTGCTTTGCTTCTTCAGGGCACAGGGCTGCCACTTATCTGATTGGCAGAGGCACCATCACTGAGACTGAGATTAATAGTCTCATTTTTATTTTAAACCTCAAAACTCCATATGCCTTTTTATGAAGTGGAAAACTTTAAATTTTTAGTAAGCTCCAGAAACTTAGAGACAGTAGGTTTGAGCATAAAATACCTACAGCAGCTCTGGAAAGAGAAATGAGAACAGAAATAATTTATTAGGAGGGCAGAGTTACCTGTAGTTATTTCCTTTGTTTATTCTCCTTAACACTCAGGCAACAATATAAAGGCTCTCATATGCAGAGTGATTTTATATTTATTAACTCTCAGCCTTATTTGTAGTCTATACAAATTCACTACGGTTACTGCAAAGCTCGTGTTTCTTAACAAAGCTCTGGCTTTGCTTTTACCTCAGAAATCACTCCAAGGGCCTCTGGCTTCCCTCCACCCTGTTCTTCCATTATTCTATTCCTTATGTTTAAGTGTCTTTTTCTGAGAATACCGAAGACAAAGAGGAGAGACAGCCAAGCTTGTGCTTCAGAAGCAGCAAAGCAGTGTTTCCAAATTGTCCTGGTCTTCTGCAGGCCTTTACTTTTGAGTAGGAAATTGAAGAGGCAGCAGAGAGTGTGCCTTTTACAGTTTTTATCCATAAACAAGAGCTAAGGTTGCTTTTCCAAATTTGTTTTGAATTTCCCTCAGTTGTGGCTTGGAGGTGCAGCTATAAAATTTTTCAGATCAGAGAACTGGAATGAGATCGAGAAGCCTTAACAGGACTTGACTGTTAGGAATCTGTCTGCTGGCCGGACTCTGTCATCATGGCCATCGAGAGCCCTGCATTTCCAGAGCCTCTTAGTCCTGCTTCCCAGTGCACAACAGGCCTCTCAAGTTCCCATCGTACAAAGTGAGAAGGTGCTTGCAATTCAGAAGTATGTGCATTTTACAGGAAATCACAGAACCTGCCGTTCTCTCCCTAAAAACAACAAATCTTTATTTGCCTATAGATAAAATATTCAGTTGAGGTTGAAAAAGAAAACAATTTAAAACCTTAGGAAAAATAATATTTGGAGAGGAAATTTTTTAGTTAATCTACCATTTGAGCAAAATGACAAATTAAGACTCTCTTGAAATTATTTGACCCAAGCTCATTTTGTTGTGATAACTAATAAAAACCTTTTTTTCTTTTATTTCCTTAAGTCCCAATGATATAATTCAGGTAAATAATTAAATTATTATTTACAATTCTGATAAGTGACACGGTTCCAATAAATTATATAATTCTGGGTCTGGTGAATAGCTTACCAAACCTCACCTGTTGAAATGATGAGTAAAGAGTGAATCTGAAATATAATACTTGTAGGGGGAGCAAAATAGCTTTCCCTCTCCCCTTCCAGTCCATGAACACAGCATACTTTCCATTTATCTAAGTCTTCTTTAATTTCTTTCTACAATGTTTTATAGTTGTCAGTGTATAAGTCTTGTACTTCTCTTTGTAAATGTATTGCTTAGTACCTTATTATTTTTAATGCTACTCTAAATGAAATTGTTTTTGTAATTGTGTTTTTTATTGTTCATTGCTAGTGTACAGGGAACTGATTTTTGTATATTGATTTTATATTCTACAACTTGGCTAAACTTACTTATTAACTCTGATAGTTTTTTTGTGTATGGATTCCTTAGGACTTTCTATCTATAAAATCATGTCACCTACAAATAGAGATAGTTTGATTTCTTTCTTTTTTCCCATCCCCTCCCCTTTGGCAACCATCAGTTTATTCTCTATATCTATGGGTCTGTTTCTTTTTTGTTCCGTTTATTCATTTGCTTTGTTTTTTTAGGTTCCACATATAAATTAAATGATAATTGTCTTTCTCTGACTTATTTCACTTAGCCTTCTAGGTCCATCCATGTTGCCACAAATGACAAGATTTCATTCCATTTTATTGCTGAATAATATTTCATTATATCTATCTATATATCTATATCAATATCTATCTATCTACCCATATACTAGAGGCCCAGTGCATGAAATTTGTACACTCGGGCAGGGCGGGGGGGGGGGGGGGGGGGGGTCCTTCAGCCCGAGTTGCAAAAAGGCACAGACCATGCTGAGGGATCCCATCAGTGCACAATCAGGGCCAGGGAGGGCCTTGGGAGCTTGGCCAGCCAGGGAGGGACCACAGGAAGGCTCCAGGGCGTGCCCCGCCTGTCTCGCTCAGCCCCTATCAGCCAGACCCCAGCAGCAAGCTAACCTACCAGTCGGAGCGTCTGCCCCCTGGTGGTCAGTGCATGTCATAGCAACTGGTCGACTGTCTGCCCCCTGGTGGTCAGTGCATGCTATAGTGAGCGGTTGAGCAGCCTTAGCATATTATCCTTTGATTGCTTGAAAGGACGACCAGACACTTAACATATTAGACGTTTATTATATAGTATATATATATATATATATATATATATATATATTTGTCTTTATCCATTTACTTGATGAACATCTAGTTTACTTCCATATCTTGGCTATAACTAGTAAATCTGCAGTGAACATAGGAGGCATATATCTTTGCAAATTAGTGTTTTGGTTTCTTCAGATAAATACCCAGAAGTAAAATTGCTGACTTGTGTGGAAGCTTTATTTTAAAATTTTAAAGGAACCTCCATACTCTTCCACAGTTGCTGCACCAGTTTATAGTCTCACCAACAGTGCACAAGAGTTCCCTTTTCTTGACATCTTCACCCACACTTTTTGTTTGTTGATTTATTGATGGTAACTTTTCTGACAGGTGGGAGGTGATATCCCATTGTGGTTTTAATTTGCATCCCCTGATGATTAGTGATGTTGAGCAACTTTGCATATGTCTATTGACCATTTGTATGTCCTCTTTAGAGAAATTTCTATTCACATCTTTTGCCCTTTCATCATATGTATCATCAGAAAATATGTTCTCCCATTCAGTAGCTTGTCTCTTTGTTTTGTTGGTGGTTTCCTTTGCTGTGCAAAAACTTTTTAGCTTGATGTAGTCACATTTGTTTTTCTTTTGTTCAAGGAGACATATCCAAAAAGATATTGCCAAGAGTAAAGTCAAGGAGTTTACTGTCTATATTTTCTTCTAGGAGTTTTATGATTTAAGGTCTTATATTTAAGGATTTAATCCATTCTGTGTTTGTTTTTGTATGAGGTATAATAAAGTAGTTCAATTTAATTTTTTGCAAGTGTCTGTCCAATTTTTCCAGCACCACTTGCTGAAGCGACTGTATATCCTTGCCTCCTTTGTCATAGATTAATTGACCATATAAGTATGTTTCTTCGATTCTTACCTGGTTGATATTTATTTCTCTTTCTTACCTAATTGCCCTGATTAGAACATCCAGTATATCTTTGTCTTATTATTAAGGAGAAAGCTTTTAGTCATTCAATATTAAGTACGATGCTAAGCATAGTTTCTTCTTAGGTGCCTTTTATCAGGTTGAGGAATTTTACTTCTATTCCTAGTTTGTTGAGTGTTTTGTTGTGTCCATGAAAGGGTGTTGGATTTTATCATACGCCTTTTTTGCATCCCCTGAGATGATCATGTGGGATTTTTTTTCTTAAATTATTAATATGACATATTACATTGATTGAACATACCTTGAATTCCTTGGTGAAACCTCATGTGGCCATGATGTATAATATGTTGCTGGATTCAGTATGCTTATTTTGTTGAGAATTTTTGCATCAGTGTTCATAAAATATAATGATCTGTAGTTTCCTTTTTCTATGATATTTTTGTCTGGCTTAGGTATCAGGGTAATAATTGGCATCAAAGAATGATTAAGAAATACTCTTTTTTAGAGAGAGAGCTTGAGAAGGATTACTATCAATTCTCCTTCATACATTTAAACACACTCACCAGTGAAGCTATCTGGTTTTGGGCTTTTCTATGGTGAAAGTTTTTTATTACTGACTCAGTCTCCTCACTTACTATACATCTATTTAAACTTTCTATTTCTTCTTGTAGTTTGTGTATTTATACGAATTTTATAATCTTATCTAGGTTATCTAATGTTTTAGTATATAATTTATCATAATATTCCTTTACAATAATTTTTATTTCTGCAAGGTTGGTAGTAATGTCTCCACTTCCATTCCTCATTCTGATTAATAAGTTTTACTCTTTTTTTTCTTGGTTTGTCTACTGCAAGTTTGTCTGTTTCATTGATCTTTTCAAAGACTCAAGTTTGATTTCTTCTGTTTTCTACTTTGTTTTTCTATTCTCTATTTCATTTATCTCTAGTCTAATATTTATTATTATTTCCTTTGCTTACTTTGGATTTAATTTGTTCTTAAGATTGAAGTTTAAGTAATTGATTTGAGATCTCTCTCCTGCATATGAACTATAAATTCCTATTTGTATACCTCACAATTTTTTGTTGAAACTTGGGAATTTTGAATATTATAATGTGGCAACTCAAAATCAGATTCTACCCCTTCCCCAAAGGTTTGTTGTTGCTACTTTTTTAGTTGTTTGTTTTTTGTTTAGTGGCCATTCTGAATTAATTCTGTAGTCTGTGTTCTTTGTGAAGTGCATTGAAGTCTCTGTTTCTTTATTTAATATAGGTCAGTTGATAATTATATAAAACTCCCAGAATATAAAATATCTCCTAGCTTTTATAGAGGAGCTCTGAGTGTGTGTTGCAGCATGTCTTCAAACTCTACCAGGCAGTTTGCAACTCTACCTTAGCAATCACCTACTGCTTGCTGAAAGCATCAAGGTGACTTCTCAAGCCTTTCCTGGGCATGCACATGGCCTTCTAAATTTCCAGGAATGTGTCTAAGTTCTTCAAAGTCTAAATCCCCAAAGCATCTCGTTCTCCAGCCTTTCCTCCCAAGCTTTCTGCTTAGTCTATTATTTGCCCTGACTGTTATCTGTTGCCTCAGACAGCAACATCTGAACTATTTGCCTGTAAGTATTTTCCACAAGTGACTTAAGTTAGCAGCTTTAACACTAGGTGCATTCCCAGTTTGGCAAGACAAAGACAAACTTTTGAGCCAATCTTTCCAGGGATCCACCCAGACAAGACAAAGCAAATAATTAAATATATTCTGGTTCCCTCTGGTAATATTACTGGGAATGTGTGCTGTTATTTTCAAGACTGTAGCTTAAGTAGAAAACAGTGGATGGAACTAGAATAAGTTAAAATGCCTCAAAGTTCACTATTCTTATTAAGATTCAATGGATATTTCTGAATAACTACCTTCTAGGTTGCTGTAAACTGTTATTTAATTTCCAGAGTTCCAAATAGTTGATTATGACTTTTTGCTTGTTTAGCCATTATTTGGGGGGGGGGGGGGGTGGCTTTTAAAGTTCCTTACTTCACCATGTTTGCTGACATCACTGTAATATTTCCTTTTTTAATTAGAATTTTGCTCTAATAGTTAACTTTAAATTCAAGGCATTGAAGAATGGTTGATTTTAAACATAAGGGAAATATTAGAGGGTTTGGGTGTATGACTGAAAACTACCAGACCTGTATCTGAAATGGGATGTGTGTGCAGTCTTTTAAGTGCTTCTTAAAACTAAGAATTTTGGCAATTGTGCAAATGTACAACACTCAAGTCAGAGAAGAGCAAGTATAACACAAAAAAGAATAATTTAAAAGTGGGGAGCCCTGGTTAAGTGGCTCAGTTGGTTGAAGCATCAACCCATAATCAAAAGGTTGCGGGTTCAATTTCTGGTCAGGGCACATACCTAGGTTGTGGGTTTGATGCCCAGTAAGGGCACATGATGTTTCTCTCCTACATTGATCTCTCTCTCTCTCTCTCTCTCTCTCTCTCTCTCTCTCTCTCTTTCTCTTTCTCTCTCTCTCCCTCTCCCTCCCTCCTTCCCTCTCTCCCTCCCTCTCCCTCTCCCTTCTTCTTTTTCTAAACTCAATATATATATATATATATATATATATATATATATATATATATTGCCTTTATAATTATTAAAAGTGTGTGTATACATTTTTGGGAAAGTGTGTATCCTTAGGTGAGAAAAGGAAAAGCTTAGATAAATTTGACTCATTTTTCATGAGGGTGGAAGAGGGATATATAAGGAGTTAGAGAGGAAACCCAATGCTATAACTCATCAGCTAGCCAACGAGCTCAAATAGCATTACAACAGTGAACATCAATTTGGTAAGTATGTTCAAATAATTGTCATGGTGCTAGACCCATTTTTTAAAATTTGAAACTAAAATTTGAAAATTCTTTGCATATCTAAATATACCTAAGGAGTATGCATTTTAAAATTATATTGTCATTTTAAACAAAATTATGTTGGTTCTTTTTTTTGTCTTGTCATTTTGTGTGTATGTTTGTCTTGTGGTTTTTATGGTAGCAAGGAGCTGTACCTCCAACCAGTTCAGTCCCTCCTGGTGCTGGGGCTCCAACTGTTGGACAACCAGGAGCAGGGTTTGGAATGGTGAGTGATAACCTGCACTAAGAAGTGTAATTGATATTTCTAAGGCCGTTGCCAAATTGCCTGATCCCAGATTAAAAAATACTGCTATGGAATGTAATTCTTCCCAAAATGCAGTAAGGGAAAACTTAAAAGTTACCTCATCTGCTTTAGACATTAATAGTCTACACATGACATGATAAAGTCACATACAAAATAGTTAAAATTATTTCTGCCAAAATAATTTCTATAGTACATTGTTATGTTATTTTTGGAGTAATATTTATCAAACATTCTTAGCTCAATCATCATAATCTATTCTTAATCCCTATACTAGGACTTTTCGCTTACCACTTTCATCACTAGCAAATTTTAGGGCCATCATCCATAAGGAAACAAGGTTTTATCTCTTTAAGAATTATGCTTACAGAAGGCAAATAAACAGAACAAAGCCTGGTTGGGGTGAGGATGCTATGTGGCCAGCCCCGCTTCTGTGCCTCAGTGATTCTCTGCCATCCTCCAGCGTCGAAGCACAAATTATACTTCCTCCTGGTCCTGGAGTCCTCAGGATTTTTCAGGAGCATATTAAAGACATAAATGCTAGGGCCTTGCTATCGTGGATTCCACTCATGCTGTGAACCACTGTTCCTTTTCAGCCTCCGGCTGGGACGGGCATGCCCATGATGCCGCAGCAGCCGGTCATGTTTGCACAGCCCATGATGAGGCCACCCTTTGGAGCTGCAGCTGTACCCGGCACCCAGGTCCGTGTAAATGTCCACAGAATAAGGACATTCATTGCCAAGTATTAAACTGTCGTGTGGAAAACTGTTGACATGAGTTTACCTAATATCCTATCCGTTGCTTCAGAAGTAAAGGGAACATGGAAGACAAGACTAGCAATACTGTGAGGTTTAGAGGAAAATGATAGAAATAACTACCTGTCTTAAAGTCCCACCATTCCTCTCCTACTTCATTCAGAATGGTTCCTGAGGACAACGAGGCATTGAAAGTGTGTGTTTATTCCAGAAAAAGGAGTACTTCTGATCCACAGTTTTATTATGTGTTTCCAGAGTTAGCCAAACTCAAGGTTAGGGACACAGTCCTCCAGACTACCACGTTTGCCCAAGACTTGTAACACTAACTTCAATGAGTTTGCCAGACTGTGACGTCTAAGGGAGCAGCCCCCACAAGACTACCCTCACTTCAGACACCAGCCACAAGTTTGGGAGTCTCGTGGATCACGTTCACTTCAGATCAGCTGCCTACAAATTTGAGGGTTCTCAGGACCACCCTCAGATTAGATAATTTCCTAGTATGACTCAGAGAACTCAGGAAAGCACCAAATTTAAAATTACAGTTTTATTATAGTGAAAGGATACAGATTAAATCCAGCCAACAGAAGAGATACAGAGGGTGAATTCTGGGCGGGTTCCAAGCATGAAGCTTCTTTGTCGTCAGGGATGGGTTTACCCACCTGGCATCAGTGTGTGACAATACTCATGCAGTATTGCCAACCCAGGAAGCTACGTGGGCAGAGTTTTTATTGAAGTTTCATTATATAGGAAAGATTAATAGAATTATTGCCAATGTGGTTGAACTTAATCTATCCACCCCCTCTCCTCCCTAAAATTCAGAGCGATATCATGTGACCCAACTCTCAAATCACACAGTTGTTTTTTTTTCTGTCATGGCTAGCTAGCCCCCACTTTGAGCTATCTTGTTAGCATAAACTTTCAGGTGTACTTTCAAAAATCCAACCTTACTAACAAAGTCACTTGGGAAATTGCAAAGATTTAGAGGGTACCCAGGAGAAAAGGCAAACCTCTCTTTAGGTGAGACCCAGTTTCTTTTTTTTTTTTTTTTAATATTTTAATAATTTTTATTTCTTAAAGTATTACAAAGAGTATTACATATGTCTCCTTTTTTCCCCCCCTTGACATTCCCCCGGCCCCTCCCCCCCCGCCCCTCCCCCCCCGCCCCGTGTCTTGTGTCCATTGATTAATCTTATATGCATGCATATAAGTCCTTCAGTTGGTCTCTTAATCCCCTCCCCCCAACCCTCCCCAGGCTTCCCACTGTAGTTTAACATTCTGTTCAATGTTGCTCTGCTTCTGTATCTACCCCTGTTCATCAGTCCATACTGGTCCCCTTTATTTGTCCCAACCTCACTGGAGTAGGGTGAGACCCAGTTTCTTACTAAACATTGTGCTTCCTTCATTAACATAGGTGCTAAAATATGTGCACTTTTTAGAACTGCTTTTGCTGCTAGTAGTGATAGTCATGCTGATGAGTCACCCTTTCTTGAGTTCTCTTAAAAATTGCCTGGTGGAGGTATAGTATGTAGAACCAAGGAGGTTTGCACCGTGAGAAACCTACTTAGATATAGTCAGAACACCAAGATATAACTTTGCTAGCACCATGCTAAGCAAACTAAAGCAAATAAGTCAAATACCTTTGAAAAATATCAGTAAACGTTTTTGCTTCTATATTTTTAACTTACCAATGGGTATTTATATTGCCTTATCCATAGGATTCCTTCTGTGAACTTTCTGAATGTACATTAATCCCCTTTGTTCCTTGAATCATCTTTAAATCCATTTTCTACCTGTTCCCAAAATGTACTTTCAACTTTTTTACTGTAATCCCTCAAAAGCCACAGTGACCAGGAGAGAGAATGGTGTTAGGCGTTCAAAGAGATAAATTTAAAATGTGAGGAACCCTGGCCTTCAATGCCATTACCAAAGCATTGTCTGCATGAGAAATGTTCTAGTCTGATCTGAGATTATGAACCCTTCCTAGAATTGCTTTTTGGGGAGAGTGAGGAACGTTTGGTAGATAATAGTAAGGTTAAATTTAGTCTAGATATTTTTAATTTCTAAGAAGAATCTCATTTATCAGGTGTGTTACCTTGATGATTGAATATATCCATGCCTATTTACCACCTTTTTGAAAAAAGGAAAATGTTTCTATTTTTATGAACTTGGTGTGCTGAAAACTTTACAAATAAATTAATTATTATTTATTATTTCAGGTAGTTGTTTTTTTAGCATAATGCCAGTGTTATATAGTATCAATTTGTTTACTTAATTCAAAGAATAAACTTGAGAAGTAGATTGTATGATGAAAATGATGTTTTAATCATTTAACCAAATTTATAGTAATTTAGGAAATGGCATGTCATACTTATACAACTTTTAGATGTATATCCTGTATCAGAGATGAAGCATAGCTGAATATACTAGATAATAAGCATGACTTGTAGCTTCAGAGAACAGATCAGCTTTTTATTACTGATGGGATGCCTGGACAATCCCATTATTCCTCAGTTGGTTGGCATTATGATGTTGTTATCATCTCACCTAATTATTAATTATGAATCAGTCCTTGAGTTTCTTATCTTCCAAACAACTCCAACCCTTATACTCATTTTTGTCTTGATCTTCCTATGAAGTATGAATCGAGTTTTTTAAATGGAAATTTGACTGACAGATTCTGCAGTCAGTCAGTAGTTTCTGGACATAGGAACACATCTGAAAATGCTTGGAGCTGTTTATTGAACCAATAAAAACATACATCCCTGCCCTGAAATCCCATATTTCTGAGGTTTCTATCATATGAGCATTGGAGATTAATTAGGCTCAAAGGTTACTATTCTACATAGTTTACATAACCAAATCAAGGCCTTGTACCCTAACATTCCTGCAGAAGCCTGATCCCAGAACCTGTTTCTGTCACACAATTAAATAATTTAGGTGTCAGACACCAGGTAAAGTAATTCTTTGCTGCTTTTCCTGCAAGTTCAGTATGATTATTTCCTATAGTGCTGAATAATTAGTCTTTTCTGCAAGTTGGACAGGCGATGTTGGAATTTAGTGACATTTATAACCAGGAAACTGTTTGCTCATCTGAGACAAACAGTGCCTCAAACTGGACTGGTTTTCACTTAAAATACTTTATATGAAATCCTAGTATATTTAGCTAATAATTTTAAGTAATTTCTTATGTGGCTTTCTGTAAACTGTTACTCTTCAATGTTTCCTTCAAACTCACTCTCCCTATAAAAGAAGTCCTTTAAATTTCTTCATTAGTTTAGTGGTACTAATAACCCAAAGTCAAAATGCTTTTGTACAGAGAAATTGATTATTTTGTTTTGCTCACTGTATATTCATAATATCTTTATGTGACTAGTCTTTCACATCTTCTCTAACTCTTACCCATATTGTTCTACCAGAGTCCTCCAATCTTTCTTTGGCTGCATCTGATATGAAAGAATTTCAAAAAAGCCAAATATCATCTGAAGTGCATTTTACAAGTCCAAAATTAAGCACAACACTGTGACTAAGTAGAACAAAGTCGATTTTGTAAACCCTTAGCCATCTAATCTTCTGCATGTGTGTTTTCTGTGGTGTGTGCTCGGCCTAATGCTTATCTATCTTTCTTGTTTGCTTTCTATTTCTTCTCTCTGGGGCTGGCATTTCCCCATTAGCTTTCTCCAAGCCCTACACCTGCCACTCAGAGTCCCAAGAAACCTCCAGCAAAGGACCCATTAGCGGATCTTAACATCAAGGATTTCTTGTAAACAATTTAAGGTATCTAATATTGAGCTTTTCCTGTGGGCTTGTAATATTTACCTGTGCAATGCTTAGCTATTTCAGGTATGATATTTGTACTTCTGTGTTTTTAATACATGTATATGATAATGATAATTTGAGTATTTATATTTTAAGTCAATGTTAAAAGCTATTAATGAATTATCAATGATTTTTTAAACATCTTACTTAATTTATAAAACTAAGAGAAAGACAAATCTCCAAATTGTCCTTAGACTGGAAGGCATAGATATTATACTGATAAAGCAGAAAGTTGTTCAAGCTACTTGGTAAATTGTGGCTGAAATTTATATAAAGGTAACATTTATGATATTGTATTTAGAAATCACCTAAGAATATACTTGGCTACATACTGTATTTTTATCTTCTTCGGCCTTTCTTGGCCTCATCAAGTAAAACTTAGATTATTATCCTTTGCTTTTCTACATTCGAGTAGAATTTTTAAATTTTAACATTCTAGTTTTAAATTCCTAACATAATATGAAGTGATTAATAGTGAACTTATTATGATGCAGGAAAAGTTGACTGTTCACCCCAGCACCTTACACAGTGGGGAGGTTCTCAACAAATACTTGCTCAGTGTGATGAGCAGTAATAATGCTGCTTTTCATTATTTTCAGTACTTTCCCTACCCCTCTCAGTCATTATCTTCTTTGATCTTCTCTGTAGGAGATCAAACCCAGTGAGATAAACTAGCCTGAAAGTCTCATTTCACAGCTAAAGAAACTGACACTTGGCATCAGATGATTAGCCCAAGGTCACGCTGGAGGAGCAGAGTGCTGAACTTTTGGACCACTACCCAGTGTTATTTTCATTATGCATTTATATCTGTATATTTTTAAACTTTCTCTAATGCCCACTAAGATTTTTTAAATTACTGCTTTATTTCTTTTCTTATACAAAGTTAATCATTTAACACTTTGACACCTCAGCCAAGTAATTTCTCTTGTCCCTTTTATATTCCACTTTGGGTTGGACTGGGCTGATGGAGGCATAGGTAAGACAATGAGCAATTGAAATTCCAGGAGGGACCAAGGACATTGCACGGAGCAGCCTTTTGTTTCTGCCTGTTAGTCAGTGAATATTGCTCTTATCATATGTCAAGAATGCTGTTAAATACCCAAAACAGAGATCCTTGAAACAGTTCCTCAGGGATTCACAGTCAAGAGGAAGACACACACTGACTGTTTTGTGAAGAGTTACCCACAGGGCCAAGCTTTAAAGACCCAAGCAAGGGTTCATGGCAAAGATGACTGGTGAAGTATGGGTGGGAGTAGAGTAAATGAAGGCATTGAGTCACCAAGAATATCTCCTTTCTCTTCTATTCTGTCACTTGTTTAACCGTTGGATGACACATTGAGCACCATAACTAAAAATAAATTAATAGTAACAACAACAACAACAATAATAACAATAGAAGTCCCTGCCATTCCCTTTTTTTCACTGCTCTTTTCTAAACGTTAGCTGTTCTTAATTGAAACTGAATGTCTTACTATTAAGGTTTTTTAAGTATCCAAATTCCAAAATTCTGCTGATACAATTTTTTTCTAAAACAAAACTATACATTAAAATGTGCAGGCTTTTTTATTTCCTGGCTGAAATTTTAAGCTCATTTTAGAGAATGGCTAAAGGTATATGAAGGTAAATCTTGTAATATAGAAACGTTTTGCATAAAGATTTTTTTATACTACCTATGAAGTAAAATTGCAAGGGAGATAAATAAAATGCTTGAAGAGTATGTAATACTGTTTTTTAATTCAAGTGCTTTTTATCTTTACAGCTGCAATTTTTGTGACTGAATAGGAAAAAAAATAATGAGTTTGGAGACTTCAGATAAGATTGATGCTCAGACTTACAAAGTGAGCCACCAGTACCAAACCCAATGCTTACTCCTAACTTCTCTCCTGAAACGTGTAGCACAGCTGTGAAAGTGAACCTTAGGAATGTGTACTCCCTTCGCTGTTATCCCTGCTCTCAGATGTGTAGTGTATCTGGGTTATTTGTGTGTTGTATGACGTAAACAATGAGTGGATGTTTCTCATGCCCTTAGAGCTTTTCTGACCTCGCCCATGGACGGATGATGCAGCTGTTGTGTGGTGAGCCATTTGGAAAGACGTGTCTGTGTTTTTGAAGGTTTCAATGTATATATAACTTTTGGACAAACCTAAACTCTCCATAAATTCTCTTTTCTTCTGCATCTCTGTTACAGGAATAGTGTGATAATATCAAATAGTAAGGAAAACACTTAAATATACAGAACTTTTTTCGGTGTGGAATACATTTTTCCAATCACGGGAACTTCAACTGTTGTGAGAAATGTTTATTTTTGTGGCACTGTATATGTTAAGAAATTTTATTTTAAAAAATATAAAGGTTAATGTCCATAATAAATATTTCTCCTTGAAGCTACCTTATCAAGAATGAAAAAAAAATGTGAGAATTCCCTATTTAATCACTGCTATATTGAAATCTATATTTTAATTATATTTGACAGGTTTTGCATCTAAATTGGCCTATTTATTCATTCTTAATTAAATGCACTGAAAAGTCAAGGGTCTGTTTCTATCATGTCCATACAAGTGCAATTGGAGATGTGCTATTCAAGTGATATTATGAAGGCACCCCAAGGTATATCTGTAATTGAAAAATTGCTGCAAATGTTTGACTTTATTGTGAATTTTATGTACACCTGTTAATTTAGTATTTCTCTGTGTGTTCTGTAGACTAGTGTTCTTCCATCCCTCAACCGAGCTCAAAGTAGGTTTTGTTGTACCATTGTGATTAGAATTTAAACTGATTCAGAAAATTGTATCCTTTACTGTACATACTGTATTCTTTACTTTTTAATTTGTTGTCACACTGTCTGTGCTGATGGCTTGGCTTAAGATTTCGATGCATAAATGAGGTCACTGTTGATCAGTGTTGCTAGTGGCTTGGCAGCTCTTTGTAAAAGCATATTGGGTTGGAAAGGTGTTTGCCTATTTTTCAGATTATTTAATAGATGTATGGTACCATTTTAAAGTGGTTGTATCTGAATTTATTGTGGGGATAACATACACTGTAATGGGGAAAAATTACCTAAAACCAATTTCAAAATGGCTTTCTTTGTATTTCAGTTTAAAAACCCAATGCATGTATGCCCTCTGAGATGCAATA
The DNA here is from genome assembly GCF_028538775.1 of Myotis yumanensis. Taxonomy (NCBI): domain Eukaryota; kingdom Metazoa; phylum Chordata; class Mammalia; order Chiroptera; family Vespertilionidae; genus Myotis; species Myotis yumanensis. The sequence goes on from NW_027223757.1 coordinate 55,897,050, forward strand.
AACATCTTGAACAAAGAAAATGCAAACATAATCTTTTTCTCACTCTTTTTTTTTTAGGGTGGAAAAAGTCTGTTTCCAATGACACACATATACAAAATATTAAAAATTTTAAAACATTCAGGGTGAGAAATGCTGTCCATGTGAGTATAGTTTTGATAACTTTACAATAAATTAAAAATAAGGGGAAAAAAGAACAATTTTAATCAGCTATCATTAAATTTGGGACTCTGGCTGCTGCCCCCTAACCTGAAATTCCATATTCCAAAACAGAAGAGGATGAACTTTTCTTTTAAAATATGCAATTAAATCCATAATGGTTTTGTGAAAATTCCCCGTAGAAGTTGGAGAATAATGTAACTTTGTTCACACACTTGCATGCATAGTCACTCAGACACAAAATGTAGATTAGCCTGTTTTAACAAAATTGGGTGGCTTTATGCCTACAACTAGGTGTTCCAAGTAATTTTTTCAAAAAGTAGTCCAATCTCAATGGAAATATTTCTCAAATGGAAGCATACCCTTATTTCTAAAACTAACTTTCCCTTAGTTACCTAGTTTTGTGTCTTGGGGAGTGACTTGCAGAAGCTAGTATCTGATGATATATACACTTTTTATAGATTACATTTGATCCTATATTCCTTTTTGGGCATATTGTAATAGAAATGTTGTGTTAGATTGTAAATCATTTTAAGTTTAATATTGAATTTTTAAAAAAGAAGCTTTTCTTCCATTGGACAAGAGTCCTCCATTGGGGAGTGTCATGGTGTCCTTGTAGGGGAATTGTCTCACAGCTGAGATGCTGGGTGAGGTCCGCTGGGCACTCAAAAACTTAAACTCTCTGGATAATTTTCAGCTCAGGTCCAATTTACTTATGGTGTCCCTGCACACGGTCAATGTGCCTTTCTAGCCTCACCTCTGCTTCAACTCCACCCTATGCATGTGTGCACACAAGTGCACAAGCACACTGTTTTGTGTGTGACCACACCACCACTCATGCCAGGGGACACCAAGCACTTTGCTGGCCCACACAGGGCCCTCTGCTGAAATTACCTCACCAACCCCACCAGTGCGGCTGAATTCCTCTTGTCCATCATGACTCCTCACCCTGTTCTTCTCAGAGCACAATTTTCAACAGCCTTTATGGCATTTAACATATCTATATATATAAAAGCATAATATGCAAATCGACCAGATGACAGAATGACTGGTTGGCTATGATGCACACTGACCACCGGGGGGCAGATGCTCAACACAGGAGCTGCCCCCAGTTTGCAGGCCCCAATTGCCCGATGGGGAACCAGGAACTGGGGAGTGGGTGGCGGCGGACGCGGGTGGTGCTGGGGCCCCAATCGCCCCCCCCCTGGTCGCCCCACACACAGAGTGCAGCCAACGGTGGGGGGCAGGGCTGGCTGCCGGCAGCCAGGGAAGATCAGCCCTGACCGCAGGCCAGGCCCGGGGAACCTACCCTGCATGAATTTTGTGCACTGGGCCTCTAGTTGTGTTATAATCAACTGTGAAGATGGCATCTGTTTTGGCTGACTGTGAGCCTCAAAGACAGGAAATGTCTCCCCCTGTTCATCTCCTCAGCAATGAGCACCTGAGTAAGTGCCAGGTAAGTGTCTGAAGGATGAACACAGTATGTTAGTTCTTAAAGGTCTCTTCACCTGTCTAGATACTGCTGGGCTACTATCACATTTCTGATAACTGAAGAATAACTTGCATAGTGCTTTTATTGTGAAACTAGAGGCCCAGTGCACAAATTCATGCATGGGTGGGGTCCAGCCAGCCTGGCCCCAATCAGGGCAGATCGGGGTTGGGCCAGCTGGGGGGAGGGACCATGGGTGATTGGCTGGAGGGCCCTGTCCCCCAATTGGGGTGGGGGGGTTGATAGGGGCCAGCAGCCTGGGGGAGGGGCTATGGGTGGTTGGCTGGCCAGCCCTGCCCCTGATCAGGGTGGGGGGCCAATCTAGGGTGGAGCCGGGCGGGGGGAGGGGCTGCAGAAGGTTGGCCAGCTGGCCCCGCCCCCCACCCCCCACCCCCGATCGGGCCAGTTCGCTGGCCACAGTGGGCGTCATAGCGACCAGTCATTCTGGTCGATACGTTAAGGCATTCTGGTCACTGGCTTTTTACATACATATAGATCAGCGGTTCTCAACCTATGGGTCGAGACCCCTTTGGTTGTTGAACAACCCTTTCACAGGGGTCACCCAAGACCATCAGAAAACACATATTGAATATATAATTACATATTGTTTTTGTGATTAATCACTATGCTTTAATTATGTTCAATTTGTAACAATGAAAATACATCCTGCATATCAGATATTTACATTACGATTCATAACAGTAGCAAAATTACAGTTATGAAGTAGCAATGAAAATAATTTTATGGTTGGGGGTCACCACAACATAAGGAACTGTATTAAAGGGTCACAGCATTAGGAAGGTTGAGAACCACTGATATAGATGGTATTAGAGTTTTAATAATTCTTTTTCAGCTTGCTGTAATAAAAGAACTAACACCAATTAAAACCCGTCTTGCCTTGGCTGGTTTGGCACAGCAGTTAGAGCGTCAGCCCAGGCACCTAAGGGTCGCAGGTTCTATTCCCAGTCAAGGGCACATACCTGGGTTGCAGGTTCAATGTGGCCAGGTCAGGGCATGTGCAAAAGGCAACCAATCAATGTGTCTCTCTCACATAGAAGTTTCTCTCTCTCTCTCTCTCTTCTCTCTCTCTCTCTCTCTTCTGCCTCCCCTTCCACTCTATAAAATCCATGGAAAAATCCTCAGGTGAGGATTTTTTTAAAAACATACCATCTTAAGTTGAAGATTTGAATCACTTTCTATATGGTGTAATGATTGCAAGTGGTCCTCAGTGTCTCCTTTGATCTCTAGCTTTCATGTTATTTATTGTACTTTTAAAAAGTGAAGAAAGGCAAAAGATTTTTGGGGACGTACACAATCGTCAGTAGCTATTAGGACATATAATGAACAAAGCTTTTGACCAGCAGTCTCCCTTTAGGAATCTTTGGAAGAAATGCTAAGACAAGTGTATAAAATAAAAATGTGAGGGCGTTAAAAAAAATACTGAAAAGAATCCCACCTATGCATTTGATAGTTTTGTCACCATTTTCCTCACTAACATACTGGAAGGAGTTTACAAGAAAAAACATGAAGGCAGGTAAAACTGAGAAAACATTTAACTTGAAAGAAAAAGAAAAATATTGTGCGCAGAGGGAGAACTGTGTGAGGTGGAACAACAATCAGTTTAGGAAAGATAGGTTATGATAGTGGTTCCCAAACCTGGGTGATCGTCGTATGTATTTGGAGAACTTTATCAAATAGAGACATCTGCGCTTCACACTGAGAGACTGCAGGGAAGATTTCGGTGAGGCCCTGGAAACGGGCTTTCTGAAATAATTCCCTAGGTTATTTCAATGAGCAGCCACATTCAGAAACCACTAGGCTAAGGGAAACCATTGAAATATCATAAATCCAGTGGACTCTGAATATGTAGCTCTATTGGAAAGTCACAGATGATTCCAGCAAAAGAGAACATTTCCAAATTCTTTAAAATAGGAAAGCCACAAAGAGTATTTTGTTTGACCTAGCCTAAAAATTAACACATTTAGTTGCAGATTATAAAAAGGTGGTCCGTGTAGCATAATGATACACTAGTTTTCACCGAAACCCAAGCTTTCATCTGGGAGTATGTGCACGAGAGACATGCTGCTATATGCGGGCTGACGGTGGCCCAGGACATCCGATTAGGGAACCACATCAGTCACGGACCATCCACATGAAGTGGCACCACTGCCCATTTGGTGGGTACAATAGTGTCACTTACTTTCCCAGGCCACAAAGAACGCCTTTTAAAGTAAATGTTTCAAGTACAGTGGCAAAAGACTAAATCCAGTTGTCTCAAAAATAACACACTTTTATTTTCAGGCAATTGCTTGATAAAGTGGTACTTTTGTTTGGCAGTAGGATCTTTGCACCAAGCCAATCCTGATTTTTAAAAGAAAGAAAACAAACAGCACTTGTGTAGGTATTGCAAAGAAATGTTTTTGAAGAATTTAAAAGTTGTATGTTCTAAGTTGTTGGCTGCAGATTTGTCTAACAACTGATCCATTGAAAGTAGTTTTAAGGAAAAAAATTCTCACATCCTCCCAGAACTCTCTACTGTGTATTAGTATGTTGTTTTCTCTTATATCCTGAGATTTGTGGTGTTTTACAATCTGGTGTCTGGGTCAGTAACACTAGTTTAAATTCTAAGGAAAACAAAATTGCAAAGTTTTGACTCCTGTCAATTAATGGGAAGGGGAAGACGGGTAAGGGGTGGGTGCATGGAGCAGGAAGGGGCTTCTCCTTATCCTCCAGGGGCCTCAGTACTCTAGGGATTGTTCTTGGGAAGTCCCTGAATTGTTCTTCCAGCTGAGAAGAGATAAACTCCCTAATGGGCAGTTCTTAGAAGAGCATTGCATTGTTTGCTAGCTAAATGCCTGTAGCTGGAAGTTTAGGAATAACATATCAGTGGAGAGTGGAAGATGACTATTTTGAGAAAACAAGAGTTGTATCACCCCAATCCTCCCAAGAGGGCCAGCAGCACACACACTCACACTAGTTCTGGGATAAATGATTGCTGACCTCTGCTCTTAGGATATTCCAGTCTTTCTTTCAATTATATTAAGTAATTTCTATAATCTTAGAAAACTAATTGCAAGTGTCAGGATATTATATTTGGTGAACATTTGCTTTATACAGGGAAGTCTGGTCTGGTTAGACAATTAAAGGTCTTTTATTCCACATCAAGAATTTTTTCCATTATACCAGAGTTGGTGTATCTATAAACCACAATACTAAGTGCATGCATAAATCAGGTGCAGCTGTATGGCCAATTCTAAACTTTCAATAACACATTAACATTCAATATTTTGGGGGTTTCATAAAATATTGGGGGAAGAATTTTTTTTCTTTACTTTTGAGGTTAGAATTGCATTTGAGTATAAAAACAAGTCAATTCTGTAGACCACTAATGTTTCCCTTTTTTTATTCATTTTTTAAAAATTATTTTTATCATTTCTTTTAAACAACTTTTTAAAATATAGGTTAAGCTTTTTTATGAAAATCTTTCTATAATGTACTGCCCTCCAAAACTCATACTGGACAGAACTAAATGTTATATTGATTACGCAATCATTATAAGCATAACATATTGGTATGCTTTCATATGTCTATAGAGAAGAATAAGGAATGGATAGGCTGAGCAAAAGCCTAGAACTTTTCAAAATCATCTGTATTCAGTTATATGAAGAGATTCCAAAGTATTTCCCTTATCTATGCCACATGTGTGAAAGTATACACACTTCTCAGGCTATGAATACATACACAGAGAATTTTAATAACACAAGTTCAAGTTTGAGTATTAATAAAACATTTATAAATATAGATAGAAATGTGCTCACATAGCCAAAGTTTGGTAACCATACTGGAAGGTAAAACTAGATAATAAATTCACATATTGGCTGCATTGTGAATTGAAGTAGATATTCTAAGTAGCCAGCTTCTTCCCAGTGCTTGAAAAAAGTGAAGGGATCTTAAGATATTATTGGAAAGTTTAAAATATTACTAAAACAAAAGTATTTTGGAGGCATGTTCTAAGGCAGAATTTATCTTATTAAATGTTTACATGGCAAATGGAGAGGATGAGGAGTCGCTGCAGGAGCCTGGGACCTGTCAGTTTGAAGGCATGCTCATCAGAAACTCAAACAAGTCAGTAGGGAATATGGCAAATATCTGATTCCTTAAGTGCCACAATATTCTGAGAGTGAAATTCTCATTATGAGAAGTATTTCCATTATTTAGATATGTAGCTTTATCTTTAATACAATATACACTTAAGATAATAGCTCTAATTATTTGAAGGCTTATCATGTATCAGAGAGTAAATAATGCCTTCAATGAATACTTGATACTTTAAGCATATATTAATTGCCTCCTATGTCCCAGGTATGAGCACTTGAGATGATGATAATGAAAGTGGGAAGAAGGCGATTGGTTGGCCTGAGCTGCCATTCATAGCTCTTAACCTAGTTCCTCTGGTGACTGGGATGTTTGTGAGTTCCCTGGGACTGGCCCAAGATGCAACTTGTGGGTTTAGAATAGACACCTATTATGGACTGAATGTTTGTGCGCTACCCCCACCCCCAATTCATATGTTGAAGCCCTACCCAGAAAAACGGGGCCTGAATGAGGTCATTGGGGCTAGGTGGGGTCACGAGGGTGGAGCCCTCATGATGGGGATTAGTCCCCTTATGAAGAGACACAACCAAAGAGCTCACAGCTCTCTCTCTCTGAGAGTAAACAGAGAAGAGGTCATGGGAGCACACTGCAAGACGGTGGCCTCCAAACCAAGAAAAGGGGCTTCAGAAACCTACCTTGCCGAAATCCCCAGCCTTCAAAACTGTGAGAAATCAATTTCTATTGTTTAAGCCACCAGTCTATGATATTTTGTTATGATAGCGAGCAGATTAAGACAACACCTCACCTGTGGGTGAGGCAAATTAGCCCAAATTGGGAATACAAATTATTTTAAGACACCATATGCACAGGATCCAACTTCCAGTTATTAATTACAGAAAGAAGTGAACAGGGAATTTTCCTCCCTAGACTTTAGAAAACCATTTGAGGGTGTTTTCTCCCCTTTGGTATATGATAAGTGGATAAAAAAACTGTGTATCCTATGCAGCGACCCCATCTGATGAGAACAAGATTTCGCCATTGATTCATCATTCAGTAAGAAAAGATAAGAGAATGGGAGAATCAAATAAAACTCTGCAAAGAAAATGAGCTACATGTTATGTTTTTGAAAAGTACAATGATTTTAAGGAGATTATGTATAGTCAGAATTTAACCTTAAACACCAAACTACTGACACTAAACACCCTAAATTACTCTGAATTTACTCAAATCCCAGGAATTATTTTGTAAGCATCTAAGATGAAGTTTTGTGTGTGCATGTTTGCAATAAGTGTGCAAAACTCACCTGGAAATGTCTTTAGTTGCAATGATCATATAGATGATTTTTCAAAAAAGATCTGAACAAATCTTTTGAGTCAGTAGCCTTATTCCACTTGTGACAATAATAAAATACTACTTAGTGAAATGTGGTTAGAATGAAATAGAACCATTTTTAAGTAAATGACAGTTGATTTAATACTTGCTGAAACCCTTCATAAAAATATATACAAACACAATAATAGTTATAACTGATTTACTTTTAAAAATTTTTATTGAATGATTTTTTTCACCAACTCACATAAAAGAACGTATACTTGTGTTGAATTTCAGCTGTTTTGGACACAATTTACAAACCATTTTATCATAAGCTGATCAGATATTCCTATGCATACTAATCAAGGATTTAACTCCCCATTCATAAAAATAATAATAACAAATAAAATAAATTTGAGCTCTGGCAAAATCAGTAACTTGGGTGTGTCATGACAGAAGAGAATGTGTTCCCTCGAAACTGCCAGGAAGAGCAGACCAGAGATTAGGCTGGTAGTTCCTGAATTTCATGGTTCATTCATCTACAAATTACTAAAACCCCTTGGAAATAAAGGCCTGGCCCTGGCCAGTGTTGCTCAGTGGGTAGAGCGTCATCCTGTGCACCAAAGGTTCATGGGTTTGATTACCGGTCAGGACACATACCCAGGTTGCAGGTTCTGTCCCTGGTCGGGGCTCAGGCATGAGGCAACCAACCGATCAATGTTTCTCTCTCTAGAATCAATGAAAAATATATCATTGGTTGAGGATTAATAAAAAAAAAAGTAATAAATAAGAGCCTGAACTAATGCCCTTTTATAACCATTCAGGAAATAGGTATCAAGTGCCCCAGGGCAACCGGTGGACTCTCTCTGTCTGCTGGGGCTGCCACGATGGCCAGAGTGAGTGAACAGCCTTGGTCCCTAATGAAAATAATCCGAACCTTCTTTGTAAAAGTATTCTTAGATCATATTCATTTTAAGGAAGCTATTTAAAATTACTACTCAGAGAATTCGCCAAAAATAATACGCCTAAGGCCCTATGAAGAAAGCTGAATTTTGTCAAGGGAAAAAAGACTCTCGCTTGAGAAAAACGAGAATTGCTTGTCCTAAATACACACAGGAGACTGTAGCATAAAGCGATGTGCCTTTCAAATGCAAGGCCATGTACAACTGTGGAGCTGTCTCCTCTATGCATGCATGAAAAGCCCATGGTTAGAACACTAGTTAAATAAAAGCTTGAGATCTTAAAAGGTCTCAGCTGTTAAGGGCCGCTGGCAAAAAAACAAAAAACACTTGGTTTAAAACTGTTGGCTGAAACTCAGAGGGAAGGCAGAGCCACGCCCTGGGGGCGACCCGGTCAACAGACTGGGACACCACTCAGTTTTGACCTTCCCGCCCAGTGTTAAGGGGATGGATCTCATGATGTCGCCAGGAACTCAAGGCCCACCCAGATGTGATGTAACTTCCTGTTATTCGAGTATTTAATAAACTCCTTCCCGTGCTGGCTTTCTCTGCGTCTGTCCCTCCATCAGAGGGCAGGCGCCACACCCAGGCCCAGCTTTTACCCTATTGTTGTGTCTGTCTTTTCATTTTTCCTTAAACCTCGTCGCGTTCTAATCAAGCTTCATCAACCCCTGCATTCTCTCTCTCTGTGCCGGCCGCGGGAAGAGAGAACCCCCCTCCCATGCTCAGCTTCCCTATTTTTAAACTAGATTTATTTCCTAGGATGAAGTATTTCTTTCATTTTAAACTATACACACTTCAGTCGATATTTTTCAAAGCAGTACGATAGGTGACAGTTTTGTTGATAAAGCTATTCCTTGTAATTCTTTAAAAAACAAAACGAACAAAAAACAGAGGGCATGCACTGAATGGGTCCATCTCAGAGTAGTCCTAACTGTCGTGAATGTCTGTCTCTAATTCGATTTGAAATGTGACTATCCGCCTCTGTATCTGCCGTTTCACCTTTAGTTGGCGCCCAGCACCACAGTAGATTCTTCTTGGGGTAGGACCCTGAGAATAACTCCATTGAGAAATCACATTGTTTATAGGACCAGCTTGAAGTTTTAAAGAGCGTCTAATTTTTTAAGAAGGCTAGCAGGAAAAAAATTACTTTGCACAAACCAAACATACCACCGTGTGAAGAAGAATATATACTTGGCATGGAAATGCCCATCAATAACTTTACCTAAACGGTTTTACATGCAGGAAAATCTCCTTTTGACAAAAGTAAATTTATAAAAGTATTGAAATGCTATGAATAGAGTTCGTGTCCAGGCACACTCCGTGAGGTGGTCTTGCTACAATCATCGGAACTGGTTTCCCCTGCGACTTAGATCGCCCGTGGCCTGGTTTCGGGGTCCCGTTACCCGTAAGTACAGTCGGCGTCCTCCCCGCGGATCCAGAGGCACAGCTGGGCGTACTTGAGGGGCGTGATGCGCACCGCCACGTTGTAGTCCTTCTGCTCGCCCTGCACGTCCACCCACTGGTGGCCCGAATAGACCGCGATGATCTTGCGCTTCCAATGCTTGTCTGGCTCTCTCAGACGCAGGTAGACCCCGGAGCCGGTGGAGCCCGGCTGGGCATCGCAGTATTGATAGAGGAGATCACTGGACTCCTCGGACACGCTGCAGAACCGGTAGACCAGCTGATCGGCTCTGTCCTGGTCAAAGCCGGAGAAGTGGATCATGCCCCCGGGCAGCTTCCTGAGGGCCGGGCTGACTCCTAGGTCCATGTATTTCTTTTTGTGAGCACGTTTCAGCTCCAGAAGAGCGTAGTCGTAGTCCAAGGCGGCGGCCCCTCTCCCTCCCGTGGCCCAGCCTTTGGGGATGTGCGTGTTCTTGACCCGGGTCCACTGGAAGGAGGGCCCGCCCTCAGCGCCCCTCTGACCCCCAGCAGAGTTCTTTCTCCTCCTTGCGGCCTTGGCTGTCTCCTTCAGATTCTCTTTGCTGCCCTCTCTTTGGTCATCACCATTGGCTTCTCTCCTGCTCCTCCTGGAACCCCTACGTTTCTTGCCACCTCCTTTATTTCTCATCTTCAACAGCCCTACCCTCAGCTTCCTACTCCCTTTCACATAGTCCTTCCCGTCGTGCACACAGTGGGCGGCGGTCAGAACGTGCCTGGGGGACACGATAACGCCACTGCAGCCCGTGGACAGCTTCACGGCGGTGCTGAAAGGGAAGTTGGTGAGGAATCTTTTGTCCAGGATGCTGAACCTGCTGTCTGTGCCATACACCTGCCTCTTCCTCCTCGCCGATGCCCCTCTGGCGGTGGTGTTTGGCGTGGGCTCCAGGACCAGACCTTGCACTTTCACTCTGGTCAAGGTCCGGGTGCCATTCTCAAAGACAGTCTCGTAGGAGAGCGCATCTTCCAGGTCAGAGAGGCTGGGAGCGGGGAGTTCTTTCTGGCACTCGATGCCACACACTTTCTTTAACACCATCTTGGCATCGGCCTCAAACGTGGGGCTGGTGAGATGGAAAGTCCTGTCACTGACAACCCTGGGTACTTTTCTCAGATGCCACAGAAAATCCTGCTCCACCTCTGATCCATCCGTGAGGGGCCACCCAAGCGTGAAAAAGATCAACCACAGCAGCGTCTTTTCCATTGTGTTCTTCTCTCTTGTCCTTAAAAAATAGAAAGAGAAAAGAGGGGCTTTACAACATTTTCTTTTTAAATGTTACTTATCCATGTCATTTAGGCCTTGGGTCCAATCTTCACCACAAACAGGAGTCCTTATTTTCCCTGTACTTAGGTTTTATTGTGATTAAACACCCTGTTAAGTAGGCTCGGACAAATTTCCAAAATCAGTAGATTGTTTTCCCCCCAATCTTCCCACCACCAGCCCTAACTCTCCCGCTGCCCCAGTCTGCCATCTCCACCTCTACCTCCCCAGGCCCAATGCGTGGGAGAGGGGGACGGGATAGCTAACTGGGGGGTCTCTGCTGCCCAAGCCACACTCTCCTCCTTCTAGGTCTCCTGCAACCTTATTTCCAGATGCCTTAGACCAGGGGTCCTCAAACTTTTTAAACAGGGGGCCAGTTCACTGTCCCTCAGACCGTTGGAGGGCCGGACTATAGTTTTGGTTTTTTTTAAAAAAAAACTATGAACAAATTCCTATGCACACTGCACATATCTTATTTTGAAGTAAAAAAACAAAATGGGAACAAATACAATATTTGTATTTGCGTGTGGCCCGTGGGCCGTAGTTTGAGGACCCCTGCCTTAGACATACAGATAGCAGGAGATGCTCCGCACTTCCCCTGCACTTGGCTCCTTAAACGCAAAAATCATAAGATCCCTCATCTCTAGAGTGTAAGTCCTCGCACAGAGCTCAAAAAAGCGTTCATTAGAATACAGTGGATTTCCCAGAACCATGGTTTGCGGACCAAGCTGATTGACGACGTAATTGAAGTCACCAGATACTATTCTAAAAGCAGTAGAGGCTTATGAAGTAAATAAATAGGGTCATCTGTTGCTGACCTGCTTTGATTTTTACAAGCAGAACCCCTTATCATAAAAAATATGCATAGGCCATTTTATGCTAAAGTTAGAAAAATGTACTCTGTACTTTTTTTTTTTTTTAACCAAGTTGTGCCTGGCACTACCATCTAAGGCAAAGCAACACACAAGCATGTGTCACAGTGGGCTTTTACTCTATGTTAAAATTAGTTACAAGAATTTATGGAGCCGAAACCGGTTTGGCTCAGTGGATAGAGCGTCAGCCTGTGGACTGAAGGGTCCCAGGTTCGATTCCGGTCAAGGGCATGTACCTGGGTTGCGGGCACATCCCCAGTAGGGGATGTGCAGGAGGCAGCTGATGGATGTTTCTCTCTCATCGATGTTTCTAACTCTCTATCTCTCTCCCTTCCTCTCTGTAAAAAATCAATAAAATATATTTTTTTTAAAAAAAGAATTTATGGAGCACAGGCTATGACTCCGAATTGGCTACTTGGGGGAGCATGATAGGGATTAAATATAGTCCCTTTCCTCATGGGTCTCCTCCTCCAAGAGCAGTGGTTCTGTGTTAAGTAATTTTAAAGTTGTGAGTGCTGATCGATCATACATTGCATCTTCTTGTATTCACCTCTTCTTGTCCTCTTTTCCTGCCTTCCTAGGCTCACAGGTATGTAAATCTCTGTAGTGGAACTGATGTTTGTCAGTTGTTGCTTCCTGAGGGTGGGGCCAGTGGTAGCACTTTTTGGAGCAACAATTTGGAAATGTGTAAGCTATGCTCCACATCATTTTTAATTAATAGCTAAAATATCCAGGCTTAGCAAATGATTTGCACTTAGTATAGAGCAGAGGCAAATTCAAAGTTACATTATTCCTACAACACTTGGACTCTCAATGCTCTCTGATAATGTGTGTGTGTGTGTGTGTGTGTGTGTGTGTGTGTTCAATAAAAGTAATGAAGAATGTTAGGAATGTTCCTTAACACAGGGTACACCCATAGGATCCTGTGCACCGGCATGAAAACCACAAGTTATCTCTGAGCAGAGTTGGATACGACATTGCTTGATACAACAGAGTTCCTTTTGCCACACAGGAGTACAGAATTTTATTAATAAACAGCATTCTTTGATAAAACATATACTACATAACCTCTCCATTGTTTAAACATGATATATTCACCAAAATATGACACAATTAACTTGAATCACCATACATTGGAACATATTGAACAAATTTATAATAATCTTTACCATGTTTTGGCATCAGCAAGATTACATAGAAGTTTTGCAATTTCCATTTTTTTTATATCTGCTCACACTTGAATGCTGAGTAATGGTGATTCAGTTAATTTTAGACTGTATTGTTTAAGTACCTTGTAACTTATCTTATTTGGGGAAATAATGGATATTGTCCAAAAATCAATAAAGAATATACTTCGGAAAAGAATCCACAGTCATGGGACAATATTGTCTAATCATTACCATGGCAAATTTGACTTTATCAGAGCAATATAGTGATAATGATTTTGTTGAGCCACTTCATATTTTCTTTTGTTATCTTCTGTGCAATCTGCACAATGAATATTTCATCAGTTTTATTTAATTGGGTTGCAGTGAAAGGCTTATAACTCAGTCATTTCACGAAGACCTTGAAATCCTGTGCTTAACTGGATAGTTTCCACAATGAAAAATTATGTCTTTGCAAAAAAAAAGAGCTAAGATCAGAGTTATTTGCTGCCTCTTAGCTTATCAACAGACTGAAATAGATGATGATTAAAAAGAGATATATATTTTATCTACCTGATTCTCAGCAAAATTTCAATCAAGGGAGATTTTTAGTCTGGAAAACAAGTTTTAAAAATTAATTTTTTTCACCTTGGCCGGTTTTGCTCAGTGGTTAAAGTGTTGGTCTGCAGACCAAAGGGTCTCAGGTTCAATTCCTGATCAAGGGGATGTACCTCAGTTGCAGGTTCAATCCTCAGCCCCACTGGGGAGCATACAGGAGACAACAAATCAATGTTTCTCTCTCTCTCCCCCGCCTACTCCCTCCCTTCCACCTAATCCTTACCCAAGGGAAAAAAATATTCTTGGGTGAGGATTAAAAAAATTTGATTTTTTCATTTAGCACTTTATGATAATAGCTGTCTATTTATACAGTACATGATTGCAGTATATGATTGCATCAAAGACTGAAAGTCAGCCATATGTCTTCATTGAGAAATACATAGAATCACTTTGTACATATTAACACTTGATACTAATGTTTTGTAGAATAATAATGTGGGAGAGTCATTCCTAGGCAAACAGAGATGTCCCAAATCATGGCGCTGTGGTACTATTTCCCCAGTTAGTTTTTGTTTTCAGAATGATTTAGTTTAGTCTTGCAACTTTTTATCTACTTAGGGATTAGAAAGGAAGAATGTAGCTATTAAATAACTGACAAGATCATATTCTACTATGCAAATCATTGAACTGGAATATGAACAAAAAATATAGAAGTTTCCCTACTCTTTACGAAATAAAACATGTACTCTGTGTCATAACTCTGTAGGCAGGCTTTTAAGAAAGTCCCATGTAATCGTTTTATGTGTCAACTTGACTAGGTCACAGGGTGCCCAGGTACTTGGTTGCACATTACCCTGGGTGTGGTGTGCCTGTGATGGTGTTTCTGGATGAGATTGGCATTTGAATTAGTAGAATGAGCAAAACAGTTTTCTCTCCTCAATGTGGGTGGGCCTCACCCAATCAGTTGAAGGTCTGAACAGAACGAAGACTGACTCTCCTGTGAGTAAGGGAAAACACTTCCTACCTAACTGCTTTGAGCTGAGGCATTGCTTTTATTCCTGACTTGGACTCAACATGAAACATGAACAACTCAAAAGAATGTCATTAATTTGTTAATAAAATTCTGTATTGATGTCTGGCAAACTATAAACCCTGTCATATCAAAGGATGCCGAGCTTATAGTCCCCAGAGAAGCCGGGTCAGCATCACCCAGGAATGTGTTAAAAATGATAATTTCAGGGCCCAACCACCTACTGCCCGAAACTCTCCAGAAGGGGGCCAGGTTCCCAGCTATATATGTTTTCACCCGCCTTCCAGGCAATTCTGATACTCAATACAGTTTAAGAATCACAGTAAACCAAGGCCCTAGTGTAGTAGCTGAGCCACACCCTGGAAGGCAGTCTTTCCAGGGATGATTGCTTAACCTAACCAGGTTTCAAATGATATCTGCTCCATGTTTGTGTACAAAATAAATTTATTCTGAAGTTTGCTCTTTTATTATCTTAGCAACTGCTAACAGCAAATGGCTCAGTGATTTAATAAGAAAAAAATAACTTACTTTTATATAAGTGACTTAATAAGAGATCTGAAAAGATTCAAATTCAGTAGTCTTGTATGAGATGCCGCCAACTTCTGATGCCACAGATCGAGCAGTGGCATGAGTTGCCCAGCCCTGTCTGGTGCCCTTGGAGTGAGCTCCACAAAAATAAAAGCCATGCCCACATCTATCCTTGGGCATGGGAAGGGCACAGCCTTGTAACATGACCTCAGAATCACAGTAATAAGAGACATGGGTTCAGTTAGCTTAATTTGGCCTGTAATTTAAAATTGGACAAATGTCTATGGATGCTTTCTTTTGGAAAATCTAAGCTTGCCTGGTGGTAAAATGTCAATGTAATGTAAATGACAGCTCTCAGTGATAGAGCAACCCCAGCATTCAAAAAGCACTAACTCATTGACCTAACAAGATACAGTCCCCATTAGTGGGGCATCTATATTTTGAAATCTATAACATTCCTTGCCTTCCCTCATCTTCCTCCTTTTTCCAACCTTCCACTATAATTGTGACCTCAACTCCCACTTTCCAGATGGTTTGGAGTTGAGGCTTCATTTCGGTTAATGAAAGTGAGGTTGCAGTCATGGCTCTCCACCATGCGTCAGTGTACACACAGTTGGTTGTGGGTTGGGCCATGGAAATAAATGGAGTAGATGGGAATTAGGAAGGAAGCAAGAGCACCAGGATATGCAGGTGAACTGCAGCAATAGAGCAAATACTACTGCACATTTGTACCTGGTCATTATTAACAGAAATGACCACATATAACTATAAAAGATGACTTACTACTTTTTTTGTTTGTTTGCTATGCTCTCCGAAAGTGATTGTGATAGTATGTAGAATATTTGGTCTGCATGTATAACCAGCATAGTGGCTACACATGCAAACCAAGGAGTGAGAAGGCTTGGGCTAAGTCTCATCTTTACCACTTATGAGGCATATGTATTTGGGAAGTTCATTAAATTCCATCCTCACCTGAAAAGTGGGGATAATGATGATCTCTACCTCATATGGTCTCACCAATGAGCCCAAAGCACGGTGAGCATCAATAACAGGTTCTTTCATCATTACTGTTCTACCTTCATGGGTGAATTAATATTACTATAAATTGGTACAGCCACTATGGAAAACAGTATGGCAGTTCCTCAAAAAATTAAAAATAGAGTTACCAATATGACCCAGCAATCCCTCTTCTGGGTATCTACATGAAAAACTCGAAAACGTTTATTCTCAAAGATATGTGCACCCTATGCTCACTGCAGTATGACTCACAGTGGCCAAGACATGGAGACAACCAAAGTGTCCTTCGCTAGAGCATTGGATAAAGAAGATGTGGTACAGATAGACAATGGAATACTACTCAGCCATGAGAAACGATGAAATCCTGCCATTTGTGACAACATGGATGGACCTTGAGAACATTATGCTAAGTGAAATAAGTCAGAAAAAGCTAAGAACCATGTGATTTCACTCATATGTGGGATATAAAACTGAAGCTCATACTAGTAGATGCAGACAACAGTGTGGTAGCTATCAGAGGGAAGTGGGTAGGAGGATAGTAAAGCGTAAAGGGGGCTAAAAATATGTTGATAGAAGATGATTTGACTTGGGTGGTAGGCACACAATGTACTAATGAATCATAGAAATGTATACTTGAATCTGGCTGGTGTGGCTCAGTGGTTGAGCATCGACCCATGAACCAAAAGATCACAGGATTGATTCCAGGTCAAGGCACATGCCCGGGTTTCAGGCTCAATCCCCAGTAGGGGACGTGCAGGAGGCACCCCATTGATGTTTCTCTCTCATCAATGTTTCTATCTCGCCCTCTCTCTTCCTCTCTCTAAAATCAATAAAACATACTTTTTAAAAAAAGAAATGTATACTGGAAACCTATCTGATCCTATTAACCAATGTCACCCCACTAAATTTAATTTTTAAAAATATCACTTTGAAATAACTTATTACATGAGCTAAAGTTATAGCACTTTTAGTTTTCTAAAAAGTCAATTTTACAGTCAAATGTTTTTATTTTAGGATGGTTTCCAACACACTCTCAAACTGCCTTTTTTGTCTGTTGTGTTTTGTTCTGTTCAAGGACAGCTTCACTTTAGAGACTTCCCAAATGAATTTTTCCCTAATTACTCCTTCCTACAAACATCTGTGTTTTTGTAATATATTTTTCTCATTACTGTTAAACTTAAATATGATTAAACATTACCCGGTCACAGAACACTCAAACTGTATTTCCTGTGACTTATTTATAGCCTGGATCTACATTGGAATTCTGGAACTGAATCAGGCTCTCGGCCTAAAAAGAAACAGAGTCCATGTCAAAATAATAATTCTAAGGGAGGAACTTGCAGTGAAAGAAAAAACTAACTTTCTGAGGAAATCTATCTAAAATGTATAGAATATTACTGGCATGACATAATTATATTTACACTTTAGCTCTGGTAGGGCAGGTGGACTAATGAAAGGTGAGAAGACTGCTCGCTATATTAAACATTTCACATGAATTGTTTTTCTTATATATGAAAAATGAGGCTGCTGGCTTAACATCAAGGACCGGCACGGATTGCGTTCCCTCACCGGGTGATACACTCACACTTACTCAGGCCTTTCTTTCCACCTGTCCCTTGTAATGTATGGTGAGGTGGGCGTCCAAATTCATGTATATAAATAGTATGCCATCACGGAACAGAATTTTGCCTTAATCTGTTAAACATTCAAGGGGGCAGTGCTGGCCAACACCAACTTCTACCTTATGTATATGTTAGGACACACCAAGGACTGCACAGACACTTTTTACAACTTGCCTGTCCTTTTCTTAACCATCCAAGATCTCAACCACCTGCCCCACCTCAACACACACACACACACACACACACACACACACACACACACATCACTGCCTACATTTATACACATGCATAAGCATGAAAACATGCTCCAGCCATCTCCTTCCTCCACTTTCATACCCTACCTGCTCAATAAAGATTGACATACAACAGGTCGACGTTGTGACCTGGCCCTGGTATTTCTAATTACCAACAGGGAGAAGTGCTGGCTTAGGCAAAAGCCCATAGCAGGAGACGAGGGGTTGTTATTAATAAGACTAAACAAGTGTAAAGCAAGCCTTAACGGGTCAGGTTTTGGAGAACACCTGTAAAAACTTTAGAAGTCACTTTCACAAATTGGGGGCAGGTGTAGAGAAGAAAATGTACTTTACCAAGTCCAATTCCCACTGTGGGCCCTCACTAATGTTAATTACTGGCTGTAGCATTGAATAGCAGCAGCCTTTAAGTTACAAAGTGTATGAAATTTCAGCCTTGAGACAATAACAGTGTTAGTGACATTAACAAATATGAAGAGTAAGAACGGGGGTGTTTCAATCATTATGGAGGCAGTGGGCATGGCAGTCAAACCAATTTAAGTCTATACGTGCTACTTTTTAGCTGTGTGACTTTATGAAGGTTAATCTCTCCAAACATTATTTCCCACATTTGTTAAATAGGGAGAATACTTTAAAGTATTTTTGTAAGGAACTAATATTAATATGCCCAGAGCATAATGTATATTCAACAAATAGCAGCAACATATTATTATTAATATAAAACAATGAAAGTCCAAACATAGGTAGGTATTCATAAGGGACTTCACACATTTCCCACTGCTGTGTCCCTCATTGTTTATGCCAAGTAATGGCTGCCAAAGAGAGCCACATTCTAATTCCCAGAACCTGGAAATATGTTCCTGACATGGTGAAAGATTTGCACATGGGATCAAGGATTCTGAGGTGTGGTTAGCTTGGGTTATCCAGGTGAGCCCAATGTAATCACAGGGATCCTTCTAAGAAGGTAGGAGGGCCGGAGTGAGAAGGAGCTGTGAAGATGGAGGCAGGGGTCAGAGTGGTGCAGGGTAAGCATATGAGGTGGCCTCCAGAACCTGAAAAATGCAAGAAAAGAGATTCTGTCTTTGAACTTTCAGAAGGAAAGCAACCCTGCTGACCTACTTTAGACTTCTGGCCTTCAGGAATATAGGATAACATGTTGTGTAAGTCACTACGTCTTCAATAATCTTTTACAGCAGCAGTAGGAAATCAATACACTTACAAAGGTAAGAATCTAGCTTTTTAAAAATTGTCTGCCCTGGGTGTTCAGAAAGAAAGAGGAAGTAGGGAGTGATATAAAGTGGGGGGAAAATGTTTGGTTCAGCACCTTAAACATAGATGAAAATTTTCATTTTAAGGAAAAGTATACAAACATGCAATTTTAGACCTAAAAACAGGTCACAGTAAAACTTTATGGTGGCATGAAGCAGTGTTGTGAGAGTGACAAGAATTGGAAAAAAGAAGATAGATTTGTTTGTTTATTCAACAAACAGATACTGAAGACTATGCACCATTTCAAAGTCTCTTTCCTTATTTGAGGTTCTTCTTAGCTGTCGAGTTAGACTAGAACATTTCTAAGATCTCTTTCAGCTCTAACGTCCTAGATTAAACCACGGAGGATGCCAGGCCAGCATGGCTCAGTGGTTGAGCGTCAACCTATGAACTAGGTACAGTGATGGCAAACCTATGACACGCGTGTCAGAGGTGGCACGCGAACTCATTTTTTTGGTTGATTTTTCTTTGTTAAATGGCATTTAAATATATAAAATAAAAATCAAAAATATAAGTCTTTGTTTTACTATGGTTGCAAATATCAAAAAATTTCTATATGTGACACGGCACCAGAGTTAAGTTAGGGTTTTTCATAATGCTGACACGCCAAGCTCAAAAGGTTCACCCTCACTGAACTAGGAGGTTATGGTTCCATTCCTGGTCAGGGCACATGCCCAGGTTGTGGGCTCCATCCCCAGTGGGGTGTGCAGGAGGCAGCTGATCAATGATTCTCTCTCATCATTAATGTTTCTGTCTCTCTCTCCCTCTCCCTTCCTCTATGAAATCAATAAAAATACATATTTTTAAAAAATTTAAGCCACAAATGAGAAAACACAAGTAATTTATTCATCCATGATCCTCAAGAAGCTTCAATTCCTAATCCTCCAGGATGGGAACTTGTCTGCTATCTACATTGCTACCACTAGATGGCAGAGTTAGCCTGGTGATAGCAAATCTAAGGCCCTGCATTTAAATTGTTTACATTTCTGAGCTGTGATATAGAATTTATTTGAAAAGCATGTGGAATTCAGCAGGGGGAGACGTAACTGGCTAATACACAAAATGGTTGTCACATATGGAATGTATCACATTTAGAAAACCCATCCGCAGGCCACAGAGCCCATCCTGATGAACTGAGAGCTGATAATGCTGTCTACAGCCAGACAATTTTCTGGCAGGTGGCTTTCCGAAAACCGTGGTAGTGCCAGCACACTTCCACTATGACCTACAGCATTGCTAAATAGTCCCCCCAAATGTGCTGCAATTCATTTCAACATAAAGGAAAATCTTCAAGCTGCCAAATATTTCACATATGTTTATCAAATACTTTATAATCCATTCCCAAAGGATATGCTCTCTGCTGATCCTATGCTGAAGGCAAGAAAGTTCATTGACAATGTGCCAATTTCTATTCAAAATATCATACCATAGCACGATTTTCAACTTCAGTTTCAGGAACGGAGACAAAGTAATGTCTGCTTTAAGAGTTTGGCAGTACATGAGGGAAAGGAAGATGGTAACCTTACACAGTTGATTATTTTACAGTAACACACATCTTCTGTTTCTCATCACAATAAAAGAAATCCTCCCTTTTTTTTCAGCTATTTTTCCAGGGCATGTACATTTCAATTTATGCAATGGATATGCTGTGTGTAAATCAAATTTGGGGTGAATGGCAGTAAGGGAGCCCCGAGGGAACCCTCTGCTGGCTCTCTCATGCATTGAGATAGGAAGTGCACAGCATATGGCTCCGGACTTATTTTTATATCTTGCAAGTTGATCTTTGAAAGCAAAGAATGTCTATAAATGTATTAAGTTTGCTACTTTTCAGGCTTTAAAGCAGTTTTTGATCACATTTTTTTTTTTTTTTTTTTTTGCTAATCATACCTCAGTTTAACACATCTGAAATTTTTGAATAAAATTTTAGTTAAGCAAAGTTGTAAAATGACTTTTGTTCCACTAATCTGACTTTGTTGTTTTCTAATCTCTCATCTCAGATCTCTCATCTGCAATTAACTCGGTGCTAAGTGAGGAAGCTTCAGCCTCCAAAATTCTGAATCTGATCCTGCTGATAAAATGCAATATGCTTGAGCATTGGGCAGAGAAAGATAAATAATTTACTCAGGAGGGAAAATTAACTCACATTAGCAATGGTTTGTTTTAACATATAATGAGTACATACTATGTGCCAAGCACATAGGCTAAACAGTCTCACATTTAAAAACATGAAAACGTTTCTTTTAAGCCACGGGTTTCTGGGCTGTCTGGAAGAAAATTTTGGGGAGTCCAATCCCTTCTCACACTAAAGGAGCTCCTCTAATATTTCCTTAAAAAACAAAATTCCAAATGATGCTTGGCCCCTACTTTCAAGCCTGGATGTCTTATTTGGCTGGGGTTTGAACATTCTTTCTACAAATTATAAAACAGATTCTAAGCATAATTCTCCAAGTAGCAAAATGTGACTTTTATAATCCTCTCTAGAGGCAAATGTACGTGGGATAAAATGAGAATTCCAGAAGTTAGTAGGACTAATAAAAGGGGGGAGGGGGGACCTAGATGGGACATGCAGCTTCATTTCCAATCAATGACCATGTAAAAAGGTCAGAGGAATCAGGCGAGAATATCTCTACAACTTTCAAAACTATTTATTATAGAAAATGTCCAAGCTACACACAAGTAGAGTAAGAAGTATATCCCTGTGTGCCCGTCATCCAGCTCCAACAGTATCAATATTTAGCCAATCTTGTTTCATCTATTCCCTCTTTTTTTTTTTTTTTTTGCTAGAGTATTTTACAGCAAGTCCAACACTGTTCGATTTCTTTACACCTTCTTATTTTAGAAAAGTTTTCCACTGCTCCTTTTGCAGTCAAGTTGAAGAGAGAGTGTGTGATTGATTCTAGTTTTCACGGTAACCCTGCCAAAGAGGTTTTGAAGAGCAGACTTTATGAGAATGTGTTTTACACCTTTTGCAATAGCATCTGCTAATAATCATAAAAATAAAGAGGTTCCCCTCTGGTGCTGCTTAAGTAGAAAGAATTCCATTTATATTCCAATGCAAACACTGTGCTGTTAATATTAAACTGTGCAGAGGCAGGCACTCACGGTTGCCTGTTGGAAGAGAAGTTCATTTCTTTGAGGACAAAATGCTAAGTTTGAGCCCATCTTTAGAGTCCGTCAAAGAAGCTCTCCTTGGATGGGTACTACCTTTTTAAGGAAAACTTCCACCTTCTAGCTAGGGTCTCGCCTGCGGTTGGGGTGGGGCGGGGGCGCTCCATCCTTACCTGTGAAGCTTATTCAGTCCCGAGGGCGCTGCCCAGTAGGATCAGAGAGCTCCCGCGAGGTGGTCACCGACGCTGGGGACAGAGGGAGGATGGGGGCGCTGCTGCCAGGAGCCTCGCTGACTGCCAGGGCCAGAGGCTGCCCTGCCACTGTTGGCCAGCGCCTCCAGGAGCCAGCGGCAGAGACTGCGGAGGAGGCAGCGCCCAGCTGCTCACCGAGGGGAGATGGGAGGGGAAAGGGGGCGATGACGTGGGGGTGGGGGGAGGCGAAGGGGGAAGGAGGTGGGCCAGAGGAGAGAGGGACGGAGAAGAAGCCGAGACACTGGCCCATTGGGGACGGGGGTTGTGTGTGTGTGTGTGTGGAGGGGGGGTACCTTACTATGAAATGCGGGCAGACAAAGAAACCCCCCCACCTTGTTTTTGTCCCCAGAGTGAGTGAATTAAGCATTAGCACACATGCATGAGCGGGCTTGCAGGAGACATCTGACGCAGTGAGAGCATGCACCCTTGCCTATCTCAGGAAGATACCCTGCTGTGCATGTGCTGGAAGTGAGGAGGGCAGCGCCCCAGAGTTCACTTTGAGTCTCATTCCTCCCCTCGGCTGGCTGCTTAGACTCAGCCAGCAGAACCAGGGCGTTTCCCCAACCCTATCCCACGCCAGTCTTCATCCCGGACCTCGCCTCCCAGGACGCTCTGCCCACGGGGCAAGTCCGACTGGTGCCAGCACCACGTGCCAAGTCACCTGTAGTCCCAGGTTCCCACAGGCGCCCACAGTGGACCAGGCACCCCAGACAGCCTCGCCCGCCGACTGAGCTACTGGTGACCCTGTGAGCATCCATGCTGCCTGCAGGGGGCGCTCGTTGGTTTCCATCTGTCAGGAGGTAACAGGCTTTTTTTTTTCCTTTTTAAAAAAATACTTTTAGCGAATATCCTTTTAAGATCCCCCCCCCCCCCCCCCCTCCGCCCAGTCCACCTGAATTCTAACCTCATTCATTCTCACTCTCTTCTATTCTCCTCGTTAGGAGAGGTGCTCCTTTGGGGTAGGGACCGCATGTGGAAGGGAACTTTATTGTTTCAGCATCTACTGAGCTGCTGCTACTGGGGCAAGGTGCAGGGTTACAACAATGAGCACAAACACTGGGTGCTGCCCCTCAAGTAAGTGCACACGTATTTATAACACAAGGTTTTAGCACCTCTCACAGCACTGGGCTCATTAATGGGTTATTGCATTTCTCAAGTCCCTATATTTTTTTAACGAATCGAGATCAGAACATGTATACAGTTTTATTTCCTGTTTTTTCACCTAACATTTTCATTTATGCATTTACTATGTAATTTCAATCTATTAATAATTTTTATCTGGTAGAATATAGTTAGTTCTGAGATGTTGTCTCCTCCATTAGATCGTAAGCTTTATACACATCTTTGAATTGCCACCCTCTCCCACATGGTATGTCATGGGGGCTGACTATGTGTTGAACTAAAAAAAAATTTCCAATTAAATGGAGTTGGGGGGAGTCAGAGAGAAAATCCAGAATCCAGAGTGGGAAGTCACAACTGATACTAAATAGCTGTGCCCTGGGCCTCAATGTCTTCACCTGTAAATTAAGAAGGCCGAGCTGGAGAAATTCTACAGTCTCTACTTCTCAAACATTTTTGGGATTCTAACATTGCATACATCCAGAAGAATGTAATGTGGACCCGTCATGGACATCACATAAGGCTGACTTCGAGTGCTCTCACATTTCCAAGGCCCCCTTCCTGAGTGAGTCTTGTACCCCAAGCCCCCTTTCCCCTAGCTTTATTCACATAAGACCCTGGGTAAGTTTATGATGTACCATGTGATGATTTCATGCTTGGATATATTACAAAATGTTTGCCATAATAAGGTGAGTTAACACATCCTTTCCCTCACATCATTACCATTTTGTTATTGTGAGAACATTAAAGCTCTACTCTCACAGCAATGTTCAAGTACACAATACAGTATTGTTA
The DNA here is from genome assembly GCF_028538775.1 of Myotis yumanensis. NCBI lineage: Eukaryota > Metazoa > Chordata > Mammalia > Chiroptera > Vespertilionidae > Myotis > Myotis yumanensis. The sequence continues at coordinate 55,921,323 of NW_027223757.1, forward strand.
ACCGTCGCCATGCTGTGCATTAGGTTCAACGTGATCATCTTATAATTGAAAGTGTGTGCCTTTTGACCAACATTTCCACATCCCCCCCCCGCCCCCCACTCTTCAGCCTCTGATCACCACCATTCTATTCTCTGTTTTTAAGAAGGTGATGTTTTTAGATTTCACATAGGAGTTCATACAGTATTGATCTTTCTCTGTCTGGTTTATTTCACTTAGCACAATGCCCTCAAAATCCATCCATGTTGTTCAAAATGGCAGGATTTCCTTCTTTTTCATGGCTGAATAATATAATATATATAGTGTGTGTGTGTGTGTGTGTGTGTGTGTGTGTGTGTGTGTAACATTTTCTTTATCCGTTTTTCTGTTAATGGACACTTAGGTTGTTTCCGTGATTTGACTTTTATGAGTAATGCTGTAAGGCAGATGAATGTGCAGATATCTATTCAAAATAGTGATTTTTATCTTCTTCAGATATATACCCAGAAGTGGAATTGCTTAATGATGTGGTAGTTCTATGTTTAAATTTTTGAAGGATTCCATACTGTTTTCCATAGTGACTGTACCAATTCCCATGAGTACCAATACTAGTGCCCCAGGGTTTCCTTTTCTCCTCTTCCTCGCTGGCATTTGTTGTCTCTGGGCCTTTAGTTTTCTGTGGATTTACCCTTCATTTTTTCCCTGGCAGATGTCCCAGCAGAGCCAAGACTTCACATGGGAACATTATGTCATCAATGCAATAGGTCATCTCACTGGTGTGGGAAGGACAGGTCATATTGTGGGGCTGTGAAGGTGACCTTGGGAAGCTCTAAGGGGTTTATTGTTGCCCCTCATCCCACACATGTAGGAAAGTTATCTTAGTTATCAGAAACCTGTACTAGTCAGTCTTTCCATGAATCTTCTTAAAGATGAAGTACCTTGGCAGGAACATTTTTGCAAAAGCATCAGAATAAAATAATAACTGCAAATGACCAAAGACTTAAACACAATCATGGTTAAGAATCTGGTGAGAGTTCACATATATACACACAATGAGGCAATTGACTTAATTATCTATTCCCCTCTTACTCAGCTTGACCACACATCAAATTCTTCCCCCAAGATTCCTTTTCCACAAACCTGCAACTTTCATGTGCCTTTCAGCTTTTGCCCTATCTTTTCCTTTTGTATTTTGAAACAGTCATTTTAATTTAGGACAAGATTATTTTGTTTTTACCTTTTACCAAAAAGACTATGTTGTTTATATCATTCTTTTATCAAAATAACAACACCACATTCTATTTTCCTTTCCCTCAACAACAATGCATCTCCTTTTTTTATACCTTCTTGTACAGAAAACATATATCCTATTTTCCATATACATTTTCTTTCATCCTTATTATGTCTAGTTAGTAGTTCGTAAAAAGCCTTATTTCTTTTACAAATCAATTTTGGCTACAGCAGACTGTATTTTTTTAAAGGCCTCTTTTGTCCTTCAGTTTCTGTGGGCAATGTTTTGGTTAGCTCCTGGGGTGTTTACATTTCAAAGGCATGATAAGATTTGCAAGTTTCAGAGACAGAAAAGATTCAAGTTTTCTCCTAGGCCTTTTAGGATGTATTTCTTTACTATCAGAAGTCTAAGGAAATTGCTATTTAAAATTTCCCTTTGTATTAGGGGTCTAACAGTATGGGGCACTCCATCAATTTCATTATCAATCATCATGACATCCTCCCCTTTGTTCTTACTTTCCCAAGGATTCTACCTCCTAGTGTCCCGATCAGGTCAGTCACAGTGCTCAGACCTTAACCTACAACATCTTTCACCTTCCTAGCTTCGCAAAATGGTCCACTAAGGTCTCTAACTTATTTTTTTCATTAAATATTTTTTTCAATTACAGTTGACATACAATATTATTGGTTTCAAGTGTACAACATAATAGTTAGACATTTATATCATTTACAACGTGCTCCCCCCAATAAGTCCAGTACCCACCTGGCACCATACATAGTTATCACAATAACTATATTCCCTATGCTCTACTTTACAGCCCCGTGACTGTTTTTATAGCTGGAAATGTATACTACTTAATTTCTTCCCTTTATCACCCAGCCCCCCAAGCCCTCAAACTTATTATGTCAGCCTCAGAGATAGTTGTCAGCTGCATGCCTTTCTCCAATCTGTTTTTGATCCAACTCTCCAACTTGAGTTTCAGGCTCTAGTTGGTCCGGGGAAGCTGCCCTCTGACCTTGCTCTTCCTTTCCCTGTGAGGGCAGCCTCTTAGCTGGGGAGTTCCCTCGTGGTGCTGGGCAGTGTCAGCTGCGGGGTGGATGATGCAGGCAAAATGAAGCTGTTCTCCCTTCCCTTTTGTGTGGTTCTTCTAAAGTTGTTTTGTTCCATTGTGTTGCTGAAGTTTCTTAAGTGGACTCCAGCACCCTTGCAAGTGTATTTTTGCTCAAACATAGCTAATAGTTGATCTTTGTTGGGGGAAGGAGGCTGGGGTCTCCTATTCTGCCATCTTGGTGTCATGGTTCCCCTACTGCCTTTCATTTCTGGATCTTATAGAGGTTGTCTTAGCATTAACTTGACTTTTTAAAAATTAACTAACTAACTAATTAGTTCATTTAGAGCTTTATCTTAATAATTACTAATTCTCTGGTTCCAGGATTCTGACTTCTCTTAATCAGGGTTCCTTCTCCAGACTTAGTCCAGTCCCTCAAGTGTTCTGCAGTGTTGTATGAGCAATTTAGACCCCCATATTCAACTATACCATAAAAAGGCTCCGTTCCAGCCCTTCGAGTTCCCCATTTTTGTCCTGTTATTTTGACCTGACAATTTTACAATGCATCTCAACCAGTTTACTACATGAGAGTAAACACTTTGTTTAATATGTCTCCTACCATTTTAGTCAAGAATGCATTGTAATGAATGTTAAAAGTTTAAAAAACACTAATAATGTAGTTTCCAGCCTTCTCTCCTCAACACTCCTAGACTTGGTCTTCAAATATTATGACCATCATGGTTAAAGATTTGATCAAATTACTTTTTTTAAAATATATATATTTTTTTATTGATTTTTTACAGAGAGGAAGGGAGAGAGATAGAGAGTTAGAAACATTGATGAGAGAGAAACATCGATCAGCCGCCTCCTGCACATCTCCCACTGGGGATGTGCCCGCAACCCAGGTACATGCCCTTGACCGGAATCGAACCTGGGACCTTTCAGTCCGCAGGCCGACGCTCTATCCTCTGAGCCAAACCGGTTTCGGCAACTCAAATTACTTTTAATACAATCCAACCTTCCATCAATGCATCAATGGAATTGATAGCTACCTATTCTGTGTGGGGCCCCTAGCCTAATGAGGGCATTTGTATACCTTTCCAGCAAGATGTACCAAGAGGACTGGATACATCTCTTACCACATTTCAGGTAATTAAGGATATTGTAACCTCATTAGAAGTCTGTGACCCCTGTCTGGCCTGCCCATGATTAAGGCTTTATCACTTAATTTTTTTTCTAGATTTGGTATCCCAAGAGACTCAAACCAATATAGAAGAGCTCCTTTCCCAATGCTAAATCTTATTTGTCATGGAAATGTACTTGGAAATGTTTAACACTGGAAAGATAGGAAGAGGTCATGCTTCACGGTCCATGGTCAAGATCTAAGTGATGACTCAACCTTGTAGAAGGGGCACAGCTTGCTGTGGATGGAATCTTCTCTGTTAACTTTTAATCCCAAGTTTTGATCAAAACCTTTAGGTAATATGAATGTGGATCTGCATGTTTAAAAAGCCAGGGACCCTTGGTTAAGACAGACTACGAAAATTAAGCAAATGTAATAATAAGAAACATTACAAGAAAAGGTGACATTTGTCGTCAGATTACATTTACACTGATAGGAGCCACCTACAATCAGCTAATTTGAGGAAGAGTTGCTAGCTTTCCACAAACCTGCAGACCCACGGACTTCCTCCGCCTTTCTGTGTGGCTCAAGAAGAAGCAATGATCTCTTCCCTAAAGAAATCTGAAGGTTGGGTCCCTCATTTTAGTCATGGTGTAGCCCCTTCTCTGTCTTGGACTTGTTCTCTCTGGTGGGCAGAGCCGATCTCTCCCTCCTGTGCACCAGCGCTGAAACTGGGTGCTTGTCAGACTGTTTTGGAATTATTTCTGCCAAACTGGCCTGTGAGAGCCTCAAGGGCAGCAAAACCTTTATATCTCCAGCACTAAGTGTAGTATCTGGAATTTAGATATTTGATAAATGTTAACTGAGAAAATGAAAAGGTCTTCAGAAATGGACCAGAATTAAGAGACTTTTTACAACTCTCACCTTATACTTTAGAGAGAGCAGAGAAGATTAGAAGAAGAAACTGGAATTCCCACAGAAACCACAAAGAGTTAACTAGAGCCATCATAAGTAAGTGTGAAATAAAAAATCCAAAGAGGACATTCGCTCTAGAGAATGCAGTGGGGGACTAAAACATCGGACCCAAACCACAAAGTCTCTGAGACACAGGGTTTCATAGGGCATTGCAGGAGGATTAGAGACTCTTATAAAGCTGAACTTATAGGAATGTAACTTGAGGCTGATGGGGCAGAATCACTTATACTCCAAGCTTGGAAGCTCATGATAACTTTTTGTCTTCTATTACCAGATGTTTATTTGGTTCTGCAAATAGTGATAAATAACAACGAGATATGTGCAAGCCTTCAATAAAGATCTTTATTGGGGTCAAAATGATCCTGGGCAAACTACACTTTCAATCATGTATCCAATCAGGAGAATCAAAAGCTATTCCTCCTTCTACATGACCTTTGACTATGTCACTTGAGTCCAACAGTGCATTCACTGGAAGTGTATTTGGGGTGGGAAGACCAAGGTCTGAAGGTGAACACTGCTATTGTTAGCTATGTGATTTGGGCAGGCCACTTTCCCTCTCAAAGCCCGTTACCTATTTGGAAAGTTAGCACGATAAAATTAGTCTGGAAGAGTGGTTATGAGGCATAAATGTGAACATGTATGTGAATGTCCTTAACTGTGATTGGGAATATGATAGATGATCAATAAGTAGAGCTAGAATTCAGTTGCATAGACCAAGAGAAGTGTCCCCTGGAATAGAGTGTAATGGGTGACAAAATGCAGAGGTCACTACCTTACTCCAAGGTGTAATCAGAAGCTGATTTCTGTGATAGGCCAAGGACCTCTAATGTTAGCTTCTCTCTGCTATGCCTTCCCTTCTGTTCTCATTATATGCCAAGAAGACTATATCCAGAGACAAAGCATCTATTAAGTCAAACAGCCATCATAACACTTAAGTAATCCCCTAGAGCAGTGGTTCTCAACCTCCCTAATGCCGGGACCCTTTAATACAGTTCCTCATGTTGTGGTGACCCCCAACCATAAAATTATTTTTGTTGCTACTTCATAACTATAATTTTGCTACTGTTATGAATCGTAATGTAAATATCTGATATGCAGGATGTATTTTCATTGTTAAAATTGAACATAATTAAAGCATAGTGATTAATCACAAAAACAATATGTAATTATATATGTGTTTTCTGATGGTCTTAGGCGACCCCTGTGAAAGGGTCGTTTGACCCCCAAAGGGGTCATGACCCACAGGTTGAGAACCGCTGCCCTAGAGCATCAGTCTCCTACCAGTGGTCCGTGGACCACTGGTGGTCTGTGAGGCCTGAAAGGTTGGCGAACGCTGCCCTAGAGAACGAACAAGCAGGGAGTGAGCATCTGAGATCAGAGTGAAGGATATGAGAAGAACAGTGGGAAATGGGAACAACAAACAGACCAGGTTGCCTTTGATCCTCAGATTACAGATGCTTTGGTGTAGGTAGTAAATTAGAAAAATGAGAAGATGAGGCAAGTCTGTGCAACATTCACTTATGGCAATCGTTTATCAAAGCTAAGGATGAGCTAACAATTTAGATGGAACAGGCCCTCTAGAACTTAAATGTTGTCTCCTTTTTATCTGTTATGTATTCAATCTAAGAATTGGTTTCATATGTCATGTCAAATGCATTACCATTTGTCTCAATCAACTGTACTATGTATTTACAGGATAGGCAAGTGCCTGAAAATATAAGGTCAGTTTGGATATTAGAAAGATTATCCTGGAAGAAGAAGGAGATAAAGTGAAAGAGAAGGGTTAAACTTGAAGTAGAAATATCAACTCAGAGGTTATTACAATAGTTCAAACTAAACATTATGAAGGTGCCAACCAGGCAATAGCCCTGGAGGTGGAGGGAGGACAAATTCCATAGAGACCTTGGAGATAAAATTGAGTGAGCTGGTGACTGAACATGGAGAGTAAATGAAGAAAAGGGAGGACTTCAGGGCTCAAAAGAAATCAAGGCTGTTCACAAGTATATTTATTGCAACCATTTTTGTATTGTAGAAGAAAAATAGAAACAAAGTGAATGCCTATGAAAGCAAAATGATTAAATACACCATGATATACCTGTACTCTGGGACACTGTGCTGTCATTCTCTGGAAAAAGTTATACCCAAGCCAGCTGCCTTGGAGGAATTTCCTCAGAGTGTGGTTAAGTGAAATGCACAGAGGAATATACATGAGATGATCCCATTACATTAATATAAAAACAACAACCAAAAAACCTCCATATGTATGTAAATGCAGATAGGTAAGTATACATATATATATCTATGTGTGTGCATGTGTATGTATTCAATTATAATTATGATTGTGTGAACAAAGTAGAGGAAGCAATTTTTAAAAAAGCAAAATATCTATACTATAAAATATTATCTTTTAATTTTTAAAGAGTATATATATATAAAAGCCTAAGTGACCAAACGACAGAATGACCGGACATCTGGTCGCTATGACACGTGCTGACCACCAGAGGGCAGACACTCAATGCAGGAGATGCCCCCGGTGGTTAGTGTGGCATCACTCAGATAACAGACCCATCCTAGCAGCCCACCAGCCAGGTGGCAGCCACTCACTACCTCAGTAGTCCTGCAGGTCTAATCTCTGGAGAACGGGCCAGGCACTGACAGACCCAGCACTACTGGTACAATCCCAACAGCACCGCTGGCCTCCTGGAAGTTGGCCTGGGGCACCGTGGCCACTTCCCCTCCCTACATGCTCCTCAAGAAAGAAACAATATAAAAGTGGCCTCCAGGTGGCTCCCAACAACCAGCACGAATGTCAGCAGAACGGATCTGGATCCTAGGCCAGCAAGGGCGTCCCACCACCTGCCCAGAGGGCCAATCGCGTCCCAGGCCCGCCCCCAACCCCCTGGTGCAGCCACTAGAAGCAGGGTTTACAGCTGGCAAGCGCTGCTGCAGCTGCATGAGCCTCTCCTGATCAGAACTGACTGGACGCAAACCGGGATGAGCAGGAGTGGCTGGCGGGAGCGGCAGGAGGTGTTGGACTGTGGGTTTCATCCCAATCCCTGCAGGCCACCCTGAGGGACTCCACCCGTGCACAAATTTGTGCACTGGGCCTCTAGCATGATTATATTTGTATTGAATTGCTTATCTATAATAATAAAAGTGTAATATACAAATTGACCAAATGGCAGAACAGCAGAACAACTGTTTGGACAACCACGCTATGACACGCAGTGGTGCCAGGCTAGCCAAGGTGGGTGCGATGCAATTGGTTGGGGGGTCCCACCATCACCCCATGATCACCCCAAAGAGGGAGGCCCAAGCCATGGACCCATAGGCTGCAGTGGGTGGGCGGGGTCTCCCTCTGTGGGGCGATTGATGGTGGGGCTCCCACAGGCTGGGCTGAGAGACACCCCCCACCCCGAATGCACAAATTTCGTGCACCATGCCTCTATATTGTATATAAAACCATAAAAAAAGATGCATGTGATGGTTAAAAGTAGTTTAATGGATTCCAACTGACTTTTTAAAAATATATGTTTATTGATTTTATAAAGAAAGGGAGAGGGAGAGAAAGATAGAAGCATTGATAAGAGAGAAACATTGATTGGCTGCCTCCTGCAAGCCCCTTGATGGGGATTGAGCCGGCAACCCAGGCATGTGCCCTGCCCAAGGGAATTGAGCAAATTCCAATTGATTTTAATCACCTTATACTGTTAGAGATTATTTATAAAATTGGTATAAAAACCCACAATGATCCTAAAATTGCGTAAAAATTAAGTTTATTAATTTTTTAAAAATCTACACTAAATCTACTTTCATTGTAGACAAACACAATTAAGGTGTATTTTTCAGTCATTTCAACATTCCTCTCCTATTAGACTTAAATCCCGCCACAGCTATTTAGGATGAGCTATTTAGGATGGGTGAATTTAGGAAATTAATCTCTCAGCATGTTTTTTCTTATGCGAAAAATGGGAATGATAATCTCAACCCTGAAAGGTGATTGTTAGGATCAAATAAAAGAATGTCTATAGACTGCCTGGCCCATAGTAGGCTCTCCTCAGGGTGGCAGCTACTATTTTTAATACTCTTTGGGACCCTCCCAGGTCCCCCCCGCCCAACTTCCCAAGGGTGACATGATTGATTTCAGCCATGGCCTTCAGTTCCTCCTTAACCTCCACTGATACTTTTTCTGTACAGTTCCAGGAATCATGGTCCCTCCCCTTTTCTCTAGACTTTGATCAGTTACTTGAGGCCAAAGAAGGAATTCTGGGCCACTGGCCAATGAGCAGACATCAGGGCTCACACATAGTTTCTTCCTGGTCCTATTTTTAGCTGATCTGCCTTCTTGCTTTAAAACTTACTTCAAATTCAAAGTAATTTTCAGATGTCCTGTTCACATTTAACAAGTAAAAGTCTTTTTTTGCAAGTTTTGACTACAATGTAAAGAAAATGATTAAATAAATGTGGGATTTAGGTGTAATAGCATTACTAAGTGCTAGATAACTAGCTTCAGGGTCTTCCCTCCCAGCCCCATCAAAGCATAATGGAAATGATTTGCACGTTTGATGCAATTATAATAAAAATCACTTTGGAAGAACTAAAATCACCTTATATATTTGCATTATTTTTTTGGTGTCTACATCTCTGGGAACACCAGATTAAGATATCCCAGGTAGAACTGTGCAGCGTGGGCACCAAAGTTGTTTAAGGACTTCAGTTTTATTTTTAACTAGAGGCCCGATGCACGAAATTTATGAAAGAGTAGGCCTTTGCAGCTGTGGTGGCTGCCTCAATCCCTCCCTTGCAGCCACAGCAGCGACCTCGATCCCACAGCTGCAGCCCCAGCTTCATCTGGAAGGACGTCCGGAAGGTCGTTCAGCTATCCAGTCTAATTAGCATATTATGCTTTTATTATTATATACTAGAGGCCCAGTGCACGAATTTCGTGCACTGGAAGAGGGATCCCTCAGCCTGGCCTGTGCCCTCTCACAGTCCGGGACCCCTTGCTCTTTACCGCCCACCTGCTCACTGCTCCTTACTGCTCGGCTTGCTGCTCCTTAGTGCTGCCACGAAGGCAGGAAAGGCTCCTGCCACCACTGCTGTGCTCGCCAGCCATGAGCCTGGCTTCTGGCTGAGCGGCATTTCCCCTGTGGGAGCACACTGACCATCAGGGGGCAGCTCCTAAATGGAGCATCTGCCCCCTGGTGGTCAGTGTGCATCATAGTTACTGGTCATTCTGGTGGTTCCACTGTTAGGGTCACTTAGGCTTTTATTATATAGATTAAGAAATTACACATATGACTGGATAAAACTTAGCCATTCAATTTGCTGAGTTCTCTGTTTCATTTCTAAAACATATCGTTGCTATAGGAAAAATGTAAAAATAAATTTATAAATGTAAATCCCAATCACTTGAAAGTTTCCCTCAGTTTGGTTCATCGTACACAATGTAAAAGAACTAGTCTGTCCTAGCCAGAACTTTTCCAAAGGAACAGCAGGGCCCTTTTATAGTTAGGATTTGAACTTTGGGTATTTCTTGATTTTGTAGATTTTGTTTATAGTTTATTTGTGCAGAAATTTTATTTCTGAATAGGGCTTCCTTCTTTATTGTCTCTAAATTATACTTTCATCTTCTTCAAACAGCAGAATACTTAAAATATTTTTGAAAACAAACCTTCAGAAGTGGCCACTTGTGGGTAAAAATTCAATTGCATTTGGTTTACCATGATTAATAAGAAGGCAGAAACCAACATTTACTGTTTACAATGCCCCAGGCATTGTTCTAAACCAGGATTTCTCAACCTTGGCACTAGTCACATTTTTTTTTTTTTAATTTCAGAGAGGAAGGGAGAGAGATTGAAACATCAATGATGAGAGAAAATCATTGATCAGCTGCCTCCTGCACGGCCCCTACTGGGGATTGAGTCCGCAACCAGGGCATGTGCCCTTGACTGGAATTGAACCTGGGTCCCTTCAGTCCACAGGTCAGCGCTCTATCCACTGAGCCAAACACGCTAGGGCCTACTTACATTTTGGACTGAATAATTCTTTGTTGTGATGGAGCCGTCCTGTGCATTAAATAATATTTGGTAGCATCCTTGGCCTGTACCCACTAGAGATGTTAATAGCACACACCCCCTCCCCCACCAGCTGTTACAAACAAAAACATCTCTAGACATTGCCAAATGCCCTGTGAGGGACAGAATCCTGCCCTGTTAAGTATCACTCGCCGTTCTAGACACTTTTACACAGGCCATTTCCTTATCTTTTACAGCAGAGACTATGAGAGTGTATGTAATTTTCCCAAGGTCACATGATGGGTCATTGAGTGGGTTCTTGGGACTAAAATTCCAGCTAGTACAATTCCACAGCTCCTTCTCTTTTAGAGATCCTGCTGGAAAACAAAAATAAAGATTTAGATTCAACATTTGAAACATAAAGGTTATTCTGAGTGAGATGCCTACTACTTTCTACATCCTCAAACCCCCACCTTGGATGTGCTTTTAGCTGCCACCAACCCCCAACCTTCCCTTCCAACAAATATCTCATTTTTGCCTGAGAGATCAAGTTGTCTGACACGTTTTTGGTGTTTTTTTTTTTTTTTAGTTTTTCTTCTTCACCTCAACCACTCTGTACCATCCTTCTTTATAAAGCCAACCCCTCTGCCTGTGCCCTTGATCGTAACCCCTCTCCCTTCCCTCTAATCTTTCTTCATGAATTGTTCTTACCACAAAATATCCCTATTATGAAACTTCAGTTCTCCCCTCGGCCTGAGAATATGCTTATCCCTCTGTAATGGTTAATTTTATGTGTCAACTTGACTAGGCCACAGCGCCCAGACATTTGGTCAAATGTTATTTTTTAGATGACAGTACATTTTAGTCAGTAGACTTTGAGTGGAGCAGATTATTCTCCATAATGTGGTTGGATCTCGTCCAATCATTCCCTGGAAGGAGAGGGAATTCTGTCAACCTTAGGACTCCAACTGTAACTCTTGTCTGGGTCTCCAGCCTGCCAGCCTACTGCGAGGATTTTGGACTTGCCAAGTTTCCACAATTTCTTTTTATAGATACATTCTACTGGTTCTGGTTTCTCTGAAGAACCGAATATGCCCACCTTCACGAAAACCCTATCTCCCTACGCTGCTTTGCATCTAAGCTCAAATGCCCCCGTTTCCACAGCTCTGCTGTCCCCTCTCCCTCGTCTGCTGGTATCTCTCTCTTCATAAGATGTTTGAAACACTGTGAAACAAGGACCTTATTTATTTCATTGTTCCATTTGCAAAACTTGTCTAGCACCATAACTTGGACAATTAAGTTTAATCATTTGAAATGTGAAATCTTTTCTCTAAGGTTGAAAAAAAAACAGCTGAAAAATAATGCAACAATAAATATTTCCTTTTGATATTTCTATACGTAGGTGTTTGAATTTGAGCTCTGTTTATGAAAAGCTTTCTTTTTAGTTCTCTTTTTCTTAAAAAAAAAAATGTTTTTCAGAGTTGCAATAACAGAGCAATCCAAACGCAGAAACCTGTAGCTTTGTTTATGGAATTTCAAGATCAGAGGACTCATTCCCAAATGGTGATGAATACATGTCTGGTGAGTGGCTGGCAACACTTTTTTACTTTACAAGTTTAACTCCTTCACTCCTGCCCATAATGACTAGTATGCCCTCATGAAATTAGAACATTAGAAAAATTCAGTTATTTGTTTAACAAGATTTTTTAAAAAGTAAATAAGATGTTTTAAATAAAGCAACAGGGATTATAGAACATTTCAGCTGTGAGCAAAAAAAGAGTGACATCTTTTTTTCCAAGGAAACACCAAATGACAGATGATACAGGTACGGGAGGCAGGGCAGAGAGGGCAGAGGCCTTGGAGGCCCCAGAGGCCCTGAACTGGGAGGATTTAGCTGTGGCATCAGGGCTGAGGTTGCTGGAAACTGCAGAGTTCACAGAGGCAAGGACAAGGACAAGGACAAGGAGTGGATCCCCATCACCAAGCTGGGCCACCTGGTCAAGGACATGAAGATCAAGTCCCTATTTTTTCCAACATTTTATTATAAAATTAGAGGCCCAGTGCACAAATTCGTGCATCTTGAAAGGAACTGTGGGCCACGAGGCTGCAGTGGGCACAAGATCGGGTCTTGGCCCATCCTCCACACCCCTGCCCGGCCCCTCTCACAGTGGCCCCCGGTCCCTTGTCTGCCGGCAGCCCCACTCCCATTGCTCCCACACACTGACAGTGTTGGCCCCACTCGCACCCACTGACAACGCAAAGCAATTGGGGCCGATGCCAGCAGGGGGTGCAAGTGCTGGGTGGGACCATAACTCGTGGGAGTAAAGAATTTTTAGTAATCACCAGAGGCTCGCCCCAATGACAGTGACCCCGCTCACCTGCTCCACCATCCTGCCTGCTGCTGATGCTTGCCATGTTCCACGTGCACCCACTGGTGGTCAGTGCACATCATAGTGACCAGTTGTTCCACCATTCAGTCTATTTGCATATTAGGGAGATATATATCTACACTAATAAAAAAGAAACATGGTAATTAGCGTACGACCGCTACCCTTCCCATTGGCTAATCAGCATATCCTTATGCAAATTAACTGTCAGCCAAGATGGCGGCCGGCAGCCATGCACTGAAGCGAACAGGGAGGCTTGCTTGCTTCAGTGACTGCAGACTCCAACGTTCCCCGCCTGCTGCTGCCGGCCACTCAGCTGCAACTCTAAGCAACTATGTACTATGTTGCAAATATAGAAGCTAAACAAAACCCCAGAAACCGGCTTTCAGTCAGCCAGCCGGACCGCAACATTGTATCAAATACAGAAGGTAAAGGCCAGAGCCGAGGCCTCAGAGCTGAAGCTGGCCCAGAATAGAAAAAAGAAAAGAAAAAAAGGAGCAGTTGGGAGCTTCAGTTACCCGCCAACCTGAAAACGGCCCTCAGCCCCTCAGCCAGACTGGCCAGGCACCCCAGTGGGGACCCCCACCCTGATCCAGGACACCCTTCAGGGCAAACCAGCCGGCCCCCACCCATGCACCAGGCCTCTATTCTATATAGTAAAAGGGTAATATGCCTCCTGGCACCGGGATCAGCGGAGCAGTGAGGCTCCCGGCACCGGGATCAGCGTGACAGAGGGCAGCGCCCCAACCCCCTGATCACCCTGCGGCTCTGTGTGTGACAGGGGGCGGGGTCACAACCTCCCTATCTGCCCTGCTCTGTTCGTGACAGGGGAAGGCGCCCCAACCCCCTGATCGGCCCTGGTCTGTGTGTGACAGGGTGTGGTGCCCCAACCCCCCCTCCCGCCACCACGGCACTGCTCTGTGTGTGACAGGGTAGAGCCATAACCTCCCCATTGGCCCTGCCCTGAGTGTGACAGTGGCGGTGCCCCAACCCCCTGATCGGCCCTGTTCTATGGGTGATAGAGGGTGGTGCCCCAACCCCCCTCGACGGGCCTTGCTCTGTGTGTGACAGGGTAGAGCCATAACCTCCCCATTGGCCCTGCCCTGAGTGTGACAGGATGCAGCGCCCCAACCCCCTGATTCACCCTGCTCTGTGTGTGACAGGGTCGGTGCCCCAACTCCCCTATCGGCCCTACTCTGTGAGTGACAGGGGGGAGCTCCTCAACCCCCTGATCGGCCCTGCTCTGTGCATGACAGGGAGGAGCTCCTCAACCCCCTGATGGGCCCTGCTCTGTGTGTGACAGGGGGGGAGCTCCCCAACCCCCTGATCGACCCTGCTCTGTGTGTGACAGGGTACGGAGCCCCAACCCCCCTAATGGGCCCTGCTCTGTGAGTGACAGGGGGCAGCGCCCCAACCCCCTGATCGGCCCTGCTCTGTGCGTGACAGGGGGTGGCGCTGCAACCTCCCCATCGACCCTGCCTTGAGTGTGACAGGGGGCGGTGCCCCAATTCCCCAATCGGCCCTACCCTGAGCGTGACTGAGGTGGCATCGCAACCTCCCAATCCGCCCTGCTCTGTGCATGACAGGGGGTGGCGCCCCAACTCCCCATTCGGCCCTGCTCTGAGCCTGACCAGGGGCTGCACCTAGGGATTGGGCCTGCCCTCTGCCACCTGGGAGCAGGCCTAAGCCAGTAGGTCACTATCTCCCGAGGGGTCCTAGACTTCGAGAGGGCACAGGCCGGGCTTGGGGACCCCTCTCGCCCCCCACCCCCCACCCCCAGTGCACAAATTTTTGTGCACCGGGCCTCTAATATATATATATATATATATATATATATATATATATATATATATATATATATCTCCTATGTTCAAAGACTGTTAAATCGCGTTTTTTACCCATATATTCAGGAAAAAAATCACTACTGTCATGGTAAACAACCTGCTTCTCTATTTATAATGGTCTGGCCCTCTAGCAACTTCAGCGCGAAATTCAGGTGGTCACAATAATCTGGCCACTCAGTGTATATAGATATGTTCAATGCATTTGTTGCCATGGGGGACTACAGTGGACATTGGTCTAGGTGTTAAGTGCTCAAAGGAAATACCCACTGTGGGGCCATCATCCTGGCCAAGCCCTCTATTGTCCCTGTGCAGGAGGCTTCTAGGGGAACAAGATCCACAAGCCCCACTCTGTCCCCTGCAAGATGACCAGCCACTGTGGCTCGGTGCCCAGGCACCTCATCTCTGCCTCCAGAGGCACTGACATCCTCTTAGCCCCTGTACCCAAAAAGCTGCTGTTGGTGGCTGGTACCGAGGACTGCTGCACCTCAGTCAGGGGCTGCACTGCCACCCTGGGCACCTTTGATGCCATCTCTGAGACCTACAGCTATTTCATCTCTGGAAAGAGACTGCTCACCACATCTCCCTCTCGGGCATTCACTGGCCACCTTGCAAAGACCCACACCAGAGCTTCTGTGCCGATGGCCCAGGCCCCAGCTGTGCCACCACATAATTTTGTAGGAGAAAAACAAACTGAATTAAGCCGGTTTAAGAAAAAAAAATTATATTGGATGGAATTTTGACCTGTAGGCTAACGACCTGAAAGTGAGTTTTAAAACAGAAACACATTTCTAGGGAATTATAAAGAGCTTTTAAAAACTCATTGGTGATTTACCACTGATGTGTTAAAGTTTTCAGCAACACTCAAAGCAGTCTTCTTAATTGAAGAGAGAGAAAATTTTCCCACAATAGCGAATATACCACAATCAAATTACTTTCATTTTTATATTTGTCGTTGGTTCTATATTCCTGGCCCATATAGGTTTATAATTTTTTCCAATATTTTATTATAAAATATTTTTAACACATCACTCTACCCATATTTTTTCTTAAATATGTTCAGATTTATTCTGGGTATGCAAGGCTGGGTCAACATTAAAAAATTCAGCCCTGGCCAGTTTGGTTCAGTGGATAGAGCATCGGCCTGCAATTTTGATTCCGGGTCAAGGGCAGGTAACCCGGAATCGGCCTGCAGGCTTGATTCCCAGCCCCGTCAGGGCTTGCGTAGGAGGCAACCAATCGATGTGTTTCTCTCACATCAATGTTTCTTTCTGTCTCTCCCCTTCCTTCCATTCTGCCAAAAAAAAAAAAAAAAAAAAAATTAATGGGAAAAATATCCTCAGGTGAGGATTAACAAAACAAAATTCATCACATCAACAGGTTATAGGAAAAGGAAGTTTAAATGATTATATCAATAGATCCTGAAAATGTATTTGATAAATTCAATACCTATTCATAATAAAAACTCCCATCAAAGTAGGAATACTTTATTAAGTAAAGAGGAAATTACTTTACTTGATAAAGAACATCTACAAAAAACCTATAGCTAGATCTTACTTAATTGTAAGAAACTAGATACTTTCTCCCTAAAATTGGCTAAAAGACAAGAATGTCTCCTCTTAAACCTCTCTCTTGTTCAACATCATACTTGAAGTCCTAGCCAATGCATTCGGACAAGAAAATAAAATTAAAAGTATACAAATTGGACAGGAAGAAATAAAATAGTCTTTGTTCACAGATGGCATGAATGTCCATGTAGAAAATATAAAAGAATTAACAGCCGAAACCGGTTTGGCTCAGTGGATAGAGCGTCGGCCTCCTGACTGAAAGGTCCCGGGTTCGATTCCGGTCAAGGGCATGTACCTGGGTTGCGGGCACATCCCCAGTAGGAGATGTGCAGGAGGAGCTGGTTGATGTTTCTCTCTCATCGATGTTTCTAACTCTCTATCCCTCTCTCTTCCTCTCTGTAAAAAATCAATAAAATATATTTAAAAAAAAAAGAATTAACAACAGGAAAACCTACTGAAACTAATAATTAATTACAGCAAGATTTTTGAAATGAGATTATGATCATTGAAACAAAAAAACCTCAGAGGATACTATAATAAATGAGATAGTCATGCTAAAAACATTGAAGCCAAATGTGATTAAACCTGTAATGCCAAATATTAGTTTATAGAAGCCAGCGCAACTAAACCACAGAAAAGCAACTGGGAAAATTCAAAACAAAGAAAACTGTATAGGACAAGCAATCCATTTTCTAAAAATAGATCTTAAGAAAAAAGGGAAATATGGAGAACCTATTGAATAAATGGTAACTTAAAAGACGTATTTACCAATTTAATATTCATGCTTTATTTGGATTCTGATTCAAATAAATTGTGAAAGTTATGACATTTATGATATAATTAAAAATTTGAGCAGTTACTGGATGTTGAGTCTACCTTGATAAACTTTTACTACTTATAAACCCATGTGACTAGCACCAATCAAGAACATGTTTATGTCCCACAAAAAGTTCCTGAGATATCTTCCCAGACAATAGAACCAACCCTGAGATAATTTCTAGGTTAACGTCCACCACCATGGAATAGTGTTGTCTGTCCTAGAACTTCATACAAATTGATTCACACAGTACATACTCCTATGTGTTTCTCTTCTCTTGCTCCCAGCATGTTTTTCAGATTTATCCATGTTGTTGTATTTATTGGTACATTCTTTATTGTTGTGTAGCATTCTGTTGTATGAATATGCCATGATTTATTATTCATTCTGCTTATGATGACTATTTGGATGGTTCCTAATTTGGGGCTATTATAAATGAATATGCTATGAATGGTCGGGAATAAGTCATTTGGAGCACATAACTGTGTCATATAAAAGGCATTTGTTTAATCATACTAAATAGAAACAGCCAAAGAGCAACGTATGAGAGTCACAGTTACTTCACATTTTGCCAATGCTAGAAACTGTCTTTTTTTAAAATTGTTGACTCTGTTATAGATATCCCCCATTTCCACACCCTTTACCACCCTCCACCCAGTCCCCCTGACCTCCTACCCCCACCACCACCTCTGGCCATCAACCACTGTTGTCTCAGCCCACGGGCTATGCATATATGTGCTTTGGCTAATCTCTGCACCTTCTTTCATCTAGTCCCCCTCATCCCCCTCCCCTCAGACCTCTGTCAGTCTGTTCCATGTATCCGTGCCTCTGGTTCTATTTTGTTCCTCAGTTTATTTTGTTCATTAGATTCCACATATAAGTGAGATCATAAGGTATTTGTCTTTCTCTCTCTGGCTTATTTTGCTTATCATAATAAACTCCAGGTCCATTCATGCTGTCACAAAAGGTAAGAGATCCTTCTTTTTTACAGCCATGTAAATGTGTAAATGTACCATTATGTAAAAGTACCATAGTTTTTTTATCCACTTGTCTATTGATGGGCACTTGGGCTGTTTCCAGATCTTGGCTATTGTAAATAAAGCTGTTATGAACATAGGGGTGCATATATTCTTTCTGATTGGTGTTTCTGGATTATTAGAATACTAGAGGCCCGGTGCATGGATTCGTGCACCAGTGGGGTCCCTTGGCCTGGCCTGCACCACTCGTAATCCAGGACCCCTTGAGGGATGTCAGACTGCCGGTTTCGATCTGGTCCCCGAAGGCCAGGCAAAAGGACCCCACCAGTGCACGAATCCGTGCACCAGGCCTCTAGTATGCATATAAGATCTTTGGTTAATCTTTCCCGCCCTCGCCTCTTCCCTCTGAGATTCATCAGTCTGTGCCATGTTTCCATGCCTGTGCATTGAGCATCTGCCTCCTGGTGGTCAGTGTGTGGCATAGCTACTGGTTGGATGGTCGAATGGTTGCTTAGGCTTTTATATATATAGATATTAGAATATATTCAGAGAAGTAGAATTGCTGGGTCAAAAAGTAGTTCCATTTTTCATTTTTTGAGGAAACTCCATACTGTTTTCCACAGTGGCTGTACCAGTCTGCATTCCCACCAACAGTGTACTAGGGTTCCCTTTTCTCCACATCCTCACCAGCATTTGTTTATTGATTTATTGATGGTAGCCATTCTGACAGGTTTGAGGTGACATCTCATTGTGGCCTTAAATGGCATCTCTCTGATGATTAATGATGTTGAACATTGCTTCATATATCTATTGGCCATCTGTATGTTGTCTTTGGAGAAGTGGCCTTTTCTCCGTTTGTGCACATACCTGGTTTCTGTCTGTGTGTCCTGATCTTTTCTCATAAGAACACCTGTCAGATTGAATTATGGCTCATTTTAATTCAATTACCTCTTAAAGGCCCTATCTCAAACTGTGGTTACATTCTGATTTATCGGGATTGGGACTTCAACATATAAATTTGGAGTGGGGAAGACGGGAATTCAGTCCATAACAGCTACTGTCAGAAAAACAGAAAATAACAAGTGTTGGCAGAAATGTGGAAAACTGAGAGCCTTGTGCACTGTTGGTGGGAATGTAAAATAATGCAGCTGCTATCGAAAGTAAGATGATGGTCTTCAAAAACTAAAAATAGAATTACCTTATGATCCAATAATTCTTCTTCTGAGAATATATCCAAAAGCATGGTCTTGAAGAGATATTTGTAAACACATGTTCATGGCAGCATTATTCATAATAGCCAAAATGTGAAAGTAACCCAAGTGTCCATCAAGAAATGAAAGGATAATCAAATGTGGTCTATACATATACCTTCAGCTTTTAAAGGGAGATACATTCTGACATATACCACAACATGGATAAACCTTAAGAACATTATGCTAGGTGAAATAAGACAGTCACAGAAAGCCAAATACTATATGATTCCACTTATATGAGGCAGTCAAATTTGTAGAGATAGAAAGTAGAATGGTGTTTTCCAGGGGGGCGGGGGGCAAGGGTGATGGGGATTTGTTCAATGGGTATAGAGTTTTAGTCCCACAAGTTGAAGGAGTTGTGAAGGTTGGTTGCCCAACAATGTGAATGTACCTAATGCTACTGAACTGTATACTTAAAAGTGGTTAAGGTGTGTATTTTATGTTATGTATATTATATTACAATAAAAAATGAACAAAGCAAAACCAAAAAATTGCTATGGACATGATAGAGGAGGGATGTCATCAGAGTATGGGTGAGGAGCTGGATAAACAGATGACTAAGAATGAGCAAGTGGAAATTTTTAAACCCTTATAAAAACAGTTTTATTACTAAATGGAGATGTTTTAAACTACTAAATTTTGCTGATACAAACATATCTGTTTAGTGTTCCCTCTTTGGTTACCCAGTAATCTGCTGCCAGGGCAGGAATGAACCCTGTGAACCTTGACCCCTGGCTGTCCTCATTAGGCTGCGTAATGCTTGGAATCAGACACTGCATTTCAAGAGCAGTGACGAAGGAGTGTCCTTGGGCCTTTGGGGCTCCTCTGGCTACTGCTGCACATTTACAGGGTTCTCTCTGAGAACTACTGGTGCAGGAGCCCAATGAGCTCTGTCTAGCTGTACTTAAATTAGTAATGAGAACAGCATGAAGATGCCAGCATGAAAGTTATTGCAAATAGGAAAATCTGGAGCGATGGTTACACTGGTGGTAGTTGTCAATGCACTAAGTCATACCTCTAATGCTAGAATTATGTTGCCTAACATGCAATCATCTTTGACATCCACAGAAGCCAAAAGTCATTGCTTGTGCAAGGTCACGGGGAAGTGGGAAATGCAAAACCCTTGCAAAAATTGTCTTACATTCTCAATAGACAGATTTTCCATTTGGATTTTGCTGATGTTTATACCATACGCCATTTACTCATAACATTTTATGGATACTCTCTAATCATCTCCAAAGATAAAAATAAGACAGTATATAATTCATTTTAGTTACATACTATTAGTTTTTAAATTAATTAAATTTTATAAATCAATCCTATCATTGATGGGTTTTCTTACTAATAACTAAGTTAATAATATTTATGATAAAAGTTAGCATTTATGGCCCTGGCTGGTATTGCTAAATGGTTAGAGTGTCTGCCCACACACCAAAGGGTGGAGGGTTTGAATCCCAGTCAAGAACACATGCCTAGGTTGCAGGTTCAATCCCACGTGCAAGAGGCGACCAATCAATGTGTCTCACAATGATATCTCTCTTACATCAAAGTCACTGTCTCTCTTTCTCTCAATCTCTCTCTTTCCTTCTCTCTCCCTCTGCCCCTGTCCCCCTTCCATTCTTTCTAAAAAAAATCAATGGAAAAATATCCTTTTTAAATTTATTTTATTTTTATAGATTTCAGAGAGGAAGGGAGAGAGAGAGAGAGAAACATCAATGATGAGAGAATCATTGATCAGCTGCCTCCTGCACACCCCCCCATTGGGGATCAAGCCTGCAACCTGGGCATGTGCCCTTCACTGGATTTGAACCCAGGACCCTTCAGTCTGCAGGCCAACACTCTACCCACTGAGCCAAACTAGTTAGGGCCCTTCTTTTTTTATTAACCAAAGAAAGAGGTTAGCATTTATGAAAGTATAAGAGAGATGACAAAGCTGAGAGTGAAAGGAGAATTCATTTACATATCTGTCCTCTCAGGGTTATTTCTATAAGTTTTTCAATTTTTTAAAGACAGTTATTCCCATTATTTATAAGTTATGTATCACTTTGGTGTCAAGAAAGATTAATCTCACTTAGACAAATATACTTGAGCATGTACGGGTTTTAATAACTACAATGGAAGAGTTTAGAATCATTTTATGTGATACATGATTAGCAAACCTAGAATAATAACTTAGAGAAAGTTTGAGAGACAGGATTTTCATGTTAAAATATTTGAAGACATTTTCAATAAAAGATAAATTATTTTTCTATGGCACCAGTGGGTAGAAATTAGAGTGGATACGCATTTGGGCTAATATAGAGATGAAAGTTGCTATGGCTAGTAAGAATGTTTAAGTCATGTACTAAGGTCTGTAAAATGTAATTTTATTATTTCTATGTCTATCAGGTTTTATCTCAAGTCCCCATTTGTGTGGGAAACTGATATAGGGTTGAGCCTCGGACTGACCTGTTGGCAGAGTCACAAACAAGTCCCAGCTTAGAGGGCTCAGTCCTCTAAGCATAATTAGGCTTGACCTTATAACACTCCCCAGATCTTACCTGGGAAGCTAATGGGCTGAGGGAAGTGCAGGGAGTGTAAACATGATCAAAACAGGTGAAACTCACAAGAACTGTAACTATGGAAACCACTGCATTGTTTGCCTCAGACTATAAAAGGTCTGTGCGGACTGAGCACGGGTGGAAGTCCTTCCTCTTGAGTTGGACTTACTTGCCTGGTCCCCCAATATTTCCAAATTATCTCTTGTCTTTTCTATTTCATTTGTGTGCGGCTCCTCTTCCAGATATTGAACCCTGAACCACGCGGGACGTGGGAGGAAACATTTACGACAATTTGCAAGAAAAAAGCCATTTCCTAGTAAACTGGGTCAGTTCAATATTCCCCAGGAGGGGAGACTTTTTCTTCCCACAAGGACACCAAGCCAGATACTAGGGCACTGAGCTTAGTTAGGGAACCAAAGCTGGCCATACACACACTGCAAACCATGTATAACTGCTTCTGGTGGAGCATGGAGGCCAGGTGGCAGGGGCAGGAAACACTGGGACTCATGTCTTTCTTTTTCTCTTACTCCCCCTCTTCCTTGCCTCAGTTCAGATTACCATTATGTATTCAGGGGATGGGAGGAGGCAGGGGAAGGAGTAACTGAGTCCCTTATTCATACAGCTCCTTCTTGAAGAATTTGGCATTGTAAAGTCTTGTTTTATTTGAAGTTGTCCCCTTTGAGGCAATAGAAGCTATAGACTGCATTTCTAGTGGCCCAAATGGGTAAGCCATGGGGTGAGAGGCATGAGGGGAGAACCCATCATATATGGCAACAGTGTTTTAGTTCACTACCATTCACTGATGCTCAGGATTGCCAAACATTGTTCTAAGCACTTTACATTTAATCCTCACAATAGCTCTATGAGATCAATATGACAACCGCATTTTATAGATGATGAAAATGAGGCTTACAAGATTAACATCTCTAATATCAGCCTGACAGGAGAAAAACTGATATCTGAAACTATAGCTGCTGATCCAAAGCTTGAGAGTCCATATTGTTAGTTAGTTCTACTATGTGTTGGCCACTGCCGTATATACTAGAAATACATCAGCTTTAAACCACTATGCTACCTTAGAATAGTCTGTGGTCAGAGAATTGAAAATTCTTGATCACCAGAGGCACTTGGCAAGAACAGAAGACCATTTGGCCGAGGTAGTTTCTATTGGACAGTAATCTGTAGCATTCATTACAAATAAGTAGAACATTAAAGCTTAAAGAGCCTGGCCATGGTGACTCAGTGGTTGAGCATCTACCTATGAACCAGGAGGTCATGTTTGATTCTGGTCAAAGGCACTTGCCTGGGTTGCGGGCTCCATTCCATCCCCAGTAGGGAGCATGCGGGAGGCAGCTGATCAATGATTCTCTCTCATCATTGATGCTTCTATCTCTCTCTTCCTCTCTGAAATCGATAAAAAACAACAACAAAAAACTGCCCTAACCAGTTTAGCTCAGTGAATAGAGGGTGGGCCTGCGGACTGAAGGGTCCCAGGTTTGATTCCAGGCAAGGGCGTGTACCTTGGTTGCGGGCACATCCCCAGTAGGGAGTGTGCAGGAGGCAGCTGATCGATGCTTCTCTCTCATCAATGTTTCTAACTCTCTATCCCTCTCCCTTCCTCTCTGTAAAAAAATCAATAATATATATTTTAAAAAAATACTTGTTTTTTAAAAAGCTTAAAGAAAATAACCATCTAATCCAACCACCCCATGACTCAGAAGCACAGTTTTCCCTTCTAATTCTGTAAAATACTCACTAGACTTTGATGCACAGTAATATATATGAAGCTGCAGTAATGGTAAGATTGCAACAGAAACTGGGTGTGGTTATACTGTGGCTGAGCACAAAGCACTGGAAAAGACATTTTTAAGCTCCCATATCTGAACAGTGTTGATGGAATTCTAGAGTTGTTTGCTGCACAATAATATACAATCTCATAAAAAGAAGAATTGATCAGAGTATATGAGCAGTGAATATTTTGTAGGAGCAGACCATGGTCAAACTGCCTAATGGTTGTGACAGGCCCAGCCTGACACTCTTTGTGATGTGCCAGCAAAGACTT
Organism: Myotis yumanensis; assembly: GCF_028538775.1. NCBI lineage: Eukaryota > Metazoa > Chordata > Mammalia > Chiroptera > Vespertilionidae > Myotis > Myotis yumanensis. Next base: position 55,945,138 of record NW_027223757.1, read on the forward strand.
GCGTCAATTATTCAGTAATCATAGTGGCTCAATATGCCATCGTCTCAGGTGGGCGTGGGAGCAATTCTCTTTGGAGCTCCTCTGCTCCACCCTCCTGTCTCCAGAGATGAGTGACAGCTGAGAGTCACTGCATTTACCACAGTATTGCATAATAAGGAAAGAATGTGCCAGGAGATGACTGATACTTCTGTTCTCTGCCTTTAGGCCTGTGAATGTACTATTTTATTGGCATGAGGAGCACTGATGACTTGAAAATTTGCTATATACTTTAAAAAAATATGTTTTTTAAAATTGATTTTAGAGAAAGAGGAAGGAAGAGGGATAGAGAGATAGAAATATGGATGACCATCGATTGGTTGTCTCCTACACGCCCCACACTGGGGATCAAGCCCACAACCTGGGCATGTGCCCTGACCGGGAATTAAATCAGAGACCTATTGGTTCATGGGTCAATGCTCAACCATTGAGCCACACTGGCTGAGTAACATATACTTTTGAGGATTACAATACCATAACACATAAAACATAATAGCAAGGTCTGACTTTCTTCCCCCGTGATATTCATAAGTGCACCTAAGGGCACATTTAATATATAATATATAAAATGCACATTTGCAATACATAATAACTGCCACTAAATGTAGTAAATAATATAGACAACTATGCTTACCTCATCTGCCCAGTTGGCTAAAATGTTTTCTGTTTTGTGTTCCTCAAATCCTAAAGGTGATATGTTTAAATATCTTCCACATGTAGGTGACCCCCTAATATACTTGAGCTTGAACCCATTCCTGAATTCTAGATTTATGCATACAGCTTCTGACTGACATCCCTTAAACTTAACTCTTATTCATTTCTTCACACCTATTTCTCCCCAGTATTTCCCTCAAGCTATAAGTCTAAGTATCCTCCTTGGTTCTTCCATTCCCTACATCTAATCTATTCATAAATCAGTTCCCCTTTCAATCTGTTCATGGCTTTCCCTGTCTATTGCTACAACCCTAATACAAGCTACCATCAAATTTTCTTTAGATTTTTAAAATACCTTCAGAACTGCTCTCCTACTCCTACTTTTGACCCCTGCTGCTCTTTCTTTCACAATGAACCTGATGTTCTCACTCCCCTGCTTAAAATCCTTCACGAGTTTCCGTTGCACTTGGAATAAAATCCGAACTCCTCACCGCTGCCTATAATGTCAGGTGTGACCTGGCTTTCCTTCTTCAGTCACATCTTCTATCACTCCCTGCTCACTCACTATGCTTCAGCTACTCCTCTCTGTTCTGTAAATTCAGCCAAGTATTTCCACATCAAGGTATTTGCACATGTGCCCTCTGTCCAGAATGCTGTTCCCCCAGATCATTCAGATCTCAGCACAAATGCCTGCTCACAGAGGTGCCCTGATCTCCTCATCTAAAGCAGATCCCTCCCAGCCCATCACACTCTATCACGGCACCCTGTTGTTTGTTTACTCAGCTATTGTCTGTCTTTTATCATATAGAATGTGAGTCCCCTAAAGGCAGGGATCTGTTTGTCTTGTTCACCACTAAATCCTCAGTGCCTGGTAGATGGTAGGCACGCAATGAATATTTGTTGAATGATTTGGTTTTCCTTAGAGCACAAAGCGTGTTTCAAGGTCAGGTACCTAGATGGGGTAGAGAGTCTAGTCGCTTACTTACGATAAAAGATGCAACCCAAAGGCAGAGATATCATAGTCCTTATCTTTAGCTTTCCTAATACACTCCTTTCTCAGCGTCATAGCTCACTACTGTGAGTTAAATTTCTGCTCCTTGGACATCAGTGATTATAGACATCTTCCTTTTCACAAAAGGCATTAATGTGAACTATTGGGCATTAAAAATAGTGAAACATTAACAGCTTTCATTTTATTCTTTGGGAACACTGGTGTTATGGGCGGGGATTTATATTAATTCTCACAGTCATTGACAAAGACTCTCTCCTTAACCAAACTTCAGTCCGACTCCTCTGAGCCCTCTTTTTGAGGAGGCCTCAAACTTTCCCTCTAAGAACTAACTTTCCACACTAACGATTTCATCCACCTTTCACACTAAAACACTTGAACATACCCTTCAATCAGCTCAAGGATGTGTTCCTAGGATGATGACCCCAGCCTGAGAAGGCTTAATGCTGCCCACAGAATTTGGTTCTAGACGAAATCTGATTATAGGGCCCTGAATTCCCTTTTCTTTGAGCATTTTCTTTAGAGCAGATGTAACTAAATGTTTTCTCTGTCTTTTTGAGATTGTATCTTTCACAATGCAGGGTGTCTTTCTCAAGGATGTAGGAGCCACCCTGTGAAATGAAATCATTAAGAAGGATAGAGCCCTTGTGTCCTAATCTCTGCCGGCAAGTGGGAGTTCTACTTCCATAAACTCCAGCTGACAGACACTATGGCCTAACCACATTGACCACCCCCACCAAGGTCGTTAAGTACTTCTCCTTTAGCACTCGAGCATTTACAAAAACCTCCTGCCTTTAATTTTGCCAAAGTTAGCTCAATGCTATACTGGAGTCTCTCTCCCTTACTACAGCAGCTCAAGTAAAATCTTACCACTTTTGGCAAAAGTCTGGTGAAGAATCTCTCTCTCTTTTTAAAATTTATTGATGAGAAAGAGAGGGAAAGAGAGAGAGAGATATCAATTTGTTTTTCTAAAATGGACACTATAAAAACCTACTCTATAGGACTCTCGGGAGGATTAAAAGGATTACCATAAAGCACCATAAATTTATAAACATATGTATATATCATCAGGCATTTTTAGTTCTAATGAAAGTCTGTGATTCCTCCTGTCATGTCCACACCCACCCCAGCCATCGCTTTTTCACATCTGGTTAAATGAAAAATGAGGGAGCTAGGAATAAGAGCTGGGTGGTGCCAACATTTCTTGACGGCCTTTGGTGCTCAGGTGGTCAAGGTCCTGTGATGCCACTAAGAAAGGAAAGAAAAGTACCCCAAAGAGTAGACTCTCTACAAACTATTGGATTTACTCTGTGAGAAAATATTTTCTATTACTAGTAATTCAACTTTGGCAAAATGTTGAGAAGAAGCCAAAAGACATGATGATTAACTTCCTTAAATTTGCAGAGAATATAAATTGTAGGAAACCTGACTGTAGATTTGGGCTGAGAGTGGCCTTGGCTGGCATGCAAATCCGGCCAATCATTCCAAGCCTAGGTGGGATTTATTTTGATGTGCAGCTAGAGTGAGAGGATGTTCCAGAAGAGAAGTGTTCTAGATAAAAAAACTTGGCTTCTTTTCCCATCATGGCAGGGCAGGGCAGGGTGGGTAAACTGGGTAATAGTTATGTGTAGCGGTGAAGCCGTGTCAAGCATAGCTAGGATCGGATTTACCTTTACCATCGAACCATTTCACTTTGCTCCCATGACCAGAGGATTACTTATGTAGACAATGCAATAGGTGGTTCATCTTAAGAAAATGTCAAACTGTTTCCAGCATAAACGAAGACAGTATTTTGAATGACTATTTTCATTTTCTAAAAATTGGTATCAAAATACATACAACATACATACCAGACAAAGTTAAAGAGGCCAGGAAGACTTTATTCCAGGCTATTATATTCGGGGAGAGATGGAGAACTAACCACAAACTCAACTTCACCGAGGCAGAGAGGGCACGGTTTTCTAAGGGCTGGGGTCAACGAGTGGGACAGTATGGAGCATGTAGGAGGGAAGTCATAGGCCATCTGTGCTCAGTCATTGGCTTTATTTAAAGAAAAGATCATCTTCTATCTTTATGTCAGGAGGTAATTTTGCAACTTGGCGCTAGGTGCCCACTGAAGTTAGGCCCTACCCTCCCACAGAACCTGGGAAATAGGGATGCCATCTCCTTTAAATTACATTTCAAACAGATGGCTTCCAAATCATTGAGAAAGATATTTTTGTGTTGTAAAACTGGCAAAGGCTTTCTTTCTTTCTTTTTTTTTTTAATCCTCACCTGAGGATATTTTTCCATTGACTTTTATAGAGCGTGAAAGGGGAGGGAGGGAAGGAGGAAGGGAGTGGGAGAGAGACAGAGAGAGAGAGACAGAGACAGAGAGAGAGGTGAGAGAGACACATGGATTAGTTGCCTCCGGCACACGCCTCGATTGGGGGCCTGGATCAAACCTGCAACCCAGGCATGTGCCCTTGACTGGGAATTGAACCCAGAACTCTCTGTTGTGCAGGAGGACGCTCTCACCACTGAGAGACACTGGCCAGGGTCAATCTGGCAAAGGCTTTTAAAAAGACTTACATACATCTCAAAGGGGCCAAAAGACATGATAATTTACAATTACAAGTTTTCTAAAGAAATTATCTGAGAAAAGAAAGGTCAGGAGTCGAAGAGTGAGGAAGAAGTCTGTCTAAAGTTTAGTCAGGCTGAAAGGAATATTAAGGTCACCTTAGTCACTGGTCGCATGATAACTTATCACTTAATATTGAAATAATTTTTGCTCAATAAAATTGCTCAGTTGTATATCACAGTCCACTTTTGTTTTACCCAATGAAAATGCCATCTGGTCTAATTGTTGCAAACTTCCAATTGGCACTGTCCAATGGAACATTCTGCAATGATAAAAATGCTCTATAATCTGCACTGTCCAATGTGACAGGAGCCACTAGTCACATGTGGCTATTGAGCACTTGAAATATAGCTAGTATGACTTTTACTTTAAAAAAATATCTTTTTATTGATTTCAGAAAGGAAGGGAGAGGAAGAGAGAGAGAAACATCAATGATAAGAGAATCATCAATCTGCTGTCAGAGACTAGCCTCCTTGCAGTTTCTTCAGCCCAGGAATATGACTTGCTTTATGGCCAAGTGGAAACATTTACACTTTAACCAAATGTCTGTGAAGCATTTTCCCGTGCCTCATCTCATTTGATCCTCACAGAAGTCCTGGAGTAGGTAGATAGGAGACGTGGTGGAATCCTACTTTAAAGTGTAAATGTTTCCACCTGGCCATAAAGCAAGTCATATTCCTGGGCTGAAGAAACTGCAAGGAGGCTAGTTGCTAGGGAGAGGAAGCTGGGCATTGCTATGTGATATCATTACCTGGAGCCCACAGCCACTGTTTCTGGCTGTGGGCTCCAGGTAATACATAGTACATAGTTGCTCCAAAATACCGACTTCTGTGCATGGGCCATGAAGTTTCAATCGCACTGTTACGTGCGTGCCCACACATAGTATTTTGTGGAAGAGCCACACTCAAGGAGCCAAAGAGCCTCATGTGGCTTGCGAGCCACAGTTTGACGACCATTGACCTAGGTCATTCTTTAAGGAGGAATTATCAATGGACTTGAAGGATACTGAAACTCACTTTCCAGGAAGGTGGTGAGCATTAAATAAGTTACTGTATGTGAAACTGCCTAGCAAAATGCCTAGTAAAGATAGGTACCCAATGTTACTTTCCTTTTCAGTCTCCTTTAGGGGCACGTAATGAATCAGGGCAGGGCCTTCACAATCTAGAACATAACACACAATAGGGCTTTGGCTGTGTGGGTGTTATAGGAGCCCATGTGCTGATGTTCTTTATTGTTACAAGGCAGAGATGCTCTCGCTGTTATCATCTACAGGAAGTTAATTAATCTTGGAAACAATCACCTTCTTTATATTGACTCAAACAAAAAAAAATGCCAAATTTTAAAATCAGAAATAGTAAACCTTTGGATTACTCTCAAGACAGTTAATATTAATAATCTAATATTTCATGATGTTGCTGATGCACTCTTTCCCTCAGAAGAGTTAAAACAATCAAAGGCTATGAAAAGAACACCCATCCTCTAAAGATTCCCCTGATGGAAAGATGTGATTTTCTACATTATGTTTTTAAAAGAACTTATCTCTTCTACTGACAATGAGTGATATATTTAAGAATGTGGGATACACAGAGGAGGAAAGGAAAACTAGCATATATTATGGGGGAAAAGATAACAATTTTGGCAAATGGGTTTCAGCAGAATAAGAGCATTTTGGCATACCGCAGCCAGCCTCAGTCTGAAGTGAAGCTGCATGAGCCCCCGCCAGGAGGAATTCCATGTTATGAAGCCATGAGCATGCAGCTGCAGCTGCTTCTCCCAGATGCTAGGTTCTCTCCTATGTTTGACTTGGCTTTTTCTCCAATGACGATCACGGTCATGTTTTTTTTACTTGATTTCAATAACTCCATCTCAATTTTCTCTTGAGAACTGTACAGTGATAAGTTATTCCAAGTGATGGTACAATTTTAATAACTTTGAGCAGGGTGTTTATATGAAGGAATAGTTATTTTGAATTAACTATACTTACTCTTTCTGACTCAAGAGTTTGCAGTGTTGTAGTCAACCAAAGCAGAATAATGGAAAACCTGGTTTCAGATCCTACCACACTGACACCTAAGAATAAATGAATTTTAGCAGTTTATTTCATACTTGGTCTGAATAGGGAGGTGTCATAAATTGCCTTTTTAGTCTGAAAATTATGCCAAGCATAATGGCCCATTACTCAATAGTTAAAAAGGTTCATTTCTTTAAGCAAAATTTACTTAAAACAATTCAGGTTTATACAGTGTAGAACTGATAAGGTTATGATATGCTAACTACTTCTAAAGCCAATCCCAAGAATACATTTCACATATTTAGTTTACAAAATTTCAACTTACACTTTTAAGGGACATGTCTATAGTGTAATATAAGACACAACTATATAACTACATTTCCTTTTCCACAAGCTGAACATATAATAAACAGTAAGGAATCAAATTAACATTCCAGGCAAATTCTATGTGCCAGATGCACATATGAAAAAGACTCTTTTGAGCCAAGTTTTTAAATGCATTTTTAGTTCCCATCTACCTTGCCCTGAATTTGTTTGACTTTTTCACTTTCAACCATGTTATGATCCCTTTGGATACAAGTCATCTTTGTGTTGTGATATTTGACCAAACATACTAATATTTTATATTCTACAAATACATTATAACTTGCTTTCCCTACTAATTTTATATCAATTAAGAAGCATATTAATTTCACACAAGTAGCTACTGAACTCAGCATAGACTTTTAAGTATATTATATAGAAAAATCTTATTTTTAAGCATTAAAAAGCTAAACCAAAAAGAATTAGCAGAAATTAGGAAGTTGGGAAGTGCTTGAGATTTCAGAAAAAAATCGCTCACAAAGTCAGTCCCTTATGATCTTTTAGAAGCCATGGCTTATTGTTTTACCTCTATGCCATAAGTAATCTCTTTGAATAATATCTTTTGTTCACAAATTCAAATGTAACTACTTTCTGACATAACATTTCTGGTTAACAAATTGCTCACCAGTATCTTGTTTACATTGACCCCTTCAGTGATTAATTTAAAAAATTCTAAATATATTTAGAATCATATCACACAGATATGATTCTAAATATATTCAAGATGCAAAGTGATAGGTAGCTTAAAAATAACATTTTCATTTTGAAGTGATTTGTATCAGTTTACCCTATAAACACTAATACTCTAATAGATAGGTTAATTCTTTCTAAGCATGACTCCTGGGACATTGCCAATATCTGTTTTTCCCCCCCATTATTTGCCTCCTTCGCAGAGTTCATTATATAAGCTACTAGTGGCCCAGTGCACGGATTCATGCACATTGAAATGAAGTTAATTAGAACAAACAGTTTAATATCACTATTTTCCCTTTCTCTATAATAGAAGTGTCAACCAAATTCACGATCAACAATAACAGATTGAAACACATGCATGCAATTGGTGCCAGCTAGAGCTTTATATGTATTGCACATGCGTGAGTCAACTTAGCCTTTTATATATATAGAATAAACTTGCTTAGTTAGACCTGCTTTTTGATGTAGGTAAACTTTTTCCAGCCTAATGAAGCACCCCAACTTCTCTTTCAGGTAACTGTCAGCAACACAGCAGTAAATATCAACATGAAGCAGATTATTATTGTAGCTCATGCGGCGAGAACAGAGGGTAAAATATTTAACTGCAGCAGTGTTTGACTATATTCTGCATAGTGAGAAAACCTGAAGTCATTTTCAAGGTCCACCATTTCTTACTTCTTTTCAGTTGGGTCAAGTTTCTAAACTTTCTAAATCACCATTTTCCGGCTAATGAAAAGAAAGTAGGATTCCACCACGTCTCCTATCTACCTACTCCAGGACTTCTGTGAGGATCAAATGAGATGAGGCACGGGAAAATGCTTCACAGACATTTGGTTAAAGTGTAAATGTTTCCACCTGGCCATAAAGCAAGTCATATTCCTGGGCTGAAGAAACTGCAAGGAGGCTAGTCGCTAGGGAGAGGAAGCTGGGCATTGCTATGTGATATCATTACCTGGAGCCCACAGCCACTGTTTCTGGGCTGGGTTGGGCTGAGCTGTGGGCCACATTTTGCGCCATGGGGTCTTGACAATGTTGACTGTGAATTGGTGGGCTGTAGCTCCGCGGTGGTGGCGAAGCCTGTGTCCCACTTGGGGGAAGCCAAGTGTTGCTTTGTTGGTGCCAGGTCTGCAGTGCCATTTGTTTGTAAATGGCCAGTGTGCGTTATGGCAGCTCCTGTGTTGAGTGTCTGCCCCCTGGTAGTCAGTGCATGTCATAGTAACCAGTTGGATGGTCAGAGGGATACTTAGCATCTAGCCTTTTATATATATATATAGACTAGAGGCCCGGTGCACAAAAATTTGTGCACTCGGGGGGGGTAGGGAGGGGGGTCTCCCAGCCCGGCCTGTGCCCTCTCGCAGTCTGGGACCCCTCGGGAGATAACGACCTGCTGGCTTAGGCCTGCTCCCGGGTGGCAGAGGGCAGGCCCAATCCCTAGGTGCAGCTCCTGGTCAGGCTCAGAGCAGGGCCGATTGGGGGGTTGGGGCACCGCCCCCTGTCACTCACAGAGCAGGGCCGATCAGGGGGTTGGGGCGCCACCACTGTCACTCACAGAGCAGGGCCCATCAGGGGGGTTGGGGCTCCGTACCCTGTCACACACAGAGCAGGGTCGATCAGGGGGTTGGGAGCTCCCCCCTATCAGGTACAGAGCAGGGCTGATCAGGGGGTTTGGGCGCTGCCCCCTGTCACGCTGATCCCGGTGCTGGGAGGCATATTACCCTTTTACTATATAGGATAGAGGCCTGGTGCATGGGTAGGGGCTGGCTGGTTTGCCCTGAAGGGTGTCCTGGATCAGGGTGGGGGTCCCCACTGGGGTGCCTGGCCAGTCTGGGTGAGGGGCTGAGGACTGTTTTCCGGAAGCGGGTGACTGAAGCTCCCAACCGCTCCTTTTTTTCTTTTTATTCTGGGCCAGCTTTAGCTCTGAGGCCTCACTGCTGAAAACATCAATACAATGTTGCAGTCCGGCTGGCTGAAGCCCGGCTGAATGAACTGGTTTCTGGGGTTTTGTTTAGCTTCTTATTTGCAACATAGTACATAGTTGCTTAGAGTTGCAGCTGAGAGGCCGGCAGCGGCAGGCAGGCGGGGAACGTTGGAGTTCGCCGTCACTGGAGCAAGCAAGCCTTCCTGCTTGCTTCAGTGCATGGCTGCCGGCCGCCATCTTGGCTGACAGTTAATTTGCATAAGGATATGCTGATTAGCCAATGGGAAGGGTAGCGGTTGTACACTAATTACCATGTTTCTCTTTTATTAGTGTAGATACTTGGACACTCACCCAATTATCACCTTGATCACTGTGCAATTTGCTTGCTTTATTGAAAACTTTCCATCTTATAGTTTCAAAGTTTTGTTTTTATTTTTTACTGTGGACTATAAGAGCTATTGTATTTGAAACACAAGTGCACTTCTGTTTGCACCTTCCACACCATCCAGCTAGGATTAAAGGATAATGTCTCAGCAATCGTGTAAATTCACATTCTTGGGTTCCAAGCAACACTTTTAGAAAAGGTTTTCTTTCTTCTTTGTTATTTCAAAAATAAATAGTTACAGAACTGGTTCCTATCATAAATGGGCTGCTTCTATCATAGAATCACCCAATCTCAGAGCTGGATCTAGTCCAATATCCCACTCAGTTCAAGAATCCTTTCTTTAGCATAATTTAGCTCCTGGATGGATGATCATCTAGCCTTGGCTTAACTACGGCAGTGAGGTGTAATTATCCCACAAGAAAGAAAAATCATATTAGGGTATCATTGGTTAACATATTTACCTGTGTTTTCTAAATTACCTGTATTAAGCATGTGCAATTTTTATAATTAGGAGAAAAGTTATAAAAACGCATATCAATACTTTAAAAAATGATATGCCTTTTACATTTTCATCTAAAAAGTTGATGAGCGTTAAAGAATAAAGACAAAGATAGAGCCCTACTTCTAGTAGAGATTTCCCTCCAGTGTGATACAGGGCTATTCATTTATTATTAGGATTGTTAATTTAAACCCAACCCTTCCCGGAAATAGTGACATATTGAAGTTGTATTAATATGGCAAAGGATGCAGGCTTTTGATTCCATATCTTCATATTTGTTATATTCTCAAAAAATAGAATTGTCTGGTGGAATTTCTCCTTCCATTTCTTAGTTTAAAAGCAATTTCTCAAGAATTCATGGAAATAATGATTAATTGAGTCAGTCAAGCATGAAAAAATAATATTCTTTTTCTACTATAATGCATGTTTTTAAAAACTAAACAAAATAGTTTAGATTTAAAACTCTGAAATTTGGCACAAAATGAATACTCAAAGGACCATTAATGCATGTCTGAGTGTGGGAAAGCATTTGCCTTTGAGAAAATTTGAGAATAAAAAAACATACATTTTGCTGGGTGTGGACAGAGAATTAGGCCTTATTCAGAAAGAAATGGTTACATGATATAATTGTTCCTGATAGCATATACACAAAGAACACACTGACTTTGAAAAGTTCAGTTCAATTTGACTTTTTATCTCTCTCTTTATTTCCCTGAGACCTGACCTTTGAATGATTTCTTTTTTTAAATGTAGCCTAAAACTTAATAGTATTTTTTTTCTAAAATTTGCCAGTGAAGCAAGCAAAAGCAGTGCTCATCACCTTCTCAGCATGGTATCTTTCCTCCACTTCTCCAGGTCACTGCTCATCTCAGAGCAAGAATGGAGACTGAACGTGGGTGTGGAGCTGTTACATGGGCCCGGGGCCAGAAAGAGCGAGCGGCCTGAGAAGAGGAATGATTTCTTTGCTGCATAAAACATGGCAATGTGTTGCTAACCAGTTTTCCTTGGAAAGAATGCATCTGGTCTTGATAAAAGCATTTTTTTTACACCATATCAGATTTCACATCAATGATAGTCATTGTTTTGAACTGAAATCTAAGAGAGAAAAATGTCATTCTGAATCTTACTGCACAAGATGAAGTCAGAGAAAGTCCTGGCCATGCGCAATCTCTCTTAGTTAGCCTATCTCTTCAAGTGCAGGTCAACAACCACTGAGCCCCAAGCACTAGGATTCAAAGATTAATAAAGTGTAGGTCTTGCTCTCAAAGAGCTTACCATCAAGTACGAAAGAAATACACTTAGATGTGACCTGAAGGTCAGCACAATGAATGTGTGCCCGGGTTATTATGTGGTCACAGAGGGGAACCCCTGACTCAGCCCAGAAGGGTATCTAGGGACCCTCCAAGCCCAAACAGTAAACTTCTCTGAGCAGCATCTTCACCTCAGCATCTAGCCCAGAGTAAGCGCTAGATAAATATTTGCTGGACTTGACTGAGTGCATTATATTGACATTAAAAGCTTTCATGCAAGACCAAAAGGGCTGATTGAAGGGGTGTGTATATTCCCATTAAAGCTTTGAAGAATTCAGATATATATCCTGCTTATTTTCTCCACAACACTTAGCACGCCCAATATTGTATACATTACTGTCTTTATTGTCCGCTACCCCTTAACCCCGAGAAGTGGGAGCTCCTTGAGAATGGGATTTGTATTTCCATTGCTTATAACTGTTGATGGCATCTAGCGTACTGAGTAAATATGTACTGAATGAGTGTGAAGTTCAACACTAGTTGAACTGATAAAATGGACAGTTTAAAAGAAAATCCAGTAAATTTTGCTTTGCTTTTATCTTTTGGATATATGAAGCAAATTTATGAGACAGTATGAGAATTCAGTGCCTAAGTTATCGTTGTATACAGCAATGATTCTTGGTGTTTTGAAAATTTCATGGATGCTATTAACTCCCTCTATAGAAAAATGCACATACACCTCAAGTTTTGACATCAACAAATATACAAAAACATTTAGTTGAGACTGTAATAGAGAAGGGAAAATTTTTTGAAAGAATTGACTAGACATTTTTGTGGATTTGGTTATTTTTTTTGGAAACAATTCTAATGCCCATCTAGTACTACCCTTTATTTTATTTGTAAAATGGGACTTATTATATGATCGATGTGTCAAGGAGGTTATATTATCTAGCTCAATATTGAAATATGTTTTGAAAAAATATATTATTTATTTGATTTTTGCCTTCTAACTCTCCTTAATTTTATTTAGCCAAAAAATGTTTTAGATATATCAATACAGTGGGGCCTTGACTTACGAGTGTCCTGACTAACGAGTTTTTTGAGATACCAGCTGTCTTCCATTTTGCTCCTCTCTCTCTCTCTCTCTCTCTCTCTCTCTCTCTCATACACACACTCACACTTCTTGCTTGCTTGTTGTGATGAAGCAAGTTATCATGGGTGCCCTGCCCTATAGAGAGTCCAATGTAGTGAGCAAGGCCAATCAGGAACTGAATTCTGCTAACATCCATGTCAGTGAGCTTGGAATCTAATTCTCCCCTGGTTGAGCCTTGAGATGAAAACCACCCTGGCCATCGCCTTGACTCTGGCAGAGGCTAGTGGCAGAGGTCCAGGCCCTGGGTTATGGGAGAGGGAGAGCATGCGTATGAAAGGTTGTACTCAGGAGAGATATACAGGAGATTCATTCATGATGATCAGACCTGACAGAAAGCACAAAGGCACGGTGGAAATTTGAAGAACTTGTCTTGTGAGAGACCCTGGGCCAAGGTACTCAGCCAAGCTGCCTCTGGAATCCTGAACCACAAAAACTGTGAGATAAATGTAGGCCACTACGTTTTGTGGTAACTTCTTACATATTAGTAGGTAATGAATACATCAAGAACGACCCTATCTACAGCCAGGGAAACTGATGTTATAACTTAAATGTTACTGAAATGGCTTTTAGTGTAGATGTCAGTAAATCAGTAGTATTTCAGACTAAGAGTAGCATTTTTTCAAAAAACTATCCTTACTAAGGCCTCAGGTGACTCATTTTTAAAAAAAAATTACCTAGTTTCTTGGTTCTCTAACAAACTTCTCCCCCACCCCAAGTTTTTCTATGTAGCATATTGTTTCTATTTCATTTTAATAAGTTGAATGGGGAGAAATATTATCAATGTCTTATTAAAATTGTTAGATTTGATAGTTTCATTAAATGACTATAGAAATAAGGAGATTTCTGAAAAGAAAACCTATTATGTTTATACATTTACATTTATATCTGCTGCAATTATTAATGGTTTTGAAATAACTGGCATGTGTTAGAATATTTATATATCAATTTCTAAAAGGAATCTAGGGAGATTTCAGTTTTAGGCTGGGTTTATTAAATGCTCTTCCTCCTGTGGGAATATTATAGATTGTAAAGATTATCATAACTAGAACAGGGAAACAAAAGAAACTTAAACAGGAGAAGACTGTATCACTGAGGGGGAAAACAAACCTCTTTCCTGTGTTTGATATAGATTTTAAAGCGGCTAATTCTGGGGGCAAAAATGTGTTACATTATCTTCTTTGAGGTATGGGAGCTGGGAGAAGGGCATATAAAAGTGTGGGATCTTCCGGTACAAGAGAATTAAACTACTGTTTGCTTTTCTCTCTCTCTCTCTCTCTCTCTCTCTCTCTCTCTCTCTCTACTGCTCTTTAATTGTTCAGAAACTACAAGAAGTTTTAATATTTATTTGATTTTGTTCTTATGCCCTTTATTTTTCTATGCACAGATCTACTTGTGAAAAACATATACAGATTGGAAGAAAATGTTATGATAAAATAAAAAACTATTTAATCCTCATGAGCTAGATTTCCTGTCTCTCCAACAGATGTTATCAGGATAATTGCAAACAAAACTCTATATAAACTCTATATAACAAATGCCAGGTGACTTAATATTTGTATTTAGTAATATAACTTCTAAAGTTGTATATCGGCTTCCCTGTAGACAGGGCAAACAAATCAAAGCGTGAATCCAAGTCTCTGGGACTTGACCTAGAAAACTTTAAAGCTTTGAGTCTCTGAAAAACCGAGAGCTGGTTCTGAACTTAATTCCAAGAGCTCGCGGGCGTTTTGATAACTCTTTGTAACAGAGTGATTTTATAGTTTTGCTCTAACTTTGGCTGCGCTCCGGAAGTACCCTCCCTTTTCTGCTCAGCAGGGCTTTTTCACTTCTTGCTCCTTGTTTTTTTCCATTGCATCCAGAGTGGCTTAGTAAAGTAAGAAAGGAGAGGTAAGGGGTGAGGAGAGTGTGGGGGTTACCATTGTCTCTGCAGTCCTGGCTCACCTGGTAAAACTTGCCCTTATTCTCCACCACACTGAGGCCACGGTGGGAGCAGGAAGATCTCAGGTCTCTCTAAAGCCCAATTTGAAGGCATGATGGAGCAGGCTGCACAGTGTAAGGAGAGGAGAGTGTCCTGAGAATCTGCTTTTTCTGGTGATACAACAGTCTGTGGGGAGGTGAGGCTGGGGGAAGCTAAGGACAAATGATTGGCTACTTCCTCCAACTTTTTTTTTGCTTATGGTTCTAGTAACCAATACCATCAATACCTATCTCCAAATTTGACTTTAAACAGCTTGGAAATAAACAATTACATATAAGGTTCCTGTGTCAGTATAAATTCTACTCTAGTTTGAAAATCTTGAATGATTAAATGGATCTGTGTGAAAAACAAGTACCCCAGGCCTGATTATTTTCAAAACCCCAAAGTGACTTAATAACTTTCCTACCAAATTTATACAATTATTCTCTCCTGCTCAAAGTTTCCTCAATTCTCCTTAAAAAAATTGGACCATGTCTTCAGAAAATGGTTTGGTCTTGCTTTTTCTACCATGGCAAAATTTATTTTAGTCCTTCAGCTTTCCACCGTGCTTCTGTGCTTTCTGTCAGGTCTCTTCATCATGAATGAGTCTCCTGTATAAGCCTCCTGAGTACAAGCTTTCATACACATACTCTTCCTCTCCCACAAACCAGACGGTCTGGAGGTCTGGAGCTCTGCCACTCCATTAGCAGCTTCAGCTTAGAACTGGATTGGAAATGCCAAGCTTCTGGTGACATTACAGATTGCTGGTTGGTGCCTAATGCTGGCTTAGTTATATCCTTGGCAGGTCCCTGGATGCTAACCAGATAGCCCATGAGCTCCAAGTTAACAAGGTCGATGTGTTTTGAGTCGATCTCCAAAAACAAGAACATTCTGTCTCTTAAAATTCAAATTAAATAAAGCAACTTAATAAGGCTCTTTTGTGTTTGTGACCCTCCCACACCCCCACCCTCCCACAGATGTTTCCTGCATGGTTTGTCTCCACAGTCATTGTCCACAGGACTCTGAGAAGCTGTAGGAGGCCCGGCTTTCTCTCCACCATTGCGGAAAGGGAGCGTACATCACGGGCAGAGGCCTGTCCTCCTCTGCGCCACCTGAACAGAGCTCCGGGGAGAGTGACCTGAGGGTATCCACATTGGAGTGTTTGTGATATTTTGATTCACCATTTTTCTTAATATCTGTTTGAGATATTAAGACAAATAACTTAATACAGTGTCAGAAACTAATGGCAATTTAAAAGCAATAACTAGCTATTCATTCAAAGAAGACATTTAGGTAGTTTTTTGAAACATTTTTTCATGATTGAAAAACTTTACTTGAAATAAATCATACTCACCGTGTATTTTCAAACAGAGATTGAGAAGTAAAAAGCCACACTTACAGAATAACTATTAGCATCATGTTATATTGGAAAAGCAAGTGTTTATTAACTAAATCATGAGTATCTATTCTCTAGGTGAGTCGGGGTTAAATGGTAAATTCAATGTAAATTTTTATGAAAAAGGTTAAATTTATACGAAGTTTTTAAGTTTAATTTTTATCTTTAGATTTTTTTTTTTTTTAGTTTGTTTTTAGTCCAGCTTTTTCAAAGTAAGAAGAGTAGGGTGGATCCGCACAGGTGTTTGGCAGACTAAGGTATTATGAAACTTACCCTCCCTGTCTCAGAGTTGCATTATGTGGTTGGCTCCAGTGACTACTGGCAAGCAGTCAGAGATTTTCAAGTATCCAAACTAGAGGAAGGTAATGAGATATAATGCCAAATTGTCATCTCAAATTACCTTTGGAACAAAAGAAAAAAAAAGATGAGATTCCTAATTCCTAAAATTTTGGAATATATTTTTCCAAATTAAAAAGATTCTCCACCCTTTCAGTATTCAGTGTCCACTATTACTTTTTTTGTTTTGTTAATCCTCATCTGAGGATATTTTTCTATTGATTTTAGATGCAGTAGAAAGGAGGGAGGAGACACACACACACACACACACACACAGAGAGACACAGAGAGAGAGCGACATTGATGTGAGAGAGACACGTGCCCCAACCAGGCCAGGAATCTAACCTGCAACCCAGGTAGGTACCCTTGACGGGGAATTGAACCCATGATCCTTCAGTGCCTGGGCTGACACTCTAATCCAGGGGTCCTCAAACTACGGCCCGCGGGCCACATGCAAATACAAATATTGTATTTATTCCAGTTTTGTTTTTTTACTTCAAAATAAGATATGTGCAGTGTGCATAGGAATTTGTTCATAGTTTTTTTTTAAATTATAGTCCGGCCCTCCAACGGTCTGAGGGACAGTGAACTGGCCCCCTGTTTAAAAAGTTTGAGGACCCTTGCTCTAATCACTAAGGAACATGAACACGAGCCAGGGCCTAAGACTTTTAAGGGTGGAGATTTCAGGGGAGGCCCCAGGGGACGATTTCAATAGACTATTCAGCAGTTTTCCAATTGTGTCCTTTCAGGGTCTAGGCCTCCACTGAGCATCAAGGCAGGGGATCATTATTTAACGCAACTGGTCTGGAGGTGGCTGGCTCTGTTGTTTTGCTGAGCCTGGAGCTGAAATACAACTGAGGCCTAGGCCTAGTAGTTATCTGCATGGAGGAAAGGTCAGGGCCTCCAAACCGCATGCCTAGTAATATGCTGGGGAGGAAAGGTCAGCCCGGGGGAGAGGTTCCACCCTACAATTGTCCTTTACTAGGCACTCCATCCTGGTGACCTTCTCTTCCTGGCCATGGTCCTTGCTCTGCTCATGTCTAACTGCCTCCCACAAAAGCATACCAAGTACTATGAAAAAATAAAATTAAAAAACATTCTAAATATTTTAAAACAGTCTTCATGTTACTCATTGCTCTCACACTTCAGATTTTGTAATCACCAACTTCTTTACTTGTTATTGGTTGTTTCTCCTCCTAAGTTTATGTCTGTATTCTAGGGCCTAAGCCTGAGGCTTAGCATATAGAAAGTGCTCAATACATATTTTAAATAAATTAAGGGATAAATAACTGCGTGAGGAATAAGGGATGGCTTCACAAGATGATGTTGAGCTAGATATTGAAGGAAAAGGATAAAATCTGTTGAGTGCTTGTTATGTGACAGGCACTGTTCTAAATACTTGACACTTATTGTGTAGGGAGGAAAATTGTTTTCCTCTCAACTTTCAAAGTTCTTCTGGCTAAGTTAATTATCAAATTATCATTAGACAGATTAACAGAGAAAATTACCAAATTTGTTACGAATGTACATATGAGGGTTCCATAAGAATATAGGGCCCAGGGATGCATTGGGAAGTTGAGACTCATATACCATCTTGAGCTAAAGAGAAAGGGGCTTGTAGTTTGGGATTTCCAAGGGCAGGAAGGCAATATTAAAGCAAAAGTTTGGTAAATAAATGTTTGCTGGGCCATCTTTACCAATGAAACACTGAGAGGACTTTGATTAAATGGGCCTTGACAAATTCCTCCCTATCACATGCTAGTTCATGCTAAATTATAGTTATCTATGTTGATATCTCCCTTCCTGGAATAGGTCCTCTATCTAAATTTAGGTAGTTAGGGAGAAAGCCAAAAGTTTTTTTTGAGCTTTTTATTCCTTAAAAAAAACCAGCTTAAAATAATATTCCAAATAATATTCTGATGCAAGCAAATTTTGAGAACCATTATTCTAGACTGGCGATTCTCACCCTTGACCGAAAATTAGAATCATCTGGGTTCCTTGGGCAAAAAATCCTATTGCTAATGCTACAACCCCGACAATTAAGTCCACCATTCTTAATACAGTCAAGAGTGATTTTTAAAACACTCCAGGTGGTTCTATTATGGCATAAAGATGGAAAGCCACTGACCGATATCCATGCTTTTTAAATTGTGCGCTCCAGGTGCTGTGCCCTTTCCCACTTCCTACAGGGCAGTGGCATGCCTGCCCTGCTTCCTGACATTGTGTTTCCGGCCAGAAAGGCCACTGTGGTGACGTTCCTTCCTGGATTAGGATTAAGGGCATGGGTGTGTTACTGAACTCAAGGGGTTTTCCTTTTGGGGTGCTCTATTTAAGAATGAGACATGATTGTCACAAGGTAGTTTATTTACTTGCAGCAAGTACAGGAGTCAGGAGATTCATAACCAAAGCTGTGTCTCCCTGAAGGGAGGCTTAGCTATTGCTCATATACACTATTTGGTCAGTTACACATTGATTTCTTCTTTGCAGTTGGCCACATTTACTGGTTAGGTTCCTGTCAAACTCATCCTGTTTACCAGTGGTCTGCAAAATACTGTGCAACATTTGAACACTTAGCAAGAATAACATTTAGTAATAACATTTAGAACTGCACAGGCCTTGAGACCCTTGTCCCATATAACAGGTGGGCAGAAGCCTTTGCAGATATCAGATGTTCACGTATCAAACATATCTGCCCGCTTGCACCTGTTATGTTCAATGTGAACATGGCTATGCCTTCTTGGTTTGATATTATTAGGCTTTCACCAAATTCACAGGAAGGTGAACCTGGAATTAAATAAGCACCAGAAAATATAAATTGAAAGACCAGAGGCAAAGAACAGTATTTCTTTAAACAGAATTATTTTGGGAGGGTTTTCTCAGGAAGGAGGTTTATCTTTATACACCGCTCTTACCACACAGCAGAAACTAGCAAGCTTCGCTGCCCTCAGTTACTGGCTTTGATTCCACAGGGTCCTATTGATAGTGGGGAAGGGCACGTAATAAGAACAAGTCATAGTTGTCCAATAATTATTCACCTCACTATAGATAAGACGTTTTCTTACAGACCCTGGGAAACTGGAGGATGAAACAAGGCTGTAAAAAGATAAGATGCCTCCATGGGTCCATTACTCAGAAAAGAAATACATTTTGAGAACAGACCAAGGGCAGGACACCCTTTGATTTGGTTGCTGTGCCCGGACCTTGACCCCCTCTGGGAGTTTTTCTTAGGAACGCTGACCATTCTCCTGTCCCAGGAACGGGGTGAGCTGTTTGTAACGTCATAGAAGATTAGCCATCTTGTTATCAGACTTTGAGCTCCTGAAGGCCAAACTGCAAACTCTAACCTCCCCTTTCCATGTTACACTTGCCGCTTGCAGCTGCATGTAGCTATCTTCTCCCTTGTGTGTATAGAATCAGCCAACTGGCAAGGGCGGTCAGAGCAGAATTTCCAGGGTGGCCGATTGCTCTCCCCATACTGCCGGCGTTATTGGAATAAATGCTCATTTATGATTCAACACTGTCTCTGCTTAATTTGGCTCAAGGAGTGACAGGCAGCCTTGAACCCATTAAGCCCGGTTTCATTATCAGTGACTAATACAGACATTTCTATTCTCCAGTGTCATGGATACTGTGACCCTTTAGTTCCCTTAATAGTTGGTTCTCTTGCTGTTGAAAAGCCAAAAACATTGGCAAACCCAGCCAATGTAACCTTCAAAGCCTATGAAGGCAAGATGTCACCAGGAAATGATGGCTAACACGCAATTAATTGATAAACTCCTACCTCCAGATGATGAACATTGCTGAGGCCTTGTATAGAAGAACGCTAGGATCGTTGTAGTAGAGTATAAACCTTTCCCAGTGCTCCATATTGAAACTTCTATTTGCAGTGTTAAAATAAACTGTTTTGCAAACACACACCATTGACAGACTAAATAATGTCTTTTGGGGGGAAATTTGTGGTCTTTTAATCTTCTACACATGTATAATATTGTCCGGAATATATTAGCATTAAATAAATGAAACACCCAGCTTCTTTTCCCCAAATGCAATTCAGCAAAATAAGATAATGCTACCACATTTGAACATTTGAAAATTACTAGTCCGCTTACTGAAAACTTGTTCAGATATAAATGAGCAGTTAAGATATAAATGATTTATGCATGCTGTGGGTTGGGTTCCAAACGGATTTTAGTTTATGGATTTATTCCAAAATCACTTAATCACCATGCAGCTTCTCTCTCTCTCTCTCTCTCTCTCTCTCTCTCTCTCTCTCTTTCTCTCTCTTTCTCTCTCTCTCTCTCTCTATATATATATACACACACACACACAAACATATATATATATACAGAATATATATATACATTCTCTTAGATGATGGAGTTTTTGCATAAATTTTTGCATGTAGAATAAGGTCAGGTTATATCTCTTTAACATATTCTAATGAAATGACTCATATTGATTTCATCAAGTACTTTAATATTCAAATAACAATTGCTTATAGTTTGGTTCATCAGGGATTCCCTTAGAGCCAGGTACAGAGCCTAGTGAAGGAAATCAGGATATAGAACCCCAAAATATGTATTATCGAGGACCAGAGGAACCTGTAAACAAACCTTACTCCATTTGTTTCTTCCCATATGTTTACCTTCTCAGTTTGCCACCCTTTGGGAACCAAAACGGCTTTCCTTTGTCCTGTCATTTCTCTATAAATTTATTGTTCTTTGTTGAAGATGCTTTATATTGCAGTTGTAAGCTGCTGCTTTGAGTCACTCCTCCTTTTGGGTATCTTCTGCATGATGTGCACTACATGTGTTAATAAACTCATATTCTTTTGTGAATGTCTTCTTGTTAAACAGTCCCAGCTGAAAACCTATGATGGGTGGAAGTAAAGTTTTGCCTCCTCTATATTAGCACTCATTTAACTTGTATCCTCACTTCAGGATGCAGGTAAAAAGTCACCTTTCTCCTTGGTTGGCAATTACACTGGGGCTTGCTATCCCAGGGATTCAGCCTCCTACATTTGACCCAGGGTAGCCCACCCTCTAACATATTGAACACTGGGATTCTTTCTTTTCTTTTTCTTTTTTTTAATCCTCACCAAAGGATATGTTTTTATTGATTTCAGAGAGAGAAGGAGGGAGATTTTATTGATTTCAGAGAGAGAGAGAGAGAGAGAGAGAGAGAGAGAGAAACATCAATCAGCCTTCTCTCGCAGGCATCTGGACTGGAATGGAACCTGCAACCTGGGTATGTGCCCTGACTTGGAATCGAACCCACGACCTTTCAGTGTATGGGGACGATGCTCAAACCAATGGAGCCACACCAGCCAGCACCAACACTGGAATTCTAAAATCAGAAACCCAAAAGGCCAAAGGTCCTATATTTGACTCTGAAGTTTGAGGGTTGGCCACCCTGATAAATTTTCGCCTTTCTAATAAACATGGAACTCTCAAATTAGAACCCCTAAAAGTCAAAGGTCGTTCACTCATACAGAAACACAAGAACCAGGCATGTCGAGATTTTCAATTTAAAAAAAAATCAGAATTTATTTTACATAGTAATGTGCTTTTTGTGCAAAGAAATACAGCATCATTTACTAAAATAACACAAACTTCATCTACTATATTTTTTCTATTAATCTTTTTATAAATTTTATTTATTAATTTGAGAGAGAGGAAAGAAGAGAGAAAAAAAACATTAATTTATTGTTTCACTTATCATTGCATTCATTGGTTGCTTCTGGTATGTGCCCTGACTGGAAATTGAATCTACAACCTTGGTGTTTTAGGATGATACTCTAACCAACTTAGCTACCTAGCCATGGCTAGATTACCTTTTTTCTCAAAGAAGGTAAAACATTTGCAATGCTGTATGTGCTATTAAGAATTTCCTGAATAGGCATTTCTTGTTTTATTGCACTTTGCTTTATTTTGGTTCACAGACTTTTTATGGCTTAATTTATTGCAACAACGTTTTAGTGCAGTGATTTGGAACCCAACCCACAGTATCTGAGGTGTATGCCTTTTCTTGAAATCTCAATGACATTAGATCAGAATACTAAAATCATCCTATATAATAAAAGCATAATATGTAAATTGACCGAATGGCCGAACGACCGGTCGCTGTGACCATCAGACCATCAGGGGGCAGATGCTCAATGCGGGAGCTTCCCCCTGGTGGTCAGTGTGCTCCCACAGGGGGGAGCACCGCTCAGCCAGAAGCGGGGCTCATGGCTGGCGAGCACAGCAGCAGTGGTGGGAGCCTCTCCACTTCCACTGCAGGCAGGCAGTAAGGAGCAAGGTGTCCCAGACTGGGAGAGGCCTGGACTGCGAGAGGGATGTCTGTCTGCTGGCTTAGGCACAGGGATCGGGCCTAAGCCAGCAGGCAGACATCCCCCGAGGGGTCCCAGATTGTGAGAGGGCGCAGCCAGGCTGAGGGCCCCCACCCTTGCACGGATCTCATGCACTGGGCCTCTAGTATTTTAATATGATTAGAGCTCATTGTGCACTAAACTTACTTGGGCAAGAAATATTTGATTTTGACTTGATTGTATTTGATCAAATATTTGATTTGATTCTAAGTTTAGTATTTGCACCTGTGTAACAGAAACCTTCGTTTGTGAATCACACTCATTATTAACATCACCAATTGTGTGCAGATGACTGCACAACTATAGTTTCTTCCAAGGAAAATTAAAACAATTTTTTTTCTTTTATCCATTTTTTCTTTGCAATAAAACCTAATCTTACAAACTACTTGAAAGGACTGGAAAATTGCATGTTCTGGCTAACATTTATGTGGAAAAATAAGTTATTGGAATGGCTCATGGATATACAAGACGCTCCCCCACTAGGCCTTTTACTAATATCGCTCAACACAACTGGAACTCTTTCCATAAGAGAAATAAACACATGGAAGAGAGATGTGAGCCTTACCTGCACTGGCAGGATCTTGTAATCCCTGTGTAATGAGGGCTTAGAGGAAGGGCCCACACTCTTTTTGGGCTACTCCCTGTATTTACATCAGCTTTCCTGTAGGTAGATACTATATCACAGAAACAGGAGTAGACTGGTAATACTTCTAAATTTATGTAATAAGAGCTGCTTTATGATAAGGTTCCGTTGTACGAACATTTTCGTTTCGTCTTCACTGTCTTCTGCTTGGTTCCCAGGCCTGTTGTTAAACTGTTTTTCTCTCAGATAAAGCACTGTAATTGTAATGTGCCTCAGTTAATTTAAGAGAGTGTCTTTTGTAAAGTATACCTTCTTCTCAGATGTTGTAGGGTTAATTATTTATGGATTATAAAATCGACAGTGAAAAGTGTTACTTAAATGCAATGAATGTTTTAAAAGAACTCTGTGATGCCAATAAAACGTTCTCTAAATAAAAGCACTCATTCTAGATAATTCAAAGGCCGGGCCTAAGAAGCTTCTGGAGAGAAGTATGGCCAAGAAACAATTACTGGAACAAAGCATTCTGATAAGAAAAAGAACATAACTAGAAATAAAGAAGATACTGAATGGATGTGTGTCTAGTTTGTGGATCTATAAAGCCAACAGATAAGCAATCCTAAACACTATCTGGTATATCATTAGGTAGAGATGCATAGGGCAGACATCAGGATTCCCATTTAACTGAAAAGGAAATTGGGGCGCAGAAATCTTCCGTGTCCCCTGCGTGTCAGACACTCCCTTCTGGCTCTCCTATGGCTGCTTCTCCATTTCTTGACACTTTAGGTGTAAATAGCCACGAAAACAGAACTTTCGTGCTGTACCATCACTATTCTGACCCTCTAGTTTTACCAAAGAAACTGAAGCTCCTAAAGATTGAGTCACTCATCATTATTCAGAGAGAGGTTCTTAACCATCCCGGCTTCTAGAACTTAGGAAAGTTACCTGCAGGATAAGCGGGACTGTGGTTCGGGCCCTACCAGCACCTGCACCCCAGCCCACACGGATACAACACACATTCACGTTCATAAACGTCCCGCGGGGGACCTGCAGGGACCTGTGCGGCGGCGCCCACGCCCTCCTTCTCGCCTTTCCCCCAGTTCTACTTGGGCCTGGGCTTTCTGGGTCAAGGTTGGCTTCCTCCTGCCTCCTGCTCACGGGCATGGCTGGCACCCAGGACTGTGGGCAGGGCGCTCTGACAGCCCAACTGTAAGGGTAGATGGAAGTCTGGTTCGCAGCGGCCGGTCCTGGGTGTCTGCAAACCTCCCCAGGTCCCCCTCGGCGCCCCTGCAGCGCACGGCTCCCCCCTCCGGCGGCGGCTCTGCCAGGGGCCCCGCACGCCCCACGCGGGCCTCGGGGACAAGGAGCGCATTCAGGGCGCCGCACGCCGACACGCCCACGCGGGGACGGCCCGTCCAGTCCCGGCGGCGAGCGCGGTGGCGGCGGTAGTGGGGCTGCGAGGGGCGGGGAGCGCCGCCCGGGCCGCCCGCCTGGGCCCCGCGAGCGCCGCTCCCTCCTCCCCGCTCGCCCGCGCGGCGAGCTCCGGCCATGACTCAGCGTTTCCCGCGGGCCGTCCGGCTGGGGCCACCGGCTCCGCGCCGGCTCCTCCCGCGGCCGCCGCCCCCTCTCCCCTCCCACGCCTGCCCCCGGCGCGCGCCCGGCCCCGGCCCTGGCCCTGCCCCTGCGCGGCCGCCGCACTCGCACTCCGCGCCGGCGCCCCGGCAGCATCCACGGCCCGCGCCGCGCGCCTCCCGCTCCGCCCGACCGCGCCGCCCCCCGAGCGTCCACCATGGAGCCCTGCGGCCCTCGCCGCCACCACACCCCCCAGCGCGGCTGCTCGGTGCTGCGGGACTCCCGCCTCAACAAGGTGAGCCCCCGGCCCCCGGGCAGCCCTTGGCCGGCCGGCTCCTCCCGGCCAGGGGCAGGCAGCGCCCGCCCGGCCCGGCCCCTCCGCCCGCTCCTCCTGGACGGTGCCCGCCGGGCGGCCCGGGGCCCTGGGGCGACCTCCGTGCCTCGGAGCCGGCGGAGCGCAGGGGCCGCCCACTCGGGTCTGTGCCCAGGAGTGTGATGGGACGGGAGGTGGTGCCTCCGCCCCTCGGCATCCCGGGTTGGGACCAGAGACGATGTAGCTTGTCTATAAGACTTGATGGCTTCTCAGATTCTCCAGGGCGAGAACCGGGCCGAAGGGGTGGAAACAAAGTGTGTTTCTGTGAAGGTGGCGGGTAGGCAGGTAGGCAGCGCTCGCCGCTCCCCACCGGGGGCGGGGCTCCCTGTGGCCGTCCCGGAGGCCCCCCCGGAGGGGGCGGCCCTGCTGGCCCAGCCTGGCTCACACGCAGGGTCCTGGGTGACACTTAGGAGCCTGGGAGTGCGGGTGGGTGGCCTCTGCTGCGGCCCCAGACATGGGACTGCGGTAAAGCCAGCTCTACTTTGTGAACCTGGCCTTCTGGAAGTTAAGATTTTTTAAAAATTATTATTAAAAGGAAAATTCAGTGTACAGTGTTCAGGGAACCCTTTTCAGATCCTGGTAGGATTTCATTTTTCTTCACAAGTATTGTAGTATAATCCCCTAAGACTTCTCGCTAGTGAGAAGCACCTCACATTTTTTAATTTGCTTGTCTAGATACGACGCAGCCGCGGTTATGGTCTAGCCGGGTGTGTCTCTGGATGGTTCCTTCTGTGTATGTGTGTGCTGTTGACATCTCCTTTGTAGTTAGCACATGGAAAACGCACCAGTCAGCGCAGAGATTAGTTTAGTGATTTCGGTTGTCTCTTTACTGGACACCCTTTTACATGAATATGGACCCTTTTTCATTAAGAACTGGACCTCATTCCCTGCCCTGACCCACCCACCCCATCATGTTGCTGGTGATTTTGTGTGTGTGTGTGTGTGTGTGGGTGTTTTTTCCAATTTTAATTTTCAATTATAGTTGACATTCAATATTATATTAGTTTTAGGTGTACAACCCAGTGATTAGGCATTTTGGTAACACTCAAAGTGATCCTCCCCAATAAGTATAATACCTACCTGGCACCATACATCCTATCTAATAAAAGAGAAACATGGTAATTAGCTGTACCTCCTCTACCCTTCCCATTGGCTAATCAGGGTGATATGCAAATTAACTGCCAGCCAAGATGGCGGCCGGCAGCTAGGCAGCTTGAAGCTAACAGAAGGCTTGCTTGCTCCAGTGACAGAGGAAGCCAACGTTCCCCACCTGCTGCTGCCGGCCTCTGAGCTTGCAGTTTGAAACATTGTTACAAATATAGAAACTAAACAAAACCCCAGTAACCTGCTTTCAGCCAGCGGGGATCTCAGAGCTGGAGTTGAAACAGTGTTTCGATTATAGAACCTAAACAAACCAGGTACCTGCTTTCAGCAGCCGAGGCCTCAGAGCTGGAGCCAAGCCTCAGAGCTAAAGCTGGCCCAGAATTTAAAGGAAAAAAAGGAGCGGTTGGGAGCTTCAGCCACCTGCTAGCCTGAAAACAGCCCTCAGCCCCTCACCCAGACTGGCCAGGCACCCCAGTGGGGACCCCCACCCTGATCCAGGACACCCTTCAGGGCAAACCAGCTGGCCCCCACCCATGCACCAGGCCTTTATCCTATATAGTAAAAGGGTAATATGCCTCCCAGCACTGGGATCAGCGGAGCCGCGAGGCCTCCCGGCACTGGGATCAGCGTGACAGGGGGCAGCGCCCAAACCCCCTGATCGCCCTGTGGCTCTGTGTGTGACAGGGTGCGGGGCCACAACCTCCCTATCTGCCCTGCTCTGTTCGTGACAGGGGAAGGCGCCCCAACCCCCTGATCAGCCCTGCTCTGTGCCTGATAGGGGGGAGCTCCCCAATCCCCTGATCGCCCTCTGGCTCTGTGTGTGACAGGGTGCGGTGCCCCAAACCCCTGATCGGCCCTGCTCTGTGTGTGACAGGTTGCGGCGCCCCAAACCCCCCCCCCCCCCCCCACGGGCCCTGCTCTGTGTGTGACGGGGTAGAGCCATAACCTCTCCTCCATAGGCCCTGCCCTGAGTGTGACAGTGGTGGCGCCCCAACCCCCTGATTGGCCCTGCTCTGTGGGTGATAGAGGGCAGCGTCCCAACCCCCCCCCCCCCCCCCCCCGGCATGGGCCCTGCTCTGTGTGTGATGGGGTAGAGCCATAACCTCCCCATTGGCCCTGCCCTGAGTGTGACAGGGTGCGGCGCCCCAACTCCCCTATCGACCCTACTCTGTGAGTGACAGGGGGGAGCTCCCCAACCCCCTGATCAGCCCTGCTCTGTGTGTGACAGGGTACGGAGCCCCAACCCCCCTGATGGGCCCTGCTCTGTGAGTGACCGGGTGGCGCCGCCACCTCCCCATCGACCCTACCTTGAGTGTGACAGGGGGCGGTGCTCCAATCCCCCAATCGGCCCTGCAATGTGCATGACAGGGGGTGGCACCGCAACCTCCCCATTGACCCTGCCTTGAGTGTGACAGGGGGCGGTGCCCCAACCCCCCAATTGGCCCTATCCTGAGTGTGACTAGGGGTGGCATCGCAACCTCCTGATCTGCCCTGCTCTGTGCATGTCAGGGGGCGGAGCCCCAACTCCCCAATCGGCCCTGCTCTGAGCCTGACCAGAGGCTGCACCTAGGGATTGGACCTGCCCTCTGCCACCCGGGAGCAGGCCTAAGCCAGCAGGTTATCTCCGGAGGGGTCCCAGACTGCGAGAGGGCACAGGCCGGGCTGGGGGGACCCCCCCCCCCCCCCCCCAGTGCACAAATTTTTGTGCACCGGGCCTCTAGTCTATATAATAAAAGCGTAAGCAACCATTATGGCAGAACTACCAGAATGACCAGTTGCTATGATGCGCACTGACCACCAGGGGGCAGATGTTCAACACAGGAGCTTCCCCCTGGTGGTCAGTGTGCTCCCACAGGGGGAGCGCCACTCAGCCAGAAGCTGGGCTCATGACTGGCAAGCGCAGTGGTGATGGCAGGAGCTTCTCTCGCCTCTGTGGCAATGCTAAGGAGTAGTGAGCTGGGTGGTAAAGAGCTAGGGGTCCTGAACTGCAAGAGGGTGCAGGCCCGGCTGAGGGACCCTGCACTTCCCCCAGTGCATGAATTTCGTGCACCAGGCCTCTAGTAGTTATTATAATATTATTGACTATATTCCCTATGCAGTACTTTACATCCCTATGACTATTTGTAACTGCCGATTTGTACTTCTTACCTCCTTCACCTTGGTCACCTGCCCCCCCAACATCCCTCCCAACTGGCAACCGTCAGTTTTTTTCTCTGTATATATGAGTTTGTTTCTGTTTTAATGGCTTTTTTTGTTTTTTAGATTCCACATATCAGTGACAACATATGGTATCTGTCTTTCTCTGTCTGAGATATTTTATTTAGCATAATGCCCCTTAGGTACATTCATGCTGTCACAAATGGAAAGATTTCATTCTTTTTTATGGCCAAGTAATATTCCATTGTATATATGTGCCATGTCACCACTTTGGTTGCTTCCATATCTTGGCTATTGTACATGAAATGTCCTTTTTTCTCTTGTTTACCCTTTGTTTTTAAGTCTATTTTGTCTAAGTATTGCTACTCCAGCTTTTTTTTCACTTCTATTTGCATGAAATATCTTTTTTCACCCCTTTAGTTTTTGTATGTCTTTTGCTCTGAAGTGTGTCTCTTGTAGGCAGCAAATGTATGCGTCTTGTTTTCTTCTCTATTCAGCCACCATATGTCTTTTCATTGGAGCATTTAATCCAATTACAATTAAAGTGATTATTGATAGGTATGTACCAAGTAGTTATTGCCATTTTTTTTTGTTCATATTTTTGGTTTCTTCATTTTGGCTACCTCTCTGTTTGTTTCTAAATATTAGGTAGATCTGCTATGTCTCCCAGTCTTGGTGGGGTAGCATTACATAGTAGATGTCCTGTGGGGCCTAGTGCTGCAGACTCTCTGGTCACTTGAGCTGGGTGCTCCAGGGGTGTCCTTTGTGTGAGTTGCATGCCCTCCTGTTGTAGTTGAGCCTTGATTGCTATAGGCATGTCAGTGGGTGGGTTTGACCCTGAGGTTGCCTGGTTGTGAGGACTGGCCATGGCTACAGTGGGTGAGCTGTTATGTAGGGGCTGACTCCATGGATTGGGATTTACTTTAGGGGACCCTGGTGCCTGCCAGACCATTCTTTGGGTGTGTCGTTTATGGTGCTAATTGGGTGGTGCTCTGGTGAGGTCTGAAGTCGTCCACGAGATGTGTTAATTCTAGGGCCTCTCGTGAGGGGCTACCATGTAGGCCTAGGTCAGCCACTGTCTGAGTCCATCCTTGGTCCACCTGGTAGGAGATGCAACACGGTTTGTGGTTGGTAGCTGCCTGTGCTGGGCTTGGAGGTGCCTGGGAGAAGCTATGCTGTGAACCAAAGCCTATCACCACTAGTGTCTGGCCTGGGACTGCTTAGCAAGAAGTACAGGGTACATGGAGACCAGTTGTTGTTTACTTGGGGTTTGTGGATTTTTGAGAGATTTTTAGGAAAGTCGGCAGAGTGGGTCAAGGTCAGCAGTGTATGAGAAACAGCTGCAGAAAGAGGTTCCTTTGGTGCATGGGTTGGGTGGGTTAGGGGATCTCAGAGAATCACCTGGGTGGGGTGAGAGGGGTGTTAGGGAGGTTAAAGGAGACTCATATTTGGTGCCCATCTGTACCTGTCATTTATGTGTGGGGAGAGCTCAGCAAAGAAACAGTGGAGCCTGTTAGTACTTTAGTCCCAAGAGAGCTGGCCCTCCAGCCCTCACCCTGAAGCCAGACAATTCCATTCCGCATATTTCCCTGGCAATTTTCAAGCTGCTGTCCTTTACCTGGCAAGCGTTTTTGAGCTACTGAGTCTGAGCTCGGGCCCTTTGAGAGGACATTTTCACTAGTTGTTGGGACGCCTCTTCTCAGCACTGGTGCTCAGGGCTGGGCAGCCCAGGGTGGAGCTGGGACCCCTTACTGTTTAGTGGGGACCTCTACAGCCGAGATATCCCTCCTGATTCTGCCACAGGGGGGTGTGGGACCAGCCTGTTTCAGGTCTCTGCCCCTCCTACCAGTCTCCAGGTAGCTTCTGTATATCATTGGTTATAGTTCTGTTCAGCTAGTCTTGAGATGGTTCTTAAGAGTGGTTGTTCTGTAATTTAGTTGTAATTTTGATGTCTTGGGAAGAGGTGAACACAGCATTTACCTACTCTGCCATCCTGACAAGAATTCTCTGCTGGTGATTTTTTTAATTTTTTTTTTATTTTATTGATTTTTTACAGAGAGGAAGGGAGAGGGATAGAGAGTTAGAAACATCGATGAGAAAGAAACATCGACCAGCTGCCTCCTGCTCTCCCCACACTGGGGATGTGCCCCACAAAGGTATATGCCTTTGACTGGAATCGAACCCGGAACCCTTCAGTCTGCAGGCCGATGCTCTATCCACTGAGCCAAACTGGTCAGGGCATTTGCTGGTGATTTTTAAAATCCATTTTAATGGCTTGAAGACTTGTGATTCCTTTTATTTAATAAATTATGGTTAGTGTGGATTCTTTTTGATTTTTGTGGTGACAGGCAACTTTTACAAATCTATGATTATTTAGCATTTGTGGTCATAAAGCATTATGAAATTGGAAATACTTCAAAATGAATTTAATTGCTAGTTTGATTTTTTTTCTTCCTTTTTATTATTCTGCATGTCTGGACCTATTTTCAGTAGAACAAAGGTAAAATTTGATGTGACAAAACAATCGGTTACTTTCATGTGTAGCTTCCTTCTGTTTATGACCAAGTATGGATCACCACTTAAAAGGGACCACGTGAGTGGTATAACCTGTTTGAAATCCTCAAGTCAGGGGCAAGAGTGTCTGTTCCAAGTAAGTAGATGGAATATGCACTCCCTAAGCAAGAGTAGTTTATGCTTTTACTATTTACATCAATAATTTATTATATTAAAACCCTTTATACTCCTATTCATCAATAAGGATTAATTTCTTTAAGAATAGTCGTATCACAGAGATTTTCACCAAAGGTAGAAAGGTGCAGCATTAAAAACACATTTTTTGAATTTGTCATTGAATTTTATTGGCTGCATTGTATCAAATTGGATTTAAAAAACTAATTGACCAACCATGGAGAGGTTAATGGAATAAACTATTCTTCTTACCCAGTGTTGTGGTACCTCATGGAAGTGGCAATATCCTCATATATAGGATATCCCAAAAAACTGTATACACACACTTTGAATAACTATAAAGGCAGTGTTTATTAAAATACATTTCATTTTCAAAATTGAGCTATCAACTGTTAAAGTGTGTATATATATATTTTTGGAACACCTGTATACTACTGAAACCATAGTTGTGGAACTTCTTGATCTGCCCCGAACTCTGAAGACTTCTGGGCCTTTAAGTTTTTTGCTAGTCCAGGAATCCATATTGATTTTTGTGACAACCTTGGCTCCAAAGAAACACTAGTATTTCTTACTGTCCTATAACACCTCAGCCTGTCACCTAACTATATGAAGACTTCTTCAGCCATACTCACACAGACCTTCATCACCCTACTTTTTGGGTAACTGCAAGTTTTGCTAGTTTTATTTTCAGTGTTGTAGTCTGTCCTACATCTAAGTATGAGAGAAATGTCTTAATCAATTAGCATTTTCCTTTCTGTTACTTACTCTTCTGTTATCCAAGTATTTATAGTATGTTATTATTTACTGTTATGTTGAATGTAAAATCAATCTGTCAATTAGGTTTACATCTTCTCCAAATTTATCTCATTAGTTCCCCAACTTAGCCTTCCACTTAAAATGTATGTGCTGAATCTCTTACTTAATACTTTACTTTTTGTCTGTGTGTAATTCCTACAATTAAAATGTCATTAGTTTATTTAATAATGGTCTCTCTAGGGAAGACTTTTCTAATCATATTAGTCCTATTATCATTACTTAACAACTTTCTTTTAAAAAAATATATTTTATTGATTTTAGAGAGAAAGGGAGAGGGACAGAGAGATAGAAACATCAATTATGACAGAGAATCACTGGTCAGCTGCCTCCCGCATGCCCCCAACTGGGGATTGAGCCCACAACCCGGGCATGTGCCCTTGACCGGAATCGAACCCAGGACCCTTCAGTCCACAGGCCGATGCTCTATCCACTGAGCCAAACCAGCTAGGGCACAACTTTGTTTCTTTCTTTTTAAAAAAAATATATATATATATATTTTATTGACTTTTTTACAGAGAGGAAGGGAGAGGGATAGAGAGTTAGAAACATCAATGAGAGGGAAACATTGATCAGTTGCCTCCTGCACACCCCCCACTGGGGATGTGCCCACAACCAAGGTACATGCCCTTGACTGGAATCAAACCTGGGACCTTTCAATCTGCAGGCCGACCCTCTATCCATTGAGCCAAACCAGTCAGGGCACAAGTTTGTTTCTTCTATATACAGTTGCACCACATCATTTTGTATTTATTGCATTGTATTTTTTAAATTTTGATTATTATAGGGCAGGAAACATAATTAGTATAGAATTTTACTCAATGAACATTAAATAAATGTTTTTGGAAATAAATGAATGAACCATATTTTAATTTTTTTATCTTCAGAGAGTACTTAGCTTTTAAAGCAGGTAGCTTTTCTTTTTTCCTGGTGCATATTAAGTTTATCAAGGGTAATAAACTACCTTTTGGAGCAATCATTTTGAAAAGTGACGGCAACAAATGATGTTTCTATGTGATATGGAAGGGGGGCATATCAGAATCTCTAGCCTTAGTTTGAAGAATTATATTTAATATATACATGTTTAATATCATAATGTATTTCAATATTTGAAAAACTTAATTTAGTTTTCTGAAAAGATAAACTAAAGAAAAAAATGTGAGAGTATCCTCAGCGAGCTATTTTGTAGATATTGACAGACTGATTCTAAATATTTATTTATTTATTTATTGCTTTTAAAGGGTAATTTAAAAACATCAATGATGATAGAGAATCACTGGTCAGCTGCCTCCCGCATGCCCCCAACTGGGGATTGAGCCCACAACCCGGGCAAACAGTGTGTCTTTACTTATGTGCTTAGAGCCAAAAAGAAATTGAAACTTGGTTAATAAGCATTTTTGTGGATCTTTAAAATTTTCACTTATTCAAAATCTTGCTTATATTTACTTCTTACACATGATAATTATAATAATATGACAGAATTGAGAGCAAATATATTGGTCATACAAATAAATATAAGTGAGAATAACTCACTTATAAATAAAATTGTTTTCAGATTGTTTCACAAAGCACAAACAAACTATACTGCATATAAGAAATACATCAAGAACAAAATGTTACAGACAGGCTACAAATAAAGAAATGGGAAAATGCAAGCAGCAAGAAATCAGAGTTATCCTGAGGTCAGACAATGTAGAAGTTATGTCAAAAAGCATTAAATGATATGAAATACTAGGGGCCCTATTATTAGAATTCATGCACCTTGAAAGGAACTGTGGGCCGAGAGGCTGCAGTAGGCACAGGGACGGGTCTCAGCCCATCCTCGGTGCCCCTGCCCAGCCCCTCCCGCCACGGCCCCCAGTCCCCTGTCTGCCTGCAGCCCCACTCCTGCCACCGCCTGCTCCCATATGCTGACTGCGCCAGCCCCACTCGCACCGCTGACAGCGTAGAGTGATTGGGGCTGGCACAAGCGGGTGCGAGGCTGCTGCTGCCCCGATTGCCCCTCAGGAGCAGAGGGAGGTGGAGAAGCCCTCAGGGGCTATCATGGCCGGCAGCCACTGCTCACACCTGCTGATGGTGCCGAGTGATCAGGACTGCCGCCAGGCACCATCAGCAGGTGCAAGCAGTAGCTCCGGAGCCAGCTGCGGGTGCAAGCAGGATCGACGCTGGCAGTGGGTGCGAGTGGCAACTCTGGCGCCGGCAGCTGGTGCAAGCGAGGCTGGTGCCGGCAGCAGGTGCAGTGCCAGGCAGGACCGCAGCACTTGGGGGCAAAGAATTTTCAGTAACCACCAGAGTCTCGCCCCAATGACAACAGCTGGTGCCCTGCCTTGGTCTGGCGTCCCCACTCACCTGCTCCACCATACTGCCGTGGCCAACACCCACCATGTTCCCCACACGCCCCCTGGTGGTCAGTGCATGTCATAGCTACCGGTTGTTCAGTTGTTCTGGTTGTTCCACTGTTCGGTCTATTTGCATATTAGCCTTTTATTATATAGGATTCTTTATAATGCTGAAAGGTGCAATTCTGAATGAAGTTTTGATATCTATGTACCAAATAAGACAGCAGCCACCTTTACTCAAAAAGACACCGTAGGACATGAAAAGAGAATGAAAAACACACACCAATGATAGAAGACTTAACATATCTCACTCAGTGCAAGACATATCAAAGGGACAAAAAACGGTTTCCACATAAACATTTCTTCCTCAATTTCTCACAAAAGTTATGCTTTTCCAAATTATGAGATAATTTGATTGAGAAATTGGGAAATTGAAAAATGTACTATAATCTTCCTTTAAGAATCAAAGCTTAATAAATAACAGAGACATTACTGGTTTGAAAGATCCAATGATATAAGTCATCAGGAGGAGCTAGAAATGGTGACATGCAGAGTCAGAGGTTAAGGTCAACATTTTCTGGATCTTCACAGGAACATGTAGGTGAGAAACAGTAATCTAATCAGTCAGTTTAGATTATTGCCAATTTATGACAATGTCTGTCTTTTAATTTCCGAGTTTAGACCCTTTATACTTAATGTAATTATTGATATGTTTGGATTTCTATTCACCATTTTATTATTAGGTGTATATCCCCTCTGTTTTTTTATTCCTTTATTTCTCCTTTCCTGCTATGTTTTTGTATTGTTTGAATATTTTTATTATCCTCTTTTAATTTACCCATTGAATTTTGACAGTGTCTCTTTAGGAATAAGATATCTTTAACTTTCCACATTCTACTTAAAATCAACATCAATATGATGCAGATACTCTATCATCATATAGGTCTAATTACTTTCATCTGTTTATGTTATAATTTTTATAGGTATTATATCCACTTACATATCCATGCATGTATTACATAAACATTTTAAAATGGAGATATAGTTGACATATAACATTATATTAGTTTCAGGTTTAAAGCATGATGATACAATATTTGTATATATTGCAAAATCCTCATCACAATAAGTCTAGTTAACACCCATCACCAGACATAGTTATACAGGTTTTTTTGTGTGATGAGAACTTTTAATATTTAATCACTTAGCAACTTCCAAATATGCAATACAGTATTATTAACTACTAGAGGCCTGATGCACAAAATTTGTGCAAGGGGCTCTGCCCTCCCAGTCCTGGCTGCCTCAGCCCTCGCAGCCCCTGCTTCATCCGGAGGGTCGTCCCGCTGTTCAGCAGTTCAGTCGATTTGCATATTATGCTTTTATTATTATAGGTACTTATCATGACATGTATTTATAACTGGAAGTTTATCCTTTTTGACAATCTTCACCCATTTTGTACCCCCCAGCCTCTCACCTCGGTATCTTTGAGCTCATTAAAAAAAAAACTTCCACATATAAGTGATATTACACAGTATTTGTCTTTCTGTCTGAATTCTTTTAGCATAATGTCCTCAAAGTCTATACATGTAGTCACAAATGGCAAGATTTCTTTCATATGGCTGAATAATATTTCATTGTGTAAGTTTATATACATGCATATATATACAACACATTTTCTTTATCCATTCATCTATCAATACAAGTCCTTCGGTTGATCTCTTACTCCCCTCCCTTCTGCCCCCCAACCCTCTCTGGCCTTCCCACTGCAGTTTGACAATCAGTTTGAGGCAGCTCTGCCTCTGTATCTATTATTGTTCAAAAGTTTGTAATGGTCTTTATTATCCATGAATGAGTGAGATCATGTGGTATTTTTCCTTCATTGACTGGCTTATTTCACTTAGCATAATGCTCTCCAGTTCCATCCATGCTGTTGCAAATGGTAAGAGTTCCTTCTTTTTTACAGCAGCATAGTATTCCATTGTGTAGATGTACCTCAGTTTTCTAATCCATTCATCTACTGATGGGCACTTAGGCTGTTTCCAGATCTTAGCTATTGTAAATTGTGCTGCTATGAACATATGGGTGCATATATCCTTTCTGATTGGTGTTTCTGGTTTCTTGGGATATATTTCTAGAAGTGGAATTCCTGGGTCAAATGGGAGTTCCATTTTTAACTTTTTGAGGAAACTCCATACTGTTTCCCACAGTGGCTGCACCAGTCTGCATTCCCACCAGCAGTGCACGAGGGTTCCACATCCTCACCAGGGTTTGTTGCTTGTTGATTTGTTGATGATAGCCATTCTGACAGGTGTGAGATGGTACCTCATTGTTGTTTTGATTTGCATCTCTCAGATGATTAGTGACTTTGAGCATGTTTTCATATGTCTCCTGGCCCTTTGTGTGTCCATTTTCGAAAGTGTCTAATTAGGTCCTTTGCCCATTTAATGAACAACATAAGCTGATGACCAAAAATAGATCCAGAGACAGAGAAGTATGGAACAGACCATCAAACCTCAGAGGGAAGGAAGGGGTGGGTGGGGGTGGGGTAAGGAATCAACCAAAGGACTTGTATGCATGCATATAAGCATAACCAATGGACACAGACACTAGGGGGTGAGGGCTGGCGCTGGGGGGTGGGAGTGGCCTGGAAGAGATCAATGGGGGATAAGAGACATATGTAATACTTTAAACAATAAAGAATTTTTTAAAGAAGTGCCATTCTTCTTCCTCCTGATTTCCCTTGTTTCTGACAAGAAATCTACAGTCGAGCTTTAAGCTCCGTGGAACCATAAAAGACACACTCAGGAGGCAGACTCAGTGAGCACCAAAGCCCCATCGAAGCAAGTCTAGCCCCAGAGGGGTGTCTCCAGCACAGAAGTTCTCCCACCGCAGACACAGCTGATTCTCACAGCCAATTGACCTGGAGGTCAATTCCTCACAGTGATAACTACAACAATCAAGGCTTAACCACAACAAGACTGTGCACAAAGCCCACAAGGGGGTGCACCAAGAGTGTCTACCTTAGGTAATTGGGACACTTAGCACAGAAAGGCACTCTATCGACACAGCGAAGCATAAAAAAATGCCGAGACAAAGAAACAGGACACAAACGACAGAATTGGAGGAAAGCAAACTGTTGGATATAGAGTTCAAAACCACAATTTTAAGGTCTTTAAAGAACTGTTTAGAAGCCCTCGAAAAGACTGGTAAGACCGCTGATAAATGTAGTGAGATCCTCAAGAAATCTAATGAGACCCTCGATGTTGTGATAAAGGACCAACTAGAAATTAAGCATACACTGACTGAAATAAAGAATATTATACAGACTCCCAACAGCAGACCAGAGGGTCGCAAGGATCAAGTCAAAGATTTGAAATACGAAGAAGCAAAAAACACCCAACCAGAAAAGCAAAATGAAAAAAGAATCCGAAAATATGAAGATAGTGTAAGGAGCCTCTGGGACAGCTTCAAGCGTACCAACATCCGAATTATAGGGGTGCCAGAAGATGAGAGAGAGCAAGATATTAAAAACCTATTTGAAGAAATAATGACAGAAAACTTCGCCTACCTGGTGAAAGGAATAGACTTCCAAGTCCAGGAAGCGCATAGAACCCCAAACAAAAGGAATCCAAAGAGGACCACACCAAGACACATCATAATTAAAATGCCAAGAGCAAAAGACAAAGAGAGAATCCTAAAAGCAGCAAGAGAAAGAAAATCAGTTACCTACAAGGGAGTACCCATACGACTGTCAGCTGATTTCTCAACAGAAACTTTGCAGGCCAGAAGGGAATGGCAAGAAATATTCAAAGTGATGAACACCAAGAACCTACAACCAAGACTACTTTATCCAGCAAAGCTATCATTCAGAAGTGAAGGCCAGATAAAGAGCTTCACAGATAAGAAAAAGCTAAAGGAGTTCATCACCACCAAACCAATATTATATGAAATGCTGAAAGGTATCCTGTAAGAAGAGGAAGAAGAAGAAAAAGGTAAAGATACAAATTATGAACAACAAATACACATCTATCAACAAGTGAATCTAAAAATCAAGTGAATAAATAATCTGATGAACTGGTGATTGTAATAGAATCAGGGACATAGAAAGGGAATGGACCGACTATTCTTGGGGGGGGGGGGGAGGAAGGGGTGTGGGGGTGAGTGAAGAGATTAGACAACAATCGTGCACCTATGGATGAGGACAGTGGGTGGGGAGTGAGGGCAGAGGGTGGGGTTGGAACTGGGTGGAGGGGAGTTATGGTGGGAAAAAAGAGTAATGTAATAATCTGAACAATAAAGATTTAATTAAAAAAAAAACAAAAAAAAACAAAAAAAAAGAAATCTACAGTCATTCCAATTGTTGTTTTTCTCTGGCTCCTTTAAAGATTTTTTTCCCTTTTGTTTTTAGTTTTTAACATTTTGAATATAGTATTTCTGGGTTTGGATTTCTTTGAGTTTATCTTCTTGTGTTTTGCCGAGCTTCCTGAATTTGTAATTTTATGTCTTGTGCCAAAATTGATAAGGTTTTAGCCATTATTTTTCCAAATATTTTTTATTTCTCCTCTCCTTTTGGGATTCTGTTGATACAAATGTTATGCTTTTTGGTTTTGCCCACAAGTCTTTGAGGCTGTTACTCCCCTCCCCCTCTCTTGTTTTTCTCTTTGTTTTATAGATTGGTTGATTTCTAATGATCTGTATTCAAGTTGAAAGACTTTTCCCTCTTACATCTCCATTCTGTTCTTGAGCCTATCTAATGAATATTTTAGTTGTTATTGGGGTTTTTTTAGTTCTAAAATTTCCATTTTGATTCTTATAGTTTTAATTTCTTAGCCAAGACTTTCTATCTTTCCAGTCATTTTAAAATATTTTGCTCTTATGGTTTGGGACATGGTTACAAGCACTGATATAAGTCCTTGATAAGTCCATTACCTGTATCTTCTTGGGATTGATGCTTGTTTAATTTCTTTTCCATTGAGAGTTAATGTTTTTCTGTTTCTTTATATGCTGAGTAATTTTTGCATGGACCCTGAACATTTGCATATTATGAGTTTATAGGTTTTAGTTAAATCCTAAGGAGAATACTGTTCTTTTTATTTTTAGAAACCACTCAATCTGGTTAGGTCAGTGTGTAAGTTAGACCCAGCTTCCATGGGTGTGGTTTCAGTATCCCATTTTCAAAACCTACTTTTTACTGCTATTTGGATCTGTTCATCATGTGTACCATCTAGTGGCCAGTGTGGGGTTTGTGCAGTGGTTCACTGCACAGTTCAGTTCTCAAAGCTTTTACTGTGCTTTAAGGTCAGTCAGATCGATACATGAATAGCTCAGAAGTGAGCCCAGGAGTTCATATACAACTTTAAGGGATTGCTCTTTTGAGTTCCCTTCTCTGTGATTTCTCTGATACTATCTTGTCTCCTGCAGGTCCCCCTTTCCAGCCCACAAGCCAGAAAACTGGGCCTTTAGTTTCCCTGCTCTGCTGTGTACTTCCTGCAGCTGCATTTGTATCTGGGGCCAAGTAACTGGAAGAGAGAGAAACAAGCAGCAGGCATTTGATCCATGCATGATCTTGGGACCATTACTCCTCTGGTTAAAAAGAATGACATTCCTCCCTTAGAATTTTCAACATCTGTGGTAGCCATGATTCTGCCCCCCACTGTGAGATTGCCTTGGGGCTGGGGCTGGAGAAAATGGAAAAAGCAGTGGATTTTCCTTCTCTGTGACCTTTGAGAGTCCATCTCAGGCTTTTTGGTGTGTCCACAGAGTGACCAAGAACATCGCTGCTTTGCCATCCTCAAGATCACTTCATAGTCCTGAGTGTAGATTTATAGATTTTATGTACACATTCCCAGGTGACTGCTAGAAGAAATGAAACACTAGAAAACCCACTTTTCAGTGGAGTCAGCTGTCTTTAACCCTTTGAGTGCCAACCAATATCCTAGGAACTATGCTAAAATTGCCAACTCATTTTTGCTGATTTTACAGCAGTTTAGGAAAAAAATTATGAATCGCAAGTAAATGAAGTTACATATTCAAAAACTTAAGGAAACCTTTACTACATTTATTTTCATCTTTCACATATATTGTTTGCTGATTGTATTATAAAATACTAGTAGAAAAAAAATTGAACAAAACATATAATGTTAAAATAAAGTGCTCCTGACACTTTTGGCGAAAGACAGGAAGAGCACGATTGTGCTCCCCGGCACTCTAGGGGTTAAGGAGTTTTCCCCACATCTCATACAACACTACCATTTATAGTCACATGGCCACATCTAACTACAAGGGAGTATGGAATTATAGTCTTTTACCTGATGCCTTGCTGCCCCAAATAATGTAATGGTTCTCTTACTGGGGAGGAAGGGGAGAACAGATGTGGCAGACAGTTAGCAGTCTCTGCTATAGCCAGAGCTGCCAGAAACAGGCTAGAGATTTAACACATGTAAATGACAAATATGATTACAATATTCTTAGAGATTGAGATAAGTGGCTTTAACAGTTATTAATATTTTAATAGCCTTAGAGATTTATTGTATAAAAATAAAAAGATACCAAAATGTGAAAAGTTTGTCCCCCTCCCACTTTTGTGCATCAGCTAACTGGTTCTCCTTCCTGCAGGCAACTACTGTTTCAGTGACAATTGTTTCCATTACATTCTAGAAATACTGTATTTAGCATATTCTTACAAGGGATTTTCATAAATGTTATTAACATAGGGCATGAATTAGGTATGCCTTTTGAGTAGTGGGTAGGAGGTGGTGTTATAAAGAGAAATGTTGCAGTTAGGAGTATATATATGAACTAGAGGCCAGTTGCACCTTGCGTGGCCTGTGGGGATCTGGCCGAAAACAGCAGTCCAACGCCGCCTGCCGCTCCTGCTTGCCACTCCTGCTCATCCTGGCCCCGCTGTGCCTGCTGTTGCTCGGTAGGCTCACTGCCGCTCTGCTGCAGTCTCCGGGCTGCAGTGACCAGCCGTGAGCCCTGCATCTGGCACCCCTCGATCAGCTGAGTGGTGCTCCCACTGTGGGAGTGCACTGACCAACTGGGGCCGCTCCTGCATTGAGCATCTGCCTCCTGGTGGTCAGTGCGTGTCATAGCAAATGGTCGACTGGTTGGAACGGTCGCTCAGGCTTTTATATATACAGATCATAGGGAGACATGGAAAATAGACTGAGAATCATGATCCCAGATTGGACTCTGTATCATCAACCTGGTACTCTGCAACTGGTTCTGAAGCATTGTGTTCCCTTTCTTTACTGAGTTAGCCTAAGCAAGGGGATTCTTCAGTATGGTGAGTAACAAATACTGTTGGGTGAGTGCTCTGAACTCACCTGTAGCATTTTCATGAAATGGTATGACTAGTTAGGGAAAAAAAAAGGAGTTCTCCCATTAGTCTTAGGATACAGTTTAAAACTTGACCAGGCTAACAAGGACTTGCCTGTTCTGGTTCCTGCCTCTCTTCTCGGTGTCATCTTTCAGCCTTCTTTCCACAGTTGATGCAGTTTTCTTCCCTATACTTTCTCCAAGAAGCCAGGCTTTGTGCATTAGGGTTTATGCCCTGTTCTTGCCTGCACTACCACCCCAGCTTTTTACTTGGTCAACTCCTACTCTTCTATGTGTCCATCAAATCTCATTTGAACACCCTTTTCAGTGAGCTCTTCCCTTTGAACCTTCTAAATTAAGTTACATCATAAGCTTTCCCTTTTCCCTGTACTTATCACATAATTATTTTAAAGTTATTTGTATAGCTATTTATATAATATCCTGGTAAGCTCTCTAAATTGTAAATTCCTTGAGGCCATGGACCATGTTTGACATATCCACTGTTTCATTGGTTTAGTGCCTATAAGTATTGTGAGCAGGCACTCAAAAATATTTGTTGAAAAATATTTGGTGAATGTGATGATGAATTTTATGTGTCAACTTGACTGGGCCACTGGATGCCCAGACATTTGGTCAAATATTATTCTGGGTATGTCTGTGAGGGTGTTTATGGATGAAATTAACATTTGAAGTGGAAGACTGAGCAAAGCCAACTTCCCTCCCTATTTCCGGTGGGCCAGGCTAGACTAGATTCTCAGCTCTCTCGGTTTCTCAGGCCTTTAGATTTGGACTGGAACTACACCATTGGTTCTCCTGGGTCTCCATCTTGCTGACCAGATTTAAGGACTTGTTAATCTCCATAATAGAATGAGCCAATTCCTTAAGTTAATTTCCATGGGTATGTACATGCATCCTATTGGTTATGTTTCTCTGAAGAACCCTAACCAACACAGTGAGCTTTATAATCACCCACAAAACAACTGTAAGAGGAGACAGAACATCCCTGAAAATCTCAACTGTGGATCTGAAGTAAGAAAGCCATCTTGTGGTGTTTCTGGGCATATCATGTTGATATGTGAAGTATGTGTGTATCCCTTAGGAAACTAAAACATAGTTCTCTGTAACAGTTCTTAATATATTTTCTGCCAAAAGTCTCCTTTGGAAATGTGGTGAAGTCTGTAGACTCCTTAAAGCAATAGTTTTAAATAAGTAAAATACATAATGTTATAAAAGAAACCAATTATAATGCAATATATATATTAAAATGTTAAACACTAAATGTGGGATATTGTAAGATATATTTCTCTTTACTAAAGACTTACGTGGCATTGCAATATATTTAAATATAGGCAATTTAAAGTAAAATTTTATTTTTAAAAGAGATCAGTAGGAAGATCATCACCCTGACTAGCCTATGTGCCTAGTCATGTTATAAAGCAACCTTATTTTGGGTTTTAAACTACTATAATTTAAAATAATGATAGATATAAATGATATGTCAAAATATATCCCACAAATGTAATAGGATATAAAAATGTTTATTTGAACATTTTTATGTGATTCTTGCCAGAATCACAAGAACCACTACTACAGTGGTAGGCAAAAGTAGGTTTATAGTTATGAGTACTCAAAACAGTTTATTTTTGTATTATTATTTTTTAATTATTATATTATTTATTTGTATTACAACTGTACACCTACTTTTGTCCAACCCTGTATTTATCTTGTTTGTTTTTCCTTCATTTATAATGGGAGGAAATAGAGTTTG
This sequence comes from Myotis yumanensis, assembly GCF_028538775.1. Classification (NCBI taxonomy): domain Eukaryota; kingdom Metazoa; phylum Chordata; class Mammalia; order Chiroptera; family Vespertilionidae; genus Myotis; species Myotis yumanensis. The sequence goes on from NW_027223757.1 coordinate 55,988,502, forward strand.
TCAAACAAAATGTCCACATTTTTAGATTCTTGAATAATATCCACTCAGGTCTGTGATTAGGTCCATGGACCTTATGTTAATAACCTCCAGTTATTAATAACCCAGTAAGTTGGGTCTTTACAAAAGGTACTGACTTGGTCTCTTAAAATTGATTCTTAAATTCAAGGAGTTTCTGACAGTATTGGGCTGTGAAGAATCCTATTTACTTAGGATTTGCATATGTGTGATTTTATCTTAAAACTTGTTAGTAATATAAATATTTATATATCACTCACTTTATAATTTACACAGGATGCAAAAATATCTAATCACATTTTATCCTCCTAACAACCCAATGAGACACACATAACCTATACTGTGTGCTCCATAAATGTTTGATTACTCTTATTTAGGTGATATAGACATTGAGGAGAGTTTCCATTTAACCCCTAATACTTTAAGTACTTGCTCAAAATCACAGTGTTAAAAAATGTCTACTTGTGAATCAAACTTGTATCTAAATCCAAATAGTATGCCCATTAGACTTATATGTTCCTGTGAATATATGTTTGCCCATGAAGTATGTGTATCAATTTAAAGCATATGGATTATTGCAAAATAATGTACCAAATATGTACCAAATATGTACCAAATATAGGCCAAAATGTACCAAACAGCCACCTACAACAAAGAATTATCTGGTTCAAAATGTCACTAAGTGCTGAGGTTGAGAAACCCTGATTTAGATTAAGGCATTTTAAAAAATCCCCACCAACTCTGGTACTTAACGCTAAGTAGATATGTCTTATTATCAAACCAAGTGGATCTTGAATAGTTGCTTTAAAATCAATTTAAAAAGTTGTTAGTATTAGATTAATTTAATTAAATATTTTTCTAATGTATGTGTGAAAGCTCAATTATTACTGGACAGATTTCACATCATGAACATTCTTGTACATCTGTGTATATAAAAATTATTAGTTTGAAATTTGAAGTGGATGGGTTGATTGCTTAAAATTAGAACTACATAGAACTGAACTACATGGAACTGAAAAGTTGTTTCAGACTCATGTATTTGTTCATCCACTTGTTTATTTAAAATTTATTGAGGCCCTGCTCCATCCTGGCATTGTGTCAGAGGCTGGCTTACAAATATGAATAGCATAGTGCTTGTCCACCAGAAGCACCCAGAATTCCGGATGAAACAGCAGTTAAGTAGAAATGACGTAGAGAAGTACCAGATATTGTGGGAGCATATTGGAGGGCCCCTCACTAATCCAAAGAAAAGGAGGAAAATCTTCTTGAAGGAAAAAGCAAGGGACATTTACAAATCCATGTTTAATTTAATTGGTAATTAAATATGTCGAAATGCCATCTAATTCTCAAACTTTGCAGATTCTTCTGTTAGGTCAGCGAGTTAAGAAATCAAATGAATGCACAATAGACAAGTATCTAGTCATCCTGACCTTTCTGTTGAGTAATCACTATATGTATTATCTTAGGCATATTTAGAGGATTTTGTCTAGAATAGTGTAAATGTGCATATGATTACTAGACTCTCTACTGGCAACTGTTATTACCCATTTGATTTGGTTTGGATTATTCTTGCACATTTCAATCCAAGATCTGAGATTTGGCTTTTTTTTTTTTTTTAAGAGAAAGTGTAAAGGATGGAGGGATGGAGGGATGGAGGAATGGAGGGATGGAGGGAGGGAGGGAGAAAACAGAGGGAAGGAGGGTAGGAGGAAGAGAGAGAAAAAGAGAGAGAAAAGAGCAATTTTTGGCACTCTGGAAAAAGTATAGGAAGGAATCCTTCAGTAGAATGTATCCAGGACAAATTAGTATCACTTCTCTTTCTGTAGATATAAACTCTGCAAATACACTATGTTAATACATTTAAAAATACTATGGTATTTAAAACTAAAATTTGATCTCTTTATTTCAGAATAATAAATAATAAAAACAAAAAGGCCCCTCCTTTAAAACTCTTAATAGATAAATAATTTTCTCCCAAATTACTATTAAAATTAATTTGAAAATCTTTTGATATAGTTGGTCCTCGGGTTCCGTCAGAGATCTGTTCCCCCACCTACATAAGCACCTATGTCACTCACATGGAGCACATACACAGCAGCAATGAAGTGAAACAGTAAAAAAATTTTAAAAGAAAGATAGCAATTCCTGACCTTTACTTGTGGCAAATAAATAATAAAAAACATAAAGCACATGCGTCATGCAACTTTTTTTAAATAAATAAATGGGAGATGGTGAAGTAACCACAAAATGACGTACATCAAGGACTGCCTGTATTAAAAAAAACCTGTTAGAACTGATGTGCCATTATGATTTCACTTATATGTGAAATCTACAGAACCAAACAAATGAACCAACAAAACAGAAACAGACTCATAGATACAGAGAACAAACAGGGTAGCCAGATGAGACGGTGTTGAGAGGCTGGGTGAAAAGGTGAAGGGATTTAAAAATACAAATTGATAGTTACAATATAGTCATGGGATGTAAAGTACAGCATAGGGAATATAGTCAATAATATTGTAATATTATAATAACTGTGATACCATGTACGTGCTAGAATTATCAGGGGAATCACATTGTAAATTATGTAATTGTCTAACCACTATGCTGTACTCCTGAAACTAATCTAGATATATAAAAGCCTAAGTCACTAAACGACTGAATGACCAGTAGACAGGTCACTATGACACACATTGACCACCAGGGGGCAGATGCTCAATGCAGGGGCTGCCCCCTGGTGGTCAGTGTGCCCCCACTGCAGGAGCCCTGCTCAGCTGACCAATGGGCTCCAGACACTGGGCTCACGGCTAGCAAGCGCAGCTGTGGCAGTCTGACATTCCCCGAGGGGTCCCAGATTGCCAGAGGGTGCAGGCCAGGCTAAGGGACCCCACCAGTGCATGAATCTGTGCATCGGGCCTCTAGTATTATTTTATACTAGAGGCCCGGTGCATGAGCATGGGTAGGGTCCCTAGGCCTGGCTGTCAATCAGGGCTGATTGGGGCCTTCCAGCTGCTGTCCAGGGCCTCCCTACCCTGGCTGCTGGCTGCCGGCCAGGGCCTTCCTTTGTTCTGAACCACCCCCTGGTGGTCAGTGCACATCATAGCAAGTGATCAGTCCCCCGGTCGAACTCCCATGTAGACAATTTGCATATTAAGCTTTTATTTATACACACACACACACACACACACACACACACACACACTAGAGGCTTGGTGCATGAATTCGTGCAAGGGTGGGGTCCCTCGGGGTAGCCTGTGGCGATTGGGCCGAAACCACAGTCCAACACTACCCACATCCTACTTGCCGTTCCCACTCATCCTGGCCCCACTGCACCTGCCGCAGTCTCGCGCCCAATCAGTCCTGACTGGGAGAGGCTCACGCCACCACAGCAGCAGCACTTGCCAGCATCTGGTGCCCTCCCGAGGGGAGTGGCCTGTGGGATCTGCTGAAACCGGCTCTCTGACATCCCCTGAGGGATCCCAGATTGTGAGAGGGCGCAGGCCAGGCCGAGGGACCCCACCAGTGCACAATTGGGGCCGGGAGGGACCGCAGGAGGGCTCCAGGGCATGTCTTCCCCATCTTGCTCAGTCCTGATTGGCCAGACCCCAGTAGCAAACTAACCTACCGGTCATCTTAAAAATTTTGTGATTTAGATGCTTTTTTTGTTTTTTGCCATTCAGCCTGATTATTTTTAATCATTATTCAGGAGAAAAGAAGGCAAACTACTAAAGTTCACTGGAAACATTAAAGATGCTTAGTATAGAATACTGAATATACTCTGTTTTTAATGGTAACAGTTTCTGATAAATTACTCAGGGTAAAACTAGTTTCTTTCTCTGTTATGTTTGCTTGGTGCAAAAATGGTTTTTAATATGTTTCTCGTTATGCCAGGAATTTTGTTTTCTATCTGCTTGATAATCTCGGTTTTCTCAAAAAGATATACATAGATTAATTAGTAAAGTCCAGAAGAATAGTTGTCCTGTTTCTGCTCTCAGCAGTGAAACAACATACCATTCTTCTAGGGATCTAGTCCAAAAGGTTTTTTAGGGAGTAGGGAAAGTAAAAGGAAGACAGAAAAGGAGAAAACCAGAGTTGAACCTAGAGTGTATGAAAATGCTTTTAGGGAACTAGAATTATAGATGTTCTGGAAACCCAATATGAGTATGGATGTCTAAGCTTTTCAACTACATGAAAGACTCAGCAGAAATCCAATGAAAGTTTAAACCTGCATGCTTTAGATACACTATTCTTTGTTGGATAGACCCTACAGGATAACCCTAAGGTAAACATTCTTTAAACATTTGTATATTACGTCAGCTTTTAATAAGAATGTATAAAACTGGAATTTTTCTGGCAAGTTTTAGATAGAACTGAGTTGTTTATAAATTTCCACAATATATATAAGGAACTCATACAACTTAACAAAAGGAAGACAAACAATCCAATCAAAAAATGGGCAAAGGACCTAAATAGACACTTTTCGAAAGAGGACATACAGAAAGCCAAGAGACATAAAACATGCTCAAAGTCACTAATCATCCGAGAGATGCAAGTTAAAATAACAATGAAGTACCATCTCACACCTGTCAGAATGGCTATCATCAACAAATCAACAAACGACAAGTGCTGGCGAGGATGCGAGGATGCGGAGAAAAAGGAACTCTTGTGCACTGCTGGTGGGAATGCAGGCTGGTGCAGCCACTGTGGAGAACAGTATGGCATTTCCTCAAAAAAATTAAAAATGGAACTTCCATTTGACCCAGTAATCCTACTTCTAGGAATATATCCCAAGAAACTAGAAACCCGAATCAGAAAGGATATATGTACCCCTATGTTCATAGCAGCACCATTTACAATAGCTGAGATTTGGAAACAGCTTAAATGCCCATCAGCAGATGAGTGGATTAAAAAACAGTGGTATGTCTACGTAGTGGAATATTATGCTGCTGTAAAAAAGAATATCTTAACCTTTGAGGCAGCATGGAGGGACCTGGAGAGTATCATGCTAAATGAAATAAGTCATTCAGAGAAAGACAAGTATTACATGATCACACTCATATGTAGAATCTAAGTAACAAAATAAACCGATGAATGGAGTGGATCCAGAGACATGGAAGCATGGGACAGAGTGCAGAATCTCAGAGGGAAGGTGGGAGAGGGTGGGTGGGAAGTAATCAACCAAAGACTTTGTATGCATATAATGCATAACCCATGGACACAGACAGGGTGCTGAAGGCCTGCGGTGGGGTGAATCCTGGAGGGGGCCAGTGGGGGAAAAAGGGGACATATGTAATACGTTCAATAATAATTATTAAAACAAAGATAGGCTTGACTGCAAAAAATATGCTTATGAATATGTTTCTGTTAGTGTGAAAAAATGAAATATATAGCCAGGATTGTTAAATGGTTCAAAATTCCACTTTTTCTCTAAATACATTTTGGGAAGCTGCTGGTTGGTAAGGATCACATTGATGAGTAATTCTTAAAAACTGTGGTTTAAATGAAATCATACCATATATATTTTTATATTTTCAGGGACTTTAAGATTTAATTTTACTTATTCATTTATTTTTTAAAAATCATAAACATATAGGATAGTAATAGAATATGAATCCAATTACAGGAATTTAACTTGGCCTAGTTCCCCAGATTTCTAAACTCTGGGTGGGTTTTTGTTGTTGTTTTTATAGAATTTAATTGGCTCTTTACTCTGTCTTGGAAAATTTTGTTAACAATGTATGGGAGTTTATAGTTACTAAACATAAAAGGATATTAAGAGATATCCAGATGACATTATCATTTACATGGCACAAGATATGGGAGACCTGTTAGTATTAGAAATTAGTTACATACACTTTCACTGGAAAATGTATGTAAAAAGACTGGCTAACTACATCAACATATGATAGTTAAGTGCCATTATTAAGTGAATGATAATAAGCCTTATTCTCAGGTTATTGATATTTTGATTATTATATTTGCAGGCAGATTTTCAAGGCATAATATTCAGAAGTTTACTGTTTCTTTACAGATATTCATGTATTTTTGAGACTAATCTTAGCCTAGCTTTTCCCCCATTTTTAATTTCCAAATTTTTCATTTCAAGTTTGAGAAAAATTTGAGTTTTCTTTTCTTTCTTTTTCAAATATATTACTCTACATAATTCTGTGTCATTTCAAATACTTGTTTCATGGCATTTTGCTTTAAATGATCAGTCTTCCCAGTTATATCTTTAGAAAGTGAAATATGCTCCCTACTTTATAGTTACTTTTTATGTATATATCACTTTCCAGTTGCTTTATATTTAAATGTAATTGTACCAGAGTCTATATGCTAATCAGTTTTCTGAGCAGCAATTTTAGTGTTCTTAAAATTTTAATGTAAGTCTCTAAAATTAAACATTTAAAACTTTACTGTTTATGCAGTAAATTCCTGAAATCTAATTATGCCAGGTCCTGTTCTAAGCACGAAAGATAAAGAGTGGAAAAAACAGACAAGTTCTCTGACATCATGGCATTTGCATTCTGGCATGGGGACACACATGACAAGTAGAAAAGCAAATGGCATGTGAAAGGTTCCAGCAGCACTGCAGTGGAGTCCTGGTTTCTGCTGAAACTCCTAGGCAAGGAACTGACAGGCTGCACTGGTCTGCTTGCTCTTCTCCAAGTAACCAAGAGAGGGTGATGGGGCAGGCACAGATGGTCACACTGGATTATCCTCTTGGAAAGGAACCATTCTGCTGCTGTCCACACATATTGGAGCCCCAGAGGACCCCCAGCTGAGCATGTAACAATGGGAGTTTTGCAGTCATGAGAATGGCTGCTAGTGGAGAGAAACATCTTGTAGCGACACCAGCTTTACTGATTGCGCCTGGAGACCTTTTGAGAAGTCAGAAGGAGCTATTTGTCCCAGCTAGCTCTTGCAGGCAACTTCGAGAGCTCCACCAGTGGTCAGGGATCATTCAGTGGACAAATCTATTTGCCTTTCCTCAGTCTGCCCCCAGGAGTCCAAACATAAGGCTTTCTATCAGTGACATGAATTAATGGGCTTATCTGTATTTTAAAAAATAGAAGAAATAGAGAGTTGTTCATTCATTGACCTCCTTCACCTACTTCCTAAGGTTGGACATGTTCATTTCTCGACACTCAGGATCTGTCAGCCTCAGGGATGAACCAAATTGTCTGTTCTTTTCCCAGAGTAATAAACTTCCTGAACACTTGGGAGTCACTCTTTTGCCATCATAAGAAACTTTTGGGGCAAAGGAGGATGGCTGTAGAATTGTCCAACACAAAGTTAGTGAATCCATTCCTACTCATCCAGGTTGTCTAAGAAACATCAGCAGTGGTCACAATGAGCGAACCTGACCATCATCATGTTGCTGCACTTTTGCTAGACCCATAGGCACAGCAGCCACAGTCTAACCAGAAAGGCCTCTTGGAAATCCCCAGGAGACCTATCTCCAGGGGAGACCTTTCTCCAGGGGGAATTGCTCATTCCCGTCTTCAAGATTAATGACTGCTGGGGTTTCTCTTGCTATTACTACCCCTTGTAGTACTACCCCTTCCCAACAAATCTCTTAGGTCCATTCTGGGTCTTTGCATCAACCCATCAGTTCTATTTTGTTTTCTTGTTTTCAAGCCTCATAATTTCTTTACTATTGTTTTATGCAATCAGTGTTCATGTAAATAGGTAACATAGCATAAGTGTAATAATAGGATTCTAATGGATATACTGGGTGAGTCTGGGAAGGCTTTAGAGAAGATAGAGCATTTAAGGTAAGGCTTGAAGGGCAGAGAAGCAGGGAAGAAATATATTGTTGACCATAGTGTCATGGAAGAATAAAACGTTTTCAGGTGTGTTCAGGAAATGGCAAGAAGTTTTGTGTGGTTAGGGGTGTATAAGAATAGTATAAGAATACTTGGGAATGGAGTGTTGGAACAGGTGCCTCAATCTTATATCAGGCATTACCTGACCTATTTAAAGATGACCTACTCGTGTTCATAATTTAAAAGTCTCTTATAATAACTCCTATTCATTTTTATATTTAATGATATTAATAGTGAAATTTATATCTGTCATTTGTATGTCTTCAACTCATTTTCCCTATTACCTAATTTCATCTTAACAATATGTGAGTGACACAGATCTGAAAATGTTATAGTATTCTAATATTTAATGTTGAAGAAACTGAGGAATTGAGAGGTTACATGGTCTACGTTTAGAGTATCGCCAGATCTTCTGATTCTTAATTCCATATACTTGTTGGATGTTATTTTTGTAAATATATGCTTTTTCTCTCTTTTTTTCTCCTTAAGTTATTGCCTTTCTTTTTTCCATAGGAATTGGCTTTTACCCTGGAAGAAAGACAACTATTGAATATTCATGGATTATTGCCACCTGGCTTCATCAATCAGGATATCCAACTTCTTAGAATAATTAAAAATTGTGAGCGTCTGAACTCTGACTTTGACAGGTAACACATTTTATATTTCTTTTAGGCAGTTGTTTATTTTATTTTTTATTAGATGAGAAAGTTAAAATATTTAGTGATTTGGAAAAAGTAGTCAACTTTGAGGAGAATTTGCCTATAAATACAATGATGTTTTTAAAAATTTACCTTTTTAGGAACATTTAGGAATAAAATTTTCCTTTCCAAACTGTTATCCTCAGAGAGACTACTTTGCTCTTGTGATAAAATTGTTGCTATAAAGGTAAGTTATCAGGAAATGCCATCCTGAACAGAGCAAAACAGGTTAAAGTGGCTTTTAGTCAGACTATGAGTGCATATTGGATGCACTTTTTCAACTTCTAAACCTGGTTCTAATGCTAGTGCGAATTTAGGTCACTTACTGTGTTTAGAATTCAGTTTCCATGTTTGCACAGAGATAAAGGTAACGTGTGCCCTATCTCTGTAATGAGATAGCCCTAGGTTGAAATTCTGGCTGTGTTTCACTAGCATTGGGGCCTTGAGCAAACCATCACAACCACTGTCAGGACCACTCTGTATGCCTTGCCCTCTGCTTTGGACTCTTCCCTTATTTAGGCACTAAACCTCAGGTTTTTTATTTATGGATTGAAGAGAATAGTTATTTCATAATATTGTTGTGAAGTTTAGAAGAGGTAGCTAACTCAATACCAAGTAAGTATTTGTATTAGTCAGGGTTTTCTAGTGGTCTTCAGAGAAGCAGAAGCAACAGGATATATGTGTTGTGTGCGTGCGCGCGCGCGCGCACACACACACACACACACATTACATCCTGTTGGATGGAGATATATATTTGTTTCAAGGGATTGGCTCCCATGATTGTAGAGCCTGGGTAAGTCCTAAGTCTGTAGGTAGACTGGCAGCTGGAGAACAAGAAAAGATTTGCAGTTCGAGTCTAAAGGCAGACTGCTTGCAGAATTCCTTTTTACTAAAGAGAATACTACTACTAATGATGGAGTAGCAGTCCAAATCCCCTTAGTAGGCAGGATCACTCACCCTAGCCAGCACAGTAGCTTCCTTCTTTGCTTATTGATTCAGAGGCATGTGGTGTCCATAGTGGCTAGTGGCCATCTTAATTTCCAATCTAATGGAATAATTGTCTCCTGGTGGAAACATCCCTCCTTTTGAAACTAAGACTTATTGGCCAGCAGAGCATGAAGTCATGGGGACAAGAAGCAGAAATTTTGCTAGTGGGTCACTGGCGATAATAGTGAGTGGTGCCACTTCCATTTTTACCCCTGGGTTCGTGGACCTGTGAATCCTGATTATGGGAAAAAGAGCATTATACTGGACATGGATTCATAGCCTCCTAGAGAACTCTGCCTCAGCTTTGCAAGGTATTACCACCTAGCTGGTGCTGTAACTGAGCCTCAGAAGGCCATTCCACCATTCTGTCAAGTCAGCTGCTTCAGGATGGTGGGGAAACATGGTAAGACCAGTGAATTTCATGAATATGGGCCCATTGCCATGCTTCATTTGCTCTAAAGTGAGTCCCTTGATCAGAAGCAATGCCTTGTGGAATACCATAATGGTGGATAAGGCATTCTGTAAGTCCACAGATGGTAGTTTTGGCTGAAGCATTGTGTGTAGGGAAGGCAAATCTGTATCCAGAGTAAGTGTCAATTCCAGTAACAACAACGCTGCCTCTTCCATAATGGAAGCAGTCCAATGTAATCACTTGCCACCAGGTGGCTTGCTGATCACCCCGTGGAATGGCACCCGATCAGGCATGCAGTGATGGCCTCTGGCAGATTGGGCACTCAGGAGAGTCTAAAGGCAGGTCAGCCTTAGTGACTGGAAGTCCATATTGCTGAGCCCGTGATAACCTCCATTCCTGCCATGGCCACTTTTTTCATGAGCCCATGGGTGATGTCGGGCAGCCAGAGAAAGAGACTGACTCAGCTTGTCCAGTTGTGTATTTTCCCTGCTTCTTAAACCTCTCCACAATCTCTTGCACTTGTTACTTAAGTTCTTCTTTCAGCTTATGTTTTTACTTTATATTCTTTTTCTGGTTCGAGGATCAGTAGGGATACCTGTGCCAGGAATAGAATGAGTGAGGGGAAGAATGGTAGGTTGGGAAAGGAAGTTATCAAGGTAATAGAGGATAGATTATGTATTTGAAGGCCAAGAAAGACTTCTGCTATTAATCTGAGTGAAAAGGGAAGCCTTTCAAGGTTTTGAACAGGAAATCAACATCATCTGAGCTACATTTCAAGAAGAGAATGGCTGCAATGTTGAGAAGAGAATGTAGGCTGCAAGAATGTTTAGGAGACTATTACAATAATCCAAGAAAAAGATTATGGTGATTTAGACCCAGTGTGGTAGCAATGAAGGTGTTTAGATTTTGGATATATGTTGAAAGTAAAGCCTAATGTATTAGAGACCTTGCAGAGAAGAGAAAACAGCAAAAAGAAACAAAAAAGAAATTGCAAAGAAACAGGAAACTAGTGAGGTAGAAAGAAAATGAAGAGAATATGATGTCCTAGAAGTCAAGTAAAGAGCATTTATTGACTTATAGGGAGTGCCACTTGAGTCAAATGTTCTGATAAATAAAATGAGGTCTGAGGGTTGGTCTTTGATTTAGCAATGAGGACTTACACATTTGCTAAATCAATTTTAGCATGTCTAAAAGTTATCATCTTCTTCCTAAATTTTAATTTTTTGGGTTAGCATAACCTATCTATTTGCCCAGCCTTAGAATCCTGTATGTCTGACACTAAATGCTGTGCATTTTAAACTACTTCAGGGAATGGAAATCAATCCAAAAAGGCTGGTAAGATTACTAAGTACAATCTTAAAATATTCTTTTAAATTATACCAAACAATTTGAATTATATTTTACAAACCGTTGAAGGCTCCAGGTAACATGATAAGTTTGATGCTTAGAAAGATAAGTCTGGGTCAAAAATGCCTCTAGAAAGAAAAAACCTATTTGATACAAATAATAAGAAAAGTCCCTTGAACTTTCTTGCTACCTTAGTAATTTTTAAGGTTGGTGCTATATTCCTTACTCATTTTTCATTTGTTATTTCCCTTGGTTATTCAGCACTGAAGGTTAAAGGATGAAGTCTCTGTGTTTACTTAAAGTTAATGCTATATGTATAATGGTATTTTCATCATTCTTTCATTTTAAAATAGGGATAAAGTCATTTGAAATATTAAGTAAAACTTCTGTTTTAGCAATTATTTTAATATTTGAATGACATTCGAGGAGGTTTATATTTCTTCATTTTTTGAGGTATTTAAGAATATTTCTGAAGTGTTTTGTTTTTTTTTATCAGATGTTTCCTGTGTGACCTAAAAAGTTCTTCATACTTTGTTGAAAAATGTTTAATAAGATTTCTAAGCAGCTATTTCATGGCTTTGTTGGAATATAGACCTCATTTTGTCCATTTTCCACAGGTATCTTCTCTTAATGGATCTTCAAGATAGAAATGAAAAGCTCTTTTATCGAGTGCTTATGTCTGACATTGAGAAGTTCATGCCTATTGTTTATACTCCCACTGTGGGTCTGGCTTGCCAGCAATATAGTTTAGTTTTTCGGAAACCAGGGTATGTAAACTTTTATTTTAAATACAACTCGTGTCCTTATTTATTTATTTTTTGTAAAGGTTTTGTAATAAAATATTGAATGGAATTGAACTTTGGAAAATCTAAATCAAATTTTATTTAAAAGGACATTAAATATAAACATATATAACATTAAAAACATAGTATATTCTTTCTAGATTTAAGATAAGGGGAAAGTATTTCTAAACCAATTTAGGTTTCCTTTTACAGAGAGTAAATGAACTTGTTTTTATTTGGAAAGAGAATAATTGCTCATAATTAAACTTGACTTTAAGATGTTAATTATCACTATTATGTATATATTTTATAAGTTAAAGCAAAGATTCGAAATTTTTGTGAAAATGGTAGACTACTGTTTTCTAAAATCAGAGTTGGTATTAAAGTAGTTTTTTTTTGTTTGTTTGTTTGTTTTTTTTTGTTTTTAAATATATTTTATTGATTTTTCACAGAGAAGAAGGGAGAGGGATAGAGAGTTAGAAACATCGATGAGAGAGATCAGCTGCCTCCTGCACGCCCCCCACTGGGGATGTGCTCGCAACCAAGGTATATGCCCTTGACTGGAATCGAACCTGGGACCTTTCAGTCCGCAGGCTGACGCTCTATCCACTGAGCCAAACCAGTTCGGCTAAAGTAGTTTTTTTGTTGATTTCCCGTAAGTGAAATAATAGTTACCTTTAATGATCAATACAGTTTTTCTAAATCTATAGCTTCACTTTATTCAATATATTAATGAATTTAAAGATAAAAAGAAATGTTTATAAGTTTATACTAAAAATATAAAAGCCTACTAAAAGCATTGTCATTGAAAGTTAGTTTGAATATGTGGATTTTACTTAGATATATGAGTGTAGTTGTATTTAGCATACCTATTCCATATTACCCTTTGTATAAATAAAAGAACTAGACCCTGACCAGTGTTGTTAAGTGGTTAGAGTGAGGGCCCCTCCTACCAAAGGTTTGTGGGTTCCATTCCCAGTCAAGGGCAAGTACCTCAGTTGTGGGTTTGCTCCCCGCCCTGGTCAGGGTGTTCAGGGCATGTGCAGGAGGCAACCAGTTGATGTGTCTCTCTCACACAGATGTTTCTCTTTCTTTCTCTCCCTTTCCCTCCCTTTCTTCCATTCTCTCTAAAAATCAATGGAAAAAAATATCCTTCAGTGAGAATTAACAAAATAAAAATAATAATGATAAACAGTACTCATATACCACAAAAAATTATTCCTCACAATACATTTGCCAGCTAAATTCTAAATCTTGTCCTTTCTATGAAAGACATTTGTATTCACTGTTAAAATAGCCATTATATAATGCAATAGATATGTGCTATATGTATCATTTAACAGACTACCTATATTGATCTACTTCTTCTCTTTATACAAGGGGTGATGTGGCTAATTCTTTTTGTTGTTGTTATTCCCCACCTGAAGATAATTTTCCCATTGCTTTTCAGAGAGAGTGGAAGGGAGGGAGGAAGGGTAGGAGAGGAAGAAAGAGAAAGAGAAAGAGAGAGAGAGAGAGAGAGAGAGAGAGATATCACTGTGAGAGAGACACATCCATTGGTTGCCTCCCACACACACCTTGACTGGGGCCAGGGATAGAACCTGCAACCCAGGTACATGCCTTTGACTAGGAATCAAACCCAGGACCCTTTGATGTGTGGGCCGGCACTCTAACCACTTAAAAACACCAGCCAGGGCTGTATATTATTTTTTTTTTATTTTTTTAAAATATATTTTTATTGATCTCAGAGAGGAAGGGAGAGGGAGAGAGAGATAAAAACATCAATGATGAGAGAATATCATTGATCAGCTGCCTCCTGCATGCCCCCTACTGAGGATCAAGCCCGTAACCTGAGCATGTACCCTTGACTGGAATTGAACCCAGGACCTTCCAGTCCATAGTCCAATGCCCTATCCACTGAGCCAAACCAGCTAGGGCTGTATATTATTTTTTAATCATACAAATAATACATATTAATGAAAAAAAGAGAAAATGCAAATATACAGATGGAAAAATATTTTTTAAATACCTAATGTCATCATGCCCCAAACCCTGATATACACAAATACATACTGTTTTTGCTTATAGAAGGGATCATACTATATATATAAACTGTTGCCTACTTTATTGTCTTCTCTGAGTGACGTCATAACATCTGTCCATGTCTATAAAATATAATTCTACATAAAGAATCTTAAAGCATAATTGGATAAAACATGGCTATTTTAAAATACAATTTAAGTGTATTTATTGAAATTCTAACTTTTCTGAGAGATACTGAGAAATGCTAACAACTATAAGAAATGTGGAGGAGCTTAGGTTGAAATTGACATAGAAATCTCAATAGCAACAATTATTTTTGAGCACTTATATACTAGATGATTTTCTGAGGACTGGGGATACTTTGGTGTATGTATAAATCTAAGTACAAAAGATAGGAAAATGAGAAATAAGTATATTGTCTAGAATGTTTGCAGGTAGTTAAGTGTTTAGGAGAAAGAAAGAGTAGAGCAGGGACAGGGGATCCAGAGTGTCAGTTGCTTTAGAGGGGGCAGTTGCGATTTTAAATAGAGTGATAGTGTGGGCCTCATTGGAAGGTGATATTGGAGGAGTGAGGGGGAGTCATTAAGATACAGAGGAAATGTGTGCCAGGCAGGAGGAATAGTCAGTGCCAGGGTCCTAACTGGGAACATGCGTGGAGACCAGGGCAGCGTAGAGACCAGTGAGGCTGGAGTGGAGTGAGAGAGGGAGTAGTAGATGTGATAACAGATGTTAAGATAAATGAGAGGGTCCAGAACCTATAGGATCTTGTATGCTATTTTAAAGAACATTGGCTTTTACTGTTAGTTAAGTAGGTAGAAGAATCAGGTAGCCTGGTTAGTAGGCTGTTGCAGTAAACCAAGTGACTCAGATTAGGAGGGTGGCAATGGAATTAGGGGTGAGGGTTCAGATCCTGGATAAAGAAAAAGAAGGTCTCAAGGATTTCTTTTGGGATTGGAGGCTTCCTAGAGCAGTGCTTTTAACTACCCTAGAGTAGTTTGCCTATTTTCACTTCTGGTTTTGCTACTTGTTTTAGTTTTGAATAAATTATTTAATGTTTCCTCCTCTGTAACATAGGGAAAATACTACTGCCCGCCATCCTTTCACATTTTTCAAATCCAAAACTTTGAAAACCAAAACATTAAAAGAAATCTCATTTGGGATACAACCTGATCTATCTGAACCCATTTGTGTCAAAATGTGAACTGAATTTATAGTCTTTATATGGCTGTATGACTATTTATAGTGTATATAGTATAATTTGTTTTTCTTTAGAAGTATTAATATATTTAATTTCTGGGGGCTTTGTCCGAAATAAACAGGGTGGATGGATGGGAGGATGGATGGATGGATGGATGGATGGATGGATGGACAGACAGATAGAAAGATAGGAGAGGGAGAGAGGAGGAGGTATGGCAGGAGGTAGGAGACAGCAAAATGCTCACAAATATTGAATCTAGGTGGAAGTATTCATTGTATTATTCTTTTAATTTTCCACAATATTATGGCAGTTTCTGTCATGTTGATTTTTAATGTTTATATTTTGTTAAACTTTTGATGATTTTGAAGTTGTTAGTAGAATAGTTCTCATGGCTTCTCCCATAATTATAAAAAAGGAACTTGTTTGGAAACATATTATGTAGCATAAATTTAGATATTATATTTATTTATTTTTCTTTTTTTTAAATTTTGTTTTATTGCTTAAAGTATTACAAAGAGTATTACATATGTCTCCTACCCCCCCTTGACATTCCCCCAGCCTCCCATACCCCCCAGTGTCTTGTGTCCATTAGTTATGCTTATATGCATGCATACAAGTCCTTCGGTTGATCTCTTACCCCCCCTGCGAGCCCCAACCCTCCCTGGCTTTCCCGCTGTAGTTTGACAGTCTGTTCGATGCTGCTCTGCCTCTGTATCTATTTTTGTTCATCAGTTTATAATGGTCTTTATTATCCATAAATGAGTGAGATCATGTGATATTGTATTTAATTGGAAAGGAAATGGTGATTGTGTTTGAATAATGATGGATCTTGCAGGCATCAGTTAGCAAATACACTGTTTGTTTAAAGCCAAAATTGACAAATGTCTATAAACCTTTCCTGTTGCAACAGCGGGTGTTCTAAGACATTCAGAAAGTGAACAGGAGGATTATACCTGTTATTATATTTACTTTGTGAATTTGGTGGTAGCAATTAGGAACATGTTAAATGAAAGTTAAGGGTTAATATTACAAGTACTGAGTGTAATAAAGTTTCATAGCTTAACTATATTTTACTTACTATGACTAGATATTTATTTTTCATTTTGAATATGGCATTAAAATTTGGCTAGGTATAAAAAAAATAAATTCTTATAAGAATGCTTCTACTTCCAGTATATATATTTTTTTAAGGTAAGATGCTGGAATATCCATTTATTGTTTTTTGTGGGGGATTTCTTTTCTTTTTGGCATAATTTGTGTGGGTTTTTCAAGCTTTCATGGATAATCATGTTTAAGAATGGTGTTGAGTTTGCTTGGATTACCTCCTTTGCATATATCCATAACATTTGGATTTTTGCAGATCCAATATTTGGTAGTGGAATATGCTTGTCTAATTGTGGCTAATTTGTTGATAGAGGTGTAATTTTTGGAAGCTAGAAACCATTTTGTATTTTTGCAGAATGCTAAGCTTAATGTGTTAATTAAATTATTTGTATTCTGTAAATCTTTTTTTTTTAAAGAAATGTTTTTAAAGCAGATTTACATAATTTATTTGGAAATATTTCTACCTACTATATTTTAGACTGCATTTTCCAGGAATCATCTCCTTTTCTTATCTGTTCTTATTGGCTACATACCATTTTATCATGCCTTTGGCAATTAAGCATGTTTCTATTTTTCATATTTCTGATGTTCTATCAAACAGTTTGTAAGCATCTAGAGAGAAGGGATCATATTTTATAAATTAGATCTGTACTTTTCATCCTATTTAGGCCTAGTACCTGGTTGGTGCTGAATTAATATATGTTTTTTGCTGCCTCATAGAAATAGTTATTTAATATTACTGTATTCATCTGCTCACATAGAAAACGATAAAGTATTGGTAATGTTCGTTATTTCTCCTACTGTTTAACCATATTGTTCTAAAAGGTAAGTTCTCATAAATAATAAATCTGAATGAAATTGGACTCACTTCAAGGAATCAGGCTGTGAGGAAGTAGAATTTTGATTAAATATAGATAATACATCTTTAAACACACATTATACTCCTTTCACTTACTAATTTTTATACAGTAATTCACTGATATGATTTTGGCAAAAAGGATGAGCAAATATAATTTTGTTGATTACAGTTCTTAAAAAAAATATTTACAACTAGTACCATTGGTTGACTTGCCAAATATTATAGTGAAAAAAGTGTTCAATGCTCAAGTTAATTGTGGAAAATTTGAATTAACTAAAATTAAACAGGATTGTTTATTGTAAGATTTCACAGAATAATGCTTATTTTGCAAGTTTTGGGAGGATGGAGGTTAGATTTTGTTGTAGATAATGTACCTAGCATAATTCTTGGCATACAGTAGCTGTTCCCAGATAGTAGTTATTACATCTGGTATTGTAGCTCCCAGGTTTCTTCATGACTAAGTGAATGATGGTACCATTTACCAAATTTCAGAATACTGGAATATGTTTGTAAGGGAATAGAAAGTTCTTTTGGGGACATGCTGAGTTTTAAATATCTTTGGGTCTTCCAAGTACAGATGTCTAGTAGGCATTTAAATGTATGACCTGGAACTTAGTAAATATTGTATTTAAAGCTCTTAGTATTTTAATTAACATTATATATGCCACATAAATGGTACCTGTTTTGATATTGACAGTGATTAAAATTAACAATAAGATTAATTGTCAAAGCAAATCATTCATTAAGATGTTTTAATTTTTAGTTTTATTTTTTCCTAGAAAATTCTTAAGGAAATGCATAAAAGGGAACATTAAGATGAACCAAAACAAAATACTAAAGTAGTGTTTCTACATTTGTTGTTTGTTTTCTTTGGAATTCCAAAAAGGACTTGAAGTAGAGTATTCGTTATTTAATTTGTGAGGACTAAGTTTTTTTATTATCCCATGTGCAGTTTCATGTGAGAACGTAAAATAGAAATGGTCATAACCATGACCATGATTAGACCACAATTCGAAGTGGAGATCATTTACTCATACAGAAACATGCAGTTTCTCAGAGAGCCAAAAGTTCAGCAGATTTTGTCATCTTATACAGTGAGGGTATCAGTTTTACCTGATTTTGGCTTATGAAATAGCAGTAAGAAAAGAATTTTAAAAAATAAATGTAAAAGAAACCTACCCAAAGTTATTACTCCTTTAACCCAAGAATGTTCTCATGATGTAGTATGGATTATAATTACTATCAAATGAACAGTTAGTAGAATGGAAACTTTCATGTTCTTGTTCTGTACATTTTCTCCCTTTAGATCTACCTGGTTTTCTTAAACGTAGCCTATTTTTATGATGCTCTCTAAAGGCATGTGAGGGCAGTTTTACTTTTACTAAGCTCTAAGTACTTCAGTAACTCAGAAATTGATAATAAAGAGTTTAAGTTGGTTATGGCAAAGAAACATGGTTTCACAGCCAGTTTTTATAGCTGCAGATTAAATAATTTAACCCTTGAAATAAGGTTGTGGCACTGTCAATAGTTTAGTGTTGTCTCGTTACTGGACCATAGTGATGTAACCTGCCAAGTTACCCAGTGCCCTTATGTTAGTTGACATCTCTTGCTGTCCTAGCTCATCTCACTCTTGAAGTTTCTAGGTAGGGGTGAGGAGGTTCTAAACCAGGTGAATCAGGACTATTTTTTAAATTAAATTTATTGAGGATGACATCTATAATAATAAAAGCATAGTATGCTAATTAGACCGGATGTCCTTCTGGACAAAGCTGCAGTGGGCGGGGGCCGTGGCAGAGGTGGCAGAAGCCCCTGGCCACAGTGGTAGCAGCAGTGGCGGGCGGGGGCTTGGGCCAAGGTCCTTGCACAAATTTTGTGCATCAGGCCTCTAGTTCTTTAATAAAAGTATAGGTTTCAAGTACATATCTATGATCCATCATCTATAAGTTGTATTGTGTGCCCTCGATCCAAGTCAAATCTTTTTCTGTCACCATATATTTGACCCTCTTTACTTTTACTACTCCCCCATCCCCCTTCCTCTAAACTGAGACTATTCTTGCTTGGATTTGGCTTTCTTCAGTTCAATCACTTTAAAATCTTTAGAAATATCTAGGAGACTTTTGTGAACCATGGAATATTTTTAGCTTATAGCTCTGGCTTAGTTTGTAATTTTATTTCTTATATTGTAATTTTCTATATCTTTAGAAATTCAGATACTTGATATTTAAGAGAGCAACTAATTTTTAATGCTTCTAGAAAAGTGATATTTTAATATTAGATGTAATAAACTTTTTACCATTTACCTATAGCAGTAAGTCTTTCATTTTGATTAAATTTATTAAAAAATATACTTTTGTCCCAGTATTTATTTCCCTTGAAATTGGCCTAATATTTTTACCTATGCTATTTTAAAGTATGAGAAAAAGCACATGGTGGAATTTTTTCTCAAAGATATGAACAAGGTAAATGGAATGTCTGGACTAGTTGAGGTCTCTTAACTGTTTCCTCGATTGATTTTTTTTAGAGATACTTATTTGAAAATAGTTGATTTTAGTTTAATATGGAGATTTAGATGATTTTTTGAACTACTAGTTAATTCAGATTAACAATATTTTCTGATCAGACAAAATGTGCTATTGATGAAAATGTATATGTGACTTTCATTAAGTAAGTGAGGTAGAGTATCCTCAGTCTTACGTACTGGAAATGCAGTGTGTGCCCAAAAGTAGTTTAAAATGCCAACTGTCTTCTTTCCTAAGTATCACTTTAATTAGGAAAAATTTGGAGAATGGAAAAAACGTAGGCATGATTCAAACATTAATTCTTCACATCAAGACCTAAAGATTGTCCTCACATATGCATAGACAAATTTCTTTAGCAAAGCTGTGAAACTTATCTTTTATTGTAAAAGGCCCTGAAGTATAAAGTAACAGTTCATCTTGAGGCTTTAAGTGTGGAAAACTTAAATGGAAATTCAAGTTTGGGATCCAAAAATAATTGCCCCAGTCTGTGTGGCACACCCAAGTGTTTTGATTTAAGTTTAGTTTACGTATAGCATATGGAGAATTAAGAAAAATTGCCAAGTTTTATCTCAGGTAGTATTTATGACAGTGTAGTAATTTGGGTGTTTTTATATTTTTTTAAGAAGGATTATACATTCCAGTTTTCATTACTGAAAATAAAGAATTTTTTAAAAAGGGAGGCAATGGCTATTTTGCATCACATACCCAGATCATACCTGTGTTTAGTTTTGGATGCCATATTTTTGGAGGGTTATTGGCAAGCTGAGATTTGTCCTAAGAAGAGTACCTAAAGCAGTGTCAGTTATTGAAAACTTACCACTATATGAGAAAGTGTTGGAAGAAATAGAAATGTTTATCCTAAAAGAAAAGACTTGAAAGGGATATAGTCAAGTCTTCACTTATTTGAAAGATTTTCATGTGGAAAAAGTGTACACTTGCATGGTATAGCCCCAGAACATAAAATGAATGGATGGAAATTATTACAGGTTTAACTTAAATGTAAAGGAAGATTTCTGATAATTTAACTATCTTACATTGGAATAGGCTTCCTTTTCTCCTCATTGGAAATATTCACCTGGTGTAGATAATCATTGGTCATACAGGTTATACATGTGATTCTTGCATTGGGTGTGATTGTAAAATAGTTGAATTCTAAGGTTACTTTTAACAAGGAAATGCTGTGAATTTTTGAAAACTCAGCCTACAGATGAATAATTTTAGGTATTTGGAACATGTCCTAAAGTACAACTAAATCACACATCATTTCAAGTAACCCTGCTTTCTAATTCAGGAAGGTTTTTTGGTAACAACTTAATCACAATGTTAAGAATTATTAAAAATATGTTTTTAAATAAGAAATGATTTAAAACAGATTTAAAATGATTTGATGATACAACTCATCAGGATTCCTACTCCATCTCCCAAACAATTGCACAAACAAGTCAGTTTACATAGCTGTACCCTCGCTATAATGCTTTGGTTGCAACATTTCTTCAGTTTGACTGGATTAAAAGTTTTATGTTAACATTTTCTCATTTAAAATAATAACTTTATTCTGATCTAATTTTTATTTTTTTGTAGTTTTTTCATCCTTTTTCTGTATATGCTTTTAAGCTCTCGTTATTTTTATATGTTTTCCTTAACTTAGTTGCAGTGTAGCTAATGGAGAAATTATTAGGAAGAATTTTCTCCGAAGCAGTGCTTCCACCTTTCCCACAAGCCCCCGCCACCCAAGTCAGTAGTGAAGGAGAAATAGCCAGGTTAGAATTTTATTATCTTTTCCAAAATTTTCTACATGCTTTCTAGGTATGCTTCTGAAAATTTAAAGATTTGTTTTCATCCGTTTTCTTGACAAAATAACATACATTTAATATTGTCTAATAATTATTTTAATACCTTTAAATGTTGGATTTTATGCAAGATAAATTTTAACCCTTTAATTGAAATTGTCAATTTTAGCTCAATATATGTATATTTTATAATGTTTTATATTTACTGTGATAAAATTATTTGATAGACAAACTATGCACACAAAGTTCTCCTTTAACATTAATAGGTTATGTGACTGTAAGCAAAATGACATATATTGAAACCAGTTGCAATAGGCTAATATAAACATCTCATGTTATAAAAAAAGATGTTGAACAAAACAGTGCTACTTGAGGACCTGCTGTAATTATCTACTTAAAATAAAACATGAAAGTTCTTCATTTTATTTCTTTCTGAGCAAAGAAATTTCTCATTTAACAATATAAATCCTAATCATAGTCTGGTGGCTGAATGAATGACATTTATAAATATTTGGAGAGTATCATATTTTACATATTTTATAAAAATAGTACTGCCTTGTGACATAAAAAATCATTTCACTATGAAATGAGGTAATTTATTTTGAAAGCTGAAAATGTGTAAGTATATTATTTCCCTAATGGAAGAAGTTAATTTTTATTGACAATCTGCCAAATAAATGCCATCTGTCTGATTAATTCAGTGTTACCTTAGGATTCTTTCCTGTGTTTTCTACCATGGAAAAAAGTACTCTGGATTTTAACTATCAGGACATTAATTAATTTGTACTTAATTACTTGGTGTGCTAATATTAGTTTTAAATTGAATAAATGCAGAAAAGCAGGAGGCAGCTGATCAATGATTCTCTCATCATTGATATTTCTTTTTTTTTTAGCTTTTCTTTATTATTTTATTTTTTTATTTTTATTTTTTATTTTTTTATTAAATCTTTATTGTTCAGATTATTACATTTGTTCCTCTTTTTCCCCCCATAACTCCCCTCCTTCCAGCTCCCACCCCACCCTCCGCCCTCACTCCCCACCCACTGTCCTCATCCATAGGTGCACGATTTTTGTCTAGTCTCTTCCCGCATCTCCCACACCCCTTTTCTCCCCAAGAATAGTCAGTCCATTCCCTTTCTATGTCCCTTATTCTATTATAATCACCAGTTCATTCTGTACATCATATTTTTTATTCACTTGATTCTTAGATTCATTTGTTGATAGATGCATGTTTGTTGTTCATAATTTGTATCTTTAACTTTTTCTTCTTCTTCCTCTTCTTAAAGGATACCTTTCAGCATTTCATATAATACTGGTTTGGCGGTGATGAACTCCTTTAGCTTTTCCTTATCTGTGAAGCTCTTTATCTGACCTTCAATTCTGAATGATAGCTTTGCTGGATAAAGTAATCTTGGTTGTAGGTTCTTGGCATTCATCACTTTGAATATTTCTTGCCACTCCCTTTTGGCCTGCAAAGTTTCTGTTGAGAAATCAGCTGACAGTCATATGGGTACTCCCTTGTAGGTAACTGACTGTCTTTCTCTTGCTGCTTTTAGGATTCTCTCTTTGTCTTTTGCTCTTGGCATTTTAATTATGATGTGTCTTGGTGTGGTCCTCTTTGGATTCCTTTTGTTTGGGGTTCTATGCGCTTCCTGGACTTGGAAGTCTATTTCTTTCACCAGGTAGGTGAAGTTTTCTGTCATTATTTCTTCAAATAGATTTTCAATATCTTGCTCTCTCTCTTCTTCTGGCACCCCTATAATTCGGATGTTGGTACGTTTGAAGCTGTCCCAGAGGCTCCTTACACTATCTTCGTATTTTTGGGTTCTTTTTTCATTTTGCTTTTCCGGTTGGGTGTTTCTCGCTTCTTCGCATTTCAAATCTTTGACTTGATTCTTGCGCTCCTCTGGTCTGCTGTTGGGAGTCTGTATAATGTTCTTTATTTCAGTCAGTGTATGCTTACTTTATAGATGGTCCTTTATCACACCATCAAAGGTCTCATTAGATTTCCTGTACATCTCATCAAGTTTATCGACAGACTCTAGAAGCCTCTTGAGAGACCTCAAAAGTGTGGTTCTGAACTCAATATCCTCCCTTGATAGTTTTGTCCTGTTTCTTTGTCTCCGCATTTTTTTACGCTTTCTTGGTACACCCCCTAGTGGTCTTTGTGCGCAGTCTTGTTGTAGTTAAGCCTTGATTGTTATAGTTAATACTAGAGGGATTTGACCTCCAGGCCGACTGGCTGTGATAATCAGCTGTGTTTGCCGTGGAAGAACTTGTGTCCTCTAGGGAGGTGCTAATCTAGCCTTTGCCTGAGGCTATCCGGCAAATGCCTCTGTGCAGGGCTTGGGCGGGGCGGGTCCCACAGGATCAACAGGGCGGAGGAGGGAGTAGTTATGGCTGCTCTCAGTCCGTCCCCAGGGGCTCTGCCTCTCTGTCCCAGCAACAGCTGCAAACCTCGGAGGGACCGTAGCCAGACAGTCCTGCTTCTCCCATTTGAGTCTGGGTCTCTAGAGACTCGCCCGAATCTGGAGCTCTGAGTCTGAGGCTCCCTCCGGATTGAAACAGACAACCACGCCCTCAGCCACCAGCCCACGCCTCGCGCACTCCGCACCTTAGTATTTTACTTCAGCACTGCGCCTCCTCTGATTCTCGGTTCCTCCTAGTTGTAGAACTTCCATTCAGCCAGCCTTCCTGTGGTTCTGGATGATGTCCATTCCGTCTTTTAGTTGTATTTTTGAAGTGGTTGTTCGAGGCAGCAAACTCCGGCATTAACCTATGCTGCCATCTTGGTTTCCCCATCATTGATATTTCTATCTCTGTCTCTCCCTCTCCTTTCCTCTCTGAAATCAATTAATTAAATAAATAAATAAGTAAAATTAACCATCAGATCCTCCTAGACCAGTGATGGCGAACCTATGACACACGTGTCAGAGGTGACACACGAATTCATTTTTTGGGTTGATTTTTCTTTGTTAAATGGCATTTAAATCTATAAAATAAATATCAAAAACATAAGTCTTTATGGTTGCAAATATCAAAAAATTTCTATATGTGACACGGCACCAGAGTTAAGTTAGGGTTTTTCAAAATGCTGACACGCCGAGCTCAAAATGTTTGCCATCACTGTCCTAGACCAAGGTTGTGCTCTTATCTTAGATTGATTATGTTTTCTACAGTGGGACTGTGTTCAGAGAAGCTGCATGCTTATCATGTGTTCATTATTCCTCCTTTCCATTCTTTTTTTAGTAGAAATTTATTGAGTGTCCACTGCATGCCAGGCACTTTACGAATCGGAGTGTAGGTAAATAAAAGACATATTTCCTGCCATTGTTGAATTTACAGGTAATAGTCAAGTGAACAAATAACTATGAGTATAGCTTGTATTGTGAAGGAAATGAATAGAGGATAGTAATAAAGAATAATAAAGGGATTTCTTTTTATTTTTTTCTTTATTGTTGACAGTATTACAGATGTCCTCTTTGTTTGTTTGTTTATTTGTTTCTTTTCCCATTGACGCCCTCCGTGTCGTACCCATCCCTCCCAGGCCTTCATCATTCTATTGTCTGTGTTCATATATGCATATAAGTTCCCTGGTTAATCACTTCCCACCCATCCCTCCTCCCCTGCCTTCCCTCTGAAATTCATCAGTCTGTTCCATGCTTCTATGTCTCTGGACCTATTTTGTTCATCAGTTTATTTTGTTCACTCAATTCCACATATGAGTGAAATCATATGATACTTATCTTTTTCTGACTGCCTTATTTAGCTTAGCATAATACTCTCTAGGTCCAACCATGCTATTGCAGATGGTAAGAGTTCTTTCTTTTTTACAACTGCATAGAATTCCATTGTGTAAATGTATGCTTTTTTATCCACTCATCTGCTAATGGGCAAACTCCATCCTGTTTTCCACAGTGACTGCACCAGTCTGTATTCCCACCAGCAGTGCACGAGGGTTCCTTTTTCACCACATCCTCGCCAGCATTTGTCATTTCTTGATTTGTTGATGATAGCCATTCTGACATGTGTGAACTGATACCTCATTGTCGTTTTAATTTGCATCTCTCAGATGATTAGTGACTTTGAGCATTTTTTCATATGTTTCTTGGCCATCTGTATGTCCACTTTGGAAAAGTGTTTATTTAGGTCCTTTACCCAGTTTTTTAATTGGATTGTTTGTCTTCCTTTTGTTAAGTTGTATGAGTTCCTTATATATATTGGAAATTAACCCCTTATTGGAATAATTATTGGCAAATATATTCTCCCATGCAATGGGCTCTCTCTTTATTTTGTTGATTGTTTCTTTTGCTGTGCAGAAGCTTTTTATTTTGATGTAGTTCCATTAGTTTATTTCTCCTTAGATTCCATTGCCCCCGGAGGTGTATCCATAAACATACTGCTATGAGAGATGTCTGAGATTTTGCTGACATCTCAGACTTACATTTAAGTCCTTTATCCATTTTGAGTTAATTCTTGTGTATGGTGTAAGTTGGTAGGTTAGTTTCTTTTCTTTCTTATTTATTTATATTTTTTTGCATGTACCTGTCCAGTTTTCCCAACACCATTTATTGAAGAGACTGTCTTGACTCCATTGTATGCTCTCGCCTTCTTTGTCAAATATTAACTGAACATAATGGCTTGAGTTAATTTCTGGGTTCTCTGTTCTGTTCCATTGATCTATATGCCTGTTCTTGTGACAGTACTAGGCTATTTTGAGTATAGTGGCTTTGTAGTATTACTTGATATCTGGTATTGTGATTCTTCCAACTTTGTTCTTCTTTCTCAAGATTGCTGTGGCTATTTGGGATCTTTTTTAATTCCATGTAAATTTTTGTAGTGTTTGTTCTAGATCTGTGAAATATTCCATTGGTATTTTAAGTAGGGATTGCATTAAATCTATAGATTGCTTTGGGTAGTATGCACATTTTAATGATGTTGATTTTACCAATCCATGAACACTGTATATTCTTCCACTTGTTTATATCTTTCTCTATCTCTTTTTTCAACATCCCATGGTTTTCTTAGAACAGGTCTTTTACCTCCTTGGTTAAATTTAATTCTCAGTATCTTTTTTTAAAAAAATATATTTTATTGATTTTTTACAGAGAGGAAGGGAGAGAGATGGAGAGTCAGAAACAGCGATGAGAGAGAAACATCGATGTGCCCGCAACCCAGGTACATGCCCTTGACCGGAATCGAACCTGGGACCCTTCAGTCCGCAGGTGACGCTCTATCCACTGAGCCAAACCGGTTTCGGCTAATTCTCAGTATCTTAATTTTTTTTTGTTGCAGTGGTAAATGGGATTATTTTTTTAGTTTCTCTTTCTGTGAATTCATTATCCTATATAATAAAGGGTATTATGCAAATTGACGCTAATGGCAGAACAACTGGAAACGACTGGTCACCATCATGCGCACTGACCATCAGGGAGCAGACGCTTAATCCAGGAATGGTGGTCCACAGGGGCAGTGCCACTCAGCCAGAAGCTGGCTTATGGTTGGTCAGCGCAGCATTGGTAGCGGGAGCCTCTCCTGCCTCAGCGGCAGCACTAAGGATGTCCGACTAAAGGCCCGCTCCCCATTAGTCAGACATCCCCTGAGGGCTCCCTGGCTGCCAGTGGGATGTCTGACTGCTTAGGGAAGCAGGCCTAAGCTGGCAGGTGGACATTCCCCAAGGGCTCCCGGACTGCGAGAGGGCGCAGGCCAGGCTGAGGGACACCCCCCCCTCTCCCCCGCCGAGTGCATGAATTTTTGTGCACTGGGCCTCTAGTTAGTGTATAAAAATGCCATAGATTTCTGGGTGTTAATTTTTATATCCTGCTTCATTGCAGAATTCCTAGAAAAATACAGTCTTCCAAAACTCAATCAGGAAGAAACAGAAAACCTGAATAGGCCAATAACTACTGATGAAATTGAAGCAGTAATGAAATAACTTCCAGCAGACTAAAGCTCTGGATCAGATGGGTTCACAGGGGAGTTTTACCAAACATTCAAAGAAGAACTAACACCCTCAAACTGTTCCAAAAAATTCAAGAAAAAGGAATACTTCTAAGCTTTTTTTATGAGGCCAGTATTGCCCTAATTCCAAAACCAGATAAAGACACAACAAAGAAAGAAAATTACAGGCCAATATCTCTGATGAGCACAGATGCTAAAATCCTCAACAAAATATTAGCAAATCAGATCCAATGATATATTAAAAAGATCACACATCATGACCAAGTGGGATTTATTCCAGGGGTGCAAGGCTGGTATAATACTCACAAATCAAAAAAATGTGATATATCACATAAGCACATTGGAAGACAGAAAAATCACATGATTATATCAATTGATGCAGAAAAAGCATTTGACAAAATCCAACACTCTTTTTTGATAAAAACACTCAGCAAAGCGCAAATAGAGAGATCATACCTCAACATAATAAAAGCCGTTTATGACAAACCTACAGCCAATATCATACTCAATGGGCAAAAACTAAAACCATTTTGCCTAAGAACCGGAACAAGATAGGGATGTCTACTTTCACCACTGTTTTCTTTTTAACTTTGAAAATGAAAAAAGGAGACAAATGTACTACTCTTTGTAATATTTTAAGCAATAAAAAAAAATACTTAATAATAAATAAATAAATAAATAAATAAAAGAAAAAAAAAGAAAATAAAATGTATTTTAATAAACACATGCCTTTATAATGATTCAAAGGGTGTATATAATTGTTTAAATTAAATTTTATTGGGGTGACATTAGTCAACATGAACATACAGGTTACATGTGTGGATTACTAAGTTACAAAATCTGTATATAGGACCATGTGTACACCACTCAAAGTCAAATCTTCTCCCGTCACCTCATATTAGGATCCTTTTCTCTCCCCTCCCCCACTCTGGCAACCACCACACTGCTGTTTGTGTTCAAAAGTTTCAGTTTTATATTCCACATATGAGTGAATTCATATAGTTCTTAGCTTTTTCCATCTGACTTATTTAACTTTGCATAATGTTCTCAAGGTCCATCCATGTTGTAAATGACACTATTTCACCCTTTCTTATGGCCATGTAGTATTCCATTGTGTATATATACCACATCTTCTTTATCCAGTCCTCTATTGCAGGGCACTTTGGCTGTTTCCAAGTCTTGGCCACCATGAATAATGCTTTAATGAACATAGGGGTGCATATATCTTTGCGTATAAATGATTTTGAGTTCTTCGGGTATATATCCAGGAGTGGGGTTGCTGGGTCGTATGGTAGCTCTATTCTTAATTTTTTGAGGAATCGCCAGACTGCTTTCCATAGTGGTTGTACCAGTCTATATTCCTACCAGCAGTGAATCAGAGTTCCCTTTTTTTCAACAACCTCTCCAACATTTGTTGTTGCTTGTCTTGTTGATAATGGCCACTCTAACTGGTATAAGGTGGTATCTCATTGTAGTTTTAATTTGCATTTCCCTAATTGCCAGTGAGGTTAAACATCTTTTCATATATCTATTGGCTGTTTGTATGTTTTCTTGGGAGAGGTGTATTTTCAGGTCCACTGCCCACTTTTTAATTGGATTGTTTATTTGTTTGGTGTTGAATTTTACGAGTTCTTTATATATTTTGGAAATTAAACCTTTGTCAGAGCTACTGTTTGCAAATATCATCTTCCATCTGGTTGGCTGCCTGTTTATTTTGTTGTTCATTTCTTTTGCTGAGCAGAAGCCCTTCAGTTTGATATAGTCCCATTCATTTATTTTTGCCTTTATCTCCCTTGCCTTTGGGGTCAAGTCCATAAAATGTTCTCTACCACCCAGGTCCATAAGTTTGGTACCTATATTTTTTTCTATGTGACTTATAGTTTTGGGTCTTATGTTTAAGTCTTTGATCCATTTTAAATTAATTTTTGTAGATGGGGACAAACTGCAATCCAGTTTCATTTGTTTCCATGTGGCTTTCCAGTTTTCCCAGCACCATTTATTGAAGATACTATCTTTACTCCAATGTGCATTTCTGGCTCCTTTGTTGAAAATTAACTGTCCATATACATGTGGTTTTATAGCTGGGCTCTCTATTCTGTTTCTCTGCCAATACCATGCTGTTTTGATTATTGTAGTATATTTTGAAGTCAGGTAGTGTGATACCTCCAGCATCATTCTTTTTTTCCCCAGGATTTCTTTGGCTCTTCTGTGGTTCCATACAAATCTGATGATTTCTCATTGTATTTTTTTTTTTTTTTAAATATATTTTATTGATTTTTCACAGAGAGGAAGGGAGAGAGATAGAGAGTTAGAAACATCGATGAGAGAGAAACATCGATCAGCCGCCTCCTGCACATCTCCCACTGGGGATATGCCCGCAACCAAGGCACACGCCCTTGACCGGAATCGAACCCGGGACCCTTCAGTCCGCAGGCCGACGCTCCATCCACCGAGCCAAACCGGTTTCGGCTGTATTTTTTTTTAAATGACATTGGATTTTGATGGGGATTGCATTAAATCTGTATATTGCTTTGGGTAAAATGGCCATTTTAACTATGTTGATTCTTCCAATCCATGAATACGGGATATTTTTCCATTTCGTTGTGTCTTTTTCAATCTCTTTTAATAATGTTTTGTAATTTTCAGTATAGGTCTTTCACATTTTTTGTTAAGTTTATTTGTAGGTATTTTATCCTTTTGGTTGCTATTGCAAAAGGAATTGTTTTCTCCATTTCTTCTTCTGAAGTTTTGTTGTTGGTATAGAAGGCAATGGATTTTTGCACATTGATTTTGTATCCTACAATTTGACTGTATTTGTTTATTGTTTCCAGTAGTTTTTCGGTAGAGTCTTTAGGGTTTTCTATATACAGCATCATGTCGTCCACAAAAAGTGATAGTTTGACTTCTTCCTTCCCTGTTTGGATGCCTTTTATTTCTTTCTGTTGCCTTATTGCTCTGGTTAAAACTTCCAGCATTATGTTGAATAAGAATGGTGAGAGGGGACGTCCTTGTCTTGTTCCTCATCTTAGGGGAAAAGCTTTCAATTTTTCACCATGGAGTATGATATTGGCTGAGGATTTATCATATACTAGAGTCCCAGTGCACGAAAATTCGTGCACTCAGGGCGGGGAGGGGTCCCTCAGCCCAGCCTGTGCCCTATCACAGTCCGGGAGCCCTCAGGGGATGTCCAAATCAGCTGCAGCGGGCCTAAGCTGCAATCTGGCCTCACTTTGCAGGAGGCAACCAAGCAGGCTGATCAGGGGATGGTCACTGGCCGGCCCTGCCCCCTATTGCCCTGCCTCCCCATTGCCCTGTAGGTGGGCAGGCCGATCAGCAGGTGAGTGGCCTGCAGGTAAGCAGCCGACCCCACTCCCCCCATCACCCCTCCGCTGCCACTGGTCGCCACTCCCCCCCCCCCCCCCAACCAGCATCCCCTCCCTCTGCCTGCTGGCACGTGCCTTGGCTTGCCTGGCGCTGCCTGCTCACCAGCCCTGCCCCCCGCCAACCGGTTGTTCCACCGTTCAGTCGATTTGCATATTACACTTTTATTATATAGGATGGCTTTTATTATGTTGAGGTACTTTCCTTCTATTCCTATTTTATTGAGTGTTTTAATCATAAATGGATATTGTATCTTATCAAATGCTTTTTCTGTATCTACTTACAAGATTGTATGGTTTTTATCTTTTCTTTTGTTAATGTAGTGTATTATGTTGGTTGATTTGCGAATGTTAAACCATCCTTGTGCCCTTGGAATGAATCCCACTTGATCGTGATGCATTATTTTGGGGATGTACTCTTGTATTCGATTAGCTAGTATGGTCTATCCTTGAGAATGTTCCATGTGCTCTGGAGAAGAATGTATAGTCTGATGTTCTGGGATGAAATGTTCTGTAAATGTCGATTATATCCATTTGGTATAGTGTTTCATTTAAGGCCGATATTTCTTTATTGCTATTTTGTTTGATCTGTCTAGAGTTGTCAATGGAGTATTAAGGTCTCCAACTATAATTGTGTTTTGAACTGTGTTTCTCCCTTTAGTTCTGTGAGTAGCTGTTTAATATATTTCAGCAGGAGACAATAAGATCTGCTGTACATAAGAATTTCTCAAGCTTGCAGGCTTAGTACAGTCACTTTATTTATAACTCAAGTCTATACTCTAATTATTCTTTCCTTTGTCCACTGCACAAATCCATCCTGAACCAACCCTTTTTCCCCCTCAAAGAAAAGCCAACTAGACATGTTCACATTGCTACTACATACTCTTCATTTCATGTCTGTGCACTTATTTTAAAATAAAATATCAATGTGAGGGTGGAGCTCTATAACTGTCTAAATAGTTCAGTCTCAGCTGGGCCTTCTACTCCATGGAGTTGAACACCACCTGTGTTCTTGGCTCATCTCATTCTGTGGTCGCAAGTACATGAACAATTCTGCTGCCTTACCCTCCTTATCTCATATATTCCTCTTCATCTCCCCTGTGAATTCATTGGCCTAACATTTTCTTTTCATGAGTTAAACCTACTACATTTACCCTCTTCAATATATTTCCTTCTTAATCTGTACCCACTAAAAGGTCATTATTCTCTAATGTTTTATTCTGGGTCTTGTTTTCTTACTTCCAGCCCACCATTTCAGTCCCCCAGGTTTCTTAAAAATGCAGCAGCATTGACTGAGTTATCTAAACCAGACTTCTCAGAGATATTCTGGATTTTTCCCTCTGCCTTTCCCTTTATGAGCCTTGTCAATTTTACCTTCTGTCTGTCAAATCTCTTGTTCATTTAATCTCATTGCTACTCTTAGATTAAGTCTTCATTTCAAAAGACAGTGGATTTTCAAAAAGGAATGCCTAATTATGTCATTTTCCTGACTAAAGTCATGGAATGACTCCCCACTTCCCCATCATAAAATCCAACTCCTTAGCATGGCTTTCAAGGATTGTATAATCTGTCCCCTTTGACTATGTCTCTGGCTTCATTGGTACCTCTTTCCTATACTTCACACCTGGCACCTCATCCCAAGTTGAGTTCCCCAGACCCCCTGGATGCTTTCACAGTCTATAGTGCACTGACTGTAATAGTTGACTTTCTTTTCTATCTGACTGTCTTGACTTTTTTCTTCAGGTGGCAACTCTGTATCTTTTACCTCTATCCCAGAACCTAATAGACTACCAGTTGAGTAGATAAATGGGCAATAGAGTATGAATTGTTGAGTGGATAAATGGGCCATAGAGTATGAATAAACACTGTTGGTGTAGTATGTGCTTTGGACCTAAAGAGGAGGCTTGGTTTAAATCTCTTCATTGCTTCTTATTAATGGTGTGATATTGGGTCGATAATATAAATACCCAGATCTTTAGTTTCCTCATCTGTAAAATGAATTTTATTATATTTAAATAAGATTATCTTTCTTAAACCTTTATCTTTTGACAGGATGTATATAGCAGAAATTAAAAACTGATTTATCTGCAATTCAGATGTACCTACAGTATTCAAATATCAAATTCTTAACTCATGCAACAGAAATTTCTTTTCCTAAGTACTTAAACTTAATTTAACACTATTACTAAAGACATGTTTTTAATAAGTATATATAGAACACAAAGGAAATTTATGTTATTCTGCCTGAAGAAAAATATATTATTATATTTGGTATTTCCAAGGAAATACAAATATTTTTGTATTTAAAATATATAAAGTTTAATTTAACTGCATATATAATTTAAACTGTAACATAAACTACATTAAGTTTCTCAAGGAAGTCCTCACTCAGAAAAATCTATTGGATATTAGACATTTCTCTTTTTTTCACATAAGAAGATGAGCTCACTAATTTTTCCAGTAAGATAAATGAGATACTGATGTTGCATATTTATTTCTGCAAAGATTATTTCAATACCAAATTTAGCTTCTAATTTAGTATCTTTCTTGGACATGGCCATGTGGTTTCTTTTTCCTTTGTTACTCATCATTATTTCTCATGAAACAAAATTGAGCACAAAGTTAACTAAATAATGTGAAAAGATGTATTAAAGAAATGCACTTTGTTGGTGACATAAATAACTAAGTAATTTGAACACTATACATACTAAAGTAAGTAACTCACTGACATAGCTATAAGAAAAGTGTGTGTGTATGTGTTTAGCTGTCTTATTTTATTTTTTGATTTGGAATGAGATACATACTCAAAAAAAAAATTCCAGAGGACAATCTTCTTCTTTACTCCTTACCCAGAGAAAACCACCAATGACTATGGTGGGAAGAATTCCTTGTGGTTGGAAAACAGATGAATAAGTTGCTGGGAGCCTTAATTTATGTATTAAGCTAGTTGAGTCAGTTTAAGAAACTTTTATATGTAATATTTATGTTGTTCAAGTATCTGCTAACTACCACGTTGAATTTATATAAAACTTTTCTTTCATTCATACTGCCCTCTCCCCATTCAATAGACAAATATAAATATCTGAGTGGAGAATATCAGTGAAGTTCAATTTTGATTTATTCAATATGATTTGCAGGCATTTGTAACATTATATTGTTTTTTTAATCAGGGTTCTTAGAAGAAAGAAATATCAAATAGAGAAGGCTGCTCTATGCCTTTTATTATACCTTGTATTGAAAACAATGCCTAATATATTATTGGTCAATGTCCTTTATATAAAGACCTATTTCATAAATTCCTCTCAGAACCCAAGAAATATGATGCCTTTTTTTCTTTCCCAGATGCAGTGCTATATATACTTTCTTTATTAGACTTGAGAACTAACTTCCTTTTTCTATATTTTGTGTTCCATTGCAGTAGTTTTTTTTAGACCATCTTCTTTTTCCTGCCGGTCCCCTCTTTTATATTAATTATCTTTAAATGGGCGAGTCTTGCAAACCTAGGTTTTAAACAGTTATTAGCCCTTGAGCTCTTCCCAGGTTTAGTGGAAAGCCCATGTCTTCTAAGAAAAGTATCATCTTATTTCTCCAGGGTGGTGTGGCTTCTTGCTGCCTAGAAAAAACAGGGTAAAGGTTGCCTTCTGCATCTCTGTGCTTCCTGTCGTTTTTCTGTGATTTGAGTGATTACATGGTTTTACTGTATTTATAGCTTCTATTGGTGACTGCCTCAACCCTTTATTAATTTAGTGAAAACATCAATTTACTGATTTGGTTTTATTTCAGTTTAAAAGGAGAAACAAGAACAGAAGCTAAAACCACTTCTGCTTTCTAAGCACCAATCCCTTTGTTTTCCCAGCTATGTGAGACAGTTAATTAGTAAGATCCTGAGGGAGGCTGATGGCTGAGATCCCAAAGACTTCATGCATTTTTCTTTCAGATAGTTCTTCACCAAGCTATTGCCTCTTCCTGTTAAACTAATTTGTTGGTTATATATTTAGGAGCTTAAAGGATTAAATTCTTTTGATTGCCAATAGGATGCCAAATACTAGGATACATTTAAATATTTCCAATAACAATATTCTTGTCTACAATAGCATGCTTAAAAGTAATTGTAATTTACCCTGGCCAGTGTTGCTATGGTTAGAGTGTCAGCCCATGCATCAAAAAGTGGTGGGTTTGATTTCTGGTCAAGGTCACATACCTGGGTTGCAGGGCCCATCCCCAGCCCTGGTCTGGGCATGTGTGGGAGGCAACCAATCAATGTATCTCTTGCACATATCTCTCTTTCTCTCTCTCTCTCTCCCTCTCCCCCCCCCCCCCCCCCCGCTTCCTCTCTGAAATAAATAAAAGTATATTTAAAAAAAAAATATATATATATATATCCTATCTAATAAAAGAGAAACATGGTAATTAGCCATACAGCCGCTACCCTTCCCATTGGCTAATCAGTGAGATATGCAAATTAACTGCCAGCCAAGATGGCAGCCAGCAGCCAGGCAGCTGACACGAACCGGGAGGCTTGCTTGCTCCAGTGACGGAGGATGCCAGGTTCCCCGCCTGCTGCTGCCGGCCTCCCAGCTGCTCTCTAAGAAACATTGTAACAAATATAGAAGCTAAACAAAACCCCAGAAACCTCCTTTCAGTCAGCCAGGCTTCAGCCAGCAGGACCACAACATTGTATCAAATACAGAAGGTAAACAAAGGCCAGATACCTGCTTTCAGCAGCGAGGCTTAAGAGTTGGAGCTAAGCCTCAGAGCTAAAGCTGGCCCAGAATTTTAAAAAAAAGGAAAAAAGGACAGGTTGGGAGCTTCAGTCACCCGCCAGGCTGAAAACGGCCCTCAGCCCCTCACCCAGACTGGCCAGGCACCCCAATGGGGACCCCCACCCTGAAGGGGGTGTGACCAGATGCAAACAGCCATCATCCCCTCACCCAGGCTGGCCAGGCACCCCAGTGGGGACCCCCACCCTGATCCAGGACACCCTTCAGGGCAAACCAGCCGGCCCCCACCCGTGCACCAGGCCTGTGTCCTATATAGAAAAAGGGTAGTATGCTTCTCAGCACCGGGATCAGCGGAGCCGCGAGGCCTCCCGGCACCGGGATCAGCCTGACAGGGGGCAGCGCCCAAACCCCCTGATCGCCCTGCGGCTCTGTGTGTGACAGGGGTCGGGGCCACAACCTCCCTATCCGCCCTGCTCTGTTTGTGACAGGGGGCAGCGCCCCAACCCCCTGATCGCCCTGCGGCTCTGTGTGTGACAGGGTGTGGCGCCCCAACCCCCTGATCGGCCCTGCTGTGTGTGTGACAGGGTGTG
Source organism: Myotis yumanensis (assembly GCF_028538775.1). NCBI lineage: Eukaryota > Metazoa > Chordata > Mammalia > Chiroptera > Vespertilionidae > Myotis > Myotis yumanensis. Next base: position 56,024,734 of record NW_027223757.1, read on the forward strand.
GCGCCCCAACCCCCCCCCCCCCACGGGCCCTGCTCTGTGTGTGACGGGGTAGAGCCATAACCTCCCCATCGGCCCTGCCCTGAGTGTGACAGTGGCGGTGCCCCAACCCCCTGATTGGCCTTGCTCTGTGGGTGATAGAGGGCGGCACCCCAAACCCCTGATCTGCCCTGCTCTGTGGGTGACAGAGGGCGGTGCCCCAACCCCCTGATCCGCCCTGCTCTTTGTGTGACAGGGGGCGGTGCCCCAACTCCCCTATCGGCCCTACTCTGTGAGTGACAGGGGGGAGCTCCTCACCCCCCTGATCGGCCCTGCTCTGTGCATGACGGGGGGAGCTCCCCAACCCCCTGATGGGCCCTGCTCTGTGCATGATAGGGGGCAGCGCCCCAACCCCCCAATTGGCCCTACCCTGAGCGTGACTAGGGGTGGCATTGCAACCTCCTGATCCGCCCTGCTCTGTTCATGATAGGGGGTGGCGCCGCAACCTCCCCATTGACCCTGCCTTGAGTGTGACAGGGGTCAGTGCCCCAACCCCCCAATCAGCCCTACCCTGAGCATGATTAGGGGTGGCATTGCAACCTCCCGATTCGCCCTGCTCTGTGCATGACAGGGGGCGGCGCCCCAACTCCCCAATCGGCCCTGCTCTGAGCTCGACCAGGGGCTGCACCTAGGGATTGGGCCTGCCCTCTGCCACCTGGGAGCAGGCCTAAGCCAGCAGGTCATTATCTCTCGAGGGGTCCCAGACTGCGAGAGGGCACAGGCCAGGCTGAGGGACTCCCTCTCCCCCCCTGAGTGCACAAATTTTTGTGCACCGGGCCTCTAGTATATATATATTCAGAGGAATATAATCATATATTCTATCATTCATTTAAAATATGCAAATACAAATATTTCTGTAACAGAAATATTGTAATGTTCCTTTATCTCCTAGAATCTGTATTTTAATTCCACTCCTGTTTATGATTTTATCCTAATATAATACATTTAATGGTTGAACTTTCTTATTGATCAAGTATTACACTTCTGTGCAACAAAGCTATTTATATAAAGTGACATTACTGTTTTTATTCTGCAATTAAACCTTCAACTGTTAAAAATTTCTGTTATTGGGATTATTGCTAGTATAAAAGTGATCTAACAACAGTTGTATGTGTTAAACTTTTATTAACCATTTAAAAACAATTTTATTAGAAATGGATCATTTAATGAAATAGGAAAATCACAGACATATATCATTAAAACTTATTTTAAGTAATCAACCAAATGACAGCTCAATTACTCCTCCTTCAAAAATGTAGAAAGCAAAGAATTAGAAACAACATGAATTGCAAAAGGTTTTGTTACCCAGTCTTTAGTCAACTTTTTCAGTTTCTGACAATTATGCCCAAAAGTCTTTACCAGATCTTCCCCAGTGGCCACTAATCTGTTGCTCTTTCACTTTCAGGCATTTTGTTGAACTTGATATACTCAGAAATGGTTGGGAAAGTTGAATTAATTGAACATTAATTTCAATACATCCTTTATAGTACATATTTTTCAACATAAAATCTTTGCAATTTGTCACAACCTGGAAGTTACAGATTTAGCTCATTCACTTCATGGGAAATACTTGTCATATACCCTAATTGGCCTAAACAGTCCTTTCTTATCAAGTCTTTTAGTCAAAATACTTTCTGCTAGTTAAAATAAATGTGTTAATTTTTAAAAAATTATAATTACCACTGAGAAATAATTTATAGGACATATATTATATGGTTGATTAATAAGTCAAAATGTCAAGATTAAAATGATGCAGATAATTAAATTGATTTATCTATTTAAAAAATAAATGATAGCCCTGGCTAGGTGGAGCATCATCCCATACACTAAAAGGTTTCAGGTTCGATTCCTGGTCAAGGCACATGCCTAGGTCAGGGAGTGTACGGGAGAGAAACATCTGTCACATCAATGTTTCTCTCTCTCTCTCTCTCTCTCTCTCTCTCTCTCTCTCTCTCTTTCTCTCTCTCTTTCTGTCTCTCCTCTCTCTCTAACCAGTAAAAATGCATATCCTTGGGTGAGGACTAAAATAAATAAATGCACACATACATAAATAATTAAACAAGGTAATTGTATCTCATTCATTAATTTATTATGAAGCAATGTAATATGTACCTGATATTGCAAGTTTTTATGAAGTAGGGAGTATGAAACAAGTTATGTTATTACTTTGGTATGAATATATGTATGCATGTTATAATTCTGGTGTTGGGCTTTTAGAAATAATTATATAAGAAATATCTGTAAATAACAAAAAAGAAATCTATGAATTTTGTTAGACATCATAAAAATTTCTATATATTTAATGAAAGATAAAAATATATGTTATTTAAAAGTAGCTGATTTTGTAGATAATAATTTTACATTTTAGACAAACATAGAAATATGAAACATTAAAAAAATATGAAACATTTTATAAAATAAAGAGGATAATCTGTAATAGGAATACATATTTTATAAATTTGATAAAATTATATAATATCTAATTAAATGATACACCTTTATTCAAGTGAAATCTATTAAATTTTTATTTGTGGATTTTATCTAGTGTACCTAGAAATATTTAGCAGTTTTGGAAAATATTTGGTTATGTTGAAAACAATAGATATCACTAACTACTTACTATTTGCAGCTGTTTGAAGATTTCTTTATTTCTTGTAGACATATTCTAAACTATTAAGAATAGTTGAAAATGTATGCTTTTCATTAAATATTTGACAGAAAAGCCATTTTCAATGTGGCCTTACTTTTGTGGGTGAAACCTCCTCCCACTAACCTACTGTATATTGTGTCTGGACTCAGAACTGAGATAGCATTGTTCTAGTACCACAGGTCACCTGTAACTGGGATATGTGAAAGATGGGGCTAGGCAAGCCTCAGTAAATTCAGTGAAATCCCAAAGGATTTGTATAGTAAAATTCAGGATAGGTAATTTGATGTCTTTCTTTTATAAACTAGAAGTCTAGTGTGAAATGAGGTAGGGAATGGGGGATCTACATGAGTGGATTCATCTTTAGAGAACCACACCAGGTCTTAGGTCAATTTTAGAAAAGAGAGAGATGGAAGGTAAATATCTGGAAATCAATTCCTTCAAAACTATTCATGCATATGTATCCCTTGTAAAATCTTCTCAGCCATACTCATTAGTTTTGGGACTCTAAGAGCAAGTGTTCTAAGAGACAGGAAGTGGAACCCTAGTTTCTTATGGATTGGTTAGAAATTAACACATTGTTATTTCTGCTATATTCTATTGGTCAAAGCAGTTACAGAGGTCATCCAGAACCAAGGAGGGGACATAGACCCCACTTTCTATGGAAGGAGTGTCAAAAGAATTTGTGGCCATCTTTAGTCTGCCTCAGCTAAGTGCCAAGCACGTGTTAGGTCATCTATAATAATAAAAGTGTAATATGCTAGTTAGACCGGACGACCTTGCGGACTAAGATGGGGCTGTGAGGGCCCAGGCAAGCCACCGTGGCTGCAAGGGCTGAGCCCCTTGAATGAATTTTGTGCATCGGGCCTCTAGTTGTAATAAAATAATGAACAAAACAGACATAATAGTTCGCCTCATGAAGTATGTAGTCTAATGAAGGAGATAAACAATTAGCAAGCAGTTATAATAGTGTGTGATACATGTTATAATAGAACAGTACAGTTGCTATGGAAACATAGGAGAGCCTTTACCCTGACAGACTGGGAATTAGGCACAACTTCCCAAAGGAAGTAGCCTGAGAACTCTATTATGAATCCAGTTAATGCTGTTTAACTTGATCCTTTAATTTCCCCCAATTATTGATATGATGAAACAGTTTATGCTGATTGAAAGCATATTCTCAGTTATGCTAGACTTAAAGAAAACTAATGACAGATTTCCAGTCTTAGAATAAATTTGAATTTGTGTGGAAATTATCTAAATCTGAGGGGGAAATGTGTATTATTTAGTTTATGGTGCAGGATTGAGAGGTATCAGTTTCCTAGCAAAAGAAACCTCACTTCAGAGAAATTTGCTTGAACTGTACTAGTATTTGGCAGTATATAACCCAGGTGGCTTATATTTTTTCTATTGATGAATTTTCTTTCTCTGAAAAGGGAGAATAAAACTACCTAGAGACAATTCCTGTAAGCACCAGGTGTTTTTTTCTTTTAGGTATTAATAAAGACCTATTTCTATAATTCTGAATATGAATATATATATATATATATATGGCTCTCTGTTCTTCAATATTAGCAAAGGGCATGAGACTAATTGGTTGAATAGTTTGGTCACTAATTTGGGGTTTAGAGAAGCTAGTCTGCAAGAATAGACTTCAAAAGTAAAGATCAGCAAAAAGAAAGACATATATAAGAAAGTAAAATATATGGCCACATACTAAATGTTATATTAGAAAAATAGCTAGATTCTGTGGGATTACAGAGATTCCAACTCAGCTTAAATGTGGGTCAGGAAATATTTCCAAGAGGACGTAACACTGCACTGCCTCTGAGAAGCACTTAAGAGCTAGCCTATCAGTGTAGAGGAGTTAGAGGAATTGGAGGGATGCCTAAGTGAATCCTTAAAAGATCATCCAGAGCTGGCAACTAGTTCCCAGGCTGAATTGATCAAGTGGCAAGAACAAGAATGGCGCCACAATTAGGAGAACAAGCTAAAAGATCAGGCATTCAGCAGAAGCCGAGTCTAAGTGGACTTTAAAAATGAGTCCAAGAGTGACAGCAAAGCAGAGTCCCTAGGCCTTCCCTATCCATTAGGGTGAAAAATAACTTTTTTTGAACCTGGAGAATGCCAGCATCTAAGGGTTAAACAGAAACAAAGACTGAAGAAGACTTCAGAATTGGCTAATGTCAGCATGAGGATAAACTGGACTAGAGAGCAGAGATACTGACACTTTATTCACTAATGAATAGTGAGTAATGGAAGGAAGATTTTTAAAATATGTTTTTTATTGATTTCAGAGAGAAAAAAGGGAGAGGGAGTGGGAGAGAGAGATAGAAACATCAATGAGAGAGAAACATCGATCAGCTGTCTCCTGCATACCCCCTATCAGAGATCGAGCCTGCAACTGGGACTTGTGCTTTGGTGGGGAATTGAACCGTGACCTTCTGGGTTCATGGTTCGACTCTCAGCTGCTGAGCCACACTGGCAGGGCTGGAAGGGAGTTTATGGGTGGATAGCTAGAAGCTGAAAGTCTCTGTTTTTTTCTTCAGAGTGATCAAAGGTGGGCTGATCTGATGAGAGTGTAGAGGGGTGGGAATGAGGGTCAGGGGAAATATGAAGTAGCTCTCCTGGAGAATCTAACAATAGCCAATTGGAGGTACTTGAGGAAGGCATATTGAGTTGTGAGGGCCTTGCCAACACTGGCGAGACTGTGAGGTTTTAATGGAGCTAACACACCTGGTGAAGTGCCTTCTTCGAGCATCATTCTATGTAGGGATTGAGGAAAAGAGAAGGCGGATGGATTGATTTAGATTTGGAGGTTTTCAGAAAGGGTGTGATGGAAAGAGAAAAGGGCAAGGGGGTTAAGAATGGTTGGCGGAATGGACAAAATCTAAATGAATTAAAAAGGAAATTCACCCCCAACCGGTTTGGCTCAGTGGATAGAGCGTCGGCCTGAGGACTGAAAGGTCTCAGGTTCGATTCCGGTCAAGGGCATGTACCTTGGTTGCGGGCACATCCCTAGTAGGAGGTGTGCAGGAGGCAGCTGATTGATGTTTCTCTCTCATCAATGTTTCTAACTCTCTATTCCTCTCCCTTCCTCTCTGTAAAAAAAATCAATGAAGCCGAAACCGGTTTGGCTCAGTGGATAGAGCGTCGGCCTGTGGACTGAGGGGTCCCAGGTTCGATTCCGGTCAAGGGCATGTACCTGGGTTGCGGGCACATCCCCAGTGGGAGATGTGCAGGAGGCAGCTGATCGATGTTTCTCACTCATCGATGTTTCTAACTCTCTATCTCTCTCCCTTCCTCTCTGTAAAAAATCAATAAAATATATTAAAAAAAAAAACAAAAAAAACAAAACAAAAAAAAAAATCAATGAAATATATTTTTAAAAAAGGAAATTCAGTTAGGATAAACAGATAACTTGGAGGAAAAACTATAAAAGCAGGTGTCAAAAGACAGGAGTCATTAATGAGGTCAAAATATAGTTATACCAGAAGTGTGATATTTGGAAAAGTATGAAATGGGATACTAGAGTCTTACATTACAGACTATACTGAAATTTTATGTGCATTTAAAGAATGGAATCAAATCTAGAAAAAAGGTAAAATGATTGATAAGGCAGAGTTCGGTGTTTAGATATAAGAAATCGGAAAGGTTGAAAATCAGTTTGTTTCGCCCTAACCAGTTTGGCTCAGTGGATAGAGCGTCAGCCTGCAGACTCAAGGGTCCCAGGTTCGATTCTGGTCAAGGGCATGTACCTTGGTTGTGGGCACATCCCCAGTGGGGAGTGTGCAGGAGGCAGCTGATTGATGTTTCTCTCTCATTGATGTTTCTAACTCTCTATCCTTCTCCCTTCCTCTCTGTAAAAAAATCAATAAAATATATTTTAAAAAAAGAAAAAGAAAATCAGTTTGTTTCACTTTACGTAAATGGAAAACAACAAATAAAAGATGAAAAAAATAGGAAATTAGTTTCCACAAGTATGATAAGCAAAGGGATAAACATCCTTGGTTCGTGATGATGTGGTCAAGGTTGGTATTTCTCCAGCAGCAGGAGATAGTGGTAGCTCCTTTTGCACGTCCAGCACCAGGCTTCTGTGTTCCTCAGAGACTCCAGCAGCAATCAGGCCGTACCCTCTGTCTGCTTCGTGAAAAGATTGGAGCCTGGGCGGCGTTAGGAACACCCACATAGACTGACTTGAGATGAGAGCCAAGCAAGATGAAGGGAAGGGGGAGCCAGGTGTTGGGCCCCCAGTGGGGTGAGGAGGGCATCTGTGTAGGAGGGCTGCCTGCGTTAGAGATTGCAGCGTTAGTGAGGTGAGTGGGGTGTCCACACAGGGAGGGGACAAGATTGGTTTTATACAAAGAGGACTGATCTAATAAATAAATATATTAAGCACAATAGGAGCTAGGTTTCTCACTGTTAGAGAAAGTTGTTACAAATGTGGAAACTGAAGGGAGAACACTAGAATGAATCCTGTGGCATTGAATTAGAATTGGAAGTATTAGTGTGAACTTATGGTTTGCAATGTATAGATAGAATGTGATATATTAATTCTCAATATGTACATATAGATACAGTTATAAAATGAAATGTTTAGACAAGAAAGTTATTTATCAATGATATTTTAATATTTAATAGATATAGAAATAAATATATATGTGTGTATGTATGTGTACACGCATACTCACATGCACACAAACTATGTATGCACATACATATATTCTCTAGCTGTGTCCATTGAGTTGGCCTGGGAAACAGTAACACTCCAGGAACAATGAGCACACCTAGCATTCAGATCTAAATTCGATTCTCTACTAAAAAGGAACCAGAACACCTTAGAAATTGCTGATTCCAGGGCTGGGCCAGGATAAGTAAAAGATGAGTCTGCAGCATCTTGTACCAGAAAGTAAGAAAAGGCCCAAAGAATGATAGGGTCCTGTCAAAAGACATAGACACCCTCTTGAAGTGGATCCCACTGGGATAAAAGCTGGAATATTTTGAGCATCCCATCTAATAAAGAAGGAATATGCTAATTGACCCTCACACCATCGCAAAGATGGTGGCACCCACAGCCAAAAAGGAGGGAATATGCTAATTGACTGCCACGCCCTCAAAGATGGCAACATCCACAGCCACAAGATGGCGGCACCAAGTCCCCTCAGCCCCGCTGGGGTGGCAGGCATGTGGCAAGGCTGGGCCCATCGCCAGGCAGGCCCGGCTGCTCTGCGCACCTGCCTCTGGAGTCCCCCAGTGACCTCAGCCCTCCAGCTGCCCAGGGCCGCCAAGGCACAGGTAACCAGGGCCAGGCGAGGCTTGCACTGCCGGCAGTGACAGCAGCAGAGGTGTGATGGGGCGTCGCCTTCCCCTGATCACCAGGTCGCCTCCCGCCCCTGAGGTCTCCCAGACTGTGAGAGGGGGCAGGCCGGGCTGGGGCACACCCCCTCCAGTGCATGAATTTTCATACACTGGGCCTCTAGTCAACTATATAATGTTTGCTACAGATTAAAACCTACTGATTAAAATAATAAACACATGGCCACATTTTAAAATTAAATATTAAAATATCATTGATAAATAACTTTCTTGTCTAAACATTTCATTTTTAACTATATATGTATATATTGAGAATTAATATTTCATATTCAGCTCTATGAGTATGAGTCTTTACTGTGCTGAAATGTTTTTGGATATCTCAATAGGTTTCTGATCAAAGTAGCATTTCAGAAGTTTTGAAAATTATTTCCTTAAAATGCTTGACTTTGGTGGGATATTGCAGATCCTTAATTTATTGAGATCTCTCTGAGAGTAAGCATTTTTACCACAAATGAATCTCTAGCCAGAGCAAGAAATTACAGGTGGTCAAATTGCTTTCTCACTGAAGTTGTATTCATATCTTTACATAATGGCATTTAATTGATGTAAAATTTAGTATCATTCTGTACCCCTCTTGTTTTAAAAAATGATACTGTTTTCTCAGACCAGTGTTACTTAGAAAACCTTGGCTAACTAGCAAGTTCCCAAGAATATTATTTAATGTTATACTGCCAAGAACATCTTAGATAATTCAACAAAAATGCCTTATTTTATAAGCCCAAGTACATTTCCTTCTAATTTTGCAATTATTTATTTAGATCTTTTGATTGCAGAGTTGGATATAACACGGATCCAAAAGAAATATGTATAACTTATAAGGAGCTTATAATTATTTCGGGAAACAAAATAAATTCACATGGAACAGTGAAAAAAACAGGAAAGGATATAGTTTATTGCCAACTTGGAAAATTAATATTTTTGTTGAGTCAGACAGTCATCAGTAATCTGCCTGTAGCACTTACTATTATCATATAATTTTTGGTTACTTAATAAGTCATACTAAGTCTGGCTTTATTTCATATTTTCTGTACTTAAAAAAAAAAAGATTGTAGAAACTTTATTTTTCAACACTGAAGTCAGAGCACATTGTTGGACACATACTATGTGCCAGTGTACTTATAGGAATTAGGGGTAAAAATATGAGCAAAACAGAGAGTCTCTTTACTTAAGTAGTTTTCTGTTGTGTGTGTGTATGTGTGTGGAATGGAAGGGGGGCAGCAGTAGGGGTAGAACATGCAAACTCTACATACACAGTGGCCCTGGCTGGGAATGGATTTTTTTCCCTCATCAATGTTGAACTAAACAATGTTATTAGAGGTCCTGCTATATTTACCCAAATGAGTTCAAGACTTACACACACAAATATGCACGGGAATGTTTATAGCAATACTAGGGGTCCAGTGCATGAATTCATGTACCTTGAAAGGAACTGTGGGTTGCGAGGCTGTGGTGGGCACAGGGGTGGGTCTTGGCCCATCTCTTCACCCCAACCTGACCCCTCCCACCGCAGCCCCAGTCTCCTCTCTGCCTGCAGCCCCGCTCCCACCATCACCGCTCCCATGAGCTGACAGCGCCGGCCCCGCTCCCACCTGCTGATGGTGCAGAGCAATTGGGGCCAGCGCCAGCAGCAGGTGTGAGTGGGGCCAGCCCCTTAGGAGCAGTGGGAGGTGGAGAAGCCCTCAGGGGTGATCAGGGCCTAGAGCCGCTGCTTGCACCCACTGATGGTGCCAAGGAATTGGAACCGGCGCCGGGCACTGGCAGCAGGTGTGAGCTGGGCTGGCGCTGGCAGCAGGTGTGAGCACTGGGCAGGACTCCGGTGCTTGGGAGCAAAGAATTTTCAGTAACCACCAGAGGCTCGCCCTAATGACAGCGACCGTCCCCCCGCCTTGGTCTGGCGCCCCTACTCACCTGCTCCACCATCCCGCTGCGGCCAATACCCGCCATGTTCCGTGCACACCCCCTGGTGGTTAGCACACATCATAGTGACCAGTTGTTCAGTTGTTTCGCCATTCAATCTATTTGCATATTAGCCTTTTATTATATAGGATGTCTTTGTAAATTTTTCTAAACCCATAGAATGTACAACTCAAAGAATGAACATTAATGTGAACTATGTACTCTGGTTGATAATGATGTGTCAGCTGTAGGTTCATTAGTTGTAACAAATACACCACTCTGGTGGAGAATGTTGGCTAGAAGAGAGTATATATGTGTGGGGGCAGGGAGTATATCGGAAATCTTTGTATTGTCTTCTGTTTTGCTGTGAACCTAAAACTGCTCTAAAAAAATAAAGTGTATTTTTTAAAAAGATGAAGATGGTTAATTGAATTTACATTAGAAAAATGAGGCTGAAACTGGTTTGGCTCAGTGGATAGAGCGTTGGCCTGCGGACTGGGGGGTCCCGGGTTCGATTCCGGTCAAGGGCATGTACCTGGGTTGCGGGCACATCCCCAGTGGGAGATGTGCAGGAGGCAGCTGATCGATGTTTCTCTCTCATTGATGTTTCTAGCTCTCTATCTCTCTCCCTTCCTCTCTGTAAAAAATCAATAAAATATATTTAAAAAAAAAAAAAAGAAAGAAAAATGAGGTAGTTTTTACCCTACTGCATCTATTTCTGTTTGAAATTTAAGATTTGCTTGTCCCCTGAGAGGTGAGGAGAGGTGAGGAGAAAGGAGGTGTGAAATGGTTCTCCCAGAGAGCAGTAGGTTGAATTTGCTAGGAAATCAGTGGTAAACTTTTCAAGAGAAGAGTGCCCATTTGAGATCTCTAGCCATAACCAGGAAGTGAATTTTAACTTTGTTTTGTAAATTTTTAAAATAGCAATACCTATATCAGCTACTAGTGGTAGGGATCCCTAGTACCTAGATTTTGGTCTTGAAATACCACTTTCTACTAAAAGAAAGCTGGGCTTCTTAATGGCACGTTTTGGCCTGGGGCAAACATTTTTAAGACAAAATGGAATATCTTCATAGCAGAGATTAAGGAAGCTATCAGAAAGGCTCAGGGGCCAATGCGAAGAGCTTTCCACTGGTTAAAAATGGGACAATTTGGGTTTCAATAAAGGTAATAACTGTAATGGATTAAGACAAAATATGTTTAAATTCCTGAGTTCATATTGATCCAACACACACACACACACTCACACACACACCTTAGGGGAAACTCTTGAAGGATTCTAACAAATGCATTCTTTTAAAAAACAAACAAGCTGATAAGTAGCCTTAACTAGTTTTCTCAGTGGTTAGAGCATTGGCCTGCAGTTTGGAGGGTCACAAGTTGATTCCTGGTCAAGGGTGCATACCTGGTTGCAGGCTCAATCTCAGCCCAGCTAGGATGCCAATGGGAGGCAACAATCGATGTTTCTCTCACTCCCCCACTTCTGCCTCCACTCCATTCTCTCTCTCTCTCTAAAAAAAAAAAAAAAAAAAATCAATGGGAAAAAATATCCCCAGGTGAGGAAACCTGATAAGTAAAGAGAAAGACTCAAGCATTTATCCCTTTTTTAAATATAAACTTTACTACAGGGTAACTAAACAATAGGTATGGTGAAAATTCTCTTTGAAGAAGTGTTCCACCAAAAGTAAAATCTTATTCTGTCACCGAATATTTGATGCCCTCTACCCTCCATGAGCACACAATGCAAAATATACACTTGCAACCTATATGTATCATAGAATTGCACACTTGAAACCTATACAATTTTATTAACCAATGTCACCCATTAATTTAATTTAAAAAGAAGTGTTCCAGCTAATAATGGTTGATAGAATTAGAATATCACCATTTTGAATTAATGAATTTAGATATTATGCATCAGCAACTGCTAAAATCACAAAAAGGACTACAGGATGTTATGTATCTTCTGATAATACCAAACTGTCAAGTGTCTTGTAAAAAAAATTTGAAGAATCCACTTAAGTCTTTAAATTCAATTACTAGTACCAATTTTCCAAGAAGTACAGAGTGAAGAGTAACATGTTAATCTGTACTAAAGAGATGCAGTCAGCAAAATTCAGATTTGGGGAAACTTGACCAAACAAATTAAACAGTAATCCATAGGGATGGTTTGCTATTTGGATGATGAAACTATAAACTGAGGAAATGATACCATAAAAGTCAGGAGAGTGGTTATTCTTAGGAGGGAGGAGTATTGATTGGGAGAAAACATGTAGAGGGCTCTGGGTAGCTGACAGGATTTTCTCTGCTTTAGTGGATATTCTGTAGAGGGGTGGTTGCCTGATAACACTTCATTAAGCTGTACATTTGTTATGTAGTTCTCTGTAGCTATGTTGAACAAGACTAAAGTAAAACTTATAAGTGAGATTAAGAAATTTAAAAAATTTCTACCTGAATTTTTACAATGACTTGTTAGACTTTCATAGGAACTGGGGGGTATAAGGGTGAGAAATGTAAAAGGCTTCAGCTGAGGCTCTAAATAACAGCATTGCAAACAACAACTAAAGCCACAAATCAAGTAAGTGCCACATGAAAGGACTACTCAGCAGTATCAGTCACTTCAGCCATTGCCAATGCATGTTCTCCTTTCCACACTGTGAATCTATATACATAAAAGCCAAGCTACCTGAACAATGGAACGACCGGAACGACCGGAACGACCTATCACTATGACACGCACTGTGATGGCCAATTGGCCCCCCCAACCTCCCATGGCCCCTCCCCCGGCCAGCTCCACCCCCAATTGGCCCTCTCCCTGGCTGACCACACCCCCGATTGCTCCCCTCCCACACTTGATCGGGGGGCAGTGCTGGCCAACCAACCACCAGAGGCACCTCCCCCTGGCTGGCCCCTGCCCAATTGGTCCCCATCGGGGTGGGCTAGCGAGACTTCACCCATGCACGAATTCATGCACCAGGCCTCTAGGATTTAATAAATGGGACATACACTGAAAATGCCTGTTTGCATATGCTTCATGTTGTTCTTCAAAGGCTTTTATACATATTATTTAGTGAAAGACTGTAAATGAATCTAGGAGTGGAATTGATAATGCTATTTAAATTCTCTGTAGACAAAATAATGAATGTTTCATTAATTAAAAAAATATTTAAGAATATGTAATGAATGAATATACCTTTATTGCAGGTGTCAATATATTGTTTAAATACTTTGTTCCTTTCTTATAGGATTTATATGTCTTATTTGTTTAAGGAAATAATTTTCACTAGTTTGATAAAAATGGAGAAACATTAAACTGATTTGAAAAAATTTTTAAATGTTCATGATAGTTTGATAAGTCTGAAGTAAATTAAAACTGCTACTTTTTTTTCTGTCAGAGGTCTTTTTATTAGTATCCATGATCGAGGGCATATTGCTTCAATTCTTGATGCATGGCCAGAAGATGTCATCAAGGTAAGTTATCAAAGTTTCCCACTATGAAAAATGTGTTATTTTCTCTCTCCTAAAACATATTGATAGTTATCATGACCTTTAGTAGCATTCACTAGCTTTTCTAGTACTAGTAAATGTCACCTAATTTATATCCCTTTGATTTTTGTATATCGTTTGGATGCTGTTTCCTCATTATTTCAATCTAATTTCTTAGAATTTCTTTATTCATTGAAAGCGATGATAAATGTTGAATAAACGTTGAAATGGTGTCTGGATATGTTTAAGCAAATTCTGTTTTCATATTAAGCATTCAATCAGGGGAACCCAGGTAGGCAAAAAATCAGTTAATTTCCTTTATCATTTGGAAATTAGGAAGCTCATCAGACTTCCCTCTGTGAGTGAACTGATCAAAATAAAGTAACAATATAATCTGACATTTCATAGGTTTCTCTTTGAGACACTGTACTTGGACTCACTCTTGTATTTATCCTGATAATTTGTGGAGGAAAGGAAGGCACAGCTTATCAGAGGGTTACACAGCAGTGCATGGTGGTGTGGGAATTGAATGCAGGTCCCAGAGCCTTTGCTCTTAGACATGTGCTCGACCACCTGCCTTGTCTAAAGAAAGTGAGATGTTCTTGTCCCTCCTTGGCCCTCCTTTCCTTTCTGTTAGGTGCCCAGCAACTCTGTGGTAACTTTCAGGATTAAGACTGAATACACTGACGTCTGTGGTACAAAGGCTCTTCAGCTGTGACTTCTGAAGTGTTACTCCCTTCATGGTCTTTTCTGTTTGAGCAGTTGTGGCTAGAATGGTTCACTCTCTTCTTTAAGGCTCATGCTGGGCAAACTTGTAAAGCAAAATATTTCTTACTATTTCCAGTCTTCCCAGTTTTTTCTCTTTCTCCCACTAAGTTGCTCCCTCAATTTTTCTCCCACCAAGTAGCCTGCACTGTCCACAGGTCCAGTCCTTAGGAACTACCCTAAAAATGTGCTAATTCGATAAAGTATAAATGTCTGATCCTCTAAGAAGAAGGATACTTACACTTACTTATGTTAACATTTATTTATTTTAATCCTCACCCGAGGACATGATGAGAGAGAGAGAGAGAGAGAGAGAGAGAGAGAGAGAGATAGTTAGTTTGATTGGTACAGGCCCCAACTAGGGATTGAACTGCAACCCAGGTATGTGCCCTGACCAGGAATCAACAGCAATCTTTCAGTGCATGGATGAAGCGCAACCAACTGAGACCCCACTTCAGCCCAACAAGAATACTTACATTCAATCAGGAGAGGATATTAAGAATGAGTCAACATAGGAAATGGTTCTGAGGTAGAGAGGTCTAATGAATATCCCTGTAATCCTAAGGGCTGGGCAGTAAGCCATCCCCTTGCTTTAGGTTCTTCCCACTAGTTGATCAACTTCATTAATAACCCACCTATATCCTTCCAACTCTTAGTACTGCATCCTCACCTGCTGCGACCTTCGCAGTGGGGTTCAGGATCTGGAGGAGGGGCCAATGCACAAATGAAAATACTATACAAGAAATATGAATTTAGAAGGCATTGGGGGCCAGGTGGAGACCTCTTTCTTGAAGAGGCACACCGACTTCTGGCCTGGTCCGCTATTTATTTACTTGAATACACATTTGCCCTTTTGCAATACATACAGGCATATCAAAGGTAAAGTTTGGTAAACAGTAAAAGGATTATCAGATTAGGGAATTGCCCTGAGCCACCACTATCTCAACATGATTGATCAATCGATGCTTAGCGTCAGCCCTGCTAACGTCCAAGGTCCATTGGCCTTCTGAATTCCTTGTGCACTCTCATGACAGTATTGGCAAGCAGTGGCTTTCCGCACTCACTAATATTCCTGATCTTAGTTATAAATACTGTTATTTAAAAAGCCTAGCATAGTGTCTGCACATAGCAGACACTTAATAAATGACAGCTCTTTATTGTAATAGAATAGTGAAAATTAAGATGTAGTCTCTACTGTGTAGTTGAAAGCACACATGAAGCAAAGGCAATCAGTTATTAGACAATATCTAAGTAAACTGACATAAATTATAAGTGCCATATTCATTTATTCAGAGGATACTATCATTCAGAGAAGGATGGAACAGTTTATGCCAGGACACATAAACCAAAGATCTGGATATTTGGAGGCTTCTCAGCTATTTCACATTATATAACTAATTGTCCTCCAAGTGGATGCGACTATTTTTAAAACTGCTCTGTTTCCTTTCAGCTCCCAGTTTGAGTTTTTATTTCCCTACTAGAGGCCCGGTGCACAAAATTTGTGCACTGGGGTGGTTGTCCCTCAGCCCAGCCTGCACCCTCTCCAATCTGAGACCCCTCGGACATCCCTCTCACAATCCAGGACTGCTGGCTTCCAAACGCTCGCCTGCCTGCCTGCCTGCCTGATAGCCCCTAACCGCTTCTGCCTGCCAGCCTGGTCACCCCCTAACCACTCCCCTGCCAGCCTGATCGAAGCCTAACTACTCTCCTGCCAGCCTGATCGCCCCCAACTGCCCTCTCCTGCTGGCTCGGTCACCCCAACTGCCCTCCCCAGCCGGCCCGGTCACCCCCAACTGCCCTTCCCTGCTGGCCCGGTTGCCCCCAGCTGCCCTCCCCTGCCAGCCTGGTCACCCCTAACTGCCCTCCCTTGCCAAACTGGTTGCCCCCAACTGCCCTCCCCTCCAGACCTGTTCCCCCCCTAACTGCCCTCCCCTGCAGGCCTGGTTGCCCCTGACTGCTCTCTCCTGCTAGCCCCTAACTGCCCTCCCCTGCAGGCCTGGTCGCCCCTAACTGCCCTCCCCTTCCGGCCTGGTCCCTCCCAACTGCCCTCCCTCTCCTGCAGGCCTGGTTGCCCCCAACTGCCCTCTCCTGCTGGCCCGATCTCCCACAACTGCCCTCCCCTCATCTTGTGGTGGCCATTTTGTGCAAGGATGTGGTGGTCAATTTGCATATTACCTCTTTATTATATAGGATACTCTTCAAACTGTCCCTCTTGATTAATCTTTGTGTTTGATTTAATCCTCAAGAGAGTATAGGTTTAGCTAGAGGAAGAGAGAGAAAGAAAAAGAGAGAGAGAGATTTCAGTCTGTTGCCTCCATAAGCACTCCAACCTTGGATCAAACCTGCAAACTAGGTATATGCCCTGATCAGAATCAAACCCTCCACCTTTTGTTGTATGGGATGATGCTCCAACCCACTGAGCCTCCTGGTCAGGGCTGGATTGTTTATGTCTTTATGTGCATATTCCTCTCTTTTTTTTTTCGACAACCATATTAAGCACTTACATTTATTTTTAACAAAATATAAAATGTTTATATCAAATTTATTTACTCTCTTATGTATATATCAAATTTATTTATTCTTCCACATGTACAATCACATAACATTTTTTCCATGTATATTTAGTTTATGTATATTGACAGTTTAGTATTTTATTACATAAGTATTAACTCCTGAAATGGAGACCAGGAACTGTGGCCCAGGATTTGTGAACATCTATCTATTAATAGATATTTTTTCTTTTTCTTCTAGGCTATTGTGGTGACCGATGGAGAGCGTATTCTTGGCTTGGGAGACCTTGGTAGTAATGGAATGGGCATCCCTGTGGGTAAATTGGCTCTGTATACAGCTTGTGGAGGGATGAATCCTCGTGAATGTCTGCCCGTCACTCTGGACGTGGGAACAGAAAATGAGGTAAACAATTTAAGTCTCTAAGAAAGCTGTTAACCTTCAAAAACAAAACAAAACAACAATTCCTTTATTTTGAGCTTATGCCAAGAACCTCATACAATTAATTATTTTCTGGCTGGTTTTCTTCTCCTCGGACCTGTCCCCCAACTTTTATAAGAAAATTATTTTCTCTTTTCATTTTCCCTTTTTTATAATATTATTACTCTTTACCAGCTTCTTTAGTGTCTATTATCCTTTGATGAGTATTTATACTATTATTCTATAGAGTATTATGTTTTACTTTAGACTATCATAGTTTCTTTTTTTAATTATTATGTTCGTACTACATAGGAACCCAAAGGATATTAAGTTTAATCAGTCTGAAATGCTTTTATCCTAAAAGTTTGTATTAAACTTTACGTAGGTGATTTGGAGTTTAGTCTTTCTCATCCTGCAACCGCATTTTAGAATCTTAAGGTCATATATCAAATAGTACATATTTTTGCTCATCCTTTATTGCTAATATCCAGGATTAGTTATGGGTGAAAAATACTAGAAATTAAGGGCAGAATTTTCTGAAATAGAGATGAAAGATAATGGTCAGTTAAGGATAGACTTTTTAAAAGTTACATACAAATTTCAGACCTAGGTCCGGAACAGATTCATTATCAAATAAGACCTTGATACTTGAAATAAATGTGTATACTTTTTTATAGTTGTTTTTTTTGTTCCTTCCTAAAGCAATTTAAGATATAAGTTTTGACCTGTTAGTAATCCTATATAATAAAAGGTTAATATGCAAATTGACCCTAACTGCTGAATGACCTGGAATGACCAGTTGCTATGATGCATACTGACCACCAGGGGGCATATGCTTAGCCATAAGCCAGGCTGACAGCTGCGAGCACAGTTGCGGTGGTGGGAGCCTCACCTGCCTCCTCAGCAGAGCTAAGGATGTCTGACTGACGGCTTAGGCCTGCTCCCCGCGGGCTGTCAGTTGGACATCCCCCAAGGACTCCCGGGCTGCCAGAAGGATGTCTGACTGCTAGCTTAGGCCCATTTCCCCAGGGAGTGGGCCTAAGCTGGCAGGTGGACATCCCCCGTGGGGTCCTGGACTGCGAGAGGGCACAGGCTGGGCTGAGGGATCTCCCCCTCCACCTCCCGCCCCGAGTGCATGAATTTTCATGCACCGGACTTCTATTGTTATAATAATAACTTAAACAGTTTTTATGGTGTTTTTTTAATGTTTTTTTAAAAATATATTTTATTGATTTTTTACACGAGAGGAAGAGAGAGAGAGAGAGAGTTCGAAACTTCGATCAGCTGCCTCCTGCACACTCCCTACTGGGGATGTGCTCGCAACCAAGGTACATGTCCTTGACCAGAATCGAACCTGGGACCCTTGAGTCCTCAGACTGACGCTCTATCCACTGAGCCAAACCGGTTAGGGCAAACTCATTAATCAACAGAGCCAAATAACAACAGTACAGCAATTGAAATTTCTTTTGAGAGCCAGATTTTTAAAACAAACTATATAGGTATGTACATTGTTATTAACTTAATTAGGGTACTCCTAAGGCTTAGGAAGAGCCACACTCAAGGGGTCAAAGAGCTGCATGTGGCTCACGAGCCACAGTTTGCCGACCACGGGGTTAGGGCAACAGTTTTTATGTTTAATTTCCTGTATATACATGAGTTCTCATTTAACCTTTATAAAGGATACATTTTGACAAAAACCAATTGCTTGTCTGGCATTTTCTTTTTCAATACCGTAAGAAATGACTTAGAAAGGATCAAAGCTGACCTCTTATAACAATTATTCTAAAACTGAGTATGTAGATTGAATATTTCCTCTTTTTTCATATATTTTAAAACCTTCTTCTGTGATAAATTACATTGAAATCAAAGTTTAAAAATCACAAAATCTGTAGAACATCTTAAAAATTCTAGGAAGAAATAAAGAAGAGTAAAGAGTGATAAAACAGGCATGCAAAAATTTAAGAGTTTGTTTTTAAACTTGGGCCTTTTAATGAGATTGTATAATGTGGACATAGAGTAAATTGTGCACTACTGAAACCAAACACTGGGACTGTTGATTGTATTAGTTATATGAAATATTTAATTTTCTGAAAGTGTGTCTTAAAATTGTCAAATTTGCTAATTGTCTTGAAATTTTCTCACATTATGTCCATTTAGTATTCCTTTCCTATTTTGGTAGTCACTGCTTTTATGTTATTCCATTTCTGTCTCTCAGCCTCTCACAGCCTGCAAAACCCATCTATCCATCATCAAATTTCTTACTTTGCCCTGCTGTAGATCTAGCTCTCTAAATTCTTTTTCCATTAAAATGCCTGGTGCATACCATATTTCAAAGTTTTTGAGCTGCTAAATTAGAAAATAATCTGATATGTTAAATTAATCTATTTTTAAAGTACTATGTGTTATTTCTAGACATTTTTGCTTACTGCCAGTGGGCTGTTGGAGACATTAGGGGGAAAAAATAAGTGAGGGGTGGAATATTCACTCTTTGACAGGTCACTGGAGAATATCTTTTTAACCTAAGAGACTGTCCTGAAATTATTCAGAGTTTTGTAGAGTTTGAGTCAGACTATGTTGATTTAACTGAGTTAGATAAATATTGAGCACCTACTGTCAGGGCCTAAGTGAAGGCTAGATAACATCAGAGTAAACAACTTAAGATCTTGCCAGCAAGATGCTCTGAATCTAGAAGAGGAGACACATACGTAACTAGATTCAGCATGCACTGAATGCTTTGATAGGGACATTAGACAAACTATTAAGGACTGTTGGCAAACCATTTCTCTGCCAGTTCCAATATACTCTGAGTCTCTAACTATATTTCAGCAATCTGTTTATAACTTATCTTTTTCTAAATCATATGTGAAATTTAATAGTGAAAATGTATATCACAAATGTCAGTTAGAGTTCTTGTCCTAAAGAGAGAATAAATTATTAGTTCCTTTAGATCGTTTAGCTATACCTGAAATTAGCCAAACTACAAAATTTGAGGGCATAGTTCCAAGACTGCTCTCACTTTGGACACCAACTGAAAGGTTTGGGGGGTTTCCCAAAGCACTCTCAGGTTTTTTAAGGCTTATACTCAAAGATCTCACTGAAAGTTTTTATAATTACAGTTAAGTTGTATTAAAGGGACAGGGTACATATTAAAATAAACTAAAGGAAGTGATACACAGGGCAGAGTCTTGGAGGGCTCTAAATGTGGAGCTTCTATTTTCCTGTCTTTGGGAAGTCAAGACACATTATCTTCCAGTGTTCAAGTGTGGGACTGATATGTGCTCTTGGATTTCATTACCTAGGCATGATTGATTGATTGCCATGTATACTCTGTCTCCAGTTGACTGATACCAATGACCCAGGGTCCCCCA
The DNA here is from genome assembly GCF_028538775.1 of Myotis yumanensis. Classification (NCBI taxonomy): domain Eukaryota; kingdom Metazoa; phylum Chordata; class Mammalia; order Chiroptera; family Vespertilionidae; genus Myotis; species Myotis yumanensis. The sequence goes on from NW_027223757.1 coordinate 56,045,236, forward strand.
ACCCAAATCACATGGCTAATTTTCTGGCATAGCCAGCCCCCACCCTGTGACTATTAGTTATGGTCCCTAGGCAACTAGGTAAAGTGGTTAGGCCCTATCCAAAATAGTTGAATGCGCGTGAATCATGTCACCAGAGTCCATGCAAACAATAGACAAAAATATGAGGCAAACACAAAAAGAAAAATAGGTCTAAATTTTAATGTCAAGTAGAATTCAAACTCAGATCAGATTATGGGTTTGATTATTCAAGTTTCAGAAAACATAGTTCCTGTGCTCTAGAAACTGTTCCAGAACATATTAAAATTGATAGCTTCACATTTCATTATAAGCTTGATTTCCAAATCTGGTAAAAATAGTACATAACAATTAGTCTTATGTTTATCCATGTTCCCAGCTTCATTGTTTACTAATTGTATGATCTTGAAAAAGTGACTTAACTTTTTTTGTTTTTAATATTATTTTATTGATTTTCAGAGAGGAAGGGAGAGGGAGAGATAGAAACATCAATGATGAGAGTCATTGATTGACTGCCTCCTGCATGCCCCCTACTGGGGATTGAGCCCGCAACCCGGGCATGTGCCCTGACTGGGAATCAAACCCAGGACCCTTCAGTCTGCAGGCCAACGCTCAATCCACTGAGCCAAACCAGCTAGGACATGACTTAACTTTTATGTGCTTCAGTTTCCTCATGCAAAATGAGTACCTATCTTATAGAGTTGTCATGATTTAATATACTTAAGAGTCTTTAGAATTGTGACTGGCATTTTGCAAGTACTTAGTAATGTTAATTTACATTAATGTAGATCAGAAACCAAAATCTTTCATAAAATATTGCTAAATTAAATATTGTTAATATATTTAAATACATTTATAATTCTTACTGATTTTTAGAGAGAGGGAAGGAGGGGGTAGAGGAAGGAGAGAGAGAGAGAAAGAAAGAGAGAAACAGATGTAAGAGAGAAACATCGGTCTTTTGCCTCCCGCATGTGCCCTGATCAGGGATTGAACCCGAAACTGGGGTATGTGCTCTGACCAGGAATCAAACTTGTCACCTTCTGATGTACGGGATGACACTCCAACCAACAAAGCTACCCCGTCAGGGTGCACAGTTACTCTTTGTTTATGATACCATTGCTCCAGTTCTTATCTTTTCTGATTCTGGTTGTATGTTTAGTCTGACTTTTAGTTCATGTGAACATTGTATCTCGATCTAGAATCGTCATTGGAACTTGAACTCAGGTTGAAGCCTCTTCCCATTTAGAAGGTTTCCCCTTGTGTTCTAGAAAGCGCTCTTCATCTGTGGCATGAGCCAGCTGTCAGAAGATGAACTAAAGAAAACCCTTATAGGTTTTCTGTCATACCTATCTGCCATGTATCTTTCAGCCCTTGTACAGAAGCTAGCATTGGCACTAGAATGTGGCCGGCATTCATTTTCTATTGCTAACATAGCAATTTATTAACAACTTGGTGGTTTAAAACAACACAAATATACACAAGTCTCAAAAGGCCAGATCATAAAAGGTGCCAGCAGGGCCGCATTCCATATCCTTGCCTTTTCCAGCTTCTACAGACTCATTCCTTTGTTCGTGTTCCCCTTGATCCATGCTCAAAGCCAGCAGTGCAGTATCTCTCTGACCTGCTTCCGAGTCACATTTCTTTCTCAGACCAGGGCCAGGATAGGCTTTCACTTTCAAAGACTCACCCTTAATCACCTCTGCAAAGTTTCTTCTGCCAAATAAGGTAACATACTTAAAAGTTTGGGGAGAGAGAGGGTCATTATCTGCCTACCACATGGTCCCAATTAGAGTGTCATCATTTCTCTCTCAGGTTGCCTTAAGTTCTAGCCTTTATATTTCCATGTTATGGGGATTACTTGCCACTTCTGACAAGTGATCCTGCATTGGAATGAGTACTAATCATTTCTCTATTGTCTGAGACACTACACCAATGCCTTGGGAAAGAGAATAGGGACTTTCTTCAGTTTGATTTTATATGCATTATAACTATGAAATTTCTTGCAGTTTGTGATAGATTTTAGAAATACCCATTATATAAACTAGAATAGAAAACAGAATTACATAAGACGGAAATGAACCTTTGGGGAGGTATAATAATCTTATTTTTAACTTAATAAGTTTGAAATGAGTGTCCTCAATATGTGTTCTATGGACCAATCATTTCAGAATTACCAAGGGCATGTGTTAAGATTGCCCAACCCTGACCCCCACTCCAGACTTACTGAATCACAGTCAAACTTAACCATTTTTATTTTTACTGCTTTTTAACTTTTGTGCCCAGCTTATGTGCATGCTGACATTTTAATTATTGTTTTAGAATGTTGGCAGTTTGCTTAATGTTACTGATGTGAGTGAAAATTACATATTATTTCTTTATCGAATCTTGTTTTTTCATTTGAAAATAATGCGGTCATAGCACCAAAAAAATGATCATCTATATATTATAAATAAAATTTAAAAATAAATGCTAAAGTGGGGAATAGTCATAACATGGCAGATAAAAGTTTATATGTTCTCAGTATCAGAGAGAACATTTTAAAGTCAATAAGACTTAATTATCATGAAAAATTAAAAACACTAAATATTGACAGAAACATTATCAAAATTGGGTAATTTTGCTTTTTGTAGATTTTTTTTTCAGTTAAGTCTCCAAGAGCACTCGTTATTCAAGCCTTAATTATCATGAAAAATTAAAAACACTAAATAAATATTGACAGTAAATATTTGGGAGAATTTTATAACTTCCTGATTTAATGTAAAAGCTTTTTCTTGTTCATAAATCTTCAATTTGACTCTCCATTGTAGTTATATATACTTTCATTATTAGCAATGGAAAGAATGAGCGAAAAGAGCAGGGAAACATGTGACATCTTTTCTCAATTGTGTTCTTCTAATTCACATTTTAGAAGTCCAAATACATCCCAGACATGGAGAAGGGGTTTCACTTCTGGCAGGCATTAGAAGCTCACTGGCAAGCCAGCCTCAGCTGTTCAGAAGCCTGCCAGTAGATTGTTTAAAGTTTGTAGGCCTCGAGGAGCAGCTGGGCTTTACAACAGCACTCAATTTCAGATTTTACATTTCATCTGAAATACATTTATATGATTAAGTATGTTAACTTCCAGCTAGCCAGAAAGCCTTAACTCGTTGTTGTGCAGTACGTTATATGTAGGATGACCACATACTGTATTAGCCAAACCAAGACACTTTCACAATGAAAGAGGACACTATTAATAATTACACTAGGACAGCAGGTGTGAACCAGGCTATCGTTTCTGTTGGCTTGAAGCAAATCCCTACTCAGATTATTTAAGTGGCTCAACCTACAGAACAACATCACCGCACCTACTAAAACATATCATTTATCTATAACAGACCACCTCTAAACTTAGTGACTTAAAACAATTACAATTTTATTAATGTTCATGATTTGTTGGGATGGGCAGGAAGGCTAAGAGGCATGGGACAGCTTGCCCTTCACCATGTAGATTCTCCTTCACAAATTGTTCATATTCCACATGTAAAAATATGCTCATCTTCATCTTAGGTTTCCAAAAGTTTCATCCCAATAACAACAGTAGGCCCAGACTTCAGGATCCTGTCCTCTGATCTAAATCAGGTCTAGGTACAAATAAAGCTTCTTGTGTTTGGGTCCTTTTTGTGGGTCCTCTTATCTGTTCCCACATATTAAACTAAGTATGATGGAGCAGGGTCAGAATAATCACCATCAACATTCCCATTCAAAATGGGAGGAATAGGAATTATATGGCTCTAAATGGTTCATAGAAATTTTGAATTCCCATTGGACATATGTTGTCAGGCCGCCTACAGGGGGCCGGGGGGCAATGTTTTTGAAAAGGGCCTAGTTCTCTTATGCTTCTGGCTCTGCTCTCTGGACTCTTGCTCTGTCCACAGTATTACAGTTAAATAGCTTTCTCAGCCTGGTTTCTTCTTGTGGAACGTTGGGGACCAAGTGAAGTTTCATTTGGAAGTGTTCTAATTAATCCAGCACCCTTAGAATTTTTTAAAAATTTTTCTATGTATCAGATTATAGTCTATTACATAAAGGCCTCACTCACAAGTCTTTTCAAAACAGACCTTCCCCCTAAATTGGTAGCGTATCAGAGAGCTCTGGGACTAGTTCCTTTTATCTAGACAAGATGGTCTATTGGACTCCAGTTTAACTCATTTAGATATATTTTTTAAAAGTTGTTACAACCACACATTTCAGTTGATCTTTGACTACAGGTCTTATTTCACTTTTGAAATCTTTTACAAGCAAGCCTTAGTCTTGTATCCTCTGTGTTTTCTTTAATTTTGCTCACATACCGAACATTTTCTTCTTTAGCTCATCCTGTATTAACTTTATCTTACATCTATGAAGCCAGTTTACAGGGCTTACACATGTTTTGTTAAATATGTCCCTTTGGATTTTATGCTTTGGAATTCTATTATAAATGAGTTGTGTATTTTATTTCATTTTCAGTTGTTCATTGGTAGTGTATAGCGATGCATTTGATTTGTGTATATTAATGTTATATTCTGTGATCATGTTAAATTCACATAGTTTTTCTAGTGGATATTTTTTGTAGATTCCTTAGTATTTTCCATGTACATGATCATGTGTATACAAATAAAAATGATTTACTTCTTCCTTTCCAATCTGTATTCCTGTTTGTTTTGTTTTTTTTCTTTTGCTTGCCTTATTGTAATGGCTAGGATCTTCAGTATACTATAGTGTTGAATAGAAGTGGTGAGAGTAAATATCTTTGTCTAGTTTCCAATTTTATTTATTTATTTTTAAATATATTTTTATTGATTTCAGAGAGGAAGGGAGAGGGAGAGAGAGATAGAAACATCAGTGATGAGAATCATTGATCAGCTGCCTCCTGCATGCCCCCTACTGGGGATTGAGCCTGCAACCCAGGCATGTGCCCTTGACCGGAACCTTTCAGTCCACAGGCCAATGCTCTGTCCACTGAACCGAACCAGCTAGGGCTAGTTTCCAATTTTAGGGAAATAGCACTAAATCTTTTTCTGTTAAATATGTTGTTAACTTGGGTTTTTTTATAGATGACTTTTATTAGGTTTAGGAAGTTTCTTACTGTTCCTAGTTTATTGGGAACTTGTTGTGAACAGATATTACCATATGTAAATTATACCTCAATTAAAAACTTATTTAATAAAAACAAAAATATTACATACACTAAAACGTGAACAGAGTAACGTTGGCTCACATCAGTTGTTTTGGCTGAAGGGTCACAGGTTCGATTCAGGCCAAGGGCACATGCCTGGGTTGTGGGCTTGATCCCCAGTAGGGGGCGTGCATGAGGCAGACGATCAGCGATTCTCTCTCATCATTGATGTTTCTATCTCTCTATCCCTCTCCCTTCCTCTCTAAAATCAATAAAAATATTTTTTAAAAACTGTGTAAAGTTTAAGAAAAACTTTAGTCATGGCTAAAAGATTATTTTTAATATTAGTCAACTATAATATTAAAGGTATAATCAAAATGTTTGTTAAATATTTTGCTTTCAGAAACAAAGAGAAAGGAAAGGAATTGTTAACTTCCCTTTTTTTAAGCTCATTTAATACTCAGAACTCATATTTTTCTATGTGATAAAACTCTGCCTGTAAAATCTGAACTGAGCTTTTCTAGTTAGCACCACTGAGAAATTTTCATTCCTTTTATTCCCCCCAGAATAAGGCACAATGTTTTTTAATGTTTAGTAATTATTTTTCTTATTTGGCATATAAATACTATAGATATAGTCTATTTAACACTAAATATTGACTCTGTAGGTTGCTTCTTAATCAGTTTTACAATATTTTATTTCCATTTCTATTCTTTTTATATAAGTAAGGAAACTGAGGCTTAGAACAAGTATATGACTTGCCTTTAGTTATTTTTATATCTCTGGTAACTTTTTTAAAATAGGAGTTACTTAAAGATCCGCTGTACATTGGACTCCGGCAGAGAAGAGTGAGAGGTCCTGAATATGATGCTTTTTTGGATGAATTCATGGTGGCAGTTTCTTCCAAGTATGTATAGTATTTATTTTACCTATATTTGAGTTGAATTTGAAAAATTTAAAGGTAACCTAACATAATGAAGTATAAAAATGTCCAAGTTTTGTGCTATATGTTCAATAATTGAAAGCAATTTGAATAAAATACATATACATATATACTCATAGCAATTAGTGGCCAAGTGATATCTTCATGTATTTATCCCCTAAAAGGTTGTCTTTGTTGCTATTCCTAAAGAAACTTTTCTCTTATGATTATTGGCAGTCTGTACTATACTTCTGGCTGCTAATAAATCTGATCTTTGATTATCTTTTTGGATGAATCTGACCCATTTGTGGGGGGAAAAGCAGAGGAAGAAGTGTGAGTTAGCGCAATGCACAAGGTCCAGAATGGAGCAAGGACCAGGACACCCACTCACAATCTGTGAATCTCTGATTAAAAATAAGGTATTCAATTAAAGTACAGTACTATATTTTACCTAGTCTAGGTAGTATTTAACTGTGGGCCTAGTGCTACTGTAAAATTTTTCAGTTTTTTTCTTTCAAAGAAGAAACTTCTGCCATAAGTTAGTAATATATTCTAGGAGAATTTTGTCTCACTAACAGTCATCCCATTTGTTACTGTATAGCCACAGAAACCATGTACTGTTTAAACACATGTATGTTGCCTTGGTTTTTCATGGAAATAAACATCACTAGAATCAACTCTAAATGGAGACATCCTTCTGGTTTCTTTTTATTATAAGGTTTAATTTTAAGAAGTTGAATCCAATAGCAAAAAGTACTTCCACCAGCTTGCACAATATTTAGAATAAATGGAATCTTTCATTACCCAAGGTTTAAATGCAGAGTATAGTTGCCAATTAGCATGGACTACTTTTTAAAAACCCATGCCTGATTTATTGTTATTACTTATTAACTTAATTAAACTGTACTTATTCATAGAAGTAGTTGAGAAATTCCACAGTTTAAGTTCAAGATTGCTTAATACAGTTAAATGTTAGTAGTTTTTCCTATTTAATTTTAAATGTTTTACCCTAAAACTTATGTAAGCTTTTGAAATTATAACTTTTCAGGTAGCAACATTAATCAAGAAATTATATAGAGAATACCATGAGACTATATAAAAGGAGAATGAAATTCTCTGTGTATTTGTTTTTATTGTCTATTTGTGTAAACCAGGGGTGGGGAATGTCTGACCTATGGGCCATTTACGGCCTGAGAAAGCATTTGGTCTGGCCCTGCCAAGGCATTAGGAGTGAGTTAGTTAAGTGCTTGACCAAATATAGCAGGCTAAGTTTTAAGTTGATAATTTTGTATGGCCTGTGGATGATGTCACAACTATCCAAAGGCCCTTGGCAGAAGAAAGGTTCCCCAACCCTGGTATAAATGAACATGGTTTACAATTCTTTTCTTTTAGTTGCTTCTCTTTCCTAATCTTATCTTATTATATTCATTAATTCTGATTGCATTAATTCAAAATTCCTTTAAAGTGCTTGTAAATTTTTTATACTGGTTTTATTCTTTTTGTATGAGTCTTATTGAAATGTATTATTCTGTGTGCCCTATTTTTCTTAATAGAATGTAAATTGTTTCAGAAAAATAACTTCATTGCAAGAGATTACTTTTTATCTATCATACATCATACTGTAGCACATAGTGGGTATAAAGTAACTACGTTGATAGTATTACTTAAACATTGAATGCAACCTTAATGAAACCACAGTGCCATACATCTGAAGCAAAGGTGGTTCTCAAATGAAAACTAGAGAAACACACAACTTTCCAAATAAAGTGGCTCTGCTTGTAGTAAACTAAATATTTGAGTTTTAAATATATACATTTATGTGTTAGAATTGATCTTTTCTCTAAAGAAGAAAAGTATTTTAGTAAATTACTATTGCAACCATTATTACCTATCATTTTCTTTTTGAATCAGCAAACAATGAGATAAGAGGAATTCCTTAAGATTTTATGAGTTTTAAAGCTAAATTATATTTATTAAAGATAATAATTACCTTTGACAGTGACCTATATACCATGCTTCTTGTATGTGTGTGTTCTTTGCCTATTCTCTTGACTTTCATTTAGCAAGGTGAAGCCCAGTTCCTTAAAAACTTGTTTCTTAATTGTTTTCCATCTATATGTATCATATATAATAAGTTAGAAAATAAGAATGAATATATCTGCTCATTAGTAATATTAAAAAAGGAAACTCAATATGAACTTATTTCATTATATCCAGAAATTAATCTAAAAACAAAAGCAAAAAACACCAGTAGCAATGTCTTGTGTGTCAAAATAAGGTCCTTTGTTCAAATTATTTTTCTTGCCCTCCTTAATTTATGTGCATTTATAAACAAAGATGAAAAAGGCATGCACATATGAAAGTAGTTTAATTCTTATTTTTAAAGACTATCAGTGTGGTTGATTTGATGGGAAAATAGTATAACGATATTTGAATGAGATATATATTATTTTATCATTGGAGATTAAAGATGAAAGTAAAAAAGGATATTAGAAAGTTGGTTGAGGGTAAGTTCAGAAATTTAAGGGGACTTTTTTCAATTCAGCATCCCTTATAAAGACATTCTCTAGGAAATGTGAGATCTAATTTGCAATTAATATCATATCTTGACCTATCCTTATTGTTGACGATCACTACCTTTCAGATAGTAAAGGTGGGAGTCCTTATAGTGGCCCCTCACGACCTCTGATGCACTCGGCTGCAGCCACACTCTCCGCACTTTGCTGTCAATGAACTCTTAAAGCATGTTTCCATCTCAGAGTATTTGCTCTCGCTCTTCCCTGTCTGAAATATTCTACCCCAAGAAATCTACTTGGTTAATGACCTAATTGTTGTCAGTACTTGTTGAAATCTCACCTTCTTCTGAGGCTTACTAGTATCCAGATTCTCCATATAATACTGAAATCTGCCCCTTCTCCCCATGCCTGGCTCTCCTGGTACTCTTGCTTTGCTGTACTTTTCTTATTTTATAATTTTATATAATTTATTCATTTATTACATGTTTTGCTTACTGTGTGTCTCTGATAATAGAATATCTATTTCCTCAAGGACAGGAATCTAGCTTGTTCATTTTATGAACAAGTTTCTATGTCAATTCCTGGCACAAAATACATAGATATGCAATATATATTTGTTAAACTGGATTGAGCTACTCCAATGGAGGCCACACAAGAGAATGTGAGTGGATTGGCAACAATCTTTCACCAAACTAGAAAATTAAAGTTTAAATATATCCTACATTTGCTGAGTTACTACCATCATTTTCATGTAGAAAGTAGGAAAATAGGGATGTGGTGAGGGTGAATACCTGATTTCCCCAAGTCTAACAACAAACAGATTATCCCTTGAGGGCTAGAGGTTCTGAAGTCAGTATGTTACATAAAGTAATCAAACTACATTTAATAGAGGTCGGCAGTAAATATTTTCTGAGCTGATAGATTTCAAAGTCCCATTATTTAAAGCTGTAACAAAATTTATATAAAATTTGCCACAATCAGGACATAAGAACAGAATAATCATTCATATTGCCAAGATGATCATATTCTGGCCAGCTTAGTTTTCCATCATTTGACTGTTATTTTTATTTCACAAATTATAAAACAAGCCAAAACTGACACAGCATGTAATGATTTTGATTTAACCATAATGTAGTGATTAATTCTTAAGACTTTGTTGTGGCATCCACAGATGGTGACCCAATTTTTTTTTTTTTTTTACATCTTCAGTCAAAATAAAACCACATTCTACAGTATAGATGGCAAAGACTGCCACATATATGAATAAAAACAAAATAAGCAATTGTTATTATTCTTAACCAATATGGTTAGATTTGGATATGTAAAAATTATAATGGTGAAAAGGCTGTCTTACTGAGCATATATTAGAGTGGTGTTGCCTGGATAGGTTTGTAGTCCATTTCTACCGAGGCCTTATAGAATGACGTTTCTTACTTCATGGAGTTCACCATGGTTTGGGATTTGACCCTCAGTTTGGGAAGTTCAGAACCATGATTTTGTCAGTGTACAAGGCCCATGTCTCAGGGACATGTGATAAGCAAAACCTGGGCTTTGAAATCAACCTTTGGTTCCATCAGCTACTACATTTGCAACCTTGGGAAAGTTGCTTACCTCTCCAGAAAAAAAGTGAAAAATAATAATAGCACCTACTTCATAGGGTTGTTGTGATGATTGAGATTAAACATTAAAAAACAAAATTACTTTTGTTAAGTGATACAAATAGTAAGTACAATTTTTTCCCAAGGGAGGATGATGAGGGCCAATTTAATTAAAAGTTATAGGTTGGCAAATTTGCATTAATGTTAGAGAGAACACTTAATAGTTGGAATTGTTCAGAAATAAAATAATGTATATGAAAGTACTCATGCCCTGGCCAGGTGGCTCAGTTGGTTAGAGCATTGTTCCATACACCAAAAGGCTGTGGGTTCGATTCCCAGTCAGGGCACATACCTAGGTTTCGGGTTCAATCCCTGGTCAAGGAGAGGCAACAGATTGCTGTTTCTCTCTCTCCCCCTTCTTGTCTCTCTAAAATCAATAAAAATATATCCTCAGGTGAGGATTGTTATATATATGTATATACGTATAGAAGTATTTACCACAACGCTTTTCAGTAAAAATTACTCAGTAGTTGTTATTTTTGGCTGTTGTAAATACTATTTGTTACCTCTCTGTCACTTTAAGTACATGGGCAGATACATTTAATATAAACATAATGTATACATTATACAATATAAATATATAATGTAATATAAATATAAACATAAACATACAGGTTTCTGCCTTAAGTGGAAGTATTTATTAGAATTAAGCATTTTCTAAAGTGTTCTAACTTTAGGGTTCTATTAAAGTACTAAAGAATCTGTATTTTGTTTAAACATTCAGGGCTGAGCTGTATCAAAAAATTTAGTGATTCATTTATAATTGGGATCATTATGAGTCAGTTGAAAATGTTTGATCATCACATGATATAATTATACTTGACCCAGAGGAATATATTTCTCATTCAACATTTTAAATTACTTTGTTTTTCCTTGTTTTGCCCAAAGTTTTTTTCATCAGGAGCTAAAGGTGATTAATTCAAAAGAAAAATTTTTAGGAAAACTTTTTATTTGCCTTGTATTACATTTCCTATGCTTCATATTCATTGTAAGTCAGCTTCAAGTCAAGTTGATGACAAGAATTATTTCCTCAATAAAAGATGATACAAAGATACTGAAAACTATTGAATTAACTTGCAAAGATTAAAAAGGAGACTTGGGCTTATATAAGCCAAATATGCAAATCAACTAGTCCACTTCTTCACTGTTTCTCTTTCTTTAAAAATCATCTGTAACAGTGTCATCTGATTATATCCCAAAGCAGAAATTGAAATACTTTTTTCTTCTTGAGTATCTGCTATAATTCCCCAATGTTTTTCTGTGCATTTGTCTTAAGAACAGATTCATTGCTAAATCCATGCAGACAGTTCCTCTGTTGTGTCCTTGATCTATACTCTTGACTCCATTTCCATAACCATAACCCAACGAGGACTTTACCACTTTATATCTTTATCACCATAAAGAACCTTTCAGTAATTTCTAGTTTCTTTTGTATCCTAACAGTAAGTCTTCAAGAGCTTACTTTTCCCCCTTTATTAACTGTTTTCACCTTTTACTTATAAATCCCTTCTGATCTGGCCCTTGCACTTTGCCTGTTTCTTGTCACCCTTCTCCTCTCCATGAATCCTTTATATAGTGGCCCCCCCCTTATCTGCAATTTCATTTTGCAGATTAGGGGAGGACTCTTATATCTGCCCCCTTATCTAATGTGAACTAGAGAAGCACAATTTTCCAAATAAAGTCCAAAAATATTAAATGGAAACTTTTTTGGTAGACATAAACAACTCATAAATTTTAAATATTGTGCAGTTCTGAGTAGTATGAGGAAATCGCATGCCATCCCTCTTCATCTTGCCTGGGATGTGAACCATCCCTTTGTCCAGCGTCTCCACACTGTATATGCTCCCTGCTCATTACTTTATGCACTGCCAGTCACATAAAAGTGTAGCACGTACAGTTATGTGCAGTACATAATACTTGATAATCAACAACTATTACTGGTTTATGTAGTTATTATACTATACTTTAATTGTTTTTTAGAGTGTACTCTGTCTACTTATTAAAAAGTTTTCTGTAAAACAGGATGCTGTGTTATACCAGCAGTAGCTTCAGACATCTCGTGCTTACTGAGTCTCTGAATTGCATCATTTTCTGTTGTGCTTGATTTAATCCCCTGTTGTTTTGCACAGTAACATGCTGTACAAGCTTGTAATCTAAAAGAAATAGGCTATAACATATAACCTAGTTAGGCTCCACCATCTAGGTTTGTGTAAGTACACTCTATGATGTTCTTCTAAATGTTATGAAATGCAAAAGAATTTGCTTTTAAGTATACTTTTTACACATGACTGGGGACTCATAAATATCGGGTATTAAAAGGCATATTTTTTCCAACTTAGAAATGATGAGAAACTGACTCAATTTTAATGCATTGTTTGTTTTCTTGACATGTAAACATATCTGTTTAAATTTAAGAATGAATACTTGATATGCATTCAGATCTTACCATGGATTTGAATCTTCAGAAATTAAAGAATGGTTTTTACTGTTGCTATCCAGAGAGAGCAAATATTTAAAAATAAGGAATCATAATTACTTCTTATTGTGTTTATGATATATGAAAAACCACCAGATGTGTTCCATCAATATTAATAATAACAACTATCATAACAGTTGATACATTTTTTTAGGTTTTTAAAATTACAGTTTACATTCAAAATTATTTTATATTGGTTTCATGTACACAGCATAGTTGTTAGATAGTTGTATGTTTTACAAAGTGTTCCATGCCTCATATTTCCAATACTTGCCTGGCACCATATTTAGTTATTACAATACTAGAGGCCCGGTGCACAAAAATTTGTGCACTCGGGGGTGGGGGGTCCCCTCAGCCCGGCCTGTGCCCTCTCGCAGTCTGGGACCCCTTGGGGGATGACCACCTGCTGGCTTAGGCCTGCTCCCTGGGAGATTGGGCCTAAGCTGGCAATCAGACATCCCTCTGGCAGCCCGGCAGCCCTCAGGGGATGTCCACTTGCCAGCGGGGAGCAGGCCTAAGCTGCATTCGGACATCCTTAGCGCTGCTGAGGAGGCAGAAGAGGCTCCCACCACCACCGCTGTACTGGCAGCCATCAGCCTGGCTTGTGGCTGAGCAGAGCTCCCCCATGTGGGAGCGCACTGACTACCAGAGGGCAGCTCCTGCATAGAGCATCTGCCCCCTGGTGGTCAGTGTGTGTCATAGTGACCAGTCATTCCCAGTCTTTCTGCTGTTAGGGTCAGTTTGCATATTACCCTTTTACTATATAGGATAGAGGCCTGGTGTACGAGTGGGGGCCAGCTGGTTTGCCCTGAAGGGTGGCCCAGATCAGGGTGAGGGTCCTGCTTGGGTGCCTGGCCAGCCTGGGTGAGGGGCTGATGGGTGTTTGCAGCTGGCCACACCCCCTTTAGGGTGGGGTCCCCACTGGGGTGCCTGGCCAGTCTGGGTGAGGGGCTGTGGGCTGTTTTCAGGCTGGCCGGTGACTGAAGCTCCCAGCCTCTTCTTTTTTTCTTTTTCTTTTTTTTTATTCTGGGATTTATTCACGTTCTATAATTGAAATTTTGTTGCTGTCACTGGAGCTGAGAGCTGGCTCCTGTTTGCTGCAGCTCTGAGGCCACGGCCTGCTGAAAACAGGTATCTGGGGTTTGTTTAGCTTCTATAATTGAAACTTTGTTGCTTCCGGAGCTTAGAGCCGGGCCGCGGCAGGCAGGGAACCTTGGTTTCCTCCATCACTGGAGTAAGCAGGCCTCCTGCTCGCTTCAGCTGCATGGCTACTGGCCGCCATATTTATTGGCGGTTAATTTGCATATCTCACTGATTAGCCAATGGGAAGCATAGCGAAGGTACTGTCAATTACCATTTTTGTCTTTTATTAGATAGGATTATTGACTTCCAGAGGCCCAGTGCACAAATTCGTTCACAGGTAGGGTCCCTTGGCCTGGCCGGTGATTGGGGTGGGTCAGGGGCCATGGAAGGTTGGCCAGCCACCCCAGTGGAGGTCATTGGGGCTGGTTGGCTGGGGGGAGGGGCCATGGGAGGTTAGCTTTGGGAGCACACTGACCACCAAGGGGCAGCTCCTGCATTGAGCGTCTGCCCCCTGGTAGTCAGTACGCATTATAGCGACCGGTCGTTAGGTCGTTCGGTCATTTGGTCACTTAGGCTTTTATATATAGAAATATTTCCTATCCTGTACTTTACATCCCCATGACTGTTTTGTAACTACTAACCTCTACTTTTCAATCCCTTCACCTTTTTCACTCACTCCCACAGCTAATGCATTTTTATGGTATATACCAAGCTGTGTTCTAATTTACATACTTTAAATCCTCAAAAATGGTTTTATGACATTCTTACAATTAGTTATCCCCATTTTTCAGATAAGAAACAGAGGCACAGAGAGATTACGGACTTTTCTATAGCTACTCAACTAGAAAGTGACAGGGCTGAGATTCAACGTCAGTCTGGCTCCAGAGCCCACACGCTGACTTATTACGTTGCATTCCTGTCTGATTTAAAGCAATGCTATCCAAATGTGTCCGTGCAAATAATGTGGCATGTGCAGCACAGTCTGTGTTCAGACCACTTACAAATGCAGCTGTCGCTATCAGGGTGAAAATAGAAATGCCAATAGCTGTAAGCTTCTGGCTGGATTTTACACATGTAGCCATGACGATAAACCCTACCTAATAACTGTGAGAAGGAAGCTATGGAAAATTAGGTGATTTGTTTGAAAACTATGCATTTTCCTCTTTCTCTAAACATTTTAACTTCCCTAAACAAATAAAACAGTTTGAAGATATTTTCTGGTACTTGAATTATAAGGAAATAGGAAATGTGCGTGAATTCAACAGAAGTTTCATTCAATGTGCATTCCAAATCTTGCTCTTTCTTGTCCACTTCAAATACACTTCAGGTTCTTTGCCCTGCTGTTGTCTTAACCCTCGGGCATTTCTCTTTCCCTTTCCCCTCCCTCCTTTAGGTCTCTACTCGAAATTGCACCCTTCATACTGGCTGGCTTTCTCTACACTACTTATCACCATAGAACATGTTGTATAATTTACTTATTTATTATCTGTCTTAAATAAATACAGTATGAATCCAATGAAGGCAAGGATATTTTTTTTTTTCTGTTTGGTTCACTGCTCTACCCCTAGAGCCTGACTCCTAGGAAATACTCAGTAAATATTTGTTGGATTCATTCAGTTTGTATCTGGTTTCAAAGTATTTTACATTAAGATGTTTTACATTTGAACTTAAAGCTGGGAGTTAACGAGAATAAAGCTTTTGTGCTTTTTGTTTCAGGTGAAAGGACAAAACAGAAAAAAAACAAGTCTCTTGGTTTTGACTGTCTCTAGCACATAATAAGTTTTCAATGACTGTTAAATGTATATTATACTCTTGTGGTTAAGGTTGTTGTGTTAGTTTTATAATATACTGTACTCCCATGTACTTTTTTCATTCTTAGAATTCTGATGTTAAGAAAAGACAGAACAAGCAAATATATAATGCCATATGTAGGAAAAGAGCATGCTATACAGCCTAGACAGGTCTTAATGTGAATGTGGGTTCACAGTCATACCAATATTTTTTTAGCTAAGTTAAACTTTTTTTCTGGATAAGCTGTATTGACATATTGGAAAACAAATAAATAATAGTGAGGATAAAGGAAAAAAAAATCCAAACGTTCTTGACTCATGTATAGTAAGAGAAATTAACTATCCCTATATATAGTAGAGTTGTCCCCGCTCATACAAATGATTTCTATAAACTTAGTCAAAGATAGTACTTAGAGTACCTTGGATTATTTATTTACTCAGCAAACACATTGAGCACCTATATGTATCAGGCATTCATTTTGTTAAATGCTTTTAAGGAACTCAGTATTGTTGGGGAGAGAGATAAATAAACAGACATTTTCAGTAAGCCCTTCAGTGGAAATGAGTTTAAGGTATGTAAGAATATAAGAAACAGTGTATCTAATAAGTAACCTGGGGAAGATGAGTTGTCAGAGAAGACTTACCTAGCTTGTCTCTTCTGACTTTTACAAAAAGAATAGTTTAGTATTAACTGTTCTTTTTAGGTGCCAAACCATATGAAATTAAAATTAGGAGCAGATTTTGCTCATTTCAGCCATTTGAGTTCACTATCATGTCTTGATATTTTGAAAAGTTGTATTAAATTCCTATGAAATTGTTTTTAATCATGGGGTAAGGCTGCCTAAATCTGCATACATATCTGGAAAACTTTTAAAATATTTTTTCACAAGTGAGACAAGTGAGTGTTTTATATTTAAAGACTTAGACACCTGGTCGAAACACCTGGTAATATGCCAGATGTAAGATGTTTCCCAGGCATACTTGTAATACTTCTGTAAAGTTAGATTTCAGAAATGCAGACCAATATAGAAGACTTAATTTTATTTGTGAGATGGGTATTATAGCAAGTTGACAAATAATATTTAGGAAATATTATTTGTTACTTCTCACCAGGTATTAAATATTTCTTTTTTTAAAACATCAATTCATTTAAGAAATAATGAATACTTGCTATGTGCCAGGTATTGTTCGGGGCACTGGAGATATATATTGCTAGTATTATCAGATGCACCTGCACAGAGTTGTTATAATCAACTAGTACCCAATGCATGTGTTCATGGTGAGGCCAGGGTTATAGAAATTTTGTCACACTTCCACATGTTTAGACAGTGGGTTATTGGGTCAATTATTTCACTTTTATGGGCAGTGTTTTTTATTTGTTTAATTTATTCACCATCTTCCCAAAACATGTGCAGCAAAAAGAACTATTGGAGGAGCCAAAACTTGGAATACACAGAGTTCTAAAAGACACAGTATCTAACAGATACTGTAAATAAAGGAAAGCCAAGAAGTTATCCCATATAATAAAACGGTAATATGCAAATTGACCCTAACGGCAGAACGACCAGGATTGACCAGTTGCTATGATGGGCACTGACCACCAGGGGACAGACACTCAACGCAGGAGCTGCCTCCTGGTGGTCAGTGCGCATCCACAGGGGGAGCGCTGCTCAGCCAGATGCCAGCTCATGGCTGGCTAGTGTAGCAGCAGTGGCAGCACTAAGGATGTCCGACTAACGGCTTAGGCCCACTCCCCGTGGGGAGTATGCCTAAGCTGTTAGTCGGACATCCCCTGAGGGCTCCCGGGCTGCCAGAGGGATGTCTGACTGCCAGGGAGTGGGTCTAAGCTGGCAGGTGGGCCTCCTCTAGGGGTCCCAGACTGTGAGAGGGCACAGGCTGGACTGAGGGCCCCTCCGCCCCGCCTGAGTGCATGAATTTTTGTGCACTGAGCCTCTAGCCTAGTATAAAAAGAAAGAGATGGGGGGAGCTAGTAAAGGGTAAAGGAGGTCAACAGGCAGAACTTTTTTGCAAGGCAGGTCTGGTGACAAATCCCTTCAATTTTTGGTTGTCTGAGAAAGTATCTCTCCTTCACTTCTGAAAGATAATTTCACTGGCTACAGAATTCTAGGTTGGTTTTTTTCTTTTAATACTTATAATATTTCAATTTAGTTTCTTCTTGGTGTAATCCTTAATCTTTTCCCTGTGTAGATAAGGTGTGTGTTTTTTTTCTGGATTCTTTCAAATCAATGCCTTTGATTTTCTACATTTTGATTATGATATACCTAATTATAGATTTTTTTTGGTATTTATCCTGTTGGTGTTTTTTGAGTTTCTTGGATATGTAGTTTTGTGTCTATCATTAATCTTAATTAATAAAAATTATTCTCCATTATTATCTCAAATATTTACTCTCCTTGTTATATCCATTGTGTGTATGTTACACTCTTTTTTTTCCCCACATGTTGCACCAAATTTTAAGACAAAGGACACTGGACATTAAGAAAGAGGTCCACCCCAGTCTTTATCATCTAGTGCAGTTACTTTTCTTCTTGTGTGTACTCTGCTAGCATATGTTACACTCTTTGTAATTGTCCCATAGTTCTTGTGTATTCTGTTCTTTTTCTCTTTGCATTTCAGGTTTGGGAATTCCTATTGACATTTCTTCAAGCTCACTAATTTTTTTCTTCTCCATGTCTAGTTTATTGATGAATCCATCAAATGCAATTTTCATTTATATATCATTTATATTACTTCATTTATATTTCTAGCATTTCTTTTTCATTCTTTCTTAGAGCTATCATCTCTTCTGTTTAATGTTACCCATATGTTCTTACATATTGTCTACTACTATTTTATCTATTAGGCCCTTTAACATATTAATCATAGTTACTTGAAATTCCTGGTCTGATTACTCCAAAAGCTCTAGCATATGTGATTCTAGTTCTGATGCTTGCATTGTCTTTTCAGACTATAGTTTTTACCCTTTAACTCCCTTGTAACTTTTTGTTGAAAGATGGACATGATGGTACAAAGTAAAAGAAACTAAGGCCTTCAGAGTGAGGGTTTTGGTTTAGCTAGCAGTTAGGCTGTGTTTACTATTTGCTATAGCTGTAGTCTTAGAGGATAATTTTCCTCAGTGTCGCTTATCTCCCCCATGTCTTTGGGATTTCCTCACAGATTTATTAAGTAGAGTTTGAGGCTAGCAGTTCTTTTAGTTGTAATCTCCTGTTATTTATTGGAGCCATGTTGAGGTAGTAATAAGATATGGGGAGAACGGAAGCATATTATAACCCTATGTTTAGGTCTCAGTCTTTTTTTTTTTTTTTTAAATATTTTATTGATTTTTTACAGAGAGGAAGGGAGAGAGATAGAGAGTTAGAAACATCGATGAGAGAGAAACATCGATCAGCTGCCTCCTGCACATCTCCTACTGGGGATGTGCCCGCAACCCAGGTACATGCCCTTGACCGGAATCGAACCTGGGACCCTTCAGTCCACAGGCCGACGCTCTATCCATTGAGCCAAACCGGTTCCGGCTAGGTCTCAGTCTTTTACTGAGCCTAAGATGGGTATTTCCCTTCCTCATTTTAAAAGTTAGAGGGAGCTGGAGTTGGGTATTTCATTTTCTCCAGTTTGAAGGGTAGAGGAGCCTTTTAAAAGGAGAATTGAGGACTCAGGGTGTATTTCAAAATGCTTACTTTTTCTATTCCTCTGCTGGAAGCATAAGAGGATTTCTCCAATCTTCCCAGTGAGAACCTGGTGAGGTTCCTGGAGGCAAAACTGTAGGTGGGTTCTCCCCAAGACTGCCCCCTCTCCCCACCTACGAGTTGTTAACTCTCTGGTTAGTCTACACTGAGCTGCCAAATATTCATCAATTATAGTTGAAAGCATTGGCACAGATATTGACTCCAGTTGCAGGAATTGCTCCTGGCCTTCTGTTCCAGGTAAGCTGTGATTCTTTGTGTTTGCCTGTGTGTCTCTTCAGTTTTGGGGGCAGCAAAATTGGATTAAGAAGATACTATTTTGAGTTTGTTCAGCTTTTTTTCTTGTTGTAATGACTGGAGTGTCCACATCCAAGCTGTTTGCATGTCATACTGGAATCCTGACCCTAGATTCAGAAGTCTGGGATGCAGATGGTAAAAGGTCCAGGAGGATAGGAAGTTTCTGGTAAACTGAGTTGGATTCTAAATCTTATTTTTGTTCTCAATTTTAGTTTGACAGCCCAAACTGTGACCTTG
This sequence comes from Myotis yumanensis, assembly GCF_028538775.1. Lineage (NCBI taxonomy): Eukaryota > Metazoa > Chordata > Mammalia > Chiroptera > Vespertilionidae > Myotis > Myotis yumanensis. Next base: position 56,065,068 of record NW_027223757.1, read on the forward strand.
CCTTATCGTGTCCTATATGAATCTTTTCTCCATGTTGCGTTACCTTAAGCCAAACCTTACCTCTGATCTTCCTTGACCTGTAATTACCCAAGACCCAGAGCTAACATACTTGTGGTGGGCATGTGAGCATTGGTTTTCAGTGTGTTTTTGCTAGTGTAGAATCATTGGTTGATTTTGATTAAAGTGGGGCTGAAATCTAGGCCTGTTAGAAGATTTATACTCAGGTTCAAAAGCCATTGAATTTCATACATTATCATCAAAGTTGTAGTAGGTAAATGGTCTGTTACTTATATATTTTGCCTCTTACAGTGAGTGAATATGAGAATGTTAATATTCTGTTTACAAAAGATAACAAATATCTAAGTGACTGGCCTTATTTTCATCATTTAATTCACAAAATATATTAAAAGTTATATTTGAGAGAATGTTAATTGCTATATTTTCTTCTAAAGGAATGCTATCATTCATCTTTTAAGTATTTCCTTGAGGTGGGGTTCATTTTATTTTAAAACTGATATATCTGTGTCTTAAGACTTAATGTGCTGTATTTCATTGTAAAAATCTTTACTTTCTTAAGTTTACTGCAGAGCTAGAGAACTATTAGCATGTAAATTATTGGTCTCTTTCCTGTTGCAGTTTGTTATTAATGATAGAACTTTTTGCAATTAATAAATTTATAAATATGTGCTTTCCATTCCTTCTTTTTAATTTAAGTATAGCACAGCAATATCATAAGAGAAATCCAAATAGAAATTTTAAAAAAGCAGGTCGTAAGCATAAAATAATTTTATATTCTCCCCCATATTTCAATGTTAGCAGAGCATTGGGAAATGCCAACTTACTGCTGGAAAGGCATCAGTAAGACAAGAGTTTCAGGAAAGAGGGAATTAATGGGACCAAACAGAGCAGTGAGTTAAGCAAGGTAAAGATGAAAACATTTCCCTTGGGAAAAAAACAAAAACTAAACAAAACAAACAAAAAAAAACCACTTTTCTTTTTCAATTATAAAAATAGGATATACTTGACATGAAAGGGTTAACAGGCACTTAACCAAATAAGGCCCCTGGGGCACACATGAGAGTACAGTTAAAAAGCCCCCATAGAATAAAGCTTAACTAAAGCAGCAGAGACAGTGTCATAAAACTTTTATAGTACATTAGATAAAGTAGGTTCTTGTCAACAGACCTAAAGTCTTTCAAAAGTTGTGTTGATTTCATCTGATTTGGCACTGCAAAATAAAAAATCTCAATCTATTAGAATAATTGAATATAAGGGAAGTCAACCTCAAAAATTTTTTAGATTATATATCCCATATTGTCTTTACATTGCTTGGTATGTGGAGAATTTGGGTGTCCCATAGCTGAAATTTTGCTTACAACCAGCATCTCTGTGAATCTGTATTCTCTTCTATTGAAAAATTTCTTCTTAACTGGGGGTTTGAAAATATAAACCTTACTATTTTTTTTCCCTGAAAACCACAGAATCCACAGAATGTTATTGTTATCAACTTGGGGGAAAAACAAAGTGACTAATACAGCTCATATGAGAAACAAGAGTGGGAACATCTTTACTGCACATATGCTTATGATTTAAGCATTGTCAACTTTCAAAAAACCAGTTACAGTCTCCCTGTGACTCAGTGATAGCCACATTCTCTCCCCCCCGCCCCCCCCCCCATTAAACTGCCATAAACCTCTTCCTCTTATGATCAGATAGAGCCACCCACAGGAAAATAAAACTTGGTGCATTCATGACTACGTCTATAAGTTTTCATTTGACATACTTTCTTTTAAAAATTTTATCCATTTTGAATTTTGTGAAACTTCGTGAATTTTATTATTTAATGTCTAGGTTTGAAAAGAGAGCTATACCAATAAATAATCTTGAGATAGGCATGTCCTTGAATTATAAGCCCATTCCTTTTTGAGATCTTTATAAATTGTATTACCAGAAAGCAAAAGATCCTTTCCTGAAATTTTGTGTGGGTTCCCTGGTTAGATTTTTTTATTTTACTTCTTTGCCTAGCCACAAACTTCTCTTTATTTGAAATTTACTTAGTTGGGTTTTTTGTTTTTTTTTTGCTTTAATGATACATATGTCTTATTTTGACATTTAAAATTCTCCCTTCAAAAAAATGACATCCTTATTCTATTTATTAGTAGAACAACAATGAACTCTTACAGGTTTTGATCTTTATTATAAACTATTTAACAACTTAGAACCTTTTTTAACCCTATGTTAAGGGTTACGTGTACAGGGTCTCTCGGTATTCTTTTCTACTCTTTCTGGGCCATGAAAAGGTATTTTCTAGTTCAATTAGAATGATAAATTCACATTTTATGCATCCTCTTCTCAGAGATGATCACTTTACAGTAAATAGTATGTTCAAGTTCTGAGAACTCAAATGCTGAGTGAAGAGACGTGTTTTGTTCTGGGTACTGGTTCTCAAAACCATTTGGGCAAGGATTCCTATTTTTGCAAAATCTCAGTTAACATTACTGTAGCACAAGTTTCTGAGAAACCCAGTCCCTCAGAGGTTTCTAATCACTAAAGGATGTAGTGATCACTTTGGCCAGAAGAAAGTGTAGTGGTTTAATAGGATATGTACTGCATAAAGATCGAGCTTTGTTTATTTTGAGGGGGTTTTAGGAAGAAGAAGGATTTTGATCATTTACCCAGAAATATGAAACCTAATCTGTTCTGGAGTTTAGTTAACAAGTACAAAAAGAAATGAAGAGTGGTAATTTATAAGTTATATTATAGTATGAAAAAAACAGATGTAGTCTGATAAGAAATATATTTTTATAGCATATATATCTTACCAAACCTAATCAGAATTTACTATGCAAATCAATTGAAGTATGAGCATTCATTTTACTGACGAAATAGTACAAATCTTCCTCGCTGCCCCTTGCCCCAGCACTGTTTTTGATGCACTATCTATGGTTTGATTTTATTTTATTTTTTTCCATTGGGTGGATTAAAGAGTGAGATATATGATCTCTTTGCACAAATGCATCAGAGGTTGTCCTCTGGGCATATATTTCATATGGGTTTTGGAACAATACAGAAGTTATTTTTCTTGCAATGGAGAATTACAGGATTTTGGAATGAGACAGAAAATATATTTCAGCAAGCTAATGGAGACTTCTATTTTTCCAGGCATCTACTTATTCCAACAGTTTATATTTGGCCAAACTCCTAGTTTTAAAACTGAAGATAGGGAATAGTATCACATTACAATAAATGTTTGACTGGGTCTTAAATACTAATTACTCTTCCAAATTCTCATTAACCTGGCCTCTGTGGACTAGAATGCAAGAAGAATGCACTAGTTACTGAGCTTCTGTCCTGACCTTTCTTCATTTCCATCAGTCATTATTCTAAATTTTAGAAAACAACGAAAAAAAGGGAAAACTGGTGGTATTTCTGGGAAAATAATTTCAGGGGGAAAAATATTCTTTTTCAATTTAAAAAAGAATACTAAATATGTTTTGACTTATGAGAATATTTTATGATAGTGTTTGATTCTTAATATATTCCTGAAAGTAAGCTAATAGAGCAGTGTCAAGATTTATACACTATAAAATCCAAATATATAGTGCACTTTGATAGAAACGGCACTTAATCAAAGCCTCCCAACAATGATTTTCCAGTCTTGCAGTTTATATTCCTTAATGTTGCTTGTACATATAATTTACTATAAGCAAAAAAAATCAAAACACGAATGGTTTTAGAATATAAATTAATCATTGACAAAGATAATCAGATTGGGATTATTCATTATCACTGAGGATTTTATTTGAGGTCACTATGTTTACCAACATGTTATAATAACACCTACTAAATATACACATATACCTAAAGAAAGGAGCAACGAGTATCCTCAGGCCATTGTTTACAGTCATGGTTTCATATATCCTGGAGCTTAATCACAACTCCTGTGGTAAATAAGGAAATCACACTGGGCAAACAAAACTAGTATTTATTGAGGGCTTTTTATGTGCCAGAAGTTTTTCCAAAGGTTTATATTATTTTAATTGCTCACACCTGTGAGGTAGGTATTATTATTCCCATTTTAGAGTTGAAATAACTGAGGTTTAGGGAAATTTAACAACCTACCCAACATCCAGAAGTAATAAGTAGAGCTGGAGACAGATCCAAGCAGTTGGATTCAGCAGAGGCTTGAGCTCTGATGAACTCAGTCATACCAGTTTGAGTTTTCCATGTTAGTAGTTCCTGAAATGGAGTTGAAGTGTGAAAAGTGTATTGGAAATAATGCCTGTGGAACATAAACAGGGAGGGGAAAGAATTGGGCAGGGAAAGCCTTCAGACCATCATGCACATCTGGGAAGCAGAATTGGCAGAGAGTTTCAGGCTGTAATATAGAGCTGGCAAAGTCTCAGCCAACCCAGTGGAGAACTCCAAAGCAAAGATTGCTTGTTAGATGAGCTCTCACTGAAGAGGAATGACCAGGCTCCCATGGTACTGCTGTGCTGAGAAATTGACTGGGGACTCGCTGGGAGGAGGGTGGCCTTGGATGGAATGTTGGAGCAGATCTTAAGATACTGTGTCTGGAGGCAGTTATCTAACTGCACTCATAGACAAGTTCTATTTTTGAAAGGCAATCCAAGCAGCATATTTCCATGGCTGCCCAGCACCATACTGCCATTTCTCAGATATCAACTACCATTTCACATCCATCAGATTGGCAAAAGTGTTTAAATCTGACCTAGCTAAGTGCTTGCGAGGCTGTGGATGAATATGTACACTGCTTGCAGGAGTATAACTTCATTAAACACTTTGGCAACATAGTTAAGATTTTCATAATCTCCTGCACAGCAGTGGCACCCCAGAGAAACTTGTTCATAAGGAGATGTGTACAGAAATTTTCACAGCAACATTGCTTGTAGTAATGAAAAATTGGAAGTAATCTAAATGTCCATCAACAGGAAAATGATAAATTGTGCCATAAAAATACCATGCAATATTGTATCCTATCTAATAAAAGAGTAATAGGTAAATTAACCGTCACTCTGCGACAAAGATGGCGGCACCCATAGTGGCCGGGGTGGGATGCTGGTGGCGTCACCCTGGCAACATGGAGCCCAGCATCCACACCCTAGCCACACAGAGGGCTGCGCGGAGGGAGGGGAGAGGCCTTAGGCTGGAAGCTGGGGCGAGGGATGCTGACGTCGTTGCAGGCCGGGCTGAGGGACCCGCGCCCCAACCCCCCCGCAATGCACGAATTCCTTGCACCGGCCCTCTAGTAGTATATAAAAGTGGAAGGAACTTGTACTTCATATGCCCACATGAATATATCTAAGAATCATATAATTGTGGAAAAATTGTAAAAAGAGACATTTGAACACATTCAGCCTGAGCTCTTAATAATGGCACCATACTATCATGTCATAAGAATCAGATATCGCCGAAACCGGTTTGGCTCAGTGGATAGAGCGTCGGCCTGCGGACTGAGAGGTCCCGGGTTCGATTCCGGTCAAGGGCATGTACCTGGGTTGCGGGCACATCCCCGGTTGGGCATGTGCAGGAGGCAGCTGATCGATGTTTCTCTCTCATCGATGTTTCTAACTCTCTCTATCTCTCTCCCTTCCTCTCTGTGAAAAATCAATAAAATATATTAAAAAAAAAAAAAAAAAAAAAAAAAAAAAAAAAAAAAAAAAAAAAAAAAAAAAAAAGAATCAGATATCATTCAATACCCATCAGATTCATGTACAGTTATCTATGTATATAAAGTTTAAAGACAATGTCACATTTGCTTTTGGAAGTTATACGTTTATAGTAAAAATACAGGATGCATGGGAATGATAAACAGCAATTTTAGGAGAGTGAAGTGGGATTCAGGAGGGACAGAGGGAGTTTTAGTTGATATTTGAGCTTTCTTGTGGTCTGAAATAAATATGGTACAATATTAATATTTCACAAAATTGTGTAGGGAGCATATGGGTGTTAATTAATATTTCTAATGCTTTTATCTATGGTTAAAATATTTTGTCAATATATATGTGGGTATTTAGTAGTGAAATTATAGGTACATGTCTAAAACTTACTTTGACATGCAGGCATCATATCTACAGATCTAAATAATGTAATACATTCAAGGAAGTTCAATACCATTTTTCTGAAATCCTTTGTTAAAAATTTTTATGAAACAAAAATGTAAATCAATTTTTTTAAAAAAATTATAACCTGCCGAAACCGGTTTGGCTCAATGGATAGAGCGTCGGCCTACGGACTGAAGGGTCCCGGGTTCGATTCCGGTCAGGGGCATGTGCCTGGGTTGTGGGCACATCCCCAGTGGGAGATGTGCAGGAGGCAGCTGATCGATGTTTCTCTCTCATCGATGTTTCTGGCTCTCTATCTCTCTCCCTTCCTCTCTGTAAAATATCAATAAAATATATTAAAAAAAAAAAAATTATAACCTGGCAGGCTTTTTGTAGAAATTAACAAGATGACTCAAAATATATTAGGAAAGGCAAAGGACTTAGAATTTAGAATATCTAAAATAATTTTGAAAAAGAAGAATAAAATTAGAGAAATTATACTCCTTAAGTCTAAAACTTATGAGGCTACAGTAAATTAAGATAGTGTAAAAATGGTATAAGGCAATAGAACAATAAAGTAGATCAAAAGAAAAGAATAGAAAATCCAGAAGTAGGCCAATATGCATATGGTTAATTGAGCCTAGATAAAGTACGAAGGTAATTCAGTGGGGATACAATACTTCTTTTAAGACATAGTCTTTGAACTATTAAATATCTATAAAGAAAACATGAACATCAACCCACATCTAATACTTATCCCACAAAAATTAACTCAAAATGGATCATAAATCTAAAGCTAAAATGATACGACTTTAAAAGTTATATATAGAAGAAAATATTTGTGCCCTCAGGTTTGTTAAATATTTCTTACAGGAAACACAAGTTATAAAAGAAAAAAATGTTAAATTGCACTTTAATAAAGTTAAAAACTATGCTCTTCAAAAGATACTGTTAAGAAAATGACAAGAGAAAATAGTCATAATATATATGTCTGATGAATTACTTCAGAATATATTTTAAAAATTCCTACAACTCAGTAATAAGACAAAACCCAATTTTTAAAATGGGCAAAGATTTGAAACAACACTTAACAAGAATCTTTAAGTACATGTAAGCTCATTAGTCATCAGGGGAAAGCAAGCTACGGTATTTTATTATTATTATTTTTTAATCCTCACCTAAGGATATTTTTTTATTGATTTTTTTTAGAGAGAGTAGAAGAGAGAGGGAAAGACAGAGAGAAATATTGATGTGAGAGAAGCACATCAATTGGTTGCCTCCTGCAAGTGCCCGGACCAGGGCCTGGGGCGAGGAGGAGCCCAAGATAAGTGCCCGGACTGGAATCAAAACCCGAACCCTTCAGTCTGCAGGCCAATGCTCTATCCACTGAGCCACCAGCTAGGGCAGGAAATGCAAATTAAAATCACAATGAGATGCCATTACACACGCAGTAGATGGCTTAATTTTAAAAGACTGATAATAGCAAATATTGGTGAGCATTTGGAGCAACTGGAACGCATCCTTTTTTATTTTTAAATGTTTTTATTTATTTTAGAGAGATAGGAAGGAAGAGGGATAGAGAGATTGAACCATCTATGAGAGAGAAACATCAATTGGCTACCTTCTACATGCTCCCAACAATCCGGGCATGTGCCCTGACAGGGAATCATGGTTCATGGGTTCAACCACTGAGGCATACTGGCTGGGCTGGAACTCATCCACTGCTGATGGACATGTAAAATGACGAAACCACTTTGGAAAATTGGCAGTTGTATTCTTTATATACCTACCATACTACCAAGCAATTCTATTCCTTGATATTTTCAAAAGAGAAATGCAAAACTTTTTCAAATATTTTTTTTATTTTTCATTTACAATTGAAATACAGCACTATATTAGTTTCAGTGTACACCCAAATAATTAGATATTATACAACTTACTAAGTGATTATTCCAATAAACCTCATATCCATCTGATATCGCACTTAGTTATTAAAATATTATTGACTATATTTTTTATGCTGTACTTTACATTCCAATGACTATCCAAGTAGTCCTTGCACGGGCCCTTTAAAAGGAATTTCCTGGGCCTCCAGCCCCCATCCGTCTCCCTCAAACTCAATCCCCACTGGATTGTACAGCCACAAGTTATGAGGAATTCTCTTTCTAACACTGGAACTCTGTGCTGGGGCGCAGGTGTGGGGCTGGGACCCCTAGCTCCTGAGGAGGATCCTCCACAACTGAGATATCCCTCCCAATTTTCATTTGCCACATGGGACTAGCCCATTCCTCGTTTCTACCCTACCCACCAGTCTTGATATAGCTTTTTCTCTATATCTTTAGTTGTAGGACTTCTGTCCAGTTAGATTTCAGGCAGTTCTGAATGATGGTGATTCTGTAGTTTAGTTGTATTTTTTATGTGGTTTTGGGAGGATGCGAGTACCTCACTTACCACACTGCAATCTTGACCGGAAGCCACGAAATGCAAACTTTAAAATAACTCATAGCAGCTTTATTTGTAATATTCTCAAAATGGAATTAAACCATATATCCATCAATCTGTTCATAATAACATACCCAAAGTGGTATAACCATATATAGGAATACTGTTCAGCAATAAAAAGGAACTTACAATTTATGCAACATGAATGAATCTCAAGAAAATCATGCCAAACAATAGAAGACAAATACAAAAGGTTTAATTTATATTATTCCACTTATTTAAAAATCAAGAAAAGACAAATGTACTAGTAATCTACAGTGATAGAAAGGAGATCAGTAGTTGTCTGTGGGCCAGTGTTAGGGGATTGACTAGAATGGGCTTTTGGGATGTTGAGCATATTCTGTATCTTGCTTATAGAAATGCATTTATTGAAACTAATCAAATTATACACCAAAAATGGGTGCTTTTTATTGCTTGTAATCACGTGTCACTAGAGTTGATTTTAAAGAAAGCAAGGCATAGAAAAAGTCTTAGCCTGACATGAAACTCTTTAGCAACTTATTATCTAGATGACTTTATAGATTTTGTTATTTATTATGCAGTATTTAAATTTTCCAGTCATTTTCTTTATTTTCTCATGTTTTATTGAGTCTAGAGAGAGAGGTAGGGAAAAGGAGAGAAAAAGAGAAACATTAATGTGAAAGAGAAACGTCAATCAGGTACCTCCTGCACGCTCCCTACTGGGGATTGAGCCAGCAACCCAGGCATGGGAAGATGCTCAACCAACTTATCCACACTGGCCAGGGTTCTTGACTTCTTTCTTACTCAGTCTCCTATTGCTTAGAGGCAAGCATGGAATTCTAATACTCTTAAAACCCATAAACTCTAATTATCTATTTTAGAGTCTATTTATATTCTTGCACATCTATAAAAAACAAAATTTTCCCAGCCAGTGGTTGATCTATGAACCAGGAGGTCATGGTTTGATTCCTAGTCAGGGTACATGCCTGGGTTGTGGGCTTGATCCCCAGTAGGGGGCGCATGAGGCAGCCGATTTATTATTCTCTCTCATGGTTGATGTTTCTATCTCTCCCTCTTTCTTCCTCTCTGAAATAAATAAAAGCATATTTTTAAAAATATATACATATCCTGCCATGTATGCCTGCCTCATTACTAGTCATAGTTTTATTTAGAAATCACTTAGAGAGATTTTCCATATGGATTGCACTGAGAGCAAATATATAATATTTTTATTTCCTTACTTTCATTAATTGGATTGGTGGTGAGTCACTTTTTCAACACCTGAATATTTTGCATAGTAGTAGGTGGCCTGACTTGTTCATCTGACCTCTGTTGGGTATATTTTTCTAATTCTTTTTCTTGATTTAGAATTGCAAAAGGAGTTCTCAGAAGGATAGTGGAAAGACTGAAAATTTTACCCCAAAAATTCAATTTGTAAGTGAAGAGGCAGAACTCAAATCCAGGTATTAGATGCTAAGAGAGTTGGAATATTAACTTCATTTTACATGTTCTTTTCAGTAAGTATTATTTTAGGCACTGAAATTACATGTCTTGGCTCATATTTCTTAGCAATACCAGAATAAAGTCTTATTTTACAAATGATAAGTTATCATACTTCCACACACCCCCAAAGGAGTAAACTCAATAAACTACTAAAAATCATCCTTCCAACACAAACATAGTTTTGTTAATCAGATTTGGGAAATATGTCAGTTTGGCAGAGACAGAGTTGCATTCTTGAAAATTAGACTGAAATTTGAGTGTACTTGTTAATTCAAAAATATATCAACCCGGCCAGCGTTGCTCAGTGGTTAAGTGTCAACCTATGAACCAGGAGGTCATGGTTCAATTCCCGGTCAGGGCCCATGCCTGGGTTGTGGGCTCAGTCCCCAGTGTGGGGCATGCAGGAGACAGCCAATCAATAATTCTCTCTCATCATTGATATTTCTATCTCTCTATCCCTCTCCCTTATTCTCTGTAATCAATTAAAATACACCCCCACACACATATCATCAGAGTTATTTAAACATAGTTTAATATAAAATGAAGTTAAAGCCATTCTTACAACTACTTCATATTTTGTCCCTAAGAATTATTTAGGATTAACAAGGAACTCTGTAATGGAATTATAATTTTAGTATGTTGGATTAAATCATTTCAACTAATTATTGAGCTGATTTAAGGGGTGGGGGGAGGCATTGACATGAGAGTTAATGTATGTACGGGTGCCAATAGAAACAGTTTGGACTTAAAAGAGCTTTCATACCACTGGAACATATGATTGCTTAGTTCATGAGGACCCCAGTATGTGGGAAGAAAAGAGCTTATTAATAAAGCAGGGAATATAATATTTTGGCAAATTGCATTAGTATCAGGCAGTACTATTTTTATGGAATTATAAATAGACAAAACTTCAGGACACATTATTAGTAGGTGAATTCTAGTTGCAGAAGATGGTTAGTGTTCAAACTTTGACATTGGCCCACATGTTGTGGCAGAGAGACCAGATTTGTAATTTACATTGGATTTGTGCCCTCAGCTATTTCTAAATGTACCTTTCTCAGATTTTTCTCCAAAAATATGCATAGATTTCTATTTATTGAGTGGCATACAAATGGATATGATCTTTCAAAGTTTTAAAGTAATTATACATTCAAAGTCCTTTTTCATTTTTACTTTGATTCTAAGGTTTCTCCAAAAAAATAATGTGATTTTTTAAAAACAAAGTTAGAATCCAAATGAGTGTAATCTCTTTGCAAATACTACCCTGGAACTCTACAATAATTACTGCTAATGTTCACAGTACTTTTGGAATTCCTCATAGAAGACTATCTTTACAACCTATAGCAATTCTTTGAAATATCACAGTGATGGAATTTTAAGATAAATCCTTTGAGGCTGATATTGATTCTTGAAAATAGAATAAGAACATTAATCCAAATCAATATTTGGATCACCTAGTCCTGCCTCTCTAATCCATTCTTCACCCTGACCACACAGGACTGGTCTAAAATGCAAACTGATCACATCACACTCCTGTTTAATGTTATACTCTTAGGATCCAGTGCAAATCCCTGAACACAGATTAGAGGTCCTGCATATCTGGCTCTGTTTACCTCTCTAGCCTTAATTCTTGTTTCTTTCCCGTCAAACATTGTGATTTAGTCATGTTTATTTCAGTTCCTGGAATATGCATTGATTTAACTCTAAATCAAATATACTTTTATTTGATGTCTTCTTCCTCATCATTTTAGTCAAGATGCAATATAAAAGGAAGCATACTTCCTTCATGCTTTCATACTTTATGTTTTATGTTTCAAACTCCCAATACTCCTCTCCCATACATGTTCACAAAATTTTTGTTCAAATCTAGTATCACTAGTTATGAAAGAGGAAAGAAAATCACCAAGATAGAACTATGGAGCAAGGAAATGATTTTTTTCTTATATAAAAATAAATTTCATTTATTTCTTTTTATTTATTGATTGATTTTTAGAGAAAGAGAAGAGGGGCAGAGAGAGGGAGGGAAGGACAGAGGGAGAGAAAAAGAAAGAGAGAAACATTGATTTGTTGTTCCACTTATTTCTGCATTTATTGGTTGATTCTTGTATATGCCCTGACTGGGGATTGAACCTGCAACCTTGGCAAAAGGAGTGTGGTACAAAACACCATTAGAAATGAACATCTTAAAAACAAGAAAGACCAACATACAAGAAAGGTCATCCACGTGGAAATTAAAGTGGGTAAAGAGCATGACTTTGAAAATAGGCAAGAGTGGTTAAAACAGGGGAGAGCAGTTAAGAAATTGGGAGAAGATAGAGACATGATAACACCAACAGACATAAACATCAAAGCTGTGCTCTTAACAAACTGAATAACCCAGCCAGGCCTTTTTAAAATTTAAATTTATTGGGGTGACATTTGTTAATAAGATTATACAGGTGTCTGGTGTACATTTCTGTGCTATATGTTCTGTGTATTGCATTTTGTGCCCATTACCCAGTCAAATCATCTTCTGTCACCATATGTTTCACCCTCTTTACCCTTTACTACTCCCACTCACTTCCCTCTGCTAACCACCATACTGTTATCTGTGTCTATGAGTTTCAATTTTATATCTCACATATGAGTGAAACATGGTTCTTAGCTTTATCTGACCGACTTATTTCGCTTAGCATAAATGATTTTAAAAAAGTAGTTGAGCAATTTTGTAGCATCATTGAATAAATGCATAGTCTGAAAGTGAGCACTCTGAAGGGTAACATTCATATTCACTTGAATATATGAATTCTAACAAATTCCTCTGAAAAATATTGCGTATTTTTATAGTCTGAAATAACATAGAAGATATTTTCCTACATTTAAAAAAAAGGTCTCACCCTGACCGCTTTGGCTCAGTGGATAGAGCATCGGCCTGCGGACTGAAGGGTCCCGGGTTCGATTTCGGTCAAGGTCATGTACCTTGGTTGTGGGCACATCCCAAGTGGGAGGTGTGCAGGAGGCAGCTGATCGATGTTTCTCTCTCCTCGATGTTTCTAATTCTCTATCCCTTTCCCTTCTTCTCTGTAAAAAATCAATAAAATATATTTTTTAAAAAAAGAGAGAATATCATTCTAATAATAATTAAAAAAAAGGTCTCCTGGTACAAGTGGCCATTGTACTTGGCCTTTCTGGCTTTTCTCTAGGTGACAATGCTCATGCATGTGTCTGCTCCTGTAATCATGGTGTCATTTAACCTTCTTGGGCATTACTTGTTGCTAAATGGTCTCCAAGGACCTTTCCAGCTTTATGACTCTGATAATCTGCAGCAAAATAACATACAATTCTCTTTGCTGCTCAAAACTTGATCCCTTGTCTTTTGTGGAAGTTGTTGGCTTTTAGAAATAAACAGTGTGATCTAGACTAAATTGAGAAGGAGACATAGACAGATTTAGTGATTCAGTCTGCAGAAGTAAATGACATACATGATTGAGGTTTGGGATAAGATATTTACTGGAACATGCAATTGAGGAGACCTTTAATTCTCCATGGTAAGTTTGCAGATGGAGTTTATAAAAGCATTTTCTAAATTTCTGCATCCTCTGTATGAAGGCATTCTGGGCATGAGAAATGGTGCAGATCAGAATACAATGGCATGTTGAAGCACAGATCAGACCTTTAGAGCCAAAGCTGCCCTGTGGATTTTAGCCTATACCCATGCTGCTCTCAACTCATAGAGACCGGGATGCCATCTTCCCCCTCCCATATGCCCATCTCCTCACACTCCACCTTTGCAGGCCTTCAGGTGGCCTCTGGACATAATTCTTAGAAAACCTTGCTTCACATGATCGTTATTATTGGTCTTACTGTTAAAATGTAAACATAACATATCATTTGTCTTTTTCCATATACTCTTTCACATACTTCATGCTTTCATACTTTATGTTTTATATTTCAAACTCCCAATACTCCTCTCCCTCTGAAACCTTTCCACTATACCTTTGGAACCTATTTCTGTATATTTATCTTCTTGCTTTGCTGAAGCATGGTTCACATTTAAGACCTTCACTTTTCACCCAGTGCTTTCAAATAATTTGTATTGGCCCACGTAGTGTTTTAAGGTTGGGAGAGGAGATCAGTGTCTTCTCCCTTTGTTCCTTTCTGACTATTAGGACTCCATTCTTATGTAAGTATCCCCCCCCCTCACTCCTCCCAACACAGCTTTGATGTTTATGTCTGTTGGTGTTATCATGTCTCTATCTTCTCCCAATTTCTTAACTGCTCTCCTCTGTTTTAACCACTCTTGCCTGTTTTCAAAGTCATGCTCTTTACCCACTTTAATTTCCACGTGGATGACCTTTCTTGTATGTTGGTCTTTCTTGTTTTTAAGATATTCATTTCTAATGGTGTTTTGTACCACACCACTTTCGATGTCCACTCATGGCTGTATCATGGGCCTTATCTTTGCTTGCAGTTGCTCAAACTCTGATATACTAAAGTCATACATCTTAACGTCTCATGACATCTTCCTTTGCTTGCAGATCTCTAACGTTTCTCAAAAACGTCGTATGGAAAGCTGAGCTTCTGATCTTCCTTACAAAGCCTGCTTCTTATCCTGAGGTTTCATGTTTTTTAATAGACCCTGTCCTCTACCAAGTTGCCAAGCTAGAAACTTGGAATTCATTCTTGATTTCTTCTTCCTCATCATCTGCTTCTCTTCACCTAATATTGTATATTCTGTCTCCTAATAATTCTTGAATCCATCTTCTTCTCCTTATCACCATTCTCTTTCAGATGCAGACCTGGAGTTTTGCAGCAGCCTCCTAAGGAAACTTCCTGCACCTAGTCCTGCCTCTCTAATCCATTCTTCACCCTGACCACACAGGACTGGTCTAAAATGCAAACTGATCACATCACACTCCTGTTTAATGTTATACTCTTAAGATCCAGTGCAAATCCCTGAACACAGATTAGAGGTCCTGCACATCTGGCTCTGTTTACCTCTCTAGCCTTAATTCTTGTTTCTTTCCTGTCAAACATTGTGATTTAGTCATGTTTATTTCAGTTCCTGGAATATGCATTGATTTAACTCTGAGCCTTTGAGGATGTTCCCTCAAGAAAAATTCTTTGTCTTCCTCTTAGTTTGGCAAACTCCTACTCACCTTTCAGGCTTCAGCTTTCTCTAGAAAGTTTATCTTTATCCCCTTAATTCTGGATAGGTGCTTCTTCTCTGAGATTTGGCATCCTGAATTTTCTCTATTAAAGTACTTATCCCACTGTATTATAATCCCTATTTACTATATTTGTCAAAAGCTTTGTGAGAGCAGAAATGTGTCAACAGCACCTAGGACAATTCCTAATTCCTAGTAGGTACTTAGTTTATCATTTGCTTCCCAATGAGACTCTAAGCATTTTAAGGGCAAGATCCATGTTTCCTATTTGCTGCTCAATTATTTGACCTCCCTCAGACCTTAGTTACATTATTAAGCATGAGTAATTTGGAATAAACTATCTCTAAGGTACCTGTCAGAACTAAAGTGCTCTATATCTTAAATGCTGCATAGAGTCCTGTAAGTCATAAATCATAAACAAAACAAAACATTTTACTCTGTCTTATGGAGAAAATCAAAATGTTTTTGGTTGACTTGGTTAGAGTGAATTCTTGATAGTTTATAACCAAAGAAAAAGACTAACATTTTCACCATTGTCTGCCTATATACTTTTTATAATAAAAATATCTAGTATATTGAATGCATACAAATGCTATCTTACTAGTTTTATGATAAAATCATAACTCCCTATTTTATCAATGCAATGCTTTAATTTTTAAACATACTGTTTACTTTATTGACTTGACCATGATGTTGATGGTCTATGGAAGCCTGATATATAGTAGTTTGAACACAGGTCCTGTGGGTCAATCCAGACCCTTCCACTTATTAGCAGTATGAACTCAACTATGGCCATCAATCTCTCTGAGCTCCAGTATCTTCATCTGTAAAATGGATGTAACAATACATGGCCTAATTGGGTTACTGAGGGAATTAAATGAGACAATCCCTATGAAATGTGGAGCACAGTGTCCAGCACTTAGTAAGTGCTACATATACTCATTAGTCACCATAATAAGATTTTTGCCTGATTTAACAGTCACAAGGGAAACATCTCTCCAGTTCTTACATGTTAATTTCATGGGTGCTATTTCTGTTACTTTTGAAAACCATTCACACCCACTGGTTTATGTGATATTTTAATCGTGAAATAGTAGGTTCTTTTTGTAGTTATGTAGAATTGAATTGGCTCACTTCCTTGTGTTCCATTGCTCATAATTTCATAGTGACAAGTCTGGTTCAATCTGGAACAAAATACCCCTTACATGGCTGCCTTTTATTATATGATGCAAGATGCTTGTGTCACAAAATGAATTCAGAATGCCTGTCTCTAAATCTTTAGGAGAAATCAGAGTTAACTATAAGGTAGAGAAAAGTTGTGAATTTAAAACTGATATGCAATATTCTCCAAGGAATAATTTTAAAACTAACTTTTGTAAATGATAAGGTATCTTGTGCACCATTTTACTACCTATTCCTATGCTTTGATTTCACTTAGAAAACAGTATAAATTTATAGCCTGACCACATTGCGTCCTAAACACCAAAGGCAAATGACATTGTGGGGATTTCATCTTAACCACAGAAAAACTGTGACAAGCCCAGAACCACAGGATCAAGTAAGTGGTAGACCCAGGAATAGCACTGAGAAGGCTCTGATTCCTCCTCACATGCTGAAACCACAATGTTCTGCTGCTTTGGGACATAATGACAGACCACCTAATGCTGCTCCACCACATGTACATGACACATTGGGGCCAATCATATGAGGGCACTGTCTGAAAGCAAGCAGGCAACCTTTACTTTCTAAAGGCCGGCGTGAAAACCAGAGATAGGAAGGAGCCATTACAGGCACTGGATGATTATTGACCGATACTTGTGTTTGGGGTAATCAGTTGCTACCACAAAGTTTTGTTCCTCTGCTAAGATTGTAAAAAAAATAAATAAATAAAACCACCACATAATAATTTATAACCAGAGAAAGGCCATTCTTAATAACATTTTAGTAATTTTTAATAAAGCTAGTAGCTAAAGAGTGTCCTAGAGTAGCATCACATATAAAAGAAGCATAAGATTTTATTTTCCTTTAAAAAATTGATCTCATTTCCCCATTGTACTTTACAATTTTGTTTCTTTTGCCTTTAGTTGATTTCCATAGCACTGAAATGGTTGGTTTGAAGATTTTTTCTGCTATTTTTTTTTCCTCCTTGGGGACCAGGTTTGCCAACCTCCTCAATCTGTCATGCCAGAAGCAGCCTTATCCTTTGTTGCTATTTTATGTGGATAAAAATTGTTTTTACTTACATTTTGCTGTCTTATATCATAGACCTTCTTTCTAGGGTTTTTTTCTTTCTTCATGAAATGCACCCTTTAGAAGATCCTTTAGTAAAAGTCCTTTAGCATTTATTTATCTAAAGATGTCTTGTTTCAACCTTACTCTTGAAGAATACCTTTGCTACATATACTATTCTAGGATGACAGTTACTTTCTTTTTAGGCCTTTGAAAATATTTCACTGTCTATGGCTTCTATTGTTGCTATTAAATAATAAAATATGTCTAGTGATGTTAGAGTATTCATGTGCCATCTTTGCATGGTGAGCAATTATATGTATCACTTCATTTAACCCTGATAACAAATGTATTACAATATTCCATTATTATTCTCATTTCTCCTAATGGAGGAATAGAGACACAGACCAGTTAAGGATACTGAATAAGTAAGGAGGGCAGGATTTCACCCCAGGAGCTCTGACTCTAGAACCTAGGTTTTTAAACAACCATCATATACAAGCAAATACTTAAAGAGAATGAGATAATAATATTGTAATAACTATATATGGTGCCAAGTGGGTACTTGAAATATTGGGGGAACTACTTTGCAAAGTATATGATTGTCTAACCACTATGCCATACACCTCAAACTGATACAAAATATTTAAAAATATATAAAAAATAGGATGAAAGATAAATAACATTATTAAATTATAAAGTTATTTAAAAACTTTAGTAATGACAACAGAGAGACTTTTTTCTGGGTAGAAAGATTAGTAGAATAATCATCACTGTTAGACTATCATTACCCCACAGGGTCAACATGCTCTGCATGTTGCTCATCTACAAGGTGAGAATAATTGTACTACCTGCCTCATAGGTGGTTGTAAAGGATAAGTCACCACACACACACACACACACACACACACACAAGTGAAAAAGTATTTGTTGTTATTAGCACAGAAACTAACCTGACTATACATCAGAATATAGTATCTGATTACAGGTGCTGAGAGAAAGGATGGACTATTAAATAAATGGTAGTTGTGTTAATTATATGCAAAACAGAAATTTTGATCTATCTTTCTGAAAAATCTACAGCTTTAGAGCTTAATTATTGTCTAAATTTGTGATATCATTAGAACAAAATTTTGATTAATAGTTAAAATGCATGTAGAGAACGCTGTAATAAGCATACCATCAAAGGTATAAATTATAAATAAAAAGATGGAAAGACCTGATCACATTTAAAATTTCATGGTAGAGGAACTGAGCAAAAAAGAGAGAAAGAGAGCGGGAACTCATGGACATGGACAACAGTGTGGTGATGGTTTGTGGAAGAAGGAGAGGGGTTAAAGTAGAAGAGGCATAGAGGGGATAAATGGTGTTGGGAAAATATTTTAATTTCTTTTGTAAAAACAAACACTGTAAATGATTAATGGCACAATATACTACAGTAGGGAAATCTTCTGTAACATATATAACTGAAAGTTAATAATCTTAATTTGTAAAGAGCTCTTATGAAATAATAAAGAAAAGGACCATAAAATAGAAAAATTAACCAAATAACATACAATCTTCCAGAAAGAATTATAAATAGACATGGGAAAAAATGCTGTTTCACCAGTAACAAAAAAATACACAAAAAAATCAGATACCAATTTTCACTTGTGAATTTAATGTGATTTAAAAAGATAGTTCTGTAGGGGAGGCCAGGGGATTGTCAAGGGCCGGGGGGCGGGGGGGGGGGGGGAGGACACATATGTAATACCCTTTGTAATACTTTAAGCAATAAAAAAAATTTTAAAAAAAGATAGTTCATCAAGGACAAATATAATAATACATTAATGACCACAATGGAAGGAAATAATTGCAAAGTATTTTGTTGGATCTGAAGAAAGTGACCTCATCTGCATCATGATAGCAAGTTGTGGTGGTTTGAGACGGTCTTTGAAGTATAGGCATAATATAGACAAGAAGTGAGAGGTTTGGCGATGGGGTTGAGGAAGAACAATAAATAACTATAGTTTTGGTTTTGTCATGACTAAGGAATGAGGTTTTAAAAACAGTCCTGAGAATTCTTGAAGACAGGAAGGGACCAGTGGAGAAGGAGAAATGGAAGCTGTTAGTACAGAGATGTAAAGTTGAAGCAATAAGTCCATAGAAAGATTAGAAACAGGAAGTACAGGTACTTCAGAAGTAGATGGAAAAAAAGAAGTAAAAGTATAAAGATTTTTAAATGGAGAGGAAAGATAGGAAAGCTAAAATTGTTCTCTCTGGATAGCATTAATCTTAGTGAGAGAGTGACTGGTAAGAGATTGAGTGCTTGTGGGACTAGGAGAATAAAAAAAGGTTTGTAAAAGCTGCTTTGGGATAATGGAGTGGACCAATAGGCAAGGAAAACAAATGTTGCAGGTTAAGGTCCTGGCTGAGACTCCATAGCATGGAATTTTGTGCCGTCTAAGAGGAGTGAGGGTGCCGAAACCGGTTTGGTTCAGTGGATAGAGCGTCGGCCTGCAGACTGAGGGGTCCCGGGTTCGATTCCAGTCAAGGGCATGTACCTGGGTTGCGGGCACATCCCCAGTAGGAGATGTGCAGGAGGCAGCTGATCGATGTTTCTCTCTCATCGATGTTTCTAACTCTCTATCTCTCTCCTTTCCTCTCTGTAAAAAAAATCAATAAAATATATTTTAAAAAAAATACTCGCTCACCAAAGAGTGGGATTTAAAAAATAAATAAATAAATAAGAGGAGTGAGGGGTTTATTCAGAATGAGGGAAGATGAGGGGAAACTGTCTTTGGTATACAGAGGTGAAGCAAGATGCAATAAATTAGGAGGAAAGGAAGCACCAGAATGAATATATTATGTGCTGAAGGAAGAGTGGAAGAGATGGAAGACAGGACTAGGGACAGAGAGAAGAGAATTTTAGAATTTAAGATCTTGGCAATAGAACTTTTAGACCATTTGCTTCTTCCTCTTAATTCATATTTTATTAGTTGATCTTTGCTCATATGGGAATGTTCTAATTATTTTTATTTGGATAAAAAATTTTTACCATGAAAATACTATTATTTTTTAATTATATAAGTTTCAGATGTACAACATTGTGATTTGACATCTGTATGTATTACAAAGTGATCACCTCCAAAAGTCTAATGACCATCCATCACAGTGTACTTGCCACCCTTCACCCCTTTCACCCACATCCCAACCCCCTTCCCCTCTGGTAACCACCTGTCCTCTTTATCTATGAGTTTGTTTTTGTTTATTTTTTAAGACTCCACATATGAGTGAAATCATATGGTATTTGTCTTTCTCCTTCTGACTTAGCATTATATCCTTAAGGTGCATCCATGTTGTCACAAATAGCGAGATTTTATTCTGTTGAATTCTGTTACATCCCACTATATTTATATCACATCATCTTTATCCATTCCTTCATTGATGACTACTTAGGTTGTCTAATTTCCATATCTTGGCTATTGTAAATAATGCTGCAATGAATATAGACGGTATATATCTTTTTAATTAGAGTTTTTATATTCTTCAGATAAATATTCAGAAGTGGAATAACTGAATCATATGGTTGTTCTGTTCTTATATTTTTGAGGAGTCATGATACCATTTTTCTTAGTGGCTACATAAATTTACAATCCCACCAGCACAAGGCTTCTCTTTTCTCCACGTTTTCTGCAGAACTTGCTGTTTTGTGTCTTTTTGATGATAGCCATTCCTACAGGTGTGAATGAAATCTCATTGTGGTTTTGGTTTGCCTTTCCCTAATAATAATTAGTGATGTTGAACATGTTTGTTTTCAATTGCCATTTCTTTTGAAGACCTAATGAATGGTTGTAATATAGTTACAAAATGATAGTATATATTTGTTTAACAGTTAACTGGTGGCTGCTTTAGAGACCACTGCTAAGTGAATTGATAAGTGACTTTGAGACACTGATCTACAAAGCTTATGTTTGTAGCATCAAAGACACTGTATCATTATGCATTCTATCTTCAAGTAAGGGTTATAGCACATTAAAATTAGACAGTTTATATTTCCTTTCTGAATTTCTCCAGATGTTCACTTCTCATGAATACTCAAAAAGAACTTTAATACAAAAATGAAGAAAACAAAGTTGAAATTATGTAGGATCATACGAATAAAGGATCGTACAAATAAAGGGTCAGACAAGTCAGTTAATTTCAGAAATAAAAATCCATCCTGTATACGTCAAAGCTCAAAACCTTTCAGGGTTTGGCCATGAATAGAGAGTAAAAACCAGAATCTTAGGCTAGAATGTTAAGGTTTCCAACATAAAATTCTGACCTTATCTTTCACTACACCCTATGTGTATCACCACATTATAGCCAAATAAGGCTTGACATCTTTGGAACAATTTTTCCCCCAACTTTCACCTTGATTCTTTTGCTTCTGCTATATATTCAGCTTGTAAAACCCTACATCTCAACTTTTGAAATCATAACTATTCATTAAAACTCAGTTCATTTGTTACACATACACAGTCTGTGACTCCAGCCAGAAGTGATACTTGTTCTCTTGTCATCTGTAATTCCTATGTATACCACTTTTACATTACTTTTCATGCTCTTCTTATTTATTTAAAAATACTTTAGTTTCCACTAAATTTTAAATTCCCTGATGGTAGGGACCACATTTTTATTATCTTTGTATTATTTCACAGTACCAATGTAGTGCTTTTTCAGTCGTAAGCATGCACTAAATATTTGCTGAACAGGCATTGGATGATACTAAGTAGCAAGGTAGGACCTTTAAAAAAATAATGTTTTTCCTTTTCTTTAGGCTACTTTTAAACTAGAGGCCTAGTGCACAGATTTGTGCACTAGTGGGGTCCCTTGGCCTGGCCTGCAAGGATCGAGCCAAAACCAGTTCTCCGACATCCCCCAAGGGGTCCCAGATTGCAAGAGGGTGGTTCTCGGGTGACACACCCCGGAATCGGGCTCCCTCCTCTCTGGTTTCGGGTGAGTCACCCGAGAACCACAGCTGCCAAGTCACCATAGCTCGGCAGCTCCTGTGTTGAGCGTCTGCCCCCTGGTGGTCAGTGCATGTCATAGTTACTGGGCAGCTGGTCCAACGGTCAGCCGGTCGCTTAGGCTTTTATATATATAGATGTTATTTCATTAACCTCTTCTAACATAAATGTTTTGTCCCATAGGTATGGCATGGATTGCCTTATTCAATTTGAAGATTTTGGCAATGTAAATGCATTTCGTCTCCTGAACAAATATCGAAACCAGTATTGCACATTCAACGATGATATTCAAGGTAATAAAATTTTCACTGCATGTGGACAAGAATAGTATCTGCTAATGGTTGCCAGAGTGGAGGAGGTTGGGGGAAATGGGTGAAAAGAGTGAAAGAGTATAAGACAGCCCTGGGCAAACTACGGCCCGCGGCCGGATCCAGCCCGTTTGAAATGAATAAAACTAAAAAAAATAAATAAATAAAATAAATAAAAAATAAAAAAAAATAAATAAATAAAAAATAAAAAAAATAAATAAATAAAACTAAAAAAAAAAAGACCGTAATGATGTTTACTTTGAATTTATATTAGTTCACACAAACACTCCATCCATGCTTTTGTTCCGGCCCTCCGGTCCAGTTTAAGAACCCATTGTGGCCCTCGAGTCAAAAAGTTTGCCCACCCCTAATATAAGAGATACAAACTCCCAGTTATAAAAGAAATAAGACATGGTATTATAATCAGTAATATCATAACTTTCTATGGTGACAGATGGTTACTAGGCTTATTGTGGTGACCACATTATAAGGTATATAATGTGGAATCACTATGTTGTACACCTGAAACAAATATAATATTGTATGCCAATTATATGCTATTTTTTTTAAAAAAAGAATATCTACTGAATGCCAGGAATTATGCTTGATGACTTCATATATTATTTCTTATTTACTTTCTTATACTCTATTTAAGAAAAGTATTCTGTGACACTAGATGTACCATATAATCCATGAGCTAGAGAATGAGCTCCCCAAAATCTGATAAAATCCCATGATTACAGCTAACAAGAAAGTAAAATGAAAATATATTGTTCATTGTTTAAAAATAAGACTGCATATACTGTTCTCTTTAGCTATTATCTCAATCATCCACAGTTTCTAAGCTTCATCCCAATATAAGCTGCCTTTATGTATAGTGCATTGATTTTTACTATTTGTTTTTTGATAGAGTATATTTCTTGGGCTACCTGCTTTTGTCTATGTTACCTGTGTTTGTTTGTCTCTTTTCTTTTTAAACCCTGAAAGACAGCCTAGAAAGAATGCTGAAAGTATTTGATTAGGTTGGGGGGGAGGGGGTGGTTTGACAAATTTTTAAAAAATATTTTTTATTGATTTCAGAGAGGAAGGGAGAGAGAGAGACAGATAAAAACATCAATGATGAGAGAGAATCATTGATCAACTACCTCCTGCACACCCCCTCTGCTGGGGACCTGGTAAACCCAGGCTGGTGCCCAGACCAGGAATCTAGGTCAACACTCAACCACTGAGTTCAGCCTCTTAGCCTTTTGGGCTGGGCTGTGATTGTTGTTTTGTGAGCACTTTCACACCTAGCAACATTAGCACTCTTGATGGCCTTTATGTTTCAAAATTATGCTAATTGTCGATTTCTGCCAGCAACAAAAACGTTATCTTCTTTGTTGCCTGAGAGACACTTTTTGTCAAGCTGAGGTGTCAGCAAGAAAGGGTTGTCAAGTCAAAAGCCTAAGTTTTATTCCCCAACCCAGACCTTTTCACTGTGAACAACTTGGTCGACAACCGAACTATTTGAGATGGGAGACTGTACTAGTATTTGGAGAAATTCAGAAAGGAAATATAAGCCGTCTAATTTTAATGACTGTAATCCTTGCCTGAAGATATAATGTAAAATGATAAAGTGTCTTTGATGCTACAGACATAAGCTTTGTAGATCAATGTCTCAAAGTCACTTATCAATTCACTTTGCAGTAGTCTCTAAAATAGCCACCAGTTAACTGTTGAACAAACCTATACTGTCCTTTTAAACATATTCTATATCTTTTAAGTTGTGGGTCCCACAGAAATGTCCATATAGAAGTTAAAGACCAGTATTACATAATTTTGAATTCTACAGAATTAATAGGCATCAAAGTTCAGTTTAAGAAGAAGAATGCTAAATCCCAATCATCAAACAAAATGAACAGTTAGGAACTGGGGTCAGAATTCCTGTCAACTAAGGTAAAGAATTTAGAGGTCAAGGCCTGGCCTGCATCACAATTAAAGTCAGGAGCCCAGGAAATCTGAGACAGTGCCAAGCCAGGGCCAAGAGCACTGCCTGTGGAGATTCCCTGAGGGGCTGCCTCAGAATATTCTCTGCTGCATGTTAGCCATGGAGGCATTCCATACTGCTTTTTCATCCCCACTAATCTGCCTAAAATGTAATCTACATCCATTTTGTCTACCTATTGTCACATAGTAGTTTTAAAATATAACTGCCTTAGCCTCAAAATGAATGATTTGAGAAAAATAGATCTAATCTCTGACAAAAGAAAACTTGTGGCCATTTATTAGGTTTCTGACTAGAAATGAACAAACCATTTTTCCATACCAAATAGTGTCCTTAGTGACACATTTCCCACATATGTTTCTATTTTACCTTTTTAACCTTATGTTTTTACCATTTTGCCCACAAATGTAATACTTTCCCCACTGTGGGCATGGGAATTGCCTTCCAGTGCCAACAAAAAGAATTATGTAACTATTACAGCCTCACCATGTAAATAAATGTTTTTACACTGAACCCATGGGGAATTTTTTAAAACAGATGTGTGATTTAAAGATATTATTTTATGAAAATATTTGATTTTTTAAAATATTTAAAATTCTACTATATTAGTGATCTAAAATAATCATAAATAATAGAGATTTTGGTTCAAAATGTATTTAGTCCTTAATGCATTCTAATTATAAGTTATGTTTAACTGAAAAAAAAATGTTCTAGTTAAATATATTAAGCATTTAATTATATAACCTGCAGACCATCAAATTTTTGCAAATTCACCCAAAGAGTTGGTCTTATTCTCTTGTCATTTTAAAATCAGCTATAAAAAGAGATTTTTCTTCTCATAGTAGCCTCTTTGGCTCCTAGTTTGATTGTTAGGATTTTTAAAATAAGGTAAATGTTGCCTAATCTTATACTAAATGCGTTGATAATTGAAAAGATAAAAGTCAGAAACGGTCAAACAGACATTTCATAAAAGAATGAATATGTTGGCTGGAAAATGCATTTTAAAGTTTAACTACACCACTAAGTTTTAAAAAGCGTATTAAACAGCAAATGAGAAACTGCTTTTCTCTATCAAGCTGACAAAGGTTTTTATCATTCCAACTGTTAATAATGTTTTAAAGAAAATGAGCATTCTCATTCATTGAAGGTGGAAATATAAATTGGTAGAACTCTTGGAGAGGCAACATGTGTCAAAAACCTTGAAAATGTGCAGATCTTTGACTCGATAATTCTATTTTTAGCAACTTATCTTGAGCAAGTAAAAATGCAAAACAAATGTACAAAGATATTTATTTATTTCAAATATTTATTTATTTTTAAAATTGAGATACAATTGACATGGAATATTGAATTGGTTTTAGTTGTACAACATAATGATTTGATATATGTACATACTGCAAAATGATTACCACAATAGGTTTAATTAACATCCATCACTTCACATAGTTACAAATTTTTTTTTGTGATGAAAATATTTATTCTCTTAGCAACTTTCAAATATATAATGCAGTATTGTTAACTATAGTCACCATGTTGTATATTATACCCCTAGGACTTATTTGTCATATAACTGGAGGTTTGTACCTTTTGACTCCTTTCACCCATTTTGTTCACCCCTCACCCCCAGCCTCTAGCAACCACCAATCTGTTCTCTGTATCCCTGATTTTGGGTTTTTGTTTTAGAATCAACATATAAGTGAGATCATACAGTATTTGTCTTTTTCTGCCTGACTTATTTCAGTTAGCATAATGCTCTCAAGGTTCATCCCTGTTGTCACAATGTAGGATTTCCTTCTTTTTTGTGGCTGAATAATATTCTATTGTCACATATCACATTTTCCTTATCTATTCATCCAGCGGTGGACACTTAGGTTGTGTCCATGTCTTGGAAATTGTAAGTAATGCTGCAGTGAACAAGGGGGTGGCAGTTATTTTTTTTGAGATAGTAACTTCATTTTCTTCAGGTAAGTATCCAGAAGTGGAATTGCTGGATTATATGGTAGTTCTATTGTTAATTTTTCAAGAAACTTTCATACTGTTTTCCATAGTGGCTCCACCAATTTACATTTACACCAACAGTACCCAAGGGCTCTCTTTTCTCCACATCCATGCCACTATTGGTTATCTCTTGCCATTCTTACAGTGTGAGGTGATATCTCATTGTGATTTTTATTCACATTTCCTTGATGATCAGTGATGTTGAGCATGTTCATAAACCTATTGGCCATTAGTATGTTTTCTTTGGAAAAAATGCCTGTTATGTATATTTATTGTAATGTTATTTTCTGTAAGAAATTAGAATCATCTACATATTCAGAAATAGTGGTTTGGTTAAATAAGTTATCATATATCTATACTATGAAATATTATAACTATAAAATATTTTAAAATACATTATTGACATGGTAAGATAGTCATATTTTTAAGTGATGAAAATATGTTAAAATAGTAAGCATGGCATGAGATATTTTTTATCATTAAAAAGTTTTTGAATTTGCATATATTAGCTATAGAAAACAATTATAAGAATATACATCAAAGATTTAAATGAACTTCTAATTTGTCTACATACTACCAGCCTCGAAACTCTCAAATCAATTCCCTCCACTGCTCTCTGAATTTAGAATCTTTCAGCAACCATCTGTTACCTATAATAAATCATGACATACAGTCCTATACATATCTATAGCTACTATGATTTTGTAGTAGAAGGCACTGTATGATCTCATCCTGACACTTCACTAGCCTCATATCACTTTACATTCCAGTAAGCTGTGTTTGCTTCAGCAACACTGTAATACCTACAGTGTCACATATGTTCTATGTTTCCTCTCCTTTTACATTTTGGGAGGCTCAGTATACAAATGAAGCTCGTATTGTAGGTCTTTACCATAAGGTGACTTGATTGAGCCATTTCCTTAAGGAATCCTTATCAGTCTGGTGTGTGTTTTTTCTCTTAACACTGCTCAGATTCCACAGAAATTATTTTTCCAATTTCTCTTCTGATACTTGCTGGTATTAGCTTTCTGCCAGTGTTCTTTGAGCCACATAGGAGAAGGCTGGGGGTCTCCATATTGAGTATGCAAACTTTCATTTAATCTTCTGTTTACAACTATGGCATCATTGCACCAGTTATTCCTCGTGTCTAACAATTACTCCTGGTGTCGTACAGTCCAGAGACCCTCTCTAGAAAATAAGCTTTTAGTTTTTTCTAAGTCTCATCATGTGGGAAGGCCAATGGTCTGCTAGAAGGAGAGGGAAGTCAGTCTGGGGTCTGACTACTTCTTAGATTTTTGACCAGCCTCCTGTTTTTAGTCTCTTTTTCATCCCCACTTCCAGAGGTGCTTGGTGCCTCCTATATCTAGGCCTTTTGAGACTTTTGCCATATCAGTCTGGTTGCTTCTTAGAATTCCCCATGACTGGCCAGGAATTCAGCTTTTCAAGTCTGCTATGTCAGTTGCCATTTGCCTATCTGCCTTCCAGCTTCTAAATGTGATTGCTATCCTCTTCTCCTGGTCTCTTTGATTAAAAATAAAAACCTTCTTTCTGTTGGTTT
This sequence comes from Myotis yumanensis, assembly GCF_028538775.1. Classification (NCBI taxonomy): domain Eukaryota; kingdom Metazoa; phylum Chordata; class Mammalia; order Chiroptera; family Vespertilionidae; genus Myotis; species Myotis yumanensis. The sequence goes on from NW_027223757.1 coordinate 56,093,314, forward strand.
AGTAGAGTTTGTTGGGGAGAAGGAAAACTATGTTATATGTTCAGTCTCTCATTTTTCACACGTATCCCTCCTTCCATGCCTTGCTCATGCTCTCCTGTATAGTTTATTCTGCCACCTGAGGTGCTGGACCTCTCTCTCACATTAACCCTTCAGTGCTGTGCTCAGGTGGTATGTTCTCTAAATGCCATGGCCTGTGCCTAAACAAATTCACTCCTCCTCCCCCTGTTCTAATCCTTGTACTTTGCCTGATCTATGTAATAGTACATGAGGATTACAATTATTAGATTACATGTCAGTCTCCTTTAGTGGTTATATATAGTAATTATAATCAGATGATTAAATTATTGTTTCAGTAGAGGTCATACTTTGATAAAAGATAGGACCGACATTTAATAACCATAGCAAAAGCACAGCATAACTAACTGTGACTTATATTAATGTTAAAGTCATATTATATAAAAATACAAATGGAAGTTTATAAAATTTTAAGAAGATTGAATCTCTTTAGTAGCTTACTAACAATGTTAAATATTAAGTATTCTTTACAAACAGTGATAGTACAAAGATAAACAGTAGCCTCTCTTTCTCTGATTGACTAAAAGTTTAGTTGTCAATTTCAAAACCAAAGTTATTTTGGAATAATTTATTGTAAGAATTCAAATAATTCTTAAATATCAATGTACCACATTTACTCTTTGATTGCAATGAAATTTAAATCAAGGTTGTACCAGGAGGTCAGACCAACCCATGTATATGAATCATATTCAAGTATCTTTTTGGTAGTGCTAAAAATATCTTTCTGACTTTATTCTTTTAAAAAATATATTTTTTATTGATTTTTTAGAGAAAGAGGGATAGAGAGATAGAAACATTGATGAGAGAGGAACATCATCATCGATTGGCTGCCTCCTGCATGCCCCCTAATGGGGATCAAGCCCACAACCTGGGCGTGTGCCCTGACTGGGAATCAAACCTCTGACCTCTTGTTCCTGGGTCTATGCTCAACTGCTGAACCACACCAGCTGGGCTCTGACTTTATTTAATTCTGTGAAGAGAAGTGTTTGATTATGTCCTCAAGAAATATTATAGAATATGCATTTAAGTATAAGGCTCTGATGATACCCAGTATAGACAGAAACTTATTTTTTCTTTACTTGGGAAATGTGTGAACTTAAAGCATTTTGAGTTAAAAATACAGTCTGATCTAGCATAACCATATAAAAATAAGTAACCACTTTATAGATAGGACCTTTTGGAATATTTTATTGTCTATTCTTAAATGTGCAGTTCTACTTAAAATCAAAACAATAATATAAATACAGAGATTGCTGATGACACCATAATGTTGATTTTCAACTGGTTAAATCTTGTGGTGCTGGTAGAATCTGTAGAAACCCTTAAAATTATAAAATATCAGAGTTAGAAGGGAATGTAGAGTCCCTCAAATCCAAATTTCTGGTTAATTTACTTCCAAAGAGCCTGAAATAGGAATAGCTTGAGGTACTATTCGTGAATACGTACTTATCTAGTGACTAGATATACTTCTCTAACTAAAATTATTTTTTTCATGGATTTAACAGTTGTGGTGAATATATGTAGATGTATGAGACAATACTATCCTAATACTGTCATGGTATTTTTCAGATCAGCTGTATATTTAAACAGCCTTTCATTTTAAATAATCTTTAGAAAAGTGGCCTTTGCATAAAGTATGACTTGCCACGGATCATAATTTATTCCATTGGTGATTCCAAATTGCAAGCATTTTATTTTTGTGATCCACATTATGTTCCAAAATAAAAAACATACAAGAGAGGGTCTTCAAAAATTATTTATTGTGATCCTATTTATGACCATAAAATTCTGTAGGGAAGAAACAACCAAAAGATTTAAAAGAACACATATAATGGTGGTGAAATGTTTAATGTGTTTTGGTACTTGGCATACGTAACACTTCATAATTGTCATTCATCAGACCTATTCTAATCTGTTATTGTTTGTTTTTAACCAATGAGTGTGTTTACAGTTTAACTAGGCTTTATCTAGAATCATTACTTTAGAGGAGTGAATTGTAGACACAGCTGGAACATACTGCAAGAAGCTGCACAGATTTATTTCAGACATGAGCCGTAAAGAGGTTGAGCTATGTAATTATGCTCAAAGCAAAAGAACTGCTCTATGATCTGTGAAAGCTTATATGGCAAATAAAATTAGAACTGGTGAAGTTTCTATGACCATGCAGAAAACTCAGTTTTAATTCTAAATAAATTTTACATTAATTTTGTCTAGTACCGTTGGGATTCACCAGTGATTATAGGTAGGAAGCCAATTAGAGAATGCTGCAACATCTGATTTTAAAATTGATTTAAATATTTTTATTAATTTCATAGAGGAAGGGAGAGGGAGAGAGAGATAGAAACATCAGTGATGAGAGAGAATCATATATCGGCTGCCTCCTGCACACCCACTACTGGGGACTGAGCCCACAACCTGGGCATGTGCCCTTGTCCAGAATCAAACCAGGGACCCTTCAGTCCACAGGCCAGAGCTCTATCCACTGAGCCAAACCAGCTAGGGCTAAAATTGATATTAACTGTTAATTTTTCAAATTGAAAATTAAAACATTAAATTCCAAATGTATCATAAATATCATTACCAACACCATTATCAATAAGCGCTTACTATATGCCCACTCTGGGTAGAGGGGATCAGTAGTAGATTTTAGAGCCCTAAGAGTAATTAGGTAGAAGAATCTAATAACACTTAGTGCTCTTTTATCTCATATAGTAAAACAGATAAGGAAACAGATGTACAAAATACTTTTTCTAAAGTAATTCAGCTAGTAAACAGGTTGAGGTGGAATGCACATAAGAATCCAAATCCCACGCTCTTATTTATTGCATCACCAAATTAAGTCACAGAATCTTCTTTTCAGAGTTTCACGAATATATTAAAATATTGATGTCGCCGAAACTGGTTTGGCTCAGTGGATAGAGCGTCGGCCTGTGGACTGCAAGGTCCCAGGTTCGATTCCGGTCAAGGGCATGTACCTGGGTTGTGGACACATCCCCAGTAGGAGATGTGCAAGAGGCAGCTGATCGGTGTTTCTCTCTCATCGATGTTTCTAACTCTCTATCTCTCTCCCTTCCTCTCTGTAAAAAATCAATAAAATATATTTTAAAAATAAATAAATAAATAAATAAAATAAAATATTGATGTCAATTGCCTGAGACTTTCACCTCATATGCAAGGATGGAATCCGACAACCAAGGTTCCCTCTTTGTACCATTTAAACTGTTGTATAATGATTTCAAGATGTGAATAAAGATTGGAGGCTTAGACATTGGCAGGATCTGTTTGAGGATTGATTACTCAAGGACATTTGTTACTTCTTTTAGGAACAGCATCTGTTGCAGTCGCAGGTATCCTTGCAGCTCTTCGAATAACCAAGAACAAACTGTCTGATCAAACAATACTATTCCAAGGAGCTGGAGAGGTACCTGCCTTATAGAATACTTACGTTCTCCTAAACTAATGAACATAGAATTCATTTTAAATATTCATTAACTTGAAATTTGAGGTATTCTTTCAAATTTCTAGTATATTATAAATATAGGTTTTATTGAAAGAGTCACAATTTTACATTCATTTTGAGGCCTATTAATTTTTCATAGGAAGCTTTAGTGGTATAGAGATATTTTTCACAGTTTTACAGTGATAAGTTTATCAGATGTTGCCGTAGGTTTTTATAATGCATATTTAAGTTGCCATGCAATAACAAAAGTTTCAAATGTATGCTTATATAGAAAAGCCTTTAAGAAATAGTTAAAGTATGCTACCTGATGTTAACTTTTATATCCTCCAGTGTCATGAAAGTTTTCTTAATTTCACTCACAACTCAATGTTTACACATATAACTATATCCAAGTTTTTAAGAAAAAGGTATTTGAGAGACTCATTGTTCATTACAACTGTTCTCACAAAAAAGAACCAAAATATCTTATACTTTTGGAAGGAGATAGCAGCAAGACAGAATTATGCTGTTTTCTGTTATCTTTTTCTATAAATTTGTCATTTGAAAGAAAACTAGACACTAGCAATAATAATTCACCCGCAAAATAGAAATTAAAATGTTAGTTGAGTTGAGCTTCTTGTGAGAAAACTGCCAAAATCTGTTCAGAATTATAGAATGTAATAAACAGAGAAATGCTTTGTGGCTGTACCATATATATTTTAAGAAGCTTTAAATTTACAAATTTAATAAGATTATGACTAAATACATTACACTCATAGAAATTTTGTATATTATGTTGGTTTTGATTTTACTTGTTCTCAAAACAAAATATACAAATCTAGAACTTAGATGCCAAGATATAGATGTGAAATATTCAGAATGTAAATCACAAATTTGTTTTCACATTGAAATAAAAATCAAGGCAAATAAGAGTTCATTAACATTTGAGTTTTATATTTCCGTGGATTGTACCATGTTATACTTCATTTTAGTAAACTTCTTTTGAATTTCCAAAGGATTTTGTTAAGTGGCACAGGCCAGCTTTTGACACTCAGTAGGACAGAAGTATTAATGGCTGGATGACTCAAAACTGTCACTCAGTTGTCCCTGATAAGGTTTTGGAAATTTCACAGATTATGACAGAGTTTATCAAATACCAAAGAAGTTCATTCCTTTAATCTTGCAAGAAAATTCACAGTGCTTTTTTGGTCCAAATTAAGAAGGTAAATAAATGCTTGGGAACACAGATTTCCTGTGTTTCATTTTATTGCCTAATTGGTTAAGTTCCCATCCAAATGACCTGGCTTCCTCCTTCGAATTCAGTTAGAGGAGCTTGAACCCAACAATAAACAATACATAGTCCAATAAGCAAGGCTGACTAGTTCGTTATTTTAAATTCAATATTTTCTTATTAGCGCGAATCTTAATTGTATTAACATGATTAAGGTTACTGACAATCAAGGATATTACTGGTTTATTTGTGGCTAAATAGGAAGCTACATAATAGTGGTTCTGTTGTGATAAGAATGAATAATTGTCATTCATTTTAACCCAAATGTGACAAAAATACTTTGCTCCCAGTACAAATGAATAGCTCTTTAGGCCAACAGACAGGGCCATTTTGTACTTCCTTATTAACAAGAACAAAATGCAGTGAAATGTAACCTGATAAGATATAATGTGGAACAACTTAAAAATTTTTTGTTTTTATAACCTTTTCTCAGGCTGCCTTAGGGATTGCAAACCTGATTGTAATGGCCATGGAGAAAGAAGGTTTACCAAAGGAGAAAGCCATACAAAAGATATGGATGGTTGACTCTAAAGGATTGATAGTTAAGGTAAGAATTTGTCATTTTAACCAGAAGAAAAATCTATCTGCCATTCTGGATGCCCATCCCAAAGACTACCACTATTTTCATTTATGCCGCCCCCAACACTGTGTTAAAAGAGTAGCCCTTACATATGAATGACCATGTCATACAGCAATACTGATACTCTTCTGAATAAAGAAGAAAAATACGGCTCAGCTAGAGAATCTGTCAGGGAGATGATGTGAATAGGCTCTACAGGTCAGTCCACTTGAATAAGGTAAGTTTCTAGGTGAGGCAATTTGATACTGATACAGATGAAACTCCTAGGTGTACCTCCTTTTATTAAAGGCTATCTGTCTAATTGCATACTAGATAGAAAGAAAGGAGGAAAAAATAAATAAATAGCTACTCTTTTACCTGCTGCTTTCTCTCAACCAAATTCTTAGTGTTTGAATGGGAATTCCAGTGGAGGGCTTTAATAAATGGCCTGTTTTAATGTTAACTTACTTGAGGTTCAGTTTCCCTAGCTTTAATAGAGATAATAGTCCCACTTCATAGGGTCATGGTAGAAGTAAGAAAGACTAGGTAAGTAACCATGTTGCTGCAAAGTTGTAAGACATCATTCATTATTACTTCTACCATTTGGGCACATCAATCATACTTTCTTAAACTATTGGAAAAAATAATGTAAATCCCCACATGAAGACGAATTTTAAAAATAAACATAAGCATTGTATTTGGTAATTTAATATATAAGCAAATCTGAATGTGTACAAACTTTCTGGAAAACTGTTTTATATGTATCATGAGCTTTTAAAAATTCATGCTTCTGATCTAATAATTTCCATTCTTTTTCTAAATATGTTTTTAGAGGAAGGGAGAGGGAGAGAGGGATAGTAACATCAATGATCAGAGAGAATCATTGATTGGCTGCCTCCTGCACGCCCCCCACTGGGGATTGAGCCCGTAACCCAGGCATGTGCCCTAACTATGACCTCCTGTTTATGGGTGGATGCTCAACCACTGAGTAACACTGGCCGGGCCAATAATTTCCATTCTAAGACTATATCCCATAGAGTTAGAGATGTGTGTTAGGTGACCCAGGAAAGCGGCGGCGAGGAAAGCAAAGAGAATCGAGAGGATCAGAAAGAAAAAGGAGAAGTTTATTTGCGTTCTCGGGCGAGACCCACCGGCCCAAAAGGTGGGGCCAGTGAATTTCGCGACTTCAGGGAGGGAGGGACATCTCTTTATTCAGGTGTTTGGTGAGGGCGGGGGCCTGAACTGAGGAAGTGCCCGCAGCAGGGATCATCACACATTCAACTGAGGGAGTCTCGGCCGCAGGGGGTGGGCGGCACATTCAGGAATGGGTCAGTATCTTGTGCGGGGATCTCTGTGAACTTCAAGGAGAAGCAGGTATCTGTGTCTGGCACGCTGACCCGTGAGAGATTCCAGATCTGTGAGAAATTCCAGAGGAAGTCCATTGTCTCATCCCATGTCCGCATGTATCCGATCCCGGGCTCCCTCCGACCTAACATCCCAGCCTTTTGGTGATAAGGGTCGGCGACTCTCTGACTGCTTCCAGCTGAACAAGGACGACGAGGGGGGGCGGCGGTTAAAGGCCGGGGTTAGGCAGAGTCGGGTCGGAGGGGAGCCGAGTGTAGGGATGGAGCAGGAGCTGATTCACAGTCACCCGTGACATCTCTGCGATCCGGGAGCGGATGAACTTGAGGAGGCACGGGGCTAGGAGAAAAAAGACACAGATGAGAATCAGGGGCCCTATCATGGGCAGGACCCAGGTAGCTAAGGGGCTTTGGAACCAGCTGAAAGGAGAGTTGTCCTGGAAGTGTCCTGCATGTAGTTCTTCACTCAGCTTAGTCAGGGTCTGTACATTTTGCTCCACTACTCCAGACTCATTGATGTAATAACAGCATTCCTCCTGAAGGAATATGCAGGTTCCTCCTCTTTCTGCAGTCAGAAGGTCTAAGGCGCGCCGGTTCTGCAGGGCTACTTGGGCTATCGATGTTATCTGTCGCTGTAAGGAAGCTAAAGAAGCAGTAGTGGACTCCAGGGCTAACTGGAGCTTGTCATTAAAGTACTGAGCAGTGACCAGACTGTTCCCGAGGGCCCCCCAGTGAGGCCTATTGAGGCGGAGATACTCACCCCTAACATGACAGGGAGGAAGGCAGCCCGGTGCGTCTGGGGGCGGGATGGAGGGAGCAGCCAGGCGAGCTCTGACTCTCCATATAAGGTTAGTTGGGGAACTACCATGACGATGAAGCAGGGCCCGGGGTCAGAGGAGTTTATGCAGTTACTTAAGGTGCCATTGCACCAAAAGAAGGTACCCGGACTGGCCTTGGTGAGGCTGGATGCAGTGTAGTTCTGGGTGCAGTTCCACGTGACTCGTCCCCCAGTTACCGGATTACTGGTCTGGTAGCATATCCGTGGGGGCAGGGTGGGCTCTGGAGTTTCAGGTTCCCAAAGGGGAATGCCAGCCACGGGAGGCTGGCATTCACCTTTCCCTTGGGCCCTTGGAGAAGTTGTGAGTGGGACGGCAGCCAGCAAAGACCTTCGGAGAGAGGCACACAGAAAGCAGTGGGAGACATTGGGCAGGGTGTGGGTCTCGTTGAGGAATAGTAGGGTGTGTTGAATAAGTTGGAGCCAAGAAGACAGGACTTCTACCCGGGGGGAGTCAGGCAGCTTCCCTTTAAGGGACTGTTCGGCCTGTAGGATGCTGTTGGAGACCTGGACTTGGGCCTCTTGGGCCAGGACATATTCCCGGGAGATGTAAATGGTCCCTGAGGGGGTTGAGCTCCAACTACTTAAGTATAGCTTTCCCACGACACCCGTAACCCACCGCTGGTCCCAGGGATCCTGGATTATGATGTGGAAGGCCCCATCCTTCCAGATAAAGGAGCCACCCCTGTAGGCATCATTGACAACACAGCCCCTCCAGCGGCAACCCCCATAGGTGTCGACCTCCTGATTACACCTGTCTGGGTCCTCTTGGTCGTAAGCAAAACAAGCATAGGGCCGGCCACCATGGTATACTGACCGGATGTCGACAGCCATCTGCATCCTTGTCTGGCATCCCGCTAGAGGGCAGTCCTGAGATCCTACCTGCCGGGTGACTTGTTTGCCGTTCTGATAGTAGGTTTCACGGACCTTGAACCTCCACACATAAGCGGGTGGGGGTTGGTGTAGGTTGCTCAGGGCCGGGAGGAGAAGGAGGGGGAGGACGGCTAAGGCGGACCTTAGTGGGACCCAATACATCACATTTATAGAAGTCATGCTGCTCCGGGGTTCTCTTGAGCCTGGAGAGGTGGTCCACGATGGGTCGCCAAGCAGCTTGGCCGCGGTGGGTGTTGTAAGGATCACGATGTGAGGTCCCGTCCACCTCGGCTCCAAGGTTTTTGGATGTAGATTTTTAAGGAGGACCGAGTCACCAGGGTGAAGAGCTGGTTCCCCGGAGTCCTGGTCAGTTGGTTCCGGTTTGGGCAGGAACCTGTCAGCGTGTTCTCGGAGCAGCTGCCGGATTAAGGACAAATATGGAAGATAATTGCCCAGGGGAGGAGGATCGATAGGGAGACGATGGTTGAGCAAGAAAGGTCTCCCATATAGGAGTTCAAAAGGACTTAAGAAGGTGGGGCTCCTTGGTGTAGCCCGGAGTCTTGTCAAAGCCATGGGCAGGAGGTCCGGCCAGGAGCTGCGAATTTCTAGAGAGAGTTTAGTTAGATGGTCTTTAAGGAGGCCATTAATCCTTTCAATTTTACCCGATGACTGTGGTCGGTAGGGTATGTGTAGTTTCCAAGAGATGCCAAGAGAGGTGCTAACCTGCTGTACGACCCTTGATATAAAAGCTGGGCCATTGTCTGACTGAATGGAGGTGGGGAGGCCGAACCTTGGGATAATGTGTGCTATTAGCGTCTCAGCCACCACTTCAGCAGTTTCCTTGCGGGTGGGAAAGGCCTCTACCCACCCTGTCAGAGTGTCTACCATGGTCAGCAGGTACCTGGTCTTTTTGTGGGGAGGCATGTGGGTGAAGTCTACCTGCCAGTCCTGCCCTGGGAGGTGTCCCCTCATTTGATGGGTGGGAAAGTTGGGGCGCATCCCTCCCTGGGGTGAGACAGCTGCACACGTGGGGCAGGAGGAGCAGGCGTTTGTGATTGCCTCTCGCAGTGTGGGCGAGGTGAAGAGGGGTTCAAGGAACTTCCAAAGTGCCAGTGGTCCAATGTGCAAAGACCGGTGGATCTGTTGGGCAATGGCCCCTGTCTGGGCTCGAGGGAGAGCAATTTTGTTATTTAAAAAGATCCATCCCTCAGGACCGGGTGAGCCTCCCCGCTGCAGGAATTTGTTTCTCTCTTCTTCTGTATATTGAGGGGAGATGGAGGGAAGAGAAAGAAACAGGACCGGGGCTGGGGACCCTTCACCCTGAGTTAAGCCTCTGGCTACCGCGTCTGCTTGGGCGTTTCCCCGCGTAACCAGCGAGGAGTCCGTCTGATGGCCTCGGCAGTGCATGATGGCTACCTGGGAAGGAAGTTGTAAGGCATCAAGTAAACGGGTTATGAGTTTAGCATTGATAATAGGTGAGCCTTTAGTAGAGAGAAAGCCCCTCTCCCTCCAGATAACAGCATGACAATGGGCTATCAGAAAGGAATATTTGGAGTCTGTATATATGTTTACTCTCTTCCCTTTGGCCAGGTGTAGGGCGCGTGTCAGTGCGATGAGCTCGGCTTTTTGAGAGGTGGTGCCCTCTGGGAGTCGGGCTGCCTCCAGGGTCCGCTCGGGTGTCACTACCGCGTAGGAGGCTTTCCGACGTCCCTGGGGGTCCAGGCAGGAGCTTCCATCCACAAACAGAGTTAAATCCGGATTAGAGAGAGGAGAATCTGAGAGTCCTGCCCGAGGCTGAGTAAGGGCCTCGACGACCTCGGGGCAGGAATGCGTTGCCGCAGGTAGGGTGGAGGCAGCGGGAAGGAGAGTGGCCGGGTTTAGGGCTGGGGACTGGGTCAGGGTGATGTCAGGATTTTCGAGGAACAGAAGATGGAGTTCCTGCATGCGAGAGGGGGCAAGGAGAGATAGGGATCGGTGGGACAGGAGATCCTGTAACCTGTGGGTGGAGAAGACCTGTAAGGGTTGTTGGAGGCAGATTTTTTGGGCTTCCTTGGTGAGAATGGCAGCTGCAGCCAGAGCCCGGAGGCAGGGCTGCCATCCCCGGACCGTGGGGTCAAGCTGTCTGGACAGGTAGGCCACGGGGGTAAAGGCTGGCCCTAGGGACTGGGTGAGGACCCCAATAGCCATTCCCTGTTTTTCATCAGTAAATAGCTGGAACGGCTTAGAGGTGTCTGGGAGAGAGAGTGGGGGAGATGCCAGAAGGGTATCCCGGAGCTTAGAGAAAGCCTGACGAACGAGGGAGGGTGAGGAGAGGGGACCCACTGGTGTTTCTTTAGCAGCTTGGTATAGGGGCTTAGCTAGGAGAGCAAAGTTTGGGACCCAATGGCGGAAAAACCCTACCAGTCCCAAAAAGGACAAGATCTGGTCTGCAGAAGTGGGGGGCTGAAGGTCTCGTATTGCCTGTGCTCGGTCAACTGTCAGTCCTCGAGAATTGGGCATCAGACAGATCCCCAAGTAAGTGACGGTGGGGACCGACAGTTGTGCCTTGGCAGGGGACACGCGATATCCCCTGTCTCCTAGAAAATTAAGGAGATTAGCTGTATGCCTCCGGGACATGTTCAGGGAGGGGCTGCAGAGGAGGAGGTCATCTACATACTGGAGAAGAGTGCTGGGTTCTAAGGAGCATTGTTGGAGGTCTCTGGCTAGGGCCTGGCCAAACAGGTGAGGACTGTCTCTGAACCCCTGGGGCAAGACTGTCCAGGTGAGTTGGCGGGATGTCTGTTCATCCGGGTCCTCCCAAGTGAATGCAAACAGATGGAAAGAGTCTGGGTCCAGAGGGATAGTAAAGAAAGCATCCTTGAGATCGAGAACAGAAAAGTGGGTGGTACCGGACGGGACGCGTGAGAGGAGAGTGTAAGGATTGGGAACTACCGGGTGGATAGGGACTACCGCTTCGTTGATCAGCCGGAGGTCCTGAACCAGCCGGTAGGTCCCGTCTGCCTTTCTAACTGGGAGGATGGGCGTGTTGCAGGGGGAGTCGGTAGGGATGAGGAGACCCTGCCCCAGAAGCCGGGTAATGAGGGGTTTAAGTCCTCGGCGGTGAGTTAGGGAGATGGGAAACTGGGGGCGGGAGGGAAACGAGGTGGGGTCCTTAAGTCTGATCTTGACTGGGGCATGATGTCTAGCAACCACCGGGGTAGATGTATCCCACACTTTTGGGTCGACCAGGGACGCAGGCAGTGGGGGTTCGGCATTTCCATGAAGGGAGGGGGCCAGGAGTGGAAGGAGCAGGGAAGCTGGAGTGGGGAGGCTGAAGGGCAGAGTGGCCGCTAGGATGGTGAGGATATCTCGTCCTAACAGGGGCACGGGGCATGAAGGCATGACTAAAAACGAGTGGGTTATAGGGCTATGATGGAGGCCAGGAAGGGGTCCGGTGGCCAGAGGGCAGGTGGATTTGCCGTCAATACCCATGTCCGAGATTTTGGAAGGATAAAGGGGCCCCGAAAAAGAGGGAAGGACAGAGAAGGTAGCCCCCGTGTCGATCAAGAAGGAGACTCGTGCACCCGCTACCTTCATTTCAACCCGAGGCTCGGCTAGGGTGATCGGAGTGGACGAGTCCGGGCGTCTTCAGTCTTCAGCCAATCCTAGCATGGCCAGCGGTGCGTCATGGCCCGGAAGGGCGACCCCACCACGTTGAGACGTGGAAGGCTCGCCACTTTTCCAGGAGCAGTCACTCTTCCAGTGACCATTTTGACCGCACGCCGGGCAGGGCTTGGTCGGAGCCCGGGGCTGGGGGCACTGCTTTGCCCAGTGGCCTTCATTGCCGCATTTGAAGCATTGTCCAGGCGGTGTGCGTCCTTTCGTTGCACTCCCACTGCGCACGGCCCTCTTGGGACCATGTGCAGCTGCTGCCGGCCTCAGGGCTGCGATCAAGGCTTGCGTTTGCAGGTCGACCTTCTGTCTAAGGCGGGCCTCCCGTTCTGATTCTGCCTTCTCCTCACGGGCATTAAATACCTTAAATGCCATATTCACTAAATCTCGGACAGGAGTTTGAGGACCATCCTCTGCCTTTTTTAATTTCTTCCGAATATCTGGTGCTGACTGCGAAATGAAATGGGTGGCCAAGACCGTTGCCCCAGCCAGAGACCCAGGGTCCAGACGAGTATATAAGGTTAGAGCCTCAGTCAGCCTGTTAAGGAAGATTGCGGGATTTTCATCTGGGCCCTGGGTGATCTCCCTTAATTTGTCATAATTAACTACCTTGTGGGAGACGGTCTTTAGACCAGCCATCAGGCACTGGAGCATCTGGTCTCGGCGTCGGCGCCCGTTTTGCCCTTCGGGGGTGCCTAGTTGATACTCCCAGCCCGGCTCCTGGCGAGGAACGGCCTGGGCCCCTACCGGCATACTGGCATCCGTAAGGTGAACCTGATCTGCGTGATCCATTGCTGCCCCCAAGACTCTCTCCCTTTCATCTGAGGTCAGGGTGGAAGAAAGAATAACATGAATGTCATGCCAAGTGAGATCATAGGCCTGAAAGAGGTATCGGAATTCCTTGATGAACGCGGTGGGGTTGGCCGAGAAAGATCCCAGCCGCTTCTCAATCTGGGAGAGATCCGAGAGTGAGAAGGGAACGTGAACCCTAACCACTCCCTCTGAGGCTGCAACTTCCCGGAGTGGACAGAGGAGAGGAGGAGCGTGGGAACGCGTGTGTTTACTCACCGGGGAAGTAGGCGGGGGTTGGGAAGGAGCAGCAGCAGTGGGTGGAAGAGGAAGGGTAGGGTCGGTGGGAGGCAGGGTCAGTGGGCCAGCGGCGGAGGGCATGGCCGGAGGAGGGTCCGGCAGGGAGGGAGGAGCAGAGGGTGCGGAGAGTGAGGATGCCGGGGCGGACGGCGCTGGGACGGACGGCGCTGGGGCGGACGGGCCTGGGACAGACGGCGCTGGGACAGACGGCGCTGGGGCGGACGGCGCTGGGGCGGACGGGCCTGGGTAGGGCGGCGGACGAGTGGGAGGGGAGGAAAGATTCTCGGGTGGTTCAGATAAGGCGGAAAACGAAGAGATCTCAGTAGGCAGAGTAGGTTTCTCACGGGCCAGGAGAACCTGGGCCGTGGAACAGGAAGAACAGAGGGTGGGACGAGAACGCAAACAAAGGAAGGCTTGAATGTAGGGGATCTCGAGCCACTTCCCGGTTCGTTGGCAGAAATTACTGAGGTCGGTGAGGATGGTAAAATCAAATGTCCCGTTTTTAGGCCATCTAGATCCATTATCCAATTCATACTGGGGCCATGTCACGTTACAGAAATAAATGAGACGTTTCGGACGCAGGTCCTGCGACAGGCCCAGTTCAGCCAGATTAGTGAGCAGACACCCTAGAGGTGTGGTCGAGTCAGGTTTGGAATTTTGATTGCCCATGGTCCGTTCCCCGTGGCCAGTAGCGGGGCCAAAAAGCTAGCGTCCTAGCGATTTGACTTGCGCCACGGACAGACGGAGTAGACCAAAGGAGTTAGGGACGTCTCCACTATCTCCTGAGGTCCAAGGAACCTTCCTGGAAGGGCCCGGATAGGACAGTCTCCAACGCGGCCGCGTTTTACGGATAGAGACGCCGGCAGGTGTGTGGCCACGGGGGAGCGGCACGGGGCGGGGCAGGACTCACCGCTGATGTTGCCACCGGGAAGAGGCTGCCGAGTTGAAGAAACGAGGTCCCGACGGGTCCTGGGCCACAAGGAGGGAGAGGCGGGCACCTCAAGCCGTGAAGGGACGGCAAGACTAGGTGCTCACGCCACCCGGGTTTCAAGGCACCAAATGTTAGGTGACCCAGGAAAGCGGCGGCGAGGAAAGCAAAGAGAATCGAGAGAATCAGAAAGAAAAAGGAGAAGTTTATTTGCGTTCTCGGGCGAGACCCACCGGCCCAAAAGGTGGGGCCAGTGAATTTCGCGACTTCAGGGAGGGAGGGACATCTCTTTATTCAGGTGTTTGGTGAGGGCGGGGGCCTGAACTGAGGAAGTGCCCGCAGCAGGGATCATCACACATTCAACTGAGGGAGTCTCGGCCGCAGGGGGTGGGCGGCACATTCAGGAATGGGTCAGTATCTTGTGCGGGGATCTCTGTGAACTTCAAGGAGAAGCAGGTATCTGTGTCTGGCACGCTGACCCGTGAGAGATTCCAGATCTGTGAGAAATTCCAGAGGAAGTCCATTGTCTCATCCCATGTCCGCATGTATCCGATCCCGGGCTCCCTCCGACCTAACAATGTGTATAATGTTTTCTGTGAAGATATTATCACAACATTATTTACTAGAGGCCCGGTGCACAAAATTTGTGCACTTGGAGGAAGGTGTCCCTCAGCTCGGACTGCACCCTCTCGCAGTCCAGGGCCCACAAGGGATGGCCCTATGGGGAGTGGGCTTAAGCCATCAGTCGGATATCCTTAGTGCTGCCGCGGAGGCGGGAGAGGCTTCTACCACTGCTGCTGCACTAGCCAGCCATGAGCCTGGCTTCTAGCTGAGTGGCACTCCCCCTGTGGGAGCACACTGACCACCAGGGGACAGCTCCTGCATTGAGCATCTGCCCCCTGGTAGTCAGTGCATGTCATAGAGACTGGTCGTTCTGCTGTTTGGTCGATTTGCATATTAGCCTTTTATTTATAGGATAATAGTGATACATTTCATCATACATTAATTATAATAATGATCTGTTATACTTAAATAAAGAATAATTTGCAATAAATTTTGGAATAGTCACGTGAGTATAACATACAAGCTTAAAATGGTTCTCAAAGACTTATAAATAACATTAAAGGATTTATAATATAACATTAGGTGAAAGAAGGAAAACACCAACTTATATATAACTATTTTGTTTAAAAATTGAGTTACATATAAAAGTCATAAAAGGAAATACATCAAATACATATTACTTTAAAACTAACATTATTTTTATTTCTGTATATTCTATATATTATGTCTTTTTGTATATTCTAAATTCTACTTAGTAATTGTATTCCTTTAAAGTTAGAAAAGTGCCCTGACCGGTTTGGCTCAGTGGATAGAGCGTCGGCCTGCGGACTGAAGAGTCCCAGGTTCAATTCCAGTCAAGGGCATGTACCTTGGTTGCCGGCACAACCCCAGTAGGGGGTGTGCAGGAGGCAGCTGATCGATGTTTCTCTCTCATCGATGTTTCTAGCTCTCTATCCCTCTCCCTTCCTCTCTGTAAAAAATCAATAAAATATATTTTTAAAAAATAATAATAAAAAATAAAGTTAGAAAAGTTAGAGAGCAGGTTGACAGCTATCTGGGCTGGAGGCTGGGTGGATGGAGTGGAGGGATTGAGCAAAAAAGGAAAAAAAGAGAAAAAACTCAAGGACACAGTAGTATGGTGATTTCAGGGTTGGGGTGGAGGAGGTAAAGGGGGTGTAAATGGTGAGGGATGGAGACTTGACTTGGGTGGTGAACACACAATAGGGTGAACAGATGTATTGTATAATTATGCACTTGAAACCTGTATAATTTTGTTAACCAGTATCACCACAATAAAAGGGGGGAGGGATAAAGCTAGAAAAAAGTTTGTTTTTAAAAATCAGTATAGACAGACAAATTTTACCTCAGAAGAGAAAGTATATGCATAACATTTTTAAAAAATGTTATTCTTTAAGGTATTACAAATAGCAGTACATATGTCTCTTTTATGAGAATCTATAAAGCAATGAAACAAGATAGAAATCACTTTGACAGCATCTTCTGAGAACCAAATAATAATCATTTTATTAATTTTCTAAAATTGCAAATTAATTGTTTAAAATAAAAATTTATAACAAAATTTTCAATTTCTTGACTTAAACATTGCTGTTCTTTGAATAATTAGTATAACTACAAAAAATTGTACACTGTGGTCGAATGAAAAATACTGTAGTCATGAAAGAATATTTACTGAATGAAATCGCCTATGGATCAGGCATTATATTAGCTTTGGGGGACACAAGAAAGCCCTGCATCTCAGGAGGCCCACAGCCTAGTAGGGAAAACTCAAAGGAGTCAGGAGTTACAATTCTACATGGAAATGTTATAGAAATACGTCCTTGATGTCAGAGATGCACGTAGATGTCACTTCCAGCTCCACTAAAGAGCTTAGTAGGAATACTGAGGAAAATTCCGAGACAAGATGTCTCTTCATCTGACTTTGAAAGGAAGAATTAGGAGTTTACCTGGAGTTTCCGTAGACATCTTAAACTTCTTCTATCCAAAACTGAGGCAAAAGAAGTAGAAGGGCAAGTTCACTTTCAGATCTTGATTGAAAATAGGGATCATGTCTTTCATCTCTTTATATCTTCAAAGCCCTACATAGTGTCTATAATTGATAATAAATATTTTGTTAATAAATGAATTAATGAATGAATGGCCTTCCAGGCAGAAGGGCAGCATTTTCCAGCAACTGAAGAAACGTATGCAGAGATTTGCCTCTGGTCACTCTGATGGCATTGTGGAGGGTGGATTGAAATGAGGTGAAAATGAGGGAAGGAAACACATTATAAAGCTGTTGCAATAATACTGATAAAAATTAGTTGGGTCTGAAATAAAGCAGTGACTCTGGGGGTGAGTGAAAAAGTTTGATGCAGTAGCATTTAAGAAATAGGTCCATGACCTGTGTGGCTCAGTTGGTTGAGCATTGTCTCATGCAGTAGAAGACCGCTGATTGATTCCCTTCCTCTCTCTCTAAAATCAATCTTTTTTAAAAAAAAGAAATAGCATTATTAGCAGATATAGGAACTAATTAAATATGGAGGGAGGAGTAGGATAGAATAGAGGAAGGAATCGAGCAGGATTCCTTGGTAAGTGATTCAGCCATGTGTAGAAAAGGAATAAAGAATGGACCAGCTTAAGGGAAAGAGAATGAGATTGGTTTTGGACATAGCAAGTTTAAGGTGCCTGTGAAGGCATTAGACAGAGATGTCCCCTTGGCAATCGGAGATAAAAGAATAAGGCTCAGGTTGAGGGTCTGGGCTTCTGGAGATGGAGATTTGGGGATCATCTGCATGTAAATAGTTGGAGCCATGGAAAAAGCTATACAAGTTATGCTGTGCTTAAGGATGTAATACATTCAAGAATCCAAACAAAAGTGACAGTCTATACTTGTGGTTTTGTGATTTCTACTGACTTTTTTATATGTGAAATCTTCATAAGATATATAGATTTTAGTATCTCAAATAATTTTAACATAGACTTACTGAACTGAGAGTTCAAATTCCATGGATTATAATATTTGGAATAACTGTGAAGTTGTTGCTAGACATAATCAGTCACTCTTACTTCATGCTTTTGCTTGCCAAAATAAAGAGCTGCATATATTCCGCTTGCCAAGGTAAATAAAGTTACATTTAAAAGGCTGTTATATATTTAATAGCTTGTGCAGTAGTTCATATAAAAGAAATAAAAGAAGCTTCAGTTAACTGCTTTTTCTTTTGTGTTTTTAAAAATCAAAATTATGTTAGTTTTTTGTGTGGAACTAATAAATCTTAGAATAACTAGTAAATCAGTATAATTTTTTTTCAAACCTACATGATTTTTTTGTGTTTGTTATCCTTTATCCTTAATATTTTTACCACCTCTCCTGAAAACCAATAATAATCGTTTTACTAATTTTATTAACTTGCAGTGTAATTGTTTGTACTTTATAAAAATATCATAAAGTTTTAAATAAAAATGTTTATTAGTCAAACTCCTTAACTCTTTTTTTTTAAATATATTTTATTGATTTTTCACAGAGAGGAAACGAGAGGGATAGAGAGTTAGAAACATCGATCAGCAGCCTCCTGCACACCTCCTACTGGGGATGTGCCCATAACCAAGGTACATGCCCTTGGCCGGAATCGAACCTGGGACCTTTCAGTCCGCAGGCCGATGCTCTATCCACTGAGCCAAACTGGACAGAGCTCCTTAACTCTTTAAAGACATAAAACCAAAATTAGTAAACTGTAAGGTTAGCTCATTTATGGAGTTATAGCATCATCAGACTAGATAAGTATTATCCTGACATGTTTTCTCTTTTCATTTTCAACATCATATCTATAGCATTGTCTATCATTTACCTCCTATCCACATGTACAGTGGAATGAGTTTATGCTATAAATATCAATATTTTAAATAATTCATCAATATCAATAAAGTTGATTGAAATGGATTATATGGTCACTGATAATATTTAAATACATTAGGATAGTATTTCAAAGCAAGAAATATTGACATATCTATTTAGCCAGGTAATATTAATGAACTTTAATATAAAGAAGCTGAGAGTTGGTTTAAAAGAAATCCTTCCCAAATAAAAATTAGAGAGAGAATAAATACAGTGACGGAATGAAAAGGGAGCATGCCAGCATGACTGATACTTGCATTTCACAATGATAATCTGGGGCATTTTCAGAGGGGACAGGAGCCACCGCATAAACCAGTCCAGACTTCATGTATTCCGTCAGTAAATACATTCCTGCTTTCACCAATGAACCAAATCACTGCTGAGACAGAAAACTCAATATAGGACTATAGATTTTTTTTTTACTTTAGTTTTATTTTGCTCTCTTTTAAGTAATTGTTTTGAGTTCATTTAAATTTTTTTTTGCCTTATAGTGAAATGTTTGCTTCCTATGAAAAGAGATAGTGAATTAAGGCATTGTATATGTTGTAAGGGTAGTTTTGACAGTACAGTTATTTTCTTCCTGAGAGCTTCATCTGTACGTCCATGCTGTATGGAAAAAGGTTTCCTTTCTTCTAGGATATCATCAGAGTTTCAGTCCGTGATCCTACTACCACCTTGAATGATGGTTAATACATTTCATACACTATGGTTTAAAAAAAATTCTAACTCCTAAGAGACTTTGAAGCTTGATGAAAAGTATCTGACTTGATTTTTATTCTCTCTTTTCTTGTTCATATAGGGTATGATCCGTGTATACATATGTATTAAAAAGAGCAGAGACAAAAGATTATGAGTGTGAGTCTTTTAGACAGTTAGGAAATTATGGAGATTGATTTTAACAGTATTAAATATTGATGGTGTCAACTACTTTTATCTTAAATTATGACCATTCTGCAGCCCTTCTTATGCTCTAGCATGGAAAATACTTTTGCCACATCATTTATCTTTTTAAAGTCTGTCCTGAGATGATGAAACACAGCTCTGAAGTCTTTAACATACCTTCACTGAAAGTCTTATAGTGAAGTGTTACTGACAGTGCTCTGGGAAGGCCCATCTGCAGATCCAAAGAAGGGTCAGATTCAACTCAATACACTAATGACATGGCAGCAAAAATAGGCCAGTAAAATGGGGCCTATTGCATAAGCAGGCGTGGATTCAAGGTAGGCACTCATAGAAGAGTTCTTTTCGTGCCTGTGTGTGTGTGTGTGTGTGTGTGTGTGTGTGTGTAGGCAATCTATAATTGATATTTTTATATGTACCCTGGATCATGGAATGCTAAGCCAAAATCTTGACACTCTTTGCCACCTATCCTTCTCACCCTTACCAGAGGTATGTGCTTTTGATAAAGGAAATCATTCGTTATATTGTGTCTTCTATCCTGTACTAAGAATCAGCACCAAAAAAATGAGGGGAGAGGGGAACTTAAAAAGTAATAACTTTCAAAAGGAATTCCCAGCTATCCATAATACATTTGTTGTAATTGGAGACTTAAAAAAAAAGAAACTCTAGAATTTGGGATTTCTGAGATAAGTGCCCACAAGCACTTTACCAAAAGAGAGCAAAATGCTGAGCTGAAAAGGATCCTGGAAAGGAAGAATGAAAGGAAAATAAATCTTCTATATCTTATATCCAACTTAAGTGATTGGCATAAAGAATATGGATTCCAAATTAGATTTTGAAAACAGGAGAAACATGAGCCATTGGTCCATAAAATAGAAATTCAAAGGTAAAGGCAATTGCCTTAACCTTACTAGATTCAGAGAAGGTCACATTCCAAAAGTTTTAAAATCTAAACCAGATAATCACATCAAGTTTGGAAATGGTATAGAAAATACTTAGGAGACCTTTATTTTGTCTTTTGATTCTTCTTTTTGGCATGCAAAGCCCATCAGTTATGCAAGTATCACTATTTCATGATTCCTGGCCTTCTTTCAGAATTCTCTCAGGGTTCCTAAGTCACCACCAAGAATCAAAACTTTGGGGGTGAGGCTGTGAGTAATTTATGTTTCTCATTAGATGCATATTCTGGCCAAGTGCTGGCTTCAGTGGGTAGGAACTGTCAGTGCTATTACTATTATTGATAAAGTAAGATGCTCATGATAACAGCATACATCTTTTATTTTCAGACACTGTTTATCTTCTTTATGATTTGCTTCTCATTTCAGGGAAACTCAGGGGTTTGACCCACATTAAATATTTTTCATTATATTTCAGAGTATGGGGAATGGAATGGGGGACTGTGCCTCCTTCCTTTTTAAAGATACATCATCACAGAAGTTGCTCACATAACTTACACTCTGTCCTTTTGGCAATGAGTTAGTCTCAGTCTCATCCCACTCCAGGCCGAAAGGAGCTCAGAAATATAGTTTCCACCTGGCTAAAACTGGGAAATCTTATTAAAAAGGAGAGAATGAAAACCAAATAAAGAGAGTTTGTACATTTAAACATTTATTAAGGGAGTAAATTTCATATTAAGTGTTTTTTTATCACAATAAAATAAACATTTCTTTTTCAAATAGTAGAGGGTGAATTGATGGACAATTAGAATTCTCTGCCACAGCATGAAAAAAGGTTTCACTGTTTGGCCATAAAAGTAATATGACATGTCTATACTAATAATACCCTAGATGGTCATCACGCCCTCATGCATCACGCCCTAACATCGTCACAAGATGGCTGTCACAAGATGGCCACGCACACAGCAGAGATGGGGCCCAGCAGAGGAGGCAGGTTATGGCAGGGGAAGGCAGTTGTGGGCGATCAGGCTGGCAGGGGAAGGCAGTTGTGAGTGATCAGGATGGCAAGGGAGCAGTGAGGCGTCAATCAAGCCGGCAGGGGAGTGGTTAGGGGCAATCAGACTGGCAGGCAGAAGCAGTTAGGGGCAATAAGGCAGGCAGGCAGGCGAGCAGTTGGGAGCCAGCAGTCCTGGATTGTGAGAGGGATGTCTGACTGCCCGTTTAGGCCCAATCCCTGTGGGCAGGAAAGTGTACTCTGCCTTTCGTGAAAGGAACTATGAAGTACATTACAAAGAACATTGACACAGAAAAGGGATGAAGAGGAATTGGGGCCTAAATCAGAGTCTGAATTATCAAAATATCTGGAGGGAATTCTGTAGCAACCCTGAGGGGTCCCAGATTGGAGAGGGTGCAGGCTGGGCTGAGAGACACCCCCCCACCCCCATGCACGAATTTCATGCACCAGGCCTCTAGTTCAGACTATAATCCAAAAAGACGAATAGGCAAAGCCTGCAATTCATCCAGTCTTCTCTGAGAGATATGACTTTTCTTAGCAGCCCTCAAGATTGTATAACATTGCATTGGATGACTAAAGCTGGTTTGGAGTAGGTGAATAATTATCTCTGTTAGAGAACCTAGCACACATTACACAAGTTCTCTTGTCCTTAAAAACTTCTCTAAACCTTTGAAGAAGTAAGAACCAGGCTTAACTTTGAGTAGTTCTTCTCATACAAATCTGCACATTAGCAAGGGAGCTACTCTTGCTTCTCACTCAAGATTCAATGTCTCTACCATAAACAGGAAAGTGTCCAGTATAGTAGCTGCTTACAACCATTACTTAGTACCCTGTTTGTGATGGACTAGACACTAAAGACTGCCACATCTGCCTGAAAACAAACAAACAAACAAACAAACAAACATTACCACCACAAGCTTCCAGAAGAGCCATGTGGCCACCACTTCATGATGCTCATTTCTCCTTCAAGGTCCTGTGAAGGTACATCAGCTTGGTGACCACTATGTTTAAAACAGAAACCATAGCTGCAAGAGAGTCTGGGGACTATAGTTTAGCCCTTTAGCCTCAAGTGCACAGGAAGTCATGCTAGAAGCAATTTGCAATCCTGTAGCATTTGCCATGTTAGAGCCTCAGATAGATGTTAGTCTAGTTTCCTGCCTTTACACATGCAATTGACTATATGCATTTTTGGGGAAAAAAATATGTCATGTTTAGTTTAGAATGCTGGAAGTTGAAAGTTATTATTCCCAAGAAATATGTCTTCCCAAGCCACAACTTTATTTAGTACCTGTCTTAGAAATTTCATTGTTATGAGAATGAAAATAGTCATGAATTTTAGCATATACTACTTCCAGAAATAGTTCAGAAATAATTTAAATACTGTCCCTTTCAAGTGGTTCCAAATTGATATTCCTAATCATGACCAGACTTTCTCTCTTCTTTCTAATAATGCAGGACTTTTTTTTTTTTTGCCAAGTATCTAAGCAGTAATAAGGGCATTGAGGTAGCACATAGATTGCAAAAGCATCCTTTTTATCAAATTATTTCAGAGAAAGGGACCTTTTCTTCCCAAAGCAACAGAGAGGAACAACACTGAGTAAAACAAATGGTCGAATATATAATCAAAATAAAAGTCTCCCCCTGTGTCTGTTAGATATTGTGTTATCAAAAGTCACAGCATCTCAGTGACATATAGTGATAATTACTTATTTCTCACACACTTGTCAATCAGATAGGGTAGCTCTGAGGATGTTGGCTGGGTGACTCTAAGCTGCAAGTTGGGTCCGGGTCTGCTTCACAAAGCTCTCATCCTCCTTGGACCAGCAAACAAGCAGGTTATGTACTTTTTAAAAGGATGGCAAAGGCACAAGAGAGCAAGTAGTACCAACAGTTCCTCTTAAGGCCTAAGCTTGGAACTGGCTCTTTCATTTCAGCTCATATTTTATTGATCAAAGCAAGCCACATGTTTACATCCAAAGACAAAGGGGCAGGAAAGCGTGCTCTGCCTTGGGTGAAAGAAACTCTGAAGTACATTATAAAGAACATTGGCACAGAAAAGGGATGAAGAGGAATTGGGCCTAAATCAGAGTCTGAATTATCAAAATATCTGGGGGGAATTTTATAGCAACCCAAATACTTCTGTTTTCTTATTTGTGACTAATAGATTATCGTTAAGTCTAGCCATATCTTAGGATTATACTTAATTAATTTGTGATTGAGATATGTAAGTGAAATAGATTTCCCAGTAGTGAAGCTAAGAAAGGTGAGGGATGGGGACACCAGGCGAGTATGAGGGTACCTTCAATACTGCAATTTAGTGATAATTGTAAGATTTCATTATTGTAAAATTTCCTTGTAATAATACAAAAGAACTGTTTGAGAATATATAGTGTTTACTCACAAAATCAGATCATCTTTACATAACTGTTTGTTGTTAGACTTATGACTAATTCTAAAAAGGCTGTGATAATAGATGGGTTAAGGTGATGCTTCCTGATGAAAGTGGGAACTGAATTTGTATGATTCTTTTGACTATATTTTTTGTAATAAGTATGATGAACAGAATATGGACTAATGAAATTCAACTTAGTATTACTAGAAACTAGAACGTTCTCTCCTGGAATAAATATGAAACAAGGAG
This sequence comes from Myotis yumanensis, assembly GCF_028538775.1. Lineage (NCBI taxonomy): Eukaryota > Metazoa > Chordata > Mammalia > Chiroptera > Vespertilionidae > Myotis > Myotis yumanensis. The sequence goes on from NW_027223757.1 coordinate 56,117,323, forward strand.
CTTCAAATTTTACTCTGAATGAATTAAAAAATATTTTTAAAAATTGAGATATAATTGACATATGACATTATATTAGTTTCAGGTGTACAACATAATACTTGAGTATTTGTTTATATTGTGAAAAGATCATCACAATAATGTGACTAACATCCATCACCACACAGTTAAAAATTTTTTCTTATGGTGAGAACTTTTGTTAATATCTATTCTTTTAGCAACTTTCAAGTGTAAAATACGGTATTATTAACTACTAGAGGCCCGGTGCACAAAAATTTGTGCACTCGGGGGGAGGGGTACCTCAACCTGGCCTGTGCCTTCTCGAAGTCTGGGACCCCTTGGGGGATGACCACCTGCTGGTTTAGGCCCGCTCCCTGGGGAATTGGGCCTAAGCTGGCAGTCAGACATCCCTCTGGCAGCCCGGGAGCCCTCAGGGGATGTCCACTTGCCAGCAGGGAGCAGGCCTAAGCTGCAGTCAGACATCCTTAGCGCTGCTGAGGAGGCGGGAGAGGCTCCTACCACCACCGCTGTACTGGCAGCCATCAGCCTGGCTTGTGGCTGAGCAGAGCTCCCCCTGTGGGAGCACACTGACCACCAGGGAGCAGCTCCTGCATTGAGTGTCTTCCCCCTGGTGGTCAGTGTGTGTCATAGTGTCCAGTCATTCCCAGTCTTTCTGCTGTTAGGGTCAGTTTGCTTATTACCCTTTTATTATATAGGATAGAGGCCTGGTGGGGGCCGGCTAGTTTGCCCTAAAAGGTGTCCTGGATCAGGGTGGGGGTTCCGCTGGGGTGCCTGGTCAGCCTGAGTGAGGGGCTGATGGATGTTTGCAGGCTGGTCACACCCCAGGGTGGGGGTCCCCACTGGGGTGCTTGGCCAGCCTGGGTGAGGGGCTGATGGCTGTTTTCAGGCTGTCCACACCCCCTTTAGGGTGGGGGGGTCCCCACTGGGGTGCCTGGGCAGTCTGGGTGAGGGGCTGAGGGCCGTTTTCAGGCTGGCCAAGCCCCCTGGCAAAGGAAGCTCCCAGCCTCTTTTTTTCTTTTTTCTTTTATTCTGAGATTTATTTACCTTCTATAATTGAAACTTTGTTGCCTTCAGTGGAGCTCAGAGCCAGACGGGAAGCTTGGCTTCCTTCATCACTGGAGCAACCAAGCCTCTTGCTTGCTTCAGCTCCTTGGCTGCCGGCCGCCATCTTGGTTGGGTTAATTTGCATATTGCCGCTCTGATTGGCTGGTGGGCGTGGCTTAAGGCATAGAGAAGGTACAGTCAATTTGCATGTTTCTCTTTTATTAGATTAGATAGTGATGATGCTATTTATACATTATATTCCCAGGACTTAATTATTTCATAATTGAAAGTTTATAATTTTTTACACCCTTTACCCATTTTGTCCATTCCCTATCCCCCACCTTTGGTAACCACCAATCTGTTCTCTGTATCTATGAATTAGAGGGTTTTATTTTTTTTATTTGTAAAATACATTTTTATTGATTTCAGAGAGGAAGGGAGAGGAGGAGAGAGGGATAGAAACATTAATGATGAGAGAGAATCACCCATCAGCTGCCTCCTGCATGCCCCTTACTGGAGATGTGCCCTTGACTGGAATCGAACTTGGGACCCTTCAGTCTGCAAACTGACACTCTATCCACTGAGCCAAACCAGCTAGGACAGTGGGGTTTTTTTGTTTGTTTGTTTGTCTTTTTAGTTTAGTTTTGTTTGTTTTTTAGATTCCACTTATAACTGAGATCATACAGTATTTGTATTTTTCCGTCTGACTTGTTTCAATTAGCATAATACCCTCAAGGTCCATACATGTTGTCACAAATGGCAAATTTTCCTTTTTTCATGACTGAGTAATATTCCATAGTAGATACCATATTTCCCTTGTCCATTAGTCCACCAATGGCCTCTTAGGTTGCTTCCGTGTCTTATATATCTTTTTGAGTTAGTGTTAAGTAAGATTATTTTTCACAATGTCTCAGATGTAGTATATTTTGTTGTGTAAGAAAGAAAAGCTGAGATAATAACCTTTTAGAACCCAGAAATGACTAATGGTGAATTCTGCTCTTAGGAAGCTGTTTGCTTTAATGTCGTGCTCATAATAGAAAATGGTGCTAGAGAAATAGAACTTTACAGTAGACTACAAGAAAATGTACCAAAATTATAAACACTAGAATTATTTCCTATTCACAATAACTTTAATTATAACTAACATTCAACTCCTGTTAAAAATCAGGCACAGCCCTAACCGGTTTGGCTCAGTGGAAAGAGCGTCGGCCTGCGGACTGAAGGGTCCCAGGTTCGATTCCGGTCAAGGGCATGTACCTTGGTTGTGGGCACATCCCCAGTAGGGGGTGTGAAGGAGGCAGCTGATCGATGTTTCTCTCTCATCGATGTTTCTAACTCTCTATCTCTCTACCTTCCTCTCTGTGAAAAATTAATAAAATGTATTTTTAAAAAATCAGGCACAGTCCCAAATGCTCTAGATATATCATTTAATGTAATCAACAATCTGGTGAGGTTTCTTACTGTCCTTATTTTACAGATGAAACAAGTTTCAAACTATCTATAATTCACATATATTACTTTTAAAAAACACACAAATAAAATGATAACCTTTTTAAGCAAGAAAAGTGTACTATCTTTAGGATTAACAATTTGCAAATGATCTGTTACATACTGCTTGTAAACCTTTTTCTCCAAAGCTATACTTGTGTGTATTATTAGAAAGGCTGAATTCCATTACCTCCCTTAGGCAAGTTGTTTAACATCTAAAGCCTCTATTTTCTTTGCAAAATAACTCTAATTATACTTGTTCTACTTTTTAAAATTGTTGAGGGTATCAAATGAGATATGTGAAAACAACTTATAAGTCATAAAGTACCATAAAAAGTTAGGCAGGGGTTGGCACCAGGGGGGTGAGGGTATGAGTAGGGGGATAGGGGGCAATGGGGGGATAAGGACACATATGTAATACCTTAATAAAGAAAAATAAATAAAGTTAGGCAGGGGTTTATTATATAATCAACATCTTACATATTTGCAACTGGAATATTATAATTAGATGTTTTCTAGATAAGACATGGCACATTCATAATCAAAACATTGCAAATAAACACATATAAAGCTAAGACTTATTCAGAAAATGAAACTATGGTATAAATATGGCATCAGTTCCATTCTTAATCAGTGGTATATAAATTGGTAGTGCTACAGATAAAGCCAGATCTACATTCTGAGACACTGCTGTATTAAAACAAATAATGTTTAGTAACAGTATCTTTATTTAAATGACATTTTGCATTACCATTTGTTATTGTCAGTTTCTCACAGATGTCTGTAGGATTAGGAATTTTAATATTAAATACTAGATAAATAAGGGAAAGACTTTATTTAGTTCACTGTTATATTCCCATTGCCAGAATATTGTCTGAGACATAAATATTTCTTAAAAGAATGAGTGAAATGATACTCTGATCATTGGAGAAGAGAGTTTAAGAATAGCTGTAACATAAAAATGTTAAGCATAAATACTGGCAATATGGGTAATATTCTGAAATTTCTTTGATTCCCATATGTTTGGCAGATTTATCATTTCTTCCTCTTTGCTTTACTTAGGGGCGTGCTGCCTTAACAAAAGAAAAAGAGGAATTTGCTCATGATCATGAAGAAATGAAAAACCTAGCAGACATTGTTCAAGAAATAAAACCAACTGCTCTCATAGGTAAACTTTTCCCTCCCTCACATAAACCCCAACTGACCCCTTTTTCACCTGATTCCTTTTCTTAACTACTGATTTATGAGGCATAGTTTAGCTTTTTGAAATTCTAACCTTTGGAATTGACAAACAAAATTATACATTCACCGAAGCACCCCATGGACACCTGTATTTGTAAATTCATGCTGATCCCGGTTGAAGTGTGCGGCCCCCTCTGCCAACTCTGTCAGCCTGTTAGTACCTGGCACATTCAGCACTTTTCCAAGCTTGATTGCTCCCATAGACAGTGGCTCTCAATGGGATGGAGTTGGCTCCCATGGAAGCATTTGACAATGCCTGGAGATACTTTTGGTTGTAACAACTGGGAGGAGATGGGGGGTGGGGTCAGGGCTACTGACATCTAGTGAGTAGAGACTAGGAATGCACAGGAAAGCCTCCCACAACAAGGAATTATCCAACCCAAACTGTTACTATTGCCAGAGTTGAGAAACACTGAACTAGACCCTCCTTGAAGACAGGGACCATATTTCACATATCTTTGTATTGCTCATAGCACTTAGCACAGTAGTTTAACATGGCATGTGCACTGTGAAATGTTTATTATGGCCAAGTTTAATGTGGTTGAAAAAAACGCAAAGAAAGCCATGAAGCTTAATCTCTTATTTTGTGTGTATATAATGTCAGCCCTTACTTTGTATCATACTCCATTCCTAGAAGCTCTTATGAAGCAGATGACAATATTGAGAATAATGTTGATAACCATAATAAAAACAAATACTCCATGCCTGCAACTGTAGGAAGCCTTTATTGTTGTTTTTTATAAAATATCGTCTATCAGGAATTGCCTTTTTTTTCATTTCCATTATACAAATTGCTTCATTCTCTGTTAAACTTGAAACACATCATACTTCAGTTTTTAATTAAATTGGATGATTGTCTTAAATGTTAGCGTTGGGTTATAAAACACAAGTACTTGATAGCCGTGGAGACTGAAATATACTCATGTATTTCTTATAGAGAGATAATACATATTGTACAAATTTTTAAAATTTTTTACTTATTGATTTGAGAGAGAGAGAAAGAGAGATGTCTTGTTCCACTTATTTATGTGTTGTTTGATTCTTGTATGTGCCCTGACTGGGGATCAGACCCGCAACCTTGGCATATTGGGACGATGCCCTACCAGTGGTTGGCAAACTGCAGCTCGAGAACCACATACGCCTCTTTGGCCCCTTGAGTGTGGCTCTTCCTAAGCCTTAGGAGTACCCTAATTAAGTTAGTACCTACCTATATAGTTTAAGTTTAAAAAATTTGGCTCTCAAAAGAAATTTCAATCGTTGTAACTGTTGATATTTGGCTCTGTTGACTAATGAGTTTGCCGACCACTGCAACCAACTGAACTACCCGGCCAGGGTCATATTGGACACATTTTAATGTCCTGTTATAAATACCTGTAATCAAAATTCCTAGTGATTAGTCACCAGCTCAATGTATTATGAGTCAAATGTTATAGTTGTGATTTTTTAGACACTTGTAGATTTATAACCCTCAAGGCTATTTGACATTGATAAACTTACCTTTTTTGTCACTTTGATACAAAAGTTGTTTAGCATCTGTTAGAAAACGACCTGACTTTTCATTGTTGCTTGGGCATGGGCTTCTTGGATTCGTTAACCAATGATAGTGCTATTCACTGGTTTCTCATTTCTATTTTAGGAGCTGCCGCAATTAGTGGGGCATTCTCGGAACAAATCCTCAAAGACATGGCTGCCTTCAATGAACGGCCTATTATTTTTGCTTTGAGTAATCCAACCAGCAAAGCAGAATGTACTGCAGAGCAGTGTTATAAAGCAACCCAGGTAAAGCAAAAGCATAACTGATATTTTAATTACCAAATTTTGATTCATTATAGGAAAGCTGAGGATATCAACGGAGCTTACCACTTAACTTTTAAAAATTATGCAAGCAAGATTGAAAAAAAAATAGTGAGCAGGTCAGAAAGGATAAGAACCATATTCTAGAATGTTGTTGCAAAAATCCTCTTCTTCAATAAAACAAAATAAACTTGGTAATGTTTTGTTGATAATTTTCCTCATGATTTGGAATTATCTAAGGTTCAAACATAAAAGTTAAAAAGGAAAAAGCTTGATTCTAGATGCTTATTAAAATAACTTTTAACTAGCTATTCTGAAACACTGAAGCACACAGTATGCAAACCACAGTCTTATTTTTGCTTTGCTAACCCTGGGTTTGGGTTTTGACGCCGTGGGTGGAGTATCTGGGCAGCATTCTGACATCCAGCCAGGCTGGGGCAGGAGTCCTCAAAGCTCCAGTCCTTTATTGTTTCTCCAAAATGACTTATTTATGCTATCTTTGTATTAATATACAGTGTGGGGCAAAATTAGGTTTACAGTTGTGAGTATGCGAAACAGAGTTTATTCTTGTATTATCTATTTATTTTTTTGTATTATTATTTATTAACTAGAGGCCAGGTACATGAATTCATACACAGGTGGGGTCCCTCTCCCAGTCCTGATCGGGGCTGATCGGGGCCTACTGGCCGGCCGGCCAGGAATAGAGACCACGTGAGGTTGGCTGTGGGAGCACACTGACCACAAGGGGGAAGTTCTTGCATTGAGTGTCTGCCTCCCTGGTGGTCAGTGCACAGCATAGCGACTGCTTGACTGGTTGTTTGGTCGACCGGTTGTAACAGTCACTTAGGCTTTTATATATAGATAGATTATTGTATTATTTTCCATATGGACAACTGTATACCTAATTTTGCCCCACCCTGTATAGGGTGTTTCAAAAAATGTTTACACACTTTGAATAATTATAAAGGCAATGTCTATTAAAATACATTTTATTTTCAACATGTAATAGAATTTACAGACATTGTGTGTATACATTTTTTGTGACTTCCTGTATATTTAACTGATATGTTGACAAGGGCCTTCTTCCCTTCAAATGTTTGAAAAGGTCTTTAAAACAAAATAAGGATTGAGTCATAGATATCTAACACTTTTATTTTGGAAATAAATCCAAAATGAACTAGAAAAGGTAACATGACACAAAGTTATGCCACTGCACAAGTCAGACTTTGATGCCCCACTTCTTTAATATTATGTCCTTAAATGCTTATGACTATAATTGATGAAATGTTGGCAAGGAGCTACTGCATTGTTTATCTCTCTTGTTTGGGATGGCATCAATGTCCTCAATAATTAAATTTTTATCTCATCTCTAGTTGGGGAATTTGACTCATCAGTAGTTCTTAAATCCTTAAAGGAGGAAAAAGCTCTCTGAGCAATAACAAAATTTTAGCATTGCACATTGTAGGCACACTAAATGTTTAAGTAATCATTTTGCTTTGGATATTTCATAGTCCTCAAGAGTTGATAGACTCAGCTGTGATAGTCAATCAAAATTACCTAAATTCATATACTTGTGTTTTTAAGTTTGAATACATTTGATGCAAATGGCCTAAACTCTTCGCAGGACCTTGCTTAATGTTCTGTGTCCTTATACATAAAATTGAAAGTCACTGGTTCAGCCAAAGGATTACAGAACAAAGAAAGGTCTGCCTGTGGCTGGATGTGAGTCTCCGCAGCTGCAGGCACAGGGGAAGTTGTTAAGAAAATTTAGAAATACAAAATGCAAAAAAATTATTGAACCTAGAAAAACTATACCAAAAGTGGTATAGAGAGATTTCCTTCTCCATATTAACATTTCATGTATATAAGAATACTTATCTATCTATCATTTACTTAATGCCATTCCTCCATAAAATATGACAATTATAGAACAATGGGCAGGAGGAGAGGGAGTGAAGGAGGGGAGGAGGTTAAACAAGAATAAATGCAATATTGAAGGTCTCTTCCTATAAATTTTCAAAGGTGTATGTACATACCAAATAGTATATACAAATGTTTATTTAATATATGTCAAATATTAATTTAGTTACATTAGAAAGTTACTTGTAATAAAATATTTTATCTGCTAAACAGAATTGAAGGTATCAGATTTGTCTAAAAGTATAACCTAATCTTGTGTAACACATAATAGTGTCTTATAGACACCTACATGAGCATTTTTATTTTCTTTCTCATCTGTTTTTTCTTTTTATATCCTGAATAGGTTGAATCATTATACAATTTTACCTTTATACATAAGATATTCTCTGAAATTGGTTAAAATGAATAAGTTAATATTATTAATATCATAATGGGTTTAGACTCTAGATCAGCGATTTTCAACTGGTATGCCACAAGAATTTTTAAAACATGCATTACCTAGAGAACAAACTGACAGCTGTCAGATGAAAGGATTAAAACAAAACAAAACAAAAAAAACCTCACGGACACAGATGACAGTATGGTGATTACAGAGGGGAAGGAGGTGTGGGGAGGTAGAAGAGGATCTAGTCGGGATAAATGGTGATGGAAGGAGACTTGACTTGGGATGGTGAACACACAATACAATATACAAATGATGTATTATAGAATTGTACACCTGAAACTTATATAATTGTATCAACCAATGTTACCCTAGTAAATTCAATGAAAATTTTTTTAAAACATGCACTACCTGACTAGTTAGTCAGGAGCACTGACCTCTTTTGTCTTAGATTGTCAAATGAAAAAATGTCAACAGCCAACACAACAATAGCCATCCAGTGTGAATGCCCTGTCTTGAACCATAAATATAGAGATCATATAATATAGTTGCATCTTATTGGTCATGTTGCATAATAAAGCTAATTGGTTAATTCTTGGTACCAGAAATCTTTATATACAAGTATGAGCACTTGGTTTTTTAACCAAAGAACTTATATGCGTATATGCATAATCCATGGACACAGACATTAGTCACTTTGGAGTAAAAATTACTCTTATTATTTTTTGGTAAATTAATAAAAATCAAACCTATTTTTTGTCAGATTGGCAAAAAATATCAGATATTTTTGGCGTGCTACAGAATTTTAGTAATTAGTTTCTGTGTGCCATGAGATGAAAAGGTCGAAAGTCGCTGCTCTAGCTGTAAGAGGGATGCAAGTTCTAATTCAGTTTATCATCATTTAAACTATGCTTTGGGGATTTGGGACTTTAGACTTTTCCAGTGCATTTCTCAAATGTGATGCTTTATTTGTCCAGTGTTTCCTATTCCTGTCTTAGAAGCCTGACTGCTTTTAAGGACGTCTCCACCCTCCCCTCATAGATCACACAGATGCTTCCCTTTTGGTCAGCAGTATGGAATGCGGCATCCAACAGGCCCCAAGTTAATGCCATCTTAACGCATGTAATACATGAAGTTCCTGCAAAACATTGTGACAAAATATGAATCTAGGAAAAAATAAAGACAGTCTTTGACAATTATTGATAATTTAATCTTATTTGCTAATCCCACTTGTTCTAATAGGTTTATTTCCTATATGATTTTTCATGTAATTCTTCACTGTGTAGAAATATATAAAATTTGTCCTAGTGATTATGTTGAAACGTGTTGATCCCTAAACTCTAACCTAGAATGTCATTCTTTCCAATACTCCAATATTAATGTATCATTTTTATCTTCAGCATTCTATAACTGGAAGCCCATTAGAGATGGTTGACAGGCCTGTAGGTTGGACCACTGCAGAGTGGCACCAGGCTTTCGGTGTCTGTGCACTTCTAGGAGTGGAGAGTAAGATAGAGAGCGGTAATAATCACCCACTCAAGAACTTATTGCCAACACCATAACAACTTGCCCAGACTTACTAGGGATGAAAAATTAAACTTCTTTCTAAATGCTCAGGGGGAGAGTCCTGCTGTGATACATTTGTGTTAAGACAGCTTGCTTCTCTTACAGTTGTGTGTCTGTGTTGTAGGGGCGTGCGATTTTTGCCAGTGGCAGTCCTTTTGACCCAGTCACTCTTCCAGACGGTCGGACCCTGTATCCTGGCCAAGGCAACAACTCCTATGTGTTTCCTGGAGTTGCCCTTGGTGTTGTGGCGTGCGGATTGAGGCATATCACAGACAAGGTTTTTCTCACTACTGCTGAGGTACTGTAAAATACTCTTAAGTTCTCTCAGGCTGTAAAATACCAAAGGACCTCCATGTAGTTGTCTAATGTTGTCTTTATCTAGTACAATCTCGGCTCACTCCTTAGAAGGTATAGCTGAAGGAGAGAAAATCTTTCCCAGTGGAGAGTGAATAAGGGGCAGGTAGCAGGCTCATATTGAGTCATTTGTAAAAGATTGTTCTTTAGTAGCCAGCAAAACCCCCACAAAACTGTGTTCTGATTTCCTAAATGGAACCCTTTTTTATCTTTATACTTTCAAATTTTGTGCCAGTAGTGAGACAATTAAAAATTTTGTTTCCAGCCCAGCTGGTGTTGCTCAGTGGTTGAGCATCAACCTATGAACCATGAGGTCCACAGTTCGATTCCTGGTCATGGCACATGCCCTGGTTGCGGGCTCAGTCCCCAGAAGGGGGCATGCAGGAAGCAGCTGATGAAGCTCTCATCATTGATGTTTCTCTCTCTTTCTCTCCCTCTCCCTTCCTTCCTGAAATCAATTTTAAAATATTTAAAATATCTCCAATTCATAGGTTAATTGGTAAATATTTCTCTACTTAGAGAAATATTAATGGCTTTTTGAATATTTAAAATGAAAGCCTGATTTGGGATAGTGAAGAAGTGTTTATCATTCAGGGTTCAGTGTAGAAAACAGAAACCACTCTAGTATTATTTTTTATCTTCACCCAAGGATATGCCAGTATTGATTTTAGAGAGAGAAAAAGGAGTGGGGAGGAGGGGGAGAGAGAGAAAGAGAGAGAGAGAGAGACATCAGTTGCCTTCTGTATGCACCCAGACTAGGAATCAAACCTTCAGCCTAGGTATGTGCCCTGATCAGGTATCGAACCAACTGACCACCCGACCAGGGCATAACCACTCTAGTATTTTTAGCAGAAAGGAAATTAAAACAGGGAATTAGGTGTTTATAATGTTGCTAAAAGGATAGAGGTGGGTTTTAGTGTGGCCCTTCAGAAAAGATTCTGAGAATATCACAGAGAAGACCCACTAGGGAAGCTCTGCTAAGCTACTACTGTTAAGAACTGAGAAAGCTCTGAAATTTTACCCTATTGTCAAGCTAACAAATTAGCCCACCACAGTTTCATAAATTCTGGCAAAAGATACAAAACTCTTAGAGACAAAGCACTTTATTACTTACTAGATATAGCACAAAAGGTAACAGGAACTTCTAGTGCCCACTAGCTCCCCTGCCCCCAGGACTCAGGAGGGTGATACAGTGATTGGACATACAGATGTAAAGTCATGAGCTTTTGATAATTAGAATGTTCATCGAGCTGATATCATGTTCAAAAATGATACAATTCATGAATGAAAATTAGAGTGAATTTTTTCTCTTAGAATTAAACCACTATACAACACTATAACTGAACTGAATGAAATAACACTTAATTAATATTCAATGAAAATGTCAACAAAGACTCTTATGAAATTGATGTGATCTAAAGGAGTGTAATCCCCATATTCAGGCTCGGTGTCATTCTGTGAGAACAGACGTCTGGAAGCGAGAATGTTCTGCTGTTTTCTTTTTTGTCCCTGCAATAAAAGCACAGCAGCTATGTCTCAGCGTTACTTTAACTCAAAATGTCTTGTTTGAACATAAGTACATGTCTAATTACTAAAAGAGCTTTTCAAAGCTGTTACATTAAGGAAAATGTAATGATTATATTTTATAGCAGATACATCATAAGAAAAAAAAAACGGTCTTTTATTCATAGTAGCCAGCATTTTCTTTCCTAAATAACTCCAGCACCCTCTAGTGACAAATTGCATTAAAAAACTTTCCATTTACTATCCAGGAAAAGGAATAGCAAAAAACTATGAAGAAAAATAAATAAAATATGTCTATGTCATTAGTGTTGTTCTTATCAGAGCTTGGGATCTCTCTGGCTAAATCTTTTGGCCTTTCCACGTTTCTCTTAGGCTTCAAAACAATATTCCGGATTTTATACCACCTTATTGATTTCAGTGTCTCCCTTTCATGTCTTTGTTTTTTTTTGTTGTTGTTTTTTTTGCTATGAGCACTTTTCTGGCATTCATTTTTTGTCCTTTTTTTCCCCCTTTTGCTTTGAGAGATCTCATACATTCTCTTGTTTCCATTATCTTCATTCAAAAATTGCTCAAATCTGGGTATCTCTATTATCATCTTCACCATGTCTCCTTATCTAATGGGCATTTCCACAGAAATACCCTGCTGATTGCTTAAACACAAGACGTGTAAAGCCATATCGCTCATCTTCCCTTGCCTTCAGTATTTGCATTCGTGTTAGTGATATGGGCTTTCTAAGCAGGCACCGAAGCTTAGAAGCCAGACATTCTTTTCAGTCTCCCTCATCCCAGAGTGGCCATGCATACACACTCACATGTAGTTTCTCTCTATGACCTACTGTCTGTTATCCTGCCTGGGAAACTCTGAAAATCATTCCCCACCCATTGAAGCCTACCCTTCAGGTCATTGCCTAAGCCCCCCTCATCCTCTTGTGAGCACTCTGGCTGCTCATGGTCTTTCTCCTTAGCCATGGCTGTCTTCATCGAACATACCAGCATTTAAATTTCATTCCTAGTGGTTTTATGCCCTTGAGATCTTCGTATTTTAAACAATTAAGTGTTGTCTTATAATTAAATTTTAAATTATCTTTTTTTAAAAAGAGAGCTTTCCATATTCTTCTTTTAAAATACCAGTAGCACCTAGTATGATGCTAAAGCACATCGCAGAAACTGAGTAAGTACTTACTGAATTAAACTAAGTAGAATAGTCATGGATCTTAGCAAGAACAAATACAATACCACATGCACTCACTGCTAGAGGGCCCTATAAAGAAGAAAGTCCTTTTCATCTAGATTATATTTGTAGTTAATCAAAGTAACATGTAGGAGATCTAGGTGAATTTTTGATTGGCAACTGCAAATAACTATTAGGGTTATTGTAAAAATGCTAGTTAGATATCTTACGCAACTCGAAATCTCATGGATTGGCATCAATGCTGAAAAACTATTCCTGGACAGTTTAATATCTCACATAGAGATCGTTGGCTTTCCTGGTACTCTGGACAGTCTCCCGGGCCCCTGATGGGAGCACCCAGTGTGCCCCAGGGGCAGCCCTCCTGGCTTGGCATTGAACGTACAGCAGCCTGTCCACTTGTGGGAGGCAAGCCTTGTCTCCTGTCCTCACACCGCTCCTCTGGAGTCACCTGCTGGGTCCTCTCATTCACCTATGTATGTGCATATATATATCGTATTTTATTGGTGAACCATTTGAAAGCAACTTACAGATAGTATGCCTTTTTACCCCTAAATATTTTGGGAAATTTTCTTATGTGATCAATGTACCATTATCAATTCAGGAACATTAGCATTGATATAATACTATTATTTAATGCACAATCCAAATTCAGATTTTCCATTAAAAGGACCTTCAGAGCATCTAGGCTAATCCTTTAATCTGTAAGAATATTTCAGCCTTTTGTTTCCTTTATGGCATTCACATTGGAGAGTACAGTCCAGTTATTTTACAGTGTTCCTCAATTTAGGCCTCTGATTGGTTCCTTCTGATTTAATCCAAGTTGCATGGTTTTGTGAGGAGCACTGAATGCCTTGTAATTGTCTCCTTCTCAGGGCAACACCTCAGGAGGCACATGATGCGAAGTTTTCTCCTATTTTTAAAACCACTTTATTGAGTTTTGATTGACATGTGAAAAGTTGTGGTGGTCAGAACAATTAATATAAGAGCTACTCTCTTAGCAGATGTTTAAGTGTGCATGCGTGCACTGCTTGATTTAGAAATGGGGATGGTTGTGGACAGCAAAAGCTGATGCTAGTTAGGTGATCCAGATACTCCAGAATCTGTGGGAAATTAAAATCCTACCCGCAAGGCGACTCTGAAGTAGGTTTCTCAGCCTCCTGCTCTCCCTCCTGTGCAAGATTATGTGAGCTGGGAGTCATGACATCATCAGCTTTGCACACCTTCCCTACTCAGAGGCTTTCAGGCTCCTTCTCCATCACTGTCGTCCTCCTGTAACTTCCTACCCCTCTCTCCCTGCTCCTCTTGTGTGGCAAATGGGAGAGCTGCTGGCATGTCATGGTATAGTAGAACAGGAACTGGACTAAGAGAAAACCCAAATTCTATTCCTGTCTTTTTCGCTAATGGTGTGATCCCACCAATCACCAAGCCTGTCTGGGCTCAGTGTTTCTGCTGATAAAGGGGGAGGGGAAATTAGAGGATCACACTCATGTGATCCGCTTCTATACATGACCGTATATGTGCCATTCACCTAATTATCCTCATAACCCCCACGTCGTATGTGTGAAGTGTAAACATTTTTTTTTCTTTTTTTTTAAGGTTATAGCTCAGGAAGTGTCAGATAAGCACTTGGCAGAGGGACGCCTATATCCTCCTTTGAACACCATTAGAGATATTTCTCTGAAAATCGCAGTAAAGGTAAAACTGTTCTTGTTCAACCTCGTTATTTTTCCTTCCTTCTATTGTTAAATATGCATTTTTTGGTATTAAAAATCCACTCTCTTGAAATTTCTGTCACCTTATTATGTCAGCTGGCACAGAGCCTCAGCAGAGCTTAGGGACTCCGATCTGTAGCAATGGAAGAATCAGCTGAATCATTAATTCCCCCATCAATCTTTTTCTCTTCTATAATTTAAGTGATTCATTAGGATTTCCTTTCAGGTAGGTCTTTCTCACTTTACCCTTTTTTAGTTAGTATCTTCCATATCACAGTTATGAAAGTTGCTAACATGTTGCGGATGTGGTAGCGGGACATTTAGACTCCAAAATACCTGCCTTATCCCCGTCTCCATGGGGTGTGGACCCGCGTCTCCATGGTGTACGGTATCTTAAAGATCACAACTAATAACACTGCAGAGGGCAGTGCAATGACGGCAAAGCACTCAAAGCTCTTGGGGTGGTAGATGAGCTATTGAAGGAATCAGCCAAAAAGAATCTAATGGCAGAGAAATCTTTTGTAACTGAGAGAGATTAATATTTTTGCAATATAGTTGTATCAGTTTGCTAGGGCTGCCATAGCAAAATACCACAGACTGGGTGATTTAAAAACATTTATTTTCTCATAATTCTGGAGGCTAGAAATCTAAGATTCAGGCATAAGCAGGACTTATATCTTTGGAGGCCTCTCTGCTGAGCTTGTAGGTGACTGCCTTCTCTGTGTCTTCATGGGGTCTTCCTTCTGTGTATGCATATCCCTGGTGTCGCTTTGTTCAAGTTTACCTTCTCATAAAAACACCAGTCATCATGGGTTAAGGCCCACCCAAACAGACTCGTTTTAACTTAATTACCTCTTAAAGGCCCTGTCTCCAAACACAGTCACATTCTGAATACTGGGGGTTAAGGCTTCAATATTTTGGGGTGACATAGTTCAGCCCATAATATAATTATATATTTAAGCTAGGGTTTCTCAACCTCATGCACATTTTGTCTGGATAACTCTTTGTTGTGGGGCTGTCCTGGGCATTGAAGGATATTTAACAGCGTCGCTGGCCTTTTCCCACTAGATACCAGTAGCTTCTGAAGGGTTGTGACAAACAAAAATGTTTCCAGAACATTGCCAACTGGTCCCTCAGAGGCAAAATGGTTTGTGGTTGAAAACCGAAGCTATTAGCAAGTTTATCAAAACGACACCATTTAGGATTCATATGTCATTATTTATCTTGTTGATTGAGGGTAAATGCTTCAAAAACTGAGTAATCCTTCAAAAACCATTTAGATAATCTGTATGCTCATATTTTCTCCTGATGTGTGTCTACTAATCTTTAACTAGTTTGAATGATTATTGCACCACACAGTAGTTGGGATTACAAGAGAACAAGTATGGAAAGAAAAGAAAACCAAGGATAGAACATCATTTCTTTTCTGCCAAAACACAGAAGAAAGGCAGTTAGGAAGAGAAGTCATGATTTCAAGGAAAGACTCAGGACCGCGCAGCATGTCAGAAATTAGAGGAAGACACACTTCCAGGATGGGGGTGGACATTGTGATTAAGAAAATCAAGTCCTGGCAAGAAAAACTCATTTGAATGATGACAATTTTTATTTATATGTAAGAAGTCATCAGAAACTATTACAAAAAGCAATTTCCATGGTACAAGAAGTTAATCCAAGTCACTCTTCTAGAGAGTTGGGCTTTGACAAGGAGAGAGGGAAGACTTCACTGAGAGAATCATTAAGAGTCTGTATCCTGGGAGCATAAAGAGGAATGAAATTCCACATAGTCTATGTCAGAAATGAAACAATGCATTGTAGGCACTTTGGAAAATAGAGAAAAGGGAAATGCCTAAATTCGACTTTTCTAACAGAAGCAACTCATCATTTTGGGGTGTGTGCTTCCAGTCTTTTTTCATGTGTTTGCTTTCATTTCTAACATAATTTAATAATGTATGGTGTTTTGTTTTCTGATATTTTCATAAACATTTCTTCATAATATAGCACAGGCTTTATAACCATAATTTTTCATAAATGCATAGTTTTACATTGAGAAGAGATACCTAACCATTCTAATATTCTTCGAAAACAGACTTATCCAAATAAGTCTAGTGTACAAATAGCTCCTCAGAGAAACCGGAGTAATTTAAGAGCACACATGGAATGATTCATTTTGACAAGAGGGAAAATCCATTTTCCTCAAAGAAAATATGGGAAGAAAGGACGTTTGAAGAGAAAGAGGAGATAGTTTGAGTTGATGAAAAGGGAAATTGAGATTGTTTTCTCAGATTAATTGGAATCTTCTCAGTAGAGTGGTGAGAGTTAAATGGAGACTCAACAGGGGATGGTTTGAAATTACCTGTGGGAAAGCTGAGAGGAAGTTGCTTTTTATTTTATTTTTCAAAAGGAGGATAAAAGCATAATGTGTAACCACGTAACCCAGGTGAGGTTAGGAATAGTAGGCCATTGCGGGGGAGAGCCATGAAAGGAGAAAGCTGGCACTGTGGGTTCCCCACGCTGGGGACTAGAATGGAGAGTGTGACACAGAGACATGGAAACAGGATTCTGTGATGCTGGGAAGGAGCGTTGAAACTGCCCATGGAGTCCTGCTGGTTAGGTGAGCAGGGTCAGGAGACTGGGGTAAAAAAAGAGATTTTATAAGAGGCTGTGGTTAGAATAGAGATTATTAAAACTGCAAGGTGTTGAAGTTCAAACTTAGTAGGCATATTACGATAGTCAGTTCAAGTTAATTACCAGTCAGGTCATTTCAAGACATTTCCCACGTTATCTGAGAAATCCTGGTGTGATCACCCTTGAATAAATCTCTGCTATCCACACTTCCCTTTGTTGCTGTTATTGTATTCTCCTCTTGCTACATAATTTATATTTGCATTTTCATTTTATATCTTATTTGTGTATGTGTGCTTTTTTTTTTTTTAAAATCCACCAAAATCCTTTTTCTTTTTTTTTCTTTTTTTTTTTTTTTAATATATTTTATTGATTTTTTACAGAGAGGAAGGGAGAGGGATAGAGTTAGAAACATCGATGAGAGAGAAACATCGATCAGCTGCCTCCTGCACGTCTCCCGCGGGGGATGTGCCCACAACCAAGGTACATGCCCTTGACTGGAATCGAACCTGGGACCTTTCAGTCCGCAGGCCGACGCTCTATCCGCTGAGCCAAACCGGTTTCGGCTGTATGTGTGCTTTTAATACAACTTGCTGTTTTTGAAAACAGACAAGATATAAATTATATATTAATTTTCTTGGAACAGACAAAAACTTCTGCCATGTACTCACCATCACCTCTGTTCCTTAAAATATAACTAAGACTCTTTTTCTATTTCTAGATTGTGAAAGATGCATACCAAGAAAAGACAGCCACAATTTATCCTGAACCCCCAAACAAGGAAGCGTTTGTCTACTCTCAGATGTATAGCACTGATTATGACCAGATTCTACCTGAGGAGGCCCAGAAAATACAGACCAAATCTGACCAGTAACATAATAACTAACATTTATAATTCCATTAATGAGATCTGAAATCTTTCATAATTTTTAAAGATTAGAATCTTTTATAATGATTTAAAATATGCTAGATTAAGATAATTTTACTTTAACAATCTAAAAATTTATGGGAAAATATTAATATACTTTAGGGCACATATCATACTAGACAATTTTGCTTCATTTACTTTCTGGTTATTTATGATTTCTATCTTATTTTGCCCAAGTTCTCTTTAAAAGCTATTGTACCTACTACTGAGAAACTCATTGTTTTTATATAGGGAAGTAATGGGAAGACCAAAATTAGTAATAAATTGATATGATTAAAATTAAAACCCATCATTCTTTGGTTGACCATTTTGTTAAAAATCCTTTTTTATATATAGACAGAAATATATTTAGGCATAAATGAACTTTTGCTAGAAACAGAAATAACACGTTGTTGCCTAGAGAAATATAACTTCTCAGGTATTTTTATTCCAATTCCAGACCATACTTGTTCTTTTGGTGCAACTGAATTCTCACATTTCTAAGAAAGATTATTGCTGTTTACAATGCATTGGGCAGCCTTAGATTTTAATATTCTTTCTCCATTGTTACATCTTCTTATCCTCTTGGCCTCCATCACCTATCCCTTCTAATAGCATCTTTCTTTCCCCTGACTAAGTACCCTATCCTTCAGCTCCACTTTACTGCTGCTGGGCCTTTGAGGACTATGGCTCCTGTCCTGAGGTAGGTACCTTCAGTTCAGCACAGGCTGAGCAGTGGGAAGAGCAGAGGGGAGAGAAGGTCAGCTCCTTGAGAAAAGGCTGTCTGTGGCATCAACCTCTTAAGACAAGGATCTGCAGAGTCAGGAGCGAGAGCCCAGTTCCTAGACAAGCTGGGTTCCCACTTGAGTGACCTGCTCTAATGTTCCTTTGATTCGTTCAGATAATCAAGAGCTCCTTTTGTGGTTACAGTAAACACAATTTCCTCTGAATTTGGAGAAAATTTTGTAACCACTTCCCCAATAGCAGAAACCTTTACATTAGATATTAAAATATTCTAATTACGCCCTGACCGGTTTGGCTCAATGGATAGAGCGTCGGCCTGTGGACGGAAGGGTCCCAGGTTCGATTCCAGTCAAGGGCATGTACCTTGGTTGCGGGCACATCCCCAGTAGGGGGTGGGCAGGAGGCAGCTGATCGATGTTACGTTCTCATCGATGTTTCTAACTCTCTATCCCTCTCCCTTCCTCTCTGTAAAAAATCAATAAAATATATTAAAAAAATAAAAATAAAAAATAAAATAAAATATTCTAATTACCATTAGTAGTTACAGCCAAGAAATTCATGTTCATTTCAAGCTTTACTTTAGAAACTAATCACTGAACTACTGGAGACAATTTTAAATTCATAAGCTCAGGTACAATAACATTTGCTATTTACTTGTAGAATTTTTCGGAGAATTTTCTGGTTTTTGAAGTAATGCTTTTAAAGAATATAAAACGATGTTCAAGGTTAACTATACTATAAATGATTTTATTGTAAGTGGAAGGTTACAAATTGTTTTAAGTGGGAGAAGAGGTGGGGGTATTTCTGAAGGTAAGATTTAGTCAAGAATTTCCTCAATATAGTTATTTTGATAAGATCCAGAATGCCTCTTTTTTGTCTGTTTTGATGTTGTCTTATAGCTCTAACTAAATGTACTTACCTATGCAAAAGATTTATTAAAGCATAGAAAAAGTGAATGAAGAAAAGTGTAAAATAATTGTTTTTCTCTTAAAGTATTGTTCATTTAAAAATAATGCTGGGTCTCAATGGGTGGTCATGTGACAGTATATAATGAATTTAAAAGTATTCTGATAGTTAATTTCAATATGAACTTAGTTTATTTAATACCAGTTGTATACAAAATGAATGAGCTTAGAGGAAGATAGTGAAACAGCTTTGGATGGTTACTTACTAGGTAGCATGTATTCTGTGTACATTATCTTATTTAATGTGGTCCCCACAATTCCCTTATGAAGTAGATATTTTGCGTAACTTGCCAAGTCCACAAAGTTAATACTAGTAAGTAAAGGAGACGGGCTTTAAATCTATGTTTATCTTTCTTCTTAGTCTGTTCTCTTTTCACTAGAGTACAGCTTAGAACAGCACTGTCCAACAGAAAATGAAAGAGCTACATGTATAATTACTAGTAGTTTCATAAAAAGAAAAATGGAATTTATATTAATAATATACTTTATTTAAACCAGCATATTCAGAATATTATCATTTTGACATGTAATCAATATAAAAATATTAATGAGATATTTCATATTATTTTGTTCATACTAAGCCTCTAGTATCCAGATATTTATACTTACATCAGTCATGAGAACATAGAGAACAATGGAATAGAACAAGAAGCTCACAGAGACCCCCTGAATATATGAATTATAAAGGCAGCACTATAATTAGAGATAAAGAATGGATTATGTAGTTAAAAAGATTAGGAAAACTTAAAACTATAGAGAAAATGAAAACTATATACTATATAAAATTAAAACTACTATGTAAAAAGGTAGACTTCAAATGGGTTAATACTTAAATATGAATGGTAAAATATAAAACTAATAAAAAAATCGAAGCAAAATATCTTTGAGACCTCAGAAACACAAACTTGAGGTTAAAAATTTGATGGAATGTACTATCTAAGAGTGGAAAGGTTTTGGCTGATAAATGGCTGCTGCCATAAAACTGTAAAGGATGAAGAAATCCAGGACTGTGGGGTAGGTTAGTTGCTCTACAGAGATGGAATCATAAAGAGATAATTTAGGCTCAAAGGCTTAAGTTCTCAGCTCAAGGCACAGTATAAAAATGAGAAAAATGCCTATGTTTTTGCTAAAAGAATCTCTTCTCTCTTACCAACTGTAAGGCTGAAATAACTGAAAACCAAGGTATTATTTTAGCCATCTGGTTGCCACATTACACCAGGAATTGCATTCACAGCCTTACCAGACCTCATCTAAAAGTAAAGAGTAATGACCAGGAAACAGTAGGACCTGGATTTGGAATGGGGATGTATGGCAGGGGGATTTGGAGGACTTGTGACACTCTGAACTAGGTGAACAATAGCCCCTTTTTAATTACTGAAAGTCCTGTGTCCCAGGAAACCCCTCAACCCCAGACAAACCAGAACACTTGACGTGTCCTCCCTTGCTAATCAAAGCAGGAGGTTTTTTTGTCTAAAGATGTTGTTGCTCAACCAAAGGGCTTGTATGCATACATATAAGCCTAACCAATGGACACAGACAACAGGGGGGTGAGGGCATGAGTGGGGAGTGGCAGGGGCAATAGGGGGATAAGGACACATATGTAATACCTTAATCAATAAAGAAATTTTTTTTAAAAAGATGTTGTTGCTGCCTTGCTTGAAGATCCTGTGATGATCTCACTTGGTTTGCTTCCTGCTCTTCCCAGATTACTTCTCCTTATCTCTGTACACATAATATCAGATTCCAGTAGCTGGGTTGGATACAATTACAAAGACAAACCCAGGAGGAGAAGATTCCTATCAAAAGAATTCTAGATTTGGCTCATTTACATTGGCAAAACCTGAGGAAAATGTTTGGGATTCTGAAAATGTACTAAGAAAGAAGTGTGATTTTGGAGTAGGTAGAATTGATTGATTGGGGGTGCACTTGCCATAGGGGTCTAGATTAATGTGCTGCCTTAAGCAGTTGAAAGAGATTCTACTAGTTGGTTCAATTAGTTGACTGAAATATACTATATAATAAAAGGCTAATATACAAATCAACCAAATGGTGGAATGACCGGTCACTATGATGTGCACTGGCCACCAGAGTTCAGACGCTCAATGCAGGAGCTGCCCCCTGGTGATCAGTGCGCTCCCACAGTGGGAGTGCCGCTCAGCTAGAAGCCAGGCTCACGGCTGGCGAGTGCAGTGGCGGTGGTGGGAGCCTCTTCTGCCTCTGAGGCAGCGCTAAAGATGTCCGACTGCTGGGAGCAGACCTAAGCTGTCAGTCAGACATCCCCTGTGGGCTCCCGAACTGTGAGAGGGTGCAAGCTAGGCTGAGGGACGCCCCCCACCCTGCTGAGTGCACAAATTTCATGCACCAGACCTCTAGTAAACTTAATAATGGCCCACATTAAATACAATTGAGAATGCCTGCATTCCTTGAAATAATATAAAGGAATTAAAAGATTACAAAAATAGGAGTGTTGGAGTGGATTTGTCTTGTGCAAATCAAAACATTCTAATCCTAATTATTTCCTAACTAAGTTTCCCAAGAGGACCTATCGGTTTCACTGAGGCCTTGAGAGACACATTGGTGAAGGGAATAGCAGCATCCATGAAAAACATTTTTAAAAAATTAAGGTATAATTAACATGTAACATATTAGTTTCAGGTGATTAACATGATTCCATATTTGTATATATTGTGAAATGATCACCACAATAAGTCTAGTGATCATTTGTCACCATACATAGCTACAAAATGTTTTTCTTTTTTATTGATATTTTTTTGGTGTACCACAGAATTTTAATAATTAGTTTACATATTTTTTAACATATTTCTTTATTTCAGAGAGGAAGGGAGAGGGAGAGATAGAAACATCAATTACTGATCAACTGCCTCCTGCATGCCCCACCCTGGGGATCAAGCCCACAACCCGGGCATGTGCCCTTGACCAAATCAAACCCAGGACCCTTTAGTCCACAGGCCAATGCTCTGTCCACTGAGCCAAACCAGCCAGGGCCAAAATGTTTTTCTTATGAGAACTTTTGAGATGTACTCTTTTAGCAACTTTCAAGTATGCAACAGAGTAGTATTAACTACTAGAGGCCTGGTGCATGAAATTTATGCATGGGTAGGTTCCCTAGGCCTGGCCTGCAATCAGAGCTGATCTTCCCCAGGTTGGGGCAGCTGGCCCCTCCACCCATGTCTGCTGCCACCCACCCCCAGTTCCCTGTTCCCCATTGGATGATTGGAGCCTGCTGGCTGGGTGGAGGGACCAAGAGGTTGGCTGGCAGGCCCCAATCGGGATCTGGGAGTGTGAGCTGGGAGCAGCTCCTGTGTTGAGCATCTGCCCCCTGGTGGTCAGTGTATGTTATAGACGACCGGTCATTCCACCATCCAGTCGATTTGCATATTACGCTTTTATATACATAGATAGTCAGCATACTAAACATTACAGTCCCATGACTTGTTTTATAACTGGAAATTTGTATGTTTTGACCCCTCTCACCAATTTCCTCCATCCCCCCACACTCCCATCTCTGTCAACCACCAGTCTCTTTTATGTATCTACTAGAGTCCTGGTGCATGAATTCGTGCACTGGTGGGGTCCCTCTGGGTGGCCTGTGGGGATTGGGCTGAAACCCGAAGTTGAATGCCACCTGCAGCTCCTACCTGCTGCTCCCGCTCATCCCAGCCCCACTGAACATGCTGTAGGCTCGCGCCCAATCAGTCCCAATTGGGAGAGGCTCATGCTGCCGCAGCAATGCTCACCGGCCATGAGCCCTGCATCTGGTGCCCTCCCAAGGGGAGTGGTCTGCAGGATCAGGACAAAACTGGCTCTCTGACATCCCCCGAGGGGTCCCAGATTGCAAGAGGGCACAGGCCAGGCTGAGGGACCCCACCAATGCACGATCGGGGCCGGGCAGGGACTGACCAGCCAGGAAGGGATGCGGAAGGTTGGCCAGCTGGGGAGGGACCGCAGGAGGGCTCCAGGGCGTATTCAGCCCATCTTGCTCAGTCCCAATCTGCCAGACCCCAGGAGCAAGCTAACCTACCAGTCAGAGCGTCTGCCCCCTGGTGGTCAGTGCACGTCATAGCGAGCGGTTGAGTGGCCTTAGCATATCATTAGCATATTACACTTTGATTGGTTAAACAGTCGACGGTCACTGGACAACTGGAAACTTAACATATTAGGCTTTTTTTATATAGGATGGGCTCTGTGTTTTTGTTTGTTTTTTGTTTAGATTCCACATGTAAGTTTATTTCACTTAACATAATGCCCCTGAGGTCTATTCATGTTGTCGCAAATAGCAACATTTCACTTTTTTTTATGGCTCAATAATATTCATATATACCACATTTCCTTTATTCACCCATTGTTGGCCATGTCTTGCCTATTGTAAATAATGCTGCAATGAACATGGAACCCATATATTTGTAGGAATTAGTGGTTTCATTCCTGGATCATATGGTAGTTCTATATTTTTTTTCAGGACTTCCATAATAGTTGCACCAATTTACATTCCCACTGACAACTGACAGTACACAAGGGTTCGCTTTTCTCCACATCTTCACCAATACTTATTTCTTGTCATTTTGATAATATCTGTTCTGACAGGTGTGAGGTGATAACTCATTGTGGTTTTAATTTGCATTTCCCTGATTATTAGTGATGTTGAGCATGTTTTTATGTACACAATGGACATCTACATCTTCTTTTGAATAATATTCAGATCCTCTGCCTTTTTTTGTTGTTTTTAACCCTCACCTGAGGATATTTTTTCCATTGATTTTTTTAGAGAGAGTGGAAGGGAAGAAGGGAAGCAGGGAGGAAGGAATAAGAAGAGAGAGAGAGATGTGAGAGAGAGACATCGATTGGTTACCTCCCACATGTGCTCTGATCAAGGACAGGGATTGAACTTGCAACCCAGGTACATGCCCTTTACCAGGAATCAAACCCATGACCTTTTGTTGCATGATCAATGCTCTAACCACTGGGTACACCATGTAGGGATTCTCAGATTTTTAATCAGATTTTTTGGTATTATTGAGTTGTATGAGTTCTTTATATATTTTGGATATTAGTCCCTTATCAGATACATGATTTCAAATATTTTCATCCATTGAGTAGGTTGCCTTTTTCATTTTATTGAGGGTTGCCTTTGTTGTGTAGAGCTTTTTAGTTAATGTAATGTAATCCCACTTGTTTATTTGTGCTTTTGTTGCCTTTGTTCTTGGTGTCAAATTCAAGAAATGATCACCAAGATCAATGTCAAGGTGTTTACTGCCTATGTTTTTTTCTAGGAGTTTTATTGTCTCAGGTGTTTCATTCATGCTTTAATCCATTTTGAGTTCATTTTTGTGTAGTGGTCCAGTGTATCCAACGCCATTTACTGTAGAGACTGCCCTTGCCTCATTGTATATTTTTGGCTCCTTTGTCATAAATTAATGTGTGGGTTTATTTCTGAATCTCTATTCTGTTTCATCTATATATATAAAAGCCTAAGCGACCAGCCAACCAGCCAGTAGCTATGACATGCACTGACCACCAGGGGGCAGATGCTCAATGCAGGAGCTGCTGAGCTGCAATGACTTGGCAGCTGTGGTTCTAGGGTGACACACCCGTAACCAGAGAGGAGGGAGCCCAATTCTGTGGTGCATCACCCAAGAACCGCCCTCTTGCAATCCAGGATCCCTTGGGGGATGTCAGAGAGCCAGTTGCAGCCCTATCCCCTCAGGCCAGGCCGAGTGACCCCACCAGTGCACGAATCTGTGCACGGGGCCTCTAGTTCATATATGTGTCTGTTTTTATGCCATACTGTTTTGATTGCTGTAGCTTTGTAATATAGTTTGAAATCAGGGTGTGTGATGCCTCCAGCTTTATTCTTTCTCAAGTTTGCTTTGGCTATTTGGGGTCTTTTGTGGTTCTATACAAATTTTAGAATTGTTTGTTCTATTTCTGTGAAAAATGTTATTAGAATTTTGATAGGGACTGCATTGGATCTGTAAATTGCTTTGGGTATTATGGACATTTTAACAATATTAATTCTTCCAGTTGATGAGCATATAATATCTTTAAATTTATTTGTATCTTCAATTTCTTTCATCAGTGTCTTATAATTTTCATTGTATAGGTGTTTCACCTCCTTAGGTCAATTTATTCCTAGGTATTTTATTCTTTTCGATGTAATTATAAATGAGATACTTTTCTTAATTTCTCTTTCTTATAGTTAATTATTAGTGTATAGAAAGGCAATAGATCTTTGAATATTAATGTTGTATCTTACAACTTTACTGAATATGTTTATTAGGTCAGACAGTATTTTGGTAGCCTTTAGAATTTTCTGTATATATCATGTCATCTCAAATAGAGG
The DNA here is from genome assembly GCF_028538775.1 of Myotis yumanensis. Classification (NCBI taxonomy): domain Eukaryota; kingdom Metazoa; phylum Chordata; class Mammalia; order Chiroptera; family Vespertilionidae; genus Myotis; species Myotis yumanensis. Next base: position 56,143,158 of record NW_027223757.1, read on the forward strand.
CAGTTTTATTTCTTCCTTTCCAATTTGGATGTTTTATTTTTTTCTTGCCTAATTGTTCTGGCTAAAACTTTAAATCCTATGTTGAATAAAAGTGGCAAGAGTGGGCATCCTTGTTTTGTTTCTGACCTTAGAGGAAAGCTTTCAGCTTTTTATCATTGAGTATGGTTTTAGCTGTCTGCTCGTCATATATGCCTTTTATTATGTTATGTTCCCTCTGTACATAATTTGTTGAGTTTTTTTTAAAATCACAAATGGATGTTGAATTTTGTTAAATGCTTTTTTTTCTGCATCTATTGAGACAATCATGATTTTTATCCTTCATTTTGTTAATGTGGTATATCATATTGGTTGATTTGCTGCTATTGAACAATCCTTGCATCCCAGGAAGAAGTCTCATTTAATCATGGTGTATGACCTTTCAATGTATTGTTGAGTTTGGTATGCTAATATTTGTTGAGGACGTGAAAAGCATTTTAATGACTTTTCTCTGTAAGCCGGGGAGCTTGTGGGAAATGCTAGGTTAAAATGGGCTCCTTATTTCAATAGAGATGTCAGAATCTTGTGGTCGATAGAGCTTAATAGCAAGGCTTTGCAGCTATTAACAACTGGAGACAAATTGGAAACAATAATAGGAGATCTACTATACTCAAAATAGTTTACAGAAATCTTTGCTGGTAGCCAATAAATCATAGGACCCCATGTCCTGAAATTTTGTTGAAAAATTTAACAATTAGGACAGCACAAGTGCTGACCAAGAAAAATGGATGCCAGTATACAACTGATAACAGCCAAACCAGTGTATATTAGCTGAATATCAGCATGGCTTAGGTCTAAATATGTGGGCAACCCACATAGGTCTACTTGATATGTATAACAATAGCAGAAAAGCCTTACTACCACCACCAAGATTGAGTTCCGAGGCCCTCATCAAATTGCCAATCACAGGTATGAATGAAAGATCTCGAAAGTGAAGAACTCTGTAATGTAAGTGTTTCCAACATCTTCCCTTGCGGCTCCATTTTCAGGTTAACACCAAGAACATCACTAGGCCTTTTGGAAATCATCTGGCCACAGTCTGAACAAATACAAATTTCTGGAGTCTATGAAACCTTTTTGGTCTATGGGACAAAGTGCATGCTATAGGAATATATCCATCGTCTATTTATTTTTCCAGTGAAGAATTAGAATTGATGTCTTCATCATGTATGGCAGTATCCCCATAGTGCAGTGGTTCTCAACCTTCCTAATGCCGCGACCCTTTAATACAGTTCCTCATGTTGTAATGACCCCCAACCATAAAATTATTTTCGTTGCTACTTCATAACTAATTTTGCTACTGTTATGAATCGTAATGTAAATATCTGATATGCAGTATGTATTTTCATTGTTACAAATTGAACATAATTAAAGCATAGTGATTAATCACAAAATCAATATGTAATTATATATGTGTTTTCCGATGGTCTTAGGCGACCCCTGTGAAAGGGTCATTCGACCCCCAAAGGGGTCGCGACCCACTGGTTGAGAACCGCTGCCATAGTGGATCCCTGATATATAAGAAAGGCCTATTCTGGCAGGAAGTACCATATGCTTTACAGGGATAAATTTCACCATCAAAAGCTTTACAATAAGCAAGGGTGCGATTCTTACCACATCTAGAATTAGCATGATCTTTGGCATGTGCAAAAGACAGATGGACCTTTAAGAATGACAGCTGCGCCCAGCCGGTGTGGTTCAGTAGTTGAGCATCAACTTATGAACCAGGTCACGGTTCGATTCCCAGTCAGGGCTCCATACCCAGTTGGGGGAAGGGTGCAGGAGGCAGGCAATCAATGATTCTCTCTTATCATTGATGTTTCTATCTCTCCCTCTTTCTTCCTCTCTGAAATCAATAAAATGTGTATATTTATAAAAAACAAAAATAAAAGCTATTAAAAAAAGGATGACAGCTGCTGCGAGACAATTTCTTTCTTGGAGCAAATCAGTAGGTAGATGTTCATTTGTCTACTGCTTTTTTGTTTGTTTCTCCTTTATTCCAGTAAGCAGAGGGCCCCGAAGCAGTTTGTGCTATCAACAAGCAACATTATATATTGCCTTTTGTCAAGGTTTCATTAACTCTCTGAGACTGTCCCAAAGTATAGTCCTTGTTACCAGACCTTGATCATCTTACCATTGTATGGTGCACAAGCTGGTCTAACACATTGGTGATGCTGTGCTCACAGGACCTGAGCTAATGGGTAGATTAATCCAGAGAAAGCACAAGAGCCTCAGCCAAGTTTGTGGAGGTCCAGTGTCTGGTGCGTGTTGGAATGTCCCCTCCAAATTGTAAACTTTGTTCCACCAATGACTAAGGAGGAGCCTCAGTGTTTGTTGGGCTTCTTTGAATTTTGTGTCCACTACTCAAACCCATTTATGGGTGGTCCACATGCTTCTAGCTTTAACTGGTCGAAGGAAAAGAAAGGCCTCTCCCTCTGCTCCTGGCTGCAGTGCCTTCTGAAGGGAGATAGAATGGGCTCAGTTTTGAGGCTGATCAGAATTCTGTATTAAACCAGGATTTTTGAGCAAACCATGCTTGCCCTCTTCAGAAAGTACCTATTCTTTCAACTTACCACGGGGCTACTTGAGGTAAAAGCAAATGAAAGAAAACCGTGAAGACCTCAGATAGGCTCCCTCGGGGCCTTCTCAAGTTCTCAGAAGGGATGGGTGGCATGTAAGCTGTCATACCTGGAAACAAGCTCACAGACAATGTATTTGTAATTTAATATGGGGATGTGTCAGGGTCCTTTAAGTCACCTGGCCCACTCCTCAGTCCCTTATACACGTATCCTCAGCACTTGGCCTGACATATAGTAGACCAAAAAGGAACAAAAAGCAAATAATATCCTTGGAGAAATATTGATTTAATCAGTTTTTAAAAAGACACTGCAACATTTATAATGAGCATTCTTTCCATTAAAAAATATAAGGTATGTATACAGTATCAGGATTCTTGTTACAAACAATAGAGACTGGTTCTTTCAAGAAAAAAAGGACATTGGATAGCTCAAAGGAGGTGTTAACCAAGCATTCAGTAGGTCAGAAATGAGGGTGGCGCTATGGATTTAAGCAGCGAGAGATCAAAGCTTCCTTTATAGGAAGTTTCCAATGAGCGTCTTGGTTTCATTCATTTCTCCCAAATCATTTAGAGAAGGGGCAGTTCCCCAAAGAGCGAGCTTTCTGTCCAGGAAATAGGAGGCACTGTTATCTGTAACCAGTGGATTGCTGCACACACACAGAGCTCACCTGGATCCAAAGTCCCTATGTAAGAAGTGAGACCTCTGTTGAGAAGTAGCTGCTGGTGTGTGTGTGTGGGTGGGGTCGAGGGGGGGTGGGGGGAGGCGGCGGGGTGCTATGTGCTTTTATCAAGCTGACTAAACAAAACCAGCAGTCTACTGTACATAGACAGCTGAGCTTTGAATGTTCATATATGTATTTTTTTCTATGAAACCTATATTCCCATAATTTATGTTGATTATTAGTGCTTCTGATAGGAATAAAGTATTGTCACATGCTCATATTGGGCATGTAAAAGTTGGCTCTGAAAAATTACCATCAGAAATAGCTACAGAAGCAGGAAAGGTTTCATAAGCTAGAATTTATTCCTTTGAGTTCTGTTTTTGTTTCATATTTTGGTTCTTTAAGCTTGTTTGTCACTACTTTTGCCAATTTAATCAGAAAAATTGCTGAGTGGTTTGGGCATATATTAGGTGCTTGGTACATATTGTCTCATTTCGAAGGAAGAAAATTAATGGAGTTATATCTCTTTGGAGTCTAAAAACGTGTGAATGCTAATTATACTTATTGATGGTTTGGGGGAGATTGTATGGGATATGCTACATGAAGTTGTTTTCAGTCCATGTAAGCCTTATTTCTTCCCTTAGTTTATAAGAAAAGCATGAGGCTCCAGTCTGAATCCCAGCTACATCCCAGGCTAGGACAGGTAAGCTGACGATCTTGCAAGGCAGGCCCAGGGCAGAGCCTCCTAGGTGTGCCCTGAAACTCATTCTGAGCTAAGAGCATTGGTAGAACAGAGTGGACCCAGTTCCAAGGCTTCAAGGTCAGGAGACTCAGCTTGGTGCCTGGTCAGTCTATTCCGTTTGTCCTCACCCTGGCCCAAGGACATGTGTCTACATCTTAGACATGGAGTGTACAAACAGAATGAGCTGTTATCAAAATGCCTGTAAGCCCCTCAGCACATGCAGCAGTGATTGGCATCTAACAACGTATGGCAATACGGGGAGTGAGGCATTCCCCCCCAAGTTTCTAAATCTCAGCATCCAGCTTTGGCCATCCTGAGGGGACTGTGGTCTCAGTGGGGTGCTTGGGACCCAGCAGGAGAATGAAATGCTCCTTGAGAAAGGCAGAGACCATGGAAAGCAGAGGCAGTTCAGGGTACCCTTTAACACAGAGACTCCCAGAAATTCTTGGGAGGGGCAGATACTTTGTAATGAAAAAGTTTGGCAAGTGCCAATTTAAAAGGAGTTATTGAAATAAACTCTCATTTTGAAAAAGGCTGGTGAAGTTTGGAATTTTCAGGAGAGATGACAATGACTTACCACCAAAATGTAGAGCTCAATTTTTCCCCAGAAAGGTAATGGTCCACAGGCATCCACACTGGTCCTCTCAACACACTGGCCCTGACACATGGGCACAGATGGCCAGTGGGCATCACCTGGTGAACACTTTGTAGACAAGAAATCATATCTTTTTTTGTGGCTAAGAACTGAACTAAGAATATTGTATCGTTCTCTTTAGTATCATTAATCAACTGATGCAAACAGCCAAACAGCACATGTCCTCTTCATTACTCTTGAGACTTCTGATTCCTCTGCCATTACAGATAGGCTCCAGTTTTACTGAAAGAAAAATCTCAAAATCGGGGGTTTAAAATAAAGTAAGAAATGTAGTAAACATGCTCTGTCTTTGTTCTCATTTTAAACCTGATTTAGAATTCATCCCTAATAATGAAAGAAAGTGTGGTGTGCCATCTGGATACTAGCATCGCGAAAGGGAGAGATGTTATTCTTATTTGTGAATTCAAAGCTGCAGTTGGACTATTGACATTAACTATGGGCTTTGGACTCCTCTTTAATCAAATCAGCTTCCCCAGTTAAATTGACTGTTTTTATTAAGTTACAATTAAATAGCTTCCAGTTAATACAAGAACATGGACATAACATCACAAGTGCACTGCTGTCAAGTTAAAAGGCCTGTGTAAAAATTCTGCAGCCAGGTTATTCACAGGGACACTAAACAGCCACCAGCCTGTTTATTTTGGTTTTATTAACAGAGATACTGACTTGGTGAGATTACAAGCATAGGCCTTTTAATATTAATAGCTTCCTAGGAATCTGAATTTTTGCTTTCAATGCCAAATAATATCTGGAAAACATGCTCACTTTTGTGTTTTTTTAGAAATTCTAAGAACTGGCCCAGATTCATGTGATAGTCATTCCTTAATCCGTAGTCACCATGGGCCTCAAGGAGTAATTCTTCAAAAGAATGGAAGAGTCTCAGATCCTCCCCATTTCCTTCGGTTTCGATACTTTCAGCATGCTTACAGGAAATGTGTTTCCAATTGGGATACCTGATCGTGTGCCAGAACTCCTCACAGTGCTCTTTGAAGCCTTCCACACAGATTATACCAGGCTTTCCTGTCATACAAAATCCAGTCACATCTAACCTTTTCCCAGCATCCAAAATCTTCTTCCTTAGGTCCTGCTGATATATGTGATGGCTGTAGATCCACATTCGGAGAAATATGTTCTTGACCGGCTTTGCTTGTATAGATGGTTCATAAACAAGCTTTCTGTTCAGGAAATAGGAGGCACCGTGGTCCTGTAACCACTGGATTGCTGCACACACACAGAGCTCACCTGGGTCAAAAGTCCCTATGTAAGAAGTGAGACCTCTGTTGAGAAGTAGCTGCTGTTGTCTGTCAAGCTCAGAAGACCGTCCAAACAGCTGCAATGCTACATAGGGATAGCTGTGAGGCATGGTTACTTGCAAATCAATTTTCACCTTAAAATGGAAATCAAAGATTTAAATACCATAAAATCACCTAAGCTAGTTTATCAGTAGCAACTGCAAGATTTTATGAAGTATAACAATTATTGCTACTATTGGCATCTGTGTGCCAGACACTGTACTAAGTACTTTACACTATTCCTTCCATTTATACATTCATTTATCCCAGTATTTATCAAACACCTAAGCATGTGCCAGGTACTCTGCTAGAATAAAGAAGCGAAGACACCATTTCTACCCTGGTGAAGTCTAGAGCCTAGTGAAGGAGACAGACATTAAACAAATAATTATGCATAGCAAGTATTGAATTTCAGTGGTGAGAAGCATTACCATGGAAGAGTACAGGGACCCAATGAAATGCGTAAACAGGGGGAGTGAATCCAGTCTGGGGAACCAAGACATCTCCTTGGGGGAATGACAAAGGATGAGCAGGAAATAGAAGAGTGGCTCTCAAGTGCCTGGTCTACTTATTACCTGTGCTATGCTAATGCTGGAGATAAGTGGGTCAGAAGAAGAAGGTAAATTCATTTTTAGTGTTTAGATTTCTATCTATTTGCTTTCTGTGTTAAAGTACCACCAAAGAAACAGCCATTCACCCCTTAAAAGCCAGTTTTGCTAAAGGCCACATTTATATTTGTGAAAATCACATATGTACAAGAGAACCTATACTCTAATAGTTGGATTGGTAAAAAACTGGATGACTGAGCAGAAGAATAATGGTAGTGAAATGCTTTTTTAATAACAAAACAATACTAGGTATATTTGTTAAAAGGTGTGTATGTTCGTGTAAAATTCAGGATGTTTACTGAAGACAATTTACAGGGCACCGGTATTTTATGTATTTTGCTTTCAAACAAGGAATGGAAATATCCTGTAATATCTTGTTTGTTTCTTCAAACTGAAAGCTCATGTTACAAGTGTTTCCAATAAAAACAACTCAAGGCACTTACCTTTGGCTCCTCAATCTGGAGTGTAATCACAAATTCAATTTTTGGTGGCAGCGCCTCCCTTGTGCCTTCCAGGTATCTTTTTATAGTCGTCAGCGCGTTTACATCTTCCAGTTTCACTTCTCCTTGGTTGGGAAACATAGACAACAGCATTTCCATCTCCAGCAGCTGGAGCTGCAGGCACTCTTGGACTGAAGCGGAGGACATGTTGCCTAGAAATCAACCTGCCAGGAAAACTGGAGAGGCCCAGGGACACTGGGTTTGTCAGTCCGCAGTGCCCAGCGAAATCTCCCCACGTTCCCTTTGCGTGGGAGCAGTTCTGCAGGAACACTGGACACTGAGAGCTGGGGGCACACACCGGGACACTTACACTTTTCTGCTTTACCTCCTGGATCCAAAATCTAGCATGTAAGCATACCCAAGGCACTTCCTTAGAATTCAGATTCCCGGCCCGCCCCCTCCCCCCCAACCCCCGCTTCCGATCTGGATCCGGGGATGTGAACTTCCAACAAGTGTTCCCAATTATTCTGTTGCACGTGGTTGGCAAACACCTGCGGATGCACAGCAAGCCTGGATTGGGGGGAAGGCAAGGGGCCCAGCGGGAATCCTCCCAGGTCCCCGGCGTGGGCGGAGCTGGACTCTGCGGGCAGGGAGCCCCGCAGTGCCTGCGGGGGTAGGGGGGGGCGGGAGCGGGGGCGAGCTTTGGTTCCCTGGCTCTGGGGTCTCGTGGGCCCAGCCGCCCCCAACGTCAGAAGTCATCCCTCCGCCTCAGCGCCCAGGGTCCCTCCCAGGTGGTCCTTTCCGCCTCTCCCGAGAGCCAGCCGGCCCGGGGCGGCGTCAGAGAGCTCTGGACGATTTGGACCATTTGCCTCTGCCCCGAGAGGTCTAAGTTGAGCGAAGGGGGGAATGGGAGGGGGGAATCCTACAGTTACATAAATAAAATGAGGTTTAGTGTCAACCTGGGTGGAGACGGGGCGGAGGCCCAAGAAGGCTTCCCGGAATCCAGAGGTTTGGGAGATGAACCCCGAGCATGGAGAAGCGGTGCGGGATATCAGGTGCCTGTCCCTGGGACCGAGGCCACCTTGTCAGAGGCTCAAATCGGCGCTGGCATCCCCCATCCGGACCCTAGGATTCCCAGCTTCCCACAGACACGGGATCTACACCCCCCCAGACCCAAATTTGGAGGCGGGGCTGGGTATGTTCTGGCCGCAGTGCTCGGACGGCTCGCCACCCTCGGCTGCAAACCCCGGGCCCCCGCGGAGGCCTCACCCTTCCTGGTCATTCAGGGGACTCGGCCCCCAGCCCGCTCCGACCTCGGATCCGCAGTTCCTGCAGGCGCCGGCAGCGCGCGGGCGGCGGGGCGGGGCCAGCGAACCCTCCCCCGCCGTGATTGGCCGGGAGGCGTGGCGACGTGCCGGAAGCCACGCAGGGCCACGTCTGCGGGTTCCAAGAGCGCCCGGGTGGTACCAGGCGCGCTGCGAGGCAGCTTCTCCGCTGGGCGCGGGCGCGGGCGAGTCTTCAGGCCGAGGTGAGGGGGCCCCGAGGCTGGGCGGCGGCGAGAGGGCACGTTCCGGTCCACGGGCCTTCGGCCGACCATGGGCTGGCGGGTGGGTTAACGGTCTGACCGACCTGCTGCGCGCGGGACACACCCACCCGCCGCTGTGCCTGGGAGCGGGCGGGCCGGCCCGAGGGTCCCGTGCGGGGCGGCGCGTCCACGGGCCTGGGCGGGGGTCTCGGGGCCTCGGGGCCTCCGGCCGGAGGGGAAGGGAACAGCCCGGGTGCTGACGATGGAATGGAGCGGGGGGTGGGGACACGCTTAACTTTTTCAGCGTGGACACTGGACTTGGAAGGACTTTTAACAAAAGCGTTCACGTACCCATTCAAAGTCGTTTCAGCACGTGAAACGCACGAAGGGGTGGACGCATCTTTAATAATAATAAAGAGGCTTTTTGGACTTACAGGGCTGGCTGGTTTACGCCCTATGAATAACCGTGATACATTACCCACGGGTCAATTTTTAACAAAACGTGGTCATGCTTGGGAAAGAGGTTTGATCACTTTGGACGGGATAACTCAGCTTGGCGAGCGCCAGCTTTCTTCCAACCGAACAAAACGTTTTCCTCCATTTCCTTTAACTTTTGTTCATTGAAGCAATTAAGGGCAATAAAGGAAACAAGATCCAGGCACACCTCATTTCAGAGCGCTGCACAGCTGTGCTTCACAAATGGCAGGCAAGGTCCTCCACCGGCCCAAGGTTGACGGGCTTTGCTGGCGGTGCTCGCCCACCGCGGCTGCTGGAGGCGGCCCGCACCTGCCAGGTTTGCCCGGGAGGCTGGCAGCTGGGGGGCTGCTGCTCCTCTCACGGCTGATTGGAAGGGGGGCTGACCCAGGGACTGAGCAGTGCACACATTCCCATCCCACCGGGAATGGGACTATCCCAGAGGAGGACGTGGCCAAGTGGACTAAGAAAAGTTAGAGGGCTAAGGGCCAATGTTTGATTTTTTAAAATTAAAGGTAAAAGGAAGATGTTGTTAGTTTCAGAGCTTCCTTTCTTTCCTTCCTTTCCTTTCCCCTCCCTCCCTCCCTTCCTTCCTTCTCCAAGGATATGTTCATTAATTTGAGAGGAGCGGGTGGGGAGGGGGAGAGGAACATCAGTTGCCTCCCATATGCACCCAACAGGATGGAACCGGCAACCTAGATGTGTGCCCTGGACCAGAATCAAACCCTAAACCTTTTTGGTGTGTGGGAGGGTGCTCCAACCAAGGGAGCCACCTGGCTGGGCCAGAGTTTAACTTAGAAGTGTGTCCTGGAACCACCCCCTGTAAGGTATTGGAGAGGAAGGAGACTCTTACCCTTTGTTTCTCATCTGGGAATAGTCTCTGTAGGCTCGGAAGAATTACAAAAGAACCGCACAGATTTCCCACATGTTCTGGGTATGTAGGTCCAGTCCCCTTGAGAGTACGACCTTGGGCTTTAGGGTCATCAATTACCCATCGTAAATTTAGCTCATTTAACTGAGGCCCAGGCTGAAGCTGTTCCACTTGTAAATGAGGTGATTTTTGATCTTGTAGGAGTCTAGGAATCTTGCTGTGGAATCTTCATTTTAGTTGAGAGTGAACCATTTTAAATTCAACCCAGGTCCAGGGATATCCCTAGAGCCAAAATGGGAGATGAGTTGTGAGATAAACTGACCCCTGCCCTGGAGTGGACAATATAATTGGGGCAAGATTTTCTAGGTACTACCAACTCCCAGGACTTGTTCTGTCATTCTTTTCTCTCTTAAAAAATGGTTCTTTGGCCCTAGCTGGTTTGGCTCAGTGGATAGAGCGTCAGCCTGTGGACTGAAAGGTCCCAGGTTCGATTCCGGTCAAGGGCATGTACCTTGGTTTCGGGCACATCCCCAGTAGGAGGTGTGCAGGAGGCAGCTGATCGATGTTTCTCTCTCATCCATGTTTCTAACTCTCCCTCTCCTTTCCTCTCTGTAAAAAATAAATAATATGTATTTTTTAAAAAATGGTTCTTTGGGGAGGTTCAAAATGAGGCATCTATTTGGGGTGGCAGTTTTTGAAGCAAATGGTCCTTGAAAGATTTCTTAATATGCCTGAAAAATATTCCTTAATTTTGTAGACATGGATGTAGATGCTATTACAAAACACTCAGCATTACATGCTAAGCCCAGTGGACTCATTCTTCAATATGGGACTGCGGGATTTCGAACAAAAGCAGAACATCTTGATCATGTCATGTTTCGCATGGGATTATTAGCTGTTCTGCGGTCAAAACAGACAAAATCTACAATAGGAGTCATGGTAACAGCATCACACAATCCTGAGGTAATGCATTTAGTTCTCTGATCAAGCAAACCTTTATTTACAAGACTAAACCTTAATGTGTTGAGCAGTTTGACCTAGTGTTCAAATTCTAATTCTAGGAATGGGCCATCACGTCGTTTTGTGCCTTTGGATGTGAAATAGCTTTTTCTTAATGAGTGGTCATATGGCTCATGATTCATTAGAGGGTGTGGAGAGAATGAAATGAGACTGTTATTTTTGGGGGGAGTGTCCACATTAGAGAAATAACAGAATGTCCTTCCAAATTAGTTGCCACAGTATCAGTAATAAAAAAATCTTACCTCTGTTAATTTAACAGAAATTAGAGAGATTAGAAGTAAGGTGGGGAAAGGGCAAAAGTTTGCAAAGACTTAGTACATTTTGAAATTTTTCAGGCAGGTTTTTTTAATAGCTAGGGAATAGTTTCTTGTTCTGAAGAAACAGCCAAACAGGAGGCTCCAGGGATCCAAAAGTGAGCTCTGGACAAAATGTTGATGAGGCTCATGGTGTTGGTGTTTATGACAAGTTTTTATCAAAGGAGTGGAAGCCTGGTGTATGGATTCGTGCACATTGAAAGGAAATTAATTAGGAGGTGGCTCCTGGGGTGGTGCTGGGGCTCACAGGGTGTCTGTGAAGTGAGCAGGGTCCCTCCGGCAGGTGGGGTCCCTGGGCCTGGCCTGCGGGGTTAGGCTAAAACCAGCAGTCCGACACCCCTTGAGGGGTCCCAAAGTTCGAGATGGCACTCTGCAAAGTTGCTGTGGCTCTGCAGATCCTGTGTTGAGCATCTGCCCCCCTGGTGGTCAATGTGCATCATAGCTACCCGCGAGTCACTTAGCCTTTTATAAATATAGATTCCTTTTGATACAGCTAAACTTATTCTGTGGCTCACTAATACGGGTGGGGTAAAAACAGTTGTGAGAATGCGAAACACAATTTATTCTTGTATTATTATTTATTAATTATTGTATTATTTCCCATATGAACAACTGTAGACCTACTTTTGCCCCACCATGTACATGATTTGAATAATATGCTTCTGTTTGTTTACTATGGCTTGAGATTTTTGCCTTTGTAGCTAAATCAAAAGTAAGTTAAAGCTATGTAGGATTGTAACCTCTTCCCCCAAAACACGAGGACTTTGCTTGTCCAACTTCTAAATGTGCATTATTATAAATGCATGTCTAAATTTCTGTAATTTATTAATGATCTGTAGGCAGAACCTCATATTTATTGCATTTCTGAGCTGTTTCCTTCAGTTGACATTCACTCTAAACCAGCAATCGCCAACCTTTCGGACCTTATGGACCACTAGTGGTCTGCGGACCACCGGTTGGCGACCGCTGCTCTAAACTGTACTTTTTTTCCACCAGAAATTTGAGCAGGACAGAATTAGGAGTCAGTTTTCAGCTTCTGTGCCACCACTGGTTGACACACTGGCCAGGATGTGCTTAGAATCGAAAGTAATAGTGAGAAGGAGTTCTAGGCCCTCACTCTGCTCCAGCTGTGCCTTAGTTAACGGGTGGTTAAAGCACAGATGGCAGCCATTTAAAGCTAGTGTAGTCTATTGGGTGAAAGAGTCAGATGGACTTAATGTTTTACCATCAGCACTGACACTTCTTGGCTGTATGAACATAAGCAAATAACTTGATCTGAATCTTCGTTTTGTCAGATTAGAATAATAATGGGATCATTAGGTTGGTGTGTGGGGTCATGAAGATCTACTGAGCTAATGAGTACAAAACACCTAGTCTAGGGCCTGGCATTCAGTAAGGGTCACTGGTGAAGCTCTCAGCCATCACTGTCTTTTGTTGGGAAAAAGCAGCTGGAGTTTACTTCCTCAACTCACCCTTTTGAAGATGCACAGATGCTCATGTGCTATACAAATAGTTGAAGGTTAATAACTAAGACTTTTTACATTCTTAACTAAACATCATTATTCATTACCCACTTTATTGACTATATGCTGTGGCTCTTCCCTTATGTTTGAAATGCTAGCAGGTGAAAGAATACATGGTTGTTTATAAATAAAAGTTTTTACCATAAAAAAAAAGATGCACAGATGGCTTATCAATTGTTTTTTTTTTAAGGAAGACAATGGTGTCAAATTGGTTGATCCTTTGGGTGAAATGCTGGCACCTTCCTGGGAGGAACACGCTACCTGTTTGGCAAATGCTGAGGAGCAAGATGTGCAGAGAGTGCTGCTGGACATCAGTGAGAAAGCTGCCGTGGATCTGCAGCAAGACGCCTTCGTCGTGATTGGTAGAGATACCAGGTGACCATCGAGTTAGTGGTGCAAGCAGCTTTGGGAACTCAGTATAAGTGATTGTAACAGTTTTGGTACCATGATAATGGAAAGAAAGACAGAACTGCCCCGGGAGGCTTCTCCCCTACCTGGCCTTTGTAGGAGACACAGGAACTAAGTCAGCACTGCAGCTTGGGTTTTGGAGTCAGAACACCAACTCCAACACTTACTATCCACTTTAACCTTTTGGAGCTTCCCTTTGCTCAGCTATAAAATGTTGATGATAAGGCCTAACACAGGGTTTTTGTGAGGATTACATGAAATAATTTACGCAAAATAATACATTTCCTGGCACGAGAGAATTAACAAATGTCTCCCCCCTGTATTTCTAGGTTTACTTTTTCCCCTGTAGAGTAAGAACACATGATTTTAACTCATTATTTTTAGAGATATATTTTCTAATCCTGTGTTGTTGGCCCATATATTTATATTATTTTCCCATGCTGGAGTTCACTGTAAAATATTGTTTATTTCTACAAATTTGTCATATTTGGCAGCTTTTACCTTCCTTTACAAAAAGATTTTTTTGTAAAATGTTAGCTTAAAAGTGTGCTTTGAAACAAGCATTCACATTTATATAAGATTTGGTTTAAGCCAGAGATGCTTTCTAAAGGAAATTTTTACTCCATTTCTTAATGCTTTGCACTAGTGTTTTACCCTTAAATGTGTTATCAGAGGGACTTCCATCTATCACTGATTCCATGATCACTGGTATGTATAGGTAGCAGAAATAGCCAGGTGACTTATGTTCTGAAGCAAATGATCTCACAATAAAGCCATCCACATGTATCTGCCTCTTGCCTATTAACTAGTTAAAATGATACAGAACATCTTTTTCTACAAGGCAGTTATATATTGCTTTATTTTCAGATAGGTAGATAATTTGTTCTTATGTTTTAAAATGAAAAGTGAGTTCTATTTCCTTGATACTTTAATACCCAATGCTGCAGTATTAGTTACTGCTCGTAGGCAGTATGTGTAGTTATTGTCAAACTTGACAAGGTATTTGGGTATGGTGTAATTAGTGCATCCTTTATATCTATTTTCTAAATTCATTTAAAAGCCAGTATCTTTCCAAGAAATAACATTGTAAAAGACTACTCATACTCTACCAAATTATTTTTTTCAGAGTTTTCATACTTGACAGGTTTCAGTTCAAATATAATGACCTTATTATTCTGATATTTATAGCACATAATTTCAGCATTAGCTTTCAGAACTAGCCACCTACCTGTTGGTTTCTGGATGGGAGGTACTATTTTTCTTCTTTTGTCTCGTAGGCCCAGCAGTGAGAAACTTTCACAGTCTGTAATAGATGGCATCACTGTTTCAGGAGGTCAATTCCATGGTATGTAGTTATCTTAAGTTGTAAATTAATTTAATATTTAAAAAACATTTTTAAAATGATAAAAGTAATACATATTTATTTTAGAAAGATTTGAGAGTACAGATAAACAAAGTTTTTTAAAAATGAATTTTAGGATATAAAATACTAGTCTTTAAAATTAAAAAAAAAATTTTCTGGGCATGCATATTTTATTTTATGTATACATTCATTACATGTAGGAAGCATCTTAAACAGCTGTCTTTAGTAAGGCTGAACTTCTTGATATAAAACTCCTTGAAGTTACTTGAAGTCTATCCTAGGGAGTTTTTGTCAATATCAGGTGTTCATTCCCTAATGGCTGATCACGTGTGGAATCAGCTGTTGTCTGTCATGTAGGTATGGAAAGTATCTTTGGTCTACTTGTAATCATGATTTTAAGTTTTGACAAGTGGTTTGGGGTTTTTCCCCCCTATTTTTAACAAATGAGGAAGTATTAAATGCAACAAAATGGAGGCTAGAATCCTCTTCTTATATAGGTTGGGCCCCTTGTGAATACAATGAACCCATTGTGCTTGGAGGTGAATTTTCCTAGTGTTAGATTGTTCTCATTTAAAAATTTATTTTCTTCACCTTTTCAGCCTCCTTTCCAGATCCTGTGTCTTCCCTTCCTTCACAGATAAACTGGCTTCTTCCAATAGTTCACCTAGCTCACTTCTCTCTTTGCTCCTCTAGTCGTTAGTTCGCTTACTACAGGCCAGTCTCCATCCTTGCCCCTCCAGTGAAAGGCCTCCTGACACTTACCTGAATTCTAATTGTCAAATCCAGTGGGTGTTATAAAAGTGGGGATTTTTAACCTGGGTCTGGGACCTGCGGGGGGTGGTGGTGGTTGGTTAAGCTGCCCACACCCTGCGTCCCTGTTAATACAGTATGCAGAGTGTTGCCTGCACACACACTTAGTTTCTGGGGAGAGGACTCATAGCTTTTGTGAGATACTCAAAGGGATCTGCAACCTAAAAATAACTTTTAGAATTTATGTTTTGAAATTTTTATTTCAGTCTATGTCTTGGCAGCTGTCCATAATTTGGCCTCCCTCTTTCTTTAAGCTTCCGCTTCCTTGGCCACTGTTCCTTGTTGGTCTTCTCTGTGTGCTCCTCTACCCTCTCTCTTAATGTGGCCATACTTCGCTTCTCTCTCTCTCTCTCTCTCTCTGCCTGAGTGGTCATCTTTACCGCCATAGCTCCAGCTATGTATATTCTTTTATTTACTCATTCATTTATTCATCAAACATTTCTGAATGCCTGTTTTTACAACCCTTCAGTAGTCTATATTTCACTATTTCAACCCATAGTAAGAAACCCATTTGGTATCATGACGTGTGTGTATGTGTGCTTGTATGTATAGCTGAGATAAAAGTTTCTATACATACTACTTACCCATACTACACGATGTGCATTCATCTATTGCTTTAGAAAATGCAGACATGCAGTGGCTCAGCCTGCAGTGTGCAATGCGTTGGTCTGAATGACGCCCCATTAGGTGGCTGCCCCTGCTTTACATTCACTCTGCCCAAAACTGTGTTCTTCCTAGAATGGTTATTTTCAACATTTTGATTCTATCTCTAGAAGCATCACTTTTTTACTGTTTTATTTTAGAAAAAATTGAGGCGTTTTTTTTTTAGCCTTTCCTTCATTTCTCTCCAGCTTCAGTGTATTTCAGGAAACAAAAGATTAACGGAGCTACAGCACAAGGAGCTTTGGGGGAAGCTACTGGAAGATAAGATTAGGGAGGTGAGCAAGGGCCAAGTCATTCCAAGCCTTAGAGGTCATGGTAAAGATTTGGGTTTTAGTCCAGATGCAGTGGGTCTCCTCCACTCTGGCTATTGTGTAGCGAGAGATAGGAAAGTTGTAAGAAAGGAAAAGAGACCAGTGAGGAAACTGTGCAGAAGTTTGTGTGAGAGTAATGATAGCAAGAGAAATGGCGGAACTTGAAATTAACATTTAACCCAAAGGATTTTGTGATGTGATGAGGATAGAGCTGTGAAGAATGGTTTCTATGTTTTGGGGTTGATCAGTGGAATAGAGGGGTTATGCTTTTTATTAACTGTAAATAGTCATTTAGTGAATGTTTATTTGGTAATTTTGATATTGGTCATAAAATTTGTTTCATCCTTTAGTATGCCTTTTGGAATAGTTTTTCTCTTCCTTATACAGTTCTCCTTAGACTTAAGCTTTTACTTATTTTGGGGGTTTCTCCATCTCCTCTCATCTAATCTTTATACCACAGCCAAGAACTTAAATGACTTTTCACCTTCAGTGCAAACTCTAGTGCCTGACTTTGAAGACTGTTGACAGATTTCATGAATGAATATTTATTGGATACTGGCCTATCTCTGCTATCTATTTCTCCTGTTCCTTGCTCATGTTGCCTTTTTTTTGTGTGTTTAGATTTTTTACTATAAGCTATTTGTTTTTCTTGAAAAACAAATTATTTGTGGGACATTTTTGAGGTTTATGGTGAATGCAGAGTTTAATGTTTGCTTCTGCTGGGAGTACTACCTGGCTGGTTGATGACATGGTTCTTTGATGACAAGGTTCTTTTAGACCCGTGTGGTTATGGGAATTTGTGTTGGAAATCCATGGGAGGCATGTGATTGTGGTTATGTTCTTTAGCTGTGGGTTTTTCCTCTGCTGTGCTGAGTTCTAAGACAGGTTTTCTGGGAGGGGACTTTCCACTTATTTTTTTTTTACTCCTCACCTGAGGAGAAGTTTATTGATTTGAGACGGAGAGAGAAACATTGATTGGCTGCCTCCAGTAGCCACCCTGACCAGAGTTCTAACCCACAACCTAGGTACGTGCCCCAACTGGGAATCAAGCCTGCCACCTTTCTGGTGTACAGGATGACACTCCAACCAACTGAGCCACCCAGCCGGGTCTTGACTCACGTTTTTTTTTTTTTTTAATTTATTGTTGAAAGTATTACATATGCCCGCCCCCCCCCCCCCCCCGCCATTGTCCTCTCCCAGCCCCCCTGCATTGTCTGTGTCCATTGGTTATGCCTCTGTGCATACAAGTTCCTTGGTTGATCTCTTCCCCTCCATGACTCACTTTTGATTCACTTTGACTCACGTTTGCACTGAAGAATAGTCCTCCGGGGCCTCAGCTTTATGAGGGCCTGGCCTTCTACTGGGTCCCCCCTTTTAGAACAACATGGACTTTTTTGCACTGAAAACCATAGCTCAATTTCAAGTTTTGAGGAATGTCCAGAGAATTAAACTAGTTTCCTTGGCTCTAATTGTGGAGTTCTTCTGTTTAGATAGATTTTGGCCAACTTCCTCTACAACTTGTTGGTACTGCAGTTACTTCTAAAAAGAAATTTTTAATCTAGCATTTCTGGTTGTTTGTAGGAGTGTTCATCTGAATTATGTAGTTTGCAATGTTACTGGAAATATAACTCAATTACAACTTTTCTGTACTGCTCTGTGTTTTTTTATTTGTCTATACTGAGTGATTTTGTTATCAGTAGTTCATATTTCTTTTAGAATTGAGTTTGTGTTCAAAGTGTATTTTTTATAACCACCAAACAATTAACTGAATTTGACACTACCTACCTGGAGGTAGTGCTTAATCCTACCTCAGTCCCATAAGATTGCCATCCCCGCACCTCCTTCTCATCCCGGTCGTCTGGGCTTCTGACCAATCTGGAGCCTCCTTGGGTTGGGTTAATTTGCTAAAGCAGCTCACAGAACTCAGAGAAGCATTTTACTGACTAGGTTATTAGTTCATTATAAAGGATTTAACTCAGGGACAGCTAGGTTGGAGAGATGCGTAGGGAAAGGTGTGTGGGGAGGGATTCAGAGCTTCCATGCTCTGAGCATCCCAGTCTCCACATGTTCACCAACTGGAACGTTGGCCTTGTGGTCTTCTGAGTTTTTATGGCGGCTTCATTACATGGGTATGAATGATTAAATCATTGGCCATTGGTGACTGAATCCAATCTCTAGCTTCTCCAGCCTTCCTCTCTGAAGTTGGGGGTGGGGGAAAGGGCTGAGGGTAGCAACCCTCTAGTCATGTGAAATCAGCCTCCATGCTTAGGTTACCTAGGGGCTTTCCAAATGTCACCCTTTTTTTTTTTTTTTTAAATCCTCACACAAGGATATTCTTTCAGTTGCTTTTTTAGAGAGCATGGAAGGGAGGGAGTGGGGAGAAAGAGAGAGGGAAAGAAGCATCGATGTGAGAGAGACATATCAATTGGTTGCCTCCCGCACAAGCCCCAACCAGGCCTGGAATTGAACCTGCAGCCAATTACCTGGAATCGAACCTATGACTCTTCTGTGCATGGGCCAGAACTCTAACCACTTGACACACAGGCCAGGGCCCAAATATCACTTTTTTAAGGTAATAAAAGACATCATATTGCTCTCTTTGTTTAAGAAATCCCAAGGGTTTAGAAGCTCTGTCAGGAATGGGGACAAAGACCAAATACATATTTCTTACTATAAATTACAATGTGACATGCACTTGTAATGATTTTAGTGGATATTTTTGCTTTTTAAAATTTAGCATTTTGTGTTTTCTGAACTGTATTTTGTCACCTTCAGTTCCTTCAGTATGAATCCATTTAAACTTTTTTCTTTATTAAGAAATGTGATACATTGCTTTCTTTCCTTCTGTGACAGATTACGGCTTGCTGACAACACCGCAGCTGCACTACATGGTGTACTGCCGGAATACCCAGGGCCAGTATGGGAAGGCAACCACAGAAGGCTACTACCAGAAGCTCTCCAAGGCCTTTGTGGAGCTTACCAAACAGGTGAAAACTTGAATGTTAATTACATAGTTTGTCACTTCTCCTTTTCCCAAAAATTCGGCGTATCATTTTCTTTCCAGGACTACACAAATTCTGGTCCTTGTATCCTAACTGTGTGTTGGCATTTACTTGGCGAGGCATGTAACACATCCTTAGATCACTGGGGGAACAAACATGGTGGTTTTCTTGTGGTTATAAGTATTCATTCAGATGAGTTTACTCTTTTTTTTTTAAATATATTTTTATTGATTTTTTACAGAGAGGAAGGGGAAGGGATAGAGAGTTAGAAACATCGATGAGAGAGAAACATTGATCAGCTGCCTCCTGCACACCCCCCACTGGGGATGTGCCCGCAACCAAGGTACATGCCCTTGACCGGAATCGAACCTGGGACCCTTCAGTCCGCAGGCCAACGCTCTAACCACTGAGCAAAACCGGCCAGGGCGAGTTTACTCTTAAGTAGGTGCTATTGATATCACACTTGAGGCATCTTACTGTTGAGATTTTCTTGTTAAGAGAATTGGCATGTTAAACCTGGATGAGATTTGAGGAGCTTAATTCATTTGATCAATAAATATTGAGTGTATGTTATTGTCAGGCACAGCAAACCAAAACAAAGCCCTTGCTCTCATAAAATTTATATTCTGGGATGAGGATGGGTAGGAGAGGAGACTGTCAATTAGAAAAGAACAAGCAAAAATGCCTCGTGGTGTTATATACTATGAGAGATGTTTTACTGCTCATTCCCACCTTTGAAAGACTGTCATGTGACATAGACTATATTATTTTTAAGGAACCCTGCTTTATTGAGGCTAAATCTAAGAAAGCTTGACAAAAAAAAAATTATGAGATGGTTTAAATTAAATTACAGTACCCAGAGAGAGAGAGAAAGAAACAGCGGTTCACCTGTTAACAGCTGTGGACCAGCTAACAAGAGACTGCTCACATTAGCAGGTGTCTTTTGGAACTTCAGATTAATTTCCAGGTGCTATGCCTGCAATTGTTCTAAAGAGAGAATAGCCAGGCATTTTTGAACCCCAGGAGCTTCTGCCTCTTATTTAGCATGAACTTCCCACTTGCCCATAACCTATCCAAGGGAGCAAACACTCTGACTTGGACTCTGTGCCTATCCAGAACTGGCCCGCTTCACTTCTCCCATCCCTTTGTCTATAGCTAATGTAAATCCCTGTAAACCACTCACATCGTTCTTCCCGTGTGTGATGTATAAAGACACTTGCACAACTCTGGGACGACAGTGTCATGTCTGTCTTTTCTATCTGGCTATGCTGCTGGGGTTTTAGACTCTAACCCCAAGAGCAGTCCTTTTTTTTCTAGCAATGACTTTTAAAAAAGACTTTCAGCTGTGAAAGTAAATTTTTTGTTTAACAAACTCCATTTCCATAAGTCATTCAGTCATTGAAACTGTTCCTGTGTCAAAGTGTTCAAAAAGGGTATTTTAAAATTTTACTTTGATGTTTTATGATTTTCATCTAAATATGTGTGCCCTTTTGTTTCTTGATTTAAAATAGGTGAACTGAAATAATGGAAGATGTTTACATATGGGTATGCATGCCTTATGATTCACTCTTATCTTTAGAACTTGAGATTTTCCTCCCTGTGTCTTTCCTTTAAGGCTTTCTGCAGTGGTGACGAATGCCTGTTACTTAAGGTTGACTGTGCAAATGGCATAGGGGCCCTGAAGCTGAGAGAAATGAAAAACTACTTCTCCCAGGGGCTGTCAATTCAGTTGTTTAACGTTGGGACTACAGGGAAACTCAATCATTTATGTGGGGCTGACTTTGTGAAAAGTCACCAGAAACCTCCACAAGGTATGTAAAAAAATTGTTTTTGGAGTTTTGAAACCAATCTCATTTACAAACAGAAGTGGCCAAATGAGGAGCCATGCATTTGGTTTTTGTGTCACTTTTAGACATCTGGACACCTTCCTACTCCTCAGTGCCATTCCAAACATGGACTCTGCCTGTGGGTCACAGGACTCCTCACAGCGTGTGGAGTGGGAAAGCAAACTCAGAAATTGGTAATCTGGAGAGCTTGTTCACACACTGATTCCTGGGCTCTCCCGCCGAATTTCTGAGTCTGTAGGTCTGGATCGGGTTTGTAGAGCATAGGAATTTGCATTTCTATCAAGAGTCCAGGGCTTTTTGATGATGCTGGTCTGGGGACCACACTTTGAGAATCACTGATCTAAAGAATAGCAATAGGTAAGTAGCATTATTTTTTATCTTATTGAATTAGACACACTGTGGAAAGAGAATGCTCCTGCTGAATTATGTGTTTCCAGAATCAGGTTTTCCACAGTGGGCATGTTAGGAGGGAGACTGTTCTTCAGGTTGTAGTTGTAGTAAGAGGTTTCTATATTTAGCTGCATTATAGATTCAGAATTGTTAGCCTGGTTTGCAAATGTATTTTGTTTGATATGTGTGTCTGTGTTTAATTGCATTAGTTGCCACCATTTATTTTTATTAATTTTTGTTTATTGATTTTAGACATCGATTTGTTGTTCCCCTAATTTTGCATTCATTGGTTGATTCTTGTGTCTTGACTGGGGATTGAACCCTCAACCTTGATGTATCGGGATGACGCTTTAACCAACTGAGCTACCTGGCTAGGGCCATTTTTAAAATGCTTTGATTTCACTTAAATATTGGAATCTGGCTTCTCTTTACCTCATGTCACGTGGACTGGCTGCAGTAGAGTGGCTCCATACTAAGACAGGACTGCATTCTTCAGAATTCTACAGACCTTATCTAGTGACTTCTCACATTAACGTTACTTTATGCCTTACTGTAGTAAGCATTTAAATTTCCAGTTTAACCAATTTAAGCTCCCTTTCATTGATTGCTAGTTTTGACTACTACTTTACCTGCAGCTCAGTTCTCAGGCCCTGATCTATCCATTCACTAAATCATGAGCTTTTTATCTTGCTGTAGGCACTGGGGCTATAGTATGAACAAACCATAGGCCCTGACTTTCATGGAGCTTGTGTTGAACCCTGTAGTCAATCTTAAATTCATATTTACTGCCTACTTGCTTCATGTTGCATTGGCAATATGTTGACATCCTTATATCTAATAAATTTGTAACAGTTGCTGAGGTTTCAATAATTTTATGCAAATTACAGAAACCATTTATCTCTCATGGGCTATAATTCTGTTTTGTTTTTTTAAATATATTTTTATTGATTTAAGAGGGAGAGGGAGAGATAGAAACATCAGCTTCTTGTTATTGATGGTGTGAACAATAAAAATCATTCCTATCTGAATTAAAGCACATATGTCATCTATTGCTGATTTTTTTTTATATGTAAAGGACATAGTAGGACTAGATAAATTGCATTCAGGAATACCTGTAGCTTTTAAACAACTATATGGGAACCTATGTTGCCAAACCAACTGGCTTATAAAGTGGAATATTATTTTAGCATAATGTCAAGTTCAGCATAGAGTTTGAATGCTTCTTTTTCAGTTAGCTGTGAAAGAATTTACCCTGTAAAAACTACCAATAAGCCTGCATACTGTTGAAGATTAAGACACTGGTTTTTATTTGGAAGGATAATTTTAACTATTTCATGAATAATCATAGTGGACATGTTTACATGTAACACATAAGACCAGCTGTGATCATACTTTAGTGAAAAAATTTCCATTTACAACTAGAATAAGAAAAAAACCTAAAACTTTTAATATTGAGTTGTATTCCCATTTTTTAGACTGAAATGCATTTTTAATTATTCTGTGTACTAGGAATAGAAATGAAACCCAATGAAAGATGCTGTTCCTTTGATGGAGATGCAGACAGAATTATTTATTACTACTATGATGCAGATGGCCACTTTCATCTCATTGATGGAGACAAGATAGCAACACTCATTAGTAGTTTCCTTAAAGAGCTCCTGTTGGAGGTATGGCAGGGAGTGATTGACTACCCTTTAAAACTAGACTTATTGATGAAATAGTTCTTGAGCCTCTATAGCAGTCAGTTGAATGTCTCAAAGGCACAATTTGTGGGAAGTTCCTTACTTGTGTGGCTGGAAAATACAAAAAGATATGGTTATTCTAGACATTTCAACTTTGGAGAACTGGTTTTGGAATTCGAAGTTACTCTTTGCTTCCTTATATTGACAAAGTTTTATGATTTGAAGCTTTTTGAAGTTTTGAATTCTTCATAGCTGACACTTTAATAATGGGAGTTCCACCATAAATCCCCAAAGCTTCAAGCTTAAATAGGAAATTTCATCCTCAGAGATTTGTTTTGATCTTTTGGAAATCTCTGGCTAGCCTTATAGGATGAATGGGAAGTAATTATTATGATCTACTTCAAGATATACTTCAATAATTCAATAAATACTTTTATTTAAAAAATTAAAGAGATACAGATCAAGAAACCACATGTTTCTTTATAAAAGATTCCTTGTAGAATTGTTTTAAATAATGCCCAGAAGTATTTTAGCTTTTTTTCTGGCCTATATGTAAATTTTGATTGAGTCATTTATTTAGTGCATAAAATAAGGCACAGCTGAATTTGTTGATCACTTTGTCATCCTTTAGAATGTATGTTTGCTTTGGAGTGTTTTTGCTTTAGATGCATGGTCATTTCATTGTTTTTGCCTAGATTGGAGAAAGTCTGAATATTGGCGTTGTACAAACTGCATATGCAAATGGAAGCTCAACACGGTATCTTGAAGATGTTATGAAGGTACTGTACCATTTCCATTTTCTGGTGGTTTCTTAATTATATTTTACTAGAGGCCTGTTGCACGAAGAGATTCGTGCAATAGGCCTTCCTTCCCCTGGCTGCTGGCACCAGTTTTCCTCTGGCACCCGGGACCCAGGCCTTTGGTCTGACAGCAGGGAAGCTTGGCTTCTCCCCTCCAGTTGTAGCAGTCTTCACTCTGGCTGAAGCCTTCAGTCTTCGCTCTATGCCCGCATATGCAAATTAACCACCATCTTTGTTGGGTTAATTTGCATAGTCACTCTGATTGGCTGGTGGGCGTAGCAGAGTGACAGCAATTTGCATGTTTCTCTTTTATTAGTGTAGACTGTAAGATATTTCTGTGTGGAAAATAAATACCCTCATAAAAGTGAATAGGTTGTAGTGCATGAAGCTGAGTCTTTGTTCATGTAAGGCTAACTAGAAATTAAAAAATTAAATTGTTCCTGATGCAAAAGAGGGACTTTCTGTCTTTGCAGCCTTTTAGCAGATTGACTATGATGTGTATCACTAGTCTGGCTTAATGCTTATTCAGTAATAAAACTGTCTTCTTACTCTTTTGTGGATAAGTTTTTTGGGTTGATAGATTCTGTTTCTGATTATTTCCCCAATGTCCACCAGATGACCACCATCTGTATGACACTGCTCTAAGTGTTAGAGGTTCGTGGCCAAAATTGGGTCTGTTTGCCTTGATTCTTTTTCTCACTAGCTACTGCAGTCTTTTTTAACTTTTGTGTATCCCTTTATAAGTTCCTGCATTTTGCTATTTTTGTCTTGCCACTCATTTTAAAGTAGGAATGGTGAAGCCAGGTTCCTATAGGATCTGGACAGCTGAAGTGAATGAGTACAGTGGGCAGGTGAGGACTAGGAAGAGTGTGCCCAAGCCAGCTGTGAGGAGCTGAAACAGAAATTTTCATGTAAATTTCTGATTTTTTAAGTCTTGGCAGCTGATATAAATTTTAAGAAAAATAGTGAGCAGGCACAATAAAACTCATCTGGAGGCTGGAGTTTGTGATCTGATTAATTTCAGGGTGGGGCAAAAGTGGTTTACAGTAGAGTTACTCAAGGGACTTCCTAAGGTACAGTACCTTAGGCCCAATTGCCTACTTTTCACAGGATTTTCAGTATTCAGGTGGTTGTTTTACTATTTTAATTCCTATGTTCTGTCTTAAAAATACCTTATAGGTAAGATACCATTTAAGAAACTGAATACATCAGAAACTGTTACTTTTCAACCATTTTCTAATAAGTTAACCCTTTTTGGTCCAACCTTGAGGCTGATTCGACAGACCAGGCGCTAGGACCAGGTCCAATGTCGAGCAATAAGAACATTAAAAAGTTCAACATTCAATCCTGTCAATTAATTTGGACCAGACAGTTTGAATTCCAAAAATAACATTGGACCGCAAAGGGTTAAATACTTTTAGCTCTAATGATTCTTGAGGCCTCCTAAATCCAATCAGATGTCCATCTTATTTGGTCTTTTTGTAGTTTTGCACTACCAAGACTTTGACCACTGTTGCCAGTGCAACCACCATAATTTCCTACTGGGATTAATCCTAGAAAACTCCTAATGGCGCCTTCTTAAGCTGGGAAATCCAGCCTGCTTATAAAGGTTTATTGGAATACAGCCATGCTAATTTGTTTTTGTATTGTCTGTGGCTGCTTTCACAGATAATGAGAGTTGAGCAATTGTAACAGACAATGTGGTTGCAAAGCCTAGAAATGGCCTTTTATAATAAAAGCTTGTAAACCTCTACTCTAAGCCACTCTTCATCCTGTAGCTAAATCGAGCTTTCTGTACCAGATCGTGGTGTCACTCCTCCATCCTTATCTCTCTTGCCTTGCTTTTCCCTTGTTTTTGTGCTTCTAAGTGCCTTCTCTTACCACTTTGTTTTCAATTGCTTTGTCTTCCTCACTAGATTAAGCCCCAGGTGTTGCTCCCTATTGTATCCCTGAATAGTAGGTACACTATGAATTTGCTGATTGAATAATTGCTGTTATTTTTTTTAATGTGTTATAGGTCCCAGTCTATTGTACTAAAACTGGTGTAAAACATTTGCATCATAAGGCTCAGGAGTTTGATATTGGAATTTATTTTGAAGCAAATGGGCATGGCACAGTAAGTTCTCTTAAACAATTACAACTTTAGCTGGCACTTTTTTTTAATGATGGGGATTCTATATCGGGTTAGTAATTGGTAATATTCTACTTTGTTGAAATTATTGGGATGGTAGTAGAATTTGATTTGGTTGATCTTCCGTTGAGAGTGAAGAAATAATGCTAATTTGTTCTTACAGTATAGTTACTTATAAGAATGCACATCTTAATTTTTTAATAAGCTGGTTGTCTATACATCATTTAAAAATACTCTGTTCAACTGGCCATAGGTGGTAACAAGTATAGTAGGTGTAGTAAATTGAAAAGTGTTGGATAGCTTGAGAATTAAGTTATAAACAACTGGAAATGTAATTAGCAGTAAGCATATACTTTTTTTTTATGGTGCTCTTAGCAGACAGAATGTTTTTAAAAGTTTTTTGAAATATAACTCACCTGCCATAAAATTCACAATTTTGGTGTGTAAAAATGGTTTTTAGTATATTCATAAAGTACATAATTTTTCTTTAAATGTTTTAATACTTTACCTCATTTCATAGATAGATTTGAGGTGCCCAACACAAAAACTTATCTAAGTCAAATACTTTTCCTCATGAATTTCAAAATTGGCTTCTAGAGGCAATGATTAAAAGTAGAAGTAAAATAAGTTCTTAGAAAATACAACTAAAAGATAGCTTCAGTGATCTAATGCAGAGGTTGGTGAATGAATATAAAGGGTAGATAGTAAATATTTTAGGCTTTGGGACTATAATGTCTGTTACAACTGGTCAGGCCTGCTGGTGTGCGGTAAATGAATGTGTATGGCTGTATTCTAGTCAAACAAGTTTACCAACAAATAAGTATTTTAGCAAGTGGCTAGCATGGTATGCAGCTCCTCCTCAGTGGTGGGCATCTGAAGGCACTAAAATCATGGGAAAGGCATTTCAAAGTGACAGAAATCTTGAGGAACGTGATGTATGTTATAATAAATAGTTCGGCACTATTTGCCACAATATGATATAGGTGAGTGGAGTGCGCTTTCTACTTCTGCCTGGCTTACAGTCTTAATTTTAGGACAAAAAGATACTAGTTGCAATGAATTATGTACTTCAGGTAAAATGATACAGATCCACCTAAGAAACCTGGTTGCACAGAGCTGATTAAACTGGCTGAGGGACAAACATAATGTATGTGATCACCTTTGCCAAGGTGGTATTTTATTTGTCATCAGCTCTTTAAATGTTAATAACCGGTTTTATAATCCACAAAGGACCTTTTTTCTCCTTAGTAATATCTTTTGGGTTTTGCTTTGATCTTAATTTCATACATTGTAAGGCTGCCATTATTTTTCCCCTTAGTTTCTCCAGATTCATTGAGAATTTCAAAAGTGGTTTAGCATGATAGTACTTATGACTGGGCCTGGGGTAGTTTTGTGATTGTGTACCTCTCATTGCAGGTGTTGTTTAGTAAAACTGCTGAAATGAAGATAAAACAGCTAGCAGAAGAATTAGAAGATAAGAAAAGGAAAGCTGCTAAGATGCTTGAAAACATTATTGATTTGTTTAACCAGGTTAGAACTGATGGGCTGGTGGGGTCTTGGTTACTTTCACATTATTCATAAAGAAGGTGGACAGAATAGTGGGCTTATATAAAAAATTAAAGTGGTGAAGTCCTGCAAACTTTCTCACAACCATGGCCCATACAGTGGAGATTTACACTGAAATGACAATGACAGAACATTGAAGTGCTTCCCTTGCCCTACATTTTTTGATGAAAAATTTCATTAGATTCAGCCTCTGAGTATATATATGACTAAATATGTTTTTTTAAACCTATTTTCTCAAAACTCAGGAAGAACAATCAGTTGTCTCATGGGTCAGACTGGGTAGAATTTGAGTGTAACTAATGGCAGTGGAAGTAACATTTGAGCATCTTGCACATTTTGGGCACTTTACATACCGTATTGTGAAAACCTTGCTGTAACATAGAGAGAAGGGTTATTATAATTGTCATTTTATATATGAAGAAACAAAGGCTTAGAGCTAATAAGTGGCAGAACATGGCTTCAACTTCAGATATGTCTTACACCAACGCTCCTATTTCTCTAAGACTTTGCATGATGCCTTCCATCACGGCATATCTCAAAAGGGATCTAGTTACAAAGAAAAATTTGAATTATAGAATGTTAATGCTGGAATCTTAAGAGTTATGTAATTTCATTTTATAGCTAAGGAGGAAGATTAAAGGCAAGTTTTTCAAGAGCTAGTTTTTCCCCCTCATTAATATTTAATTTATCCACACCAGTTAATGTTGCTGCATAAGGGGAGGAGCAGGAAGCACAGGAAACTTAGTTTTCTAAGACACATTCACATCTAATCGTTCCTTGTAGTTGAATGGTTCCTTCCATCGTCTCCCATCTTGCAGGCAGCCGGTGATGCTATTTCTGACATGCTGGTGATCGAGGCAATCTTGGCTCTGAAAGGGCTGACTATACAACAGTGGGATGCTCTCTATACGGATCTTCCAAACCGACAGCTCAAAGTTAAGGTGTGAGCAAGATTTTAAAATTCTTTTTTAAAAATTAAAACCTATTATTTCAAATCTCACTATATAAAAATGTTTCCCAAGTGTTTCGTATTTCATTCTAAACATAAATATTACATGGAAAGTAATGCCTTATATCATCTAACTGTATTTTTTCATATCTAAAGATTACAGAATAATTCTTAACCATTCTATTCTTTGAGAAGTATTTGGTTTCCAAATCTATTGTAACTATATATCACTGAAAAATTATGGAAAACTTAAAACATACATATAGAGAGAACAAAATAATGAACCCCTGTATACCCAGCTTCAGTAGATTTTAAGTTGTTCCCTCTACATTCTCCACATTCCCATATTATTTTGAAGCACGTCCTGGATAGCCTATCATTTCGAGTAAAAATAGTTCCTCACGCTAGATGCTGAGTAGAATCTGTGGGCTCAAAGGGAGAGAATTTTTAAAAGGCATTTAAGATAAACGGCTAATTGATTTCCATGTAGATTTATACCAGTTTACGCATTCACCACCAGAGTTCACAGAAATTGCTGCTGATTGTTCAAATTAGTTTGGAGCACTGTGACTAGGAGATTCTCATGATCCTCTCACATAATAAATGATTTTTTTAAAACTAATTTGATCAGTGACTTAAGTCATACGGTATTTACTGGCTGTTATTTTAGTGGTAGTTAGCTGTAAGACAGTATGTGGAAATGTTATTTCTGTTTGCTAAAGGTAGTTCTTTGTAGACTGAAGAAACTAAGAAAAGTTGATATCAACAACCCTGCTTTTGGCAGAAATAATTATAAAATTTTAATGTAATTTCATTGTATGCTTAATTTGATACTTTTCCTTTGTGTACAAGAAGCTGAAATGTAGCGCTGTTATTGTTAAATTGAAATGGGGATGAAATTACAATAACAAGCATGAAATGCTTGTGCATAGGTTGCAGACAGGCAAGTTATTAGCACCACGGATGCTGAAAGGAAAGCAGTCACACCACCAGGACTACAGGAGGCAATCGACGACCTGGTGAAGAAGTACAAGCTTTCCCGAGCTTTTGTCCGGCCCTCTGGTACAGAAGATATAGTCCGAGTCTACGCAGAAGCAGACTCACAAGTAAGCTGATACAGTTCTATTGAAAAAATGTGCAGTGAGAATCCAATAATAACATAGGTGGTGGGGGGTGGTAGTAGGAGGTGAAAACTATTTTAATAGTGTTGCAATCTCACTGTGATAATTAAGGATTTAATGTCTGATATTTGTTTATGGAGCCTTTTAGGTTCATATTAAGATTACAAAATTATTTTCATCAGTGGTTGTTATATAGTTGAACAAAATTACACCCACTTAGATTCTTTCCCCAAATATTTTTCTTTTGATTTATTCTATATTTCCTAAAAGCCATATTTATAATTGTGGCATGAATAACTAATAGGTACTTAGCGTGACACATGTTGAACTATTTTCTGGGTTTTTTTTCCTACAAAAACATAATCCTGTTGTTTCATGAAAACAATCAGGGTTGAGGTCCATTTCTGAAATTCATGTTTGACTCTGGACTCTCAATTTGTTTTTTAAAGTATTTCCTTTAAACAGGGGGGCAGTTCACTGTCCCTCAGATCGTTGGAGGGCCGGACTATAGTTTAAAACAAAACAACTATGAACAAATTCCTATGCACACTGCACATATCTTATTTTGAAGTAAAAAAACAAAACGGGAACAAATACAATATTTGTATTTGCATGTGGCCCGCGGGCCGTAGTTTGAGGACCCCTGTCTTAGGCCATCCCAGAATCCTATATAATAAAAGCCTAATATGCTAAGTGTCCAGTCATCTGTTCAACCAATCAAAGCATAATATGCTAAGGCTGTTTGAGCAGTCACTATGATGTTCACTCACCACCAGGGGGCAGACGTTCCGACTGGTAGGTTAGCTTGCTGCTGGGGTCCAGCTGATTGATCAGGACTGAGCAAGACGGGCTGGACATGCCCTGGAGCCCTCCCGCAATTCGGGACCCCTCAGGGGATGTCAGAGAGCTGGTCTCGGCCAAGGGACCCTACTGGTGCAGGAATTCATGCACCAAGCTTCTAATGTAAAGAATAAATACCCCTGGCGGGGTGAGGAGAGGCTATCTGGGGCCTTAAGAGTTACTTACCCTTAGGATAATTATGGCTGTGTTTTGCCTTTAAGGACTATGTTTTATTAAATTTATTCAGTTTTGGAATAACTATAATCTGATTTGATTAAGAACTTACCTTATTTGAGAGACTTTGACTTGTTTCCATGTATTTAAGGTGGTTAGAATTTGCTACTGAAAGATGAAAAAAAAGTTTTCATTTGAATTTGTTAGTGAAACAATCAGGAAGCTCCCTCCCCTTCCCTCAGGGTTAGCTGCAAGTAGCCTTTCCCATCTAATCACCTTTAATGTACTTTTCAGGAAAGTGCAGACAGCCTGGCACATGAAGTGAGCTTGGCAGTATTTCAGCTGGCTGGAGGGGTTGGAGAAAGTCCACAACCGGGTTTATGAAGACAATTTTTACATTCTTGAGAGACTGGATTTTTGAAAGGTTTTTATAGAACGGTAAAGCCATTATTGTGACGGTTCAAACACATCTATAACCATAATGTTTACTGCACCTTAATGGATTGTTTCTAGGTCTGATTGTTTTTCTTAAACACTACCAGAATAATTCCTTACACTCGTTAAATTCGTTGTTGTTTTTTCTTTTAAATGAAACTTACCTCTAGTTTCAGTCTCACTAATGTAAGATATTGGGGCTTACATATATGATTCAATTAACTTTATAATGTATGCTGGGAAGAAATCATGAGGGCTGCTGGAAAATTAAATCTTATTAGCAACATGTTGGGATGTCTTTTCTGTAGCCATTACCTAACCAGGATGTTTTTTGCAGTCAATTGTTCTCCAGCAAAGTCTTCAGAGTGATTTTTAAGTGACTTACCTCTTCAGTTACCATCGTCAGGAGCTCAGAGGTGGAATATGGAGGCTGTACATCTCTGTACTGAGGTGGACGTGCTACATGTAAAGGGATCATGTCCCAGGCTTCAGGCTTCGGTTATTCCTTATTCCTCTTAGTGAAGGTATGTGGGAGAAAGCTAATTGTAATGCATCACCCAACCTCTGGCACTAAAATATGGTTAATAACAGAAAGAAAAACTCCCCAACCAATCTAAATTAAACCAATCTTGACGCCAATAGAAAAAAATGTGCAGTGTGTATTTTGCAGGTTTAAGACAACTCAGGACAGTAAAACAATGAACTATATATGCATATATAGATCTCTCTTAGGCACCATAATCAATATGAGCCAACAATATTTATACGTGATCCAGGCCACATTCAGACGTTTGCTCTTATTTACAAATACTTAAATTAAATACAACCTGAAATGTGTTTTGTTACATACAAAAAAAAAAAAAACTATAGAACTCAGAGTAATGTTTGTTTTAAATGATAACATTTACATTTAAACTAAATGGAACCATTTGTAGTGCTCAAGTTTTTATCACTCCTTCCAGAAAATCTTTTTCTACCATCTCTTCTATTTTTTGCCTGGCTTTGCTGGAAAATGGTTTGTGGTTTTCCAGTTTCATGTCCGTATTAGGGAAAGTGTTTGAGTAGAGGACAGGGCTCCCTGAGTGTCCCACACATCGGCTAGTGACTTTGCTGTTGAAGACTTGACTGAGCACATTGAAGAATGGCAGGAGCTGCTCAATACTGCGCACGGTACAGATGGTGAGCAGCAAGTGCCCCGGCTCCCAACCTAATGTTCTCCCTGAGTTGTCTTCCTCTGGATTTTTCTGCGGAAAACAAAAAGGGAATTGTTATTAACAGATGTTATAGTACATGAGAATACTTAAAAAGGAATAAACATCAATAAACAGTTAAACAAATACAACTGATGATATTACATCTTCATTGTAGACTTAAGATTCTTGCTTCTAACTGAGGCCTTTGGATACCAGTTATTAAGTGAATATAGAGGAGTCAAACACTGGTTACATTTTTCAATTAGAATTCATAAAGAAGCTTAATAGAATTGGTTTTGGATAGGGAGAGTCAAATAATTAAAAGTTTATTTTGTGCTTTGCATATACTCAAAAAGCTCCCAGATTTCTGGACTCCCACTAATGTAACCAAGGACTAGGTCATAAAATGGCTACAGAAGGCCAGGAAGGAACAAAGATTCTTACACATTTTACCATTAGTAACTCAATTCCCTATTAGCCAAGTGGCTTAAACTTGCTGCAAGATGGTAGCAGGACCCAAAGCGAATAATTGTCATCAGCACAGAGAAAGGAAAGGAACCCTCGGGAGACTGCTTCTGTGTTGTGCTAAACAATGTGGGGAGGAGAGCTGGAACTGGAGTAAAAATATCCAGGTTAGTGCCCTAGCTCTGTCATTTACTTACTGTGTGTCCTTGGGCAAGATACAGAACGGTTCCTCTGTAAAATGGGGGACTCTATCTTGCAGCAGGAAAGTCAAATGAGAATGTATGTATGTAAAAATTCTGTCAACTAAATAAACACAAGGTCATCTGTGTACTAAGAAGCTAATTTGAAAAGCCACTAAATATACAAACACAGCTGTTAGTTATCAATATGTCTGAAAAAAGTTATAAGAACTAAAGATGCTTGAACTTAGGCAGACTCAAAGATATGAAAACAAACACTAAACTGGAGAAAAAAAGGAATAATCAAGTGGAACTCAGGAAACAGAATTACAATCTGTCATATTAGTTACAAGATCAGATGTTGCCAAGAAACTTGATTCTACCTAATATTTTAATCACTAGTTTCCTAGTGGAGAAAGGAGATGCAAAATCCAGTTCATTTTCTTGTGTGTGCTCACAGATTTGTTTGCTAATTTTGTTTGCCAATTTAAAAATAAAATCCTGAGAAAGGAAAAAAGATTTAAGTTAAAACAGAAGACTGTGTGAAGAAAAAAAAATCATCCAATTCTTTATGGCCAGAAAATCCCAGCTATCTCTTAGTTAATATAATATGTTAGTAGTGATTTAACCTCCAGTCTCAATTATAGGCTATAAAAAAATATCTTCCTGCCCAGATGGCGTGGGTCAGTGGTTGAGCATATGCCTGGGTTGTGGGCTCGATCCCCAGTGTGGAGTGTGCAGGAGGCAGGCGGTCAATGATTCACTCTCCCTCTCTGAAATCAATAAAAATACACTTTTAAAAAACCATCTCCCTTTCTCTTAACTATAACACTTGCTTTAATGACAGTCCCAGGACTGATTTTCACAGTATTGACTACCATTAGTTGGCTGACCATACCACCTTTAGTTCCCTAAATCAAA
Organism: Myotis yumanensis; assembly: GCF_028538775.1. Classification (NCBI taxonomy): domain Eukaryota; kingdom Metazoa; phylum Chordata; class Mammalia; order Chiroptera; family Vespertilionidae; genus Myotis; species Myotis yumanensis. Next base: position 56,177,148 of record NW_027223757.1, read on the forward strand.
CGACAATTCCATAGTAATTAGAGCGTATTAAACATTATCCTAAAGTAAAATGAATATATTTGATCCCTCTACATAAATATTTTCCAATGTAAGAGAACTAAGGTTAACCTTTTGTTTATGTTCCTGTCCAGATGTACCTTTAAGAGAGGGACTTAACTAAGCGCTTGACCAAGAAGAAGGACTTGTCTTGATGTACTGCTCTTAATCAGAATCACCTTCCTCAATAATAAGTAAAATTAAAAAGTCAAACACGTTTCCATACAAACGGTTTCTCCTTTCACCTCGCCAATCTATACATGAAGAAAGACTTCCTTTTTAACTCTGTTGTAATGGTTGAAATTCAGACCTGGGTTTATGTCTCAATATTTGGTACAGATGTGGCAACTTTTGCTGTCATATTACAAGCATCAAAAAGCCACCCTCACCTGATGCTTGGTCATCTCCAATCCCTCCAAAATCACTGTCTTAAAGTCCTCCTCCTTGTCCTGTGGAAGGAAAGAGGAGAACTCATAGCCTTTGTTCCATGAAAAGTATGCTTGGCCATGAAGGCCTTGTTTAAAGTGTTTTGGGAATGCTTTCCAATCAAAACTGTTTTCTTACTCTGTGGGATAAGACTGTCATATTTATCCCTTAGATAAGGGAGGAATCTTATAAAAATGCTCAATAATGACATGCAATGATGACAGAGTAAATGTGCCTAGGGGTCATATATAGTCACCTTGCTTCTGGATTTGCTATCATGAGTATTTTTTCAAACCTGTGATATCAAAGTGGAAGTACTTAAATCCTACCCTAAACTCTGGACCCAACTTTCATCTTTGACTCTGTCCTTTTACTTGGTCCCTAAAGAAATAACTTGATTTTAAATCCTTCAAGTACAACCTCCTTTTTAATCACCTGTCTCCATTCCATTTTCTATAGTTTGTAGAATGTGGTTTTGGAGCTACTGCCTGAGTAGGGGACCCCAGAAGACTGGAAAATTTCTGAGCACTCAAAGCACATTCTGAAGACTAGAACTCAAAATCCCCAAATTGTACAATTTACTTTTTAAATTTTTGAAGGCAAAATAAAAGATTTGTAACAAAGGCTCACTGATGGCATGCTAAATTCATTACAACTGACCCTTGAACAACTACAGGTTTAAACTATATGTGTACACTTATATACAGATTTTTTCAATAAATGCTGTAAATTTATTTTCCTTATGATTTTTCTTAACATTTTCTTTTCGCTAGTTTATTTTATTGTAAGAATACAGTATATAATTCATGTAACATACACAATATGTTAATCGACTGTTTACATTATTGGTAAGGTCAACAGTAGGCTATTAGTAGTTCAGGTTTGGGGAATCAAAAGGTATACATGGATTTTCAACTGGGCAGGGGGAGTGTTGGTGCCCCTAACCCTTACTAGTACATTGTTCAAGGGTCAACTTTACTATTTGCTTGGGTCAAGATTTCTATTTAATTAATCTGATGTGTAATGAAAAATATAAAGTTCATAACACAATATAAACATGTTTTATAAATTCTATCTTACACTTAAAGACAAATTTAAAGGAAGTGTAATACCTTTGCCCTTTTTCGAAGAAGTTTTGCCAGTCGTACTACATAAGGTTTAAACTCTCGTTGATGTATGCCTTGCCTTCTGACTTCCAAACCAGAATCATCTGAGGCTTCTGGAATAAAGGCCCATCGGTACCTATGTGTAGAAGAATGATACCCATCAACATTAGGAACAGACTTGTGCCATCTAAGACACGTAACATAGAGTAGAAAGATCAAATCCCCACCACTTTCACAGATTCAAATGCAGCTATGCCCTTGTAGCCCTCACCTTGGGCATGTGTCTTAACCTGAACCTTTATCAGTAAATACAGATACTGTTAACTCATAGAATTGTAACAAGTAAATAAATGTGTAAACTTGTAAAGTGCTCATCACTGTTTTTTTTCATGAGCACAAAGGAAGTCCTTAGCAAATGTTTCCATCCTCATTAATAGGGAACATCTGGCCAAGTGTACGGTGGAAATTTTGCCTAACTAAAGAGTAAGGGGCAAAGGGCAAATAATTTAAGTAGGACTTCTTTCATACCTCCCTTTGTACTTTTTATTTTATTTTTGTCTTTAATAAGTAAAATTAATACCTGACTGTGGAAAAAAGTCAAACAGTACAAAAGGGCATACCAAAGAAAGAGAGTCTGCCTCCACTGTAGGACCCATCAATATCGCTAGTCTCGTGTATCTATCTGGAGTTTATGCAGAAAAGAGCACATATTCTTACAGCCCTCCTCTTTAAAACAAGACAGGATTGCTTATTTCCATTGAATTATTTATCTTGGAAATGTTATCATATAAAACTCCATCCTTTTTAACAGTACCCAGTGGGAGGTGCTGATTTAACCAGTCTCCTAGATTTGTCCAGTTTCTTGCTTTTACAGAAAGTGTAATAATGGACACCCTTATATGACGTAGATTTTGTGCACACCTGAGAGTGCAGTGGTCGGCTAAATTCCTGGGTGTGGTAGAATTACTGGTTTACTGAGAATGTGTATTTTTTTTTTTTTTTTTTTTTTTTTTTTTTTTTTTTGAGAATGTGTATTTTGAATTTGTAAATATAATCTCTTTGGAGAGCAACTGGACAGTATTTCAGTTTATACTTCCAACAAGAATAAGAATGTTTCTGTTGTTAATGGTAAAAAGACCATTCTGATGTTTATTTACAATTTTAATTGGAATTTCTCTTATGAGTATGTCTGGGCACCTTTTCCTATGTTGAGAAACCATTCCTTTTCTATGAACTACTAATCTCTCATTGGCCCATTTTTCTATTGGGTTATTGACTTTTACAATAAAGCGAGTTGGACTTTTATCATATACAGTGCAAATATCTCTTCCCAACTCATTGCTGCCTTTTAAACATGGTATCTATTAGCCATACAGACTTAATTTTATTATGTAGTTAAATTACCAAACATTTTGAATGTCTGAAATACATGTTATGCTTAGAAAGATATTACTCTTTTAAGATTAAATTGCCATGTTACTCTGCTTTATATAGATTTTTTTAAAGACCCAGTACTTTTTAAAAAACTATAGTTACTACTAGAGCATATTTCATCCCTTTCTAGTAATTGTATTTTGACAAGAGGATAAACTCATTTTGGTTCTCATCATGGAAGCTAAAAAGTCAATACCATAAGTATACTACTTAATGTTCTTCCTCAAGCCCTAAAAAGTATAGCTTCTATCACCTTTGTGAAGATAAGCATCCTAATTAATTTTGGCCACTTTCCTACAATTCTACTTATTGTCCTTTTCTGAATTACTTTGGGAGTAACATCATTTTAACAGATACCCAACCGCTGAAATTCATCAAGAAATAGATGTATATGGTTTTCAAATGCAAAAAAAAAATTAATTTACAAGTAGTTTATAGTTCTTACCAATACATTTAATAAAAAGTAAGCTTGTGAAATAGTTTTTGGAGATTTAAGAATGTTCAAATATAGAAAGATCCTGATGTCTTTATTTTAATATTTTATCCCAGAAGAACAGCAATATATAGAAACATATTTGATCATGTGGATAAATTCTCAAATTATCTTAGCTCTATTTTGATGAAACTATCTTATATAGTTTGCCTATTAAAAATTTAAATGTTAGAAACCATAAGTAAATATTGAGTGCTTACGAATAAGGCATTGTGAGAACTTAACATCAGTTTTCTCCCTATTCCCCTCTGCCATCTCTAGTACACTTCACTCTCATCTGGAATAAATCAGCCTCCATTCCAGTCTTGCCCATCTCCAGTCTTTTCTTCAAACTACAGCCACAGTACAATTTCTAAAATGCAAGCCTGACCTGATAACAGCACTTCATTCCTTAATATGCTTCAGAGGCTTCCCACTGTCCTTAGGGTAAAGTGCAAATTCTCTTATATAGCTTACAAGGCTATATAATTCATATAATTCCTAATTCATTTCCATTCCAGCCTCTTCTTTCAATGTTCTGCTCCAGCAATAGTAATCTTTCAACATTTCCAACACACCAAGTCCACTCCTTTCTAAGTCTTCACACATGCACCTCCCCTCAACCCTCACTCTTCACCACCTCAGTACAACACTGCCTTCATGGCCTGCCTGACCCTCAAAGGCAGGAGCAGTCACTGTGGTGTGGCCTCACATCATCTTGTATCACATTTGCTATCAAATCATCATGTGTTTATGTCTCTTTCACTGGACTTAAAGCTGATGAGTCATGTTCCCCACTGCTTCCAGGGGGCATTCAATTTGTTGACTGAATGGTCTGTTAATTTTAATATATCCATAGAAATAATTTTCTTCCAATAAGTCTGTTCCCTTATCCCTCAAAAGAATTATACTTCAATAAAAATATTTCAACTTATATAAAAAACTTTTAAATTAATCTTAGATATCAGTGACCAAAGCAAATGCATTTTCAGAATATCCATTTAAAACATCCTTGCTGATATAGAAATATGAGGAAGTAACCAAGATGGCAGATGGCGGCATAGGTAAACACCAGAGTTTACTGCCTCGCACAACCACTTCAAAAATACAACTAAAAGACAGAACGGACATCATCCAGAACCACAGGAAGGCTGGCTGAGTGGAAATTCTACAACTAGAAGGAAAGAGAAAAGCATACCGAGACTCAGAGGAGCTGCGGTGCGGAAGTAAAATACTAAGGTACAGAGGCGCACGTGGATCGGGCTGGCGGCTGAGGGCGTGGTTGTCTTTTTCAATCAGGAGGGAGTCTCAGGCTCTGAGCTCCAGTTCCGGGCGAGTCTCTGGGGACCTAGACTCATACGGGAGAAGCGGGACTGTCTGGCATTGGTTGGAACTCGAGGGCAGCTTTCTCTCGGAGGTACTTGCAGCGATTGCTGGGACACTGAGAAGCGGGGCCTCTGAAAGGGAGGACTGAGAGCAGCCATAACTGCTCACTCCGCCCGCCCTGTTGATCCCCTGGGACCTGCCCCGCCCAAGCCTTGCACGGAGGCATTTGCTGGATAGCCTCAGGCAGAGGCTAGATTAGCACCTCCCTAGAGCTCCAGGACAGAAGTTCTCCCACTGCAGACACAGCTGATTCTCACAGCCAATTGGCCTAGAGGTCAACCCCTCCCAGTGTTACTTACAACAATCAAGGCTTAACTACAACAAGACTGTGCACAAAGACCACAAGGGGGAGCACCAAGAGTGTCCTCCTCAGGTAATTGGGGAGGCTGAACCACTGGGCCCTAGAGGACACTTAGCACAGAAAACCACTTTATCAACACAAGCAAGCATAAAAAATGCGGAGACAAAGAAACAGGACACAAATGACAGAAATGGAGGAAAGCAAACTGCTGGATATAGAGTTCAAAACCACACTTTCAAGGTCTTTCAAGAACTGTCTAGAAGCCGCCGATAAATTTAGTAAGACCCTCGAAAAGACTGGTGAGACCACTGATAAATGTAGTGAGGTCCTCAAGAAATCTAGTGAGACCCTCGATGTTGTGATAAAGGACCAACTAGAAATTAAGCATACACTGACTGAAATAAAGAATATTATACAGACTCCCAACAGCAGACCAGAGGATCGCAAGAATCAAGTCAAAGATTTGAAATACGAAGAAGTAAAAAACACCCAACCGGAAAAGCAAAAAGAAAAAAGAATCCAAAAATACGAAGATAGTGTAAGGAGCCTCTGGGACAGCTTCAAGCGTACCAACATCCGAATTATAGGGGTGTCAGAAGAAGAGAGAGAGCAAGATATTGAAAACCTATTTGAAGAAATAATGACAGAAAACTTCCCCTACCTGGTGAAAGAAATAGACTTACAAATCCAGGAAGCGCAGAGAACCCCAAACAAAAGGAATCCAAAGAGGACCACACCAAGACACATCATCATTAAAATGCCAAGAGCAAAAGACAAAGAGAGACTCTTAAAAGCAGCAAGAGAAAGAAAGTCAGTTACCAACAAGGGAGTACCCATATGACTGTCAGCTGATTTCTCAACAGAAACTTTGCAGGCCAGAAGGGAGTGGCAAGAAATATTCAAAGTGATGAATGCCAAGAATCTACAATCAAGATTACTTTACCCAGCAAAGCTATCATTCAGAATTGAAGGTCAGATAAAGAGCTTCACAGATAAGAAAAAGCTAAAGGAGTTCATCACCACCAAACCAGTATTATACGAAATACTGAAAGGTATCCTTTAAGAAGAGGAAGAAGAAGAAAAAGGTAGAGATACAAACTATGAACAACAAATACACATCTATCAACAAGTGAATCTAAAAATCAAGTGAATAAATAATCTGATGAACAGTATGAACTGGTGATTATAATAGAATCATGGGCATAGAAAGGGAATGGACTGACTATTCTTGGGGGGGAAAGGGGTGTGGGGGATATAGGAAGAGACTGGACAAAAATCTCGCACCTATGAATGAGGACAGTGGGGAGTGAGGGCGGAGGGTGGGGTGGGAACTGGGTGGAGGGGAGTTATGGGGGGAAAAAAGAGGAACAAATGTAATAATCTGAACAATAAAGATTTAATAAAAAAAATAATAAAATAAAATAAAACATCCTTGCTTTTACTTACATCTGAAACTGAGGAAGATTTTCAGAGGGCAATGCCAGGGCCAAATCCAAAAATTTGCAAGCAGAGAGATAGAGGTTTAACCACCGCTGGCTGTTATACGACGTAGAAAACCCATTGCCGCCTGTGTAGGTTGTCTCCAGACCAGCCACAGAGGGACCTGAGGTCCTGTGAGCAGGAGACAGTGCTGTCAGCAGCTGGACCTGTTTACTAACAGGTAATTCCTAGAAAACCTCAAAGTGCCAACTCATATTTTTCATAATCATTTGAAAATGTACTTACTAAGCAAGGTTATGACTATAATTTAGCTGGTCTCAAACAAAACATTACCTTTTGTTCTTTAAATTTTATGAACATAAAAATAGTACAGAATTACTATGTTACACCCAAAAGTTTTAAAACCAAGAGACCTCTCTACAACTCAATGTTGTTCTGCAAGGGATTGGGGAGGACTTTCTATAATAACAAGCAGTTATTAGTACAGGGAACTCTTTTATAAGCTGAGCACTGCAAAAGAATAAAATATACTCAAGACATAATGGTCTTAAAGGAAATTTTGAATTTATAAACTTATTTGTACAAAAATCCCTATATAAATAAAAATAAATTATATTTAGTTATATAATGAACTGCCTCTACTAAGAAGAATAAAATTATAATACATTAAAGTGAGATCATCTGGAAGATCTGGACATGAATAACTTAGTGACAGGTTACCTCCCATAATACATTTTGCTGCATGTGTTGTGGCCAAGATTTGACCTACCAAAACCAATATGGCTCATGTACCTGAAACACTATTATATAGCTTTAAACAAAATTTGTGTCTAGAGGCCAAAGGCCATGAATACTGATAGTTTAATCCAGTCTAAAGTACTCAAGGAATAAGTGAAAATATATCCAAATATGATAAAGTAGATAGTAACAGACTAAACACAGGGTGTGGCAAAAGTGGGTTTACAGCTGTGAGTGCAATATTCTTGTATTATTTATTATACAATTTTCCATATGAACAACTGTAAACCTACTTTTGCCCCCACCCTGTATATAAAGTACTTAGATAAAACAGTACCTGTACTCTCTCAGTTTTAAGTAACATTCTGGATGATTTTAGGATACTAAACATTGTCAAGAATGTATTGAAATGAATTACATATTACCGTGAAATATCTTCATCAGCAGTGAGTTCCTGCTCCATCAGTAAAAATACCTGTACCTGAAGACCGGGGAATAAATGTTAAATGTTTTTTCAAATTGGAGATTTAATCCTTCTTGCAAGTTATCTTTAGGCTACATTTTCATTAATCTAAAAACAAATTTTAGGGGGGGGGCAGGAAGAGATTAATCAAAGAACTTGTATGCATATATGCATAACCCAAGGACACAGATAATAGTGTGGTGAAGGCATGAGGAGGGGGTGGGGGTGGGGTTGAGGGGGTCAATTGGGGTAACAGGAGGACATCTGTAATCTTTTCAACAATAAATAAAACCCCACACATTTTAGGAAACAACTTCAGGATATTTATACTTAGTTTCTGAAAATAAAACTAGAAATTTACCACAGAGCCTTGTTAATAATTTGGCAGAGTTGAGATATGCTTTTGGTTTGGATGAATATGGAACAGAGTTACAGTTACTAAAAAAAGAAAAATATTAAAACCAATTTCTTTGTGGGGAAATTGTAAATGCTGGGTTGTCAGAGCTGTGCATTCCTTTCTCTTTCTTTATTCATCTCCCTTTCCCCAACTCCCTCAGATAGGGTGACAGGGTATGGTTTGGGAGAGGAATGGATTAGTGTAGGGGGAAGAGTCTCTGTTTGGGAGAGTCTCTGTGAAACCAGCTTAACTAGAGCAAGTGCTGCATTTTAGAGTGAGTACATGCCTTATGTCAGTCCATTTAAATACAGCTACACCACCTCATCGCTCTAGAGGTGCTGCCACAGGTGGGACCAGGCCTGGCAGCTGTGACAAAGTTAAACATTTAGTGTAGAAGAGATTGAATTAAACCAGATCAGACAAAGTAATGATTTACAAGTAGCTAATATTAATGTTGTATATTAGGAAGTTTAAGCCGTATGGAGAGGTAATCTGACTTGTTTTACTATTTTCCAATGTTAAAATTGTCAGAAAAAGGCTTAACTAGAGTTCAAGTCTCTTTCAAAATTAGTTTTTATATAGTAAGCATGTTGACACTACCCGCGGTGCTCTATGATTTATTATAAATTGATTGAACAAAAATGAACTCACAAGTTCTGTAATCATGGTAGGCCAGAGCGAGGTAAGATGTTGTGGAGACATTCTTAAAAGCAACACTCTGAAGAAGAGGAACACTTGAGAGTGAAGAGTTGGCACTTGGGGCAAACGGAGACTCTCCACTAATCTCTCTGAAAGAAATGCAGCAAATGGTCAATACCTAAACAACTAGAATCATTTTAATGTAAAACTTTTCTATATAATCTAGTCTAGTTTTGCTCAAACTTTCTGTGGTGAAGGACCAACTCTTTACAAGATTTCTAATATGCTGCAGGTTGAGACTTTTGTAAACTATAATAAAAATGAATTATTAGAAAAATCATAAAGAAAGATATAAAAATACAAATGCCATTTTCTTCTTATTAGAATCAACAGATTCTGTCAAATTGTTAAAATGTTAAAAAATGCTTACTGTTAATGTCTGTACGGGTCCACTTTGAGTAGCCCTGATCTAGTCGACCTTTGAATGACAGCACAAACAGTGTGGGTGCTATCTATGCGACTTCAGATACAAGGGGTCAGGAAGGAGTCACTATCTTCTGAGAGAGAAATAATTTCACTGAGGAGATGGCAACTGTCAAGCCAGCCCCGTCCCCTGGCCAGCTGCTGTGGCTGGTGGCCGCCAAGCGCACTGACAGAGCAGCAAACAATTCTGCCCCAGGGCAAGTTCATCCCCGGGTGCATGAAGTGCACTGACATCCTTCATGAAGGTTTATCGAAACCTTATTCACTCCATACCCTGACCCTAGACTACAGACTTGAAATGTTACTTCCAGCCAAAATTTGCTGGCTCTGCCTGTATTCTGGTCCTCTGTTTAAAGGTATATAGACCCCTTATCCACAATTTAAAAAATGCTAATACTACCCACAGCAAAATAGTCTTACACCTCATCCTCAAATATGAATCCCCAGGAAATGTAGGTCAAATAACAAAAGGAACTACTTTATAAACATTCTACAAACTCAGTTTTTGATTGCTTTTACATACTAGTGATATTTTTTATTGTTTCAATAGAATGAATTTCTAATTCTACAACATTTTTCATCTACCTCTACTTGGTATATTTCACCCCATATTACAACTTAAGGAAAGTATTTTCTAAGAAGCAAAAAGCCCTCCAGTTTGGAAGGTAAATAAAATAGTTTCCACTATTTACCTTGTATATCTGGAAGATATTTCTGGTACTGGTCAATTTCACTGCTAAAAATAGCAAATGCTAATCTTTTGAGAAGCATAGCTCTCTGCTCAAGCTCCACATCCCGGTTTGCAAAGAGATTAAGTGAACTACTTTGAGCCACAGCCACACGAGCTGAAAACAGAAAGCGTGTGAGAGGTTGTGATATAGTCAGCCAGATCATTATTTGTTTTTAAAAATGGCTAGATCAAGAGTGGAAGGAACCTAGGGTAGAGAACTTGGGCTTCTCTCTCGGGCAGAGGGGGGACTGGCATCCCCCCTACATACACAAGCCAGATTTGTGTAGGAACTGTGATGTGGAGAGACAGAAAATTTAGAAGTATAAGTTTCTGAAGGTAAGATTACTAACAACGCCATTTTATAAACCCTTTAATATTTTATGCCATCTCCCTAATTTCTGGCCTGGCCTACCTTGCTCTCCTTTCTTATGTGTTGTCACTCATCCCCTACTCACTCTTCTGCAACCACACTGTCTTGCTTGCTTTTCCTTGAACTCACCAAGCTTGTTCCCACCCAAGACCTTTATAGTTTTTGTTGCTATTCCAGAAATACTCTGCCCTTAGGACATCTCATGGCTTCTTTAGTTTCACCTCAAATATGAGCCCTTTAGCTGTTACTTAAAATGTATTGCATTGTTCTATTTCCTTCACAGCTTCTTACTTATTCCCGAAAATAATCTTATTAATGTGACTAAGGTTAGCATAATGCCGGGCCCATTTTTGTCTTTTAATAAATATTTGTTGAATGGATGAATCTGAACCTTAAAACAACGCAGTGAAAAATAGAGAAGCGAGAATATGCTGCTCCTTTATTTTCCGGAGGAGGACTGTAGTTTGTGTTTAAGAACTTGCGCAGAATCATACAGACTCACCCAACTTCGCTGCTATTTAAGGTCATTAGCTTAGTAACTTCCAAACTTAAAAATATTTTTAAAAAGCCTTTTTCTTCAGATGAAATATTACAATATATAAATATATAAAACCAATCAAGATAGAGTAGAAAGGGGGATAGAGAGTGATTCCAACCTATTTTGGCCCCTCTTTCTTCCTTCAGAGGAGTTAAACAGAGGCCCAGGATTTTGAGTGACTTGTCCCATAGTTTGGCTCCAACTGCCTGCATTTACCTGCCTCCCAACCTGACACTCTTTCATTTCTTCAACAATTTCTTATTGGGTGCTTACTATGTGCTAGGTTCTACGCTGTGGTTTAAGGAAACAATTTACAGAAACATGGTCAAATAGTTTTACTTATTAATTATCACTATGCTGTCCTCTTTGAGTTTTAATATTATATTCCTATAGGGTACTAAGTATAACTTGACAAAGAGCGAAGTATAACTAGTAGTGTCTAAAAGGAGCAAAGTAAATAAGAATAGATTATATACAGGAAAGACACTGCTTAGATTGTCATCCCATAATACTCACTCATCAAATCTCTAAATGTTGTCTTATCATGTGTCATCAGATTGTCCAGAATTGCTCTCCAACTAAAAAAGACAAGGATTAAGATATGTAATTAAGATTTTGTTGTTATTATTATTAAGAAGTGTTCTTTGCAGGATAGTAATTCATCTCAACAGACTTTATGAGATGCATTATCATGTTGAATAAAAGCTAGACAATGACTTACTGATTAACACAAGAGGCATCCATCTGAAAGAAACTGGGATCCATAAAGAGGTCAAAGGCTTCTTTTTTCCAGGCTCTCCGGGTGTACTGATACCCACTAAGACTGCTGAGCAGCTGGACACAGGCTCGGTAACTAGGGGCATTATGTGCACTAGGAGGAAGGAAAACCACCTTAACCTATGTGTTATCATTTTAATCATCATAGTAAGTTATTCATTAATGTTCACAGTTACCTAAAACAATGATAGGAAACAGAAAGCACCATAAGATAAATTTTTTTATCATTATAATTCAAGGTAAAAATAATATCATTTTGTGGTAATTCAAATAATGGCAATAAAGGAATTAATTTGCTTTGAATAAGCTATGAATTAACTAATAAATCTACTTAAATAATAATAGTACCTGTGATTTCGGAGGTAGGGCACAACATAATGCATAATATTTACAAGTAAAGGAATAACTCGTTCTTTTTCATCACTATAGAAAACCATATCCAAAAGATGAGCCAAAACCTAAAAAAATAAAAAAAGAAGTGAAGTATAAGCTAAGAGCATTCAGAGGTGATTTTCATCTTTAAGAAAAAACCTAGAATACCTTAGAATTAGAAAAATCTAAAATAAGATCTACCTAAGCCATTTTTATATGAATAGTTTGATACTATTTGCTTTTTTTGTTCATTATTACTATAGGATATATAAATATGGGCAAATTTTAGTATTTCTAACCGAGATAGGGAAGTATAGAAAAAGAGAGGTCAAGGTACTTTTAATGTGAGTGAGTAAATAGTAAATTTAAGACTAAAAACTCAGCATTCTCTTTTCCTGACCCAGTTAAAGGAGGCTTGGGGTAAAAACAACCAAATTAATTCAAATGCTCAAGTCCCAACTCTGTCAATTAATAGCTATTTGATTTGAATCATATTGTTCTAATCCTTGTGAGGCTCAGTATCCACATCTGAAAAGGGGGAACAAAAATGACCTGCAAGACTATATAACAGGATATAAAAAAGAGCATGTCAGAGGATGCATATAAAAATATTTGGTATACTGTAAAATACTCTATAGTGGCAAGCATTATTATATCATCTCTACCCCTCCCTACCATACTATGATACAAAAGCACTTATCTTTTTATAAAAAGTACACTTTTAAAAAATAGTATTTGGGAAGTTGAGCAAAATCTAAGGTTATTATCACTAATATTTTAAAAACTAAATAACCTGAATACAAATTCAAACTTTATGCTATACAACTTTATTCTATACAGTGATTTCTATAAGTACAAAATGATTATTCAAATTAAAAACTCTAAGAATTACTTGCTAATATTTGTAAAACTTTTTACTTGAAAGTTCATTTTTAAAAACTTAAAAATATTTACCTCAGAAAGTAATGTCAGTGCGTGGACACTATATAGAGAAGGAGCTATGTTTGATGTTTCCAGTGCAGGTGATAACATATCTAAATAAGAGAAGATGCAGGTAAAGATAAAGTTAGATCTTTTCCCACTAAGAAAGCTACTTGCTAAATGTGAGGGAAAAGGGATGATTATGTGGTATTTCTAGTAACAGTTGCAATGATTTCTTAGTGAATATACACCTACACATATAAGCCTAAATGTTTGATATCAATACCTTCAACATCAGATTCCAGAGTGGTTCCGTCCACCGTTATTTTGGGAGAAGGCTTAACTTCAAGATTCCGGCGTAGCCATGTTGTCTGTTCCAAAGAAGAACCAGCAATTGCCCCAATTGCATCCACTATTTTATGAGTCACATCCTAAAGAAACAAGGGAAAACCACTATAAATATATGTACTTATATACAGGCACATGAAACTTCACAGACAACATTATTTGACCTTCCCATTTTAGTGTTGATGACACTGAGAAACAGAGTTTGGGCAACAGTCCTCAATTCAGAATGCCTTACCTGAAGGTCTCTTTGGTCTTTTTTATTTTCCAAACTAGGGTTTTTCATAATAAACTCATTCAGAACCCTAAAGGAGCCAAAAACAAAACAAAACAAAACGGAAATATTAAAGAAAATGATGCAATCTAATTTCTCACAGTAAGCAAGTGACTTTGTGGCCTCAATTTCTGTTTTGTATGTTTAATGATTATATATATTATATCCTATGACTCAGATGAAATACATAAGAATATTCCATGAAAAGATATGTCCTAGGATGTTCACGTAACAGCATTATTTGCAAAAGCCAAAAACTGGAAAGAAGAAAAATGTCCAACTTTCCAAAAATTCATCTGGAATAAAAAAAGGCCCCAAATAGCTGCAGCGATCCTGAGAAAGAAGAACAAAGTAGGTGGGATCTCAACACCTGATATCAAGCTGTATTACAAAGCCACTGTCCTCAAAACTGCCTGGTACTGGCACAAGAACAGACATATAGATCAATGGAATAGAATAGAGAACCCAGAAATTGACCCGAACCAATATGCTCAATTAATATTTGACAAAGGAGGCAAGAACATACAATGGAGTCAAGATAGTCTCTTCAATAAATGGTGTTGGGAAAATTGGACAAATACATGCATAAAATGAAACTAGACCACCAACTTACACCATACACAAAATAAACTCAAAATGGGTAAAGGACTTAAATGTAAGACAGAAAACCATAAAAATACTAAAGGAATCCAAAGGCAACAAAATCTCAGACATATGCTGAAGCAGTTTCTTCACTGATACTGCTCCTAGGGCATTGGAAACTAAAGAGAAAATAAACAAATGGGACTACATCAAAATAAAAAGCTTCTGCACAGCAAAAGAAACCATCAACAAAACAACAAGAAAGCCCACTGCATGGGAGAACATATTTGCCAATGTTATCACCGATAAGGGTCTAATCTCCAACATTTACAGGGAACTCATACAACTTAACAAAAGGAAGATAAACAATCCAATCAAAAAATGGGCAAAGGATCTAAATATACACTTTTCAAAAGAGGACATTCAGAAAGCCAAGAGACATATGAAAACATGCTCAAAGTCACTAATCATCCGAGAGATGCAAATCAAAACAATGAGGTACCATCTCACACCTGTCAGAATGGCTATCATCAACAAATCAACAAACGACAAGTGCTGGAGAGGATGCGGAGAAAAGGGAACCCTCCTGCACTGCTGGTGGGAATGCAGACTGGTGCAGCCACTGTGGAGAACAGTATGGAGTTTCCTCAAAAAACTAAAAATGGAACTCCCATTTGACCCCGTGATCCCACTTGTAGGAATATATCCCAAGAAACCAGAAACACCAATCAGAAAGGATATGTGCACCCCTATGTTCATAGCAGCACAATTCACCATAGCGAAGATCTGGAAACAGCCTAAGTGCCCATCAGCAGATGGATGGATTAGGAAACTGTGGTACATCTACATAATGTAATACTATGTTGCTGTAAAAAAGAAGGAACTCTTACCATTTGCAACAGCATGGATGGAACTGGAGAGCATTATGCTAAGTGAAATAAGCCAGTCAATAAAAGAAAAATACCACATGATCTCACTCATTTATGTATAATAAAGACCATTATAAACTGATGAACAAAAATAGATACAGAGGCAGAGCAGCATCGAACAGACTGTCAAACTACAGCGGGGAAAGCCAGGGAGGGTTGGGGGGCGGAAGGTGGGGTAAGAGATCAACGGAAGGACTTGTATGCATGCATATAAGCATAACCAATGGACACAAGCCACTGGGGGGTAGGAGAGGCCGGGGAATGTCAAGGGGGCGGGGAGGAAAGGAGACATATGTAATACTCTTCGTAATACTTTAAGCAATAAAAAAAAAAGAAAAATGTCCAGCAACAGAGATAAACTGTGGCATATTCATACAATGAAATACTAAACAGCGATGAACATGAATAACTAACTACATGAAATTACATGGATGAATCTTACTAACGTGTGAAGGAAGCAGACACAAAATAAATGTTATACTTATCGTTCACAAACGAAGCAAAATTTATCTGTGGTGTTAGAAGTCAGAATAGTGGTTATCTTTGGGGAGAAGGGAAAGGACAGTAATTGGGAAAGGACCTTAGGGAAAATATGGTGTTTTATTTCTTAATTTAGACTCGTTATTATAAACGTGTTTACTTTATAATAATTTGTGGAGTTGTGTACTTAATCATTTGTATGTTTTTCTGTATGTGTTTTATGCATCAACCAAAAAGTAAAAAGAAAAAACAAAAAACCACACCTAAACCCCACCAATTTTAAATTGTGACATAGAAATGGTTCTTACCCTGCATGTGTATATATAGTATGTAATATTATATATATTATAAATTAAATAATAGATTAAATTAAAATGTTTCCATTTCCATTGTTTGCTAAGCTATTCCACTCAATATTTATTTTGACTTGGTTTTATTAAGATAAATTATATGCATAATTATTTTCAAACTCAAATGTAAAGTTATATTGAAGAGTAATCCTCCTATTTTATAATTGGAAACTTTTTAAAGAATCAGTGGGATGGTTGGGAAAAATATATAAACAACCAGAAGTTTAAAAAGGGGAGTAAGTTTCTAGTATAATCGAACATGTCCAATTTTTTTGTGTAAATGCTCAATGTACACACATATTGAGGAGCAGATAGGATCCTTCAGTATCTGAGAACTGAGAAAGAAAAGGTAGTTGAGAAAACAGTAAATTTTGTAAGGGAGAAGCTACAAGTCATAATAGATGTTCTTAAATTTTAATGAAATTCGCCAGCAGGGTTATTTGGTGATGATTCAAACAACTGTACATATATTCCCTCGTTGAGCCTTAAAACAGTACAGAGGTGGGTAGGGCAGATATTACTGCTTGATAGAAAAATAGCCTTGGAGAGGTTTATTGATGTACCCAAGGTAACAGAGATTAGGGTTGGAAGTAGAGCTTAAACTATAAGAACCAGAAATCTTCATTAGAATGTTTGATTTCTAGTAATTACAGCTCTCATTACTAAAATCATACACATGGGGCCTTTGCTGGTTTTGCTCAGTGCATAGAACATTGGTTTGTGGACTGAAGGGTCCCAGGTTCAATTCAGATCAAGGGCACATGCCTAGGTTGCAGGCTGTATCTCCAGTAGGGAGTGTGTAGAAGGCAGCCGATTAATGATTCTCTCCATCATTGATGTTTCTATCTCTCTTTCCCCTCTTCCTTCCTCTCTGAAATCAGTAAAAATATATTTTAAAAAATAAAATCATACACATGGGTAATCTTAACTTCTGTTCCAGGAACTGCAGACATCAAGTCCACTGTTCTTTTTATTATACCTTCAATCTCCAAAACCCTTCAGTTTTTTTATTTAGAAAATAGCATGAGGATTCAGGGATCATTCTGATCCCTGAAATTCTCAAGCAGGATCTCTAGCTCGCTGTGGCTGGGCAGTCAACGTTACCCAGCTACTACAGGCTGATCCACTCTCTTCAAGCTCTCAGCTCTGTTGCTCCACCTTCTCTCTGCTTCCTGTTGGAAGACTACAGTCCCATAATTACTAGGAAACACGAGGTCATCTTACTGAAGAACCCTCAACTTCCTTCTTCTCCACTTCAAAATTTTCTACACCATTAGCTGCCAAACCAGAACACCTAGTTCCCTTAAGGACAATAAGGGTAGAAGGTAAGTCTATGTATATAGAATCACACGATCACATACATTAAATCAGTGTCATGGCTACAGAGGCTGACTAGTAGATTGAAGTTCTTTGCTACTGGTTGAATTTATCCATTCAGTGTGATAACATATTGGCTATCATTGACTACTAATGACACCATTAGACTATCTGAGGTAATGTGAAAAAGTTTATTTCCTTTCTTTTCCCCCTTATGTCTTAAGCAGTCCTTTTTAAACTTTAAATGTGTACTAAATCATGTGGGAATCTTGTTTAAATAAAGATTCTGATTGGGGAGTGGTCTGGGGTAGAGCCTATGATTCCACATTTCTAACAAGATCCCAGCTGATTCCAATGCTGCTAGTTAAAGGGTCAACCTTTGAGTGGCAATGTCTTAGAGAAAATGCATCCTTTTTTCTCACTTTTAGACTTGGTGCCCTTCAATGCTTTCCATTCCTTCCCTGCTGTCTCTGGAATCTGGTGCTATCAAGGAGATTCTCTCTAGAATCTGCTGTCACTCTCCACTTACATTACACTTACTGAAGACCATCTTACTAAAAGAGGCCAGGCACTATTTAAGATTTTAACAAATATTTAACTCATTTAATCCTCTATAACAACTCTATAACAGGCACCATTATCATCCCCATGTTATTAAGTGACGTGTCCAAGGGCACACAGCTAAGAAGTAAAGGAGCTAGGATTTGTACAACTTCAGAATCTTTGCTAGTAACAAGTCAAGGTCCTCAGGTCTTCCTTACCATTAATATGACCTTTGAATCACATTTCCTCTTGCTACCTCATAATGTATTCCTTTTCATGATTAAAAACCTTCAAAGAATAACCCACACTTACTTTCTCATTCTAATCCTTTGCTGTTCACATCTGTGCTTACTATCTTGCCAAACTCCTTTCCCCTAAATCACCAACCCTCTCCAAATCATCAATAATTATAGCCTCTTATTTATCCTCTTCTTCCTTAATCTTTCTGGTATTACTTATGTCCTCTTAACTTCTCTGTTTTAAAACACTGAATATATCTGGTTTTCTTCTCACTTTCTGGTATCTGCCTTTCTATCTCTTTTGTTGACCCCTTTTTCTTCTTCTTTGTCCTGTTCTTTCACTCCCATCAATAGTTCATATTCCCTAAGTCCCACTTGAAACATAATTCCTAGTCCATCCTCTTTCCCCTTTGATCCATCCTCCTACTAACTTGTCAGTCACATCTCTCTTCAACACCTACAATTGGTCCACCCCTATCTAAGACCAAACCTTTTAAGCTAAAATGCAAAGTGCTTCTCTTCTAGCTCCCATCACCCTTTTCATCCATCTCCCATTCCACTGCCTGTGCCCTACTCTGTAACCAAATCAATCTTGCCCAATATACCTTCCGCTTCCTGTCTCCTACAACCTCATAGAAAGAAAGCTTTCTGTTCCTACCATCTCTATTCACAGATTAAGTATTTATTGTGAACCAAGAATAATGGTAAGCAAAAAAACACAATGTCCATGAAATCATGGTGCTTGAAGTTAAGCAAGGATGACTGGAATTTATCAAATAATCATACGAACTAGTAACATAAATCAGGAAAATTACTTTTCCAAATCTCTTTATGCTCAGGGCCTTGAACTCAAATGACCCTCCTCTATGCAGTCCACTTCAGCTATCCTACTCACCCCTTCCCCCTTTTTATTTTTTAAATATATTTTTATTGATTTCAGAGAGAGGAAGGGGGATGGAAAGAGAGACAGAAACATCAATGATGAGAGAGAATCACTGATTGGTTATCTCCTGCACACTCCTACTGGGGATTGAGTCCAAAACCCAGGCATGTGTCCTGACTGGAAATCGAACTGTGACCTCCTGGTTCATGTCACCCCCTTCCCTTTTAATCCACAGTCTCTCCTCATGAAATAACTAGTGTTGTAAGTTTTACACTAGCACATTTACATTTTGTATATGTATAAATATGATTTCTCCATCCCTGCCCACTCCTTTATTTACAGGCCTCATGCTATACATCTAGTTTTATACCTTGAGAATTCTTTGAGAAGGTAGAGATCACATGATCACCCAAAACATCTGATATATAGCAATTAAGACAATGAACATTCTTCTTTTATTCAAAACTAGAGGCCCAATGCACAAAATTCGTGCAAGGAGCTCGGCTCTCGCCACTGTGGCAGCTGCCTTGGTCCCTGCTGCCGTGGCTTCGTCCGGAAGGTCATCCGGTCTAATTAGCATATCACACTTTTATTATTACAGATAATATTTTTAAGTGAAATTGCTTACCCAAGAATAAGGAACTGCCCTGGGGCTGGAAGACTCAGTTGTATAGAGTCTTTCAGTAGGATCAAAAGTGATGCCCAGCTATCCACTAAATTGGGCACTGGAATTCTGCAAGATAAATATATTTTTTATATATACATATATAGAAATCCACAGTAAACTTTAGTTTTCTTTATAATTTCACCAATAGTCTTTAACAAATTCTCCTAATTTCTTAAAACATTCCCTAAATCTTTATAGACTATAAGAGAACAAAATCCCTAGAAGCTTTCTTTTTTCTACTGTTACATAAAAAGAAAATCAAATACATTTAATACCCAGTACAATTTATTAGTCTAGAAATTTTGCTGTAGAGACCCTGTTTTTAACACATGGACTCTCAAAACTAAAATACAACTGAAATCTCATTTTTATAACTAACATCATAGTCACCTACTCCCTATCCTGTTCTCTCCACTTCTCTCCTTTACTAGTTCTTTTTTCTTCACCCATGAGTCTGTCTCATCTTTGGGAGACCTGTTAACCTACCCTGAACATCAGTCTCTCACCTATAGGGAAATTATCTTGTGTCTGTCTGATCTTAACCCTAACACCTCTATGTGTCGAAGTTTAGATTTTAGGCAGTCACAACGAGTTTTAATACACCATACAACCTAATTTATAATAATGTCCGTCATAGACCACAAAATGATGCCATGCTTGGTGATTAAAACCAAATTACCCTATAACAGAGGATAAGGATTCAAGTTCTCCAGTAAGAATTTTATCAAAATTGAAGTCAACCAACTTTCTATTCAGGGGTTAGCTAAATGGAAAATTGGAATGCCAAAACAAAAATATATTTTCATATTATTATTACTAACATTTAAAAAATCATATTAAGCTACCACATATTCACCTATATAAAAATAATAAATTCAGTGGCAGTAGGCATGGTTTCAATAGTAGGACTGAGCTTTTTATTTATATTTAAATAATTTTCTTACAATTCAGTGTTTTAACACCCAGCGTATCTTAAATACACATAGGTCTTCACGTTTTAGGCTGTGTCATGAAGATATCCAATGACTTGTATTAATATATCCAGAAACAATGTTTCTGTTTCTAGCATTTGTTCTTTTAGTTTTAGGGGGAAGAAATAGCAATTTTTTGAAAGAATTCAGGTGCTTTTCACCTATATTTCCTAACTTTTACACATTGCTAATACAGTACGGAGAGATCCACATCAGTTATCTTACCTTTGAATATAAGCATAGAAAAACTGAAGCATGCAGACTTCCAAAGAAAGATGTTTCTATAAACAAAAGAAATCAATTTTACAGTGAAGAAAAATGCTGCCTTTGCTTTTTCATTGTTGCAACTACTCTGTATTTTACTGCCAATTTTTAATTAAAGAACAAAACAAAATGAAACACAAATTTGTCATAAAAACAAAACAAAACCATGCAGCTCTTTCATTTAGTATGGGAAAAACTCGAGCTATTTAAAAAGTTGAAAATGGAAAGAATAGAAAGATTCTAAATTCCTACCCTACCACTCTAGCTATTACTTTTGAATGATCGATTTACTCTGTAAGTACCAAATCTAGTTTTATTTTAATTACCTTATGCTTAGTTGGTGCTATCAGAATTAAGTTGAGATATTTTTATAAAATGTGCTTTTAATTTATTTTATCACACATTTCTGTTAAATTAATATAGTTAGTTAAATTTGGGAACAACGCCTAATATCTAAAATGTAGTCTTTATCTAAAAATAGTGCTGAGTGAAACATATAATAAAAAGAAACACCTGTACTTAGAAATTAATACTAGGTAAGAAAATGAAACTGTTGACCACTGACATTTACCAATTTGTTCCCTTTTCAGTAGCAAATATTCCCTTGAAGTTTTCCCCTTTTATCACAAAGAAAATGAAGTATCTAATCTACTCAGAACTTAGTAGAGTGAGAACAGAGGGGCAGCAGGTGGTGTGTGTGTGTGTGTGAGTGTGTGTGTGTGAAATGTGCTCTTGTTTTCATATCCTGCACACTTAGCCCAATATTTGGTACAAGTAGATGCTGAAAATATTATGCTGAATTGAGCGTTCACAGGCAAATTTAAAATCCTATCACAAATGCCCCAGAGGTGATTTCAGAATAGTAAGAAAAGTATTAAAAAGATAAGAACATTGGCTATTTACATATGCAAGCACACTTTCCCTATTGGTAAATCAAGGAAAAAATTTCAAGATTTTCAGATCTGTGTAATAATTCTTTCATGGATGTGATTAGGTCTCTTTTGAATGGCCTGAAGTCTAATGTTTGCAGTTAATAAATAATTTCTAAGAAAATATGACCTCTTAATATTGCTATAATTAAAAGCAGAAAAAGTAAAGAGGCCATAATTTTACTACTTGTAGAATTTCATGTCTGCCTAATTAAAGACAGTGCACTATGAATGCAGAGATTGTGTCATTCATTTTCTGTAGCTCTTCGAAGATAGTCTTGTACATGATCAAGAAATGACACTGACTAGAACTAAAGTTATAGCAAAACATGAGAAGTTTACAGAATTAAGAGATTCATTTTGAGGAACAAGACAGGGATGCCCACTTTCATCACTCTTATTCAACATAATACTGAAAGTCCTAGCCACAACTATCAGACAAGAAAAAGAAATAAAAGGTGATCCAATTTGAAAGGAAGAAAAAAAACTGTCATTATTTGCAGATAACATGATACTTTATATAGAGAATATTAAAGATTCCACCAAAAAACTATTCAAACTGATAAATTCAGTAAAGTAGTAGGACACAAAATAAATATTAAGAAATCGGTTGCATTTTTATACACCAATAATAAATTATCAAAAAGAGAAAGTAAGAAAACAATCCCATTTACAAGTGCATAAAAAATACATAGGGATAAATTTAACCAAGGATGTAAAAGACCTGTACTTGGAAAATTATAAGACACTGAAGAAAGAAAATGAAAAAGATACAAATAAATGGAAGCATATACTGTGGTCATGGATAGCAAGAATATTGTAAAAATGTCCATACTACCCAAGTGATCTATAGATTTAACATTAATTCCTATAAAAATATGAATGGCATATTTCGCAGAACTAGAACAAATATTCCATAAATTTATATGGAACCACAATAGACCTGAATAGCCATAGCAATCTTGAGAAAGAAGAATAAAGTTGGAGGAAGCATGCTACCTAATATCAAATTATACTATAAGGCCATAGTAATCAAAGCAGCATGGTATTGGCATAAAAACAGACATATATTAATGGAACAGAATAGAGAGCTAAGAAATAAACCCATTCCTGTATGGCCAATTAGTATAACATTTGACAAAGGAGGCAAGAATATACACTGGGGGAAAGACAATCTACTCATTAAATGGTGTTGGGAAAGTTGGACAGATACATGGAAAAAAAGAAAATAGATGACCTCCTTTCACCACATATACAAGTATAAACTCAAAATAGATTAAAAACTTAAATGTAAGACTGGAAACCATAGAACACATAGGTAGTAAAATCCTGGACATTTCTTTTAGCAAGTCTCCTTGGGCAAGGGTAACAAAAGAAAAATAAACAAATGCAACTACATTAAACTAAAAAGTTTTTGTATTGCAAAGGAAAGCATCAAAAGAAAGAAAGAAAGAAAGAAAGAAAGAAAGAAAGAAAGAAAGAAAGAAAGAAAGAAAGAAAGAAAGAAAGAGAGGAAGGAAGGAAGGAAGGAAGGAAGGAAGGAAGGAAGGAAGGAAGGAAGGAGAGAGAGAGAGAGAGAGAGAGAGAGAGAGAGAGAGAGAGAGAGAGAGAGAAAGGGAGAAAGGGAGAAAGGGAGAAAGGAAGAAAGGAAGAAAGGAAGAAAGGAAGAAAGGAAGAAAGGAAGAAAGAAAGAAGACAACCCACTGAATGGAGAACATATTCACCAATGATATATATGATAAAGGGTTAATATCCAAAATTTATAAAGAATTCATACACCAAAAATATATACAAACAATTCAATTAAAAAAATGGGCAAAAAATCTGAATAGACACTTCTCCAAAGAGGACATACAGATGTCCAATAGACATAAGAAAAGATACTCACTGTCATTAATCATCAGGGAAATGCTATTTAAAACCACAAGAGATATCACCTCATGCCTGTCAGAATGGCTATCACCAATAAATCCACAAATGACAAGTGTTAGTGATGACGTGGAGAAAAAGGAACCCTTGTGCACTGTTGGTGGTAATACAGACTGATGCAGCCATTGTAGAAACAGTGTGGAGGACCCTCAAAAAATTAAAAATGGAACTGCCTTATGACCCAGTGATTCCACTTCTGGTATATATCCAAAGAAACCCAAAACACTTAATTTGAAAGAATATATGCACCACTATGTTCACTGCACTGTTATTTACAATAGCCAAGGAATGGAAGCAACCCAAGTGCACATCAATAGATGAGTGAATAAAAAAGCAGTGGTACATATATACAATGGAATATTACTCGGCCATAAAAAAGAACAAAGTCTGAACCATTTGCAACAGCATGGATATTATGCCAAAGGGTACTATGCTAAGTGAAATAAGTCAGTCAGAGAAAGACAAATAGCATATGATTTCACTTATATGTGGAATCAAAAGAAAACTATAAACAAACAAACAAAACAGAAACAGACTCATAGATACAGAGAACAGACTGCTGGTTGCCAGAGAGGAGGAGGATTGGGGACTGGGAGGAAAAGGTGAAGGGATTGAGAAGTACAGATTGGTAGTTAACAAAATAGTAATGAGGCTATAAAGTACAGCATTGGAAATATAGTCAATAAGATTATAATAACTATGTATGGTGTCAGATGAGTACAGGAAAGATTAGGCAGAACACTTTGTAAAGTATATGAATGTCTAGCCACTATGCTGTACACATGAAACTAACACAAAATAATATTGAATGTAAACATTAATTAAAAAAAAGAAAAAAAGAGAGATTCATTTAGAAGAGAAAGCAATGAAGAAGCTTTGAGAAGGTCAACAACTGAGGTACTCAGACCTTAGACTCTGGCTCTGTGTTCTTCCTTTAAAGGACTAGAAGCGCACCAGCCTTCCCTTCCCCGCCCCTAAGAATTGGGCCACACAGCTGTTGACTGCCTTAGATGGACATATAGAGATATGAGCAGTCAACTGTTTTTCACTAGCTACAGAATGATCACAATAGTAAGTCATTGAAGTTATTGATAACTGTTTTTATTACAGCAGTGCAAGTGCCACATGCATTCATCTCTGCAAAAAGGACATTACTGTACAACAAAAAACCTTACCTACCAGCATCATTTTTCAAACAGAACTGTAAACAAAAGCTGAGAAAAGCTCTTCTTACCTTGTCTTTTGCTATGGCTGGGGGCTGCTTTAAAACTTCTTTCACAGTCTGTATAACAGTTTCTGTTCTCATGACACTGATTGAGCGAACCAGTTCTACCAGTAAAAGCTGTTCTTCACTGGCTGCAGGAATAACCTGGATAACACATCATTGTATTTATATATGTGTGTACATAAGTCTTTTAAGAGGACTTTCAAAGGATTTTTCAAGTCCATTGATTATATATCAGGTAAAATTTATATTTTTTATCAGTAACACATGTACATTATTTTTAAAAAATCATATAGGACAATAAGCCTGATTAAAAAAAATTGCAGTGCCCTTTCCTTTCTCATGACCCAAAGCAACCATGTTCAACTCTTAGCTCTTTTCTATTATTTCTGAATGATACACAATGCTATTATATTTTCCTGTTTTACCCCCCACCCCAATTTTAGATATTACCTACTGACTTCCAACTTTAGGAAACAATGATTGAGGTCGCTTACTCTTTTCTTCCTATCCTCCCAACATAGTTATGTCATTAATTTAAAATAAACATCCAGTGTTCACATGCCTACTTATGGTTGTGCTGTATATTGAACTATCATTGCATTTCTCTTCTAATTAAACTTTTTGTTTTTCCTAGAATTAAGACACTGCTTTTTTTAAAATTTGGTTTTCTCTACTTCTATCACAAATTCTTCCTCAATGCTCCAGCAACTGTAAATCTCCTCTTATTACATATTCAAACATACCAGGTAGTTAATTTTCTACCCTTTCCTCCTCCATTTAGTGTCTCCTTTTTTTTTTTTTTTTTTTTTTTTTTCTGTGAGAAATCTGCTCAATGTCTTTCTGTTCTACCCTGGGTTCATGCCCTCTAGGCTTGCTACACAGTATCATCTTGATATCTCTCCTGAGACCATCAGCCTAGAAATTTCCCTTCTATTTCTTCTGTGTTGGAACCTCTATTGATTGGATCCTATATCTTCTTCCTTCTTGGTTTAATCCTCCTCTGGTGGAGATGCATTTTCCTATAGTTGAGACTGTGAATTTATTGCAAATTTTTTTTTTTTTTTTAGATATTGTATGGTTCAAAACATCTTAAGTGACATTTTGGCTGGGTATGAAATTATAGTTTGAAACTAATTTTTCCATCACAATTTCCAGTGTTGCTATTGACAAGTCTTATCATTATTCCAGTATTTTCTCTTGAGGATATTTTCAGATCTCTTCTTTAAATCCAGTGTCCTGAAATCACATGCTGATCTTTGTGGAGATCTCTTTTTCACAGTGACTGTCAAAGGAATGTTCTTGTACTATTTCTTTGATATTATTCTCTCCTCATTTTTTTCTGTTCCATCTTTCAGCAAAGATATGAACCTCCAGTATCACTGCCCTAATTTTCTTTTTATTTTATTGATTTTTTTAGAGAGTGGAAGGGGGGGTAGGGAGGGAGGAAGAGAGGAAGAGAGAGGAGGGGGAGGGAGGGAGGGAGAGAGAGAGAGAGAGAGAGAGAGAAACAAACATTGGTGTGAGAGAGAATCCCACATGTACCCCAACTGGGGATCAAACCTGCTACCTGGGTATGTGTCCTGAGCAGAAATCAAACTCTCCATCTTTTAGTGTTCAGGACAACATTCCAACCAACTGAGCCACACCAACCAGGGCTCACTTCCCTAAATTTCTTATCTCCTTTTTCCCATGTCCATTTTCCCAAGTTTGCATGCTATTTCTGATATTTACCCCTTTTGCTTTCAACTCTTAGTTTGTTTAGCCTCTGCTATAAAATTCAATATCCAAGAAAAATTTTAATTTTTTGCAATGATCTTTCTACCAGTCTCTTATATTATGGATGCAATATGGTTTTACTTATTGAAATACATTATTATTATTGTTCACATCTTCTGTTTTCTACATTGTTTCTTCTTTTTTTATCTACTTATTTTGGTCTTTGTCTATCATATAAGCTTTTTTTCCATATGACTGTTAATCCTTATCTTTATATTCATAGTTTTAGGTGTATAAAACAGTGATTGGACATTACATAACTTATTACACCAATAAATCCAGTTCCCATCGGATACCACACAGTTATTACAATATTATTGATTATATTCCCTATCCAGTACTTTATATCCCGTGACTATTCTGTAGCTACCAATTTGTACTTCTTAATCGCTTCACTTTTTCATCCCCCAACCCCCTCGCATCTTTCACCCAGTCCCCAAATCACCTGTCCCTTTGGCAACTATCAGTCTGTTTCCTGTATTTATGAGTCTGTTTCTGTTTTGTTTATAGTCTTCTTTAGATTTCACATGTAAGTGAAATCATACAGTATTTGTCTTTCTCTGACTGACTTATTTAACTTAGCATAATACCCTCTAGGATCCACCCATGCTGTTGCAAATGGTAAAACTGATGTGAGAGAGAAACATAGATTGGTTGCCCCATGTATCTGCCCCAACCAGGGATCAAACTCCCAACACTGAACCCCCAACCTTGGTATCTGCTTTGCCTGGGAACTGAACCCCCAACCTCTTTGGTATGGGACTATGCTCCAATCAACTAAGCATAGAGACCTTTGAGCATTTTTAATTTGGATTGTTTGTATTTTTTGAGTTCTTTATAAATTTTGAATGTTAATCCTTTATCATATGTATCATTGGTGAATATATCCTCCATTCAATGGGTTGTCTTTTCTTTCTTTTTGATGGTTTCCTTTGCTGTGCAAGAACTTTTAAGATAATGTAGTTGCATTTGTTTATTTTTTTTCTTTTGTTTACCCTGCCCAAGGAGATTTGTTAAGAGAAATGTCCAAGATTCTACTGCTTATGTTTTCTATGATTTTTATGATTTACAGCCTTACATTTAAGTTTTTAATCCATTTTGGGTTTTATACTTGTATATGGTATAAGGTGATCTAGTTTCACTTTTTTTTGCAAGTATCTGTCTAATGTTCCAAACAACATTTAATGAATAGACTACCATTACCCCATTGTATGTTCTTGCTTCCTTTGTCAAATACTAATTGACTGCTTTTACATATTCCAGGATTTTAATTCTGTCCAATGTACTATCTACTACTTAATTCTCAAATGTTAAAATAATGTCATATAAGTGAAATGTTTATTTTTAGTACGTTAGAAATGTCAGCATATATGTAATGTGAATTCAGCACAAAAATAACATCAGAAACCTCTAGCTAGACAAATCATATATCTTGTGTGACTGTAAATTTAACAGCCTTAATATCCTAATGTCACTATTTATTTCCAATATAGAACACTTTCTTGAGCTTTCAAAGTCACAAAGTAACAAAATTTTTACATATATAACCTAGTAAAAAACAATTTATGAATTACATTTAGAAACAAACTATTTAACCTATCATATCATAATGAAAAACTAGTGAACTTAAAAACTTTTCATTATATCCTTGCTTTGTACCCTGAATAGCTAGCATTTAAAAGATAATCTGTACTATATCATCATGGCTGTCTAAATATGGCTACAGTTTTAATATCATACTAAATTTTCTTTTCACATAAAAATACCTTTTATAATTATTTAAGAAATTTAGGCAACAAGTCATTACCTAAACAGGTGCACAAAATGTTGCTTTTCTACTTACCCACCCAATATTGGCCCTTTTTAATTAATGGAGAGTTGAAAATTAGCTTGTCCAGCAGGTCATCAAATGATACAATTTTGTTCAATATCTTTTCATTATAACATGGATGAGATGCTGTAGGAACTTAACTGTTGTTTATATAAATTAGCCTATGGTAAAATTGGTTTCATTATAGTATGTTCCAAGAACCCACAGTCAATGTTAAGTGAGGACTTACTGTACTTGCCAAATGCTTTACCAAACAAAAAAATAAAAAGTATAAAATGGTTAAATACATACCCTGGTCCTGTTGATATTTTTATTCTGCCTTCTTTCATTCCATACAAATGCAATGGCAGCCATAAAGTGAACACCATGATTCATTGAAATGGGGCCCAATAATTCAAGAATTTGCTGTCTCAAGTTCTAAAACAAGCAAATGACAAGTGAATTAAAAAGTATGAAAGCATTAACAACTAACCTGCACTTTCAGTTTTTCTTGAAGTAATGTATACAGTACTTATATGTTTTACTACCTAAACAACAGTAGAGGAAACTTTAATTATGTTAATATATGCAACCATAGTCATTTTAATTCTAAAACGGGGGTGGGGGAGAGGGAAGGGGAATCCTACAAAATGACAACGAATCAGCTAAATGCAAGAGTGTAATCAGTGTGATGAGATAACAAAAAAACACAATATACTTGACCCTTGAACAGCAAGGGTTTGAATGACAAGGATCCACTAATATGTTAATTTTTTCCCCAATAAATACTTGCACTATTTTCCATCTGCATTTAGGAGTCCATGAATGTGAAGGACTGATTGTATGCACTGTTCTAGGCTATTTTATATAGGAAATTTGATCACCTACAGATTTTGACACCAGGGGAGGTATCCTGGAATCAACCCTCCATGAACATTGAGGGGGGAAAGATCTGGGGGCAGACAGAAGTTACTCATGGATTTTCCAATGCACTGGGGATCAGTGCCCCCAACCCATGAGGCTCAAAGGGCAACTATACATGAAATTCAATTATGTTTTATGTAGATTCATTATTAAAAGGGAGAGGGGTCTTACATTTTAGTAAAATTGAATAAAATAAAAACCACAGTTTAATCCAAATATCAGTACTTAGACAAAATTTTCCTCATGATTCTAACCCTTCCCCTTTTCCCAATTACAAACATGTTCCCACGACTCAAGTCCAGGAAGTCAGGTCTAGATAATAGAGGAATGTCAATGTGACAACTCACATAGCATAACACACTTTTAAATATTCATATAATTTTCTTCTAAATATAAAGTAGAAAAATTGGAAAACATGTAACAGTATTTTTAAAACAACCATTAATTCCATCATTCTGAGATCATCACTATTAACACATGAAATTTACTCCTTTTCTGAGAGAAATTTATTTTCTTTACATGACTGGAAATACAACATTTTTTTTTTTAATATATTTTATTGATCTTTCACAGAGAGGAAGGGAGAGGGATAGAGAGTCAGAAACATCGATGAGAGAGAAACATCGATCAGCTGCCTCCTGCACATCTCCCACTGGGGATGTGCCCGCAACCCAGGTACATGCCCTTGACCGGAATCGAACCTGGGACCTTTCAGTCGCCAGGCCGGCGCTCTATCCACTGAGCCAAACCGGTTTTGGCTGGAAATACAACATTTGTTCAACTAAGTAACATCCCTGTTTCACTAAAATTTTAAGCATTTTTCTACCCACTAAGAATTCTCAAAAGTACAATTATTAGTAGCTACATAATGTAACACTAAAGAATAATTTACTTAACCATTTCCTTATTTATTGTTTAGAATCTGTCTGCCTTACAAATATACCTTTGCATAATTTTTGATTACTTTAAAATTCATTACTAGGTAACTATAAAAATTTTAAAGCCCTTTGAAAAGGAACAAAGTTTAATATATATATGAATAAACATCAAAAACATTATGTCTTATGAAAGAAGCTAAATAGAAAAGATGAAATAATGCATGGTTCTGTTTATTCAAAATGCTCAGAAGAAGCAACTCTACATATAGAGAATACAGATTAATAGTGTATGGAGGTTAGGGGGAGGAACACGGAGTGACTGAAAATGGATATGCGGAATCTTTGTGGTGATAGATATGTTTGAAAAGTAGAGTGTGGTGATAGTTTCACTACTCTTCAAATATGTTTTAAAAAATCACTATATTGCATGTACTTTAAATAGGTGAAGAATTTTATGATGTGTCATAAAGTTATTTGGTAATTAATTATTCAATACATTAGAGTGCCATACATACTACTCAAATTATTCACAAATTCTCAATATAATCTCTGGGAAAGTGCTAAAACAGACTCTTGAGCCCCAGGTGAAGGGTGAATTTCTAACCTTTGTGGCTCCAAGATTAATAGTGGTAACAGAAGCAGATGCAGCAACAGTCATCTTTTCCGAAGAATCAGCCTGATGCAGTATGCTCCAAAGCAATGTCACAGAGGACATGATCATATGAAGGATTGAGAGGATTCCTTTGCGGGCTTCATACAAGTGCCTGTGGTCTACATTGACCCAAAGCTATTGAAGTTGGGGGGAAAAACATATTATCACTTACTGAGGCTTTTAAATGGGGACTTGTATCTCATAATCTTTTTTAAAAAGTAAAATATTTGTGCAGTCTTACTTGGAGATATTGTGTAGTAGGATCCAACAAACAGTAATGGATAATGGCTGTGATCCCTTCTAAAAGAATAAGAATCATATCTGGTGGAATAATTGATGCCATCCACAGAGGCCTGAAATAAAATGCATTCATTTGAACATAAGTTCTGAGAAACAAGTCCATATTTTATTAATATTAAATGTCCAGCATGTTCTAAGAACATAGTAAGTGCTCAATAAAGATTACACAAATAAATTACTAAAATAATAAATTGGTTAATAAATTAGTAGCTTTTATGGCCTAATTTATAAAATAAATGAGTCACATTATACATACGAAAGTTGTTTTTGGTAACGACATTCTATACAAAGTCAATGCCAGTAAATCTTCAGCAACTGTATAGGGCAGGCATATCAATATTGAATATAATACCGGCAGTTTTCTTATATTTTACATGTAGTTGCTGAGGTTATACAGGAGACAAACTAGAAATTAGTCTACTAATCATCTGGCTCATTTGGCAGACTAATTTTAAATATGTATCCTCCAAACAAGAAATAAAATCAGATAGGAAAAGATTTATAATTTTAAATTAATTTAGTGTGAAATTAATTTGCCCTTAGATAACATTCAGATAAAACTAGGGAAGCCCTTTACTGAGCTATTACTTTTGCCAGCTCAGAGAAGAAGAATGGAATTAATTTCAGCCCTTAGACAGTGATGGCGAACCTATGACACGCGTGTCAGAGGTGACACTCAAACTCATTTTTTTGGTTGATTTTTCTTTGTTAAATGGCATTTAAATATATAAAATAAATATCAAAAATATAAGTCTTTGTTTTACTATGGTTTCAAATATCAAAAAAATTTCTATATGTGACATGGCACCAGAGTTAAGTTAGGGTTTTTCAAAATGCTGACACGCCGAGCTCAAAAGGTTCGCCTTCAATGCCTTAGGAGGAAAAAGGCCTGTTTAAACATTCCTTATCTTTCCCAATCTTCATTGTTTAATTATTACTCCTCAAGCTAAATTTTCTCCTTTGTGAAAATAACATACTATTTGTAACCTATCTAGTGATACCCACTAATTTATTTACTCAAATTGTGACTGACATTCTGTATGACTAAGCAGTTATATATGTGATGAATGTCAATTATAACAAAGTTAAAAATCAACTCTTACCTACTATCAGATAATCCTGTTTCATATTTGTACTGCTGAATTAGATTATCTAAATTTCTGCAAAGCTGTAGTGTCACAGAAACAACCACTCTCTGTAGAACTTTTCCCATGTAAGGCAGAGTAGATGTGATTAAACCAATCCATTGTGGATGCATCTTACAAGCACAGTGTTGATGTAAGGCCCGTATCACTGCACAGAGGAACATGCCTTGGCATGTGATTGGCTGAGCGTGCAAATACTGAAGAGAAGTCATGGGCTGATGGGGACTGATGTGTTCCAGATCAGAAACAACAAAATCAAAACCTGTTTCATTCTCTTCAGGGACAGTCATTACCCAGTGTTCTAGAACAATGAGTCTCTGAAGAACTTTAAGAAGTTGTGACTGGAGTGTGCTACCATTGTCAAACTCATCCTCTGAGAAATTGATAAGGCTGTCCTCTGAGAAACCTTCTTCCACAGCAATCACATTCTTACCTGCCATCTTTTCACTATGCCATTTCTGTGCACTAAAGATAGATGACAGCAAACAATGAAGAATTACTTTCTGAACTTTGCACTTAGATAACATATCAGAGATAAAACTAGGGAAACCCTTTGCTGAGTTTTCTATTACTTTTGCCAGCTCAGTAAAGAGAAGTGTCAAAATTTCTATGCTCATCATCTGCATATTTCGATTGCCTATTAAATCTTGTGCGGTGACCTTGACATGAGTTGGGTAATGGCTACGCATGTAATATAAACAGAGGGAAATGAGAATTTCTATGTACATAGAACTCCTGAAGTTATGATTTGAGTCCACTGGAATGTGACTATAAAAGTCTTTTCCCATAACAGAAATCCGGTGTCTGGCCAGTAGATTCTGAAGCAGAGATAACTGAGGGGTATACACATTATTTATACTAGTGGTTGAAATGGCATTTACAAAAGCAGTAGGGTTAGTTTTCAATATGGCTTTGATGGCAGAAAAAGCATAAAGCGTCCTGGATGAGTCATACAACTGGAGATACAGGAGCACATGCTGATAGAGAGGATGGATGTTGAAACTGGGAGATTTCCGTGATCCTGGAGAACCCATGTCACTCTCGATTTCAGAAATGTCTCCCTCTCCACAGCTATACCAGTTCTCTAAATCCAGACCATCACTAAAAAACACATTAGTTTGTTTGAGTTTTTCATTTGAAGTTTTTTTCTTGTCGTCATCCTTTTTCTTGGCAAGTTTTACTTTAGGTTTTGCTCCTGGCTGTTTGCCTGACTCCTTAACGATTGTTTCTTTCTCTGAGACTTTTTCTGATAATTTTTCTTTGAAGCTGAACTGAATACTACTGTGACTCCTCTGTCTAGATTTGGTTTCTGTGGAACCAACAGAAGAGTCATGGGGGGTATGTGTGGTTTCGGAAATACAAGGTGAGGAGCTATTTCTGGAGATTCCAGTTGCCATACACTCACGGCCATCTTCTGCAGACACGGAGAGAAACTGAGAACTTTCATTACTCAGCGAAGTACTCTGACTCTGCTGAGTGGACTGATCTTCACTTTTAATCGGCTCCTCGCCTGGATCCACATCACTGTGCTTTGGGGACATAGCTTCAATTTCTAACTGAGAAGTAGCTGATGCTGATTCTGCTTCGAGGCCACTTACGACTTTACATATCAGGTCAAACACTACCTGCTGAACATCATCATCTGGGGAGCTTGCGTTCAGCATCTGAGAGTCCTCTTGGGCATTTACATTTTCAGGATCAACTTCGTAACTCAGGTTGTCCCCAGCAGAGGACTGTGAACATCCAGAGTCAGAACTCTGAAGTATTTCTATCTGTTGGTCTGGAAGATCAAAATCAGACACAACCATTGGAATTGTCTCACTGCTGGTACTTAGAAGGGAAAGTCTGTCACTTAATGGATTAACGGTGAGACTAAAGTTCTCTATTTCGTCCACGGTAAGCGGCTTTTCACCATTTCCTTTAGATGCAATGAGTTGTATTTGGCTTACTGGTATATGAAAAAAATAGTAAAGAAGAAAAAATTTAAAATAATGAAAATGTAGAAATGTACACTGAACTCAAGAACTTTAATCATTAGTTTCAAAACCTACTTATGTTTTACTATTAAAATATTTTATTACTATTTTACACTTTTTAAGTTAGAAAATTATATAGATAACTATTAACTAGAATTTAATAAACACAATTCAACAATAGAAGGCCTATTATTCGAATATAATATAAAATATAATAAAAATTTGCCCTCATCCCCAAATAAGACATCCTTTTTTACTGCAGTTCAAAATTTTAGTGTTCTTTTCCTCCCTGTGTTATGCTAAAAAGAAGTATAAAAATACAACCTCCTTGATTCTGATAAAATTCAAAAAACATTTATGAATAATCTAGTATGAGTAATGCCCTAAAGCCGTGGTCGGCAAACTGCGGCTCGTGAGCCACATGCGGTTCTTTGGCCCCTTGAGTGTGTCTCTTCCTAAGCCTTAGGAGAACCCTAATTAAGTTTATAACAATGTACCTACCTATTTAGTTTAAGATTTAAAAATTTGGCTCTCAAAAGAAATTTCAATCGTTGTACTGTTGATATTTGGCTCTGTTGACTAATGAGTTTGCTAACCACTGCCCTAAACCAAGAGACAATGAGGGTGAGAGAAGAAAAAGACAACATTGTTCCCTCCAAGGAGCTTAAAATCAGCGGGGGGATCACCAATACATCAATCTATTTCTATACTTTTTGGAGAGCATACTACATTGATGGAATTCTTTCAGAATGGATGGAAGGCTTCGTTGCGTATGAATGGTACCAACCAAATGCTATCACTTTCAGGTAACGCATCATGATACCACAGGTGAGGTCTGAGATTGATTTCAGAGGAGAGGTGAAAATTCAGCAGACAAGCTGGAACTGTGATGGTATGTAAAGCGATAATACATAGAAGTTCTGGCAATTAGCAGGGTAGGGCATTTTTTAGAAGATTCAGGGAAAGAAGTGGAAAGGAATCTAGAGAAAGGAAAAAGACTCTAGAAACACAGTAAAAGTGAAATAGCAGGATGGTTTAGTTCCAGCTTCCATCACTTACCAGCAGTGAGCCTTTGAAA
Source organism: Myotis yumanensis (assembly GCF_028538775.1). NCBI lineage: Eukaryota > Metazoa > Chordata > Mammalia > Chiroptera > Vespertilionidae > Myotis > Myotis yumanensis. Next base: position 56,212,646 of record NW_027223757.1, read on the forward strand.
TAGCACAACCTTCTAAGAATCAGCTCCCTGCTCAGTATAATTACTTTTATATTGCTGACCTCATAGGGTTGTTGAGACACAAATGATATAAGTGAGAGTTTTCTGTCCCTTTCATATAATAAATTAATCCAATACTGTGTTATAAAGGGCTTCACCCAACAGTTTGGAGAGAGTAATAATAGTATTTGGGGGGAGTGGTGGTAAGAGATCAACCCAAGGACTTGTATGCATGCATATAAGCATAACCAATGGGCACAAGACACTGGGGGGTAAGGGAGGCCGGGGAAAGGTCAAGGGGATAAAAAAAAGGAGACATATGTACTACTCTTTGTAATACTTTAAGCAATAAAACAAAATTAAAAAAAAATATTTATCACTTAAAATATGCCAGTACTACACTAAACATGTCATAAATATGACTTGAGAAGTGGGTTATGATTCCCATTTTACAGATGAGGAAAATGACTCATGAAATGTAAATATGCACTATAAGCTTACTATACATTCCTAGTGAAGTATCTGCAGAGCCTTGTAGGACGAGGATTGCAAAATAAAACTAAAGGTATTTCCATCAAAACTGAAGGATGTCTCTGACCAATGCTGTGCTGATTACTCCTTGAAAGAAGAGTCAACTGATAAGAGATCCAACTCCTCTAAGAGGGTCACTGACGAAGCACACACAGACATGGTCCACATGAGCACTGCTAGTGCATGCAGAGGGGAGAAAAGAAGCCCATGCAAAAAATCTCACATTCAATTCTCTTGTCAATCACTGTTGTGTTCAACTCTCACTTTATTTTAAAAACTTAACTCTAAATAGAGCTGTTCTACTTGCATGTGATATTCACCATTGCTACATGCAAAATTTTCCATGAAATGCTTGTCACTTTCTTCTCCAGGATAACAAGCCTTATTCCAATAACGTTCTGCTTGAACACGCTGCACTGAAACCCTCTGAGTTTTGGGATGAAGCAGGAGCAATAGCAATGGCTCCAAAACTCTTGCAATATCATGTCTTTGTAGAACTTGGTTCAGCCAGGCTTGTCCCACAGAGCTGGTAGAACCATCGATACTGTTAAGGCTATCTAACATGATGAACAGTGACCTACAATAAACACAAATAAGTAAAGAACAAAATGCCTACTTTTACTGTGACACTCTTAACTTTTCTAAAATTAACATTATAAGTTGTGTTTCTTATTTTGAATTAACCATTTTAAACTAGTCATACTTCAGGATAACTTTGACCACAGCATTTTAATAATCTTAATCCCACAGTCTCAGTAGGTACAATAGAAGGAGAAAACTGTCTTTTCCCTTTTTGTAGGTACTTAGGTTCTTGAAATTTCACAAGCATACATTATTCTTAAGATAAATAGTAAAGAATAAAAAAATTTTAAAAGGCCTTACAAAATTAGTCTTGTTTTAGCAACATATTCCTGTCACCAAATACTGAACCCTCTCCAATTCAAGTCAATGTTACCTCTATGCTGGTCCATGCTCCTCTGTTCCCATTCTCTTTATGAATCAAAACTATGCACTTAATTCAAGGCATGAGGGATGGTTTGGATCAGAATACCCATGATTCAAACCTGGGCCATTCATTTTTATCTCACATGTGCTCTTGGGCAAGTCACAACTTCTCTGGGCCTTCACTGCCTCACTTGTACGATGAGGAAACGTGGTCGTCAAATTAGAGATGGTATTTGTAAAGTTTCTAGACCTAGGGCCTACTCTGTTATAGAAGTTAAATAGCAGATCATTTAAAGATAGTGATGCTGCTTGAAAAGCACCAGTTGACATAAAATTCAGTAGAGCAGACATGTGATCTGAGCTGGGCTTTAGACATAGATTTGTGGCCACCTCTATGAAATCTGCTGGTGAGACTATATGAATCTACTTTTAAGTGGCATCTACTTGGAAGTCAATGCAAATCTCATATTTGGGGAATGAGTCATCTAAATAGGCTAGACAAATTTCAGAACCACTCTCAGGCACCTGAAAGTTCTTTGAATCCATGAAAGCGATTTGTCAGTATTTTAGCTTTAGATTTTAATAAATACCAGTTCAGGCAAAAGATTGAGAATAACTGCTAGAGAAACACTTATACAGTGTACTGTTTATATGTTATGTTACTGAATTTGATTACAGATTCAAGAAGGCTGTCTCCACTGCTGTAATCCTGATACCTGGCATGGCACCTCTCACATTACAGGAACTTGATAAACAGTCATCCAATAAATGCAGGACACTGGGTGCTCCAGGGCAAAAAAAGGGCAAATCTGGCAGATAAATGAAATCTGGTAGATACATGAAAATGCCATGGATTTTAATGTAGCTTAGATTTTTAACAATAATTTATAAGTTCTATTTATAAAATGTGTACATTGCTATTGCCTACCCCTGCCAAACTAACCAAGGAGTCAAGAAAAGGGGCATTCAGATATCTGATGATAAAATCTGAATATAAAATGCAACCAACCTGTCAAAAGAACGTGCAAAAGATGAAGACTTATTTATATGGAGGTCCCTTGTTAGATGCCAAAGAACTGCAAACTTTGCATGCGCCTCCATCTTTATTTTCTGAGGAGGAATATAAGAGATTACATTATTTTACTTTCCTTTGAAGATATTAAGTGATTTTAGTAAAAATCAAAGAAGCTATTTAAGAGAAAATGTTATATTCAATGTTCATGATACTCCAAAACACTGCAATAAACTATTTTTTCATGGAAGTAGAAACATAGAAAATACCTAAATAAATACAAAATATTAAACACAAAGGATCACCCTATGCTGCCCGATAATTATTCAGTTCAGAGAGGTAATCAGTTTATTAGCTTATTGTAAGGAAAAGTGTTGATAATGTGCATGCCTCATGATATTCTCAATATAGGAAGTACTTTTCCCCCTCATTTTGATATAAATACTTAGTAGTCAAAATTGATTTTGTTGTACTATACGATTTACTTTTGCTCCCAGAAATTATATATTAATCCCAAATAAATATATCACTTACAAAGCTGGTTTATTTGATTAAAAAATTTAAACACCTAAAACATTATTTGTACAAGAAAAATATTACACTATTTTGGGGATTATTTGAATAAACCTTAAGTGTTAAGATAATAATGGATAGAACAATGTAAAAATAAATTATTTAGAAAGACCAGTGTTTGGTATTAAATAATGAACATGTATTAATATAAATCAAGTAGAAATTGTGACATATTTTTTAAAATATATTTTATTGATTTTTTACAGAGAGGAAGGGAGAGATAGAGAGTTAGAAACAACGATGAGAGAGAAACATCAACCAGCTGCCTCCTGCACATCTCCTACTGGGGATGTGCCTGCAACCCAGGTACATGCCCTTGACCGGAATCGAACCTGGGACCTTTCAGTCCGCAGGCCGATGCTCTATCCACTGAGCCAAACCGGTTTCGGCACAGAAATTGTGATATTATTAAAATGTTTATAGTCTTTCTCTAGCACTTGTAGAAGCCTTCAAGTAAAAGCCCCCTTAAACCAGGGACTGTTTAAATTGCTTGTGATAGGTCAGAGAATTGCTTGCTTTTTCTGTGGGCATAATAAACGCTTTTCCTATAAACCCTGTGTTTATACATCAACCAATACAAACATGTAAAAACAAAGTAAATAACAGGTACTTTAACTTTTTACATGGCTGTGAAGTATCTTTATTTAGGACTTAGTATTTCTTTACAAATTAAATGTTGCACAAGTAAACAGGTATGTAATTTGTCCTAAATATATGTAATGTAATGTAAAACAAAATTTAATTAAAATATAAGGCTTTATTTAAAATTTTATTTCTGAACAGTTTTGAAAGAATGTGTTGCAGCTAAAATAGAATCTTAACATTTTTCCTGGGAATAAACTTTTCATTCTTTTTCATTTTCTTCTCCGTTTGCCACTTCCCTACCCTGCCAAATGTTTCATTTACTCAACACAATGCCTTTTTGTTTTAATCATGTTTCTTGTTGTTGTTAGTTTTTAAAATATATATATTTTTATTCATTTCAGAGAGGAAAGGAGAGTGAGAGATAGAAACATCAATGATGAGAGAGAATCAATGATCAGCTGCCTCCTGTATGTTCCCTACTGGGGATAGGGCCCTAAATCCAGGCATGTGCCTTGACCAGAATTGAACTCGGGACCCTTCAGTCCACAGGTCAATACTCTATCCACTGAGCCAAACCAGACAGGGCAACGCAAAGCCTTTTTGAGTATGACCCATTCAAACTCACTAGAATTGAGGCTTTATTCAATTAGGGCAATTCACTTCTAAAAGCTATTTAATAAAATCTTGAATTTATATTACAGAGCAGGTGCAGGAAGACCACATACTTCATTAAGTTACCTGGAAGAGATCAATTAGAATGTGTCCCAACTTCCTCTCAGACTCACTCGTAACGCAGACATCTTTACTCTAACTGACCTATGTGTCACGTCCTATACATTAGAATACAAAATCCTTATTTTGGATATGTAATGTAATGAAAATAATACAATCTCACATATTAGCATTATGTAGCTGATAAATGTAAATAACACATATTATTTCATTTCCCATGTATTAATGTATCCATCAGTACCACAACTGAGGCCACTGAGGCCTCTTGAAATGAGTCTAGAACTTGGACCAGCAAAAAACTTTGTCATCACTACCCATAACTGGTGTCCTATACCAAGAAATAAACCCAGTACTTGATTTTGGGTTACTTGAGTTTTCATTGTACTGATGCTTTTGTAAAGAACTTTCCTCTAAAAAGAATAGAACCTTTATTTTAAAAACATTAAAATCACTCTGAACGAACCTCTATTTTCTCTTATTCAGATACTAGCTGCTATCATTTTCATAGGGTTTCCCAACTTTACATTTGGTATAATAGAAATGGGGAGTGGACACAGGATAAGAGAAGTCACCTTGTCTTTATGAGTTAACTGCTGGCTTATCACATCCTCACAGATGCTGGAAGAAGGAACCAAGTTATGTAACTGGTAGAACAGCTCCACACTCTTTTGGTGGTGCTGAGGGGTGCTATCTCCCAGCTGGTCCCATAGTGTGAAAGCTACGTGCTGTAGAAAAAGAGGTAAAGGCAACAGTATTATAAAACCATGAATGAAAATTCATTAACAAACTTCCTACTGGTACATACAAGTCTGATGGCCAGAACTCGGTCTTTAATAGTCATTATGACACTGGGATGAGATTTAACAGTGTATCTTTCACCTACCTACTGTCATTCAGGCCCTTAGAACCTCTGATGATAGTCCTGTAATAATATTTATTTTAAACATCAGACATGTAAGCACTTTCTGCAGAGCCAAAATAAATCCCCATTTCACTATTTTAATGACATTTAGTAAAGTGATGCTAGAAAACATTATCCTTAAAAGGGCATAACTCCCACACTGAATACTTAATATTTACAGTGATATGTTGCAAAGTGAAATAGCCCAAATATCCAAACTACTTAAGGCATATAAAGTAGGTCATCTGTATTTCAGAGCTCCATGTATGTGTTAACACAGCACTTGCTCTATGACAGTGTTAAAAAAAAAAAAAATACAACCCTGTCCGTGCCTCCAAAAAAGAAAAAGAAAAAAAAAAAAGTACAATCATCAGGGTTTATCACCACAACCTTATAGAAATCAATTTTAATCCAGCAGCAGGAACTATCTGGAAGGGCACAATGACTTGAAAGCAGATAAAGAAATGTCTAAATTTTTTTATGTATAAAAAAAATCTGCTTAAGATGTAAAACAATGCAAATACTAGGTATACTTGATGTTCTTTCTATATAGAGAATGTCAATTGTACTGTTGCAGAAATTAAAGACTACATTTTTCCTAAATGTCGTCATACACCACAGATGATAAGCAAACAATATACAGTCAGAAAAACTTTTCCTAGGAGTTTTGAAGAGCTAAGTTGTACAAAGCAAAGTGCCACAATCACTTCATCTGGAAATATGTTTTACTCTATAGAGCTTTCCTTTTTCCTTTTTTATTTTAGCTGAAATTATTTCCTCCATGGATTTAGTGCTTTAATAATTGCCTTTTATTTACCTTAATATTTCCCTCATCCTTATCTTTTTTCTCCACACAAAAGTGGGAACAAGATGGGCAAAGTAGTACACATCAAATGTATCTTTTTCTATATAGTATGATATTAAGGTGTTAAATTAAGCCTGATTATCATCTTTAAAGTCTTTGCCATGCAAACTAGGTCAAGTATCACCTTAGTCATGTATGTAGTTAGAATTTACCTTGAAAAATTCAGTCTTCTCAGCTATGTACTTCAGATTGCCTGGAGTGAGGGGCGGTCTAATAACCACAGCTACTCTTCCCTGGTTTGGACTTAAGGGTTGCACAGGTTCCACACTGTTGATGTTTTCCCCAGTGACCATGACCACAGACTGAGTCAATCCCACCAGGTCCATGACTAGTGAGATAGCGACACTCTGCACACTGAAATCACTCGCTTGGTTGCACGCATTCATTAGAGTCTGGAGCCACAGTGGAGGCTGCACATGCTCACAGTCTGAAACAAAAGATGGAAGCCAACACAGTTCATCACACTAAACCTTCATACATACTCTAACTCTCCAGTTAACTTAAAATAACAAAGCTCCTCCTACTTACTACCTTTAGGTCTTGATCTGTTAACAAAACCAATGACTTCCCAACTAGACTAGAAAATACAGCAATAACAAGACTGTCATAAACTTGTTTTTCATATGTACTTTTCTTATGGCAAGTCATACAATCTGTTTTCCTGTACTGAGATTGTGTATTAGTCAAACATTATGTAGTAATCACTGAACTGTGTGTATACATAAAAATTTACATGAAGGTAAATACATATACTAGTCATAATAAAGAAAACCAGTCGAGAAAAACAACAGTGGATCTAAATATTAGATTCATTGTCTCTAAAGAATGGAGTTAATTTCCTTCTTAGTTTCTATTCACTTGCAAGAAAACTGTACTTCAAAATCATAACTTTTCCAACATAATCTCCCCATGACAGTATTTCATTTGAAGAAAATCTAAAAATTACAAATCATCTTAAAAAATTAACTGTCAAACATAGCTCAGTTTTAATATCTGAGTACTCCTGGGTTAAAAAAAAAAATAGCATGCCACAGAAAATTTTTGAATATGAATAAAACAAACTACCTTACCGGTCTCTGACTGTTCAGAATGTAACTCTGAGGTATGGTTCCCGTCTGCAATGTAAACTGGAAAACTTGAGCACTCCAGGAAGAGCTGGCAGGCAGCAAGGAAGGCAGAAAGGTATTCTTTGGAAGTTTTCTGTTTACTTATATTTCTGTCTTTTACATCTCCATGTGAATCCCTGTCCCATTTTGACGTGTCTCCTTGCTCTCGGCTGAGATCCCCATGATGCTCTGTAGCCAAAGCTTGTGAGAAAGAGTTACTCTGAACAATGTAGAGGTTGATAAGTCTGGTGAGAAACTGCTGGACATACTCCAAGCAGCACTGCATTGCAGTCTTTTGGACTGTCTTCCCACCTCGGGTTGCTGTCCCCTGAGTGACTAGGGAGGCAGGCTGGATGATGGTTTCTTCAGATCCCACAGTGGAAGCCGTTTCTGTCTCAGAGGATGTGCTACCAATTGGGATGGCAGCTGCTCCCTGCCCCTCACTCAGTTCTCTGTCAATATCGTCAGTTCGATCTGCTTGATACTGTATAAACTCAGTGAATCCACTCTCTGATGACTGACTACTTGGTGGATTTTCTCCATCTTCAAACACTTCAGTAGGATTTTCAAGAGTAACTGATGATACCTGGTAGAGATGAAAAAAAACTGCTTAGTAGCAAAATGTATATATTAGGAATTAAAAATTAGAAATGACCATGTTTGGAGAAAAGTCAATTTTAGATTCCTATTCACAACTTTATATATTCAGTTAAATCTTAAAATAGTTTCTACAATTGATTTATATGTCTATGATAATCAATAGGAAATATGGATATGGTTCTAATGAATATGTCAATTTAACTCATTCAGTAAATATTTTTCACCATATGCATAGCATAAAGTTATGTTCATCAGGGCAAAATATGTGAATGTACAAATTTCTAGGATTCATATCCTTTTTTTCAAAAGACTAAGAATTTATTCAATCTACTTCATGAAAACACTTTCCTAATGTCTAAATAATGTAACTTTCCTAATGTCTAAACAATGTAAGGAAAAAGAATTAGAACTAAATCTAATAGGTCATCTGTTTAGGACCTCATGAGTGTGAAATTTGTCTGAAAAGTATAAAGTACTATTTAAATGTTTGCTATTAACATTCTTACATTCTTTCAGTGAACAGTTACTGGACCTACATTATGTGCCAGACACTGTATTGGGTACTAGGAATTAAAGGAATAGTTTATAATCTAGAGGACAAGATAGGAAGCAGCTACTGCAGTACAGCGGGAATGGGTAGACTGTTCCCCTCCCTATGATAAGACTAAGTACAGGACATTATGCATATTTTCTGGCCTAGTGCAAGTAAACAAGAGTCTCAGCATGAGTTCTTTGGGAAATTGTGCCAGAGGATCATTTGAATTTGAGTAAGATCTCTAAAGATAAGTACTCAATGCTCTGCTGCCACAAAGTGTGGCCTCACCCAATGTTCCTTGCTTCAGTGAATCATACCACCATTCATCAACCCAGGAAGGCAGAAACCTAGGGGGGATTCTTGGAACCTTGTCCACCTCTCCTCCACACTTCTTTTACATCCACTTCAGTATAGTGGTTAAGGGTGCTGGCCATTAGTCAGCTAAGGCTCTGCCACTTACTAGCTTGGGAAGTTCTTTAACTTCAAACCTTAGTCTCCTAATTTGTATAAATGACATGACAATAATTCCTACATTTTACAGTTGCTATGAGGCTTAAGTAAGACAGGATATATAAAGTACCTGGCATAATACCTGAAACTTAATAGACATTCAATAAATGTTAGTAATTACTCATTACCCTTACCGATCCATTACTGCTACCTATACCTGGCTAATCCATCCATTTCTCTGTCTTAACTCCCCCATCTTAGCACGTCACCACCACCTCTCACCAGCACTACTGCAGGTCTCCCCACACCTATTTTTGTTTCTAGATCCACACTCCACACTGCAGCCAGAGTAATTTTTCTCACACACAAATCTGATTATGTCACTTGCCTTTTTCCCTTGAGTGTGTTCCTAAGATAAAGAGTAAAAGCCTTAGTACAGTGAATAAGCTCTGTAAGACCTGGCTCCTGCCTACCTCAAGAGCTGGATCTCCCCTGCACCGTCGGCAATGAGCTCCTGTCTGCTGAAGCCTTTGCAAATGTTCTTTCCTCTAGCAAATGTTCTCTTCTTTCTTCCTCACTCATACCCTAAATTCCTTTGGGGTTTCACTCAATCCTTTCTCAAGAAAGCCTTCTTGACCCCCAATCTAGATCAGATCCATATTTCTACCACTCATATTTTCCTTCATACATTCATCACAACTGTAATTAAATGTGTAATTATTTGTTTAATGTCTGTCTCCTAGAAAGAAAGGGTAAAGAGGGCAGAGACTGTGCCTACTTCAACCTCTGGATACCCAGCATTAGTGAATGAATGAAAACAGGCTATATTCTCTATTTCAAAGATAAGAAAACTGAGGCTCAGGGAAGTTAAAAGATAAATTAAAACAACAAAAACAACAACAAACTTGCCCTAGCCCTGTGGTCGGCAAACCGCGGCTCGCGAGCCACATGCGGCTCTTTGGCCCCTTCAGTGTGGCTCTTAAACAAAATACCGGCTCTTCCACAAAATATTGACTTCTGCGCATGGGCCACGAAGTTTCAATCGCTCTGTATGTGCGTGCCCACAGGTGGTATTTTGTGGAAGAGCCACACTCAAGGGGCCAAAGAGCCGCATGTGGCTCGCGAGCCGCAGTTTGCGGATCCTCAGTTTGCTGACCACTGCAGCCAGTTTGGCTCAGTGGATAGAGCATCAGCCCACAGACTGAAGGGTCCCGGGGTCAATTAGATTCTGGTCAAGAGCAGGTACCTTGGTTGCAGGCTTGATCCCCAACCCTGGTAGGTGTGTGTGTGTCTCTCTCACATCAATGTTTCTCTCTCTCTGTCTCTCCCCGTCCCTTTCACTCTCTCTAAAAATCACTGGAAAAATATCCTCAGGTGAGGATTAACAACAACAAAAACAACCCCCAAAAAACTTGCCCAAGGTTACAACAAATAAATTTATTAGTTAGAAGAACCCAATTAGGTGATTCTAATCTTCATAGCTCTTATCACCATATAATATCACTTTATCTGTAACAGTATGAAATTTTCATATTATAATGCCAAAGTTAGAGATGGCTATCATAATGACCTTATCAATTTTCTGAAAGGTTAACAATCATCTAAAATCATGTATTAATACATTTTTTTAAATGTATTATTTAAATGGTAGAATTGTCATTAGTTTTAGTGTAAAGTCATTTCTGTATTGATCTTTTTTAAAGATCAAAAAACAATGGATATTAAATTACTAGAATTCAAGCTACAAAATTCAATTAAACTTGCATACATTTATAATATTTAGTTGTATGGTCTATATTACATAACTAGACTTCAGATTATTTTATAATAAAATGTTTCTGAAAATAGAAAGAAATAACATGTTATGGACATTTGGGTATAGAGATCCAATACACTGATTTTTTTTTTAAATGTTTGAAGAGCATAGAGACTTATAATTTTTTAAAAATATATATTTTATTGATTTTTTACAGAGAGGAAGGGAGAGGGATAGAGAGTTAGAAACATCAATGAGAGAGAAACATCAATCAGCTGCCTCCTGCACACCCCCTGCTCGGGATGTGCCCGCAACCAAGGTACATGCCCTTGACCAGAATTGAACCTGGGACCTTTCTGTTCGCAGGCCGACGCTCTATCCACTGAGCCAAACTGGTTAGGGCGAGACTTATTTACAGAAAATACCCTCAGCTTTCAATATGATCAATATTCAGACATCTCAGTGAAGATACCACCATTGTACTTCAGTAAAAAATAGGAAAGAAGATATAAGCCCTGGGAACATAGAAGAAAACCAGAGACAGAGGTGGTGGTGGGGAGCAATAGGAAGGGAGTAGGGGAGAGAGAGACAGAGACAGAGAGAGGAGCATATGCTAAGGTTAATGAACCATTATATATTTTTAAAAGTATATTATTTAATTGTATTTCATTACTAAAAATTGATGTTCCCAATACCTTACCGTTAATCATCAATAAGTGCCTCCAGATGTTTTCTACATAGTAAATATTCATATATTTAAATATGCTGAAAGAATGTTCAGGTCCTTTCCCTACTCTCACTAATCTCATTTATATAAATAGCAAAGCTTCAAAAGCAGTTAATACTTATTCTAGTTTTATTTCTAAGATCCAAGAGGCATACATTAAGGAAAAACAACAAACAAAATGAATTTCCCAACAATAGAATCATATCATAACAGAATGTCACATATAAATAAGCAGTAGGAAGGAAAGTCAGAGATAGGTTTTAGTTTATGTAAGATAATCCTGGATATATTTAAATTGATTGAGGGTCAGTAATGATCATTTCATATATGAAGATCAAAATATTTAGAAGGACCAAGAAAAGTTTTAGGACTATTAGTTGGTGATAAAAATTGTATGAAATCGTCCTGATAATATATTTTTCCTGGCTGAACAATAAAAAAGCAACTGACAAAAAAAAACAAGGGCAACTCCACAAATCCTGGATTTAGGTAACAAACCTTGTATGCCAGAAATTTTAAAATCTTTATTGTAAGATAGTGCCACTGTAACTGTATAATTTCATTAATATTTTTGTTAATTTTTGCTAAAAATATTTTAATATCATAAACTTGAAAGCTTTTGAATTACTGATGTTGCCATAGATGTTTTGCAGGAGTTTAAGTATGTTACTAGTGCTAGATTAAAATCATTATAATTCTATTCAATGTCATAGAGTAAGCATTATGAATCTAGAAGAGATTCTGTATTTCAAGAAGAGCATGTAAAAAACCTACTGTATACATATGAAAGGACCAGTAAAGTTTAGATTATAAACATGTGGCTACTGAGCACTTGTAATGTAGCTGATCTGACAGAGGTACTAAATTTTCTTATTTCAAGTGTTTTTGAAAAAAATTTAGAATTTGAACAAAGATGTGCTAAAGTGCAAAATACACACTGAAATTGTGAAAACAGTACAAAAAAGAATGTAAAATATCTAACTTTTTATATTACATCAATTTTATGATTATATGTTGAAATCATAATAAATTATCTAGAAAGGCCTAAATAAAATATAATTAAAATTTTTTTTTCCTGTTTCTTTTTACTATTTAAAAATGACTACCAGAGCCCTGGTCAGTTTGGTTCAAAGGTTAGAGCATTGGCATCGGCCCATAGAACAAAGTGTCTCAGGTTTGATTCCCAGTCAAGGGCATGTGCCTTGCTTACAGGTTCAATCCCAGGCCCCGGTCAGGGATCATGGGGGAAGCAACCAATCAATGTGTCTCTCTTACAGCAATGTTTCTTTCTCTTTCTCTTTCCCCCTCCTCTCTTCCTTCCACTCTCTAAGAAAAACATCAATGAAAAAAAAATCAAGTGAGGATGAAAAAAATAAATAAATAAAAGTGGCTACCAGAAATTTTAAAATTACATATGTTGATTCCTACAGCCAGTCGGCCTGGTGGTCAAATCCCTCTAGTGTTAACTACAACAATTAAGGCTTGGCTAGAACAAGACTGCGCACAGAGACCACAAGGGGGTGCACCAAGAAAGCATAAAAGATGCGGAGACAAAAAAACATGACAGAAATGGAGGATATGGAGCTAAGAATCGCAATTTTGAGGGCTTGCCATAAATTTGTGCAGAGCCTCACGAAAACTAATGAGACCCTCGATGCTACGATAAAGAAATTAGAAAGTAAGCATACACGGACTGAAATAAAGAATATTATACCCAATAGCAGACCAGAGGAGCTCAAGAATCAAACCAAAGATTCGACAAAAAACACCCAATTGGAAAAGCAAAATGAAAAAAGAATCCGAAAGTGTGAAGATAGTGTAAGGAGCCTCTGGGACAGCTTTAAGCGGTCTAATATCAGAATTATTGGAGTGCCAGAAGATGAGAGACAGCAAGATATTGAAAACCTATTTCAAGAAATAATGGCAGAAAACTTCCCCCACCTGGAGAAAGAAATGGACTTACAGGTTCAAGAAGCGCAGAGAACCCCAAACAAAAGGAATCCAAAGAGGACCACACCAAGACACATCATCATTAAAATGCCAAGAGCAAAAGACAAAGAGAAAATCTTAAAAGCAGCAAGAGAAAGAGGCTCAATTACCTACAAGGGAATACCCATATGACTGTCAGCTGATTTCTCAACAGAAACTTTGCAGGCCAGAAGGGAATGGCAAGAAATATTCAAAGTGCTGAATACCAAGAACCTACAACCAAGATTACTTTATCCAGCAAAGCTATCATTCAGAATTGAAGGTCAGATAAAGAGCTTCACAGATAAGGAAAAGCTAAAGGAGTTCACCACCGCCAAACCAGTATTATATGAAATGCTGAAAGGTATCCTTTAAGAAGAGGAAGAAGAAGAAAAAGGTAAAGATACAAATTATGAACAACAAATATGCATCTATCAACAAATGAATCTAAGAATCAAGTAAATAAATAACCTGATGTACAGAATGAACTGGTGATTATAATAGAATCAGGGACATAGAAAGGGAATGGACTGACTATTCTTGGGGGGAAAAGGGGTGTGGGAGATTCGGGAAGTGACTGGACAAAAATCATGCACCTATGGATGAACACAGTGGGTGGGGAGTGAGGGTGGAGGGTGGGGTGGGAGCTGGAAGGAGGGGAGTTATGGGGGGAAAAAAGAGGAACAAATGTAATAATCTGAACAATAAAGATTAAAAAAAAAAAAAAAGAAAAAAAAAAAACAACAACAACAAAAAAATTACATATGTTGCTGGCATTATATTTCTATTGGAAAGTGTTGATATAAACAGTTAAATTGCACTAGAGCCAAAGTCTACATAATGGTCTACTGCCACACATTTGGATCTATGCAAGATTCACTAAATCGTTTGGTATATGACTTTACTCAGATATTATTCTACTTTGAAGAAATAAACAGTTGACCCTTGAACAACATAGGGAGAGGGGAGATGTCAACCCCCTGACCCATAAACAGTTGAAATACATGTATAATTTTTGCCTCCCACCAAAACTTAACTACTAATAGTCCAGTGTTGACAGGAAACCTTACAGATAACAGAAACAAGTCTATTAGCACTTGTTTGTATGTTATATGTAGTATATACTATGTTCTTACAATAAACTAGAGAAAAGAAAATGTTAAGAAGCCATAAGAAAAATACATATACAGTATTATACTGTATTTTTAAAAAATATATATTTTTATTGATTTCAGAGAGTAAAGGAGAGACAGAGACAGACAGAAACATCAATGAGAGAGAATCATTGATTGGCCACTTCCTGCACGCCCCACACTGGGACCGGCCTACACCTGGGCACACACAGGAAATCGAACCATGACCTCCTGGTTCATAGGTAGAAGCTCAATCACCGAGCCACGTTGGCTGGGCTAGACTGTATTTTTGGATAGTGTTAAGTTTGCACCATCTGTCAATACCTATACCAACAGTATCACATATAACACAACACATTGTAGATCTTACATATATTAATAACATTGGACATCAAAAATGAAAAGATAATGTGAAGAAGAAATTCATAATTATCCACTGATATAACAATTCATACATTGACCACAAAGCAGCATCAACACCACTGCTTTATGGTAGCTTAGAGTCATCGATATGATTGCTTCATGGTAGCCTAGCCTATATACTAATGAATAAATCACTATAAAATTTTATGGCATACAGTATTACAGTCATATTCATAATACAGAAATGGAAATATTGTTACATTTTAAAAATAAAACCACTTACCTCTGATGATTGGCTGATAAGCAGTTTCTTCAATTACAGGAAAGGAGCATAATGTAAGTAATGTAATTATTTGAAAGCAAACTTATAAAACAGTAAGAGAATATATTATTAATTTATTAAATAGTATTCACCTTATGCCTATGCAAGGATAAGCTATCCACTTTCATACAAGTCATCCACACAAGGTTATCATACAGTTGTTGTGCAGTTATTAAATTTTCACATGAAGACACATAAACAATAGATAAGTTTATAAACTGCATGACATGATGATTAGTTACTATTCATTAATTGGACATGGAATATCATAAATGTCTTCATCCTCATCTTCACACTGAGTAGGCTTAGGAGGAGGAAGAAGAGAGGTTGGTCTTGCTGTTTCAGGTGCAAAAGAGGTGGAACGGGTGGAAGGAATGGAAGGGGAGGCAGGGAGGTTGGTAAAACTTTACAGAAATACATTGCAATTCCTGACCTTTTCCTTTTCATTTCTCTAAAAATGTTTCCATATGGTACCAATCCTTTCATCGTGTGCTTTATTTAGTTTTAAGCACCTGTATCATAGAAGGGCCTATATCATAAAAGAAGTCAAGCGTAGTCTTAAATAAGTGAAACCCTTGTGCCAAACCGTCTAATGTCAATTTGTTTTCTGGCACTGCTGCTTCTATCTCCTTCTCCTCCTTGTCTGGCATTGCTAGTCCAGAGCACTCATCTCCATCAAGTTATCTTCCATCAATTCCTCTGGTGTGGTGTTTATTTATTCTTGAATTTCTCCAAGATTCATATGTTGAAACCCTTCACCCCCCCTTTTTTGCCAAATTCACAATATATTTCATGATTTCCTTGATTGACTCTGTCTTAAATCCTGTGAAGTCACTCACAACATCAGGGAACAGTTTTCTCCAGCAGAAATTTATAGTTTCAGGCTTGATGGCCTTCACAGCTTTTTACATAACAATGATGGCATCTTCAATGGTGTAATCCTTCCTGACATTCATGATGTTCTATCAAGGTTCTCTTCTCTTCCATAGCACTGACAATCCTTCCCATAGAGTACCCTTTGTAATGGCCTTAAAGGTCCTCATGACCTCTGACCTAGAGGCTGAATTGGAGACATTGTGTTTGAGGGCAGTAGACACTTCCAGACTTTTGATATTGAATGGATGGGGCTCTGGGTGGTCAGAGGCATTGTCCTATGTCAAACAAACTTTAAAAGGTAGTCCCTTACTGGCAAGGTAAGGGACAAAGCAGCGATGGAACCAATGCAGAGAAAGGGTTCTCGTTGTTCAAGTCTTCTCATTATACAGTGAAAAGACCAGCAGCTGGTGTTTATCTTCCTCCTTGAAGGCTCAGGGTTCAGCAGCTTTATAGACAAAGGCAGTTCTGATCATAAACCTGACTGTATTTGCACAAGAGTAATGTTAGCCTATCCCTTCCTGTCTTAATACCTGGTGCTCACATCTCTTCCTCAGTAATAAATGCCCTTTGGGGGTGTATTTCCCCAGAATATGGCATTTTCGTCTGCATTAAAAACCTGTCAGGCAGGTATTCTTTCTCCTCCATGATTTTCTTAATAGTGTCTAGGATCTCATCTGCTGCCTCTTGGTTGGCAGAAACTGCTTCTGCTATTATCTTGACATTTTTTTAAACCAAACCTCTTTCTAAAATTATTCTCCAGCTTCATGGAAGGACCTGGAGAGTATTATGCTAAGCAAAATAAGCCAGTCAGAGAAAGATAAGTATCACATGTTTTCACTTATATGTCACATCTAATAAACAAAACAGATCCAGAGACACAGAAGCATGGAAGACTGTCGAATCTCAGAGGGAAGGCAAAGGATAGGTGGGTGGGTGGGAAGAGATCAACCAAAGAACTTGTATGCATATATTCGTAATCCATGGACACAGACTGTAGGATGGTAAAGGCCTGGGGCAGGAGGAGGGCTAGAAGGGGTCAATGAAGTAAAAAGGGGACATGTGTAATATTTTCAATAATAAAGATTTAAAATAAATAAATAAATGAATAAATAAAATAATTCTCCAGCTTTAGAGCCTTCACCTTCCTTTCACTTTAATTTGTCACATAATGACTTCACTTTTCTTGATTAATATTAGATTCCAGAGGTATGCCTTTCTTATAGCAATCTTGCACCCACATAAAAGCTGCATTTTTAATAAGAGATAAGATATTTGCAAGGTGTTTGCTTCTGCTGGCACAGGTATAGTGGCTGCTTCACAAATTTCCTTTTTTTTTTTTTTTTAAACAATGGTCTTAATGCTGGATTCATTTATCTTGAAATGGCGGCAAACACAGCTGCAGATCTCAATCTACGAAACATACCAAGCAAGTCAATTTTGTCTTGTAATGTCATGACTTTTCTCTGCTTCTTGGGAGTACTTCCAGTATCACCAGTGCCATTTTCTATGAGTCTCATGGTGTTATTCAAGGCTTATGGTATAGCACTAAACATGATAAAAGATACGCAAGAACTATGAGAGATCACTTTTTTACTTCAATATGCAATTTACTGTAGACAAGCCGCTTACACAGAGATATTAGATGATTAGTGTCACATGTCTTAAGTGGATACTTGCAACACTTGTGCTCACTGCAAGAGCAACAGGATGTGGCTATGAAATTATTACAGTAATACAGTATGTACTAGAATTAATTTTATCACTTATGTTTATTTTTGTGTTTTTTTAATTCTCACCTGAGGATATTTTTTCCCATTGATTTCTAGAGAGAGTGGAAGGGAGTGAGGAGGGGGGGAGGGAGGGAGAGAGAGGGAGAGAAGAGAGAGAGAGAGAGAGAGAGAGAGAGAGAGAGAGAGAGAGATTGACATGAGAGACACATCTATTGGCTGCCTCCTGTACAGACCGGCAACTGGGGATGGAACCCACAACCTGGGTATGTTTCCTGACCAGGAATCAAACATGCCACCTTTGGTGTATGGGACGATGCTCCAACAAACTGAGCCACGCTGACCAGGCCATTTGAGAATAAGTACTGATAAATTTTAAATTTTTAATAATAGACGTATATATTTTATGCTGGTAAATGATAAAATAGATTATCTACATATATTTCATGCATTTATGATATATCTAACCTTTGCCTAATTTTGTCATTTCTAAGCTACAGGTTCATCTATGAGTTTTTTCAAATTGTTGCAAATCTCCCAGAACTTTATATTTATTGAAAAAATCTATGTATAAGTGGACCTACACAATTCAAACCCATGTTATTTAAGGGTCAACTGTAACTGGTCTAATAACATAATTAACAGTTAATATTACCTTTTTGTCTTCCCATTCTTTCACTGAGTTGTTCTGCCCACTTGGAAACTGCAAAACACCTCCAGTGCTGGCAGCTAACAGTGGAGGCTGAACTTTGCTAAGGATCTTTGAGCAGAGCCTGAGTGAATCTGTGAGTTCAGACAAGTGCAATGTCTGGAGATGGCTTGTCAGGGCAGAAACCATCCTGAGCAGCAACTGGGGCAAGTGTTCTGTCTGGATTTCAATATAAGTCTCCTGAAAATAAAAGTGAAGTGATAAAAGTTTAAATATGCAATCCAAAAGTTATATCATTTCACTGATTTTTAATCTATATAAAAAAGGAAATAATTTTTACTCACTGTCATATTTTATATATGTCATGCTCTTAATTAACATTGTATAATTATTTTATTATTAATGATATAAAATTTATATTCCCAAATTCTCAATTTAAGTATTTCAAAGATATATAATAAAACAATCCCCATTTTATTTGCTACATTACTGAAGTTATAACAAAAGTGAATACAATACAAACAGGCTGAATGTCATACCTGACACAACACCCTCATACTTCTAGTAGGCTTCAAAATGAGAAAGCAAAGAATTTAGGAGAGAAAAAGGGAAAAGATTCCCAAAAGTTATCATTTATTAGAAAGAATCATTAATGAATATAAATACATCATATTATTTTACACTAAACATTTAAAATTTCAATAACATGCAATTATGAAGTATATTCCATGTATTATATAAGACTTGTACATGTATTATGTATATGTGTTACAGGACAAAACATTTGGAAAATTTTATGGAAAAAAAAAGCTAAGCCACAAGGGAAAAAATATTTATTAAAGATAAAATTTATTTGAAGATAAGGTTTGTCTTCAACATGAAATATCTAAACTATATTAGATTTCCTCAATATTTTTTACCAAGGTCATCTTACCAAAGAAACTATATCCAACAAAAAATCTACCAGGAGGCAGAAATTGGTCAGCTGTAACTCAGATGACTCACTATCTCCAGGCCCAGTCTGAAGTCTGGCATGCATTGTCCTCCTAAAGGCACAAAATTCACTTTATCAAGTATACTATCAAGTAAAATGAACATGTGACAACATCATTGGTTATTTTTAATGAGGGTCAATTCAGCAGTGGGACACATACAGTAACGTTCTTATGATGAAGTATATTCCCTTTTCCCCAGGACACCACTGTACCTCTACGTGGAAAATTCCCAGGGCAAGACTCCTAGGTTTAACCTCTCCCTATTATTCCCATCCTGTATTTCCAAGTGTTCTGGATGGATTTCACTTTTGGGGACTTATTTCCTATTGCTCCCACTACAGATATCATCTCCTAGTTAAAAAGGATTATTTGTTGCTTTATTTCTAATTTCAGGGCCTTTGTTGATACACACTTGTCCACCTGGACTTTCACCCTCCCTCAACCTCATTCTCTCATATACAGAATGTATCTGTCCTTCAAGATTTAAGATCAAATGTTACCTCCTCCAGGAAGCCTCTTCTGATCCAAACAGTAGAGATCATTATTCCAACATTCACATCAAATCATATTAATCCTATATGACTATCTACTGCCCTACACTCTGAAGACACAAGTTAAGAAGAATATGGTACAGCCCTAACCAGCAAGAAATATAAACATATAGATAAGTAAATGTAATAATGTGACAGTATAGGAAAAGTTGATTCTGATGAGAGACTTGAAGGAGTCATAGAAGGCTACTGAAAAGTGGGTGATCTCTATATAGGACAATACCAGATGGGCAAAAGACAAAAAATACATTTTAAGAAATAGCATAAGTGCAGCATGAAAGTAATGTATGTGCAGGGACTAGTCCAGGTTACCTAAAAAAGGATGGATGTGTATGTTTGTAAATGAGAAATGAAGGCCTGGTGGCAAAAAGACTCTCATAATTCCTTGGCATTCCTATTTTAATCTCTCTACTAAGGCATTTGTAAGTTTTAATTTAATACTAGGAATATGTATGTGCATGTCTTACTTGTTCTTACTACAAAGTCTTTAAAAATAGGGACTAGATATGCCTAGCATAATGCTTTTCAACTGGGTACTCGGTATCTGAATCAGTAAATGTACAATTAATTTATCACATCAGCATTTATAGTTTCAAAAGACTTCTAATCCCAAATTCATACAGGCTTACTTTGTGACTATATGCTCCTGAGGCTTGAGAGGTTAATCTGGTTCTGAGAGAATTTGAACTACATTTCAGACAGAGATTCTACTTGGGTTCACTAGTGTCCTTGGGTTTTTAGAGCATTTTTTAAACTTTATGTCCTAGGGGGTGAAGGGCTTTTATTACTCAACTAGAGGCCCGGTACACAAATTTGTGCACGGGTGGAGTCCCTCGGCCTGGCTGGCAATTGGGGCCAATCGGGGCTGATAGACAGGGGGAGGGACCGCGGGAGGTTGGCAGGCCATGGGAGGTTGGCTGTGGGAGCACACTGAGCACCAGGGGGCAGCTCCTGCATTGAGCGTCTGCCCCTGGTGGTCAGTGCACATCATAGCGACCAGTCGACTGGTCGTTCAGTCTCTTAGGCTTTTATATATATAGATAGTGACAATATAGCTGGTTCTATGGCTTTAAAAACACAAATATGACACTAAGGAATTTTCTGTTCTTCAAAGTGGGAATAATTTTGGGAATGTGTTCTAAGGCAGCAACCACAAATATGCTATTTTCTCTACAACAAAAACCAAACTGGATTAGTATAGATTGCAGAGGGAAAATTTTTCATGTATACTGGTGACTGAATAACTTACCTCTGAACTATTCAATTCTAAGATTATATGATCAATAATTCTATATTCTAGAATAACAAGGCACAGCCAGATTATGGCTATTAAATATATATAACAGTTGTAAATAGTAGCGGTAAAATGTACAAAAAAATCTTTCCATTAGATTGAAGAACTTAAAAAACAAACAAAGAAAAGGCTGGCTTTGAATGCTATTAAATTAAAATGAAAGAAACAGTTTAACATACCTACAACATTCTTCAAACCAACGTGCCACATAATCCCACATATAATAAGGTTCAAAGGAATTAAAGAGAAGGTTGGCAGTTTTAATCAGCTCTGCTGTTTTCTTATTTTCCCTTAATTTACTAAAAAAGGAAAAGAAAACAATAAATGTTAACATTTATTTTTGCAAATTTAAATTTTAGTACAATGTTGTTAGGGTGTACATATTCCTAGGCAGTTGTTAAAACACTTGCATGTAAGAAAATTGGAATATATGATTTTTATCTACTGCCACTCTCTTATTACATTCTAAGTAATTATTTTTCCAAATTTGAGTTTTCATAACTCAACTGTATGATCAAAGATAAAAAATTAGACTTGCGTAAGAAAAAACAACTGCCCTTCCAGTAAAAGAACAGGAAATTTTTTTGAACTATTTTGAGTATCTGACTCTTAATTTGGCATTAAATTACCTTGTTTCACTTGGCATATATAAATTGAGTAGGGATTTGATTTTGACAGCCTTGATTCTGAAGTAACTTTGTCTGCTTTCCTGTAAGATTTACTTAAGAAAGGTTAAGTTTGCCCTGACCAGTTTGGCTCAGTGTATAGAGCATCGGCTTGCGGACTGAGGGGTCCCAGGTTCGATTCCGGTCAAGGGCATGTACCTTGGTTTCGGGCACATCCCCAGTAAGGGGTGTGCAGGAAGCAGCTGATTGATATTTCTCTCTCATCTATGTTTCTAACTCTCTACCCCTCTTCCTTCCTCTCTGTAAAAAAATCAATAAAGTATATATTAAAAAACAAAGAAAAAAAAAGAAAGGTTAAGTTTATTTGTTGAATTTCAATCTAGTATTCTTAGCTTGAAAAACAAAACAGTAAAAAAACTAATACTGTAGATAGCCATTATTACTAAAGTCCTATCAGGGAAAATAACTTTGTTATTGCAAGTGGGAATCCTTTACCTTATTAATTACCCACTTACCTATCTCCTGCCACCCTCCTTACAATAAAAATAATCATTTTTATATATAGTGAGGTACTGCCAATGCATTTAGCAAGTTGCAAGACATATCCCCACATTAAAGACTAATTAAATACTCTACAAGACAATATAAATTATCAGACAGAGTACAGAATAAAACAGTATCAGTTTAGTCAATATTAACTTCTCAAACAAAAATTACAGGATATTATATTTACTAAAAATAAAAAACTGCCTATTATTATGTTTTAATATATAAAAGTATGTTTTAGGGAAAGCTCAGGTTATCTCAGTTTTGCCAAGGAGACACTAATGAAATGAAAATTATGTAAAAGAAATTGTAGTCTTAGAACCTTTGTCATATTATAATGAAACTTAAAAGTGGTAAGCTGCTTAAAGTAGAGAAGAAATTTAAAAAGTAAGATTTTGTCAACATGTATCGATCACTGACTTAAAGAGGAGGACATGCTAATTTTATATGAGTTATCCTAGGCATTAAAAAATGTGTTTGGCCCTAGGGCTCCTGTAGGAGGCAACCAGTCAATATGTCTCTCACATCAGTGTGTTTTTTTCTCTCTCTCTTCTACTCCCTTCTCCTCCCCTCTCCCTTCCTTTCACTCTCACTAAAAATCAATGGAAAAAATATTCTCAGGTGAGGATTAAAACAACAACAAAAGTGTTTATATATACCTGAAAAAGAAATAACCCTAACTTTAAAAAAAAGTTATTTAAAGAACATTTGGTACCCTTTGATTCACTTAATTCTGTGTTCAAGTCATAAGTCATGTCATGCTTAATTTTTGGGTAATCTACCTGCTTAATTGAGCATGATCCTTGCTGAAGGGCGGTTCCATCTGAAGATCCAATTCTGCTTTGCACTGAGAATACAATGTTCTAAATACTTCAATTAGGACATCTTCTAGAATTACAGGCCCTAAAATGAATATACATATTAAAGAAAGAATTAATTAGCATTGGCAAATCATGATTATCTAAAAACTGGCCGAAGTAAAGAATGCTTTAAAACAAGTATTTTTTAAAATGAATTTATTGGAGTGACAGTGGTTAATAAAAGTATATAGATTTCTAGTATACAATTCTACAATTGTAATATACAAATCTAGTATACAATTCACCTGTATATGCATTGTATTGTGTTGTTTACCACCCCAAGTCAAGTCTCCTTCCAACACCATTTATCCTCCCTTTACCCTCTCCTACACTCCCTTTCCTTTCTCTCTAGCAATCACCATACTGTTGTCTATGTCCGAATCTTTTATTTTTCCCTTTGCTTAATCCCTTCATCCTTTCTCACCCAGCTCCCAACTCCCTCTGCCCTGACAGCTGTCAGTCTTAAAACAAGTTTTTTTTTTTTACAATAGTTTCTTTTTTCCCCTAGAAGCTAAACTAAACTTTATATTTTGATAACCTAATAGTAAATAACTGAGCAAATATTTATTTAACTTTAGGCTGACATAACAGAAATTACAGAATCAGGGAAATTGGTTTTGTTAATTAATAGTTGTTACTTTGGAAAATTTAACTTCTTTGAGCTTTAGTTTCCTCATCTAGAATGAGGATAATAATACCAAGCTTACATAAAGGTTGTTAGGGTCATGAAAAATATTTGTAAGGTGGGTAGCATAATTCCCAGGATATAATGACTATTCAGTAAATGATAGTAATATTACTACTATCTTGAATTTAAGTAATATAAGAAGGAACAGGGCTAACCTTTATTGCTGTAATAGACAGCAATATACTTAAAAAAAATTCCTGAGCTTCAATATATTAGTGCATATTAGCTAAAATAAACTCTCAAAGCCATTGATACAACTCATTTTAAATTTTTTATTTTAATTTTAAAAAATTAGGTACTATGTTATTTCATTTTTTTGTGCTAGTATTTATGCTTATTAATTTTTGTCCTAGGGGCCATAACTAACGTCCCAATAGAATGATTATATAAGAAATATATAATGAAGGAAGGGAAAATATACAAGACAAAGGGAGTGTGGGGAAAAATGTTGAGGGATACAACCCAAGTACTTTTGCTCAAGTCCTTGAATACTGTGAACTATAAGACAGCTATGCCCCGCTGGTGTGGCTCAGTGGTTGACTACTGACTCATGAACCAGGAGGTCATGGTTTGAATTCTGATTGGGGCACATGCCTGGGTTTTGGGCTCAATCCCCAGTGGGGGGATGTGCAGGAGGCAGCCAATCAATGATTCTCTCTCATCATTGACATTTCTATCTCTTACTCTTTCTCCCTTCCTCTCTGAAATCAATTTTTAAAAAGCACACATATTTACAAGACAGTCATGACATATCATAAATGTTTCAATTTCAGTAACTTAATAAGGATTAAGAAAATTTTAGATAGAATCTTTAAAATGACTTCTCTGTTACACACACAGATAACATACCAGTTGCATACATATCTACCTTCTTAACATTCTAGAGTGAATGTTAGGTAAGAAATTGTTAAGAATGTGTATTTAAAGGTCACCTCAGCCGAAACCGGTTTGGCTCAGTGGATAGAGCGTCGGCCTGCGGACTGAAGGGTCCCAGGTTCGATTCCGGTCAAGGGTATGTACCTGGGTTGCGGGCACCTCCCCGGTGGGAGATGTGCAGGAGGCAGCTGATCGATGTTTCTAACTCTCTATCTCTCTCCCTTCCTCTCTGTAAAAAAATCAATAAAATATATTAAAAAAAATAAAAATAAAAAAAAAAATAAAGGTCACCTCAAAATACAGCAATTTTTCTAAATAACAACTTTGCCTTATTTTTCTTATGAAAGAATAGAAAACATGTGATCTTATTACCTAGCTCAGGTTTGTCCAGTAAACTGATCAAAATACGAAAAGGTTTTAGATCCTGTGTTAAAGTGGTCTCTTCTCCAAATCCATTCATGTGTAAGATCCCCACCATTGCCTTTAAAAAGAAAAAGTACACTAGTCATTTAAATAAACAGTTTTCAAATAATTTTTTTCAAAAGAAAAATATTTTTAATACATTGCCTATTGCTTTTCTGAAGCTTTCAATGAGGTTGGCTTTATCCTTCCACTAGGGGGAAAATATGTTACATTCATTTTTCTTGAGAAGAAAAAAGTGCTTACATTTTTTTTTCTAGAAAAAAAGTGGAAAGTTAAAGAAAATCTAGAAAATAAAGTTATGAGTTATTTGACTGCCCAAAAGATAAAAATATTTATATTTAAGATAATCAATGTGCACCAAACTATGCCACATCATATGGTAGTGTCTGCCAGTATACAATTATTTTCCCATTGGTGACTCCAGACCATCTATATTCTTATAACCTCCTTCATTTTAAAATGCTTCAGATACAGTATACTATGTATTTTCTTATTTTATTTTGAGATATCCTAAATAAATAAAATTGATGTAAAAATAATATAAAATAAATCTATAGTTCATTTTAACATTTCCATTACAAAAGTAATTTTACCAAACATTTAGATTCCTGTTGCAACCCAAATTTCCCTGGGGCTTCAGAGGAAATAACACAGATCCTGGCTCATTTTTGGAAAAGCTCCAATTTTCATAGGGCAGACAGGTGAGAAGCTGTAACTATGTTTTAATAAAGTCATGAAAACAAACTAAAAAAAAACAAATTCTCTGGACTTACACAGAAGTGAGTCAATCTTAAAATTACTTATTCATTTTATTGTGGTCATTTGCTTATTATCATCACTCAGGAAGTTTGTGAGTCTTGTCTCTACCTCTTCAATTATGAATTAATTCAATTAAGGTAGAACCTTGTCTTACACTTGTTGAGCAACTCTAATGGTCAGAGAGTAACCAAAATGAAAATATTCATTACCTGGACCAACAATTCTTTTGAAAAGGTAGTAAAATAGTAAGTGGCATGTTCTTCAGGATTACTGTGTCTTGTGCTTCTGGGTCCTATGATAGCACCGTTGTTATCAAAACCTCCACAGAAATAAATTGCGAAATAAATTAAAATTCTCAAAACTGTTGTTCACTAACACCAAAACAACAAATATCTCAAAACTAAACACTTACCGATTAGTAGCCCAATCAATGTCAGCAAGAGAGATCATTTTAGATAGTTTAATAAAGGAAAACCAATTCAATATGGAAGTGAGTATCATAGTATTCTTTCAGAATTATCCTGTTTTTTTCTTTACATAAGTCTTATGAACAGTGAAATTACTGCAGGGTCAGAAAATTAAAATTAAGTGATATTGTGTCCGACTCCAGCTGGTAATGAGTTGTAAAGACAGGGCAAACACTGACGAAAAGTATAGAAGAACAAAGTATGCACGATGCTTTATTGCCTGAGAGACTGGTACCATGTGTGGGTCAGCAGTACTAGTCCTGATTCCTTTGACGACTTAAAAATTTTAGGAATTAGGGAGATAAAGGGAGGGAAAGTGGGAGATACCTATAATACTATCAACAATAAAAATATGTATTTTAAAAATTTTAGGAATTATGTCTCTATTTTGATTAAGTTATTCTTCTTTGTCTAAATATTTATAGTAGAACAATCTCAACTTATAAGGGCAGAAAAAGCTTATCAAAGGGATCATGACTTATGAATTAGCCTCTTCAACTAAGAAGCTTTTGAAATTTCTTCATACAATACACAATTAATAGTGTTTACATTTTAATTGTCTATTTAAACAAATTTTTTAGTTTCTTCATTTAGGCCATACATAGCACTTGATAATATTTCTGTATAGCAAACTTTCCTCCATCTTTTCCCAGCTAAGACTACACATGAAACACCTACCTAGAAGCCATGCATAAAGTCTTCGGTTCAGAGACATGTCCCTCCTTAGTACTACATGAAGGGCTGCTGACAAGATCCTGATCATGTCTGGTCGAGTGGCCTGAAAAAGTTAGGAATGTGGTTGTATTTAATCACATATAAAAACATTACTTTTGGAGAACCAAGATGGTGGCATAGGTTAAAGCTGGGGTTTGCTGCCTCGAACAACCACTTCAAAAATACAACTAAAAGACGGAACGGACATCACCCAGAACCACAGGAAGGCTGGCTGAGGAGAGATTCTACAACTAGAAGTAAAGAGAAATCCATACTGAGACTCAGAGGAGGCGCAGTGCGGAGGTGAAATACTAAGGTGCGGAGGTGAAATACTAAGGTGCGGAGGCGTGCGTGGAGCGGGCCGGTGGTGGAGGGCGAGATTGTTGTTTTCAATCGGGAGGGAGTTTCAGACTCTGAGCTCCAGATCCGGGTGAGTCTCTAGGGACCCAGACTCAAACGGGAGAAGCGGGAAGGCAGCTTTCTCCCAAGGTTTGCAGCAGTTGCAGAGCCGCTGGGGATGGAACTGAGAGCAGCCATAACTGCTCGCTCCACCCGCCCTGTAGATCCCCGGGGACCCCCCCCACCAAGCCCTGCACAGAATCATTTGCCAGATAGCCTCAGGCAAAGGCTAGATTAGCACCGCCCTAGAGATTCAGCACAGAAGCCCTCCCACTGCAGACACAACTGACTCTCATAGCCAGTTAGCCTGGAGGTCAATTCACCCTAGTATTGCCGACAACAATTAAGGCTTAACTACAACAAGATTTCGCACAAAGACCACAAGGGGGTGCACCAAGAAAGCGTAAAAAATGCGGAGACAAAGAAACATGACAGAAATGGAGGATATAGAGCTAAAAAATGCACTTTTGAGGGCTTTCAATAATTTGTTAGAAACTGCCGATAAACTTGATGAGAGCCTCAAGAAATCTAATGAGACCCTCGATGTTGTGATAAAGAACCAACTAGAAATTAAGCATTCACTGACTGAAATAAAGAATATTATACAGACACCCAACAGCAGACCAGAGGAGCGCAAGAATCAAGTCAAAGATTTGAAATGCGAAGAAGCAAAAAACACCCAACCGGAAAAGCAAAATGAAAAAAGAATCCGAAAATACGAAGATAGTGTAAGGAGCCTCTGGGACAGCTTCAAGCGTACCAACATCCGAATTATAGGGGTGTCAGAAGAAGAGAGAGAGCAAGATATTGAAAACCTATTTCAAGAAGTAATGACAGAAAACTTCCCCCACCTGGTGAAAGAAATAGACTTACAAATCCAGGAAGCGCAGAGAACCCCAAACAAAAGGAACCCAAAGAGGACCACACCAAGACACATCATCATTAAAATGCCAAGAGCAAAAGACAAAGAGAGAATCTTAAAAGCAGCAAGAGAAAGAGACTCAATTACCTACAAGGGAATACCCATACGACTGTCAGCTGATTTCTCAACAGAAACCTTGCAGGCCAGAAGGGAGTGGCAAGAAATATTCAAAGTGATGAATGCCAAGAACCTACAACCAAGATTACTTTACCCAGCAAAGCTATCATTCAGAATTGAAGGTCAGATAAAGAGCTTCACAGATAAGGAAAAGCTAAAGGAGTTCATCACCACTAAACCAGTATTATACGAAATACTGAAAGGTATCCTTTAAGAAGAGGAAGAAGACAAAGGTAAAGATACAAATTGTGAACAACAAACATGCATCTATCAACAAGTGAATCTAAGAATCAAGTGAATAAATAATCTGATGTACAGAATGAACTGGTGATTATAATGAATCAGGGACATAGAAAGGGAATGGACTGACTATTCTTGGGGGAGAAAGGGGAGTGGGAGATGCAGGAAGAGACTGGACAAAAATCGTGTACCTATGGATGGGGACAGTGGGTGGGGATGAGGGTGGAGGGTGGGGCGGGAACTGGGAGGAGGGGAGTTGGGAGGGGGGGAAGAGGAACAAATGTAATCTGAACAATAAAGATTTAAAAAAAAACACATTACTTTTTCCTCTTTGAAAAACAAAACACACACCTTACAATACATTCAGAAGTTTATTTTATTAAAGGAAACCTGGTTTTAGCTAAAAAAGGTAAAGTTAAACGAAAGATAAAAGGAAGCCTGTTAATTGATGTTAGGGTTTTTTCTTTCTTTTTTATTTATTTGTTTTTATAAATCTTTATTTTTGAAAGTATTACATATGTCCCTTTTTCCCCCATTGCCCTCTCCTCCCCCTCACCGCCAAGCCTTCATTACCCTATTGTCTGTGTCTATGGGTTATGCATAGATGCATACGAGAATTGATGTTAGTTTTAATACTACTACTAAATAATCCATTTAGAACAGAAGTTTGGAGTGTGAGCATTAGAAAGTAACAATGAAATCAACTAGATAACAATCACTCTCAAATGAAAAACCCGAGTTTCACAGAGCTTCAGTACTTAGCCTAATGTAAAAGCCTGGTTAGTGCCCAAGTTGGACAAGAAGTGACCTCCCTTTAATCACAAACTGGTGACCATTTTACTACACCATTGTTCTTGGCATTATTAAAAAGGGATTCACCCTTTTTATTTGTTTTAAAGGAATCTTAGAGAAATAATTGAGATGTTACAAAATACAAATCATCAACAGCTGACAAATTACAGTCACTCATCAAAACACAAATGTTTTCCATTAACCTAAGAAACTCTCAAAGTGTGATTCCCAGACTCTAAGGCAGTGGTTCTCAACCTTGGCTGCACATTAGAATCACGTGGGAATCTTTTTAAAATCCTGATTTCTGGGCCTCAGGATTTTAAAAAGATTCCCAGGTGATTCTAATGTGCAGCCAAGGTTGAGAACCACTGCTCTAAGGGAATCTCTAAGACCCTTTCATTCCCTCTAAGACCCCCATAAGGTAAAAACTAGATCAGAATAATAGCAAGATGTTCTGTTTTTTTACTATGTTGATATTTGCCCTGATAATGTGATAGGGGGTAAAACTGCTGGCACCGCCCTAACCAGTTTGGCTCAGCAGATAGAGCGGCGGCTTGCGGACTCAAGGGTCCCAGGTTCAATTCCGGTGAAGGGCACATCCCCAGTGTGGAGTATGCAGGAGGCAGCTGATCGATGTTTCTCTCTCATCGATGTTTCTAACACTCTATCCCTCTCCTTTCCTCTCTGTAAAAAAATCAATAAAATATACTAAAAAATATAGACTTTAAAAAAAACTGCTGGCCAGCCAATCGGCCTGGTGGTCAAATCCCTCTAGTGTTAACTACAACAATTAAGGCTTGGCTAGAACAAGACTGCGCACAAAGACCACAAGGGGGTGCACCAAGAAAGCATAAAAGATGCGGAGACAAAAAAACATGACAGAAATGGAGGATATGGAGCTAAAAATCGCAATTTTGAGGGCTTGCTATAAACTTGAGCAGAGCCTCACGAAAACTAATGAGACCCTCGATGCTACGATAAAGAAATTAGAAAGTAAGTATACACGGACTGAAATAAAGAATATTATACCCAATAGCAGACCAGAGGAGCACAAGAATCAAACCAAAGATTCGACAAAAAACACCCAACTGGAAAAGCAAAATGAAAAAAGAATCCGAAAGTGTGAAGGTAGTGTAAGGAGCCTCTGGGACAGTTTCAAGCGGACCACTATCAGAATTATTGGGGTGCCAGAAGATGAGAGACAGCAAGATATTGAAAACCTATTTCAAGAAATAATGGCAGAAAACTTCCCCCACCTGGTGAAAGAAATAGACTTACAAATCCAGGAAGCGC
This sequence comes from Myotis yumanensis, assembly GCF_028538775.1. Classification (NCBI taxonomy): domain Eukaryota; kingdom Metazoa; phylum Chordata; class Mammalia; order Chiroptera; family Vespertilionidae; genus Myotis; species Myotis yumanensis. Next base: position 56,243,561 of record NW_027223757.1, read on the forward strand.
AGAGAACCCCAAACAAAAGGAATCCAAAGAGGACCACACCAAGACACATCATCATTAAAATGCCAAGAGCAAAAGACAAAGAGAGAATCTTAAAAGCAGCAAGAGAAAGAGACTCAATTACCTACAAGGGAATACCCATATGACTGTCAGCTGATTTCTCAACAGAAACTTTGCAGGCCAGAAGGGAATGGCAAGAAATATTCAAAGTGCTGAATACCAAGAACCTACAACCAAGATTACTTTATCCAGCAAAGCTATCATTCAGAATTGAAGGTCAGATAAAGAGCTTCACAGATAAGGAAAAGCTAAAGGAGTTCACCACCGCCAAACCAGTATTATATGAAATGCTGAAAGGTATCCTTTAAGAAGAGGAAGAAGAAGAAAAAGGTAAAGATACAAATTATGAACAACAAATATGCATCTATCAACAAGTGAATCTAAGAATCAAGTGAATAAATAATCTGATGTACAGAATGAACTGGTGATTATAATGAATCAGGGACATAGAAAGGGAATGGACTGACTATTCTTGGGGGGGAAAGGGGAATGGGAGATTCGGGAAGAGACTGGACAAAAATCGTGCACCTATGGATGAGGACAGTGGGTGGGGAGTGAGGGTGGAGGGTGGGGCGGGAACTGGAAGGAGGGGAGTTATGGGGGGGGGAAGAGGAACAAATGTAATCTGAACAATAAAAATTTAATAAAAAAAAAAATAAATAAATAAAAATAAAAATTACTGGAGAACATCTTATGACAACCAAAAAAAAACAAACAAAAAAAAAACTGCTGGCATGTTAGCAAGAAAGGAAGCAGTACAGCAGTGGCATCCACTGCACTTGTAGTCATTGTATTTTTTTAGTGCCATACACTTGTATTACAATAAGAAACCAAAACAAACAATAAAAGTCAGTTTCACTTAAGAATGTTGTTGAAGCAGCAAAAATTTACTTTATAAAACATTGACCCTTTTAGTACATTTTTTAATATTCTGTGTAATAAAATGGGAAGTACACATAACATACTCCTGTGTATACTGCAGTATGATAGATGTCTCAAAGAACTCACTTGTATGACTGAATTTTGAACTGACCTACCAGATTTTTTTCACAGAATACCATTTTTACCTGAAAGAATGATTGACACAAACTATGATTATCATGCTTGGACACTTGAAAGACATTTTCTCAAAAAAATTAAAAAATAGCCCTAGCCGGTTTGGCTCAATAGATAGAGTGTCGGCCTTTGGACCAAAGGGTCCCAGGTTCAATTCTGGTCAAGGGCACATGCCTGGGTTGTGGGCTCGATCCCCAGTGGGGAGTGTGCAGTAGGCAGCCAATCAATTACTTTTTCTCATCATTGATGTTTCTATCTCTCCCTCTTCCTTCCTCACTCAAATCAATAAAAATATATTTTAAAATAAATAAATAAATAAAATAAAAATAAAGTGAGCCTATCACTTCAAGAAAAACAATTAAAAAAATTTTTTTTAATATATATTTTATTGATTTTTTTACAGAGAGGAAGGGAGAGGGATAGAGAGTTAGAAACATCAATGAGAGAGAAACATCGATCAGCTGCCTCCTGCACATCCCCCACTGGGGATGTGCCCTCAACCAAGGTACATGCCCTTGACCGGAATCGAACCCGGGACCCTTGAGTCTGCAGGCCGACGCTCTATCCACTGAGCCAAACCGGTCAGGGCTTAAAAATTTTTAAAAAAATTAAAATAAGAAAAACAATTAATAGCCATAGAAAGAGGGAAAGTGGAGAACAAAGATGACTTTTTCATGATCCTTATTCTCGGGAAATCTAACGATTTGGTACAGAAATAGAAGAAAGAGTGTTAGAATTGGGCCTGGGTAGGGCATTACTTTTATTTATTTATTTATTTATTTATTTATTTTAAATATATTTTATTGATTTTTTACAGAGAGGAAGGGAGAGGGATAGAGAGTTAGAAACATCGATGAGAGAGAAACATCAATCAGCTGCCTCCTACACACTCCCCACTGGGGATGTGCCTGCAACCAAGGTACATGCCCTTGACTGGAATCGAACCCGGGACCCTTGAGTCTGAAGGCCGATGCTCTATCCACTGAGCCAAACCGGTTAGGGCAGAATTGGGCCTGGGTAGGGCATTACTTTTAAAAGATAGTCAACATAGCTGTTATTTTCATAATACGAATTATAGAAGGTAAGGCTTGAAAAAGCCTTGGTTGGGAGGGATACAGAGGTGGTAGAGTAAGAACGTACTGAAGAAAGCTCAGGTTGAAAAAAGATTGAGAAACAGTGGTCAGTGAAATTACAAATTAATTCTTCTCAATTTAAGTCTACACTGAATTAATTTCTCAGATATTGTTGAGTCACCTATCAGTATACTGAAGAACTAATAATATTGAATGTTTGCAAGGGAAGAAAGCAATGGGAAAGTTTAAGAGCAAAGGTCAATAAAGGGACATAATATTTTAAGCTTTTGAGCCACATACATTTCTTTGGCATATTCTTCTTTATTTTCTTTTGTGGGCCTTTAAAAAAGTAAAAATTACTCGTATCTTGTGGGTTATTCACCAGCCCTATACTAGTAAGTTTAGACTACATTGAGATGTCCCAGGGAATGTTCCTGTGAAAAGCCAGAGTGAAATAAGGGCCATTGATTTAAGGATGGAAAGACTCCAAATAGAAACTGGGGGTGATTTATGTCCCAATTAGCAACAGTATTGGCAATGAAGTATAAAATTCTTCTATTATTGATAATTCAATTTCAAAATTAATAAAGTAATAAAGAAAAAGTTGAGCATGACCGATCATAATAAAACTCACTAGTTATCTAACTACCATTCTTTAAAGAAACCTCAAATAATAGTTTTTTCTGCTAATGACTTTTAAGAAATAAACTTACATTTCCAAGGTAGAAATTCTCTTATTACTTTTGTTAGACATGTAGTTCACCATTCTGAATGCTTACATACTGGTGCTCTACATCATTCCACATTAAGGTTTACAACTCAAAGAATTTAGATGACTTCTTTAAAAAAATGAGGATACTGATTAAATTAAAGTTCCAGCAATGAAATGCTTCAATTATGATTTGTTAAATTAATTGCTCCCATTTGTAATAAAAGTTCTACAGGATATCACTGTGAATCATTATTTGCAAAGGTCTGACAATCTCAAAATCACCAAACCAAGAAAAGAAAACAGGACAGAGATAACAGCTGGTAGAAGGCCTGGGTTCAAAGTCCTGGCACATTCACAACTAGCAATGACTACTTCCTGCTTATTATAGGTTAGAACTGTTTTTAAAGGTATGAAATGACCTATTTCAATTAACATATTCTTATCCAAATCAACAAACTTTTTTCTGTATAATTGTTACAAGTTCCACTCCTTGAAAAGGAACTTGTTTTCCATGTACTTACTAGTTTATAAAACAAAAGAATCCAGCTTAAATAACTATACATCATAAATTCTGATTTTATAAAGAATGCCTTATATTAATACTAGAGGCCCAGTGCACAAAATTCATGCACTCGGGTGGTGGTGGGGAATCCCTCAGAACAGCCTGCTCCCTCTCACAGTGGGAGCCCTCAGGGGATGTCCCACTGATGGCAGTTGGACATCCTTAGCGCTGCTGCGGAGGCAGGAGAGGCTACCACCTCCCACCACCACCGCTGTACTTGTCAGCTGTGAGCCTGGCTCAGAGCTTCTGGCTGAGCAGTGCTCCCCCTGTGGGAGTGCACTGACCTCCAGGGGACAGCTCCTGCATTGAGCGTCTGCCCCCTGGTGGTCAGTGCGTGTCACAGCGACCAGTCATTCTGTCGTTTGGTTGATTTGCATATTAGCCTTTTATTATATAGGATCAGCATTTATGTTTTACCTGACTCATGTGGAATGGAAAACAGAAAAGTATGAGGTCCAGCGTGCTTCTCTGTACAAGTACACTTGAGTCCTGCACCGAGGTACTTACTGCTTCTACCTAAAATGAGAGAGCCTTTAGTATCTATTATCTATTGTTATACTGGGAAATGTTTAACATGAAAATATAACAACTCTTCATTTTCTCCCATAAATAAAAATATGATTCTGAGCATCTTATCAATAATTAAATATATTTACATCACTCTGAATAGGTAAATACGTATATTATGATGGCTTAAAAATGAAGAAGCACAAGAGTATAAAGCAAAAAGGTTCTCTCCCATCTCCATCTTCCAACCATTCATCCAATTTCCTTTTTGCAAGCAACCAGTATTACTAGTGAATATTTTCTGCAAGTATAAGTAAACAAAAATACACAGGCATATATCCAAAACCCTGCCATTTTCATTTTAAAATATATTTTGGAGATCGTTCGTTATCAGTACATAAAGTACTCTATTATTCTTTATGGCCATGGAAGTACTTTATTTCATATATAAACTCTCTTTATTTAACTAGGTTCCTAAGATAGACATTTATACTGTTTGCAGACATTTATTATTGTAAATAATGCTGCAATATACTTACGTAATATACAAATACATCCCTCAAAGTAGTGTTGCCAGGTCTTAGGGTAAACACAATTGCAACTTAATCAGTGTGATGCTTTCTTTAAGGTTACATATATTTATATTCCCACCAGCTATGTCTGACAGTTTCTGTTTTTCCATGTTTACCCATGCATTTTTATTTTTGTCATTCTGATATATAAAAACTGATATCTTGGTGTATTTAAATTTTTATTTCTCTTATAAGTAATGTTGAGCACCTTTTCATGTTTAAATTATTTTTATTTCTTAGGTACATTATCTGTTCAAATGCATTCTTCCACTATATTTATTGACAGTACCTCTTTTTTTTTTTAATTTTATTGATTTTTTACAGAGAGGAAAGGAGAGAGATAGAGAGTTAGAAACATCGATGAGAGAGAAACATTGATCAGCTGCCTCCTGCACACCCCCCACTGGGGATGTGCCCGCAACCCAGGTACATGTCCTTGACCGGAATAGAACCTGGGACCCCCCAGTCCGCAGGCCGACGCTCCATCCACTGAGCCAAACTGGTTTCAGCGATAGTACCTCCTTCAATATTAGAGAGTTTAGTTCTTTCACTATGACTTGTTGCAATTGGTTTTCCAATTATGGCATTTGTCTTTCAAAAAAATTTATAAAATGACTTGTTTAAAACTTTCATTAAATAATTAAAAGGAGCCCTGCCGGCGTGGCTCAGTGGTTGAGCGTTGACCTGGAAACCAGAAGGTCCTGGGTTCGATTTCCGGTCAGGGTACATGCCCGGGTTGCGGGCTTGATCCCCAGTGTGGGGCATGCAGGAGGCAGCCAATCAATGATTCTCTCTCATCATGGATGTTTCTATCTCTCTCTCCCTCTCTGAAATCAATAAAAAAAATTTTTTTTAATAATTAAAAGGAAATGCAAAAACCAATACATTTAAAGATCTACATAAAAATGGTGTAGCCATTTTGGAAAATAATATGCCAGTTTCTTGTAAACTTAAATATACATTACAAGAAAATGTAGGAGTAAATACCTGTGACCTTGGATTAGACACAATTTCTTGGATATTATATAACACCGAAAGCACAAATGACAAGAGAAAAAACATAAATTGGACTTGATCAAAATTAAAACTTTTGTGCTTCAAAGGACACAATTAAAAACTGAAATCCTGGCCGGTTTGGCTCAGTTGGTTGAATGGGGTATGGGACAACGCTTCAATTCCTAATCAGGACACATATCCAGGCTGCAGGTTTGATCCCCGGGGGGATGCATACAGGAGGCAACAGATCCAAGTTTCTCTCTTACATTAATGTTTCTTTCTTTCTCTCTCTCTCCTCTCCCTCTCTCTCTCTAAAATCAATTTTAAAAGAAAACATATCCTCAAGTGAGGATTTTTAAAAAAAGGAAGCTGACAAGATAATCCACAGAATGGGGAAAATATTTTCAAGTCATACACACATAAGGGTTTAATATTCAAAATAAATAAAGAACTCTCACAACTCAACAAGAAAAAGAGAAATAACCCAATTTAAATAATGAGCAAGCACTTTGAATAGACACTTCTCCAAAGAAGATATAAAAATGGTCCAAAACTACAAGAAAATACACTCAATATTATTAGTCATTAGAGAAACGCAAATCAAAACTACTTCACATTCACTAGGATGAGAATAATAAAAAGACAGACAATATCGTGTTCACAAGGATGTGCAGAAGTAGGACCCCTCATATATTGCTGGTGGAAATGTAAATTGGTACAGTCACTATGGAAAACAGCTTTCCAGTTCCTCAAAAAGTTAATCATAGAGTTACCATATGACCCAGCAATTCCACTTCTAAGTATATACTCAAAAGAAAACATGCTTACAGAAACACTTATTCATGAATGTTCATAGAGCATCATTCTTAACAGCGAAAAAGTAGACAAGACCCAGAAGTCCCTCAACTGATGAATGGGAAAACAAAATGTGATACAGATATCCATATAATGGAATATTATTCAGCCATAAAAAGGAGTGAAGTACTGACACATGCTTCAAATCTTGAAAATATTATGGTAAGTGAAAAAAGCCATTCATAAAAGATTACATATTATATAATCCATTTATATAAAATGTCCAGAACAGGAAATTTACAGAAACAGAAAATAGATAAGTGGTTCCTAGGGGCAGGAATAAAGGAGTATGGTGAGTGGGAATGGGGTAATGAAAATGTTCTGATATTGGATAGTGATGACAGCTGCACAGATTTATGAATATACTAAAAACCAATAAACTGTACAACTTAAAAGGGTATGTGAATTATATATATCAATAAAGCTGTATTTAAAAAAAGTTAAAAATACATTTATCATATAAACCAAATATTCTATTCCTAGGTATTTTCCCAAGAAATAAGAACATATGTCTACACAAGGAATTCTATGCACATGTTTACAGTACCTTTCCATAATTACCCCAAACTGGAAACAATTTAATCATCCATTAATCAGTGAATAAGTAAACAAACTGTGGTACATTCATACCATACTACATAGCATGATAAAGGAACAAATTACTCATATATGCAAAAACATAAATGAATCTCAAATCTGTTATGGCAAGTGAAGGAAACAAGAATTGCTATGCTCTACCCGCCTGGCTCACTGGTAGAGTGTCCACCTATGAACCAGAAGGTTATGTTTTGATTTCGGTCAGGGAACCTGCCCAGGTTGCAGGCTCAATTCCCAGTAGGGAACTTGCAGGATGCAGTCAATCAATGATTCTCTCTCATCATTGATGTTTTTTTATCTCTCTGTCCCTCTCCCCTCGTCTCTGAAATCAATAAAAATATATTTTTAAAAAAAGAATTAATGGCTAATACAGTATGATTCTATTTACATAACATTCTGGGGAAAGCACAACTATGGAAACAGAAAACAGACCAGTGTTTGCAAAAGCCTAGGAGTGTAGGGGAAGGGCAGTGACCACAAAGGGGCACAAAAGAACATTTTATGGTGATATAAATAAATATCCTATATTTTGATTGTAGCATTGGTCTCATGACTGTGTGTCTGTCAAAATTCATAAAACTGTACATGCTTGACAAGTTAATTTCAGTGTATGTTAATTATACTTTAATAAATATAACTGAAAATCTGCACAAAAATCTCAATCATATCATAATCATGTGGAAGTAAAGTACAGGATGATTAATTAAAATTTGTTTGTTTGTTTTTAATTTTCCAAAGGACCCTTGAGGCTTTCTTTGTTTTTTAATCCTTGAGTATTAAGAGTACAACCTTCCAGAGATAAATGGTTTCCTTCTATTCTTAATCTTCAAATTAAAAAAGTATAAACAATCAGTATGATTTTTTCCACTATCTGATTTTAGTACTACATCCTCTGACACAAATCCCACACAGACTATAGCTATCATTTTGTCTAAAACATGTCTTTCCTATAAAGAAAACTATGATCAAAGAGAAGGTTCATTTCAGAATAACATAATAAATGTGGCTATGTTAACAGTGGTCTGATAAGAAAGCAAGATGATATAAAGACTACTTATTTGCTTGAATAACAGATAATAAAAATAACATATAAATAACAATTTCCTTTTCATGAAAAAAAATTCTGAAGATTTTAAAAACAATAATTACTGATTATTTTTGTCTTAAGTTTCCTTGATGAAAAAGGTAAGCTCCGTGAAAATAGGAACTTTGTTTGTGGCATGACTTTCAATAACTGTCTGAAATAGTGTACTGATTCTAAAGAAGTATTTGTTCAAGGAGCAACCATATATGGACCTACCATTAACTCAATATCACTGCCAATTATATAAAGTTGATCTTCCATGGAAAGCTTCCTGTTCAAATGGGCGAGAACGTACGTGATTCCAGGTAAACGCACAGCAGGACTGGTGAGAAGACTACCCCAGAGGGCACTATAGAATGCTGATTGGTCCACTGCAGCAGCAACCTTTTCCAACAATGTGTTTGTTCTGAGGACAAAATAAGATAAAGAAGGGAATGATTTATTGTCAGATAATAAATTGTTATTCTCTTCCAGCAAGTATGAAAGTATCCATGTTATAGTCATATGCTCCACTCCAGAGACAAGTGTGGTAGCCTGGAAGAAGCATATACTTTAGAAATCAGAGGACTGGATTTAAGTCCCGTCTCCACCATTTACTAGTTGTGTAATTTGGGAAATCACTTAATACATCTTCAGTTCAGTTTCTTCATCTATAAAACTAAGATAACAAAAACAATATCACAAGTCCTATCTATTTCAGTGGGTTGTTAAACACCATACACTTTTAGTTAGTAGTACTCTTATAGCAAAACATATTTTTTGTTAATTTTCAATAAAATCTTAAAAGGGCATTTCCAAATATTTCCTTCTCTTTAAAATAACACTATGTAATTCACAACAACTTTGATGAATTAGACCTATAACAAAATCATTACTGCTCTATTAAGGATTACATTTAAAAATTACTTCTGCTGGATTGCTTGGCTCTGTGGTTGAGCATCGACCTATCAACCCAGGAGGTCAGGGTTCGATTCCAGTCAGGGCATATGCCCGGGTTGTGGGCTTGATCCCCAATGTGGGGCATGCAGGAGGCAGCCGATCAATGATTCTCTCTCATCATTGATGTTTCTATCTCCCTCTCCCTTCCTCTCTGAAGTCAATAAAAAATATATTTTAAAAAATTACTCTTGATTTATTGTGAACATAAAATGAACATTCCACAAATCTAGATGATATTATAGCATAGCCAGAATCAAGAGTATCTGATGAGTTTTATTGTTTACTTGCTATAATACTAACCTATAATCTCTTCTGACCTCAATTTATCTATGTATTGAAAGAAGAAAGTATTTACAAATCCTTTCATAGGACATGTGTGGAATAAGTGGCTAATGATAATGCTATGTTCTGAATGTTTCTGGCCCCTCAAAATTCACATGTTAAACTTTAATCCCCAAAGGTGATGTTATTAGGAGGTGAAAGCTTTTGGGAGATGCTTAAGTCATGAAGGCCCTCCTGAATGAGATTAGTTTTCTTATGAAAGAAACCCACAGAACTGAGCTACTAACCAGAAAGAATGCTCTCCCTAGAACAGAGGTGGGCAACCCCTGGCACGCGTGCCAAACATGGCACGCCAGTAACTTTTGCTGGCACACGAAACCCTCTCTTATAATCTTCTATTTACAATTGTGAATCTTTGTTCTCAGTGATGAATTTTGTTAAGTCTCGTAATAGGAGTAGCCTGACGGATGATAGTAGCAGCTCGTGCATATCTCTGAAGGTCACGAAATATAAACCTGATGTAAAATCTCTGTCATCAGTGAGCAGCAGCAAAAGTCCCACTGATAATATCAAATGGAGTCATAAAGTTTTCTGTCAGGCTATCAGTGTACATGTATACATTAAAAATAAATGTATTTTTCATCATCATCAGTGTTTTTGTCGCTCGAATGAACTTTATTATTTCTTCAAGGTTCTTCACATACATACACCTTAAGAGATATCAAGTAGGCATAATATGTTCTCAAAAAATTAGGGTTGGCATGCAGAAGAATTTTGAGTCAGAGATTTTGCTGGTTTTGGCACGCGCTCACAAAAAGGTTGCCCACTCCTGCCTGAGAACAAGACCATGATGGCAAATTGAACTTAGATTTCCAACCACCAGGACTGTGAGAAATAAATTTCTGTAGTTTATTAGTTACCCAGTCTGGGGTACATTGTTATAGCAGCACAAATGGACTATGACACACAAGATAAATCATAGGGATACCACATTAATAAAGATCACTATTCATTTCTATGTTAAAATTTCTAATTGTAACTAATAGAGTTATAAAGTGATATTGATTCTATACTTCTCTTAGGAAAATTAATGCAATAATTTAAAACAAAACTGATTTATAAAATAAATAAAATAGTCTCATGTTATATTTCTAAAATTGTAAGTAAATAAGTGAAAAAGTTAAGAAAAGAAAATAAGCTTTGGGGACAAAATTAATTTTTCTCAAAGTAGCCTATAAATATTATCCAATATTTTCAGGATTAGATTCTTACTGTATTATGGGAGCTGATGAAATACAATAAAATGAAGTAGTAGGTAACTATACTAGAATAAATTATTTAAATTAAAAAATTAAGTCTAGTTATAAAATAAGTCTGGAATTTTCTGTTTTTGCCATCTCAACTCGTAAGTCCCCTTTTTGGTAAGAATAATAAGATATTAAAGATACTTAATGCCATCATGCATTGTCTACAACTATTAACTTCCCTAGAAATGATAATAGGCTCCAAAAGAAATAAAATCCTTTTTTATAAATTTTTAATGTTTTTATTGATTTCAGAGAGAGAAAGGGAAAGAGAAATAGAAACATCAATGATGAGACAGAATCATTATTGATCAGCTGCCTCCTGCATGCCCCTTACTGGGGACTAAGCCAGCAACCCAGGCATATGCCCGGACCAAGAATGGAATCATGATCTCCAGGTTCATGGGTTGATGCTCAATCAATGACCAACACTGGCTGGGCAGATCAAATAATTTTAAAGTTAAAATATCAACAGTGTTATGTCAACAGCTAGTAAAACAACACTGCACTTGGAGCTAGGATATTTTCCAGCACTAACAATTTAAAAACTTTTGGCATTGGCCCAATTTCCCATTTTAAAAATTAATCTAAATGTCCTACCTACTGTATTTTTATTTTAAATTGTGGGTCACAATTTTTTGAGTGACTTATATATGTTAGGCTGTAGACTAAATGATTTCATTATTACAATAACACATTGAAATAAGTATTATGCTTGTTTTATAGATGAGGAAATTGAAAAAAGTTCAGAAATGTTTTAAAAAGCTTTCCTGAGCTCACACAGTATCTGTGGAGCCAGGATTTGAACCTAATTCATTTATCTCCCAAGTGTGTGCTCTTATCACCTAGCTTTATTTTCAGTGTGATACACATACCAGATAATTACAATAATTGTTTTGCTACAGAAACTCCAGGTGGTATACTGAAGGATCTAGAAGAGTTAATTTTTGTGATGTTAAAACATTATTGATTTAAGGATGCTTGCTGACAAATCTATGACTTCGATTACTTAGCTGCATACCATCTTACCTCTCATAGTACTCTGATCCTTCTTCTAAGCCAGGAAGAATACCAGTTAGCAATCCTTGTAGACCAGGCTTCAGTGTTTTACCCAAAGGCAGGTAATATATCTCATACAAACTTAGCAATGTTGGTTTCACAGACATGGCAGCATTTGCAAGAAGAGGAAATAATCCAGAGCTGTTTAAAAATATAAAACCATTAGCAACTATATGCCAACAAACTAGACACACAAGAAGAAATGGAAAAATTCTTAGAAACATACAAAGTATTAAGACTGATTCAGGAAGAAATACAAAGTCTGAATAGACCAATTACTAGTAAGGAGATTGAGTCAGTAATAAAGAAAAACAAACTCCCAACAAAGAAAAGCCCAGGACCAAATGACCTCACTGGTGAATCTTAGCAAGCATTTAAAGAATCATTAATGACAATCCTTCCAAAAAATATCAAAGAAGAGAGAACACTCCCAAACTCATTTTCTGAGGCCAAACCAAAGCCAGAAAAGAACACTGGCAGAGAAGAAAACTATGGACAAATACCCTGATGAATATGGTGCAAAAATGCTCAATAAAATACTAGCAAACTGAGTTCACCAGCACATTGAAGGGATTATTCACCATGATCAAGGGGGATCTATACCTCGGATGCAAGGATAGTTCAACATATGCCAAAACAAACAAACAAACAAAAAACAACCAATGCAATACATCACATTAATAAAATTATTCTTCTCAATAAACACAGAAAAAAACATTTGACAAAATTCAACATCCATTCATTATAATATTTATAGTATCAAAGAACTGAATTACTTAACAAAAAACATTTCTTTAGATCAGCGGTTCTCAACCTGTGGGTCGCGACCCCTTTGGGGGTCAAACGACTCTTTCACAGGGGTCGCCTAAGACCATCGGAAAACACATATATAATTACATATTGTTTTTGTGATGAATCACTATGCTTTAATTATGTTCAATTTGTAACAATGAAAATACATCCTGCATATCAGATATTTACTGTTATTCATAACAGTAGCAAAATTACAGTTATGAAGTAGCAACGAAAATAATTTTATGGTTGGGGTCACCACAACATGAGGAACTGTATTAAAGGGTCGCGGCATTAGGAAGGTTGAGAACCACTGCTTTAGATTATTCATTCAGGATCTATTACCTGTCACATAGTTTTTAAGGTGTTGAGGCTATAACAATTCATAAATTATATGAAGAAATTCCTGCCCTAGCTGGTTTTGCTCAGTAGATAAAGCATCAGTCTGCGGACTGAACAGTCCCAGGTTTGATTCTAGTCAAGGGCATATGCCTGGGTTGGGGGCCTGATCCCCAGTAGGGGGCGTGCAGGAGGCAGCTGATCAATGATTCGCTCTCATCATTGATGTTTCTATCTCTCCCTCTCCCTTCCTCTCTGAAATCAATAAAAATATTTTTTTAAAAATTCCTGCCCCAGATCAACCAAAGGACTTGTATGCATGCATATAGGCATAACCAATGGACATAAGACACTGGGGGGTAGGGGAGGCCAGGGGAATGTCAAAGGGGGGTAAAAGAAGGAGACATATGTAATACTCTTTGTAATACTTTAAGCAATAAAAAAAAAGTAAAAAATAAAATAAAATAATAAAAAAATGCCCACCCCATAACCCTCATAAAACTTATTTTCAAGGAACTAAGGTAGAATATATACAGTAACCCAACAATATATATCTCAGATGGTGATAAATGTCACAGAGATAAAAAAAAAAAAAAAAAAAAAAAGGCAGAGGAGGAAAAGTAGGGGCAAATATTGCAATTTTAAACACAGTGTTCAGAGAAGACTTATCTGAGCAGATATTAAAGAAAGAGAAAACATATTCATGGTAAAGTGAACCAACAAAGCTAAAAGTTTATTTTTCAAAAAACTAATAAAACTGGTAAACTCATAAGACTGTTCAAAGTGAAAAAAAAAAAGAGATTGAAGTCACTAATGCCAAGAGTGAAAGAGACACCACTAAAGATCATATATATTGCAAAGATCACAATCCTATATAACAAAAGGCTAATATGCAAATCGACCTAACAGCAGAATGACTGGTCACTACAACATGCACTGATCACCAGGGGACAAACGCTCAACACAGGAGCTGCCCCCTGGTGGTCAGTGCATTCCCACAGGGGGAGCACTGCTCAGCCAGAAGGGTGGCCTCCGCGGCAGCGCTAAGGATCCCCCGGGGGATGTCCGACTGCCAGCTTAGGCTCGCACCCTGGGGTGAGCGGGCCTAAGCCGAGAGTCGAACATCCCCCGAGGGCTTCCAGACTGTGCGAGGGAGCAGGCTGAGCTGAAGCCCCCCCCCCCCACCCCCCCCCACCCCCCCCCAGTGCATGAATGTCATGCACCTGGCCTCTAGTATATAATGAACAACTTCAGGGAGACAGATCTGAACATTTAGATAAAATGGGCAAATTTCTAGAAAAAAAACTGATGTAAGTAAAAACTTTAAATAGTTCTATACCTACTAAAGAAATTAAATCTTTAACTATAAACTCTCCTACAAAGATAAAGTCCAAATGGCTTCAATGAGGAAATCATCCAAATATTTAAGGAAAAAACTGTATCTTATAAAACTTCCAGAAAATGAAAAAAAATTTCCAACATCAAACCAGATAAAAATGTTAAACCAGTCACTCTTTAATGAACATAGATTCAAGACAACTAAAAAAAAAAAAAAGGCAAAATAAATCTAGTGACATAAAGATTACAAATCATAAGCAAACTACACATATTCCAGAAATGAGAGGTGTATTAGAACTTTAAAAATATTGAACACTTTCTACCTAAGATGGAGAACATGAGAATAATGTTCATCATTACCACTTCTCTTTAACACTGTACTAGAGTTCCCAGTCAGTTCAGTAAGACAAGCAAATATCTTAAAAATGGACTATAAGTAATAAAACTCATTATTATAATATGACTATATATACTGAAAACCCCAAAGTCTAAAAACTATTAGAAAAAATAGGTGTATTTCGCAAAGTTGCTGGATACAAAGTCAATATAGAAAAATCATTGTATTTCTAAATTTTAGCAATAATATCCAAGGCAAAGATTCCTTAAACAAACAAACTGACTACACATAAAAGAAAAGGTTGATACACTAGATTTCATTAAAATTAAGAACCTTCTTCAAAAAGGAGCATTAAGAAATTTTGATTCTTCAAAGATGTCATTTAGAGAGTGAAAAGACAAGCCACAGACTTGGGGGATAAATACATAAATATAGATATCTATAATAATAAAAGCGTAATATGCTTTAGACCGGACAGCCGAACGACCTTCCAGATGTCCTTCCGGACGAAGCTGCGACGGTGGGGGCCAAGGCAGAGGCAGTTAGGGGCAATCAGGCAGGCAGGCAGAGGGGTTAGGGGTGATCAGGTAGGCAGGCAAGTGGTTAGGGATGATCAGGCAGGCAGGCAGGCAGGTGAGCAATTAGGAGCGAATAGGCAGGCAGAGTGGTTAGGGGCAGGCAGGCAGGTGAGTGGTTAGGGGCATTAGTTAGCCAGGCAGAGTAGTTAGGGGTGATCACAAAGGCAGGAGAGCAGTTAGGGGTGATCAGGCAGGCAGGCAGATGGTTAGGGGCGATGAGGTAGACAGGCAGAGTGGTTAGGGGCAATGAGGCAGGCAGGCAAGTGGTTAGTGGCAATGAGGCAGGCAGAGTGGTTAGGGGTGATCAGGAAGGCAGGCAGGAAGGTGAGTGGTTAGCAGCAGTCCCGGATTGCAAGAAGGATGTCCGACTGCCAGTTTTCCTGTGGGATCAGGCCTAAACCGGCAGTCGGACATCCCCCGTGTGGTCCTGGATTGCGAAAGGATGCAGGCTGGGCTGAAGGACCCCTGGCCCTGGTTGGGGAAAGGGCAAAAGGCAACCATCTCTGTGTCTCTTTCACATTAATGTTTCTCTCTCCCTTCTACTCTCCCTCTCTGAAGATCAATGGAAAATATCCTTGGGTGAGCATGAAAAAAAAAATCAGTAGTGTTTCTATACACTAAAACTGAATTGTATGAAAAATAAACAACCCCATATAAAATAGAATAAAAAACTAAGACATTAATGAAAAAAACTGAAGGCACAAATAAGCAGAAAGATATCCCATGTCCATAAATTAGAAGATTATTGTTAAAATATCCAGAGTACCAAAAGATTCAATGAAATTCCTATCAAGATTTCAAAGGCATTTTTTACAGAAAAACTTTAAAAAATCCTAAAATTCATTTGGAACCACATAAGACCCTGAATAGTCAAAGAAATCCTGAGAAAGAAGAACAAAGCTGGAGGCATCACACTTTCTAATTTCTAATAGTACAAAGCTATAGTAATCAAAACAGTATCATCTATATATATAAAAGCCTAAGTGAACATTAAAACTGAAAGACCGGAACGACCAGTTGACCAGTTGCTATGATGCGCACTGACCACCAGGGGGCAGGCGCTCAATGCAGGAGCTGCCCCCTGGTGGTCAGTGTGCTCCCATAGCCAACCTCCTGCAGCCTCCTCCCCCTGGCTGGCTGACCCCCTCCTGTGGTCCTTCCCCCTGGCCAGCTGCCCTCCTCCAGAGTCCCTCCCCCACGGCCAGTGAGCCAACCTTCCAAGGTTCCTCCCCCCAGCAGCTGGTCCCCCGATAGACCTCAATCATGGCCAGGCCAAGGGACCCCGCCCGTGCACGAATTCGTGCACCAGGCCTCTAGTATTAGCATAAACACACATATGTAACTATGCAAGGGGATGAATGTGTTAACTAAACTTACTATGGTAATAAAGATGGGGAAGGAGAACAAAATATTTTACAAATACATGAAAAAAAAAAAGAGAATTAGTAACCTGGAAGCTAGGTATGAGGAAATTACCCAGAATGCATTACAGAGAGAAAAGTTTGAAAATAGCAAAGAAGGTTTAAGAGATGTGGGAGCCAGAGTGAGAAGATCTAACATATGTTTAATCATATTTCCAAAAAATGGAAGAAAGAATAGAGTAAAGGCAAATTTTCTCTCAAAGTGATTCCAGAAGTGATTAAAAGCATTAGTCCGTAGATTTAAAAATCCCAATAAACCCCAACCAGGATAAATAAAAAGATACCTGAATACCTCATAGTAAAACTACAAAGATGTAGAGGAAGAGCTATTTCAGGCGGGGTAATTAGGCAAGTCTTCTCTGAGGAGTTGATATTTAATCAGAGACCTATATTAGAATATTTAGGGTAAGGGAAAAGCAAAGAAAATGAGTAAGAATAAGCAAAGAGATCTGTGTCACCAGAATGGAATAAATTGGGGGGAAAGTGGTAGGGGTTGAAGGTCATTGACAGAGCCAGGGCCAGACTATATAAAGCCATAGAAGCCATGGTAATGACTTTGAATTTTGTTTTTAAGTATGAAAGAAGTCAGTGAAGGTTTTTAGCAGTGGAATGACAGTATTTAATATACTAAAAAGTTTACTCTGCTATTGTGTGGAGAAAAGGGTATATATAAGAGGATAAGAACAGATGTGTAAATGTTATGAGGCCAGTGATAAAAACCAGGCTAGATGTGATGCTTATTTAGAGTGGATGCTGCTAGTGAAAGTAGAGAGAAATAAATGTATTTGCAACATATATCAGAATAATAGCTAACATTTATTGAACTAATGTTGCACATTGTTCTAAGCACTTCAAATATATTAACTCTCTTAATTCTATTAACAACCTATAAAATTGGTCATTTTACAGATGAAAACACACACACACAGAGGTGAAGAAAATGGCCCCATGTCACAGAACGAGTTATTGGTAAAGGTAAGCAGTCTCGACTACACTGCCTCTGCTCTTAACCACTATGAGACAGAACTGGTAGTGACAGAATGTGCATGGGGAGGAGGAGGATATGGGCAAGTAAAATAAGATATCAAGTGGAACTTTCATATTTCAGGCTTGTGAAAATGGATTGACATGGTGCACTGCAGAAGGCCGGGTTTATAACAGAAGAAGATGAGATTAGTTTGGAACAGGTTGAGCTTCAATTGCCCTTTTTAAAAAATTATTTATTAGGGTGACAATGGTTAATAAAGGTATATAGGTTTCAGTGTGCAATTCTATGATATATCATCAGTATATTGCACTGTGTATTTATCACCCAAAGTCATCATATATTTGACCCCCCTTTACCTTTTACTGCCCCTCAACCTCCCTTCCCCTATGGTAATCACCATACTGTTGTCTGTGTCTATGAGTTTTGGTTTGTCTGTTCATTTGTTACTTTTAGTTTTATATTCCACACATGAGTGAACCATAGATTCTTGACTTTTCCTATTTGATTTATATGACCCAGCAACACCAAGATAGATGAATGAATAAAAAAGATATGGCGTGCGCGCGCATATATATATATATATATATATATATATATATATATATAATGGAATATTACGCAGCCCATAAGAAAAGATGAAATACTGCCATTTGTGACAACATGAATAAATCTTGAGAATATCATGCTAAGCAAAATAAGTCAATTGCACATTAAAGATAAATCATGGGCATGGATAAACCTGCCCAAGAAGTGAATATAAAGTGAAATCATAAGGCACAGGACTAAGCAAGCCCTAAGAAACTCCGTATGTAGATATCAGGGAAAGGAGAGAAGGCAAGTGATCAAGTGACTAAACTGGAGAACATGGTATCACAGAAGCCAAGAGAAAAGAATACTTCAAGTAGAGAATTTTGAAAGTTACTGAGAGATCAAGGTATCCTATTTTTTCTCAAGATAGTTCTCAAGCTTAAAAAGGTAGAAAATACTGTAGTCTCAATAATTTTGAATGAAAACTTCATAAATGACCTCTATGAAAAAAATTATTTATTAAGGAATATTCTAAATTTTTCTGAATCATTTAACTATCAAAATATTTAGGATACATATCTGAGGCCCTGGCCAGATAGCTCAGTTGGTTAGAGCATTGTCCTGATATGCCAAGGTTTAAGGTTGGAACCCTGGTAAGAGCACATATAAGAAGCAACTAGTGAATGCACACATAAGTGGAACAACCAATTGATATTTCCTTCTCTCTCTCTCCCTCCCTCTCACCCCACCCCTTTTTCTCTACCTCTAAAAAAATTTTTAAAAATCCATATCTGAAAACCTCCATCAAGGAATTTTCAATTTTTTAGCTTTTACCACAAAAAGCATAGTTTAAAAATATTTTATTTACATGTAAATAGATAGTAAAATTATTCTTACCTATATAAAAAAAGATCTTTGGCAAGTCGCTTAGGTCCAATGATTTTGAAGATAATTTCATATGTTTCAAGTGCCTTCCGATGAACTCCACCTGGTAATGCTGGATGCAGACACTGAGCTAGGCGTTTGCCTATAGTCAGCTTTTTGGGCACCACTTGGTACTTTGCATTATTCTGTAAAACCTTGAAGAAAACATTTTAAATCAGTTGAGAAAAAATATTACATCTCATATTATTTCCACTTTCTAACACACTATTATCAAAAATCCTTACAGAACTTCTTTATACTTCAAAAAATTAGAGAGATGACCAAAGAACTTTTACTTTTGTCAGTTATATCAAGGTATATCATATTTGAAATTAAAACTGAAAATTAAAAGAAATATTTAATGTGCTTTTAAGTTTCCATTGCATGTTAACAGAAATAACATTTTTATTAAAAATAACTATATTTCCAAAAATTTATTCAGAAGAGAGGCATTTTTTTATGTTTTTTGTAAAACTTTAATGTTAATCAGCCTTTCATCTATTTTTGATATGTCGTTTGAAATATATAGAGAATATTGGACTTCAACATAGATATATAGTTGGAAGAGGGACAACCACTAGTTTAGTGTATCATATTATAGCAAGTAATTGTAATACTTACAATAATTAATTTCCACAATCCTGAATTGCTTTTAAACATAGCAAGTCTTCAGAAAGAGAATCTTTAGACCAAAAGGGAACCTAACTACCTTTAAGCAAACTGGTACTTTTAGTTGCAATTTGCACACTGAAAATGTAAGATTTTCTTTTTAAGATATCAAGGTAAGAGTATCAGGTGGAAAACTAGTGTTCTTGTTGTATATTTTAAGATAAATTTCTTTCCTAATAACTCTATGCTAAGCTATTTGAGGTTAAAATTGTTATTGGGCCCAACCCAGGTCACTCAGTTGATTGGAGCTTCATCCCTTAGACAAACAAAAAAAAAAAAAAAAAAAAGGTTGTGGGTTCAATTCCCAGTTAGGGCATATACCTCGGTTGCCAATTCCATGGACTGGGTGCATAGGGATCAATGATTCTCTTTCATATCGATGTTTCTTTCTCTCTCTCTTTCTCAAATCAATAAAAACATATTTTCCTCTCTCTCTAAAATCAATAAAAACATATCCTCAGGTAAAGATTAAAAACAAAAATAAAAATAACTGTTATTGAAAGAGCTTTCCTTTTCTATCTCCTTCCCGGATCCATTTTATATTTAGAAGTATTCCTATTCAATGACAACTGTTGTTTTTTTTTTAAGTCCAAAAAATAAGAAACTATGGGTGTAAGGTGATAAAAAATTTAATTAAAAAAAAGGTCAAAATCTAAAACTATGAGTTGATCAATGATACCACCATAATTATAGTGGATAAAAACCACACAAATCAAGAAAGATTATTCAAGGCCAAGCTCCAAGTGACTGCTTGTCACTTTTGTAAAAAGTACTGTACTGACTATAACTAAGGCTTGCCTACATACAAAATATTTCCTTACTGCTACATACCATTTGGAAAGACATATTAGTTACTGCTTTCCATAAGCAGGTTTCCACTTTGTTGCCAGGAACTCTACAACCATATTAGATGCTCAATTACAAAAATGTATTAGCCCTCATGGTTAGGACATTTGATTCTTAGTCTTGTATTTTTATAGGTAATGATAATAACTGTAACTTTCAAGCACTGCTGTTTTGGCCTTAAAAATATGCCTGACTACATAGTCATGCAACTGTAAAAAGTAAAATAGCAGTAACAAAAGTAATTCTGAGGTTATGTTTTCAAATTTCTACTTCAAGATTTAGAGAAATCTAGTAAGTACCAGTATAGACACAGATTTCTGTTTTCTATTACTTTTTATGAAATGCGTAAGACTGACATACCTTATTAAGTTTTCCAAGTGCCGATATCAAATCTGCCCATTCACTGGAATATTCAAAATTCTTCAGTGCTTTGTCAATTGCGGCTACATAGTTTCTATATTTGGAGTCACTCAATAACTCCAGCTCTTCTGTGTTCATCCTCCCACAGTGTCCCACTAGAGGCCAGTTCCAAAATCATGTAAAATCATTACCTACAAAAGAATTTTGCAGGCGGAACTAAAATAAAGTATTAAAATGTGTTTAGATGAAGTTAATATTTAACTTTAAAATGTTTCTTAAATTAGAAGTAATTAATACTTTGGTGAACAGTACACAGGTTCATAGAAGTATTCAAAGACAGCTTCAAAGAGAACTCACTCTGTGATCCTTCTTAGGAACTGGAAAAATGGCTGAGATTTTAGGGATATAGAAGAGCAGAAAATATTCTGCACTTTTTTAAATTTAGAAATCATGTTATTTCACAGTCATATTTGCTGAAATAACATTTCTGATATACATACCTCTTCACTTTGTTTTGATCCTAGTTAGATTGTAAACATCAAAGGACATGCAAAAAGAAAAAAGACAAAGAAAAATAAATGACTTGGAGATCACCTTATTTTATTAAGCAATAAAATGGCATATAGTACAAAGGAACATCAGCTCTTTGAAATTAGACCTTAATTTCTTAATTTTAATAAAACTGACAAGTACATTTTAAACAGTGGTTTAAAATATAGTCACAAACTCTTTGATACTACTTTCAATAAGTGGAACCTAATCCTCCAGTCCTTTGGGCTGAACTCTGTAACTCAATTCTAAGGAAAAAACATATATTATTCCATTAATATGAAATGTCCAGAACAGATAAATCTATAGAGACAGAAAGTAAATTAGTTTTTGCTTAGGGTGAGGGGGAGGAGGGCAGAGGAATAAGGGGGAAATGGAGTGATTCCTAGTGGAGCGATTCCTAATGGTTTCTTTTGGGGATGATAAAAATGTTCTAAAATTGATTGAAGGAATGGTTACACAACTCTGTGAATGTACTGAAAACCACTGAGTTATACACTTTAAATGGGTGAATCATATGGTATGCAAATTATATCAAAGATATATATGAAATATATATAAATAAAATGAGCCTCATGGTTCTGTGTATTTTCTCAAATTACATGCAAAATCTTACATTTTTGGGGGGAGATAAATCTATACTTTAACATTATTCTCAAATATATTTTTCTACATAATCATCAAAAAGATTAAGAATCACTACTGTAAAATGGGCAAAGGATCTGTATAGACACTTCTCCAAAGAGGACATACAGATGGACAAGAGACATATGAAAAAATGCTCAGTGTCATTAATAATCAGAGAGATGCAAATTAAAACTGCAACGAGGTATCAACTCACACCTGCCAGAATGGCTACCATCAATAAATCGACAACAAGCGCTGGCAAGGATGTGGGGAAAAGGGAACCCTAGTACACTGCTGTTGGGAATGCAGACTAGTGTACCCACTGTGGAAAATAGCATGGAATTTCCTCAAATCATTAAAAATGGATCTGCCTTTTTACCCAGCAATCCCTCTTCTGGGAATATATCCTAAGAATCCTGAAATACCAGTCAGAAAGCATTTATGTACCTCTAAGTTTATAGCAGCATTATTTACAATAGCTAAGATGTGAAAACAGCCCAAGTGCCCATCAGTTAATGAGTGGTTAAAAAAGCTGTGGTACATTTATACAACAGAATACTATGCACCTGTAAAAAAGAAGGTTCTCTTACTCTTTGAGAGAGCATGAATGGAGCTGGAGATCATTACACTAAGTGAAATATGCCAGTCAAAGAAAGACAAGTATCACATGATCTCACTTATATGTGGAATCTAATGAACAAAATAGGTACAGAGACAGGGATGCATGGAACAGACTGACATATCTCAGAGGGAAAGGGGGAGAGAGGGGCGGGAAGAGATTAACCAAAGAACTTACATGTATATGTGCATAGCCCATGGACACAATAGTGCTGTGAAGGCCTGGGGTGGGGTGGGGGCCCTAGGAGGGGGACAAAGGGGGAAAAATGGGGGACATCTATAATACTGTCTACAATTTCCCTACTAGAATTAGAAGTCTTTGAGAGCAGGAACTATGTTTTATATGTATCTGTTATATTTCACAGCACATAACTTATAATACTGAGGATCAAGCTGGGTTCATACACAGTGGTTTAAGTATAGTAGTTAAGTATGGAAATAAATTAAAAACAATGCAAGCTGTTTTATCATCAATCTACGGTTTCTAAATTTTTCCTTTTATTTTTTTATTTTTATTAATCCTCACCTGAGGATATTTTTCCATTGATTTTTAGAGAAAGTAGAAGAGAGAGGGAAAGACAGAGAGAAACATCCATGTGAGAGAAACACATGGATTGGTTGCCTCCCGCACAAGCCCTGACCAGGGCCTCGGCTGGGTAGGAGCCTGCAACCAAAGTACATGCCCTTGACTGTAATCAAACCCAGGACTCTTTGGTCCATAGGCCAATGCTCTATCCACTGAGCCAAACTGGCTAGGTCTGGCCTCTAAAATTTTTAATAACTAGATTTAATAATAAACACACACAACAATATTTATTTCAGTATAAAACACTGAGTGGCATACTAAAGCAATTAAAGTCATAAATGTCATTAAACTAATAGTTAAATATTAATAGTGACAGAGATGGAATGAAGAATGAACCTTATAATAAACTAAAATGCGTCTGAGAAATCAGAGAAGACAGAATTGCAAACCAAATTAAACTCAGGGAGGGGGGAAATCAACTTGAATGGATTTTTTGAAAGTGTATAAAAATAGTATGAAATAACTAAATTCTAAAAAATAAACCCTAGAATGTACTAGTTGTAGAGTAAAGCACGTATATAAATTTCACTGACAGGGACAATTTTTTTCCCTTAGCAATATTTCTAGTATAAGATATAACACATCCATTTTGAAGATATATAATATGCATAGACAGGTTAACCTGAGAAACAATTTAGTAATAATTCCTATCAATGAAAATAGGGGTTGTGATCTATAATCAGAGTAATCTACACTAATAAAAGAGAAACATGGTAATTGGCGTACAACCGCTACCCTTTTCATTGGCTAATCAGTGAGTATATGCAAATTAAGTGTCAGCCAAGATGGCGGCCGGCAGCCAGGCAGCTGGAAGCGAACATGAGGCTTGCTTGCTTCAGTGACTGCAGACTCCAATGTTCCCTGTCTGCGCTGCCGGCCTCTGAGCTGCAACTCTAAGAAACTTCGTAACAAATATAGAAGCTAAACAAAACCCCGGGATCTCAGAGCTGGAGTTATACATTGTTTCGATTATAGAACGCAAACAAACCAGCGGAAGCCTCAGAGCTAGAGCCAGAGCTAAAGCTGGCCCAGAATAAAATAAAATAAAAGAGAAAAAAAAAGAAGCCGTTGGGAGCTTCAGTCAACAACCACCAGCCTGAAAGCAGCCCTCAGCCCCTTCACCCAGACTGGCAAGGCACCCCAGTTGGGACCCCCACCCTGAAGGGTGTGTGACCAGCTGCAAACAGCCATCATCCCCTCACCCAGGCTGGCCAGGCACCCCAGTGGGGACCCCCACCCAGATCCAGGACACCCTTCAGGGCAAACCAGCCGGACCCCAGGCCTCTATCCTATATAGTAAAAGGGTAATATGCCTCCCAGCACTGGGATCAGCAGAGCCTCGAGGCCTCCTGGCACCGGATCAGCGTGACAGGGGGCAGCGCCCAAACCCCCTGATCGCCCTGCGACTCTGTGTGTGACAGGGTGCGGCATCCCAACCCCCTGATCGGCCCTGCTCTGTGACAGGGTGCGGCAAACTGCTACAAAAGTTTCTAAATACTTAGTTTCATTTCTGTGCTCATCTCATGTTTCCTTAGCAAAGAATTTATAAATGGCCCACAAATCACACTTAGATCATAACACAAATATAACATTCCCAAGGAAACTTTATATGTTGCCTGTCCTCCAGAAAGGTGGTGGTGGCACATGGCAAAAATACACATATTCAATAACCAAACAGTGTTTTGTAGAAACATCAACCCATGAAAAGATAGGCAGTAGAGGGCAAGGCCTCCAAGCACAGGGTTTAGTTAAAGTCAAGATAAATGGGAATCCAAATCCTAGTTCTACCAATTACTTAGCAGCTGTATGTCCTTGGGCAAATGCGCAAGCTTCAGTTTCCTCATCTGTAAAAGGAGATAATACCTACCTCAATGGTTGCCAAAATTAAATAGAGAACATATCAAAGTCATCAGAGTGCCTGGCACATAGAAAATGCTCTAAAAGTCATTGTCCCTATTATTACCAATACAAACACAATACTAGGAATCAAGTATGTTGATTATGAGGATCAATAAGTTATAATTAAGGATCAGATATGGCTCTAAACTTACTGGCACCAAAATGGAAAAATGAAGAACCTCCCTAACCTATCTCTAATTGTCTGAGGAATGTAAATTAAAATGTCATTGCCAAATGAGGTTTTTTTTTTTTTAAATATTTTATTAAACTGCACATACTTAACACACATTTGATAAGTTATGACTAATGCATACACCCACAAAACCATCAAAACAATCAAGATTCCGCACCATAGTTAAATACTGTATAGAACATTTCCACTGCCCCAAACAAGAAACCAAACATTGCCATTACCTCTATCAAGTGAGTTTTTGTTTGAATTAAAAGATAAAATATCTACTTCCCAGTAGACACAATAACAAAGTATTTAATATTATAAATAACTTAAACTGAAATGTATAAGTAAATATTTAATAAAAATTCTAATTTTTTTTCATAAAGTGATGCAGGCAAGTCAAAATGGCATTTATAATCATTCAGGAGCTCTTAATAAGTAGCTTTTCTGACTTGATCTATAGTCCACTTGACAAATTAGTTGCAGTTCTTTGAAATGTATAATTCAGATAAACTAAACCTGAACTATCATAAAACATGATTTAGTGCAGTGTTTTGTCTCATTCAAAGATGAAAATAAAATAGCTGTTAAAAAAAAGCTATAAGCCCTGACAGGGTAGTTCAGTTGGTTAGAGCACCATCCCATACACCAAGGTTACAGCTTCTATCCCTAGTCAGAGCAAATACTTACAAGAAGCAACCAATGAATGCATAAATAAGTAGAACACCAAATTAATGTCTGTCTCTGTGTGTCTCTTAAAAAAAAAAAAATGCTAAAGATTTCTTTAGACAAATTAGGCCCTAAGAAAATTATCAAATTATACAGATTTATGTTTTCATATTTATAGTGTACAGAGGTAACATTTAAATAACAAATAAAATAGTTCATTAGATCATTTGAATTTTTAAAAGTTTTGTTTAAATGGTTATAAATAACTAGAAGCCCGGTGCACAAAAATTTGTGCACTCTGGGGGGAGGGAGGGTCCCTCAGCCCGGCCTGTGCCCTCTCGCAGTCTGGGACCCCTCAAGTGATGACCACCTGTTGGCTTAGGCCTGCTCCCCGGGGGATTGGGCCTAAGATGGCAATCAGACATCCCTCTGGCAGCCCGGCAGCCCTCGGGGGATGTCCACTTGCCAGCGGGGAGCAGGCCTAAGCTGCAGTCGGACATCCTTAGTGCTGCTGAGGAGGTAAGAGAGGCTCCCACCACCACCGCTGTACTGGCAGCCATCAGCCTGGCTTGTGGCTGAGCAGAGCTCCTCCCATGTGAGAGTGCCCTGACCACCAGAGGGCAGCTCCTGCATTGAGCATCTGCCCCCTGGTGGTCAGTGTGTGTCATAGTGACCGGTCATTCCCAGTCCTTCTGCTGTTAGGGTCAGTTTGCATATTACCCTGTTACTATATAGGATAGAGGCCTGGTGCACGGGTGGGGGCCGGCTGGTTTGCCCTGAAGGGTATCCCGGATCAGGGTGGGGGTCCCACTTGGGTGCCTGGCCAGCCTGGATGAGGGGATGATGGCTGTTTGCAGCTGGTCACACACCCTTCAGGGTGGGGGTTCCCACTGGGGTGCCTGGCCAGTCTGGGTGAGGGGCTGAGGGCCGTTTTCAGGCTGGCGGGTGACTGAAGCTCTAAACCTCTCCTTTTTTTCTTTTTTTCTTTTTATTCTGGGATTTATTTACCTTCTATGGCTGTCACTGGAGCTGAGAGCCGGCTTTAGCTCTGAGGCTCGGCTCCAGCTCTGAGACCTCGGCATCTGAAAGCAGGTATCTGGGTTTGTTTGGATTCTATAATTGAAACACTGTTTTAGCTCCAGCTCCGAGGCCAGCCGGCTGAAAGCAGGTTTCTGGGGATTGTTTAGCTTCTATAATTGCAACATTGTTACTTAGAATGCAGCTCAGAGACCGGCAGCAGCAGGCGGGGAACCTTGGCTTCCTCCTTCACTGGAGCAAGCAAGCCTCCTGTTCGCTTCAGCTGCCTGGCTGCCAGCTGCCATCTTGGTTGGCAGTTAATTTGCATATCTCGCTGATTAGCCAATGGGAAGGGTAGCGAAGTTATGGTTAATTACCATGTTTCTCTATTATTAGATAGGATGAGTAAACCTAATTTCAGAATACAGTAATTACCTGGAGATACTTTGAGCCAACTTGTTTATCATCAGTGGGTGTCAGATATTTTTAGAAAGTTAACTCTAGTATACCTTTTAATTGAGGCCCGGTGCAGAACTTCGTGCACGGGTAGGGTCCCTAGGCCTGGCCAGTGATCAGGGCCTATCTGGACTTTCTGGCTGCTGGCCAGGGCCTCCCTTCCCTGGCTGCTGGCCAGGGCCTTCCTTCATTCTGCACCTCCCCCTGGTGATCAGCATACGTCATAGCGAGCGATCAAACTCCCGATCTCCCGAGGGGACAATTTGCATATTAGGCTTTTATATATATAGATAGATAGATGAGCTCTTCTCTTCCCTCTCTCCTTTGCCATGAAAGGTAGGGGGAGGGCTGAAGAAAAAGAAACATTCAATATTATCCAATTCTAAAGATATATCTGGGGACTGTCCAAGTGTTTTATCACATCCGAAGATATAAAAATTAAATGACAATAAAATATACGCAGCTGATAAAAAGAATGAATGAAGTCTATGTATTGATTTAGAAAATGCTCCCAACATATATAAACTAAAAATCAAGGTGCATAACGGTGTTTATAGGATGCTACCATTTATATTTTTTAAAAGGAGGAACTGTATGTTCATATAATTTGCGCGCGCGCGCACGCGCGCGCGCGCGCGCACACACACACACACACACACACACACAACTTGCCAGCATGTAAGTGAGTCGCTTTGGAAAGGGTTTCTTCAACCCCAAACTTTTACATGACTAGCCCAGGTCGACATCTGACAAAATATTCAAGCAGAACCTCAAAACCAAACTGCTCCCAATCCCCTCTGACAGAAACTGTGAAAGATATTTATTGTTGTTTGAAGTCACCACATTTTGAAATAATCAGTTATGCAATAATAACTAAAGAGTTTATTCTCAAATAATCTTTTCATTTATTCAACCACAACCTCTATAACTTAGAAGACATAATAAAAATAGTCCTATTTACCAGATCTCATAAACCTAATGGGCAGCCTCAAATTACAGAATCAGGTGGACTTAGGTACCAGTACTTCGAGGATAGCCTTCCAATAAATGCCAGATGCCATACAGACACACAAAAGTTTTTAGAACCCCTCACTCAGGAAGAAAGGTGAACTCCTAACTGGTGGTAACACTTATAGAACTGGTGATAAGGAAATCATTTATTTATCTTCCAAAATGACAGACAACAACTTTAAAGACACCAACTTTACTATGTTCTAGGTTTTTCCCCCCAGGAGAAAAACTTCTGTCCAGGAAACTTTAAAATTAAGACACAATGTAAGACATGTGTAAGTGTGCACTGAAAGGCCACAGTGTCGAGTGCATCGTGCTGCAGACAAGCAAAAAGTATAATCAGCAAATTTGGATGGCATTTGTAGTATATAATATATAAAAGTTCCAGCTACCAGGAAAAATGGATTGATCAAAATACCCATCCTAAAGCAGTGATGGCGAACCTTTTGAGCTCGGCATGTCAGCATTTTGTAAAACCCTAACTTAACTCTGGTGCCATGTCACATATAGAAATTTTTTGAGAGAAAAAAAATGGCGGAGGCTTAGACGGACGTGTTGGTCCTTCGTCCCAGAGCAGATAGGGGCGAGCAGCTGAAACGGGTAACAACCAGCCCGATCAAGCTGGGGAGGTTCAGCTGAGAGACAGTCTGCAGCCAGGAAAGACAGAGAACTCCTGAAAAATGCGGATGGTTAGAGATTGAGGCTGAAACTTCCCCCTGGGCGCCAGAGCAGCGGCGAGACCGCGCCATCTTGGGAGGCGGTTATCGGCATCCAGAGATCGGCTACTAACCCAGCGGCTACTAACCCGGAGGCGGCGACTTGCGGGCGGCGCGACTGCGGGAGCCCAGAGGAGGCCTGCGCCCCTCCACGGAGGGGCGGACACTCCTGGGCGGCCAGCAGAGGCACAGCGACCACGCCATCTTGGGAAACAGAGCTGCTTGAGACTAGGATCCTGGCCTCAGCACCACCCAGTCTGATCTCAGACGCATACCAGGACCCTGCAGCCACTGGGGACAGAGACCTGTGACCACAGCTACAGACCTGCAGACACGGAAAGTTCAGAGATCCCTGCTGCAGATCCGTGAGTAGCGGAGCCCATCCCCCCTTCCCCCAGGATCGCGGGCAGTGCCAGAGTAACTAACTGATAGACCTACCCCTTGCCGGGGCCTCAGCGCTGCAGAAACTTTGGCCTGAAAGTGCGCGAGCACCTTAGAACTGATCCTATGCGCACTTCGGGCTTCAGAGCCCTGGGCTGGGAGCAAAAACGCGCACAGCACCAGGAACTAATCCTGTGCGCACTGCTGGCATCAGAGCCCTGGGCTGGGAGCAAAAACGCGCACAGCACCAGGAACTAATCCTGTGCGCACTGCTGGCATCAGAGCCCTGGGCTGGGAGCAAAAACGCGCACAGCACCAGGAACTAATCCTGTGCGCACTGCTGGCATCAGAGCCCTGGGCTGGGAGCAAAAACGCGCACAGCACCAGGAACTAATCCTGCGCGCACTGCTGGCATCAGAGCCCTGGGCTGGGAGCAATCGCGCGAACGGGAGTTTGTCCGCCTAGCACAGGCCCAGAAACCCCGTTTCTCAGGGCAGGAGGCAGCACCAAGCACCAGTGACTTGACTGTGTTTCTTATCACCTGCGCCTGAGATCCCGATTTCCTGTGCATTCATACTAAGAGCCAGTGAATCCAATTCCTGGTGCAAGGGCACACAGGGACCCTGATTCTCAAGGTGAGGTTGCGCGAAGCAACAGAGACTCTGATACTGAACTCTTGGGGAACTCTGACTCCTGGCGCAAGCTAGGGGGCTCTGCTCTGGTGCTAAACACGCGTCAGGGGGGCCTCTATTTCAGCACAGTGCAGGCAGGGTCCCTAATTCTAAGGGCACGCGCGAGGCCACATTGAGTGTTGGGAACACTGACACAGAGCGAGCCTGGTTCCCACCAACCAACAACAACCACACATCTTAGTGTCAGAGCTCTTCAGTGACACTAGGGTGGTGGGAGCCTCCCACTGCGCACGGCCCAGGCCCACGCAACTCAACCTTTGAACCATCAGGAGATAATCAAAATGAAGAGACGACACAATACCCAGAGGAAAGACAATGAAGAATCACCAAGAAAGGAAATTAATGAAGCTGAAGCGTGCAACATGACAGAAAAAGAATTCAGAATGATGGTTGTACAATTCATTCACCGGATGGATGAGAAAATCAACAACCTATGCAAGAATCAGGAAGAAATGAAAAGTGATATAGCTACAATCAAAAACACCATGGAAAGTTTCAACAGCAGACTAGAAGAAGCAGAAGACCGAATTAGTGAGTTAGAAGATAAGGCAGAGAAACAAGCTCAATCTGAACAGCAACTGGAGAAAAGAATTAAAAAACAGGAGGAGAGCCTAAGGGAGCTTCAGGACAACATGAAACGAAGTAACATACGCATAATAGGGCTGCAAGAAGGACAAGAAGAGCAGCAAGGATTAGAAAATCTATTTGAAGAAATAATGACAGAAAACTTCCCAGATATGGGGAAGAAAAAAGTTACACAAATACAGAGAGTCCCAGGCAAGATGAACCCCAAAAGACCGACACCAAGACACGTCATAATAACGATGGCAAACGTACAAGACAAAGAGAGAATCTTAAAGGCTGCAAGAGAGAAACAGAGAGTTACCTACAAAGGGTCCCCCATCAGATTATCAAACGATTTCTCAACAGAAACACATCAGGCCAGAAAAGAATGGACGGAAATCTACAAAGTGATGCAAAGCAAAGGACTGAATCCAAGAATACTCTATCCAGCAAGGCTATCATTCAAAATTGAAGGGGAAATAAGAAGCTTCACAGACAAAAAAAGGCTAAGGGAGTTCATCACCACCAAGACAGCAATGCAAGAAATGCTAAAGGGACTGGTGTAAAAAGTAGAAATAAAAAGCCCAGAAAGAAAGCAGCCACAAAAAAATAGAAATGGCTACAAACAAGTACCTTTCAATAATAACTTTAAATGTAAATGGACTAAATGGTCCAATCAAAAGATATCGAGTGGCTGAATGGATGAAAAAACATGACCCATACATTTGCTGTCTACAAGAGACCCACCTCATTAGAAGGGACTCACACAGACTGAAAGTGAAGGGATGGAAAAATATCTTTCAGGCAAATGGAAATGAAAAAAAAGCTGGGGTAGCAATACTTATATCCGACAAAATAGACCTCAAAGTGAAGGCCATAACCAGACATAAGGAAGGCCACTTCATAATACTAAAGGGATCAATACAACAAGAGGATATAACCCTGATAAACATATATGCACCCAATGCAGGAGCACCCACATACATAAGAAAACTCCTGGAAGGTATCAGGGGAGAGATCGACAACAATACAATCATAGTAGGGGACTTTAATACACCACTAACATCACTGGATAAATCCGCTAGACAAAAACTCAGCAAAGAAACAGCAATCCTAAATGACTCACTAGATCAGATGGACTTAATTGACATCTTCAGAACACTTCACCCCACAGCTGCGGAATATACATTCCTCTCAGGTGCTCATGGGACATATTCAAAAATAGACCACATATTGGGTCACAAGCAAAGTCTCCACAAATTCAAGAAGATTGAAATCATAAAAAGCATCTTCTCAGACCACGATGGCATAATGTTAGAAATAAACCACAATAAAAACAACCCAAAATACTCAAACACTTGGAAGCTGAATAGCATGTTATTAAATATTGATTGGGTTACCGATGACATCAAAGAAGAAATTAAAAACATCCTGGACACTAATGACAATGAAAACACAACAATCCAAAACCTCTGGGACACAATGAAAGCAGTCCTGAGAGGGAAGTTTATAGCTCTACAGGCCTACCTCAAAAAACAAGAAAAAATGGTAGTTAATCATCTAACTCTACAACTCAAAGAATTAGAAAGAGAGCAACAAGAAAAGCCCAGAGTGAGCAGAAGGAAGGAGATAATAAAGATTAGAGCAGAAATCAATGAAATAGAGACCAAAAAAACAATACAGAAAATCAATGAAACCAAGAGCTGGTTCTTTGAAAGGATAAACAAGATTGACAAACCCCTAGCCAGGCTCACCAAGAAGCAAAGAGAGAGGTCCCAAATAAACCAAATCAGAAATGATAGAGGCGAAATAACAACAGACCCCAAAGAAATACAAATGATTGTTAAACAATACTACGGACAACTCTACTCCAACAAACTAGACAACCTGGAGGAAATGGACAAATTCCTAGAAAAATACAACATTCCAAAACTCAATCAGGAAGAATCTAAAAATCTCAATAGGCCAATAACGATGGAAGAAATTGAAGCAGTCATCAAAAAGCTTCCAGCAAACAAAAGCCCAGGACCAGACGGCTTCTCAGGGGAGTTTTACCAAACTTTTAAGGAAGAACTGAAACCTATCCTCCTCAGATTACTACAAAAAGTCCAAGAGGATGGAACACTTCCAAACACATTTTATGAAGCTAGCATCACACTAATACCAAAACCAGGTAAAGACAACACAATGAAAGAGAATTACAGGCCAATATCCCTCATGAACATAGATGCCAAAATCCTCAACAAAATCTTAGCAAATCGGATCCAGCAGTACATCAGAAGGATCATACACCATGACCAAGTAGGATTTATCCCAGGGATGCAAGGATGGTACAACATCCGTAAATCAATAAACGTGATACATCACATAAACAAATTGAAAGAAAAAAACCACATGGTCATATCAATTGATGCAGAAAAAGCATTTGACAAAATCCAACACCCATTTTTGATAAAAACTCTCAGCAAGGTGGGAATAGAAGGATCATACCTCAACATAATAAAAGCCATATATGACAGGCCCACAGCCAACATCATACTCAATGGACAAAAACTAACACCATTTCCCCTAAGAACAGGAACAAGACAGGGATGTCCACTCTCTCCACTCCTGTTCAACATAGTCCTGGAAGTATTAGCCATTGCAATTAGACAAGAAGAAGAAATAAAAGGCATCCAAATTGGAAAAGAGGAAGTAAAACTGTCCTTATTTGCAGATGACATGATATTATACATACAGAACCCTAGAGACTCCATCAAAAAACTACTAGACTTAATACATGAATTTGGCAATGTAGCAGGATACAAAATTAACCCCAAGAAATCCGAGGCATTTCTATATACCAATAGTGAACTTTCAGAAAGAGAGATTATAAAAACAATCCCATTTACCATCGCACCCCAAAAATTAAGATACCTAGGAATAAACTTAACTAAAGAGGTAAAAGACCTCTACTCAGAAAACTATAGGACGTTGAAAAAAGAGATAGAGGAAGACATAAACAGATGGAAGAACATACCATGTTCTTGGATTGGTAGAATCAACATCATTAAAATGTCCATATTACCCAAAGCAATCTATACATTCAACGCACTTCCCATTAAAATACCAATGGCCTTCTTCAAGGATCTAGAACGAACTCTCCAAAAATTCATCTGGAATAAAAAAAGACCCCGAATAGCTGCAGCGATCCTGAGAAAAAACAAAGTAGGTGGGATCTCAATGCCAGATATCAAGCTGTATTACAAAGCCACTGTTCTCAAAACTGCCTGGTACTGGCACAAGAACAGACATATAGATCAGTGGAATAGAATAGAGAGTCCAGAAATTAGCCCGAACCAATATGCTCAATTAATTTTTGACAAAGGAGGCATGAACATACAATGGAGCCAAGATAGTCTCTTCAATAAATGGTGTTTGGAAAATTGGACAGATATATGCAAGAAAATGAAACTAGACCACCAACTTACACCATACACAAGAATAAACTCAAAATGGATAAAGGACTTAAATGTACGACAGGAAACCATAAAAATTCTAGAAGAATACAAAGGCAGCAAAATCTCAGACATATGCCAAAACAATTTCTTCACTGATACAGCTCCTAGGGCAGTTGAAACTAAAGAGAAACTGAACAAATGGGACTACATCAAAATAAAAAGCTTCTGCACAGCAAAAGAAACCATCAACAAAACAACAAGAAAACCCACCTCGTGGGAAAACATATTTGCCAACGTCATATCTGATAAGGGCTTAATCTCCAAAATTTATAGGGAACTCATACAACTTAACAAAAAGAAGATAAACAATCCAATCAAAAAATGGGCAAAGGATCTAAATAGACACCTTTCAAAAGAGGACATTCAGAAAGCCAAGAGACATATGAAAACATGCTCAAAGTCACTAATCATCCGAGAGATGCAAATCAAAACAACAATGAGGTACCATCTCACACCTGTCAGAATGGCCATCATCAACAAATCAACAAACGACAAGTGCTGGAGAGGATGTGGAGAAAAAGGAACACTTGTGCACTGCTGGTGGGAATGCAGACTGGTGCAGCCACTATGGAAGGCAGTATGGAGGTTCCTCAAAAAATTGGAAATGGAACTCCCATTTGACCCTGTGATCCCACTTCTAGGAATATATCCCAAGAAACCAGAAACACCAATCAGAAAGGATATATGCACCCCGATGTTCATAGCAGCACAATTCTCCATAGCTAAGATCTGGAAACAGCCTAAGTGCCCATCAGTAGATGAATGGATTAGAAAGCTGTGGTACATCTACACGATGGAATACTATGCTGCTGTAAAAAAGAAGGAATTCTTACCATTTGCAACAGCATGGATGGAACTGGAGAGCATTATGCTAAGTGAAATAAGCCAGTCAATGAAGGAAAAATACCACATGATCTCACTCATTCATGGATAATAAAGACCATTACAAACTTTTGAACAATAATAGATACAGAGGCAGAGCTGCCTCAAACTGATTGTCAAACTGCAGTGGGAAGGCCAGGGAGGGTTGGGGGGGAGGAGGGAGGGGATTAAGAGATCAACCGAAGGACTTGTATGCATCCATATAACCATAACTAATGGACATAAGACACTGGGGGGTAAGGGAGGGCAGGGGTCTGTCAAGGGCGGGGGGGAAAAAAGGACACTTATGTAATACACTTTGTAATACTTTTAGCGAAAAATAAAAAAAATAAAAAAAAAAATTTTTGATATCTGCAACCATAGTAAAACAAAGACTTATATTTTTGATATTTATTTATATATTTAAATGCCATATAATAAAGAAAAATCAACCAAAAAAATGAGTTCGCGTGTCACCTCTGACACGCATGTCATAGGTTCGCCATCACTGTCCTAAAGGTTTCAGGCAGTTAATATTTTATAGTACTTTTTCATAATGTAACAACACAATTGAAAGCAGGTGGAAATACAGAGCTATTTACCTGTTTTTTCAAAGGACTAAGACTGCTGTGCTTTCATAGTTTTTCTGATTATAGTCAGATGTCACTTTTAAATGACTTTTGCTTTATTTTATGGTAGAGACACAGGAAAGAAACTACTTGTTTGAGTGATGACTTTTATTTATTTTTTTCGTGATTTCAGGGAGGAAGGGAGAGGGAGAGGAATAGAGAGATAGAAACATCAATGATGAGAGAGAAATCATTGCTTGGCTGCCTCCTGCATGCCCTCTACTGGGGATTGAGCAGGAAACCAGGCATGTGCCCTTGATCGGAATCAAACTCGGGACCCTTCAGTTAGCAGGCCAGCACTGTATCCACTGAGCCAAACTAGCTAGGGTTTATGTGATGACTTTTTTATGAAATAAAGACTATTCATCCATAGGACTCTTTTCTTACTTCCCAATTGAGGTTGCATCCCAGAACCTTTAACTAACAGCAATCTGATTCCTGGTTGAATAGCAAATTATTGTGTGTACTGATAAACCTAGTATCTATCACTCAGGTAAATTATTTTTCAAAAAGAGTAACACCAAATAAATGGCCTACTTATCTGAACTCTTTATTCATGAACACAAACTAATACAATTTACACATTAAGTTCATAATATAATATATATTGCCTGTAAATAACCAGAGCAAAATGAAATATAAGATGTATTTCACAAAGCAAGGAATCTATTTCCCTGCCTATTCATATAAAATTCTTGCCATAAGAGAGTTTTTCATTACCTCATAAGAAATTAGACTGAAAATGTCTTCCGCAGGATGGAAATAATGAAAATATGGCTTAAACTTAAGAAAAAAGGAAGAAGTAAAGGAGACAGTAGATCCTATTAAGTTTATTACATCATCTACTCTTATAGGAGCTTTGACAGATAAACATTATGTTATTAACATTTCATCCAATCATCACTTTGTCATATAGAAGATTCCCAGTGGGTGTCAGATATTTTTAGATTTAAAGGTTTATCTTAAAAGTTAATGTACCCTTAGAACAAATATTTGATAGTTTTGTTTGTAAAAGTAAGATTAGTAACATTAAAAACATTTTTTTAAAAAAGCGATTCAATTATAATTATGTTAACTTTTTGTCTTCATATCATATTTTTAAAGTTAACTCTAGTATACCTTTTGAGAACTGAGGCTTTGTTTCCCAACTCTTTAACAAATAAAATTCTAAGGAATTTTCAAGCCCTGTATTGTACAGTATCTCACAAAATTTTGGCTACCAATCAGATACGAGATGATTTCATGGGCCCCAAAGACAAGGCTAAGTGACAATGTAGTGAGTGAGCAATTTATTCTCCCTTCATTCTATTTAAATTCCTCAGACTATATCAGGAGGACTCAGATTGGTGTTATTGACACCTCCCCGATTCTTGATATCTCTCTTTTAAACAAAGAACAGTAAATCTCAAACTGAGGGTTTCCAGCAGATAATTAATTCTAGCAAGAATTTATCAATACTGTTTTGTTTTCATTATTTTCATCTTTATGTCTACCTTCTGTTTATGACAATACCTGTTTTTTACTAATGGTGATTATTCCAAGTTTCCTTTAAAAATTATTTTAGTCTGGCTGGTGTGGCTCAGTGGTTGAGTGTCAACCTATGAACCAGGAGGTCACGATTCGATGCCCAGTGTAGGGCTTGCAGGGGGAAGCCGATAAATGATTCTCTCTCTCATCATTGATGTTTCTTTTTTATTCCTTGATGTCTGTAGCCAAATTTACCCCTGAGGCCCAGCAGAGGGGATCAGGGCCCATCCGCCAGAGTGTTTCTGTGGCAGCCTTTGGGGCCAGTGCCTGCCATGGATGGGGCAGTCACATTGATGTTTCCATCTCTCTCTCCCTCTCCCTTCCCTCTAAAATCAGTTAAGAATATGTAAATATTATCTTAATAATCACATTGATATAAAGAAATAGTAAAGAAACAAGTATGCAGGAAGTATGCAGTTGTGGCCAGAATTTTGTAGATGATAATAAAAATGACAGAGTTTGATGAGGGCCTTAAATAACAGATTAGATCAGATGGATTTAATTGATATCTTTAGAGCATTTCACCCCAAAGTAGCAGAATATACATCATGTTAGGATACAAAACAACTTATACATTAAAAAAATTGAAATCGTATCAAGCATCTTTTTTGACCTGGTATGAGACCAGAAATCAATTACAAGAAAAAAAAAACCTAAAAAAACACACAATCACATGGAGGCCAAATAACATGTCTATTAAACAATGAAATCAAGAAATAAATCAAAAGATACCCTGAGACAAATGAAAATGAAAACACAATAACCCCAAATCTGTAAAAGGGAAATTCATAGCATTCCAGGCCTACTTCAAGAAACAAGAAATCTCTCAAATAAGCAATATAACTTTAAATTTAAAGGAACTAGAAAAATAACAGAGCCCAAAGTGAGTAGAAGGAAGGAAATAATAAAGATCTGAGTGGAAATAAACAAAATAGAGTCTAAAAAAGCAATAACAACAGATCAATGAAATCAAGAGCTGGTTCTTTGAAAATATAAATCAGATTGAAAAACCTTTAATCAGACTCATCTAGTAAAAAAGAGAGGAAAGCCCTAACCAGTTTGGCTCAGTGGATAGAGCATCGGCCTGCGGACTCAAGGGTCCCAGGTTCGATTCCGGTCAAGGGCATGTACCTTGGTTGCAGGCACATACCCAGGAGGGAGTGTGCAGGAGGCAGCTGATCGATGTTTCTCTCTCATTGATGTTTCTAACTCTCTATCCCTCTCCCTTCTTCTCTGTAAAATATCAATAAAATATATTTTTAAAAAAAGAAAGAGAGGGGACCCAAATAAATAAAATCAGAAATGAAAGAGAAGTAGCAACTGACACCACGGAAATATACAGAAAATAAAACAAACAACTATAGGCCAACAAATTAGACAATATAGAAGAAATGGAAAAATTTCTAGAAATATACAATCTCCCAAAACTGAATCAAGAAGAAATAAAATCTGAACAGACCAATTATAACTAATGAAATTGAAGCAGCAATAAAAAAAATCTTCCAACAAACAAAAGCCCTGGACCAGATGGCTTCACAAGTAAATCTTACCAAATATTCAAAGAAGAACTAACACTTACCCTCAAACTACTGCAAACAAGTCAAGTGGAGGGAAGACTTCCAAACTCATTTCACAAGGCCTGCATTATCCTAATTCCAAAACCAGATAAAGACATGACAAAGAAAGAAAATTATACACCAATATCCCTGATCAACATAGATGTGAAAATCCTCAAACAATATTAGCAAATCAATTCTAGCAATATCTTAAAAAATCATACACCATGATCAAGTGGGATTTATTCCTGGGATGCATGGTGGGCACAATATCTGCAAATCAGTTAATGTGGTACACCACATAAAAAAATGAAGGATAAAATTCATATGATCATATCAATAAATTCAGAAAAAGCATTTGACAAAATTCAGCACCCATATATGATACAAACTTATGGCAAAGTGGAAATAGAGGGAACATACCTCAATGTATTAAAGGACATATATGACAAAACCACAGCTAATATCATACTCAATTGGGAAAAACTGAAAGCATTTCCCTTCAGATCAGTAACAAAACAAAGATGTCCATTTTCACCCCTCTTATTCAACACAGTACTAGAAATCATAGCCACAGCAATGAGACAAAAAGAAATAAAAAGCATCCAAATTAGAAAGGAAAATTGTCATTATTTACAAATGACATATTTTACATAGAGAATCCTGAAGAATCCACCACAAAACTACTGGAACTGATAAATTCAGTAAAGTAGTAGGATATAAAATAAATACCCAGAAATCAGTTTCATTTTTATACACCAATAATGAACTGTCTGAAAGGGAATCTAAGAAAACAATCTCATTTACAACTGCATCAAAAATAAAAGTAAAATAACTAGGAATAAATTTAACCAAGGATGTAAAAGACCAATACTCGGAAAATTATGACACTGAAGAAAGTGATGCTACAAATAAATGGAAGCATATATATGCTCATGGATAGGAAGAATTAGCATTGTGAAAATGTCCATACTACCCAAAGCAACCTATAGATTCAACTCAATTCCTATCAAAATACCAATGTTGTACTTCACAGAATAAGATAAATAATCCAAAATTTTACATGGAATCAAAAAAGACTCCAAATAGCAATACTGAGAAAGAACACAGTTGAAGGAATCATGCTCCCTGATATCAAACTATACGACAAGGCCACAGTAATTTTAAAAAGCATGACACTAGCATAAAAACAAACAAAATTAGACATATAAATCAATGAAAGAGAAGAGAGAGCCCAAAAATATACCCACAGCTATATGGCCAATTAATGTTTGTCAAAAGAGGCAAGAACATACAATGGGGTAAAGATAGTCTATTCAATAAATGGTGGTGGGAAAACTGGACTGGTATATGCACAAAAATGAAACTAGACCACTTTCTTGTATCTACAAGAGAAATCATTTAGTCTGGTCCTGCCAAGGCATTAGGGATGAGTTAATTAAATGTTTGACCAAATGTAGCTAATTGTTAAGTTGATAATTTTGTATGGCCCGCAAATGATGTTACAAATATCCAAATGGCTCTTGGCAGAAAAAAGGTTCCCCACCCCTGGATTACAGCCTTAAATTTAAGACTCAAACCGTAAAACTCCTAGGAAAAAACATAGGTAGTAAAATCTCCAACATTTCTCTCTATAATATTTTTTCTGATATATCTTCTTAGGGAGGTGGGAAAAAAATGAGTCGAACAACATCAAATTAAAATGTTTTTGAATGGGAGAAGATATTCACCAATGATACATCTGATAAGGGATTACTATGCAAAATTTATAAAGAATGCATACAACTCAACAGCCCCAAAACAAACAATCCAATTTAAAAATGGGCAAAGGACCTGAATAGACATTTCCTCAAAGAAGGACATACACATGGCCGACGGATGTGAAAAGATGCTCAACATCAGTAATCATCAGAGAAATGGCAATTAAAACCACAAAGGATATTACCTCACAGCTATCAGAATGGCTATCATCAATAAATCTATAAACAAGTATTGATGAAGATATGGAGAAAAGGGAACCCTCACCTACCGCTGTGGAAAACAGTAGGGAGGTTCTTCAAAAAATTATAAATGGAATTGCGTTATGACCCTGTGATTCCACTTCTGGGTATATATCTGGAGAAACCCAAAACACTAATTCAAAAGAATAGATGCACCCCTATATTCATCGCATTGTTGTTATTTACAGTAGCCAAGCTCCAGAAGCAACCCAAGTGTCCATCAATAGACAAATGGATAAAAAAGCAGCAGTACATATATACAATGGAATATTACTCGGCCATAAAAAGAGAATGAAATCTTATTATTTGTGACAGCATGGATGGACCTAGAGGGTATTATGCCCAGTGAAATAAGTCAGTCAAAGACAAATACCATATGATCTCACTTATATGTGTAATGTAAATAACAATATTCATGAACAAACATAAGAGAAATAGACTCATAGATACAGAGAACAGGCTGATGGCTGCCAAAGGGGAGGGAGTTTGGGGGAAAGGATGGAAAAGGTGAAGGGGTTGAGAAATACAGATTGGTAGTTACAAAACAGTAATGGGAGTATAAAGTACAGCGCAGGAAATACAGTTGGTAATATTGTAATAACTATGGTGCCAGGTAAGTACTGGAAATATCAGGGGAACACTTTGTAAAGTATATGACTGTCTAACCACTGTGTTGTACACCGTAAACTAATACAAAATAATACTGAATGTAAACTGTAATTGTAATTGAAAAAATAAAAATTTAAGAAATGGCTGATGTTTGAGAAATACTACACTTTCCATTGGGTAACAAATAAGTGTAAGTGCCAACTATGAGCATGCCATTCGTTTAGTCACCA
Source organism: Myotis yumanensis (assembly GCF_028538775.1). Classification (NCBI taxonomy): domain Eukaryota; kingdom Metazoa; phylum Chordata; class Mammalia; order Chiroptera; family Vespertilionidae; genus Myotis; species Myotis yumanensis. The sequence goes on from NW_027223757.1 coordinate 56,285,208, forward strand.
TAAGGATAGAAAAGGATATTCAAAGAAATGTAAATAGGAAAGGAGAAAAGGAAATTATTTCAAAATGAAGCAATACACAAAATGGCATTTTAAGCTAGGACTTGTTATGATTTAGACATGTAGAGACAGAGCATTCAAAGAGAACAAAAGCATAACAATACAGGCCTGAGTGGTGACATGTTTCAAATCTTGATTGTGGTGGTGGTGACATAGGTGTGTGTATATAATGTACATATAAAACGAGTGCACATTATTATATGTAAATTTTCCCTTAATAAATTTGACACCATATATTTGACCTATGCAATGAAAAGTCATTGAGGTTTCAGGCTTGAGTAACTTGGGGAGGGAGAAGTGAATGCAATAAAGAGAAAATGGAAATCACATTTTAAAAGGAATCAAAAGTACTTATTTTCATATAATAAAATTTCAATTAAATATTTTAGCTATAACCCAAAAAAATAGCCCTATGCTTCTACATAATAGTTTCATTTCAGGGAGAGAACTCATCTGAATTAAGGCTTACCTATTAAAATTAAATGTGTGATCCCTCCCAAACAAAGGAGTTCATTAACAGCACTCACCCCTAACAAGGTAACAAAGAACAGAAAGAAGTAGCCACACTGGTTCTGCGCTAGTGACACCTGACAGAATTTAGCAAAATTATTTAAGGTTGAATTAAACATGTAGACCCTGACAGTAAGCAATTTAGAAACTGCCTTAGAATTTACATTTTAATCTTTAATTATTTTCAGTAATCAATTATTAAGTACATTTCAAGTGGCTTTTATAACATTTCACAGTTGAAGAATTCATGACTAGAGAGGGAAATCATTCATAGGAAAAATAACACCATGATTAACAAGCCTTTACCTGTTGGAACTTTATAATGTCATTCTTAATAAAATCATAACTTGCCCATAAAAATCAAATTCAAAACATGAAATAATTATGGTATTGAAAAGCATCAATAGACCAGAAAAAGAAGATACTCTTCTGCTATAAGTTAAAGCATTGGGTCCATAGAAACCTATGTGTATCCTTAATATTTTACTAAGGAAAATACAAGCCTTGGTTATACCAGTGAGTTGCCACTAGATCTGCATGCTCCAGAAAACTTAACATGAAAGCCATGTGGGGAATTTCAGAGTTGAAAGGGGACTCAAGTCAAGTGCTACACTTTCTAAATTGGTATTCTATGTACAAGTCAGTTCTTGAAACTGAGGTGAAATGACATAAGGAAACCCATTTTACCATAAGCTGACTGGCATAAACAAGTTCCTACAGGAATGATACAAGGAAACGACACTGAAGGAAATGTTATTCTAGGACCTGCTGTAATTATATTCTAGATGTTAACAGGTTGGCTATGAGAAAATAGTCTCTCTGCCCTGGTAGGTTTAGGAAACGCTTCGATAACATTCCCTTGAGGATTTACATTTAATAGTAGTAAAGGTTTTGAGAAGTCCTGCAGGTAAAAGCAAATCAAAAGTTAAACTCCTGATCAAACCCAATGTGCTTCCAAATCACTTGCCATGGAACACTCTTTTGGGACAGTAAGCCTGTTATTGAATTCAGAACATTGTTCAGGGTGAAACATCAGTTTGAAAAACTCTAAACTTATGAAATCCCTTAAAGAGATGACAAAACTGAGGCCCAGAGAGCTCATACCAGGTTAGCAGAACAAAGAACTTAGGTGAATAGGACTCCTTTGCCTTTATATATATATATCGTTAAACATTTAATTAACAACGTTTAATTTACATGTAACATTTTGGTTGTGCTTTCACATTTTCTGGTTTGTGTATTAACTTAGGTGTTTTTAATTCTTCCTTCAAGACTTCAGTTCCTGATAATCATGTCCACCTGGATTATTTGCTATTATTTAGCAATACTGGAGAATTATGTAGTTCAGAGTGGCAGCTGAAAGCAATCACTGAAAATAAAGCATGTGTACTACAACTGGTGTTAGTTTACTCTTGTTATAATTTGTCAGCTCAACTAAATCATTGTGTTGTTTATCAGGTGAGTTACTTAGCACCTAATGCTGACATGTTATTCACAGTAAAATGAAGATCTATGTCTGCATAGAAGATAGCCAATAACAACGAAAAGGAGAGTGTTTTTTTTCTATAGTTCAAGGCTTATGTATCAGGCATCTTCCTAACTCTTTTTTTAATTATCATTAAAAAGTCTTGATTGCTTTAACTACAGCCTCCAAATCAATTTCCCTCCATCTTTATGTTTCTCAAACTCCATAGAAATGTAAGATTAATCAAAACACAATTTACGTAGCCTTAAAAAAGTATAGTTGCCCTAGCCGGTTTGGCTCACTGGGTAGAGCGTCCGCCTGAGGACTGAAGGGTCTCGGGTTCGATTTCCATCAAGGGCACACGCCTGGGTTAAGGGCTTGGTCGCCATTGGGGGCGTGCAGCAGGCAGCCAAATCAGTGATTCTCTCTCATTGATGTTTCCATCTCTCTCTCTCTCCCTCTCCCTTCATTTCTGAAATATATTAAAAATGTAATCTCTTAAAAAAAGAGATCTTATAGTGTTAAAAAAAAATGCATAGTTGTGGGCCACTCTTTTCCCCCGCAGGGTAGGAGAAGAATGGAGGAGGCAGAACAGGTAACTGTAGTTTATGCAGCAACTTTAAAAGCCTCGGGAATCAAAGGTGATCATTAACAACTTCCTTATGACTAATATGACTTCCTCTCATCGACGTGGGCACTCCTTTCCGACCCCTCGCGCGGGCCATGCACCGGGGGTGGCATTCACTGCTGTCACAATATCAGAACGGTCGCACACACTAGTGAGACTGCACGAGGCCTTGATTCCGCCAACAAAGGGGTTCCCCCGCGCGCCTTCCTCGCCCAGGTGCGACCTCCACTCCAACCTGGCGCCCGGCCCGGCCGGCCCCAGCGCGGGCGGCTGGGGATCCGCCACCGGACACCTGCGGCCGCCCTCGCGCCTCCGCCCCGCCCCAGCCCGCCGGTCCCCGCGCAGCTCCGCTTCCCCGGAAACCAGAGGACGGCCGGCCGGCTTCGCGGCTTCATGCGGGGCCAGGGCGGCATCGCCCCCGATGCCACAGCAGCCTGACCCGGCATGTCCCCGCGGCTCCGGAACGAGGCAGGCCGAGGAAGCCGCTCAGAGCCAGCGGCCGGCCTCGTGACCGCTACGGGGGCGGGGACACGGTTACCTGCTGTGGGCTCCGCCGCTCCCGCCAGCGCCGCTCTCCTGGCAACCGCGGCAGCTACACGGAGGCCAAAAGCCGAAGGGCTTGGTGACAGCTCCCAGCGTGCACCGCGCCGCGCCCACGCCCACGCCGGCGTCGACGTCGACGAGCTCTATATCCACCCCCTGGTCCCTTCCTCGTCCTGGGCGCCAGCTGTCGCTACAGCGCCCTCAAGCGGAGTGTCAGGGAAGCGGCCCAGGACCACCAACTGCGGAAGTGGGCCTGCCTGCAAAGGGGTTTATAGCAGGTGTTTTTAACTCGCCAGCGCCAGCCCTATCCTGAGAGTTTGAAAGGATGCTAGGAGTTGAAAACAGCTTTTACATATTACTTAAATAATTATTTAAGTATTATTTAAATAAGTGTTACAATATAATTTAAATAATTCCTTTGTATTTCTTAGGCAGACCTTGAGTCCCAGAGAGGTTAGAAGACTTAGGAAATTCCAATAGTTATCAGCTTTGGACTGTTTGAGCCTAGAACTCTCTAAATCACATAGTTATTGCAAGGAGGATTGCACTGGTTTGCCTAAATCATAGGGTCAAAAAAATAATTTTTTTACCAATGTAAAAATATAAAAATATTTAAAAATAATCAAAATCGCCAGCCTGCATGGCTCAGTGGTTGAGCGTTGACCTTTGAACCAGAAGGTCATGGGTTCGAGTCCCTGTCAGGGCATATACCCAGAGTGCAGGCTTGATCCCCAGTGTGGGGCGTGCAGGAGGCAGCCAATGATTCACTCTCATCATTGATGTTTCTATCTCTCTCTCCCTTTCCCTTACTCTCTTTAATATATTTTTAAAAATAATAAAATAAACCAATTATGAAGAGCATACTATGCTAAGAATGTTATTTAAGCACTTAATAGCATAGCCTTGAGAATTAAAGAAAATATGAGTTGAAATCATCACCCTTGATCACCATTATCTGAGACGGAATAGTAGTAAAGCTAATTCTGTGTTGTTGAATCATTGTGATGGATACAGGAATTTGTGATGCAACATGATAAACTTTTTTAAAAAAATATTTTTTATTGATTTTTTACAGAGAGGAAGGTAGAGAGATAGATGGTTAGAAACATCGATGGGAGAGAAACATCGATCAGCTGCCTCCTGCACATCTCCCACTGGGGATGTGCCCGCAACCCAGGTACATGCCCTTGACCGGAATCGAATCTGGGACCTTTCAGTCCGCAGGCTGATGCTCTATCAGTTGAGCCAAACCGGTTTCGGCAACATGATCAACTTTTAAAACTTCAAATACCAATTTTAATTAATCCTCACCCAAGGATAATTTGCTATTGATTTTTAGAAAGAGTGGAAGGGAGAGGGAGAGACAGAGAGAGAAACATTAAAGTGAGAGACACATTGGTTGGTTGCCCCCTGCACACTCCCCAACCAGGCTGATGCTCCATCCACTTAGCCAAACCAGCTAGGGCTCAAATACCAATTTTAGAAATATTGTCTTAAACTAGTGTCTCTAAGATAGAGGTTTTATTATCTACTCAGAAAATGTCTAGATGAGTGGTGTGTGGTAATTATGACCCTGAAATTATAAAGTAGAACATCAATAAACATACGATTTTCTGAATACAAACATTAACTGTTTCTGTTTTTAGAAAACAGCCTCTTTCTTTTAAAGAATTCTTATAATGCTTCCATGGACTTCTATTTTAGCATTTTCCATTATAAGTATTTACAATATTCTAGATCCTTTTCTTTACTGTATCAAACTTTCCAAAATAATCTTCTGGTAGTAATAAGATTAGGACTCCCCTGAGTCAGTTTTTACTTCCACGAAAGTGAGCAGTGAAAATGTACACATGGAATCATTTTCATCTTCCTTTTTTCAAAGCTTATAGGAATGCTTAATCCTGTGATTCATGTTACTGGTTTTAATACATTCTATTCTGCACAGGGAACAGAAAACTTCTTACACTTTTGCAACTTGGAGCAATTGTGTCTAACTTGAGAAGCAATGTCACCGTCAATCCTGGACATCTGTGGCCTCAGAGAGAGGAGAGCTACTGAAGGACCTCCCGCCCATAGATCATAAAAATGAGATCATAGTCCATAAAAACAAAACAAAATAAAACAAAATACAGTGTATTTGGGGTGAAGAATTCTGCTCTTGGGCCTCCAGGGGACTGTGCCTGTCTGTATTAGCTCCCTCTCTTCCAGCCTTATCCCTATCCACGCTAGCCAAAGGAATGCACGCCCCGTCTGATTTTAAGGTCATTTCCAAGGAGACTAACGCATCAGGTCACACCCACAAGAAGCAGAGTGGGAGGACAATTGGCTCTCCCACCCACCTTCACAGTGCTCAGACCCCAAACCGCTCTGAAAACGCTCACGCCCCCCAGATCGAGTCCTCCAGGCAGCGCACTCTCCGCCCGGCAGGTGGCGCTGTGGGCGGGCTGGCTGTTACAGCCGAGCGAGCCGATCCCGGAATCCCGTGCCGCCGCCGCCGCCGGTGCTGCTTGGGTTTGAGCCGCACGTGCAGAGGCGCTTCTGGCCCCGGTGGCGGCTTGGCTGGGACCTCCGTCTGGGCGCCCGCCATGGCCCCGCCGGCAGAGACGCGCGTGTTCCTGGAGGTGCGGAGACGGCTGCAGAGCGCGCTGCTGATCCTGGGGTAAGGCCGGGGTGGGAGTGTGGGCTCCTGGGCACCGAGCCTCGCTCGCCTCTATGCTACCCGGCAAGTCTCCGCCTCCCTGCGGAGGGTGTGTTTTCGAATTTCTTCTTTCCAGTTGCTTAGAGCTCTCTTGATTACTCAGAGTAGAGTGCTCCCTCTCCTATAGCCCCCCACCCTCACCCCCCTTCTACCATCTCGGCATCACCTGGCAGCTTCTGAGAAATGCAGCCTCAGCCCACAACAGACCTGCTGAATCAGAACTCGCGTTTGACGTGCTTCCCCCGATTCAGATGCAGTTCACGTGTGAGGAGCACTGATGTAAAACATCGTTGGCAGTGCCCGGCGTTTCCAAGGAAACGGTGCCAAAAAATGCCTGTCTGACTCATTAAAGGATCTTCATTGTGGGATCAGTTCCAAAGTGAGTTGCCCGTTTTATAAATAAAGTCGGGTGTTTGTTTTTTTTTCCCCTCCCCAAACTGTTCTATGCAGAGAAACTGATACAGTCGTTTAAAACGTGTGTTTAGCGAGTGACTAACAAAGGTGGTATGCTTACTACAGTTCATTCTTTTATTCACATTACGAGTTCCAATGGGAAGTCTGCAAACCGTTTAACTTCTTTTTTTTTTCTTTTCCGCTACATAAATACGAAACTGTTAGGAAAAGTGTTCTCCCTTTTGTTTTGTAGTATGTGATCCTTTCTCCTGTGCCCACTGTTTCAAATACAGCAAATTCGATATTAAAATCCTAAAAATTTTATTACACAGCGCCACTGTGAGGTAGATTGGTGCTTAGCTTTACCTCTTTTCCTTAAGTCAGCCAGGTGTCTGTGTGGCAGTTTTGGATTTGGCAGGAGAACTGAATTCAAATCCTAGCTTCTTCACAAAGGTAGAATTCTATTTAGTCTGAATTTTTTTGAATTGTAAAATGGCGATACTTACTTCTCTTCTTTCTATCTCTCAAATCAGATAAGTATCTCCAATCCCATTTCACTTTGTAGGGTAATTAGGGACCCAAACCTTACACAAAACAAAACAACCTCCCTACTTTCTTCAGGGTTGTCCTGGATTACTCTCCCTTGTTTAAGCAAGTTCAGAAACCTAACTGCTGGACTACTGGTTTGTCCCCCGGTGGTCCTTGACCATTGAGTTTTATCACTAATCAATTCCCTCTACTCTAAAAGCAACCAGTGTTCTGATTTCATTCAACAAAGATTGGTTTTGCCATTGCTCACTTTGTTGTTGTTTCTGGCTGCTTTCCTTCAACAGTGTTTCTGAGATTCATGTTTCATCCCTGCCATCGCATACAGAAGTAATCCAATTCTTTTTTCATGCTGAGTAGTTTTCCACTGAATGAACATATGACAGTTCATTTATTCATTCTCCGGTTGCTGGACATTTTGTGTGTTTTAGAGCAGGGTAGGGAACATTTTTTTTCTGCCAAGGGCCATTGGGATACTTAAAACATCATTTGTGGGCCATACAAAATTATCAACTTAAACATTAGCCTGTTATATTTGGTCAAACATTTAATTAACTAGCCCCTAATGCCTTGGCAGGGCCAGACCAAACGACTTAGGCCATGTTTCCCACTTCTGTTCTAGAGTTTGCTTATTATGGATAAAGCTGCCACACATTGTGTATAAGTCTTTTTGTGGACGTGCATTTTCATTTCTCTTAGGTAATTACCTAAGAGTGGAATTGATGGGTCATAGGGCAGATGTGGCCTTTACTGTATGAGAAATTGCCAAACAACCTCCAAAGTGGTTGTACCATTTTACACTCTCACCAGGAAAAAAAAATGAGAGTTCCAATTGCTTCACATTCTCATCTGCATTTAGTGTTGTAAGGCTTTTTGATTGTAGTCATTATAGTGATATAAAGTGGTATCTCATTGTCATTTTAATTTGCATTTCCTTGACTAATAATGTTGAGTACCTTTTATTTGTTCTTTGGTTATTCACATATATTCCTTAGTAAGGTATCTTATAATGTTTTGGCATTAAAAAATCCGGTTGTTTGCCTTGTTGTTGAATTTGAAAAGTTCTTTATATGGTCTGGAAAAATGCTTTTTTTCATTTATGCCTTGTGAGTATCTAAATATTTTCTCTCAGTGTGTAACTTACCTTTTCATTTTCTTAATAGTGTTTTTTGATGAACAGAAATTTTTAATTACAATGAAATCCAGTTTATTGCATTTTCCCTTAATGATTAGTGTTTTTGTATCTTAAGAAATCTTTGTCTACCTTAGGCTTGTAAAGGTTTATTTTCCTATGTTTATTTTTTAGGAGTTAACATAGTTTAAGCTTTTACATTTAGGTCTGTGAATATGGTAAATTCAGTTTTGTGTTTGGAGTGAGGCATGGTCAAGTTCTTTTTTTTTTCCAGTTGTTTTATCACCATTAGTTAAAAAGACTGTCATTTCTCCCATTGAATTAACTCAGTGTCTTTCAGAAATCAGTTGACTATACTGTTTGCATGGTATGTCCTTTTTTACACTTTTACTCTCAATCCATCTTTATATATAAAGTTTTTATAGCATACTGGGTGAAGTTTTTTAAAATTCATTCTGACAATTTATACAATTAACTAGAATTTTTAGTCTACATACTTTACAGTTAATGTACAAGATATGATTGAATTTTATTCTTGTTCCTAATCTTAAAACAAATGCTTGTAGTACTTAATCTTTAGGTATGATGAAGTTGATTTTTGGCTAACCTGTTTGGTAGATTGCATAGTTCTTCTTCTAGTTTAAGGGTGTGTGTGTGTTTTAATTTATTGATTTTTTTTTTGAGAGACATCAATTTGTTGTTCCATTTATTTATGCATTCAATAATTGACTCTTATATGCTCCCTGACCAGGGATTGAACCCACAACCTTGATGTATCAGGACGATCCTCTAACCAACTGAGCTACCCGGCCAGGGCCTAGTTTAAGGTTTTTAATCATGAATAGATATTATATTATCTGTAATTATTTCTGTGTGTATTGTGACGATCATATTTTTTGCTTTGATCTTTACATCTGTGAATTGCATTAGAAAAATCTATTTATGTCAAGCCATCTTAGCATTCCTTGGATAAACCTAAAATTCATTTATTCAATCCACAGATATTTACTGAATTCCTGTTCTACTGCCAAAACCTCAGATTCTAAGTATGGGTATACAGCTGTGAACAGTAATAAGAACAAAGACAAAAATATTTATTCTCATTGAATTTACAGTCTAATGGTGGCAGTGGGTGAGAATTAGGCAGAAAAACACACACAAAATAAACAAAATACACATTATATTGAACACAGATAAGCACCTGGAAAAAAAATACAACAGAAAAAGGGATAGGTAAAACAAATGACAAATTGTTATTCCAAAGGCAAAAACAAGATTTGAGTAATAAACTGAAAGAAGTATGGTTTGGAACTATGGGATACCTGGTAGAAGACTGTTTTCCTCTGAGTATGAAGGGGTGCCTAGTTCATAGAGGTGTGGGTGGGCTGGTGGAACACATAATAAAGGGTGATACAGTGAGTGGTGTGCTGGTGAGTGTTTAGCAACCTGCACTCTAGGAAAACAAAGCAACCAACCAAACAAAAACCTCCCAATTTGCAGCATGTACTGATTTCTGTGATGTAAATACTTTCACTATGGATGATGCCAGAGCTGTCAAAGTGAGGTCAACTGGTTTGCAAAATACCTGCAACTTTCACACGTGGCTCTAGTTATATCACTGGGTCTTATACACCATTGAAGAGACATTAGCTGGTACTCAGGGCAAGATATGAACTTACTGGATAGTTTCAAGCAAAATGTGATGCCTGAAAGAAGACAAATGGATAGTGAAGAAAGCCTCAAGTTATTCAAAGTGCTAACAATTAGAGTTTCAAAACTTTGTTTTAGATTGATAGCAAACTTGAGATAAGTTGCTGTCACACCTGAATATGTTACTGTGGATTTCCTACACGTAAGCACATTTTCCTACATAACCACCAGGCAACCCTCAAAATTGGGAAATAGGTTACTATCTTCTTATACTCAAACCTCACTCAAGTTTTGCCTGTTGTCTACATAATATCTGTGATTGTGCAGGGATCCAGTTCATTCATTGCCAGGTTTACCTTGGAAGGAACAGTTCCTCAGTTTTCCTTAACTTTCATGATCCTGACACTTTTGAAGATTACAGCCCAGTTTTGTAGAATATCCTTTCATTTGGGTTTGTCTCATGTTTCCTCAAAATTAGGTTCAGGTTATCCATCTTTGGCAGTAATACCATAGAAATGATTCGGTCTTCTCATTACAACCTATCAGATGGCAAGTGATTTTGATTGGTCCAATTAAGTTTCACATTAACCTTGAGTACTTAAAGTGGTGTCTGCCAGACTTCTCCACCATAAAATTACTCTTTTTTTCTTCAAAATAAGTGTTACTGAAGAGATCCTTTGATACTATGTAAATGCCCTGGTCCTCATCAGACTCGTCTTTTTTTTTTTTCTTTCATTCATTTATTTACATCAGTATGGACCCAGAGTTGTTTTCAGTGGGTTACTTTTTTAATCAAATTACTCCAGATGTTGCCAGTGGTGGCCCCTTCAAAATTATTTGTGTCTTTTTTTATGTATTTAATGTTTTTTATTGATTTTAGAGTGAGGAAGGGAGAGGGAAAGACAGAAACATCAGTGATGAGAAAGAATCATTGCTCAGCTGCCTCCTGCTCACCCCCCACTGGGGATAGAGTCCATAATCTGGATATGTGCCCTGACCTGGAATTGAACCAGGACCTTCTGGTTCATGGGTCGACTTGACTCTCAACCACTGAGCACACTGGCCTGATTCTATGTCTTTTTTTGACATGTCCCTATCATTTATTAATTTTATGCACAGCAAGATGCTCCAGGCCCATCTCATGTTTTTCCTATTCCAGCCTTGCATGTAGTTATTTTTCCAAGGAACCCTGGTTTGTTTTGCTTTTGTTCATTTGTTTTTAAGCTGAAAATGGTCTTTAGAAAACAAGATCTGGGCACAGAGTGGGCTCATTACTATTGGATGTCACTTCTTCAAAACCCACTAGTGAACAGAACTGAGAGTGTGTGTATATGTATGTGTGTGACATACTAGTATATGTGATGTTTGTGTATGTGTGTATGTATGTGTATCTATATCATACATGCACATACATATGTGGACATCTACATTTATTACTGTATCTGTTTATATACATTGAACACCATGACTTCACACTGATATTTCCAATTCTAGTCTACCACCATAGTATCCATTCTGGTTTTCTCCCTTTCCTCTTTGTAACTCTGTCCTTCCATAGTGACAATCCTGGCTTTCATTTTCCTCATGATATATATTGAATATATATATACACACACACACACACATATACATACATATATATATTGATATATATATATGTATATATATACACATAGATATAGATATATATATATATACACATATACATATATATATTGTCTCCTCACCTGCTTGGGCTGCTTGGACTGAATGTTTATGTCCCGTTAAAATTCATATGTTGAAACCCTAACTCCCAGTGTGATGGTATTAGGAGTGGGGCCTTTGGCAGATACTTAAGTTTAGATGAAGTCATGAGGGTGGAGCCACCATGATAAGAGTCAGGCTTTTATAAGAAGGGGCACCAAAGCTTCCCCTTTCTGCCATCTGAGGTTACAGGGAGAAGGCGGCCACCTGCAGGCCAGAAAGAGGGCCCTCAATAAGGAGCACATTTGCTGGCACCTTGGTCTTGGACTTCCCAGCCTCCAGAACTATGAGAAATAAATGCCTGCTGTTTAAGCCACCCAATATGTGGTATTTTGTTCTAGTTGCTTGAGCTGACTAAGATAGGCTCTGAAACCCCATGCTGAGCTGCCCTCCAACCCCCAGATTCCCGCCTCACCCCTCTTTGGATCTGACATCCCTGCTGGGTGGCCTCCTTAGCTCTCCGGCTGTATGGTGCATGCCCCTCACCCTGCTGGATTTCCCAGACACACTCCAGGCCACTGTGGTCCTCCCACCCTTGCAGAGATGCCTTTCTTACCTGGCCTTGTGTAATTGGCTGAATTTTTCAGGGAAGATAAGGGGAAGAGTGGTAAGCCAGAGACGGGGTGGGAGTGGGGGCTTAGGAACCCAGTAGTAGCCCCTGGAGCACTTCCAAGTGCCAACTGGAAATTTGAAAATCACTAAAGTAGCAAAGTGGACACACTGTGTATCTTTAGAGTAGTGGTTGTCAAACTATGGCCCATGAGCCACATCTATCCTGTGGCCTGTTTTGGTACAGCCTGTGAGCAGAGAATGTGTTTTACCTTTTTTAAAGGGTTGTTGAAAAAGAAAAACACAAAATAGAATATGCAACAGAGACCATATATGGCCTGTAAAACCTGGCTTTTATATAAAAAGTTTTCTGACCTCTGCTTTAGAGGATTTTTAAAATATATTTTTATTGATTTCAGAGAGAGGGAGGGACAGAAGCATCAATGATGAGAGAGAACCATTGATTGGCTGCCCTCTGCATGTCCCCTACTAGGGATCGGGGCGAAACCCAGGCATGTGCCTTGGCTAGGAACCAAATCATGACCCCCTGGTTCATGGGTTGATGATCAACCATTGAGCCACACCGGCCATGTGAGGATTATTATTTCTTAAACATAATTTCTTAAAATTAGACTTTTGACCCAGGAAAATATTTGGGTTTTTTGACATTCTATGTTGCCAATTAAGTGTAGATTCATATACTTTGAGAAGGAGCTAGCCAGAAGGTAGTCTTACCAAGATTCACACCTGAACACAGGGTTTGACCTCTGTACTTAGATGACACTCTGTAGATGACGCGCATTCTGAAATTAGGTGACACAAAGTGGATGGCCTGCACCTGCTGTCTGCTTTTAAGAGGGAGTCCTCTGTTACAGTGCTAAGCATATTTCAGCTTCATGTGAGAATCATTTCTCTGTGTGTTTAATCCCCCTTTATATTTTGGTGGGTGGGCACTGGGTGTTATTCTTTATTGCCTACACTGAGTGATTTGTGTTTGTAATGAACTGGATTAATAAGGCCTTTTATGCCTGGTATTCATACTCACTAGATTTTCGTAATTTTTTTTTATTCTTAATGTTGACAAGAAAAAAATTATTCTCCTGTACCTTTTATTTAATGTAATCCTGATCTCCTTATCAAAATCCTGTATATCCAATAACAATGCTTGAATTTACTGAAAGTAAAACATTGTCATGCTGGTCTCAGGAGCAGGAGTATTTCACTCACTCATTCATTCATTATTCAAATATCATTAAGTTAGTGCTCGGTTGATGATAGTCACTACACCCCTCCATGTGCTTCCATAGTAACCTGTACTTGTCAGGAATAAGTACAGTGTAGTTTCCACTGATCCCTTGAGCATTCCTGTTTACTTACCTGTCCCCTATTTGGGGGAGGGGGGCAGAGAAAATATATTGTTAGTTGTTATATTTCCAAGTACCTAGCACATTATATATAGAACTCACAAAAGATGGTTTGAATGAATGAATATACAAACCATGCTATGGTCAAGGGTTGCAAAGATGAATAAGCCACTGTCTTATGCTGCCTTCCCAAAAATATTTCAAAGAACAAGTGTATGACATTTGACAGGCCAGTGTTAGACTGTGCTTGTTTGAAGAAACTGGAGTTGGGGAGACTTGTGGGAGGAAATTGGGGGCATGAGGAAATGGAATGGCAGGCTGTGCAGACAGGTGGCTCTGGGAGCAATCCCAGGAAGGTCCAGGCTGGAGCACGTGGAGGAAGCTTTAGGATAGAAGAGAGAGCTGGGACCGGATTCACGATTATTATCATTGGAAAAAGTGCATATTTTAAAGTGCATCATTAGCATAAAAAAGAAGCAATCATAAAATATATATCCCAGAACTTTCATGTTACAGTAATAGTGTAAAGTGCTCTCTGACCTGGTCTAAACCTAGTATAGACTTTTTTTTTTTTTTTTAATGATTGGCTCACTGTTATTTTTCTGGGATAGTTAACTTTAGGGCCTTTACTGAAGAGGAACAGAGAGATTTTGTTTCTTTTATCATGTGGTTTTCAGCAGTGAGAAATAATTGTTGTGTGTTTTATTTTTAATTGCCAGAGAGCCCAAAGAAGGAGGTATGCCCATGGATATTTCCATAACTCCATCCTCGCTGCAGGTGAAAACCCCTGGAGGCTGCACAGAGATCTGCCTTCCAGCAGAGGTCAGGCTTGTGCCTTCCTCTGGCCATGGGCTGCAGTACGTGGCTGGAGACGGACTACACCTGCGGCTGCAGGCGCGGGCGGAATTCAGCACAAGTAAGCAATGCTAGCACTCCTGTTTCTGCATTAACTTTTTCCCTACAAATCAAAGGTGATTTTTCCCTTAAGAAGTTGAATTTTCCCAGATGTAAATAGCTGCTCATCAGTGGTATGGAAGGAGCTGGGAGTGGAAAAGATCTAGGGCAGTGGTTCTCAACCTTCCTAATGCCGCGACCCTTTAATACAGTTCCTCATGTTGCGGTGACCCCCAACTGTAAAATTATTTTTGTTGCTACTTCATAACTGTAATTTTGCTATTGTTATGAATCGTAATGTAAATATCTGATATGCAGGATGTATTTTCATTGTTACAAATTGAACATAATTAAAGCATAGTGATTAATCACAAAAACAATATGTAATTGTATATGTGTTTTCCGATGGTCTTAGGCGACCCCTTTGAAAGGGTCGTTCAACCCCCAAAGGGGTCGCGACCCACAGGTTGAGAACCGCTGCTCTAGGGTCTTAGCCAGCTCTGCTATTTATCAGCTATGTACAGTTAAACGTGTCACATAATCTTTCTGAGGTTTTGTTTCTTTTGGATTTTTTTTTAGTGGTTTTTTTCTTCCTAATACACTTACTTTTTAGAGCAATTTTAGGGCCACAACAAAATTGAGCAGAAGTTCGCAAAGATTTTCCATATACCTCTGCTTTGTCTCTTTAATTGTAAAATTACCTGGCTCACAGAGCTGATATGAAGGTGAAGTAAGATGGTTTGTGCAAGATGTAGTTTATTTTAAAGCATTACATAGAAATTCATTAATTCAGTAACCATTACCTTATATTATGAGCTAGAAATTGCTCTAGATTATAGCGATACAGATGTGAACAAACTAGGAGGGCCTCTGGCTTCAGGGAGCTTACATTGTAATGTGTGGGAATAGATAATGACCAAATTAATTACTTGGATACAGAGAAAAGCGCCATGGGCAAAGTAAAGCCAAACAATGGGATAGGGAGTGACTGGGGTTGGGTGGAGAGTGATGGAGAAGGCCACTTGGAAGAGGCGATATTTGATCAGAGAACTGAATGATGGAAATGATCCCATCCATGTAGAGACATTTCCAAATAGAATAGTACATACAAAGATTCTGAAAGTGAGTATGATACATAATTTAATTTTGAATGTTGCTGTGCCTATCTTATTTCCAATATTTGTTACTGGTACATTGGTTCAGTAAGATAGTAAAAGTGTTTCTCAATAATTTATTGAATAAAATTATTGGTTTATTACATTTCTTACCATGTAAGTAATATACTTTTTTAAAAATAAATTTTATTGAGTTTTTACAGAGAGGAAGGAAGAGGGATAGAGAGTTAGAAACATCGAGGAGAGAGAAACATCAATCAGCTGTCTCCTGCACACCCCGCACTGGGGACTTGCCCGCAACCAAGGTACATGCCCTTGACCAGAATTGAACCTGGGACCCTTCAGTCTGTAGCCGACGCTCTATCCACTGAGTCAAACCAGGCAGGGCAGTAATATACTTTTGAGGATTAAATGATGTTAAAATGGAGACCTTTATAGAAGTAAGGTGCAGAGGACTGATAGATGCTCATTATCAGAGAAGGATTTTATTTCTCCCAGCTATACCCTTAGACTTCACTGCTGCCTCATTTTTACTAAGCCTTTCATCTGAACTGCATGGAGCCAGAGGTGGGGTCCGGCAGATTGTTTTGAAGAGCCATTTAAGAGATGGGAGCCTTTTTCAGTTCCCCTGAGTCTTTTTGCTGGCTTTTGAAAGGGAAGAGAAGATAGAGAGTGAGTTTCGCTCCTTATTTGCTGGAGAGTAATTTTGCTCGTGTCCTGGGTTGATGAATAACTAGTCTGAGTTGGGTAGAGTTGGTTTTAGGGATAAGAGGTAGGGAAAAGAAATGCCATGGAGCTTAAATGGTGTAAGATAAACACTAAGAATGACTTGACTGTTGGACTATTCATGGAAAGAAGAGTGGGTGACTAGACGGGAAGCACAGTAACACTCCCCAGTGTACCTAATGTAGGCGGAGGAAGTGGTATGTCAGGGAAGAAGCGTGGGAGGCTGGCCCTTGTCCGGCCATCACCTTCCCTGTAGCAGTGATGAACAATAACAGCAGTCACAGTCTGGAACTTGGGAAACGGCATAGTGGGGTGTTTCAGATCTGTCAGTTTTCTGGGAAAATGATTTAGACCTTTCAGAATCAAGAATTGGTTTATCACCTACCCATATTTTCTAACAGTTAATATGCAAATAGCAAAACTTGAACTATTTAAAAAAAATTTAAGTCAGCAAGCATTATTGTTTAGTTTTGACTGGAGGACAAAATAAATTGACTGCTATGTGTTGTTTTGCATATTGTTTGCGTTCATTGGTCTCCTGTTTCTTTCTAGTTCTGAAACATATTTTACTCAAATATCTGAAAAAGGAAAGCTTTCAAAAGCTTGTTCTGTAGTGCATGAAAAGGTATGCGAAATAGTCCTCAGTACTTAATTGCTTTAGAGCTTTGCTCATAATAGGTACTGAATAAATAAATACTAGATAGATGCATACTGATGTAAGCTTGAATCAGTCGGAATATATTGTAGAAAGAGAGTTTTGAAGTTTTTAGCATTCAGTTGTGATGGGGGTTTTTAAAAAGTTAACTTTTCTATTGTAAGAACTTTCTTCTAGGGATTATAGTAAACGTATTGTTATACTGTTTTGAATGTAACTTAGGTCAGATCATAACCTTGACGTGGAACACAAATCTGATATAGCACAAGCATGAGGTTTATCCCTAGGTGGTAGTGCCTCTCCCAGGATGCCCTGTATCTGAAAGTTCTGACTTGAACCTGAGCTAGAGGATCATGCTGGGTGACCAGCAGAGGGGAGTATTTCACTGAAAATTTGTTTACTGGTTCTGAAAAGAATATTTTGGATGTCTTACCTAGGTCTACTTAATCTTACCATACATACAAAATAACATAAACCAAATTTAAATTGCCTGATTCTAATGGACAGGACCTCATTTCTTTATATTTTTAAATATGACACATATTTTTGTGGGGGTTTTTTCGGGGGGGGGGAGGGAATGAAAAAAAATTTTCTTCATGAATAAATAAAGGAAACAGAGAATATACTGCTTTATGCTGCATTTCACATAATGTGGGAAATAATGTTTTTCCACAGCTTTAATCAGAAATTGAGTTTTGCTCTTAAGAGATTGAATTTTCCTTAGGAGTCATTCCATACTCAGGAACCTGTCCAATAGACCAGTTTCAAGATTCATTTTGTTAGTACATACTGGTAATATGCCAGAGTGGACATAAATCTTATTTAAATCAAATTAAACTTAAATTTAAAAGCTTTATTCACCAGCAGTCACAATGATGAAAAACTATACCTCAGACGTAGCAGAAGAAAGCCGAGAATGGTGAAGCTCTGTGTAGTTAGTCTGATAGGAAAGAAATAGCCCCTTTTTCTTCATCTTTAATGTTGGTGTTTATGGAATGAGAGAAATAACAGTGTGTGACATGAACAATCTGGGCAATACCTAGCTCCGGAACAAGCAAAATCTGTTGTTTTTGAAAACACTTCACAATATTTACTTCTGGTTGAGTCATCAGATAATACTAATTAAATGTGTACTTCTGGGTACATCATAAACAGTGTTTATTGATGGTAATTTATTGTGGCTGTTACACTCTTATAAATATGTTAACATATTTGTCCCAAACCTCTAAGATTTCTGTGTCATTGATTTCCTTTAGAGCTGACTTCAATGTTTAATCAAAGCTCAGAAGCCCAAGACTGCTGCACATTTTATTGCCAGTCCTGCGGTGAAGTCATAATAAGGGACAGGTAAGGAATGCGTCTTACATTGATTAATTCTGTGCCTGGCGATGCTTTTCTCTTTCCTATCAGAGTTTTTGAAGTAATCGCCAAGGGAGCAGTGTATGGCCTTAAAACGAGAGCCAGCTTAATGCCACTTTGAACATCGGCCATAAAACTCTCCAGCAATCACAGAGCAGTTAAGTCTTCTCAGGCCGACCAGGGGGAACAATAGGATGCTGGCTTTGAGGGGGGATGGGAGGGTTGGTTATCTTGGTGGAAGAGTGTTGATCGCTGAAGCATCTCTCCTACAAAAAGAGACTCGGGACCTATTGCATGTTTTATCCATCATGTTGGTGAATGGGATTTTCCACATTAAGTGACTTTTCTAAAAAGGAAGGTTTTGCAGCACAACTTTTTATTTGAACTATTTCTATTGGCGCCTGTCTGAAATCCAGTTCCTATTTCCCTGCTTGTTAAAACAGCATATAGAGAACACAAATTAACCTTTTCTTGATGATCAGGCTAACCTTATAACCTGTTCTTGCGTTGTGCTGTGATTGCCCCACTGAGATGGAAAGGGCTCTTTGCGGTACCTTTGCATTCCCAAGTTGTCTCCTTGAATCATTTTCCCATCTGCTCCCTTCCTCCTGTCAGCCTCCTTGTTTCCTGGGCACAAACCCTTCCCCCTGAATTTTCAGCTTCTGATCACTCATACACGGGAAAGACAAATGAAAACCTTACACTGGTTAACAATATTTTTTAAAAGAATTTAGAGTTCTTTGTTTGGTGCATTTCCTCCAAGACAAGTGCCTGAGACTTACATGCAAATGGGTCCTTCTCCATATCTGAAACCTGCTCCTCTTCCAGGGCTCCTTGTCTGAGGGCATGCACTCTACTGCATCTTCAAGGTAGATTCCTGGTGGTGTCTCTGGGTTCCTCCTTGCCCCCCATATATAGTCACTCACCAACTACTTTTGCTACTTTCTTCCCCGCATTTCTTGCAAGTCCACATTCCTCCACCCCAGTGCTACTACCTCCCTCCAGGCTACTGTCTTCTCACCTAATAGCACTTGTTGCCAGCTCGCTATCTGCTTAGCCTTCCTCCAGGTTCACCCTCTTCTGAACACTTCTACACTATTGAGTGATTGTTCCCAAATGCAGCTGGCTCCCCTGTTCAAGTCCTTCCACATCTTTCAAGATAAAGTCCGTAAGACGTTAGCATGCCATACCAGGTCCTTTATGAGTTTGTTTCTATTTACTTTTCCACCCTCAACTTCCTTTCTTTGTCCCCAAAACAGCACACCGTTATGTACACACATTCTGTGCACAGCTCTAAGTGATCAGCCTGGGTTCCCCGACTCTCCATGCTTTTCTCCACCCTAGCTGGCTTAGTGAGAGCTACTGTCTCCCGTGGAATGTACCGGGTACCCTATTTCCCTCAGGTTCGCTCCTAAATTCAGCTCCTAAATTAAATGTCATCTACTGCTGGGAGCCTTCCCTGCTCACCACCCATAGTCTAATCTCCCTCTAAGATTTATTTGCCTGTCTTCCTGATTAAACTGTAGGCTCTGGGGGTGAGGATAGTCTTATTGACCCCTATATCCCTAATCCGTACTCGTATTTAGAGTGCAGTGTACTCTAGTGGCTAGTAGTACAGACCCAGAAACCAGCCAGTCTGGGCTCACATACACCATTTCCTGGATGTGACCCTGGGCTAGTTACTTAACCACTCCATGCCTCAATATCCTTACTACAAACACATAGATAACAATAGGAGCTACCTCGTAGGGTTGTCTGGAAGATCCAATGAATTTAAGTGTTTATAACCAAGTTTGGGACATGTTAAGCATTCAGTACGTGGTAGCTGCTGCTGTAATTATTGTTACCATCATCATCACCAAGATCTCCAGCATCAGGCATCATGCCTGGTGAATAATGCACCTTCAATAAATTCTTGCTGGGTTGAATTAAATAAACGTTAGGGTGTTTATTTTGGCCTTCTGCCATCCTCTCTTGCTTGCTTTATGATTCCTGGCAGTGCCCCAGGTAGATGAGATAGCAGAAAGTTACCTTGGTGGAAATGAGAGGTTGTGAAGGGAGCATCCTCTGAATGATTATCTTGGGTGAGAAATGAGGTGATTCTCAATCTGTAGAGGAGAGAATGTTCTTGATCGAATTAGCAGAGGCTGCAGTTGCTGCAGAGTGTGCGCTTTGTCATAGGCTCACCTTAGCATGAGAGGGTCAGAGGATCCCAATTTACATTGTAGTTTAACCAAGAAAGTTTTCCTTGTCTCCGTCTACTTCAGGCTTTGGTTTAATTCTCATGTGAAGTTTCCTAAACATGCATGCCTGCACAGCAATGAGCTGACCTAGTAGTTACAGCAGGAACAAGTGAAACTCAGTGTAACAGTGTTTCCTGGTGCTGCTTACAGTGGAGGTTATGCTCATTCATTACTGGCTGATATTTCATTGGAAAAGGGTGATGGATATGAGAAACCTTTACCTGTAGTCCCCATTTCCTATTCAGGAACTGCACCTTCTGTTTTGTGTTGATCCTTTTTTACAATCATGGGATTGGGAACTAGAAGGGTTTAGAGCAAGGGTGGGCAAACTTTTTGACTCGAGGGCCACAATGGGTTCTTAAACTGGACCGGAGGGCCGGAACAAAAGCATGGATGGAGTGTTTGTGTGAACTAATATAAATTCAAAGTAAACATCATTACATAAAAGGGTACGGTCTTTTTTTTTTTTTTTTTTTTTAGTTTTATTCATTTCAAACGGGCCGGATCCGGCCCTCGGGCCGTAGTTTGCCCACAGCTGGTTTAGAGGCTAACACTGAAAGACTGTATTTACTCTCCCTAATCCTGACCACTAGGAGGCCCTGTAGTGTGGAAGTGAGAGTGGGAGAGTGGGACCAGGATTTGGACTCCAGCTTCACCACTTAGCAGCTGGGGAACCTGTCCATATCACCTCAGCTTCTTTTTTTAACTAACATTATAAGTTTCAAGTGTACAATTCTATAATACATCACCTGTACGTTGCATTGTACGCTCACCACTCATAGTCTCATCTTCCTCTGTCACCTTTTATTTGACCCCTTTCACCTTCTTTATCCTCTAGTCCCCTTCATACCGCTGTCTGTGTCTATGAGTTTGTTCATTTGTTGTTTTCTGTTTTATATCCACATATGAGTGGTTTATATGTGGTTCTTGTTCTTTTCTGTCCGACTCTTTAACATGATACTCTCAAGATCTATCCATGTTGTTGCAAATGGCAGTATTTTATCCTTTCTTATGTCTGAGTAGTGTTGCATTGTACGAGTGTACCACATCTCCTTTATGAAACCATCTATCGAAGCACACTTAGGTTGCTTCCATGTCTTGGCTGTCACGACTAATGCAGTAATGAACATAGGGGTACATATATCTTTATGAATATATGTTTTTTAAATTTGGGGGTAGATACCCTGAAGTCAGCTTTTTCTTAAGTAGACAAAATGAGGCCTATTTTCCAAATTTGTGAAGAGAGTTAAAGGCTGTAACACATGGAATATTAATGCTCAACAAGCTCTTTTTTATTGGTTCTTTAGACTCCTTCCACTCCCTTTTCCATAATTGGTCTTATCAGCAAACTAGTAAATTACCTTGTTTAGTTTTTTCAACCTTTTTGGTTTACTACACTGCATTTTATAGGTGTGCCAGGGAAATGATCCACCTTTCTCCCTTTTTATTTGACTTAGCCCTTGCCTCACGTTAGCTTACATTTTACTCTTAGGCAGTATGCCCTATGACTTTGTTTTATGGAAAAACGTGATTCCTCCAGTATTTGTACAAGGATTTCATGTTGACTGTGTACATTAAGCTCAGTGGTCTTCTCATCCCCTTCCCCTCCCACACACACACACCCAGTTATCTGTTTTACATAGTGATAAGGGCATCTTCTGTTCTTGTTATGTAGAAAATAAAACCAAAGGTATTTCAAAAGAGGCTTGAATGTGCTATAATCAAAATTAACTAATTGTAGACATCTTTACCAAGAAAGCACCTTGGAATATGTTGATTTATCTGCACTGGGAGCCCCTCTAATAGGAGCAATGGAGCAGACCTAAGATCTGCTTGCTGGCTAACCTTATCATCTGGGAACAAGTCAGTTTAATTCTCTGGGCCTCAGTTTCCTCATCTGTGATTAGTGAACCTCATAAAGTTGTACCTGGGTTCTGTGATTCATGTAATTTGGATACTGCAAGACTAATGCTGTTCCTTTTTTTTTTTTCTTGTCAAGTAAGTTATAGAAGTAAGGTGCAGAGGACTGTCTAACCTATTAAGACTCATTATGGCTTTAATACTTTTTAGTACCAGGGCACTGGAAATCTGCTAAGTGTAGTAGTAGTCTTTTTTCTTAACCTAGGAGTACATGCTCTTAGCCATTTGTTTTGGTATTTGAAAATAAATACTGCCTTGCTTCTTTACAAGAAAATGTCTATTTGCATTTTTACTAGTTCAGCAGAGTTTTACTATAAAAATTGTCTGAACATATACAATTTTTTATTATGTTCTTGTTGAGACTCACAGGCCTTAATATAAAGCAGCAATAATAACAAAATTTACTTCTTTGTGAATAGTCTCAGAAACAGCTAAATGGTCATTGCATTTGGAATTTATGTCTTTGAGAAATAAATTCATGGCAGACTTGAATTACATCGGTTGGCCAGACTTTCAAACATATGCCGTTTGATTTTCAGCCCATTTGAGAGGTCTCCTGAGGTCTCTGGAGAGGCCCTCCCCATTCCACCTGCACCAGCAGAGCTAGGTGTCAGCCCAGCAGCTCATGAGGGCATTGAAACTCTAGAAGGAAACATGCAAAATGGACTTTATTGAAACACTAGAGGCCCGATGCACAAAATTCGTGCAAGAGTAGGCCTTCCTTCCCCCAGCTGCTGGCACCAGCTTCCCTATGGCACCTGGGACCTGAGCTTCCCTCCAGCCTCCAGCAGGCACCTGGGACCCAGGCTTCTCTCACATCCCTGGCTTCAGAAGGTTGTCCAGAAAGACGTTCAGTCTAATTAGCATATTATGCTTTTATAATTATAGATTAAGAGATGTCACAATATCCAAACAATTGATTGGTCTACTTGACAGACCAGCTGTAATTGTAGCCTAAAAAAATCTCTTCCTATGAATACCATCACTTTTTTATGAATGAAAACAAAGAAGTGAAAAAGAGTATAGGTACAAACTGGATTATTAGTAATACTGTACAAACTTTTGGAATAAAATGGTTATACTTTTATGGATCTAGTCATACTATGTACATAATGGTAATAAAATGCAAAGTTAGGTTCATAGGTTTGGAACCTACCTGTTAAATAATGCCAGCTGAATTTATCTAAATCCCAGCAGCCATATTTTGAGCTTTAGACATTTGGTGTTATTCTTAAAATGCTTAATGTCTGCTTGGGTGTATTTCAATCTGTAAAAGCTCTATGGTGTTACCATTGTTATTTTCACTGATTAATGGTTGATTCTAAAGTTAAAGGACATTTCATTTTCTGGTCTATATGTTTAAGTTTTAAATAATCAGTTTTGATTAAAAGTGTCTATTTTAAGTTATTTTTTCCAAAAGCCTATGCTTAAGATGCATTAAAAATAATTCGCTCTGTGAAATATGCCATTGGTATTTTAATAGGGATTGCATTGAATCTATAGACTGCTTTGGGTACTATGGACATATTAATGATGTTAATTTTATCAATCTATGAACACAGTATTTTCTTCCACTTGTTTATATCTTCCTCTCTTGTTTCAACATCTGTAGTTTTCTGAGTACAGGTCTTTTACCTCCTTGCTTAAGTTTCTTCCTAAGTTTCTTAATTTTTTGTTACAATGGTAAATGGGATTGTTTTTTTAGTTTCTCTTTCTTCTCCAAAGTGGACATACAGAAGGCGAAGAGACATATGAAAAAATGCTCACAGTCACTAATCATCAGAGAAATGTAAATCAGAAGGACAATGAGATATCACCTCACACCTGTCAGAATGGCTGTCATCAACAAATGATAAGTTCTGGCGAGGATGTGGAGAAAAGGGAACCCTAGTACACTACTGGTGGGAATGCAGACTGGTGCAACCATTATGGAAAACAGTATGGAGTTCCCTCAAAAAATTAAAAATGCAACCACCATTTGACCCAGTGATCCCACTTTTAGGAATATATCCTAAGAAACCCAAAATAGCAATCAGAATGAATATATGCACCCCTGTATTCATAGAAGCACAATTTACCATAGCTAATATCTGGAAATAGTCCAAGTGCCCATTAGTAGATGAGTGGATAAAAGAGCTGTGGTACATTTACGCCATGGAATACTATATACCTGTGAAAAAGAAGGATCTCTTACCCTTTGAGACAGCATGGAGGGACCTGGAGATTATTGTGCTAAGTTAAATAAGCTACTCCAATAAAGATAAGTATCACATGATCTCACTCATATGTGGACTCTAATGAACAAAATAAACTGATGAATAAAATAGATCCAGAGATAGAAGCATGGAACAGACAGTGGAACCTCAGAGGGAAGGTCGGGGTGGGGGTGGAGAGTGGGTGGGGCGAGATTAACAATAGCCCACGCATATGCATAGCCCATGGACATAGACAATAGTGTAGTGAAGGCCTGGGAGGGGTGGGTGTGGAGTGGAAGGGGTCAATGGGAATAAAAAATGGGGGGGGGGGGGGGCATCTGTAATAGTTTCAACAATCAAGATAAGTTTTAAAAAATTAGGAAATTTTAATTTATTAGAAACATGTTGCTGTACATCTTAGAATCTTAAGCTGAGAGAAAACTCAAGAGATCATTTCACTCTTTTTCTGAGCTTCTGCGCATTTTTACCTTAAAACTACTGTGAGAAAGAAAAGGTATCTATTTTGTTGTGAAAGTTCTGGGAAGTAGATCAGATTAGAGTTTCGGTTTTCAGTACAGCTGTGATTAAAATACATCTTTTGTTCTTAAAAGTTTTGTTCTTTCAAAACATGAGAAATACCTTTCCCCCTCTGAGGAATGCAGATTCTTGTCTCACAGAGTTGTAGGAAGCATTAGATGGAAAAGCTGTATGTAGTGCCCACCAGAAGTCTTCTAAGTTTAACTACACATTCAGACTCCACACCGCCACAGGCCACGTTTCCTGCCACCAGGGCAGCATCAGGAGTTCCTCTGAGCAGGCGTCTTGCAGCAGTTCAAACAAGTGACGGCTCATATACCTGTATGGGGACTGTGGACTGCCCATGTGTACGGTTCTAGATCAGTGATGGCGAACCTATGACACGCGTGTCAGAGGTGACACGCGAACTCATTTTTTTGGTTGATTTTTCTTTGTTAAATTGCATTCAAAATAAATATCAAAAATATAAGTCTTTGTTTTACTATGGTTGCAAATATCAAAAAATTTCTATATGTGACACGGCACCAGAGTTAAGTTAGGGTTTTTCAAAATGCTGACACGCCGAGCTCAAAAGGTTCGCCTTCACTGTTCTAGATACAAAGGTCAAGATCCATATTGTAGTTGCCCACAAAAGACTGCATTCGGGGAAGTCCAACACATGGCATGCCCATCAGATTTTTACAGCTCATTCATATTTCCTACCAGTCCAAATGCAAGATACCAAGCAGGAATCGTTTTTTACCATAAGCAGTGTTGCCTAGCAATATAATTCATGTCTACCATCTACTTGGCTCCCAGAGGAACAGAACTAGGTGGTTAAACCAAAGTTCAGATTCTCAAGAAGGCAAGGAAATGATTTGTTAACTCTTTCATCTGAGTATGCAACAGACCCAGCCAGGGACCTCACATATTAAAGTTATCAAAATATGCTTGCTCATTCCTTGAACAAATATTTAAGAGCTTACACTATGTGTCAGGCACTGTGCCCGACACGAGGATGCAGTGATGAGTTAAACAGATGTGGTGCCATCTTCATATTGTTTCCTCCACCCAGTGATGCCCTTAATTTCTTCCATTGCCTAGCGAACTCCTATTTATCCTTCAGATGTCAGCTCAGATGTTCCTTCTTCTCTGAAGTCCATGTATACTCTACCCCTCTAGCACTTTGTACATATTGCCCTGAGTTCATGGATTGGTTTTGTGAATCCATAAATGAATCCTCTAAAGTAATACATCAATTTTGTGTGCATGTGGGAATGTATGTTTGAAGGGGCTATAAAGCTTTCATCAAATGTTCAAAAGAGTTTGAGCTGTCCCCTCCCCCTCTGCCCTATGAGAATTTAGAACAACTACTTTGTTATGCGCATTTATTATTTTATGATTATATTATTTGTTTATAGGTCTGTGTCTCCTACTAGAACATAAGTCCCTTGAGAGAAGAAACTGTATGTATTAATATTTTTGTCAGCAGAATGCCTGGTTCATAGTAGACTTTTAGAAAATGTATGTTGAAAGAATCGTTTCTTAATATTTGCAACAGGTTCAGCAGCTTGAATAATGCTAGTGGAGCATCATGTTCTACTTTGAAAGGGAACGTTTTGCCTTATATTAAACTAAAATTAGTCTTTCTTGTTCTCAGCTCTGTCCTCTAGAGTTCTAAATTAAATGTCTTCCATATTGTAATTGCCCTTTTATGAGACTCATGGTTGAGTGGGGAATCAAAGAAAAAGGAAATGATTAAAAAATGATACATTTGTGTCTTAAATATTTTAATTTTAAACATGCAAATGTACATTAATTTACTGGTATTCTATTATGGAACCAATATCTTTCTGTTGAATATGACTCCACTGTTGTGCAACTTTTTTCACTTAAGCCATCAAAAATTCATCATCTACAACTTCCAGGTTTCTTTAAAGTGAAATGAAAAATTGTTGAAACAATCTGATACCAGAATTTTTCTAAATTTTTTTTATTTTTATCCCTCTCCCCAGTGTTCTATAGTTATATATCCTGCATCCTTCCAGTGATTTTCATTACAACTAGCTTTCATCTAGTCTGAAATCTTTAGTTTTTAGAGGAATAGCAACAACACATATTTCTTTGGATTACATGCTATTTAAATTATGTAACTAGTATAGCATGTATAAGTGGCATAAATAGGTCTGTGATCAAACAAATTTGACTTTTATTAAGTACATAGTTCAATAGATAGGAGCGAAGTGTGTAAGTAGTCAGCATGCTTTAAGCTTCACAGTGCTCATAGACATTAGAAAGAACTTGTTTCTCTTCTCGGTTTCTCTCAGGATGAATTATTTTGAAATTTTCTCGTTATCCTGCTCTCATTTCTTCTCCCCTTAGACGACTAATCATCCTAACTTAGAGTAGAATGGAAGTAAACCATCTTTGGCTTTCCTCCTGGTAAAGTCTCAGCTGTCTGTTGTTGTCCAGCAAATAAATGAATCTATTAAAGCACACACACACACACACACACACACAACCTGGTAGCTAATATAAGGGACTACTTAATTCTAAGGATGTTCTAAGAATAAAAAATAATGGCAGAGTAGTGCTTAATTTTTCTCCCCTTGAGTGTGGCCTGGACTTTATGACTCACTTCCAAGTGATATAGGAAGAGTATGCAACGGGAGAAATAGTGGCTTTATTTGTGGAGAAACCTTGCAGATACCATTTTAACCAAGCGATCAAGATTAGCATCACCGGGGATAAGTCACGTTGATAAGGTATACCCTCTGATATGATGTGATGAGAAGTGCACTTTACATCTGGTATGCTTCCCCGGAACCCATAACACCCGTCTAATCTTGAGAAAATATCACACAAACTCAACTGAGGGAGAGTCTACAAAATACCTGATTGGTAGTTTTTAAAAATCTCAAGGTCCTGAAAAATAAGGGAAGACTGAGAAATTGTCACAGATCAGAGGAGACGAGGGCACCATGATGACTAAATAAATGCAGAGCGTTATCATGAATTGGATCCTGGAACAGAAAAAGAGTTTATTAGTGGAAAAACTAGGGAAATCCCGATAAAGTCTGCACTTTGACAAATCTCCCATGGTTATGTAAGATGTTAGCATGAGGGAGAGCTGGCTGAAATGTGTATGAGAACTATCTGAACTAGTTTTGTACCTTTTCTGTAAATCTAAAATTACTCCAAAACATTTATTAAAAATAGTGGGCGAGATCATAAAAAACAGGCTTAAGTGATTTGAAATTTAAGACGTGAACTAAATTAAAAGGCAATAACACAAAAATATTTGTCACTGATGTTAGACAAAGGACTGATATTCTTAACATAGAATATACTTTTACATATTAATAAGAATAGACTAATACCTCATTGGAAAATAATCATTGATCACAATTCACAGAAGAAACAGTGATCAATAAATTAGAAAGCCAATTCAATCACACCAGTAATTAAAGAATTGCCAATTAATGCAGTATTGGAGCCCTGGCCAGTGTAGCTCAGTTGGTTGGAGTGTCATCCTGTACACCAAAAGGTGGCGGGTTTGATTCCCAGTCAGGGCACATACCTAGGTTGAGGGTTTGATCCCAAGTCAGGGCATCTGCAGGAGGCAACCAATCAATGTTTCTCACATCAATATTTCTCTCTCGCTCTCGCTCTTGCTCTCCCTTCTTCCCTCTCTCTCCCTTCCTCCT
Organism: Myotis yumanensis; assembly: GCF_028538775.1. Lineage (NCBI taxonomy): Eukaryota > Metazoa > Chordata > Mammalia > Chiroptera > Vespertilionidae > Myotis > Myotis yumanensis. The sequence goes on from NW_027223757.1 coordinate 56,313,816, forward strand.
TCCTTTCCTCTCTCTCTAAAAATAAATAAAATTTTTTTAAAAAGCAGTATTGGAAACATTTTCACCTATTACATGAAAAAAATTATAGTATTCAATTTTGAAGAAGGTAAGTAGAAGAATTATAGGTTGGCATAGCCTTTCTGAAAAGCAGTTGGCCAATATAGGTATTGGGTTTAAAAATATGCATACCAGTTGTGGCTGGGTGGCTCAGTTGGTGGAAGTGTCATCCTGTACACCAAAAGGCTGCAGGTTCAATTTATGGTCAGGGCACATACCCAGGTTGTGGGTTTGATCCCTGGTCAGGGTGCGTGCGGGAGGCGACCAATCGTGTTTCTCTCTCATATCAATGTTTATGTCTTTCTTCCTCTCTCTAAAGGAAGAGAATTGTGATCAATGATTATTTTCCATTTGTGCTTTTAATCTCACATAAGATTATTTTCCCATAAGAATGTTCACCACAAGATTGTTAATAATGAGAAGCTCAAAACCTAAATATCTAACAATGAGGGAATGATCTAAAAGTTTTGGCATTCCTAGGGAATAGAATGGAGTCATTAAGAGTCATGATTATAACTAAATAAAACAACGAAAGCAACATGCAGTTTGTACATATTCTCTGACTTTATATGCATGTGCACAGCTTTGTCTCTTGAAAGGGTGGCAAGGAAATATGCCATCTTGTACAAAACAGTCACTTATCCTTGGGTGGTAAGGAAAGGAAGATTTTTGTTTTCTTTAGATCTCTCTGTCTTTTCAGGATTGTCTGTAGTGAGTTGTATATACTTGTGTAATGTAGAGGGAGAGATAAACACTGCGGACAATGTGATTAATGAGAGGTTTTCCATCTTTCATGCTGTCTTAATTAAGCAACTGTCACATTTCTATTTGGTTCTGTAAAAAATGGTTTTCCCCTTTCCACTAGGAAGCTCCTCAGGATGCTCCCGTTGCCGATGGAGAACTGGGGAGCTCTAGTTGGAGAATGGTGTTGCCATGCGGACCCCTTTGCTAATAAGCCCCTTCATCCGCGAGAGAACGACTGTCTTATTGGAGACGCTTTCTACTTGGTGAATTTAAGAAGTGATACGTGGCAGCCAAGTCCTCAAGTAGCTCCAGGGGAGATGCACTGTCCGTCTTCCGAGAACCATTTTAAATCGGTAAAATACCTTTTCTGAATACTTGGTGCTAATTTAGAGGTTGGCTTAGAAACTGGCTTCTCCCATCTTTTCTTAATTCAGGGTATGCCACACAGACTGTTCTAAAGACCGAAACAGCCCACAGGGGCTGAAGGATGGAGGGGAGAGAATTTCTTCATGTCTAGAATTGGGAATGTTACCATTTTACAAACCCAAGTGCCCTACTTACTTTCTTGTTTTGAGGACGATATTCCATAATCCATGTACGTTTTATCCTCATCAGTCTGATTTAAATTAAAATTGTTCTCTTGCTCCAGGATAGCTACTATAGTTAGGTTCCTAGTCTAGACTTCTGCTCACGTCATAAAAGCAGATGCCAGGGAAAAGAGGAAATGCCGGAGCCCAAGCGTGGAAATGAAGCTTGTGCTGTAGGCTCTCCTGGTGGTTGACAGCATGAGGTCAGGTGGCTCTTGCTCTCCAAGTTGCTTTAGGGAGAAGGCAATTTCCTCTCACCGCAGAGAACAAGTGGTTTACCTTATTTTAAAAGAAAATCAATGGCATTGACTTGGTCCTGTGAGAAATCATTCTCCTGCTGGCAGGTCAATACAGATGTGATTGAAAAGGTAAAGAACATCGTTGCCAGAGAATTGTTATCTTAACATCTGCTTATTGGTAGGGACAAAGGCCATGTATGTTAAGTTTCATCTAGAGCTCATTTAATTTTTGTAATGAGAACTGGGCCACTTCAGGAAATTTGCAGCAGCTGGGCAGCTCTTGGGTTGCAAGTTAGTTTATAGAACTATTTTCTATTTTGAGGGGGATTAAGGAAGTTCCTCAAATAACAAGGTTAAGTTGTTATAATTATTTACATGTCTCACCTCTCATCGTAACACAGATCCCTTTACCTAAATATGGTTCGTTTTAAATTATAGTATGTTATTCTATAATGTTAAAAGATAAATGGTAAGAAGTTAATGTAAATCTGTTATAATTATGTTTAATATGGTTTTATTAAAATATTTCATACTAAATTTATATACTAATACCATACTGTTTTATGTATTTTAACTTTGATTTTTATGATTAAGTTATAAATTTTTTTAAAATGTTTGGAGGGCATGAGTGGAAGTGGAGTGAAGATTAAGAGAAACCATGCATTACACTTTTTTAGATAAATTCTACACTATTGACATATATTCTTCGCATTTATATCTATCAGTTATAGGATGCCACTTACAACAATTTCTCTTAATTGCGAACAACTAAACTATTTGTTAAAGGAAGACCCTCCTTATTCAAACACTATGGTTTTTAGTATCAAGGAGACTGGGAAATTACTATCATGACAAGCTACTGTTGGCAAGATTGTTTTCAAGGTAGCCTGGATGGAAGTTTCACTTTAATTGCATATTGCAGCAGTCCAAAGCGTATGCCCGTGACCAAAATAGTAACATAAATTTAGAGGGACTGCTTAAACAGTGCTCTCAAGGCTCCTGTGGGAACAAGGCTGCTCTGCGCTGTTGAAAACCTGTTTCTCATACCACCCAGTCTAGCCGTCCAGCAGGGTTTTGAAATGTCACACGTTGACACAGCGTCCTAATGGTATCTCTTGGGAAACGTTTTTTTTGTGTGTGTGTTTTTTTTGGCGAGACAACATCAAGGGTCCTTAGAAATGGAAACAACACAAAGGAAAATAAAAACGGGGACAGGAGTCTAATCCCCTCTGAGCAGCAGTGCCATCTCTCAGATATATTGATTTAATTAGTCACAACAGTGTCTCTGATGTTTGCTCTGTAGAGTTCCCACACTATTAGGCTGTTTCCTTGCACAACTTGCTTCAGTCTTTCCTTTAAGCACAGGTTAAGAACAATGTATTACAAAGCAGAGTTTCTCTTTAAATAAGATTAAAAGTATTATAATATTTTAATTAAAAAGATCTAATTTTTCAAACAGCGTAAACACACATATATAATGTCCATCATATTTCTTTCCTTCAGTATCCCCATACAGTGTACAGTTTGTTGTTCGTGCCTGTGTTAGCATGGCAGTGATATATACCTTTTGTTTTCAAAAGATACCTGCTGAGATTTTCCTGTTTTTGCACTTATGTGTTATCTCTTGTGCTATATTTTCATGTCTACCAGCATAGAAGCTTTGCGTCTTTTAATAGAGTGGTAAGGATGGCACCCCAACCATTTTGTAAGATTCATAAAATTATTCCCAAAAGTATGGCCACATATACGACTTCACCATATTTTTTTAAAGAACAAATTAAATTGAACTTCAGTTATATTATAGACTAGAAGCCCGGTGCATGAAATTTTGTGCACGGCCTGCACCCTCTTGCAGCCTGGGACCCCTCGGGGGATGTCTGACTGCTCATCCCTCTTGCAGTCCGGGACCCCTCGCTCCTTACCACAAGCCTGCAGCAGAGGCAGGAGAGGCTCCTGCCACCACCACTGCACTCACCATCTATGAGCCTAGCTTCTAGCTGAGCAGCACTACCCCTCTTGGAGCGCACTGACCACCAGGGGGCAGCTCCTGCATTGAGCGTCTGCCCCCTGGTGGTCAGTGCACATCATAGCGACCAGTTGTTCTGTGTTTGGTTGATTTGCATATAAGGGTTTTATTATATAGGATGGCAAGTATGACAACCAGCTTTACCTTTTTTCCTTTCCTGGGGTACTTATCAATTATTTATTGATTTGGGTAATGTGTTTTGTTAAATCCATGAAGATGTCCTTTTTTATTTTCTTAGAATGATGTGTTGGACTTTGTAAACATTCACCAATGTAAACAGAACAGAATTCTAAACTTCAGTATACCAATTGACTTGATTCAAAAAGTATTCTTTACCTGTCCCTTTTATTATTATTTTATGTGTGTACTTTAAAGCAAATCCAAGACATTATGTCATTTGATCCCTATATGGGTGTTTCTTTTTTACATAACCACAGTGTCATTTTCACATCTGACAAAATTAACAGTGATTACTTATGATACAATATAGGCTGTATACAAATTTTCCCAATTATATTAAAAGTATATTTCACTGTCACACATTTGGTTGTTTGAGGTCATTTGCTTTTTATTGATCATATTATAAAATCCTGATTACTATGTCTTAAAAAGATAGAATCTTATTTTAAGAACATACCAACAAAACCCATTTTTCCTACTTCATTGAAAGACAAAGTGAAGTGTGCTATAAATAAATAAAATACATAACAGAGTACCTGATGAAAAAAATTTCCATTTCCAATAGAAAAATCCCTTCTCAAGCATTGCTACTCCAACACCCTATATTAATTTTTAGTAAAGTCCTTAGTTTTAGGCAAGGCTTAATCGGGATGGTCTGACTTAACTTGTACCAAGTAGGACTCTTTATAAAGTATCTTTAATACCACTTTGAAGCCATACAGATAGATTTTACTGTAAAAAAGCATGAGACTGCCAAAATGTCGAACTTTACAATTGAACATACTGGTTTCTGAACTGTCTTCCTGTAACCTTGCCTGAACCTGAACAAAGTGGCTCCTGCCTTGGTTTCTACATCTGTGGCTTTGGACTTTTTTTGATCTCTCACTAAACTCAGAAATACATGTTTTACATTAAGATTTGACTACACACACACCCCTCAAGTAAAAGGGTCTTGAAGCAGTACTTACCTTATGTTTGAAGCACTGTTGATATTTTAATTCAGGCTGTAACCCATTGAACTGATTCCATGAATTGATTTGGAAAATAGTTGGCATAGTGATTACAAGCATAAGCTTTAGCATCTAGGAGACCAAGATTCAAATGTCAACCAAGATCAGGTACTAACAGCACGTCCATGGAACTCAGTTTAAATGTGCTTTGTGTACAGTTTTTCAGGAAACATTTATGTCATGGGAAATATAATTCTACTTCCTTATACTAATCTGTTAAGACTTATTCCTTAGATTACTACATATGTTATCCCACATCAGAAAGTCACTATTTCCTCACTTAGACCCGCATTCTATTCTGGGATTTCCCAAGGGGGATGACCTCAGGTGGCCAGAGTTGCAGAAACGTCTTCTCCCTGCCCACTTGTATGTGACTTCTGCCATTTAGCAGTATATCTGGGTGAGACAAATAGTGTGTGGCTTTAACAAAGGTATTACTATGGATGTGAAAAGGGCTTGCTTTTATTTTTTTTTAAAGATTCTTAATTAATCATACAGTAGCTGCCTAGTAAAGGGCGAGAAAGCAGTCCCTTGTGGGAGGGTATGGGTTTTCTGCCCATTTCTGGAATGATTTGTGCCAATAGTATATTTATGTAACATTCATCTTTTTTTATATATATATATATTTTATTGATTTTTTACAGAGAGGAAGGGAGAGAGATAGAGAGTTAGAAACATCGATGAGAGAGAAATATCGATCAGCTGCCTCCTACACACTCCCCACAGGTGATGTGCCCGCAACCCAGGTACATGCCCTTGACGGGAATCGAACCGGGGACCTTTCAGTCCGCAGGCCGATGCTCTATCCACTGAGCCAAACCGGTTTCGGCTGTAACATCCATCTTAGTAGTTACCATGTACCTAGGACAGTGCTTTAGAACACTCTTTTCTAAATCCTAATAAACAACTGTGAATTAAAGACTACTATTAAGTCCATTTCACAGATAAGGAAACCAACACAGGATAGTTAACTTGCCCAAGGTCACAAGTCTAGTAAATAACAGAGTTGGGATTTGAACTTAGGAAGTCTGGCCACAGACTCTGAGCTTTTAACCACTTTGCTATTGCTTATAACATAACTTCTACAACAAACCACAAATTAGGAAGATTTTTTTAAAATTGAGGTATAATTGACATATAACATATTACTTTCAGGTATACTATATAAGGATTTACTATTTGTACATACTGTAAAAATGGTCATCACAATAATTCTAGTTAACATTTATCACCTTACAGTTACATTTGTTTTTCTTGTGATGAATACTTTTAAGATTCACTCTCAGTAACTTTCAAATATGAAATATAGTTTTTATTAATTATAGTTGCCATGCTGTACAATACATCCCAGGACTTCTTTATTATATTTATTTAAAATTTATTTATTTTTACCTATTTTGACCCCCTTCGCCCATTTTTACCTTACCCCCCCACCTACACCCAACCTCACCTCTGGTAACCACCATCTATTCTCTGTGTCATAAAGAGCATTTTTTGTTTGCTTAATGATTAGGTGAATGCTAGCTATTTTAATCTGTATCCCAAAAGATGAGTATGGATTTTTGAAGTTTTAGAATGTTTCAGGAATTTGTCCCAGAACACTAGTCATCTTTTCTGTTCTGATGTATATGTTAACTGGAAAAATAAAATTATATGAATGGGTTAGATATTTTTAGCTTCTGATGGGTGGTTATGAATTATAGATTACTTTAACATAAGCTGCACTGGAGTAGGAGTCAAAATAATGAGTTCAAGTTCTGATTCTTCTGTTTTCTAGACACAATGAGGCAAGTCACCTACCCTCTCTGCCCTTGTTGCCCACCATGTGCCAATTCTAAATGATTGGGATAGTTGCAGGTGCTTTTTAGCAGTGTAAAGCTCTCCTTATTCAAATTGTCTAGCAACATTTAGATTATCAAGAAGTGGCTAGGTTTGGAAAAAATCATTCCGTTCATTATTCTGTCTTTAGACTTGAGAAAAATTACGTCTGTGTATGTGAATTATGCGTACAAGCCAAATGTATCCCCAGTATTTAGGAGAGGGCAAAATAAAATGTAAAGTTCAATGTATACCCTAGAGACTATGTTAAAATTATATGTTCCTTTTAAGAAAAGCAGAATGACATTTAAATGACATTTTTCTGTTCTACAGAAACCAAAGGCAAATACCAAAGTAATTTGTAAGCGTTGCAAGGTAATGTTGGGAGAGACCATGTCATCAGGTAAGAAAAAGCCAAAATGATTGCCTTTCTGTTAAAAAGCCAATAGAAGGAGGTTTTATAGGAAATGTGTATGAAAGAGAGATGACTAATATATGTTATAGAATTCATACTTTTATTTATTTATTTATTTATTTATTTATTTTAGAATTTATACTTTTAAAAATAGAAATCAACTAACATCCAATAGGCTAAGAACTTTGTGTATTTGGACCTTTATAACTACATGGTATTGAATTTTGAGCATTGAGAAGTAGGGTCATTTGTAATATTCACATTCTCTGTAGATATAAAGCAATTATATAAACTTTGTAGTTGGGTCTGTCTTAAAGAAGATTGGAGATTTTTTTCTTAACATAATTCCTCAATCAGAAGAGTTGGTTGCCAGAGATGATGGAAAAGTTGCTTGTCTTGGCTGCCCTCTGCCTCAGGGATATATTTTGGGGCTAAGGGTGGGAGAGAACCTTTTGAAATGGAAGAAAATACATTTTGAGTTTTGTACTTTGCTCCTTATTCTTCCCAATAATGTTAATTATATTTTATATAAAGTCTTAGGTTATACTGCTTTGAAATGTAATAATGAAAATCCTAGTAATTAAAATGTATACTATTTAAAGATATAGTTTAAAAATATCTACAGCTACAACATGCTGTGGTAGCTTTGTGGGAGATGAATAATTGTTTTTAATATAATCGGAATCTTGTAAGTGGTTACTTCCTTGGAGTGAACAGAAAGGGAAGAATGAACAGCAGTAGAGGATGCAGTTCTCTTCACTGTTATTTTTGGAGAATGAAAGCAAGCCCCTTAAGCAACAACTTAGAAAATTTAAGTTAGATAAATTGAATTTTTTTTTAAATGCTTTTCACTCCTCCCTGAAGTCTAGTCAAAATGTATGTTGAGTAATTAAAAAGATATACATGCGCAGTGACAAAGAGAAATAGAGAGGACATAGCAGTGATGTAAACAAGAGATGTAGGCAAACTTTTTTCGAAGCTATAAAGCTGAGAGACACCCTTGGGAACAAACTTGGCAATGTGGGGAGAGCCACAGCCTAAGTGTCTGCAGAAGGTTATTTGGGTGAGAAGTGAGCCAGTATTCATTGTAGAACCCCAGAACTGGTTACAGTTTGGGGGGCTGCAGGAACAGGGAAGGCAGTCTGAGACAAAGAGCTGGAAGCAGGATGATTGATATAGTTGATATAGGGAGCTCCTGTTTCTCCTCCTCCCCTTGCAACTTGCTTATACTTTCAAGCTAGGAGATTGGAGAACCTTTCTTGAAGTAATGGAAGAGTACCAATCAGAGAAAAGATTTGGAGACACAGATTCTTAGGGATCATTCAACAAAATTGAGCTTATATTCAACTATCCTACAATCAACAAGCCTTATACCTACACCCAAAAGCTTTCCCTTAGCATTTTATTACCTTACACTTAAATATGAATGGATTGCTGATAATCAACAAAAATTTGAGGGAAATTCCCACAGGAAAGAGACCAAAGCAAATAAATAATCAAGTTAGCATAGCAAAGGCACTGAGAAGAAACAAATTATGTATAAAATAGAAGAAAATCTTTTCAAAAGCATAATAAATGTCCTTGAAGAATGAAATAATACTACCTCCATAATTCGGAGAATATAGAATTAAAGGTGTAATGACTTAAAAAACTAATCAAAGGACTGGGCGATAAAATTAAGGCGCTAACTTAGAAATCAGAATCAATTGACAGAGACTGAAAATTGGGAAAGGAAGTATTAAAAAAAAAATCATCACATAAGTTTCTGGAGGATAAGGATATTGTCTCTCTCATTTATCATGTAATCCCAGCATTTAGAACATCTGGCACATGATGGGTATCTAGTAATATTTGTTGAATGAATGAATGCACTGAGCCTTTTAGGACATCTAACATAATGGGAATTCTAGAAAAAGAGAGTAGAGACAATAGAGTGTAGGGAATTATCAAAGGACAAAAAATACCAAAAAATATATCACAAGGCTATTTTCCGGAGCAAGGGCTTAAGTTTGTTAATAGAAAGGGCCCACTAAGTGTCAAGTATAATTAATGGAGGAATAGCAGGGAAGCTACTCCAAGCCACATCATTGAGTAATTTCTGAACACCAAGGATGAAGTTTCCAGAGAGAAAAAAAAGAGGTAGTTGGGCAAGGATTAGGAATTAGAACTTCACAGCAGTGTTGAAAGCTAAAAGACAATAAAGCAATACCTTCATAATTTAGAAGAAAAAAGATTTTTAACCCAGAATACTATACACAGACAAACCGTGAATCAAGTATGAAGATAACAAATACATTTCTGGAAATAACATGATTTTAAAATATAGATCACAAAGGTATATTTTCCTTAGGAATCTAGCATAGGACATTTATCACCAAAACTAGGGATTCAGTCTGAAGAGAGAGGACATGGGATTTAGGAAACAGATTATCTAACACAGGAGAGCAAGATAAAGAAGTCTCAGGATGATGGATGTGCAGCAGGCCTAGAAAATAACAGCCTGGGGTGAATCAGGAGAGAAGATTGCAGTAAAGGCGTTTTCAGTTGTAAGGTGAAACTGATACATTTTTTTATTTGTTTGATCACATGAAACAAATAATCTTGCGACAAATTACTTCATCACATGGGAAGAATTAGCTAAAGGTGCTCGGAAAATTAAGCACATGAAAAAGAAAGCAATGATGCACTGCAGGAAAACAGAAAACTAAATAAGAAAGGAAATATTGCCATTGTATCATGATCTCCATAGTGTAAACACTGAATATGGATTTAACCAAAAATCTTTATGATGTAATATATAAGTATATTTGGGGGTCAATATATGTTGAGGGTGTGTGAGGTGATGTAAGAGAGATAGATTCACCTCTACTTTCAAAGTAAATTAGTAGGACTCCACTTTCAAAAACAGTGCTATAAAGAATAGTTCCATTCTGTAGAAAACAAATACAGGACTGTACAAGTTCAAAAAATTAAGAACAATCGCTGGAAGACCAGAATGAAGCAGTGATTTGAAGAATGATTTAGTTATGAGAAACTGCTATTGCTTTTGCTTAGAATGGCAGATTTGTACCCTTGTCTCTTGGGGGCATTGCCATGCTCCCTGCCTCAATTTGGGCAGGAAGCACTGAGCTTTATTGTTTACAGGTGGTAATTTTGGTTGCAGGAGAAACTGGAAATTAAAGAGGAAAAATTTGGGAGCATCAGGGCCATAGAAGGGCTGAGATGTTACCTTCTTCGCACAACTCTGGCTGACTGCTAAACTATACGTGCATGCAATAGATGCAGAGAGTTCAGTAAGAATTGAAAGCTTGGGGAGACCTGCAAATTTGCTGTACCTTGGATTGCATTCTTCAATCCACATACAACTTGAGCAGCAGAAGGTGGGAGCCTTACTGGCTTGAGGTATTTGAGCAGAACTTCTTCCCAAATTTGCTGACAGCTAAACGATACAAGTACAGTAAATACTCTCTAGTGAACCGGCCAAACAAAACTGAGCAGAGTCATAAGAGGCTACACACTGTGGAAAGACATATTTCACAGTTTGAATCCGGGCTATATCTATAAACCAGTAATCCTTAAGAGAGCAAAAGACAATCCAGAATTGCTACAGTGTATTTCATATGATGTCTTACTTCCATCTAGAAATTGTAGGCAAAGAGATAGAACAGAGTGATTCATACTCAAGGAAAAAAACAGAATTCAATAAACAGGTGCAGAGTAAGCACAAACATTAGATTTAGCAGACAAAGGTATCGAGCAGCTATTATAAATATGGCAAAGAATTTTAAGAAGCCTCTTGAGTGAACTAAGGGCAAATCTCAACAAAACGGAAACTTAAAAGAAAGAACCAGTTGATAATTGCAGAGCTGACAATTATAGTAACTGTAAAATCATTGGATTAGCTAAGCCACATATTTGAGATGACAGAAGAAAAAAAAATCACTGAAGTAGATTAATAGGAATTAACCCAAAGAACAGAAAGAAAAAAGTCTAAAGCATAATGAATAGAACCTCAGAGATTCGTGGTATAATCTTAAGTTTTTCAATAAATGTGTAATTGGAGTCTCAGAAGGTGAGGAGAAAAACAAAGGTCAGGAAAAAAATTATAGAAAAAAATGGCTGAAATATTGGCAAATTTGCTGAAAAATATTAACTTTCAGATCCAAATACTGTAATGAATCTCAAATAGAATAAACAAAAAAGAACACTTCACCCAGGCACATTATAATCAAACTGATAAAACCTAAAAGTGAAAAGCCCTGCCAGTGTGGCTCAGTGTTTGAGCATTGATCTATGAACCAGGAGGTCACAGTGCAATTCCCGGGCAGGGCACATGCCTGGGTTGCGGGCTCGATCCCCATTGTGGAGCATGCAGGAGGCAGCCAATTGATGATTCTCTTTCATCACTGATATTTCTATCTCTTCTTCCCTGAAATAAGAAATATATATTAAGAAAAAGCTAAAGATGCAAAGAGAATATTCAAAGTAGCAAGAGCAAAACCAAATATCACATATAGGAATTTCAGGATATAATTGAGGCTGATTTATAGAAATAATGACAGCCAGAAGACACTAAAATGAGATATTCAAAATGCTAGGGAGAGGGAACACCTGTCAACTAACAATTCTATACCCAGCAAAATTGTATTTTCAAAAGGAAGGCACAATGAGGACATTTTTATATAAACAGATGGAAATAATGTATTACTAGCAGATCTTCTCTACAGAATATTCTCAGGAAAGTTATTCAGGCTAAAGTAAAAGATACCAGTGGTAATTGGAATCCACAGGAAGGAATGAGGAGCAAGATAAATGGAAATTTTGTGGAAATTACCACAAAAGCAAACTCAAAAGAGTTTAGCACAAAATCGAAGCCACCTTTACCCTGCAGTTTGCCAGTTCTCTAAAATTAGAACTTTTATTTTGGTTGCTTTGGGAAGTAAGGATAGAAATCAAAGACTATACAAGATGGGAACCTAGTAAGTGCCTATACAAAAATATGAGATGCTGAAGAGTCATATCTTAATAGTGAAGGTGAATCAAAAGCAGATCAGCTCTATGGAATTACAGACAAGTATCAATCCTTTGGGACTTTAGGATATTTCAGGTATTGAATTTGGTTATTCTGCTTTGTACAGACATAACACTGTGCGCCTGGCAAAATCAAATCACTTATGGAGGAAGGTATCTTTGCTGTAAAACTTATATTATTCTCACAAAATCTGTCAAGTGCAGTGTTCACTATATAACCAAACATAAATAAGGAAACAAGTAAATTATTTGTTCCATCAATAAGAACAAAAACAGCAAACAATAGAAACAGACTTCTGTTACTGGAATTTTCAAATGTAAACTGTAAAACAACCACGCTGACTATATTTAACAATATAAAAGGCAAACTTGATCTCAAAAGGAAAAGGAAACTACATTTGGAAAAGATTCACAATAGAATTTAAAAAATATTTATATATATAACGTGTGTGTGTGTGTTATAATTAAGTCCTTGCTGGTGTGGCTTAGTTGGTTGAGCATTGTCCAGTGCACCAAAAGGTCACCAGTTCCATTCCCAGTCAGAGCACATGTCCAGGTTGTGGATTCAGTCACTGCTCAGGGTGCATATAGAAGGTAACCGATTGATGTTTCTCTTTCACATCAGCATTTCTCTTTCTTTCTTCCCTTTTCCCTTCCTCTCTCTAAAATCAATAAACAAATTTAAAAGTAATAATAATAAATTATAATTGAAATGTAAAATTCAGTGAGTGGTTTAATGGCAGAGTAGGTACAATTTGGAGAAAGCATTAATGAACATAAGATACCTAAGCAAAAAAAAAAAAAAAAAAAAAAAAAAATCTGTAATCTGACACAGAGACAAGAAGGCATATAGGAGAGAGTAAGGGACATAAATCATACTCTGAGAAGATCTAACACATGTTTAACCAAACTTCTAGAAAGAAAAGAGAAGTAGAATGGAACATAGGCAATATGTAAAGAGATAATTGTGGACAATTTTACAAAACATGGAGAACAAAAATCTGCAGATTCAAAAAGTCCAGTGAATTCTAATGATATGAGGCCCAAGAAAGATAAATTAAAACAAATTCATAGCTAGACACAGTGACACTAGAGAAAAATAAAAAGCAAAGAGAAAATCTTAAAAACAACCAAAGAGAAATGACAGATCACCTTCAAAGGAACGGTAGTAATGGACGTTTGAAGAGAATGGAATGATAGTGTCAGTATGACCATAGGTCAAAAACAGTTAACCTAAGATTTCATGTCAGGTGAAAATAAAAGATATGAAAGAATCAAGACAAAGATAAATATATTTTCTGACAAATAAAAACTGAGATATTTCACCTCTAGTGGTTTGGTTTCTTATTAAAAGAAACTTTACCTATAGAAGAAAGTGATCCCAGATAGATGGTCTAAATTCAAGAAGGGTTGGTAAAAACGTGATAAATATGTGGGTGACACTAAATTAATATTAACTGTATAAAACAACAATAATAATAACCTGTGGGATTAAAATTATAGAGTTAAATTATTTTAGCAGCAGCTCGGGTAAAAGGGATCACTTCATAAAATTAAAAGGTTCAGTTCTTCATTTAATAAAATAACTTCAAAATAGTAAAGTGAAAATGAACTTCAAAGAAAAATAAATTCATTATGGCTCTAGATATATAATAATCTATTAAACAGTATTGATTTTTTTGGCCTTTTTCTGTATTGGGCAATTGAAAAAATTTTTAGAAAATATATTAGGAACAAATTTTATCTTATACAAACAAAAATTATTTGGTACATTATTTTTAATGACTAAATAGCATTCTTGTCCCTAAATGTATAATTGTTTATTTAACCCAACCATCCTTAATTTTTAGACATTTAATTTTTCAATATTTTTCTGTTATGAGCATCATTATATGGATACATTTTTGGAGATACCTATGAGTATGCCTTTGAGATAAATTCTTATGGTATCAAAATATATACACATTTTTAAGGCATTTGACAGTGGCTTTCCAGAAATATATAATTTTCAATTCTGACGACAGTCTGTGAATGTGTACCCATTTCTCTATGTGTTCATTAGTGCTGCACCTTATCATTAAAATTATTTTATTTATTTGTTGCAAAAATAATTTCATTTTAATTTGTATTTTCTTCATTGTCAGTGAGAGTACATCTTTTTCATGGATTTTTAAATAATACAAAATGGTTGTGTTTATATTTATTTCTAAGAGATATTTAGTTTACTGTTTAAATTTTTCTGTAAACTAAGTAATCAGATAACCAGATTTGATGGGAATTGTACTTTTATAAACTCAGTGAAATTTTGGGTAAATGCTAATGTAAGGTTCACAGCGTCTGTGCAAGGGCTTTAGGTACTATGACTAAAAAGCCTTTTTCAGTGACTTCTAGGTTTGTAGCTACTCTGTAGAAATGCAGAAACCAAGCAACTAGTTTCTAGATAATAGGCCACAGCTGTGTGACTAATTTTTATAATCTCCCACATGTGTGAGCAGAGTCTTGCTACATCAGATGCACTTGGAACATGCTCTTCTGAAGTGACACCAAGCTGTCTGAAGTATCAGGGCTGTCTCCTTGTAGTCATCAAGGCTTTATCTTCTAAAACTCAGTCACTTTTTAAAAACTTTTACAGAATTTTAATTTTACCAGTATATCTACTATTTAGTTTTAATGTCATAATTTGGGACCAACATGCCCACAATAAAAATATTAGTGTGTTGGGGAGATTTTTTATGTTCTATTTTTTCTTTCTAGAAACCATTAAGTTTTATATGACAGAGGTGATTATGCAGCCATCTGAGAGAAATTTTCCCATCATACCAAGGTACAATAGCAGCTTATATTCATTCTGTAATTTCAAATGTAGGAAAAGATAGGTACTATGGATTACTTGGGAATTCATTTTTATTTATACTTCTCTTTATTTGGAAAGGTTAGTTGGACCAAACCACACTTGTAAAAGACTTGAGGATTTATTTATGGTTTGCTTACATGATGTTATAGACAAATGTACTCATATAAATCTAATTCAGATTTTTTGTTTCTTTCTATGTGCCAGATATCCAAGGTCTTATAACCTAACCATCAATAAGTTTTTGAATAATTATTTTTGGGTGTAATTTGATGTACTTAAAATTTGAGACATGGTTCAGTTTCCTAATGTTTTGTGTGGGGTTTTTTTAAGTGGTACTTAGCCACTAAATCCATTAGTGTTTCTTTTCTTCGAATTGTTTTAGTTTGTAAACAAAAGTTAACTATAGTATATATGTCTTTATTTTAGTGCATTATTGATGTCTAATGATTTTGGCAATCTAAATATAACCCTAAACTTTATTCTCCTATAAATGCTTTCTTAGGTACCTAAGATCTGATACTTTAGCAGTGGTTCTCAACCTTCTGGCCCTTTAAATACAGTTCCTCATGTTGTGACCCAACCATAAAATTATTTTTGTTGCTACTTTATAACTGTAATGTTGTTACTGTTATGAATCGTAATGTAAATATCTGATATGCAGGATGGTCTTAGGCGACCCCTGTGAAAGGGTCATTCGACCGCCAAAGGGGTCGAGATCCACAGGTTGAGAACCACTGCTTTAGGGGATCCAAATGAAAATATTGTAGATAATGCTGCCTAATGTTTGGGAGGAAATGTTTTGCCTTTTTAAACTTAATTATTCACTGTTTAATGTGCAGCACAAGTGGAACATTGACTTGTCTGACATACTTTGTTTTTGTTTTGTTAATTCTCACCTGAGGATATTTTTCCCATTGCTTTTCACAGGGAGGGAGAGGGAGACAGAGAAAGAGAGTGAAACATCAATGTGAGAGAGACACATCCACTGGCTGCCTCCCAAGTGTGCCCCAACTAGGGGTAGGGGGCTAAATCCACAACAGAAGTACGCACCCTTGACCGGGAGTCAAACCGACGACCCTTCAGTGTGCAGGCTGACACTCTAACCACTGGGCCACTGGCCAGGGCTGACATACTATTTTTTATTCAGTTAGGTTTGGGGTGGAAAATGTATTAAGGATTGGAGAATAGGATATAAGAAGACTAGAGCAAATACATTAAAATATATTAAAATCCACATTTAGCACAGGTTGTGAGGGAAGGGGTGGCATATAGAAGAATCTGGCATGCACGTGCCTCTGTCTTTTAGGTACCCTGTGGGTATTTTTGGCTCATCTTGCCATTTAGAGTTATTATGAGAGGCACATTGTGAAAATTTATTTCTGTTCAAACAGGTCTAAGTTTGTACAGAGCACTGTCGCTCAGTGCCTAGTGGAACTCTCCTCTGCCAGAAGCACTTTTAGATTCAGTGTTCAAGGTCATGACAGCAAACCGTACATCTTGGTAAGAAATTATTTCACTCAGCTTTTTGTCGCCCTAGTAACACAGGGTCTCAGTAATTCTTTAGTTTTTGTCATTCTTTTTTCTTAATTCTCAGATCTAGGAAACAGTTGATTTAAAAAACAAAGAATTTTTAATGTCAGCTTCATTTGAATATCAGTTTAATTCACAAATAGAACTTCCTTAACTTAGTAACAAATGATCAAATGCTTCTATGTGCTAGATACTAGAAATATAGAAAGAAATACAACCTGATTCCTGCTCTGTAGAAGCTCATAACACAAAACAAAGTTTTCACTCAGGTTTTAATGGTTTTTCTTGGTCAGTATAACAGAATTCTGTTTCTTTTTTTTTTTCTACTTGATACTCTTAAGAATTTTTTTGTTTGTTTCATGGTAAGAAAACTTAACACGAGACCTACCCACTTCACAGATTTCTTTTATGTATGTTTTTATTGATTTCAGAGAGATGCAGGGAGCGAGAGAGAGAGGAGAGAACCATGGATGAGAGAGAAACATCCATCAGCTGCCTCCTGCACATCCCCTACTGGGGATTGAGCCCGCAGCCCTGGCATGTGCCCTGACTGGTAATTCAATCAGCCACTCCTGCTGCATGGGATGACGCTCAAACAACTGAGCTACACCAGCTGGGACACTTCACAGATTTTTAAGTGCACAATACAGTATTGTTAACTATAAGCACAATACTTATAGCAGGTCCTCATTTCTCCCTCCCCCAGCCCCTGGCAACTCCCATTCTACTCTCTACTTCTATGAGTTAGACTATTTTTGATTCCTCATATAAATGGGATCATGCATTTTTTTTTTCTTTTGTCCTTCTGTGTCTGGCTTGTTTCACTTAGCAAAATGTCCTCAAGTTCATCATCCATGTGGTCTCATAAGATTTCCTTTCATTAAATATGTGCCACATTTTCTTTATCTATTCATTCATAGATGGACATTCAGATTGTTTCTACCTTTTGGTTTTGGTAAATAAAGCTGCAGTGAAGCTGGGGTCTCCTATTTCTCAAGGTGGGACAAACCCTAGGTATGATGTCCTTGTGGGATCAGGCTGAGTCAGACTCCAGCTGAGTTCACATCCTTGCCTGGCTCCTCCCTCCGCCTTATCCTGTTTACCTTACTCCCATTCTCCTGAGAGTATTCCCTGATTGAATCACATGCATTCAGATCCCCACTCTTCCACCAGCAGTGTTTGGGAATATCCATCCAAAGCCCTCGTCTGAACTGGCGGTATCAATCTTCTTCTATTTGCCAATCGGATAAGTGAAAAGGGGTGGCACACAAATTTTGCATTTCCTTATTGCTAGTTATATTAACATTTTTATATGTTTATCACTTATTTCTTCTGTTAATGCTGTTCATATTCTTTGCCTGATTTCCATTGGGCTGGATTTTTAGGAGTGCTATATATTATAGACAATAACTTTGTTATATGTGTATTAAATACTTCTTTCTAGCTAGTTGTCTTTTTCTTCTTTTTTTCAAACTTTATCATGTTGTTTACTCTACCAAGGTTATACTTTGAAAGACTAACCTTCCTTAAAAATTATATAGATGGTTCTCTTATATTTTTTTCTGATATTTTTATAGGTTTGTTTTGTGTTTGTTTATTTGAGTGGTGATATGAGATAGGGGTAGGATGGTGATATCCTTATACTTGGACTTTTCTCTCCTTATCTTTAGCTATGGCTTTTAAACTCAGACAGTTTGGTGATTGAATCTTTGGCGAGTTCCAGAAGTGTCAAAAAGTTTCCCTTGTTGGAAGACATATCGAAGGCAGATTCCAGTTCTGCTCAGAATGCTGTCAAAGTCCTCTACCAGCCATGCATCAAAAGTAGGAATGAAAAGTAAGTTGTGCTCTTGTTTTCTCATTTCACATTATGTTTTAGTTTCTGTTGCCATGTTGGTGTTAAGAAATTAATTAATTAAATGCTACTGTACCACTTCCATACTTGAAGCTTCTTGGAGTCATACTCCTAAATGTTATCCTTTCAGAGTAGATTGAATTATTATAGATGATTCATGCTCATGTGCAGAAAGCTTGCTTTTACTGAAAACAATTGGTCTTGTTCTTATAATCTCAGCTGTCTCTACATATGGCTGCAGTACTAAATCAGACTCAACAACTATGAATATTTACTAGTACTGATAAGCAGTTTCCAGGCATTCGGGATACAAGAGCAAATAAAACATAGTCCCTGCCTCCTTGAGTTGTCATTCTAAGAGGGGGAAGGCAGATCATAAACAAAACAGGCAAAAATATCAAAGATTAATGTGGCCCTTACTATGAGACCAACTCTCATGTAAGGGCTTCTAGCTCATTTAAGTCTATCAGCACTCTGTGGGTAGATACTATTATCACCCCCATCTTCTACACTAATAAAAGAGAAAGATGCAAATTGACCGTACCTTCGCGAGTCCCACCAGCCAATCAGGAGTGCGTATGCAAATTAACCCGACAAAGATAGTGGGTTAATTTGCATACACAGGCACTGAGCAGTGGGGGCGGGGTGGGGCCGCTCTGGGCCTCTGGGCAGCATGGGAAGGTGGAAAGGCGGCTCTGGGCCGTATGGAAGGTGGAAAGGTGGCTCCGGCAGCCAGGGGAAGGAAGGCCCATTCTTGCATGAATCTTTGTGCATTAGGCCTCTAGTTTAGAGATAAGGATGCTAAGACACAGGTGTAAATAGCACAGCTAGGTGAGGTAGTTGGGGAGTGGTAAAATGGGTGTGGGAAGGTTTTTCATTTTATATTGAAAAGGCAAGGACGGTTCCTCAGATTAAGATGATATTTAATTGGAAAACTTGAAGGAAGTTAGGGAGTGAGGCTTATTGGTGGGAAGGGCATTCCCGGCAGAGGAAACAGAGTCTTCTTATTTGAACAGATTGGAAGTTATACTTGTCCTGTACTCTAAAATGGGTTCCATCAAATTTGTACCAGGAAAAGAAAGGTCTCAGTCTTTTTCTGGGAAGTAAATAAGAAAATTTTAAAAATCATTGCTTGACTTTGAATTATGCAAGCAGTATAATTCATAAAATATTCATACAGTAGAGACAAATATGAAGTCAAATATGGAAGTTCTCCATCCTTTCTCTTTCCAGAAGTAAAAAGTATGTTGTGTATTCGTCCTTTTCTTTTTTCTGTTATATTGTATTTTAACATAAGTTAAATGGTACAAGTATATTTTTTTACACTTAAAAAACACTACTTCTTGGAGATTCTGTCTATGTCAGTGCTCAGCATTTTATGAAATGGATGTACTGTAAATATTTAATCATTTTTCTGTCGATAGATATTCGGGTTGTTACTTTTTTGCTGCTGTAGTTAGTACTGTCCTGTGTGTGTTGTACATTTGTTTTGTGATTATGTGTACTATTTTTGTAATAAGGATTTTTAAAAGTATAATTGCTGAGTCAAAGGGTATGACATTTAAAATTTTGATAGATAATATCAAATTGTTTTGCAAAAAGATATTATGGATTTATATTCTCAACTGAAGTTTCTATAAATGCCCATTTTCCTGCACCCTCACTCAAACTGCCATTTAGATTTTTGCGCATCTGATGCCAGTCTAAATGAAATAGGTTCACTTGACTATCCTTGTGTTTTATTAATGCATGATCAGAGAATAAGGCTTATGTGTGTTTGATGCTTTGGGAACTTTGTTTAGCTGTGTGTGTGTGTGTGTGTGTGTGTGTGTGTGTGTTGTGTGTATTCTAATACATAGTAAACTTTTAAGTTGTTCATTGATTATATTCTTTATTCACTAGTGTGGATGTATGTCTGCCTTTATATATTTAGATTTATTTAGTCAAGTTTATAAAACCTTTTTAAGTCATCTTTTTTTTTTTTTTATTTGAAATGTGAATTTTTCAGAAGAGGTGTTAAATCTCACTGTGAATATGGAAAAGTCATTTTCTTCTGGTTTTGATACCAGTTTTTGCATTATAGGGGTGGGCAGAAGTAGATTTGCAGCTGTACTTTAAAGCTCTGGGTATTAAGAAAAAGGAAGTGGGAGTAGATTCAGTTATGGTGGTGAACCTTATATTCATTATTATGAAGAATCTTCGCACTGCCTTTCCTGAGAAGTGCTACAAGGATCATTACACCTGTCCCATTATTTCATTCATTCCTAGCAAATCTCTGTGACATCAGAAATATAATGACTATTTAGGTTGTGTTCTCTTGTATTTGATTAGTGGACTCTTTATTTTTTAACGCCATATGTCTTGGAAACGAGTTGACGTCCAATAAATGAGTTTGATTACTTTAGTTTGCCTGTTTCATATACTGTTGTTGTGCTTTTCCTCCAGCTACTGTGTGACTTGGTCCCCCCACCCCCCAAGGTAGGAGGGGAATTTTGCCAAGTTGTGTAAGCATCCTGTGAGTTATTTACTTTTGTTTTCTGAGGACGATAGCTTCTTTCTTTTTGGGCATGAAAATATGCCGTAGATTCCCTGGCATATTTTTGGTGCATGGGTTGGTGCATTAACTATTTTAGTCCAGTTGGCTAGAATTTTTCCTAGTGGAAGTATGGATTGCCAGATGGCAGTCTAAAAGAGGAAAATAGCAAATGTAACTAGGGTTTTATTTCCTTGAGCACTCACACAAAAAAGTGGCAGTAATATTTTTAGAATGTTCTTTCTTTCTAGCAATAGACACACATATCTCTTAACATTTTGAAATCTATTTTTTAATCTCTCCTTCCCTCACCTACAATTACCCTACAACTCACATTCTTTAGTTTGCATATCAGATTTAGATACTAAATATTACCTTTTTAGCTTTGGACTTAAAGTTAACTTTTGCAGTTTAATCTGCCAATTCATCAGTTTATCTGTGTCCTCATTCTCTAGTCTGGGGGTAATTTTCCCCTCAGGGGACATTGGCAGTGTGTGGAGACATTTTTGGTTGTTAGAACTTGGGGGGGGGGGGGGGGGGGGGGGGATACTGGCATCTAGTAGGTAGAGCCAGGGAAGCTCTTAAACATCTTACAATGCATTGGAGACCTCCTACAACGAAGAATTATCTAGCCCCAAATGCTAATGATGCCAAAAGTGGAGAAACCCTAATCTAGATTATCTCCTAAAATCCAGCTGAGTTTATTTTATCCCTCTGGGTGTCATAGCTCAACATTTTCTTGAAATTGTATTTAGGCCTGCAAAGAAGAGAAATTTTACTGTGGCATGAGCCAAAATCTCTATAATCTTACATGTTAACTTTGTTAGAAAATGTAATGTAAATGTTTATTATTACACTTTTCTCTTTTCCTGTTAGGGAAACATGAAGAATAGATTTATTTTTATTAAATGATGAATTTTATAGGTATCAAGTCCTTTGTTCTCATATTTTTAAGAGAAAAGAACTAGGGGAATGTAATCAGTAAGTGTAAAGAAGTATTGTTGTTATTGCTGTTTTTTAAGCTAAATTGAATTCTCTTCATTGTATAAGTTACACAAGTCCTAGTAGTACTATTTGTTCTTCCCACCTTTTTCAAGAGATATCCAATTTAAGAATTCAGAGAATTTGAACTTAGAAGACTTATTCTATGTTCTTCTATTAATAGTATTTTCTTGCAAAATATATTGAGGGAGGAAATGTTAAAGGTATGTTATATTCACCCCTAGTTGTAGTAGAATTTAGAGATTATATTTTATAAACTAACTAGGTTTCTCTCTGTTGACTATATATAGGTAATTATTGCTTCTAAAACAGAAGTGTTATTTTTGCCCTAAGACAGTCATCATTATTGCTTTTTCTAATGAAATAAAAACAAATATAAGCCACATCCATACGCATTTCATATGTATAAAATAGTATTAGTGGTTGTTTTATTTGTGAAGTTGTATTTCTTATCTTTTTATTTTTTTACTTCAGCAAGAAAATTGAAATTCTGTGTATTCATTGGGATAAAAACCACATAACATAAAATTTACCATCTTAACCGTTTTTTTTAAGTCTATAGTTTGATAATGTCAAGTATATTCACAGTAGAGGCCCAATGCATGTGCACTCGGCGGGGAGAGGGGAGGGTCCCTCAGCCCGGCCTGCACCCTCTCGCAGTCCGGGAGCACGCAGGGAGTGGGCCTAAGCTGTCAGTCAGACATCCTTAGTGCTGCTGTGGAGGCGGGAGAGGCTCCTGCCATCGTCAGCCATGAGCCCGGCTTCTTGGGGCCCTGCCCCCTGCAGGTCGTGATCGGGGCCCCAAAGCTGGGCTCACGGCTTCTGGCTGAGCATGAGCAGCACTCCCCCTATGGGAGGACACTGACCACCAGGGGGCAGCTCCTGCATTGAGCGTCTGCCCCTTGGTGGTCAGTGCGCATCATAGTGACCAGTCGTTCCACAGTTTGGTCGATTTGCATATTGGCCTTTTATTGTATAAGATTGTTGTAAAATATACCTACAGAACTATTTCATCCTGCAAATTTGAAACTCTACACTCATTAAACACAACTCTTCTCTTCCTACTTTCCCCAATCCCTCTTATTTTTTGTTTTTATAAATTTGACTGTATTAGTCTGCTAGGGCTGCCATAACAAAATACCACAGACTGGATGGCTTAAAATTAACAGAGATTTATTTTCTCAGAGTTCTAGAGGCTGGAAGACCAAGATCAAAGTGTGTCAGGATTGGTCTCTGCTAAGGCCTCTCTTCCTGACAAATATCTTCTTGCTGTGACCTCACATGATCTCTCTTTGCTTATGGAGAGAAAGAGAGAGATCTCTTGTGTCTTTCTTCTGATAAGTAGTCTTATCAGATTAAGGTTTCATTCTTATTTAACTTAAGTACTTTGTTAAGGGCCCTATCTTTCAAATACAGTCACATTGGGTTAGAACCCTACCTCTACTTATATTTAACATGAATCTTGGAGGGACATAATGCAATTTATAGCATTGACTGTTTTAAAATATGTTTTTATTAGTTTTTAGGGAGAGGAAGAGAGAGAGAGAAACATCGATGAGAGAGAAACATTGTTCGGCTGCCTCCTGCATCCCCCTACTGGGGATGGAGTTCAAAACCTGGGCATGTGCTCTGACTGAGAATTGAACTGACGGCTTCTTGGTACATGGTCTGATGCTCAACCAACTGAGCTACGTCGGTTGGGCTAATATTGACTGTTTTAGATATTTCATATAAGTGCAATCATATAGTATTTGTCTTTTCACGACTGGTTTATTTTGCTTAGCATATGTCCTGAAAGTTCATCCGTGTTGTAGCATGTAATTGCCTTTCTTATTAAAGATGAAACTATATATACTAGTGTGTGTGTGTATGTGTGTATGTGTGTGTGTGTGTGTGTGTGTGTGTGTGTGTATGCCATTTTTTGTTTATCCATTCATTCCTCAATGGATATTTGGGTTGCTTCCATCTTTTGTGTCTTCTGAATAGTGTTGCTGTGAACTTGGGGTGTACAAATATATTTTTGAAACCTTGCTTTCAATGCTTTTGGGTATATACCCAGAAATGAGATAACTGGGTTATAATGGTAGTTCTATTTTTAATTATTTGAGGCATCATCATACTGTTTTCCATGGTGCATCGTTTTATATTCCTACCAACAGTGCACAAGGGTTCTACTTTTTCATGTTCTCGACAACACTTGTTATTTTCTGTGTTGTTTTTATAGTAGCCATTTTATTAGGTGTGAGGTGGTATTTCATTGTGGTTTTAGTTTGCATTTCTCTGATAATTAGTGGTACTGAGCATCTTTTCATATACTTGTTGGCCATTTGTGTATCTTCTTTGGAGAAATGTCTGTTCAAGTTCTTTGCCCATTTTTAAATTGGGTTATTTGACTTTTTATTGTTGAATTGTAGTTCTTTATATATTCTGATATTAATCCTTTATTAAACATATGACCTGCAAATTTTTTTTTCCATTCCATAGGCTGCCTTTGCACTGTTCATTGTCTTTTGGCACACACAAATTTTTAAGTTTGATGTAGTTACACTTGTCTATTTTTACTTTTGTTGCCTGTGTTTTTGGTGTCATATCCAAGAAATCATTGCCACTCTGCTTAATTTTGATGCTCTATGGGGCAGAGACTATCATTGCCTAAAATACTTTGGAAATAAAATTAGGTGATTTTGAGGAGATTTAGAGCAATCTGTTCTTTTGATTGGTTAAAAACATAAACAAAATGTTAATTTATGCTAATTGTACATCCAGCAGAATATCCAAGACTTGTTTGTTTGTTTTTTATAATTGCCTAATCTGCTAAAACACTTCATGTTAATTTATTTGGATATGTGCTAATATGTTGCTAGAATGAATGAATGAGTGTCACCAACCCCTAAAGAATGCTTTCAATGCTTTTGATGCTTTTTTAAATCATCTCCTTTAAGTGTCTTCTACTTCCTCACATAGGAGTCACAGGGAGGCATTGTCAGTGCACTCTAATTAGGGACATTGACTTTGCAGAGTATAATAAACTTAAATTTCAGTATAAATGTCCAAATCTCACATTAGTGAGGAACTGAGGAACAATAAGAAAAGTAAGTAGAGTTAGTTAGTTGGTGAGAGAGCCAGAATTAGAGCTAGGTTGTTGTTATTCTAAATTCAGTGTTTTTTGATTGTATCATATAGTGCCTCACAATAAAATTTTAGGAGATCTGAAAATTTCTCTATAAATGTATATTTTTCCTCAAGAGCAATTTCCCTAGAGTCTAGAATGTCAGCATTTTGATTACTCTCCAAAATATCCTGCTTACATATACTCCATTCAGTGAATATTTATGCATCTTAATATGTAGCATCAGTAGCAGAAACATCTAATTTATAGTGTGTTTATATCCAATCTGATAGATCAGAATTTAAGGATACAAATATGATTTTTTTCCCCCAGAAGTCCATTGCCTTAGCTTTTTAGAATAGGAACCCACTGAAAGGAAATTAATCTAAAAATCCAGGAAAGTAATCAGATACCTCTGGGAAAATATAAATAATGCTTCCTTGGAAAGCACTTTTCACACATTTGTCTGCTAGTACCACATTAGCACCAAGACACATTCATCTAGAGACCAATTCTCATTATTAAGCAAATTGAGTACACACTGCTTTGGTTAGTAATTGGTAAAAAATCCTGAGTGGACTGTGTTAGTGCAGTAGCCTAAATTCAATACGTTTTATTTGGGATTTCTATATCATCCATTAATTAATTTGTAATCATTAAAGAAGATACAGGAAATAAGGCCATAACATAAAATAAAAGTGAGCATTTTCCTATAGTCAAAGCAGATTTTCTCTGATTACTTATTGGGGGTTGGGAAGTATAGTCATGACCTGTGAAGGCAAGAAGGGGAGAAGACAGGGATTGGATGAAAGAAGAAAGGGGGATCTATATATGAAATTGTTTCTTCAATTTTCTGTGTTTACAATTCAGACCTGAATTAGTTGTCTTAACCTTTCACATCCTCTTTTTCATTACTTCCTACTATATTTGGTATTGTATGTGATTCCAAAGCAGGAGAACAAAGATTTCTGCCATAAAGAACTTAAAGTTAAGACAACATGGTAAATACACAAAAATGCATTCTGTCAAAAGAGCAAAATTTACACACATGCTAAGGAACAGATTTACATGGAAAACAGTATTCTTTAGCTGAATTGAAGAAAATAGAAAAAAAAGGTAAGATGTGCTCTTTTCCATCCACACCCCAGTAAAAGCTGAAAAAGCCTGGGGAAAGAAACTGTGCATGTTTTCAGATAGTGGGTTCCAGGGAGCTCCATCCAGTAGGCTACTGCTGATGGAGTGACCTATGGCTCAGAGGGGGTTAGAGTGGGAGGTGAGGGGCAATCTTCTACCTATGGAGATGCTGCATTCATCTGCTTAGCATATTAGGTTCTCCTCAAAAGCTTTTGGTTGGAGAATGGGTTCCACAGCTGATTTAAAAAAATGTTTGAAAACCACCATTCTCCCTGCAAAGCATTTCACAAGGCTGTGCTTAAATTCACTGGGTCATAGCAAAGTTACTACTTGCAAAATTGACCACATTGCCATAGTGCATAGTGTTTGAATGGTCTTCCTTTCATTGAGCTGAAATCGGCCTCCCAGAGACTCTCATTCAGAGCTACCAAAATTAAGCTGCTGATCCTTGAACATGAGAGCTCTTCAAATATTCAAATAATCTGACACTCCTAGATTTTCTCTTTTCAAAGCTAAAGATTCTCAAATGGATCCCTTTCCTTGCGCAGTCTCTTTTTATACTCAGTTCCTTTTCCTCTTACCATCTTGATTACCCATAGGATGTTGTGCCAACAACCTGTCAACTTTGCATAGATAGGGTGAATTGGAGAGAAGCTAGAGCTAGGGATTCCTCCTACAAGGCCGTTTAAGATAATTTCGATGTAATGGGAAGAAGGTGTTTTCAGTGGTACTACACAAGAGAGAATGGATTTCAAGAATCCATTGAATTTGTACATTAAACAAAAGTTTTCCACCTGAGGTATTGCAGGTATTCCTTTATTCTTTCAATAAACACTTGTTACCGTAAATTCCCAATACTGTGCTAGGTGTCAGGAACACAATATTGAGCAAAAGAGATCTGATGCCTTGCATTATTAGGCCTTATTAGAATCTGGTGGGAAGGATAAAAAGTGTAAAATTGCAAAGCGATCAGTGCTAGGACAAAGAGATACGTGGTGCTATGAGAGCAAATCATAGGAAGAGGCCAGCCAGGTCAGGATAGGATTCCAGGAAGAATTGATGTTTGACTGATGTATGAAGGATGAGAATGCATTAACTGTGTGAAGAGTCCCTAGGCAGGAGGAAAAGCAATACAAAAGGACCTAAGGTGGGAGAGAACACAGAGAGCGTAAAAGGGATGGAAAGAAGGCCAACGTAGCTATTGGAGAGAGTGAGAAACAGAAATAGGTTAGGGGGAGCCAGGCCAACTCAGGATCCTAAAGGACATTTTAAAGAATTTTGTCTTTGTATTTATCCTAAGAACAATAAGGATCTATTACATGTTTTATTTAGAGAGAAGGATGAGATGGTTTAACTTATTTTTCAGAAAGATTACTCAGGCAGCCATTTAGAAAACAGATGGATATAGTAGATCAGATAGGAAGCTATTGCAGAAGCCCAAGAGAAATTATTATAGTGGGTGATGGTAGCTGAGATATATTTGAGAGGTACTTAGTAAATAACATTGCAGTGTTTGGTAATTGATGTATTTTTGGAATGAACCACTGTTTACTGGAATAAATAATATTTAGGAAGATCAAGTTTTGAGAGAAAATCACGAGTTTCAGTTTTATACATGTTGAGTTTGAGGTACTTCTGAGTCATAGGAGAGTAACAAACAGAAAGTTAATATATAGACTTGGAGTTCAGATGAGAGATTTGGACTGGATTTGTGAATTTGTGAGTTATCTGGTCATAGTGGTCATAATTAAAACCAAGGGCATGGGTGAGATGTACTATAGTAATTGAGTTTTCTGAATAAAAGGTCTCTGGGCTGAAATAAGTTTTATATAGACACTATAGACTGCCATTCCTACTCTTCTTTTCCTGCGGGTGATATTTTTAGTTTTTGTGCATCTATGTACTCTTCTCTTTTGTAAGCTTGATATGAGCCCCCTCCTCTTTAAAACCTTTACAGATTATTGTGGTTTTAATAATCTAATAATAACAACTATTACTGAATTTTTAATATGCATCAGACATGTTGAATTTTTAAAAATATATATCATTGAATGCTCATCATGTCTCTGTGGGGAGGTGAATGCTCATGACATCTCTGTGGGACAGTGCTCTGGTTACCATCTTGACAGAAACTAAAGTCACTTACCCAATGAGGCACAGCTGAGATGTCACAGACTTCGGATTCAAAAAATGTCTGTCTTGAAAACCCTTGGTAATGTCTGCCCCATGTGTTTCTTGTGTCAGTATTTGCAGAGTAGCATCTAAAACAGCGGTTCTCAACCTGTGGGTCACGACCCCTTTGGAGGTCAAACGACCCTTTCACAGGGGTCGCCTAAGACCATCGGAAAACACATATATAATTACATATTGTTTTTGTGATTAATCACTATGCTTTAATTATGTTCAATTTGTAACAATGAAATTCGGGGTCACCACAACATGAGGAACTATATTAAAGGGTCGCGGCATTAGGAAGGTTGAGAACCACTGATCTAAAACAACTGCCTGTGAAGCAAAAATAATGGTGGAAAAAAATTTTTTTTAAATGTGGAAGTGATTTATTTACCAAGTACTACTTTTGGACTCTTCAGACTTAGACCATCAAACCTTCCTACAAGCTCACAAGTAGGAATAACTAATCCACTCTTTTTTTATCTACCTAATGAAACCTAAACTTGGCAACTCCTTCTAAATCTAATTTCATTATCTACTCTTTTTTCCTCCTGCTGATTGCAAACCCCAGTCTAATTGACTGCCCTCGAGCCCATCTTAGTATATTTCCATATCAACCATGTACCCATGACTAGCTTCAAACCATCTTAACCCTTTTGGGGCTGACCTCTTCCCTCTCTTTTCCACAGTTACCTCACATGCTGGGATCCTTTCCAAATACTTAATTTCCTTAGTATTCTCCACGTTGCATTCTCACTTGGGGATCCTACTTGATTTACTCTCCTAGGCTTCTTTGGACCTACTTCTGGTATCTGCTTGTACCCTCACTCCACCCTTTTCCCAGTGCGGTGACTGACTTAGTCATTGTAAACCCTCCAGGTCCACTTTGGCTCACCAACCACTTTTTACCTCTTTGATAAAATCATTTGGTCTGTATTTAAAAACAACTGCAACAAAAATAGAACTTTAGGGCAGGAGATTGTTCAGAAATGCCTTGTTCTTAGCCAAATTCTTACATAAATAGTTCTTAAGATGCTTATAGAATAGATTTAAATTAAGGTTTACATATAACTCAGCAAAAGTATTCCAGAAAAAAAGAGAGAACCTAGAACAAAAAGTGAGCATGCAGTTTTTTCATTGAAATGGTTGGTCTTGGGACTTCGTGATACAGTTGTAGAAATGTACGAATGTCTTAAATGTAATAATCTTACCTGGCATGGGACTTCAGCACACTGAATTAAGGAGTGATTCCCCCATCTGTAGCCGGGGATGATTATTAGGGCATTTGATATTGAGAGGACCTGAAACATTTGAGGGCACTTAGAAGTTGTAGGTGGACATTTGACATGTTATACTGGGAAGAGTATGGGATTGGAGTCAGACATGCAATATAGTCCCAGATTTTCCACTGACATTGACTAGCTATGTTGCCAAGCAAAGGGACAGACTCCTCTCTGGCCCTTAATTTCCTCATATTGGGGATAGGTATGCTTAACATTCTGTAATTCTGAAACTTTGGGACACTTATAAGCATTTTGAAGAGGTGATCTTAAGCTCTCTATTGTGTTTAGTGTGTCTTATAAACTGAAGGCTTAGTTTTCTTTTTCTAGGAGTATTTAATAAATGCATTGCTTAGCCTCAGATTCAGTTCCACAGACATTCACTTAGGCTTCCTGTGTGTAAAGTCTGCTTAGAGATATAGAAGATAAAAATATAAATAAGACAGAATTTTTACTTCCAGAGTCTCAATGATTAATCATGGGAACTGATAAATTACATAAAAACTCTAGAACAGTGGTTCTCAACCTTCCTAATGCCGCGACCCATTAATACAGTTCCTCATGTTATGGTGACCCCCAACCATAAAATTATTTTCGTTGCTACTTCATAACTGTAATTTTGCTACTGTTATGAATCGTCAAGTAAATATCTGATATGCAGGATGTATTTTCATTGTTACAAATTGAACATAATTAAAGTATAGTGATTAATCACAAAAACAATATGTAATTATATCTGTGTTTTCCGATGGTCTTAGGCGACCCCTGTGAAAGGGTCGTTCGACCCCCAAAGGGGTCGTGACCCACAGGTTGAGAACCGCTGCTCTAGAAGGTATATGCTATGCCCTATGATAGACAAACAGAGGGCTTTCGATTAATTCTAATTAAGGAAAATTTCATACAGAGGGTAGCATTTGGTCTGAGAATTATGTAAAGACTAGAGGCCCGGTGCATGAATTCATGCATGGGTGGAATCCCAAGATGGGTGGGGGAGGCCAGGACGTGATTATCCTTCCGGGTGGGGAGTGAGGGGGCGGGATGCCCTTGAGTGCCCGAGGCTGACTTCCAAGAGGCCTGCGGTGCTGGTTCGTCAGTGTCCCAGGGGTGGGCCACAGTGGGTTCTTAAACTGGACCGGAGGGCCGGAACAAAAGCATGGATGGAGTGTTTGTGTGAACTAATATAAATTCAAAGTAAACATCATTACATAAAAGGGTACGGTCTTTTTTTTTTTTTTAGTTTTATTCATTTCAAACAGGCCGGATCTGGCCCGCGGGCCATAGTTTGCCCACGGCTGGTCTAGCCCGTTCTCTGGAGATTGGACCTGCAGGACTACTGAGGGAGTGACTGGTTGCTGCCAGGCTGGTGGGCCACCAGGACAGGTCAGTCAGCTGAGCGGCACTCCCATTGTGAGAGTGCACTGTCCACCAGGGGGCAGTTCCTGCATTGAGCATCTGCCCCCTGGTCGTCAGTGCACGCCACAGTGACCGGTCGACCAGTTGTTCTGATCGTTCAGTCGCTTAGGCTTTTATATATTTAGATAATGGGAGCAGGAGGCTGAAGAGGAGACAGCCTGAGCAAAAGTTAGAAATTGCAGGATGTATTTCCTAAAATATATTTCAAAAGATATTAATAGGATTTTCTTTTTTTGTGGGAGAAAAAAGATGCCATAGTGAATTAATACAAATTAGATTGTTACTGTGCAATTTTGTTTCTTACTATTGTTATTTTTATATTAAACAAATTTATGAAGCATTGGGCTCAATGAAACTGTGTATAGGTATTTTACTGCTATACTGCTACAGTATACTGACCTTAATATTCTAAAGGTCACTGTGAATTGCTAAGAGGAACATGTAGTGCTTAGCACTTTATGAATCTTATATGATAACAGAACCCCTTTTCATGGGAACACTAGGTCCAAAGATGTAATTTTGAGAAATTGCATCAGAAAATCATATATATCAGTGAGTGGAATGAACATAGCAAGAGAGATCTTCTGATATTAATTGAACCAAAGTTGGAAAATAATAGTTTCATAAAGAAAGAGATTGGAATATGTATATTCACACACAGAAAAGCCATTTTCTATGTCAGCCGGTAGGTGTCAGTGTATGCCAGGTATAGGTTGGTTGCATCCATCTAGGAATAGGTTAGGCAGGGGTGGGCAAACTTTTTGACTCGAGGGCCACAATGGGTTCTTAAACTGGACCGGAGGGCCGGAACAAAAGCATGGATGGAGTGTTTGTGTGAACTAACATAAATTCAAAGAAAACATCATTACATAAAAGGGTACAGTCTTTTTTTTTTTTTTAGTTTTATTCATTTCAAACGGGCCGGATCTGGCCCTCGGGCCGTAGTTTGCCCACGGCTGGGTTAGAGGGTCATCAAATGTTGATAATTGTTGAGAGTGCCTGTACATTGAAGGAAGGGAATTCATGAGAAAATTTATATTTATTTACAATTGTAAGGTTAATATGTTTTAAGCCACTTAAATAATGAATTGTGTTCTGCTAACACACACGCACACAAGAACCCTGCCCATTTGTATACACAGATAAGATGAAAGGTTCATTCATTCATTCATTCATTCATGCTTCAACTAATAGATGGTGTGTCAGGTGATAGGTATACATTAGTGAATAAAACCTCTAAAACCCTTGTTCTTATAGAACATATAGTCTAGGAATGGGACTAATATATATCTAGTATTATATGTTTTAAAGAACATCACCACTTCCCTGGTGAATACATGAAAAATACCCAAAAGGCAAAGTTAGTTCTTAGTAAAGGCCTCAGAGACAGGCGAACTACAGATCCCATTTCTTTACCTCGGAGATGTGACCTATAAATGTTGGAAGACTTACGTGACATTTTGGAATATTTATATCCCATCTGTGCATGTTTGCTCTGAAATCTATTGGAACAAAAGAAAATGTATTTCAAAAAATTTAGCTCACAACTGTTTTTATAATGAAGATCTTAATTTTTTATTGATGCACTTTAGTCTTTTGCAGATGACACTAATTAATGCTAATGTGACATGTACCTCTAATTTTCTCTAAGACCATATTGATTATGCCTAGCAACTCTCCCTCCTGAGGCTGTGTGCTTGGCGGGTTCATAGATAATCAGAGCTTTGGTGAAAACCTTGAGGGAAAATTCCAAAAGTTGGGGATTCAGGAAATGCTAAGGGGAAGGAAGTTTTTTTTCAACCAGTTTGTAAGGTTAATCTTAATTGGTTAGGATTGCTATGTTTTCATTCTTTTTGATTTTTTTATTTTCAAAATTATAAATATTTCTTAACCACAAATTTTTATTTTCTTACATAACATCTTCCTTCACCAAAATTTGGGGGAGAGAGGGGCAGGGAATTTACTTTTAAGCTATGGGAGCATAGCTCAGGAATCATCAGCCATTCTTCATTTGATAGTTTAATTCATGTGTGCAAGTTAAATAACTAAATATTCTATTTAGGACCTTCTAAAAAATGGTCTGCTACCAAAATTCACAGGATTATTATGAAAAACTACCTGATCCCTGCCTAATTCCGTGTATTAATGAGTCAGTGCAGGTATTTATTTATTAAACATGGTGCTATGAACAATTAGGTATTCCAGAAAGATTAAATAAATATAATCCCACCTTCTTTGTATCATTGGGTTTTTGAAGGTATATAATCATTTTAAAGTATGTCAACAAATTCTTTATTCCTCCCTTTAAAAAGTAGAGTTTAATTCCTCTCTCTCTTGGTGTGATCTGGACTTAATAAATAGAACTAAGTGGATGTGGCAGAGCGTGAATTCTGGGAGTAGGCCATAAAAGGCACAGTGGATTCCTCCTTGCTCTGGGAGGAGGGGAGGATCCAGCTGCCAGAATAAGGACAGTGGGGCCCCAGTCTCAGTGTCTGTAGGCACTGAGATGACTGTAGGCCCTACTCTCATCTTGACTGCAATCTCAGGAGAAACTCTGAACCAGAGCCAATCCAGATAAATTGTTACTTTAAGCTGCCAGGTTTGGGGGTACTTGTTATGCAGCAGTAGATAACTCAAGAGATAAGACAGAAACAAACCTGGAGTCCTTCGACATATTGTCCTCACTTCTTGCAAATTTCAGGGTGTATCTGAACCCCATGAAATTGGATTAAAATGCATATGTATGTGTGTTTTTCTTGGCAAGTGTTTAAAGCTCTCATCAGTTTCTAAAAGGAGTCCCTAATCTCTGTAAGGCTACAAATCTGTGTTTTATTCCGAGGGAATAGAGCAGGGGGGCCCAAAAGTAGATAGAAAGGTTTCATTGTGGAGGACATCTCTTATGTATAAGCCATTGATGTGTACTTCCTGATGAAGACTGGAGTTGAATCAGGGCTTAAAAAGTGAAAATAACTTACATAGCCATATGGGACAGTCTTCTTTCAAAGTGTGCTTGATTGCAAATAAAATTTTATTAGAAACACAGTCATGCCCATTTGTATACATGTCGTCATCTATGAATGCTCTTGCCATACAACAGCAGAGTTGAGTAGTTGTGACAAATGTCCCACATGTCTCAAATATTTACTATCTGGCCCTTTATTTATTAAGAGGTTTTCTAATCTTACTTTTTTATACTGTGATGAGGTTGGCATTCTTTTGGCACAAAAGCATAGCTGAAATACATCTGTCTAAATGATAAGTGAATGTATTACAAGTCATGTAGCAGACTGTCCTACAGGTAATACATTAACATTTACTCTCTAAGCCCTGTAGGAGTAATTGCTCTCCTGGTCTAAGGAAGAAGTCGCTACCTGGACAGCCTCCTGGAGAAGTGAGATTTATAAACAGAGGGCAGAGGTTAATGATGCTGGAACAGAGGTGAACACCTCAGGGACCATGTACTGCTGATGACAATGGCTCCTCAGCCATAAGGGGCATAGTAGGAGAGGCCTGCTGTAATTTATTACTATAAAGGAGCTCTTGCCTTCTCTGTATTTGCCTAGAAGACTTGACATTTTTTCTTTTATCCAAAATCATCTATAAAGGATGCATATGTCATTTTGAAATTAGGTGCTTGAGGGCTGGATTCTAGTCTGTTTTCTTGCTAATTCCATTTTGTAGAGTGTTGTAAACTCTCTTGTCACTAACAGTTACTGACTGATTCTTCCAGGTATGGTGGCAGTCACTTTAGTATTGGGCTTAGTTCTGGGACTTCAGTTATGATTTTATTTTCCTGCCATTAATCCCCTGACAACACCTGGTTTTGCTTTGTAATTTTGGTTTCAATGTGTTATGTGTTTATCCTTTAATATCTAAGACATTTCTCAAGCTTTAATAATATCTGGTTTAAAAAGTCTAGAAAGGAAATGGCATGTAGTTGATCAGTCAGTGTTCCTCTAATCTCTGCTGACTGTGACTGCCCAGATGTTCTACCACAAGCCTGATATCAATATACATTCATATAGACCTTATGTGAACACTGGTGAATGTCCTCAACAGGGAAAGGCAATCACCTTATTTGTGCATCTCTGTTCAAAGCTCAGAACACTGTTGTCTGAGAGAACAGGGTCCCTGTTGCATCTGCACACTCTCTAGCTCCACCTCCAATTACAGCATCAGCTGGCATCAGTAACAATAAGGCTCCTGATTGGAGGAAGCCTGTTTGACAAGGTCTGGGCAGCTAGATACCTGTGAAGCTCCCTCCTCAGCTGACTTCCATGTATAAGACACCCCTCGATTTTCAGCCTAACAATTTTATGAAAAAAGTAGAGGCCTGATGCACGAAATTCATGCAAAAGTAGGCCTTCCTTCCCCCTGCTGCGGCACTGGCTTCCCTCTGGCCGCCAGCAGGCACCTGGAACCCTGGCTTCCCTCACAGCTCCGGCTTTGTCTAAAAGGTCGTCAGGAAGGACATCTGGTCTAATTAGCATATTATGCTATTATTATTATTATTATTATACACGGAAAGATATGGTATTTTCAGGGTCATGTCAAATGACTCAGGAGACAACTGGAATAGGCTCCATTCACGAAAGATGGGTCAATTTCTCAATAAGGATAATAACCTAATAATAAGGACAAAACAACAAATATTAGATCTGCAAGTTCATAATGATACTAAAACTTTTAAGAACACAATTTTATTGGTCATTACCTTTGATAAATGTTAGCGAACCATCTCATTGCTTTGAAAACTGGAGGATAAGGGGCTGGTGGGGGGGGGCGGGTGCAGAATCTAGCATTTATTTTGCCCTTCCTCACTGAACTATACCTCAAAGTAACCAAATAGATGATGAGGGGAAGTTTCTTTCTATAGAAGGATTGCAGCTGATAAATGAAAAAAAAATTATAGAATAGAGATATCACCATTTTCTGACCTATCATGAACTAATGGAACTTGGAAATGATCATCTATGGGTACTAACATCACAAAAAGAGAGAGAGGAAGAGAGATACAGGTTGATTATATTCCTCCTGATAGAAGTATATAACCCTACCTATGAAGAGTTATTGTTAAAGTTTTTAAGGTATGATAATATTATGGATATAATATTTTTAAATGAGTCCCTATCTTTTAGAATACATATTCGATTATTTACAGATGATATGATAGTGTTTGTGAAATTTGCTTTAAAAAATCCAGGGTTGGAGGGCTGAAGCAAGATTAGCCATGAATTGATCATGTTGAAGCTGAATGATGGGGTTATGTGGGTGTCCGTTGCACTATTCTCTCTACTTTTGTATATCTTTTCCATTTTTGACCAAATTTTTTTAATTTGAGCCAAATGATTTTTATTTAGAAACAGGCATTTATTATAGGTTCTGCCTGCTTGTTTATCAATTCATCCTTTTAAGAAATAATCATCAAATGAAGTCCTGGTTTTAATGTGGTGTTCTTGGCAGTATCAATTGAAAACCAACTCTCCACTCTTCAACTAGATCTAGAATATAA
Source organism: Myotis yumanensis (assembly GCF_028538775.1). Taxonomy (NCBI): domain Eukaryota; kingdom Metazoa; phylum Chordata; class Mammalia; order Chiroptera; family Vespertilionidae; genus Myotis; species Myotis yumanensis. Next base: position 56,350,314 of record NW_027223757.1, read on the forward strand.
ACTACTACTTTATTCCCCTTGAAAAATGAGAATAAAGTAATTATTTTTAAATACTCTCTTATTCCTTAGAAAACTATTAATAGCCTTATCATGATAGAAAAGGAAAAAATACTTGGATTATAAATGGACATGTTCTAAAAGTTTATTTCTAATGCAAGTCCTTAGAACTAGAAGACTGTTTTTCATAGACTTACGTTATAAGTGTCAATAGTTTTCCAGGCCAATCCACAAAAACTTATTAATTCATAGCATAATGACCTACAAACCTGACAGAATACTAAAGGTTCAGTGTAGGAAAAAGCAAATAATTTTTTTCTAGAAAAATACTTTCTTTTTTTTTTTTTTTAATATATTTTATTGATTTTTTACAGAGAGGAAGGGAGAGAGATAGAGAGTTAGAAACATCGATGAGAGAGAAACATCGATCAGCTGCCTCCTGCACATCTACTGGGGATGTGCCCGCAACCCAGGTACATGCCCTTGATCGGAATCGAACCTGGGACCTTTCAGTCCGCAGGCAGACGCTCTATCCACTGAGCCAAACCGGTTTCGGCGAAAAATACTTTCTTAATTGAATTACAACTCAAAAAAAAAGAGTGACTATCCTTCATCTTTATAGGATTTAGTCTCATCATACTCCTGGATCATTCCATTCTCACATGCTATGCATTCGAAAAGCAAAGAACATTAACATTCATATCACCTGTGACTTGGACTTCTCTCATTTTTAAATTAAATACTTAAAAGAGCAGAGATTATCTACATATGAATGATCTCAGTAATTAAAACTTGACTTTCATGTTTTTTTACATATTATCTCATTTGCTATTCGTTGAAGCTGAAGGGTAAATACGATTACCCCCATTTTACAGCTGTAAGACTGAGGTTCAAAAGGGTAATGAAAAACCTTTGGGAGTCAAAGGAACTAGATTGGAGTCCTGGTTCTTCTGTAAGACCATGTCATTTAACCTTTTGAACTTCAGTTTGTTTGTCTGCAAAATGAACATCATGAAACCCCATTTTACAATGTTATAAAGACTAAGTGAAGTGATAATATGTGAACGATAGCATATAAGATATTACGCCAATTTTCATTCTGCACAAATGATGAACATCATGGTAGGGCTATTTTAATACATGGTCCCTAAGTTGAAAAACTAGAATGCTAAGAAGACTCATCTATATAACATGAGGAAAGGGAATGTTTAGGAGGTGGGGAATGTTTAGCTTAGAGACTGGTCAGAAGGAGTTAGATGTTGTCATATATTTTCTGAAGGCCTCAGGTTCTGAAGGATAGATTTCAATCCATTTAAAGAACTTCTTTGTGATGAGTCTCTGTGTTACTGGAGTTTTTCAAGCAAAGACCATACAGCCCCACGATAGGAATATTGAAGAGGGGCTTCCTTCCTCTCAGATCGGTTTCTACCCTGGGGTTCTATTATGAAACCTAACAAATTCTTAAAGTTGGGTAAAGATTCCTGGTCACAGATTTTAAGGTCTGAGAAACACTAATGATGATAGCCTTGTGATGGGATAAAAATTGCAGAAAACAATCTATAAGCTGATTTAAAAAAAAAAATGTAGTAAATATTTATTAAACATTTACCACATTGCATGGTGATGTCCTAGGTACCAAAGTGTTTTTAAAATCCCATCACTAGCCCTGGCTCAGTGGATAGAGTCTCCGCCCATGGACTGAAGGGTCCCGAGTTGTATTCCAGAAAAGGGCACATACCTTGGTTGCAGGCTTGATCTGGGACTGCAGTGGGGGCACATACGGGAGGCCACCAATGGATGTGTCTCTCTCACATTGATATTTCTCTCTCTCTGTCTCTTCCCCTCCCTTCCAATCTCTATAAAAAAAAATCAATGGAAAAAGAAAACATCCTCAGGTGAGGATTAACAAAAGAATAAAAATAAAATAAAAAGCCATCTCTAGAACATAGGAGATGTTCTGTTCTGTTTTCAATCATCCTCTCACCTTTTAAATGCACCGTGTCAGTCTTGATCTTCCCAGGTCTGGTAAGGGAGGTGATAAAATGCTGACATTGCCCACTGATGTTCTTTGTTATTCCAGCTGATTTAGTTTCCAATTTTGTTGGGACTCTCCTGCATAGACTTTAATTCTCCAGGGTAGAGTCAAAATGTGTTGGAATGACCTCCTAAAAAATAAAATGGAAAAATAGATCACCTCACACAAAATATGTTTTTGCATCATAGGCTTGAGGATAAAATGTGGTTAGATGAGTAATGTGTCAGAACCTTAATGCTATTTAAACATGCGGATGAGTGCGCTGTGTGTATTTTGTGTATTTAAAATTGAGATTTTGTAGGACCAGTGTCTTTCGTTTGGTGTACTTCATGGTGATTTATCATAATAGACTGCTTTAAATCATCTGAAATAGCAAGACATATGAATTTCAACAATAACTTCCCCAAGGCTAGAGAAGTCAGCCGGAGCTCAAACTGCCAGATAGACATTTTTTTCTCTTTTTTTTCAAACTCATATGCAAGTGTAAAACTTTCATGAGGCTGCTTTAACGAGTCCCTTTGGGGTTTAAGGTTATTTATCTAAACTCTTATTAAAAATGAAAACTTTTCTATGTTTAGCCCGGTAAAGCAAAACTGATCCTAACAATACTGTAAGCGGGGAGGTTGAAGACTGTTCTGCAAACTGACTCAAAAATAAAGTTTGGAGACTTTGGGGCTAGTGTCTTCAGCATGGACATTATGGTAATGGGATAGCGACAGCACAGCCAGTATTTCAAAGTCTCCTTTAATTAAAAACTCTTAGCTCTGCTATGCTGGCAATTTAGGGTTTGACGTGACTTATTAAAATAACTCCCAGCCCCCGAGCCCTGTCTTCTCAGAGCACCCCACTGTCTCCACAGGAGTCAGGTTGCCCCAGGACTGTGTTGCCTGGTACAAGTGAGCACCTTTTTATTTATGGCATCTGCACTTGTTGAAGTCTATCTGTATTTCCGCCTCCTTCACTGAGAAGTGGGGCATGCGAGATTGTTTCTAAGATTAATGTGCCAGAATCACTCTGTACATAACCCAGGGGAAGAGCTGGAGCTGCTACAGGAAAAATTTTGTAATCTTGAAACGTGTTCAGCTTCTTTGTAGGTATGTTCTGGTTTGATGAGTCTGGGTGCTGCAGTAAATCTATTCTTAGACCCTGGGAGCTAGGATTTTAAATTATCTGTAATGCAGTACAATTTTAGGGAGTGGGGACGTGATGAAGGGAGAAAGCAAATGTTGCATAATCAGGGTCAAGATCCTTTTCAGACTTTAAGAGCTCATCAGAGTCATTTTAGCTTGGGTGTGACCATTCCAGTTGGGAACAATTTTAAGATGAGAAGGTGGGTGGATAAATGGATGGATGCAAGGATAGAAAGGTTGGGTAGAGAGATGGATAGACAGATAAAACTACCTAATCGTTTTTGGTAATATGATTGCTGATGACTAAGTTTCTGTGCTACAGAGTAAGAAAAAAAAAAAAAAGGACAGACATATCTGAATGAGACCTTGGTGAGTGCAGAATTTTGAAGACATTTATAAATGAAAACTGTTAGCCAGAGAGCACTTTTTTTTTAAGAGTCTAATTTCAACAGTTAACCTTAATAGTACTAACATAAGTCATTGAAAATAATGTATCACCTAGTGGAGTCCGGGGACTTCTAAGTTATCACCTGTGTTTCATAGGAAGTGAAAATGCTGCCAAGAAAGTAGAGAGAGAAATAAGTGTAAAGCACACAGATGATATTTCTAAGGAGGGAAATACAGAACCACCAGCTGGCGATTATGGTTTAGAGGATGAAGGAGACAAAGGGCAAACACCAAAAGAGATGATGATGGCAGAACTATTGGCTGAAGGTCAGCGATAGAGGCAATACCAGCATAAAAATTTAAACAGGTCAGGAAATGTCAAAGTGAACTGAAGTTTAAGGACTTCTATTCTGAAAGAATCTCAAAACAGTTGCGAATGGGAGGAAGCCTGTGTGTACGCTTGGTTTTAACTCTTCAACTTGAGCAGCTGTTTTAACAGTTGAGTTGCTAGGCACTGTCAGGAATAGAACATTTTAATTTTGGAGGAACCCAACTGTAAGAACAGCTGTTTGGTGTGATTAGACTTAAGCTGGCTCTGCTTAGGTTGCAAGACCTAATGGGATCACAGCACCAGGCAGATTGGCTATTATGGTTTTATTGGGCGGTACGAAAATATGAACGGATCCTAGGTTGGATAGTATGCTGGGCACTGACTTTCCACGGAAGCCAGATTCCCTGGTTTTGTTGTGGCAAAGTGCTAAGGCAGATAACATGGCCATTTACCTTGTTCCAAGTTCATGGAAAGTACCTGAAATAATTTTGCCTTACATTCCTTGGATGCAAGCTTTTCTCTAGGAACTTAAAAAAATAAAATAAAAATGAAGAAGAGGGCTCCCTAGTTTCATTGCCATCTCTTAATAATAGGTATTATACCTGCTGAAGTTGCCTCAAGTAGTCAGTCATTTATAGTACTTATTTTGTATCTTTTGTTACCTAAGTAAAGAATCCTGTTAATAGCAACCACCAAGTTTGTCAATTTGTAGGCAACACAATTTTAATATCTAGAACAACTTGAGTGATGCTCACAATGATAAAAATCTGGAATGCTAAATCTACCATCTCAAGTACCTTTTTTTGAGGGAAAAGACTACTGATTAGGTTACTTTCAGGTAAATTAAAGATTTCAAGAATTTGTTAAGATGATTTGATTTCTTGCATAAAAATGAATTTTACTTGATGCAATGTTAATACATATATAAAACATTCAGAGATAGGTTTCATTTTATATATTTTCAAAATAAAAATATTTATATGATCACCAAAATGGTCATATTAATGCAAACATTTGAAACACTCTGGGAAAATAAAGCTGAATTATTTTTTTTAAATAAATCTTTATTTTTCAGATTATTACAGTTGTTCCTCTTTTTTCCTCCCATAGCTCCCCTCCACCCAGTTCCCACCCCACCCTCTGCCCTTACGCCCCCTCTGTCCTCATCCATAGGTGTACGATTTTTGTCCAGTCTCTTCCCACACTCCCCACACCCCTTTTCCCCCCGAGAAATGTCAGTCCACTCCCTTTCTATGCCCCTGATTCTATTATATTCACCAGTTTACTCTGTTCATCAGATTTTTTATTCACTTGATTTTTAGATTCACTTGTTGATAGATATGTATTTGTTGTTCATAATTTTTATCTTTACCTTTTTCTTCTTCTTCCTCTTCTTAAAGAATACCTTTCAGCATTTCATATAATACTGGTTTGGTGGTGATGAATTCCTTTAGCTTTTTCTTATCAGTGAAGCTCTTTATCTGACCTTCAATTCTGAATGATAGCTTTGCTGGATAAAGTAATCTTGGTTGTAGGTTCGTGCTATTCATCACTTTGAATATTTCTTGCCACACTCCCTTCTGGCCTGCATAGTTTCTGTTGAGAAATCAGCTGACAATCCTATGGGTACTCCTTTGTAGGTAACTGACTTTTTTTCTCTTGCTGCTTTTAAGATTTTCTCTTTGTCTTTTGCCCTTGGCATTTTAATTATGATGTGTCTTGGTGTGGTCCTCTTTGGATTCCTTTTGTTTGGGGTTCTCTGCGCTTCCTGGACTTGTAAGTCTATTTCTTTCACCAGATAGGGGAAGTTTTCTGTCATTATTTCTTCAAATAGGTTTTCAATATCTTGCTCTCTCTCTTCTTCTGGCACCCCTATAATTCAGATGTTGGGACGCTTGAAGCTGTCCCAGAGGCTCCTTACACTATCTTCGTATTTTCGGATTCTTTTTTCTTTTTGCTTTTCCGGTTGGTTGTTTTTTACTTCTTCGTATTTCAAATCTTTGACTTTATTCTTGGGATCCTCTTGTCTGCTGTTGGATCTCTGTATATTATTCTTTATTTCAGTCAGTGTATGCTTAATTTCTAGTTGGTCCTTTTTCATATCCTGGAGGGTCTCACTAAATTTATTGGCGGTTTCTAGAAAATTCTTGAAAAACCTTATAACCGTGGTTTTGAACTCTATATCCAGTAGTTTGCTTTCCCCATTTCTGTCATTTGTGATCTGTTTCTTTGTCTCTGCATTTTGGCTGCTTCCCTGTGTTGATAGAGTGGCTTTCTGTGCTAGATGTCCTATAGGGCCCAGTGGTTCAGCCTCCCCAATTACCTGAGGAGGACACTCTTGGTGCACCCCTTTGTGGGCTTTGTGCACAGTCTTGTTGTAGTTAAGCCTTGATTGTTGTAGGTATCACTGGGAGGAATTGACCTCCAGGCCAATTGTCTGTGAGAATGAGCTGTGTCTACAGTGGGAGAATTTCTGTGCTGAAGACACCCTTATGGGGCAAGACTTGCTTCAGTGGGGCTTTGGTGCTCACTGAGTCTGCCCCCTGAGTGTGTCCCTTATGGATCAGATGAATTGTAATCTGGATGGTCCCACTCTGACCACTGGGTACACAGGCTCTTGGATCTCTAAGGAGGTGCTAATTTAGCCTCTGCCTGAGGCTACCCAGCAGGATCTATGGAGAGATCTGCAGGTTCCTCTTCCTTGTTTGGGTTTTGGAGGTGCCCAGATGAGGCCCAGCTGTGAAGCAATGCAAGCTGGTGGGGCCTTGGGCCTTCTTTTGGATGTTCTGGGTCTTTCTGACCCAGCTTCAGTTTGTTAGGTAATTTTAGATCTCAAAGGGCCAGCCCATTCATATGCAAAAGCCTCTGCGCACAGCTTGGGTGGGGCGGGGTCTCAGGGAATCAACAGGGGCCCAGCAAACAGCTATGGCTGATCCTCAGTCCTACCCTAAGAGGCCCCGGGTCTCAGTGTCCCGGTAATCGCTGCAAGCACCTCTGAGAGAAAGCTGCCCTCGAGTTCTGACTGATGCCAGACAGTACAGTTTCTCCCCGTATGAGTCTGGGTCCCCAGAGACTCTCCCAGAACTGGAGTCAGGGCCATCGGGAGCTTGTGCCTCCCTCCCGATTTCGAAAGACACTGGCGTCCTCCGTTGCCAGCCCCTTTCTGCACGCGCTCGAGCCTCCGTACCTCTGCACTTTACTTCCGCAGCTCCTCTGAGTCTCAGTGTGCTTTTCTCTTTCCTTCTAGTTGTAGAATTTCCACTCAGCCAGCCTTCCTGTGGTTCTGGATGATGTCTGTTTTGTCTTTTAGTTGTATTTTTGAAGTGGTTGTGCGAGGCAGCAATTTCAGGTGTTTACTTATGCCTCCATCTTGGTTTCTTCAAAACTGAATTATTTTAATCTTGGTTTTTCAAAGAAAGCTGCTATCAACATTTTGGCACTATATTTCTTTATGTACATATACAGCATGGTGCAAAAGTAGGTTTACAGTTGTTCATGTGGAAAATAATGTGATAATTAATAAGTAACAATATAAGAATAAATTCTGTTTTTCATACTCTCAACTGTAAGCCTACTTTTGCCCCGCCCTATATTCAGAAAAATCTGATTAGAATATTTAACTGCCCATAAATTAATTTTAGCTGTATGTGTTGTCTTTTATTTTACATTTTCTTTTTTAATTTGTCAAAATATTGTGACTGTCTTTTCATGTCAAATAGATCTACTAGTACAACCATCATTTAGCTTTTGATTTTTAGGGGTTACATACTTTGGAGTTTTAACTTATTTTTGCTAGTTTTTAAAAACTCAATGTTACAAATAGTTAGAAAGCAGAATTGCAGATGATGCTTGGGATGTTAATAAAAGATGAACTCGGGTATCAAAAGTACAGTTTTGATACTTTCACTGAAAAATGTACACTTTTAGTTTAGTAACTAAAGCAAGTTTATATGTTTTTAATGTTTATATCAATAATTGAACAAGAAATACTTTGGTTATTATCAAGAAACATTGTTTTGTTTTCTTCCTATTTCCTAGGCTAAAAAAATGCAAACTTTACTCATTAAATTTAAAAAGAAAATTTCTTATTATACTATGAATTGGTTCAGAGAATGACAGTATTTTTACATTGACAGTATGATGCATTACTGTTAAAAAAGCAGAACAAATTAGCTTTTCTAGTTCTCCTAATACTGGTAAATTCAGATGCTTAGCTGCTTTTCTCTAGTTGCTGAAAATAGCTTTAAAACCTTTCTAGAATACTGATTTCTTGAATAAACCATGTTTAACACATGCCCCCTGCCTCAGTTCACACTCATATACTATACAGGGATGATTACCACATTTTAAGTGACTTTTTCATACCTTGGTACCAAATATTTACAATAGCCTCTCCAAAATGAACGAACGAAGAAGAGTGGAAGCCAGATAGCAAAGATAATTCATTTCAAGGGTGTGGTTGGAAGGAAAGAAAAGCTGCATATTTAATAATCTTAAAAGGTCATGGTCTTTGGAGGTTTCAGTGAAATTCCTCTTAGGTTCCAAAAGCTTTCATTTTTAACAATATTTGGTTTTGCCTTGGAAAAATTTAGTCAGGTATGTCCTTCTTTGATTCAAGATGCTTTTCTAAGGGGTGCCTCTTAATCCATAAAATCTTTGAATAAAACTTTGGAGCATATTTGCCAGTGTCTATACCAGGGGTGGGCAAACTTTTTGACTCGAGGGCCACAATGGGTTCTTAAACTGGACCGGAGGGCCGGAACAAAAGCATGGATGGAGTGTTTGTGTGAACTAATATAAATTCAAAGTAAACATCATTACATAAAAGGGTACGGTCTTTTTTTTTTTTTTTTTTTTTTTTAGTTTTATTCATTTCAAACAGGTTGGATCCGGCGGGCCATAGTTTGCCCACGGCTGGTCTATATACTCAGATCTTTTTAGGGCCAGCTCGTGGGTAAATGATAGATATAAAGTTTAGGAGACTGCAGGCCTGACCTGATTGATCTTATTGTTTATTTTATTAAGGTACACATTAATAACTTTATTACAAGGGAATTGAATTTAAGTTGGTAGAAATGAAATTTCTATATACAAGGCTAGATAGCTCATTTGGTTAGAGCATCATCCCAATATGCCAAGGTTGTGGGTTCAATCCCCAATCAGGGCACATACAAGACATACAAAAATCAATAAATGAATGCACGAATAAGTGGAACAACAAATTGCTGTTTCTCTTTTCTTCTCTCTTTCTCTCTCTCTTTCTCTCTCTCTCTCCCTCCCTCCCTCTTCCCCTTCCCCTCTTTCTCTAAAAAATAAATAAATTATAGATATATCTATATCTATATCTATATCTATATCTATATCTATATCTATATCTATATATTAATTTCAAAATTACCTGAAAGGAGTGTGGCCATTGGCCTTTCACTCTACCAGAGTTGCACTGACATGTGACTTTGCGAAAGGTCTGAAGTCTTAAACAGGAGGACATTTCCTAAAATCAAGGACTCTTGCATAGAGAACATGAGTAGGTTAGCGATCTTGGCATTGGGATTCTCGTCTCTTCTCATGAAGGGACAGAATTTTTAGTCATTAGGGTTTGTCTTCTAATGGATCAGAGAGAGCCACTTGTGACTCAGAGTTATGTAGTTCATTGCTAATATCTCAGCTACCAAAATTGGCCAGGCCTAATTCATCTGAATTGAGCTGTACCACTGTCCTCTGCCCTCTTATGAAGGAAGGGTATATGGATTTCCAAGAGAAGGCAATCTGAAAGGGGACTTAAGAAGAGGTGTAAGAGAAGCCAAGAATACTGGAGATGACAGTGTTCTATAAAGGCAGGGAAGGGGAAGGTTGGATATGGTGCAGACCACCTAACCCTAACCCCCGCCTGAGGCCATGGACTGGTAATGCTCCAATAGATCATCTCTTCTCTGTAGACCAACATGGTTTTACTGTACCTGTCAACACAGTCACTGACAATCTATTTTAACTGAACAAATAGAAAACTTATTCATTGAACCAGGCCTACGAAATAATTAAATAACAAAAAGTCTCACACCCTTGCTTTGTACTTTCTGCATCATAAACACTTTCATAGCCACATTGATAGAGGACTTAAACTGGGACAGAGCGGGTAGTGCTGATTAATGAAAGTGCTGGCTGAGTTGGCCCCTCTGATGGGATAGGGAGTCTAGTGATGCTCAGTGTGAAGCTTACTTATAAGAATATTATTAGAGTGAATCTAATTTATTACATCTCAGCCCTCATAAGTTGATGTCCAGTGGCTCAGGAAAGTGATTAAAAGATTAGAAGTACATTTATCAGCCTCCTTTTTGATTGATTTCCTCTGGTCATGGAATGTGGTAAAAATCTGAGCCAGGAGACTTTCTCTTTAAAAATTCCCTGAAAACTTTACCTGTATTAATATGCTAACACAAATATGATATATGATAAGCATAAAATGAAATTGTTTTAATATTTTATCAAAAATTATAGATTAGAGAACATATTTAACTGGAAAGCAATGGTTTTTACCCTGAAAACATGCTAAGTGAAAGAAGCCAGTAAAAAATAAGGGCATGAGTGCTCTTGAGCAATGGGTGGTCTAGGAAGCACTCGAAATTATGTGCAAAATTTTCTTTGTATAAATGAATGCTTCTGTAGAGAGGGAGTCCATAATTTTAATTATATTGTCATAAAGACCAATGACCTTCAAATGGTTTAAAAACCATTACTTGGAAGCCTTTTAAAAAAATTTATCTTTATTATTGAAAGTATTACAGAGGTCCCCTTTCTTTTTTCTCCCCCATTGATCCCCTCCACCCCACTCTCTACCCCTCCCCAGGCCTTTCCTGAACTATTGTCTATCCGTAGGCTTTCTTAAAAAAAAAACACAAAACAAAACACCAAATTTTTGTTGTTTGTCCTCCTTTTATAAATATATTGGAGTTCTTTCAGAGAGGTTTTACCTTTGGCCTGTGATTTTTGAAGATTCTTTTGTTTTTTAATAGTACAGTGTTTTACTTTTATTATTACTTACTAGAGGCCCAATGCACAAAATTCGTGCACGGATAGGGTCCCTAGCGGCTGCTGGCTGCCGACCGGGGCCTCCCTTCCCAGGCTTCTGGCTGCTAGCTGGGGCCTGCCTTCATTCCGTGCCACCCCCTGGTGGTCAGTGCACGTTATAGCAAGCGATAGAACTCCTGGTCTGTAGAGGGGACACTTTGCATATTAGGCTTTTATATATATATAGATATAGATTTTATGCTGAATTTACTTCTGAATCATTACATTTTTTGTTGTTTTTTAAATTTCTTCTGAGATATATTTTTCTACTGTGCAACCTCTCTTCTGGTTTAGGAATAATCTGCTCTTTTTCAGTGAGGATCATCTCAGTGTGGCAGGAAGAGCTTATTACCGGGTAATCTGCCCGCAAGCTCTCCAAGTTCTGTGCAGCATCTTGGGAGCTTTGTTCACTTGGATGTGCTCAAGGACCAGAGAATCTACATCTATCCTTAAGTTCAGCATTGCTCTCTGCATTTTCAAACATATGCAGCAAAAATTCAGTAGTCTTTCTGGGCCACCAACTCTGTCCAGCCCCACTGTTTGGCTGGGCATACCTCCCAACTCCACTATTGTAAGGACAGAATGGCACACATTACTTCTGTAAAGTGACATGGCCTGTGCAGTTTCACAAGTGTTCTTAAAGTGAACATAAAGATTTGAACCTCTTGATTGCATAATTTTGTGGGGTTTTCTGGGTCAGGTGAATAGCAAACCATTTTCAGAAATCACCTCAGGCTGCTGTCGCGAAGAGGAGAGCATAAATTGATGTGCTTATCATTGTGGTAGCTTTGAAATTGAATTTTAAAAATCCACAGGTATGAACAGTGTTGTATTTTAACATCATTAATAGGTTATTTGCTTTCTTAGGTCTTTCTAGGACTGAAGAGTCCAAATCAACTAGCTCTACTCTATTATTTTCTCTTCTCTATACAATTATGTTGGACTCATTTGAAATAATTTTAATTTTTGGTGGAGTTGTTATATCTTGTCTATTTGTTATTTTCACTTATTACATTAAACAACCTCTGTGTTTCCTAGAAGACTGTATCGCTTTTCTATTTTCTCAAGTCCTTTCTTGATATTGATTGGTGGTTGATTTATTATTTCACCATTTTTGTTAGAAGTGATGGAACTGAATTTTTCCCCTTCTTGTTGCCTCTTTCAAAATAAATAGGTCATAGTTGCTTCCCTAGGGGATTCTGTCAAGGCAGACGTTTAGGAAGAAGGATGGTGTGTCCTCCACTTGCATTTGGTCTCTTGGACTAAGGTCACCTGGCTGACAGCCCTGTTCTCCCAGGAAAGCTTTTCCTCTCTCAATACTTTAAAGTCACAGAAATAGGTTTCAATTGATGTTTAGTTTGTTATTTCTTTTGCAATACTTCTCATATTGATCTTATAGTGGAAGATTACTGATTTAGGTCTAATAGTCTGCGATATCTTTGCAGGAAATATCAGAAATAATCCAAATGCTGGATTATTATAATCCTCTGTTTTTATCATTAATGAAATTTGTACCGATTTGAGACATGGGTGGATGGTCTCAAATATCACTTCTGGCTTAATCAGTACGTGCCCTAAGTTCCACATAATGAGTTTGGCAACTGTTTTAAGTTAAACCGACTTTTAAGTACGACAGACCATTTCTCCCTCTTTCCTTTCTGCTCTCTTTTCTTTATTTCTTTCTAACTAAATTTTTTTTTAATGTGAAAACATTAGCTGAAATTTTGGGAACAGGTTACCCATAGCTCTACCTTTCCAAGGCAGCTGTTTTTATTTTTCATGTCCACATATATGAATGTGTCATGTGATTAAAATAATATATTATATGATTCAGATTATAAATTTATAAATTTTAACATTAAAAAATAAGTCTTAGGACTAATGAAAAATACGCTGTGGGGAAAGGATGAATATTGGAAATCTGAGCTATATTGCATCCACCTGGGTTGTCTAATTTCAAAAATAATAAGGTTGTTCAAATGATCAAAAAAGGGGGTGTTTTAAGATATCTAAAATTTACCCCATTGTTTGCTCATATTCTTTGAACTTTATTGGCTAGAACTAGTTCAAAAATATCTAGTAGACTTTTGCCTTGTGTGTAGTATGGTAAAAACAGAATGAGACTTAGATGGAGATCATGCTTGAGTTTCTTTTTTATCCCTCACTAACTATGTGATCAGAACATTCTTCACCATTTTGAGCTTCAATAGGGATGAACATTATTAAATTGCAGAATACTTTAAGGCTTCAATTTAAAATGCCAATGTTGCATTTACATGCCAGGCTAAAGTTTGTGATTACATAGCAACATGAATAATTAACATGTTTAAGTAATTTGTCTTTTCTTTGTAACTATGGTTTATTAGTAGTGTGATGAGTGTCCTTTTGTATAAATTTAGGTGGTTTGATACATTGGGTGGGTTGTATATGGACTTCAGGATCTTATGAGGCAGGTAGGCCTGTCCAAGAATGCTTGTCAAAGATCACTTGATGGTGAGTGGCAAGGCAGTGCTGATGTGTTTTAGTTTCTGTTTGAGTGTCCTTTTTGATAAATCACACTGTAGCCATTTAGCAGCCCATTGACACCTTTAAACAGCATGTAAACATTCCTCTCTCTGTGCCAAAAATCACATCTACATCATAATGTGAACGTGTTCCTTATTGTAAAAATAATACTTGGAAAATAAGAAAGCATAAGGAAGAAAACGTATAAATCAGGTTATTATCTCCCTCTAACAGAAATAACCATTTATGTTTATTGTATTGCCTTCTAACCTGTTTTTCTCATATAACTATTTTGCTTACCATGACAGATGGGTATTTTCCTATGTCCATCTTCACTACCTTTCTAATTCAAGGTTTAGAATATGTACAGTATCATAAAGTAGGTGCTTAAGAAGGATAAAACTACTTCTTACAGAGAAGCGAAAAAAACTCTTAAGTTAACTTACAGAGGAAATGGCAAATTTGGTTACCTATGCTTTGCTTGGAGAGGATGAGGATGTGTAGAGAGTCCTCAGCGATCAGTGTGGTTCAGTGGACAGAGCACAGCTTTAGACTGGGGCTGAGTTGAGTGAATCCTGGTTCCATCACCTACTAATTGTGTGATTTTGGACAATCTGACCTTTGATTTCCTCATCTTTAAGGTGGGATGAATACTGCCTGCCATTCAGGGCTACTATGGGGTTAGAGACAATGGCTATAAATAAAGTGCCTGGCCCATTATCTGAACATGTTAGCCGGAGGGTAAACAATAGTCAGAAGAAACCTAAGACTTATAAAATTTAAACATACATTATGGAGAGCATGTTTCAGCCATAAAAATAACTCTGTTATAAAAGTATCTATTTGTATAATTCACTATTTCCCTTTTCTCTTATAAATATAATACTGCCAATGGAGGAGTAAAAATATGATGAAAGAGTGTTATGTCTCAAAGATGATCTGTGCTCTGGTGGGATCCTTACTTGTGAGCTCCAGCCAGCCCTGTGCAGGCTGCAGTGTTCCCGGGACACCCCTACTGAAGATGCAGCATGGCTGGCCCGGGTTAGGTTTTGAGGGTTCACCTATGAGTTCCCAAGCACATTCACAATCCAGGGCAGTGTCAGGTGACCTTGGCTGCAAGAGTTCCAATTCAGAAAAAAGCAAAAACGTTTTCAGGGCACTTTTTAGAAAATAAGAATGAAAATAACTTTAATGAGCCCTGTTGTAGGTGCTGGGGTAAAATGTATGAATTCTGAAAACTTAAATTGTTTATTGAATATACAAGAATAAGTGAAAAATTGGCATTGGCTATTTCTTTTAGCCAGTAATAGGTTAAATCCTGGGTGTGTTTGAGGAAAAACAATACTAATCTAATTTTTATTTCCACATTAGACTGCCACGTTAGAGTAATACACAGGTTACAGTTAGTCATGTCTGATCTCATGTGAGTCAGAGATGTAGACACAGTCCAAATAGGAACACAAGTAGGGTGGTGGTACGTGTTGTAATGGATACAAGTATGGTGATTAGCAAGTAGTTAATTCTTATAAGGGAAACAGGCCTTCCAGGCTCAGAAAACTGTGACCAAACACAGGTGTGTAGCCTAGTGCAGGCCAGAGAAGGGAAGGTAACTGGTTTGTGGAGGGCATAAGGAAGGTGCCAGGAGAATGAGCTTGGAGCCACTGCACTAGTAGTACATATGACTTTTACCAAAGGTGGCAAGATTTTTTATTTCCATTCTGGAAAAAATGTCAAGAATGTTACATAATTAGTAAAAACAGAAAGAATAACAGAGCCAGTCAGTATAAAATAATTTTTAAAACGCTGAAAAGACACAAAAAATACACACTTGCTGAAATAGACCAATTTTTAGGAAAGCAGACAGTGTCCTCTTCCAGTCGCATTAGAAGGCGAATGCTTTAGGAAGGAGTTGACTCCGCACCCCACATCAGAAATGTAGCAGCGTAATGAGTAACCTGATGCACACAGCTAAATGATCTGCTATGGCTTGTCATACAAAGTGTTCAACTCTATTATGTTCTCAACCACTGCTGCTCCCTGAAGTTGCGGAATTCACCACTGACTTGATTAAAAGTCACCGTTAAGAGAGAAGTTTATAGAAAGGCAAACACACACACACACACACACACACACACACCTCAAATTCAGGACAATGTTAAGAGACACTTTGGTGGGGGCAAAAACAGGAAATACTCAAGTACTGTAAATAGAAGAGTGATAGCATAAGACTCATGCTACTCTTATTACACTTTCTCATAACGATTTCCTGATTTTCCCCTTTTCTTTAAGCACCAGATGGAAAGTCAGGAAACCAGGATCAGACTCGTATAATTTCCTAAACATCCGCCTCATCTCAAACAAGTCTCTTTGCTTTTCTAGCCCTCAGTTTCCTCATCTCTCAAATGAAAGGATTTTCAAATAGAGCTGCTTCACAGGCCACGCTGGAAGATGAGCGCCTCCTGCCATCCCTACCCTTCTAACACCAGCTTTGCTTTTATTGGTGTTATGAATGAGGGCTGGTCTGAAAATCACTGAACTAAATGTTCCAAAGGGCATATCCAGCTCAGTAACAATTGCCACATGTTTGGAATGGGGATAACAATAGGTCCATTTCACATGGATCTGAGGGTTGACCAAGGTACACATGCAGCTCGGAGTATAGAACATTGGAAGCATTCGGTGTATTCGCTATTGTTCTCCCCAACCCCAGATTGGTCCCTCACAAGTAAGACTGCATTTCTTGGCTCTTTGAGTATAAAATGTTGACCTGAAAAAAAGGCCTAAGCCATTTGTTTTATACCCCAAATCCTGTAAGATGTCTTGGACATTTAATCTGTGAATTTATAGTGTAACTATTTTCTTTCTATTTTTTTGTACATTGTTTTTCCTCCCACAACTGGAAGTTTTCTTCTTCTCCATTAGATTCTTGAAATAATTATGACCAGGTGCAATTATGACCTTGCACACACCAATGTCTTTCAGGCTTGTCAGCTCCTGGGAAAGTGACATCAGCGTGCACTCTCTGACCCTGCCCTCTGCAACCTGCTTGGAGCTGCTGCTGATATTATCAAGGAATAATGCCACGCTGCCTCCGTCCCTTCGCTGTATGAATTCCTTTCAGGTAAGGGATTGTTCCTACCAGGGTGTGATTTCTCAGTTTTACTTGTAATGGCTTTCTAAGGAGCCTGTCTTTCACAGGAGGTAGTCCACGGAAACCCACATTTTCACATCATACTAATAATAAGCATAATGCATGTACTGCCTTGCCTGTCTCTTTTTAAACAGATGAAAAAATGGAGGCTCAGAATTCTCTAGGCAGTTGTTCAGTAGTGATGGAATCCATCTCTCTCTAACTCCAGGGTTTGTTCCCTTAATCTTTCCTGCCTCTGAGAGAAAAGGCAAGAACATTTGACAGAGACACTTGTGAATGCCACTTCCTTTTTCCCAGATTTGCCCGGGAACAAGGATCTTCAGCTTGCAGTCAAATTGCCAAGTGGATGCTTAACAGTGATAAGGTCCTTCCCACTCTCAGCACCTGTTCCCTCTCTCCCTGGTCCCACCATCATCACTTTCCCACTCTCCTGGGTATCTATCTATGCTCCAGGTAAAGGACAAGGTCAGAACAGGACAAACAGGACAGCAAATATGGACCAACCAGCAAGAGGACTCCCTCCCTGGTAGGCAGCTAATTGTCACTGTGGTGGCAAATGAGAATGAAGATGTTAGTCATTGAAGTTGTGACCCAATAGTTACTGAGTGTAATTGAACATATCAATGAGTCTTGACAATGGAAAAATATTCACAAACCTTCTGAGCCTGGTGAGAAGGCCACAGGCCCAGGTGAGAAATGAGTCAATGTATGTCAATTCTACTTCTGAAGGGTTGCAGGTGTATCTAAAAATAACTTCAGGATCAATGTGTGTTGCTTGGTGCATCTCTGTTAAAATAAGACATGAATTCTTCTCTGAATTATAGCTCAAAAAATTGATTAAAAAAACATAATTACTGCAATCTAATTTGTATCCACATTCTCCTGGTAATTTATTATATTGATTATCTCTGTGATTTTCTTCCTGATACAAATTTCAGACTTTGGCCATGGTGTACCTGTTTGTATTTATCATTCATTACTCTATTATCAACTTTGATACCGGACTCAAGGGACCTTAGAAAACACCTTATTTTGTAGGAGAGGAAACTGAGATGCAGAGAGATGGAGTGAACTGGCCAGGGACCACACAGCATGTTAGAGACAGAGCTGGAGTCCCCTGGCAAATGCCCAGGTAACTGCATCTACCACCTGAATGCAGTGCTCGCCCAAGTCTTGGGAGGTGGAGGATGTGTCAGTGGTAGATGGAGGCCAGTTGTGTCTGTCTTGGAATATCCACATCATCCTTTATTCTGTAGTAATTTGTAATTATTTATTAGCATGCTGCCCTGAACCAGAAATGATTTAAAATTATATCAATCTTTCTTTCTTCTAAGTTTTGCTCTTGAGATTGAACACTGGATAACACAAAAGTTTATATATGCCCACAGACTTTTTTGAAGGGAGGTAAGAAACTTAACAATGGTTACCTTTGGGGAGTGAGGCTGGAAGGCAATTATTTTTTATTTGTTCCTTCATGTATGGTGTGAAATTTTTATTTGATGGGTGAGTGGGGAGCCAGAGAGATGACTCTGACTTGAAGGATTTTACACAGAATATTGGGAAAGACAGAACCATCATCTGTGTGTGATATAAATTGAGAATAATTATATTACAAAGTTGCCTCAACGCAAGTCTTAGAAATGAAAGGTGAAAGAGGAATCTAAACCGGGTGTGAGGGATTTGAGAGGAGGCCCCGTCTGTATTTCTTCTCCATGAGACGAGGCAGGCGGCCTTGCTGCCTTTGAGGATCTCAGCTCGGGCTCATGTAAACACAGGGGCAGGAAAGCCTGCCCTGCTCTTGGTGACATTAGTGTTCTCTCCTCTCACCTCTAATCTCGGGAGCTTTTAGAGCTGTCAGCATGTTAATTGCTAAGTGACCCTCTCTATTAGTGATTGTACTTCCTCTGGTCTCAGTCCGTTTGCTGAATATTATTGCCAGGAGCACAAACACTTGCCCGATTTCAAAGGTACAGAGAAACTTGTCACAAGTTCCTGAACAGTGTCTGCTAAAGAGATTTCCCCCTGCTTCTGGCCCTGGAAAGACGCATTCTTATTATGGCTTTACCAGGAATCGACTTCCCTGTGCGGGCCTTCACTCCAAAATAGAGGATTAGTGAAAAGGGGAGGATGTCTGTCAGGATTAGAAAGAGAGGCCCTGCTTCATCTTTGTAACACCCCCTTAATCATTTACTATAAGAGCAAGGAACGGGGCTGCTAATTCTGCCTGTACTTGGGATTTACTTTTTCAATTGGGAGCTACTTTAATGCAGTTCTTTAAAGTGCTGTAGTGGCAAGAGCTGTAGAATAGCAGAGTGACATTTGTTAAAGATACCATCTTTACATTTCCAGTTCTCTTGTATTCCAGGCCGAGTCAGTTACTGTGAGCAATGCTGCTTTTTTCTTTCTTTTTTTGTAAAAATGTGATTTTCCATTTCTGAGGGTTCAAGTGGCACTCCCACTTGAGCCTTATCACTGCCAAATCCCAAAAGGAGAGGTTTATCTTATTAACTAGAGGCTCAGTGCAGGAAATTCGTGCACGGCAGGGGGGGCAGGTGTCCCTCAGCCCAGCCTGCACCCTCTCCAATCTGGGACCCCTTGAGGGCAGTCGGACATCCCTCTCACAATCCAGGACTGCTGGCTTCCAACCGCTCGCCTGCCTGCCTGCATGATTGCCCCTAACCGCTTCTGCCTGCCAGCCTGATCACCCCCTAACCACTCCCCTGCCAGCCTGATTGATGCCTAACTGCTCCCCTGCCAGCCCGGTTGCCCCCATCTGCCCTACCCTGCAGACCTGGTCCCTCCCAACTTCCCTCCCCTACAGGCCTGGTCCCCCCCCAACTGTCCTCCCCTGCAGGCCCGATCACCCACAACTGCCCTCCCCTGCAGGGCTGGTTCCCCCCAACTGCCCTCCCCTGCAGGCCTGATTGCCCACAACTGCCCTCCCCTGCAGGCCATCTTGTGTCCACATGGGGGTGGCCATCTTGTGTGTTGAAGTGATGGTCAATTTGCATATTACCTCTTTATTAGATAGGATTAGAGCTATTAACATATAAGAAAGTGTAACTTCTTAAATTACAGTATAACATTTCTCTCAAGCCAATAGGGATATCTTTGGGTGGATTTGTTATCATTTTAACTTGCACTGGGTTACATACCTGAACATGCCTGTTGTGATTGTGAGCGAAGAGACTCTAGCATTTGGTGGATAATCACTGATGTATTGCTAGGCACAAACTAGAGTTGTTGTTGCAGCCCCAGGAAGAAGGATGGACTTACCGTGTCACACTCTGTTAAAATTCTTCCATGACTTTTATTGCAATGAGAATAAAATCCAAACATCTGCACCTGGCCAACAAAGCCCGCAACATGTGGCCCTGCCTTGCCCTTTGGCCTCATGTCCTGCTCTCTCCCTCTCACTCTGTTCCAGCCACACTGGCCTTATTTCCTGCTCCCTAGCACAAGCTGGATCTGGCCGTAGAGTCTGTGTGTTGGAGGTTTTCTTTGCTACCAGGAGGTGTTCTGGACCAGATTTCAGGTCTGGACCTTCTTTCAGTCTCAGCTCAGGTGCCCCCTCCCCTAAGGGGCCTAGCCTGACACTCCTCATTTCCTCTCTCCCTATCAGCATATTCTATAACCTTATCTTGTTCATTTATTTGTCCTTTTTCCTCTACTGAAATGTGTGTTAACTGTAAAGAGGGAGAATGTCTGCTTGTGTTCAATATTGTGTCAACAGAACTTAGAACAGTGCTTGGACAGAGAAAGCACATGGGCTGACTGGCTATGGTGGGAGGATACGCAAATAGAGCGCAAATCGGCACGGCCATTTGACATTCTAGAGATCTCCAAAAGACGGAGCTAGTGTGAAATGTACACACTCCGGGGCAGACGCAGAGCCCTTTCCTGATGAGACAGGGTGGACTCCACAGGTAATTCAGATTGGAGAAATGTGGGCAAGGTTGAGCACAGGTGGGTATCTGCACTGTAATTCCAGCCTGGGGCTTTGTTCAGATGAGAAAGACTGGGAGAAGAGCTCAGCCTTTGGAAAGAGCTGGCAGGAATCAAGATAAGCAGAGTGACTAGTACACAGGACTGGGCTCCCTCTAGGCACTGGAGACCACAGTACGGAAATAGGGATGGTGCCCAAGCTTCAATGCCAGAAACCCAGGCGGCGGGATTGAAGGTCCGGGAACGGGGCAGGTAGCAGCCTGTGGCCCTCATGACTGCTGCCAGCTTGCTTCCGCTCCGAGTGCTTCAGAACTCCAGGGCGAGGTGGCAGAAGGCCATTTCCATATCCATTTTGCTGGATGGCAGACCCACTTCTTAACCGGTAATAGCAACTTTAAATCCGAATGGCATAGAGCCTTAAGAGCAACTGGGTTGGATCCAGGATTGGGCAGGGCTGCGGGTTTTAATTACTAGGCCTTTTCCTTGGAATCCTAGACTATTACTGTAGCAGGAAAGACCAATTAGTCTAATTACCTTAATTTTATAGATAAGAAAATAGACCCCAGAAGGGTAAGTTGATATTGGAGACTAACTGATTTCTATGCTATGCTTGTTGTGCTACACAAGATGCTGACTTCTCTTCAGGTATGAAGGATATTATTTTTCTTACTAGCATTTCCTTATTCCATGGAACACAGGTCCCTTAGGAGAGCGGTCGCCAACCGGTGATCCGGTGACTACTGGTGGTCCGTGAGGTCAGAAAGGGGTTGGCGACTTCTGCCTTAGGATATGTAGTTGTTATAGAAAATAGTATTTAATAATTATGTATTAATAATGCAGATTTTAAAGGCTAATGTATATTCAGTGCTTTCTGTTATCATGGCACTGTTCTCAATGATGAGCTCGTTGTCATGAAAAAATACCATGAGGAAGGTATATTATTATTCCCATTTCACTTGTGCGGAAACTGAACCAGAGAGATGAACTTGCCCGTGCTCTCACAACTAGTAAACGGAGGAGCATAAGGTACAAAGCCTGGCCCCAGAATCCCCTGTACTTAATCACCAGGTACTGTTGCCATTTAAAATAACTTTAGTTAAACTAAGATTTTTTTAATATTTTTTTAACTTGCAGGACTTTTCAGTGCCTTTCATATGTGTGTAAGGAGCATTGTGACCCTTGCTAGTTAAAGAATATAGTTAATATTATTTCCCAGTTGTATTGGATACTACAAAGGCTTTTTTTAGGGGCATTTAATGGAATTAATGCTCTGAGAACACAGATGGGAGACACTATTCTGTCTGATAGCAGAAGATTTGGGTGATAAGGCAGAGCACTCACATCCGTTCTTTCCAGCAGTCTAGCTGATCTCCAACAGAGTAACGCTGCACGTTTAATTGGTGATTGTCAAGAGGATATCATTTTTTATTTTTTTATTTTTAGTGACTAGACAGCTCTCCTCTGGTCAGGGCCACCTTGGTCAGATGGTACAGCAGGAACAAGATTTGCCATTTCTTAGTACACAGTGAGTCACAGGAGAGGCCCAGCAGGCCCTGGTTGAGCATTGCTTTCCCAGTCTGCACCGGCTTCCAGTTCTATTGCAGCTGGGTCTCGGCCACTCTGAACACAGTGCAGCTAGGTAGTAACATGGCAGAGGGTCCCATTAATAGGTTGAGTCATCTGGCTAAACTCTGTCTCTCTCCTTACTTATGACTTGACTTCCACTGAGAATTCCCAAGAGGAGTCTTCCTTGGAAACTTATATTCAGCTGAGGGATAAGGAGTGTTCCATAGCCTTGGGCCCTGAGCTGAGGAAACCATTCTTGTCCATTCCCTGACCTTCCCTCATTAACGCTGGCTCCATCCAGCCGCTCCGGGCCATCCAGATTGTGTGGATGGGATTGTCCAGAGCGCAGAGCCCCAGAACTGAAGCTGCTTCTTTCCCACAGGTAGATGGCTGCATTCCATAATAATTTAAAATGTTTTCACAGACATTGTGTACTTTGTAAATCCTCACAACAACCCCTGTTTTGAAGGTGAGGAAAGTAAGTGATATAGGCAAGTTCACGTAGAATGTAGTTAATATTATTTCCCAGCACTCTGCCTTACTATCCAAATACAGGGTGGTGTTTCAAACCTGGGACTTCTTATTTATTCCACCTCATGACAGTTACGTTAAAGAAAATACCGAGGGGCCTTATTTAACAGTCCTAGATCTTGTGCATACTCTCTTTCCCATAAGGCAGCAAGTGCCTCTTTTACTAATATCACCCTTTAGAGAACCACAGCCTTCAGCCCTGGGAGCGTGTGGTGGCGTTCTCCAGCATCATAGATTCTGAGCGTCATCAGACTGCAGGTTTATGCATATGCTGTGTGGTTGAATGATATGGTGAAAATATGTAAAAAGGAAGAAGCAAAGATTTATAGAGCTTATTTTTTACCATAATGGAGTTGCTCAGGGATATTTCCTCAGCTCTAGATGGATTTGAAATCATACACTGTTCAGTGAAGAAGGGTGAAGCAGATGAACTATCTTGAATAAGGGACTCATTCCAGAGGAAAAAAAATTCTTAATTATTTTACTTGTATGCAGTTTCACTTTAACTGTAAAAAAACACATATTCAACTTCTCATTTGTTCAGAAGTGAATAATTTTGCAAATAATTCCCCTATTCAGCTACTCTTTTTACTACTTATTAATACCTGTATCAAAAAGAGGGAGAAAGTAACACATGAAAATTTGGTTTTGTCATTTGCCCATTTGTTGGTATCTCAGGGGAAAAGCTATGATTGCTTATATGTTTGAAGTTGCAGTTGAAGCTTAGGAACTTCTTAAAAAAATGTGATCTACAGGGGGCTCCAAGAAATTGGAAGGCAGAGGCCTTTATAGATCAGTAGCAACAACGGGGCTACAGAGAAGAGAAAGTGAAGTTTCTATCTCTACACCATTTTTTTTTCTATTCTACTTTTAGACATTGCACTGCATAAATGGCTTTATCTCTTATATGCCATGTTCATCTCTAGAGGAATTATAGATGTAATTATCTATATTTTTTTTAATCCTCATCCAAAAATAGTTTTCATTGATTCTAGAAAGAAATGGAGAGGGAGAGATAAACATTGATGTGAAAGAGACACATTGATTGGTCTCCTCCCCACATGTGCCCCAACTGGGGAGTGAACCCACAACCCAGGTACGAGCCCTTGACTGGGAGTCAAACCTGTGACCCTACCGTGTATGGGACAACACTCTAACCACTTAGCAACTCTGACCAGAGTGTCGTAATTATCTTTTAAAGTAACATTTTAGAAAACGATTATAAGAAGACAGTCACATGATAAAAAATGGGAAAATACAGAAAAGTGTAAAGAAAATTAAAAATTACTGAGAATAAAATAGAGTAATTCTTGTTAGTGTTTTTTATGTATGCTCACATATCTATACACACAGACACAAATATGTTTTAGTATAAAACTGCCCTTGTTGGAGGTGCTGGGACTCAGTTACTGGCAGTATCCTGTTCTTTCCTCTGTTTCACCTTGCGTGAAGACAGTCATCCCCTGAGGCTGTCAAAGGCACTTGGAGACTTTTTATGTGAAAGTCCTGTTGTTAGGTGACAGTGGGTGGGGAGGGAGGCTGTGAGCCATTCCAGGTGCCCACGGGTTGCTGCGGGTGTAATCAGGAGGCAGGTAGGCCTGCAGGAGATGGGCAGGCGCCTGCTGGAACTTCACTCCGCTATCAGGGAGATCTAAGTGCGCGTTCCAGAGAACTGAGAGGCGGGCTGTTGACCCCCTCAGTCCCCGAGGTGTGCCAGTCTTCTCTCTTTCCTGCTAATGCCTTTGTCCTCAGCGGGCAGAGATAATCCAGGACTTGAATGCTACTCATAATATTTAGGAAATCCAAGTCTCAAAGGTAGTGATTACTGCTCTATTTTCAGCCTCTCTCCTCAAAACAGATTTCCGAGAACTGCCTCCGCAATTTGGGCGTGAAAGGATGTTGCCACCTTCCTTCCTTTCTGCCCTGTGAGGTGTTGTGTGGTTTGGGGAAATAAGCAGGTAGCCTTCGTTTACTACAGCTCTGTAGTCGGGATTCTCCCTTCCTCCTCCTCCCTTCATGCTGGTCCCTGCTGTTTTGCCATATTCTTGAGAAAATGTGGAGGACGGGGCCAAGCAGAGAGGCAAAGAGCCAGCTCATGTCGCCGCCACATCACATCTATCATGAGGCTGATCGTGCTACCCAGATTCCCCTCTGAAATGTCTGTCCCCCACGGACGTGGTTCCCAAGCCTTCCCTGACCTTCACTCTGAGGAGCTGCACTTGTTAGGGGACCCTGATTGCTCCAGGGCTGCTCTGGCTTTGGCCTTATTGAGAGAAGCAGGGATGAGGTAGAGCCCAGAAAGTCAATGATTCTGTCTTTCATGTTGTTTGCTTGTTTTTAGTAAATTAACTTTTTTTCCCCCCTGACTTTAAAGGAAATACATACTCATGACAGAAAATGTGGTATGTTTTTCATTAGCAAAACAATACTTATTTGCCCTTTTAACCTAAAAATATAGAGTCTTAAAATTAAACCAGCTATTACCTATCCCCTTTCAGTCCTAATGGCTGGTGGGGAGAGAAGGCCTGGCGGCAAGGCCTGCCAGGGCTGAGCAGCCTCTGTGCTTTGAGGGCACTCACTGTCCCGCACCTCGGGATCTTTAACGCTGAGATGGGAATGGGGAGGACTGGAGGGCAGATAGGTTTGTCTAATTCATCCGCGACAGGAATAGGCATGTGCTGGTCACTAAATGTCAGTGTCCATGGGAAGCCTGTTTAAAATTCAGGTTTCTGAAAGATTCTGCGTCAGTGACTCTGCAGGAGCGCCCAGAATCTGCATGTGGCTAACATCCAAAGTGTTTCTGATAAAGGCTTTCAAGAACCAAGGTCAGAAACACGTATATGATAATAGAATATATTCCCACTGAGGTGGAAAATATAAACAAAACGTGTTTGTTTTTTTTAAATTATGACAGACACCTAGTTACTAGTTCAAATAGCTCAGTTATTTTTCTCTTTTCTTCACTTTTCCTTATGAACCTGCACTTGCTACATACTTGACTGTGAAGTAAACTGAGCCACCTCAAAGTTCGTACTTTTTCTGGTACTGCTTTCTTCTCCTGTCTTCTCTCCCTTTCACACTCAGGGGCTTGGTGGAGCCTAGGTGTCAGTTACCTCTAAGTTGTCTTCCTGCCGTGTGGCGTGGACACCTCGCCTCCAGTGTCTCCCAGTCTCCGGTTCCTCCCCAGCGGGGATGTGCAGCCCCCACAGCCTCTCTCCTTCCGCAGCCAGCCGCTCCCCTTGACAGAGGACACTCAGGTTCTAGTCTTAAATCTGCCCCCAACTGGACGCTGTGTGACCCTGCTCTAGCCCAGTAACCTCACGGGGTCCCAGTTTCTTTATCTGTGCAGTGAGGGCCTTGGGTTAGATTATAAAGTTCCTTGTAAAGTAGAAGCACACAGAGGCACTGTGTTCCCAGCTGTTCCTAATTTATTCACCCAGGCTGAACACTGTTAACTGTATTTCTTACAGAGACTAAGTCCTTATTTCTTTTAAACATCTTGAAAGTGTTTAACTGTTGAAAAGCACAGATAAAACCCCATTACCTAGAGGTTTGGTTTTGTTTTGTTTTGGTTTTGCTCTCCAAGAGAATGGAGTTTATATCCTTGACCTTGCTAACAGCCACAAAAAGGGGTCACAAGTGATGGGATTGCAGTGCTGTCTGGCCCTGGGCTCTCCTGCCTGAGAATCCCAGGTCACTCCTTCCTGTGGGGGCAGACAGAGAAAAGTCAGCGTCAGGTGAGCTGTGTAGAGACAAGAGGCAGAACCCTGGAATGGTCTTTGGACGGCTCTCGATTTCTCTGCTCTCCCTCAGCTTCTTCCTCTTCGGGTTCTACCCTGTGTTTCTGACTCGGGGTCCTGGTTCTCATTGAAACAGCTGTGGCTTGGGAATTTTCCAGTGATTTTGCATTTGCATTAATTTTATTTGTAGATGTGGTTATTCTGGGAAAGTTTTCTAACTGGAGCTATTAACAACAAGACTCGGTTCTTTCCCACACACTGAACATGGCTGTGTTCAGTCGAGCGGCTTCCTGGTGGAGGGTCCCGCTTCCTTGAAAAGGAGGCTAAAGATGTGTCTGCTTTTAGAAACAACATGCCATCAGGATCGAGATGGCTGAGCTCGCTTCTCCCGTGAAGGAAGCTACTGTACTGTTGGCAAGAGCTTTTCTGCCCAGAGGGGCAAACAGTATCCTGGGAAGGGTGCCAGCCTGGAAGGGAATGACGGGTTGGAAGGTGGAATTATTCTAAGCTTCCACTGAGAATCTCCAGTAAGGATTCATCCCTTCAGCAAAGTGAGAAGATTTGGAACAGAAAAGGTGTTGGGGAACTGGGCCAAAGGATTTATGAGGAACAAGAATGAAGCCAATTCATTGTCCTTCTGTTCCTCTCTCATAGACCTGATAGGTGACATAGAGGGAGGAAGCCCTGGCATAGAGGGGGAAGCCCTGGCATGGAGGGGGGAAGCGGGTCTGGTTTCTGGTCTGGGCTGCTATGGCACCTGCAACCAGTGTGACTGGGTGCAAGTCACCTGTCTAGATCCAGGTTTCTCATTCCTGCAGCTCAGAAATCCACCCATGCTACATTTTAGTAGCCGAAGGACTCACAGCAGTGTGCGAGCTTATGGATTAAGTTAGCCTGGGGAAGCAGGCCGGCATCCAGTGTAAGGTTAGCATCCCCTTACAGGTTAGCACATTGCTTCTTTCTAGGCTGGAAGTTGGAAATGATGGCTGCAGAGGTTGCAGAGGAAGGATTATGCTGTGGCAGCAGGGAAATATTTCTGTAGCTTCAAACAGGGCTTCATGCAGTTAGCATCTGCAGTTAGCTTTCAGTTGAGTAAGGCAGTTTGATCAATCCGTGGCGAACGAGAGGTTATCTGGTGCCTTGTTCGAAGCTCTAATAACAGAACACAGACTAAACTGGAGTAAAGAATTGGCCGAGTGATATTTAGGTGCCAGTGCCTTTTCTTGTCTCTTTAAAGCTGGGAGTAGTTCTTTATAAATAATAACATTTATCCATAGTCCCAACGTTTCTGACTCTTCCTGCTGATCATAAATTATTGTTGTTGTTTTG
Source organism: Myotis yumanensis (assembly GCF_028538775.1). Classification (NCBI taxonomy): domain Eukaryota; kingdom Metazoa; phylum Chordata; class Mammalia; order Chiroptera; family Vespertilionidae; genus Myotis; species Myotis yumanensis. Next base: position 56,378,029 of record NW_027223757.1, read on the forward strand.
TCTCATTTAACTTCAGCTTGAAAATGATTTGTAAAGGCAATAAACATTTGAGGCATTGCCTGTTTGAACTGTCAGCTTCTTTTCAGCATCAATACCCGCCCCCCAAATATACTATTGTTTTTAGCAGAAATTAGAGCCCTGCAAACAGAACATATGATTTTATTTTAAACAGGTAAGTTAACTCTGCTTACATTATTGTGATTTCTAGTGTAGCTGGACTTATGTCTACCATCTCTTTATTTTTTATCTTTTTAGTGATTTTTTTTTTTAAAGAGAGAGAGTAAAGGAAAGGGAGATAGAGCTAGAAACATCGATGAGAGAGAAAGATCATCCATCTGCTGCCTACTGCACGTCTCCTTCTGAAGATCGAACCTGAAACCCAGGCACACACCCTGACCAAGAATTAAACTGTGACCTCTTGATTCCTGGGTCGATGCTTTTCAAACACTGAGCCACGCTGGCTGGGCTACTATCTCTCTATATGCATGTGGAGGGGAGTGTATGGGTTTTGATTACCTTACTACCTTTTCTTCTTTTTTTCTATTTCTTGTCCTCTGTTCTCTTGATAACTTTTCATCTTTTTTTGTAAATGTATTTCCTGGCTTGGAAGCAGTATCATACAGTTTTTTGTTTGTTTTTTAGTGGTTACTCTTACATTTTTTAATTATATAAAGTATAAAGCTTCCTAGTAAAAATAAAATTGTTCAATATCTTCACCTTTTTCAAACAAGCAAGAATCTTTACCATATTTTAACTATTGAGCACATTCCTTCCCCTCACCCCCTTCTTTCCCATTATTCTGTACTACTTTTGTTTGTTTAACTTAAAAACAAATGTTAGTTATTAATTTTAAATATATTTTAATGTTCAGTACATATATGCATATGAGTTTATGTGCTTTTTTGTTTATTTGTTTTCCTGAATCCCATATCCTTTAGTATTCTTTTCACTGATGGTCTGTGAATGGTAGATTCTTGGTCTTTCTATCTAAAATGTCTTAATTTTGTTCGTAGTCTTGTAAGCTAAGTATAGAATTCTGTACCCCTTCACAGTGTGAAGGTTTATCACACATTGCCTTTTGTCATCTATTTCTGTTGATAAGACAGCTATTGTAAGATTATTTGCTGTTCCCTTGAAGATAATCTATCTCTTTTCTCTGACTGGCCTATAAGATTTTATCTTTGTGCTTGATATACTGTATAGTTTTTCAGTGATGTGTAGGTGTGGATTTAAAAAAAATATTCTATTCTCTGAGACCAGATCATCTGAGGACTCATCTTTAATTAGTTCTGGAAAATGGTTAACCATTATATATTAAATCTCAATTATCCCCGCATTTTCTTCTTTTGCCCTCCTATTAGGCGTATATTAGAGTCTTTCAATATGTTCTCCTTGTCTCTTAAAGGTTGTTTCACATATATATGTCTATATATGAATTCAGGATAAATTCTTCAGCACTAGATTTTGTAAGCACTCTTCTGGTACTTATCCCCATTATTGAGTTTTATTTTAATGGATGTATATATATATATATATTTTTCCAAAATATCAAATTTTAAAAACCTTTGAGAGTATGAAACATATTTGCTTTTAAGTCTTTTTCATGTGTTCTGTTATTTTAATTTTGTCTTAATCTTCTAGTGGTAATTTTGTAGCTGTCTGATTTAGGCTTCGTTTTCTTTGTGTGTTTTAGAGTTTTGGTTTGCAAGCTCACCTTATGTAAGCACTGAGTCTGTAATGGTGGATCTCTGTGATGACATTAGGGCTTCCGACTCACTGAACTGGCAGGCAGCTTGGCTTTTCGTATTTCTCTAAATTTGGTGTTCCATGTGCATCATAAACGTCAGCAATTGCCAGCCAGCAGCAAGTGACTTGTGTCTCCTTTCATTGAACATTACTCACCCTGGAGCCTGACCTTGACCCATGGCTTCATCTGGCCTCAGCTCTGCCTCCCCACTTCGTGCTCTGGTCCAAGGAAATGCTTAGCATGTTGTAGCTGTGATTTAGAACTTTCTTACATTTGATCTGTCTTTGCCATATGGTTAAAGAATTCAAGGCAAGGACTTTTAGTGTCATCTTTGGCTCTGTATGATTTAGCCTTGGTTTTCACATCTATAGAACTGGAATAATAGCTACCCTTCTCTCTGAAAGCACTTTGTAAACACCACGAGTAAGGTGTGGCCACTTAAAAAATTAATGTAATTGGTGTATCACATTTTATCACTACTCTATCTTTGGAGTCAGGTTTGCTCAGGGTGGGTGGGTAGCATGGTGAGGAAATAAAATATCTTGGGTCATAATAGAATTAAACATCCCCAGATTTGTCGTTGTCCGCTAAATGTCAGTGGCTCCGGTCACACATTCCAGAGTTGTTTCTAGTGGCAAGTGGATTGTGGCTTTGTCTTTTTAGAGGTGTGTGAAATAGAAAGGAAATTGTGTTTAATTACAGTAGAGCTAGCTTAATCAGTCACTGGATTTTGTTCCTTAACTCTGTTATTTCTTTTTTAACTCAGTGGTGGTGTCCCGAACATAATTTATTATTTAGTATTAGGTACTTTTAAAAACGTATTTTAATTAAACTTGCTCTGGATATGTGAGTTTATTTAATTTTGTCTTAGGGTTGATTAGTATGTTCATTTTTATAATGTTGGGGGCTTCGAGAGTTTCACGTGGAGATGATACTTTTTATCAGTTTTGTAACCCATTTGTTTATGTCTCCCTCTCCCTCACCCCGCATCCCCCCCCAAAAAAATACCCAGACTATGGCTAGTCAGGTTTTGAGAATCACAGAGAGAAGTCGGAGCCTGAGTTTAACCCTGGATACACAAAATTAAAGGCTTCCTTCCCTCGTGTTTCCACATTCTTGGCAACAGCATTTTTCAGCATTCTTGGCACATCCTTGGCTAGAGCCCAGGTTTTTACCTTCATCTTGCTATTGTTTTCAACTGAAAATTTTGCATCTTCTCTTTTTCCATCCTCTGGTACATCACTTGGAGTCAAAAAATGCTCTCTACACATTTCGAAGTAGCAAAAAACAATGCAGCTATGTCATGATCAGTCTCCCAAACTGAAAACAACTTCCCGACTATGAAAGTTCTACACTACACGCATACCTGGAGGAAGAGAATTCCGAAACTGCAAAATACCTGTGAGTAAACAGGGAAAAAATCAACATGTTCTAGTGCTCAATTCCTTATACATCTACCTCACCTCCACTCTGCCACAAGGCTCTTGGTGAAGAAAACAGACCGAGAAAAACTGTAGCGAAGACTGAAGAGAAGGAGGTGCCTATGGGTAATTTTGAATGGCCACTAGAAATATTAAATCCACCCTAAATTTTTAAATGCTGAAAAAATGTTCAAGCAGATCAGAGCATGGAGTGTAGGAAAGGGATTTTAAAGTACATGTGATTAAAAGAAGCAGACATAATACAGAACCAGGTGTACCATTTAAAGAGACAGACATGATTTAAAGGGGCCAGAATGATTTAAAAGGGTAGGCATCACTTACTGGGGCAGTCTTCCCAAAGTATAGCTTCCGGAGAAAAAAAGCAAAAAAAAAAGAAGTGCTTTTTAGCAATGAGGAAGAAAAGTGAGGTGGGTGGAACTCAGGATTCTGTAAGACATAGAGGACTCATAACTCCTTTCTGGCCACCAAAACAAACACACTGACAGAAAAACCTACTAAATTACCTGGACTTTGCTAGACTAACAGAAAAGGTCACCTTTTAAAATAGGGATTTTATAAAACATTCCCATATCATAAAAATGGGCAAAAGGAAAGTCAGTGGAGAAATATTGCAAAAAATTAGAAAAATCCTCCCCTACAACATCACAATGAACTAGAAGTGTTAAGTTTACACTCCAAAAAGAATTAAGGAAGTTCAAGTATTTGAGGATATGAAAAACCACTCTGATTCAGAAATGTAAAATGGACAAAAACCAAGATAAATAAAAAAGGAGTTGATTGAACTCAAGAAATTAATGGAAGGGAGAAAAAAGATGTCAGAAGTGAAGAATGAATTTAAAAAGTGCCCAAGTGAAAATAGAGTCTAATGAATATTTATTAAAGGGTTTAAAGAAAGACAGGAAAATAGCCAAGAAAATGAAAATCACATAAAGGAAGAAGTAAAACAGGATCTGAAAGGGAGGTAAATTTTTACCTCTACCTTCTTAGTGTTTTTTGGCTGGGCCCAAAGAGTTAAACTGACATAAGACTGATTAACAATAGAAATGCATACAAATTTGTGTAAATTTTATGTGAGGCCCGTGTAGGTTGTAAAGACCCAAAGAAATGGCGGAGCTTCTGTGCTTTTGTAGTGGGTTGAACAAAGAGAGGCAACTGTAGAAAAGTAAGTAAACTATGTGGAGAGGCTAAATAAAGGAAGATAAGAATTATGTTTACGCCGTAACCGGTTTGGCTCAGTGGATAGAGCCTTGGCCTGCGGACTGAAAGGTCCCAAGTTCAATTCCGGTCAAGGGCATGTACCTTGGTTGCAGGCACATCCCCAGTGGGGGTTGTGCAGGAGGCAGCTGGTCGATGTTTCTCTCTCATCGATGTTTCTGACTCTCTATCCCTCTCCCTTCCTCTCTGTGGAAAATCAATAAAATATATTAAAAAAAAAAAGAATTATGTTTACAAGGTTTTTTTACGTAAACATCTTTTGGTTTCAACTTTTTGTTCTTGATGATAAGAATGATATTTCCTTCTAGTTCAGGGAGAACATCTTTCACTTGGGAATTTCATCTCCTGCTTTTAAGAAAAAGAAGGCCTATCAAAAAATTTTTCTTTAATTTTCTGTTTTTCAGGTGCCTTTAACCCAAAATAATCTTTATGTGGCATATTTTGGAATGGCATATTCTGCCACCCACCTAATCTAAGAGAAAGTATTGGCAATGAAAGATAGGCAAAAAAAAGAAAAGGTTATTAAAATTTTTTTAATATGTTTATATTGATTTCAGAGAGATGAAGTGAGAGGGAGAGAGAGATAGACACGTTGATAAGAGAGAAACATCAATTGGCTGCCTCCTGCATGCCCCCTACTGGGGCTAGAGCCTGCAACCTAGGCATGTGCCCTGACCAGGAGTGGAACCTGAGACTTCCTATGCATACGACAATGCTCAACCAACTTAGCCACCACACCAGCTGGGTGAAAGGTCAGTTTTTAAAGAATTGTTTCTGAATTAAAAAACAAACAAGCAACAACAAAATAATGCCATAAGTAGAAAAAAACTTGAGTCCACAAACTTGTGAAAACTTTCCAGAAATAGGAAAAGACCCAAATCTACACATTGAGAAGGGTTCACTGGTTACTTGGGAAAATTAACCCTGAATGATCAAGCCCGAGACAGATGATAATATAACTCTTAAATTTCAAAGATAAAGATGAAATTCTCAAGTGCTTTAGGCCAAAAAATCAAATAACTTACAAAGGCAAAATAATTAGACTAGGATCAGATTTAAAAATCTACAAATCAGCCCTAACCGGTTTGGCTCAGTGGATAGAGCGTTGGCCTTCGGACTAAAGGGTCCCAGGTTCGATTCTGGTCAAGGGCATGTACCTTGGTTGCGGGCACATCCCCAGTAGGGGGTGTGCAGGAGGCAGCTGATTGATGTTTCTCTCTCATTGATGTTTCTAACTCTCTATCCCTCTCCCTTTCTCTCTGTAAAAAACCAATAAAAAATTTTTTTAAAAAGAAAAATTGAATTAAAAAATGTTTCATAAAAAGCAGGAGGCTAGATCAAGGCTTAATCTTTGAACCCTAAGAAAGGGAACATGCTGATACCAGCTAGGGAAGTGAGGTGTTAGGAGGCAGCAAACTTCATTTGATGGTGAGGGCCAGGAGTTAGCAGGGTGCAGATCATGAAGTCATTACACTGATTGTAGTTCACTTTATTACTATAGTGTGTGAGGTAATATGTAGAAGACTTGAGGTTGAGGCGATAAGTCTTAATATGTACACAATAATTAATTCTTTTTTAGTTTGGCCACCATTTATTTCAAAGCTTTGAAACTTGTTGATGGTATGAATTCACATATTGAGGGATGGAAGAATGGATAGAAAATGCTAAAGAAGTAAATGTTGGTTATCTTCACCTTAAAGATATCCATACCTAAACATTAACATTCAACGTATAGCTGGTGGTGTTGGGGAACTATTACCTTAAGAAAATCAGAAATCTTCTAGTTTTTAGTTATAGAAACCCAATGTCTAATTCTTTAACTATAAGAAAGCTTAGCAGAAGTGGCATTTTTGCAAAAAGCACTTAAGTGATCCTTTCCCCCCCGCCCCCCCCAAAAATCTTAGGTTCTCCATGAGACAGACAATTCCATTAGGTCAGGGTTTATTTCCATCAAATGTGATTAAGGCCCAGGGTTATGCAGGACAAACTTGGCCAATGCAAAGCCACACCTATGAAGTAAGAAAGTTCTTAACAAATGGACCATGGGCTTGTGGGTTGGATGGACATCTTACATTTATCCAAAGAAAGAGTTGTTAATTCTTCAACCTTTGATTTTTATAAAATCAAGCAGGAATCTTAGTAAGCATAGTTTTGTTATTTTGGTTGCCTTATTGGAATTTTGTTTGAAATAATGCCGAAGAGTTGATTAAATAAGATGTTTGTAGTCACTTATATGTAAAGTTGGGGTAGGTTTAGTCATGCAAATCTTTGTTGTAATAGTGTTTCCATAAGAAAATTAAATTCATATTACATCACCTAACTTACAACTTTTTGTCCCCCCTAAGACTGCTGCTATTTGGATTCCCATGGATATTTTTATCCAGCATTTTGTCAGAGGGGAAATTGCCTTATGCATAATCTGAAATAATTGAAATAATTGAAAATATAATGAGAACCAACATTTAGAAGCTCCCTTGTGCTTCTTTCTCTGCAAAATAAAATGATCACTGAATGTATTCATGTTTTAAAATTTAAGCAGACTTGGTAAATGAATCTTGTTTTCTAAATGCGCAGAGGGGCTAATATAAAATGGTTGGTGTCCCTAAAACAGGTGTTAAAAGATCTTTTTAAGTTTCCCAATACATTTGCAAATTTACCATGATGAAGTGGTAATTTGCAATATAGAGCTGATTGCAGAAATCAGGATATAGTTGAACCGTATTTTTAAAAATTCATGTTATTTTCTGTTCCTCTGCTTTTTATGCTACATGTAACATCATTAATAATGTTTTCAGATGTTCCTGAGAGATTTGTAGACTTGTTTTGTTTTTAGTGGTTGGTAGCAATTGGCTTAAAAAAGAAAGTCAATCATTTGTATGGCTCCCAGGATCCATTTTAGCATCTAACCAGATTTTGCATTCTTGCTCACTTTTTACATGGACTCCACTCCATTTTTACATTCAACTGTAGGAATTACAGTGAAATGACTGAAATGTCTGAGAAAGGGCTTAAGTAAAGCAAGCAGGGACTTTCTTTAGGAAATATTTTTGAAGCATCATCATTAGGTCTTTGTTTTATATTTCCTGTAGAGGTGATGGGGAAGAGGGAAGTTCATGTCAATTATAAGATTTCAGACTCTTGAGTCAGAACTATGTGGATTTGAATAGCAGTCTTCCATGTACTTTCCTGTGATGTTGGAATGTTTCCCCACCTGAAATGAGAATGTAGTCTCTAGTAGGAACAAAGTAAAGGACCAGCTGATGAAGTACTAGTTATCTAATATGTCGTCATTTTGTAGGACATCTATTCTCCTTTATATTTTAGGGGCTTCATTTATCACTTCTCATATTGTCAGGGTTCTTCCAAAGAACAGCTTACACTCTGGTTAGTTTGAGCAGAAGCAGAATTTGCTGAAGGATATTTGGTAGTTAAGCATGTAGCTGGGAATGGAGTCTAACATGCATTCCGGCTGTTTTAGGGAAAAGATCACTGGCACAGGTTACTGCCCTACTATCCTCAGAAAGACTGATACTTCCCTCCATGGTCTTCAAAGTATGGATTCTCCATGTTTCCTCCTCAAATGACGTACTTCCAAAGCCAAGTCCTGAACAGGGTGTCTGGTTGGTGGAGCCTGATCACGCAGTGCTGCCCTGGCTTCATGGAGGCTGAGGGAAAAGTGTTCTGGCTTCTGACTTAAGAAAGTAAGACCAATAAAGAAAGAAATTCCTCAAACCTTTCAAGGGTGTTCAAAAGGTGCTGGACAGGCAGAAAATGTGATAGCGCTCCAGGGACACTTTTGTTACAGTAGATTGACTGTAACAAAATAAAGACATAAAATATGTCCAAATTAAAAGAAAAGTGACTTTGGCTTATTATTCCTTCTTCAAATCAAATATTTTATTTTTAAAGTAGACATTGCTTTTTAGACATATCTGCGTCACTTGCCCTTATCATTCACATTTCTGTCCCTGTACATATAGGACATCTTGACTTTGGTAGGCCATAAAACACAAAGCTTGAGCAAATTAAACCTATGGGGATTAAAAACTCATTTTTCTTACCCCAATCCTGTGATGACTTTTATCATGAGTGTCATCACTAGCTGACCTGTTTCCCTACATGGAAATACTGAAATTCTTTTTCTCCTCCATGAGGTGGGAACCTGCCTTTCCTTTCATATATATAATTTTTTTAAGACATCATTCTGATACTTCTGATATATTTTTCACTTCAGTCATCATTCTCTTACCTTACCTATTAACCTGAAAATTATGTTGCTAATTTGGATCTTTGGGAAGAAAAGCAACATGCCAAGTCTGAGGAAGGACTGTGATTCAACCAGAAGAAACATGGAGTCCTTTTAAGAAATGCATATGTCTCTCTAATTTTAAAAGAAATATATAATGATTGTTGGAGATTTAAAAACTATCAAAAAAGGAAAATAAAGTTTCCTGAGTCATGTTCTTCAGCATTAACATTTTGGTGTGTTTCCTTCCAGTGTTTTCTCTGCATTCCTGCTTGGTGGGGAGGAGTTAAGACAGAAAAAAAAGGCACTTGTTTTTACAAAACTGGAATCATACTGTAAATAATGTTAAATACTGCTTTGTTTATGTCATAAATGGTTTTCCATATCACTTCATTGTAATAATAGCTAATATTTTGAGTGTTTACTATGTGCTAGTCTCTTTTTTAAATACGTTGTACATATTAGCTCAATCTTTTCAGGAGCCCCTAATATAAGTTCTATCATTATCTATATTTGTTACATGAGGAAACTGAATCACAGAAATATTGAAAAAGTTGTCCGTGTTCACAAAGCTAGTGAGTGATAGAAATGGGATTCCAACCCAGATCTTGTTCCAGAGTCTGTGCTTTTAACAACTATGCTATTGACTTCTATCATTTTGACACATGATTTGTAATATCTATGTGATACTCAATCATAAGTGGTACAGATTTTGCTTTTTTCCCTTTGATGTTTTATTTTTGTGGACAGTTTCCCTGGCCACTAATGTAATTTGCAAATATAATATTTAATGGCAACATAATGTTCATTTGTATGACTATCTGTGTGAATCCTGAGGCTGTTTCCTGTCTTTAAGATGGCGAACAGTGCTGCAGAAGGGTACCTACCTGGGCCTGGGTGAAAAGCATCTTTGGGGCTAGGTGCATAGCCATGGCAAAGGGCCCTGTTTTAGGAGTCTCTGCCAAAGAAAGGAAGATGTACCACAGTTTACATGGGCAGGAGAGAATTGTAATAAATTGACTTATGGAAAGTCAAGAGAAATTTGATCATTCTGAACCACCTCTGAAGGCAGGCAAAATATGAACCTTTTATGATCTGCATCCTGACTTCTCCAGCATCCTGTTATCCTAGGCAAGAAGAAAAAAAAAAAGGAAATAAATGACCAGGTAAACCCGAATGAAGGCAAAGAAAATATGAGTTTATCTTGAAGCACAAAATAGGCAAATTCATGACAACGTGACCTCATCTATGGAATGGAGAAAGCACTTCTTGGTTTATATGAATATGATGAGCTGAAGCAGGAAAAGTGGGGGGTCAGCAGGCTTGCTAGAAAGGAGTCCTATCTGATTCTGGTCATAACTTGGCCTCAGGTGATGGAGACTCCAGCCAATGAGGTGATGCCTACCATATTTTCACCTATTATTGAGAACAGTCTCTAAAGTGCTAACAGCAAAGCTCAGGTCCAGAACACACCTAAGTCTTGGACTGAAGAACAGGAGATTGTATCTTTTTAAAGTATGGCCAGAGGACATAGGAACCCCCAGTCTTAGAAATTCACTATAGCAGTGATGGCGAACCTATGACACGCGTGTCAGAGGTGACACGCAAACTCATTTTTTTGGTTGATTTTTCTTTGTTAAATGGCATTTAAATATATAAAATAAATATCAAAAATATAAGTCTTTGTTTTACTATGGTTGCAAATATCAAAAAATTTTCATGTGTGAGACAGCACCAGAGTTAAGTTAGGGTTTTTCAAAATGCTGACACGCCGAGCTCAAAAGGTTCGCCATCACTGCACTATAGGGCCAGCCTCAGTGCAAGTAAAGTACCACTGGTATTTGTGGAAAGAGAATTTCCTTTGACCCTAGTGGTAATCCTACCCGGGCTGACGTGGGAGGAGCTACTGTGACTCAGCCACTGTGACTACTGCCAAGTCAACTTGCCAGTTAATATACTAGGTTTGGCCCTGTTGCTGAAAGTAAGCCCAGGCATAAACCCAAGAAGCCAGGAGATGTCATTAGAGCCAAGAATAGGAGAGCATACAAGTTGATAACATCAATGCCGAGGGAGGGATCATATTGGCTGATATCTGTTATGCGCACATCTTCAATCCAAAGTTCATGGAAGTGTTCCAACCTTAACAAGTGCCAGGGACATAGCTTTGAGGACAGGTAGTCCTGGAGTTTTTACCAGTTCATACTGGTGGCATATCAAACTATTTGAGGCCAGATTGAAATGGGGGGACCATGTTTGTAGGATGTTTCTATTTAAACATTGTAGAAGACAAGTTACAGATTGTCAACCTGCTGATGTTAATAACATTTGACAATATGGATCTGCAGAGCCATGTTCAGCCACACCATAGCTGAACAAATGTGTGACTCATTCTAAGTGGGCCACATGGACATAGCATGTATGATGATCAATAAAGATGAGAGTACACATCTTACGAAAACCATGACCAGAAGGCCCACAAAGACTACTGGTAATAGAGTTCTTAGTTAGGTTCAGTCAAGACAAGGATACTGTTTAATTTAAATGCCTGAAATGCCTACATTCTGCCTGAAATGGGACAGTTGGACTTCAAAATATTTTTGAATAAATGGATAAAAATACTTTAAAAGAAACAAATGGTAGTTTTTTTAAATGTAGAAAAAATGAAATATGTATGCCTTCATTCTTTTTTTTTTTTTTTCGATTTCAGCAAAGATTCAGTGATTTTAAAGATAAAGCTAATGTCCTGCTTGGCAAGGATTTTTAAAAGATATTCTATGAGTGGTAATCAGTTGTTTAAAAATTACCTAATCACTTTTCAGTGTGTGCAGTTAAACCAAGAGGCAAAATACAGTGTTTTAAATTGGTGATACTAGAAACTGAACAACTAAAAGTTACTGTGCAATTCTCATAAGCAATAAATTCAACTTTTTGTACAACAAATACATTGTACTGTCATAAAGATTCTTGTCTACAAGCTTGGCCAAATCTCTAATTTCCTAGGTCAAAGGGTATGAATATTTTTGAGACTTTGATACATTTTGCCAAATTACTTTCCGTAATGTTAATATCAACTTACTTTTCCACCAAAGTATTTTGTTTTAAAGGGCCGTATTTTTCCTTTTTAGTGTGTTTTTAGTTGTGGCTTTTGTTGTTGTTATTGTTTGTACTTGTGTCTTGTCAAGTACAGTGCCTCACCACGTAGTAAGGACTCAGTAAATATTTTTTAATAAATGAAAGGAATGTGTTTAATGTCTGCTGTTTGCAGATTTGCAAGTATGTTTCTTTTTTCCTTGGTTTCTTTTCTTTATATGCTGCTTTTACATATATATGTTTCTGCTTAAGAAAAATTAGCCTCTTTCTACTGCGTTTATCTATTTTGAAGTACCAGCTATGCATTGAAGGTATGATGTCCTACAAAGAGTATTACAAAGCTTAACCTTTTTTTAATCTAGGCTGTTTCAACGCAATATTTTTTCTGCTTTTAATCTGTTAATATGGTGATTTATTTGAATTAATTTTCAAATGTTAAACTAACTTACATTCTTAAGTTAAACTCAACTTGGTCCTGATACAAAGTTTTCTCAGATTTTATTTATGATCTGCATTTATGTTCAGAAGAGATAGAAGCTTTGATTTTCCTTTCTTCTGTCTTTGTAGGGTTTTAGTGTCAAGGTTTTGATAGCCCCATAAGATGACTTGGAAAGAGTTCCTTCTTTTTTGTTGTTGTTTCTGGAATATTGAAGTTAACTGTTTGATAAAACTTATTTGTAAAACTATCTGAGCCTGCTATTTTCTAAGTTGCAAGAATTTTTAACTCCTGATTCAACAGAGGTAAATATTTCAGATGATTCAGGCTTTTTATTTCCTCTTCAATCTCTTAATAATTTATATTTTTCTAAAGGATTTGTTTATTTCATCTATACTTTCAGAATTGTAGTAATCTATACTTTCAGAATATACCCTTTATAAAGTCTGCCACAAGTATTAGTCTTAATCAGTAATCTTTCTTCAGTGATATCCAATCTCATATTTGCCTTATCTGTTAAATTTCTGATATCAGTTTTTATATTTTTTTTATTCCTCAAAATACTGTTTGGTTCTTTTTCAAATCTTTCTGTAAGATTTGAAAGTCTCACATAGGCATACTTTTGAGATTTTTTTATTTCTTTAGACATACTTATATTCTCTCCCATAATTAAATTACGTACAGTTTTGTGGGTCTAGTTTTCTAAGTTGTTTCTGTTAACCTGCTCACATATTGTCTTATCTTGTGATGGCGAGCTGTGTTCTCCTTGGAACTTAATCTGTGGGAGTTCTTTGAGGCCTGGGTTGAGTGTGTTCCAGCAGAGAGGACTGTTTGTGAGGCCCCATAAATAGGGTGAATTCTAATCGCAAACATGCCCAAGAGTAGGCTTACGATTGGGAATTCTCAGGGGTGTTTCCCCCTACCCTTCATGCCAGACTCTAAGCCGAGGCCCAAACAGGCAAGTATAGCCTCTCCCCTGTCTGCCTCTAGAAGGCAGATTATTTGTCCATTTCATTCCGGGTTGGGGAGCGGCAGGGATCTCAGGAGTTCTGATCCAGCCTGCTGTTTTTCGGGGCCTCAGATCCAGCCTGCTGTTTTGTAGGGCCTCGGGCTCGTCTTCTGACCCCCAGCAAGACACAGTTTAAAGCTCCCACTCCAGTCTAGACCTTCAAGGATGGGCAGTGGCCTCAGGAAGAACCTCCCCTCAGCCCTGGCTTACCAAGGGGCTTCAGGATTCTTTTCTGCCTCTGAGGATTCAGTTGTCCTCCTGATAATTCAGCTATGTGTGCAAAGATTTAAACACTTATTTAGCATGTTTGAGAAGTCCTTTGTACTGAGAGGGCTTCTTCTAACATCAAGTCTACTACTCTACGTACATGAAATGGGAGTTAGGTCTTTTTTTTTTTTTTCTAAAAGAGAAATAAATCTCTTAAAGTTTTAAACCTTATGTGGTACTTCCTCAGAAGTTATACTCAAAGGTCAGCCTAATTTTCTAGATCACAGTCAAGAGCAGGGAAATTGTTACAAGGAGCAGAAGCCCCCATTGTGGGTCTTTTAATAATGTGAAGGGCTCTGTGCTAAGTGTTTTACAGGGACGATCTTATTTAATCCACTGTCACTATTCTGTGAGATAAACACAATCACTCACTTAGTAAAGACGAGGACACTGAAGCTTAGAGAGGCTTAGGGGACTTGCCCAAGATCACACAGCTAACAGATAATTCATAATGGTGACCTTGAATCATCAGGAAAAGGTTAAATTATGCTTGATGAAATGTTTTTAGGCTTGATGCATTGCTATTTTAAAAGGCAGCAAAATATGCCCTATGTCTTAAATTTCCAGTTAGATTGTTTTTGTAGATCCACTTGGTGTTACCATATTAAAAAGATAAGCATATCAGAGGAATACTGACAGCAGTTTACCATGCCACCTTTACTGCTTTGCCTCCTCTAAGAAAAATTGCTCTTAGAATACCTCCCAAGGATTTTTCTGGATATCAAATCCCAAACCACATTTGTCAGCCTGGATGAGAAGAGAAACTTTGGCCAAGGACTTTAGAGATTAATTGCTAGACGTGGATCCGGATTGTTTCATAATTCATCTCAAACACCTCTCTCCCCCAACTTCAGCCAACTCTGTGGTATTTGGTTATAATGTTAATATATACTTCTCTCTATGAAAGCGGTGTGTTTTCTTTTTAATTTATATAATTTTCCCAGTTGAACTTTAATGTTATGGACGGGACTTGGAAAATGTGATTTTCTTAGTACAGTAATTTCATATGGTGATGTTTGAAATACTGTTTCCTTAGATAGTAAGCTTTGCGGTGAACCAATTTTTGTGTGACATTGTTTCTTGTTTGTCAGTTTGAGGATAGATGTTGAAACTATAATGTCCGTGTGTTTTTCTCAAGCAACTTTTCTTTCTCCTAAAGTAAGCAGTCAGTTTATTCTCTTAAAGTAACCAGTCTCCATCAGTCCAGGAAAACCAGGAAAAAGATTTCTGGGAAGACATTCTTAGCCCAAATTCAAAAGCAGGCAGTTTCCCTGCGTTTTGACTTTCTCTGTGGCAGCCCAGTAATTGACCTGTGCCGCCGCCTCCAGGACCTCCACTGGCATCCTTATAATCACCTGCCCACCCAAGCCCTAAAAAAAGAGCAATGACTACCACCACTTTGGAACTTACCAACCCATCCGTCCCCTGACTTGCGTCTCAAGAAGTCTGCTTTCTCCTGTGAGGCATCTCGCTTCCCTTGCCTGGAAGCTAGCCTCACTGAGGGGTCAGGGAGGCCAGGATCCAAGCCCAGCAGGGCCTTTCTGTACTTTCTCTGCTCCAGGGAAGGGGAGGAGAGGGAAATTTATCTAATAATGCCTTTGTGGGTGAACCCATAGCAGCAAGAGTTTACCTCTCATTGCATCATCCTGTTTCCATGGTACTTTAACTGAGCTAAACTAAGAACCTATTCTGGAAAACACTTTTGTCTTTTTTACATCTTTTTCATCGGGTAAATTCAGGTGTGTTTCTTAGTGCCCTATACCATCATTTTCTCTTTTGTAAAATGACTTTTTTAAAAACCTGTATCTTTATAGTGCCGTGCATATAAATAGCATAAAGAAGCTCAGATTTGTGGGTGGTTTGTGCAATAGTAAGAGCCAGGAAATAAAGTTTTTTGCTTATCCCTACTTTTATTTTCCTGGTAAATGGGTAAATGAGCATTATTCCTTCAGAAATTAAAAATCACTTGAGGAGAATACAAAATGATTGCCAAAACTAGGGAGTTAACTTCATTTTCTTCCTGCATTTATTCCAGTTCTGTTTGCACTGATCTTACCTACCTTGTTTTCTTCTTCCTTCCCTTTCTTAGCTGGAGTTGTGTAATCTCTCAGGAAAAAGTAGAAATTGATTTCTTTATATGAATTTACTTATTTTACTGCTGGAAGTAAGAATTAGAAAACTTGGGATGGTGAACACACAATACAATCTATTCTATATAATAAAAGCCTAATATGCAAATAAACCAAACAGTGGAACGACCGGTCGCTATGATGCACACTGACCACTAGGGGTCAGACGCTCAACACAGGAGCTGCCTCCAGCCGGAGGCCCCAGGCCAGCCAAGGCAGGTACGAACAGGGGCCTCCCATTGCCCTGCCGGTTGTCCCGCAGAGGGAGGCAACCGGCGGTGGGGGGCAGGGCCGGCGAGCGGGCAGCACCAGGCCAGCCAAGGTGGGTGCCAGCAGGGGTCCCCTGATCGCCCCGCTGGTTGCCCCACAGATTGGCCCTGATCACCAGCCAGGCCTAGGGATCCTACCCGTGCACGAATTTCGTGCACTGGTATTCTAGTGTATATATATAAAAGGCTAATATGCTAAGTGTTCCTCCACCCATCCGACTGGCTGCTATGACGTGCACTGAACACCAGGGGGTAGATGTTCAACACAGGAGCTGCTGTGACGCACACTGGCCATTTACAGAGAAACGGCAGCATGGACCTGGCACCGACAAAGCAACACTTGGCTTCCCTCAAGTGGGATTCAGGTCCTACCACTACCCCGTAGCGACACCCCACCAAATCACAGCTGATGCTGCCATAATGCAGCCCACAGCCCAGCCCAGCCCGGAAAAGGTCGCTGTGGGCACTAGGTAATGATGTCATGTAGCAATGCCTGCTTCCTCTCCCTAGCGACTAGCCTCCTTGCAGTTTCTTCAGCCCAGGAACATGATTTGCTTTATAGCCAGGTGCAAATATTTTACACTTTAACCTAATGTCTGTGAAGTGTTTTCTTGTGCCTCATCTCATTTGATCCTCACAGAAGTCCTGGAGTAGGTAGATAGGAAACTCAGTAGAATCCTATGTTCTTTTCATTAGCTAGAAAACAGAGATTTAGAAAGTTTAGAAACTTGACCCGACTGAAAAGAAGTAAGAAATGGTGGAACTTGAAAATGACTTCAGGTTTTCTGACTGTGCAGAATATAGTCAAACACTGCTGCAGTTAAATATTTTACCCTTTGTTCTCCCTGCGTGATCTACAATAATAATCTGCTTTGTGTTGATATTTACTGCTGTGTGGCTGACAATTACCTGAAAGAGAAGTTGGGGTGCTTCACTGGGCTGGAAAAAGTTTAGCTACATCAGAAAGCAGGTCTAATTAATCAAGTTTGTTCTATATATATAAAAGGCTAACTTGATTTGTGCATGCACAATACATATAAAGCTCTCGCTGGCGCAATTGCACACGTGTGTTTCAATCTGTCATTGTCGATAGTGAATTTGGTTGACACTTCTATTATAGAGAAAGGGCAAATAGCTATATTAAAATATTTCTTCTAATTAATTTCCTTTCAATGTGCATGAATCTGTGCACCAGGCCACTAGTATACAGATGATGTATTCTAGAATTATACACCTGAAACCTATATAATCTATACAATCTTATTAACCAATGTCACCCCAATGAGTTCAATTTAAAGAAAGGAAAAAGTGCTCATTTTGAACTGTCCTCTTGTTCCACATTGTTTAGAAAAGGAGGATGAAGCAGGATTTTGATGGAAGAACCTTAGCCTCTTCCTAGTTCTCTAAAAGCCTCATGTACCCCTTCTCTACAAGCAGCAGTGTTGCTTTCAGATTCCATCAATAGCAAAGGGCTTTTAATACCTTCAGTGTCTGATTTCTTATAGGATGCTGCATGTGCAGGAAGCTGGGTAGATAAAACAAAAGGTGCCTTCTAGATATAATAATCTGAACCTAAATTATGTTGGATTTGGGGGAGGGTGCAGCTGATAATGCACAGGTGTTAAAGCATCTCTCTCTAACGAGTTGCCGCACCCATAGTGAATGCACCTTCGCTGACTTTCTTCAGTAGCAAGTGGCATTTAGATATGTGCACTTTCCTTATCCTGGAGCTAGAGCCCATTGTATTTGATTTTCCTATTTAAAATATACACTTGGAATGTGTGTAGGTGTTACAATAATTTTCTTATAACAGTACCCTTGATTTTCATCAGGTTTGTAACTTCTTTCACTCACCAACACTGATTTTATCCATCCCAGTATTCCAATTTATTGCAATGTTCTGTTCATCAGAGCTAAGTAAAATGCCTAAATAATTTACTTTCATCAGTATATTCTAAATGTGCCAGCTTTCAATACAAACCTATGGAAATTAAATGTAATGTGTGTGCTATGATCTATGTTGTTATCTTATAGATGCTATAGTAATAGTTTTAAGATATGTTAGTATGAGAAGTAGAAAATTATAGTAAAATTTCTGTAGAAATGTCTGAATGCTCCACGAGCTTCGTTATCTATATAATTAAAGCCTAAGCGACCATTATGGTGGAACAACTGGTCACTATGATTCGCACTGACTACCGGGCGGCAGATGCTCAATGCAGGAGCTGCCCCCTGGTGGTCTGTGTGCTCCCACAGGGGGACACCGCTCAGCTAGAAGCTGGGCTCATGGCTGGTGAGTGCAGCTGCCATGGAGCCTCTCCTGACTTCGCGGCAGCAGCAGGTGTAGCAGGCTGGGATGAGCGTGAGTGGTGCGGTGCCTGGCCCCAATTCGGGCTCCTCCCTGGCCGTCTGCAACTTGGCACACTGCTACATCCCCTGAGAGGTCCCAGACTGCGAGAAGGATGTCCAACTGCCGGCTTAGGCCCAATCCCGGTGCCATTCTCTGTAGAAGGCAGTCAGTCTGAACAACTCAGTGACTCAGGGAAGCTAAAGGAACTCAGGGTGAGCCTGCTTCCATGCTTGACTCACCCACTCGATGGTGTTTGCAGGACAGACCGTGGTGGCCCAACAGCAGAAGGCCATCCAGCCACAAGCTGGCAGTTGTACGTCCCCCGAGGTGTCCCAGACTGCGAGAGGGTGCCGGCTGGACTGAGGGACCCCCCCCCCCCGCCCACCCCCCAGTGCATGCATTTTGTGCACCGGGCCTCTAGTATTTCATAATTAAACTAGAGTCCCGGTGCACGAAATTCGTGCACGGGGGCGGGGGGGGGTGGGGAGAGTGGCGTCCCTCGGCCCAGCCTGCATCCTCTCCAGTCTAGGACCCCTCGAGGGATGTCCAACTGCCTGTTTAGGCCCAATCCAGTTGGACATCCCTCTCACAATCCAGGACTGCTGGCTCCCAACCACCTGCCTGCCTGCCTGATTGCCCCTAACTGTTTCTGCTTGCCAGCCTGATTGACGCCTAACCACTCCCCTTCCATCCTGATTGACTCCTAACTGCTCCCCTGCCAGCTCGATTGCCCCTAACTGCCCTCCCCTGCTGGCGTGATCGCCCACAACTGCCCTCCCCTGCCGGCCATCTTGTGACCACATGGGGGCGGCCATCTTGTGTGTTGGAGTGATGGTCAATTTGCATAATACTCTTTTATTAGATAGGATAAGACATCATAGTAAGGATGCTAACATGGACAGACAGGATCTCAGCAATGACAGGACTAAGGAGTCAAGATTGAAGCCCGGTCTTAAAAAAACAGATAGATGTGGTGTGAAAGTTCAACTCCTCCACACGCTGGCTGAGGGACCTCAGGCAAAACATGTCTCTGAGCCTCTGTTTATTCATCTGTATATTAATAGTATTACTTACTTTTGGGAGATGGTAAAGTCAGTGAATATGTGAGAAATACTTGGAATATACTAAGTGCCAACTACATGCCTGTTACTTTTATCCCTGTGCCTTCTGTTTCTAATTCTAAGCATCTGCTCCTATTAATAGCAGAGACCTGGCCTCTTTATTGCCCATCCCAGTGCTCTGTTGTCTGTATCCTTGGTTCAACCAGCTGTGTTACATATCTTATGTTAGGTCCTGGGAGGAGCACCAAGGGAGACAATCAGATGAACATCTCCTTTTCACTGCCTCTTGCTCTGGCTACCATCACTTAGTATGACTAATAGCCACTTAATGTCCGGGGTTTCCAGTGAGATAAATTCCTTGAAAACAGGAACATCATCTTACACTTTTATAGTATAATTCATAACACCCAGAACATTGCTGGGTGTATGCCCAGCTAGTCAATCTTTAGCAGTTCTAATTCTGAAGACCATATTGGTGAACAGAAATGGTTGTACTTGTGGAGAGCGGGAGAGGGGGGGTGAAACCACCTGACCTCTCATCACCCCTCCAGCCCCAGGGCTCTGTTGTTCTTCATAGATACCAAGAGTGAGGGGGTAAAAGCAAAGGAAGAGAAACTAACCCCAAATATAAAGATGTCTTGTGGGCTGGTCATTTTTCAGTATGGTACTTATTTTTTGCAGTCTTATATTTATACTCAGATTGCATACAAACTCACACTGGCCCAAATTGTGATCCTGATTTTATAACTGAATCTGTAAGAGTGATTGCTTGCCAGAATACTCCTGCGAGCTGCTGCTAATGCTATAACTGTTCTTTGTGATCTCCTATAATCTGCTTTTGCCATATTATAGCTTAAGGTTAATGCAACACAAACAACATTATTTAGGTTTGTGTCTTAGGGGCATGAAGTTCTAATTTGGGGTGAAAATGACCAAATATATTGCTTTCTAAGCTTTATTGCTTTTTTCTAGTTCTCATTTTCCCCATGTCAAGTTATCAAATATTCTATAAAAGATAAAAGTTCTCATTTCTAAATCTATGCCCTCAACTCTTTATTGTCAGAGAAAAATGGAGGGCAGAGTATTTCTCAGGTTATAAAGAGAAGGGAAAGATAGACAATCCACTTGGGTTTTCTCATCCATCTATAGCAGCACCTTGGCCTTGGGGTCCAAGATCATCCTGTGAGAAATAGGGAAACAGAAAAAGTGATTTCCATTCTCCTCACAAGGAGAAAGCATGGACTTGGGTCTTTTATTCTAGCCACTTTCAATTCCTGGTGCTATTTTCTGGCCACCAGCAGGCATTCAGGAAAATGTTGGGAAGGCAAGAGGTATCGCCATGATCATTAAACATAAAAGAAATCGAACAGCAAGAGAAGGAAGTCTTGGCAGAGTACTGTAATTTTTTTTTTTTTAATGGGCAGAAGGTCACGTATTTGTTGAGATTAGCTAGGATGTGGTCCAACAGGGTTTTCAGCAGCAGAAGCCTTTTCTTCAGCAAACTCAGCAGAATGCTAATTTAGAAAGCAGGTAGAAAGTCAAGTCATCGTGCTTGAAGCTGAGGAGGGACCAAGGAGTTTGCCAACCAACTTCTCCCTTCCCTGCATCTCCATGTCTGCATTGCTTGCAACAGCTTGGAAACTGCCCATCTTAGTCTCTGCCCAGTTCACTTAGCTTCATTTTGTTTGCTGACACCTTCGAGAGTCTGATAAAGCTTTGGACCCTATTTCTAGAAAAATGTACATCCACTTAAAAGTTTGCATGCAATTTCAGGTCCTTTGTAGACGGCTTCACCGCCACCACCACCACCCAGCACATAAAATAAATCCCTCAGGTCCAAACCCCTCTTAAAAGTCAGACTACATCTTTGCATACTAAGCAAGAACCACAACAGCAAACAAAAACAAAATACAATAACGTCAATGACCTAAAGTTACCATGCCCTAGTCATTTATATCCTTTTTGGAATAAAACTGTAAGAAATCAAGATTCTGGTTCTAGGTCTGCGCAATTAGCCAGGTGGTCTTCAGCAAGTCACTTAAGACTTCTTTGGGCCTCAGTTCCTCTATCTCTAAAAAGCTGGGATTTGAATGAATTATTTTTGAGGTCTCTTCCAGCTCTAGTGTTTCTATTCTATGAACCAAGTTAGGTGAACACATGAAATCAGTCCTCTCAACAGTTGGGCATCAGTTCGGTTGTTAAGTTTGGATAATTTTTTGTTGGTTTGGGGTTTTTTGGGGTCCAGTTATCCCTATCTATACTAATAAAAGGGTAATATGCAAATTGCTCACAACGCCCCCACAGTCATGACCGGATATGCTAATTAGTCATTACCAGTATGCAAATTGACCGTCACTCCAAACAAATAAGAAAGGGGTATGCTAATTAGCCCTGACGTGCTAATTAGTTGTGACAGTATGCAAATTGACCATCACTCCAACACACAAGATGGTTGCCCCCATGTGGGCAAAGATGGCCACAACAAGATGGCTTGCAGAGGAGGGCAGTTGTGGGCGATCAGGCCAGCAGGGGAGGGCAGTTGGGGGTGACCAGGCCAGCAGGGGAGGGCAGTTAGGGGTGACTGGGCCAGCAGGGGAAGGCAGTTAGGGGTGACTGGACCGACAGAGGAGGGCAGTTGGGGGAGACCAGGCCTGCAGGGGAGGGCTGTTGGGGGCAACCAGGCTGGCAAGGGAGGGCCTTTGGGGGCGACCAGGCCAGCAGGGGAGGGCAATTGGGGGCGACTGGGCCGGCAGGGGAGAGCAGTTGGGGGCGATCAGGCCAGCAGGGGAGGTCAGTAGGGGGTGACTGGGCTGGCAGGGGAGGACAGTTGCAGGTGATCAGGCCGGCAGGGGAACAGTTAGGCATTGATCATGCTGGCAGGGGAGTGGTTAGGGGGTGATCAGGCTGGCAGGCAGAAGCGGTTAGGGGCAATCAGGCAGGCAGGCAGGTGAGCCATTGGGAGCCAGCAGTCCTGGATTGTGAGAGGGATGTCCCAGATTAGAGAGGGTTCAGGCTGGGCTGAGGAACACCCCCCCCCCCCCCCAGTGTACAAATTTCGTGCACCAGGCCTCTAGTTTCCTTATAATCCTCTTCCTCACATTTCCATCATCTCTATCCTCAAGCAAAAAGATGATTGATCTGCTTCCCTTTCTTTGACTCGTTTAAACTGTCTACTTCCCTGAGTTAAGCTATGTCTAAATAAGTCTTGGGTGGATAGAGGAAAAGATAATGGTGACAGGTCAGTGAATGGGGTGCTTATGGAGATGATGCATAAGTGGGGCACTTAGGTGAAGGATGGAGGGGCAGAGCTAGTATAAGGGATATGCTAATTTTCAACCTAGTTCTCTGCAGACTCCTTGGAATTAACCCTTCTCAGGAGAAAAAAAAAAAAAGGAGCCCTTGATTTGGGGCTATTATTTCTCCTAGGCTGTAAACCCCAGACATGATAACAATGCTGCTAACATTACAATTTCTTGAGCATCAACTTTACTACAGACACAATTATAGAAACTTGGTGGATTTTGTCTTACTTAATCATTCATTACAGTCGCCCTTTGGGACTGGTGCGGCCATTCATGTTTTTCACAAGAGGAAATGGAGACTCCGAGGCAAAGTCCAGGCCACACAGACAGCAAAACAAAGAGCGAGACAGCCTTTTCTGCCCCCACTGTGGTGCATGCCCAGTGAGCTACTGTTAACTAGTGAGACAGTTGTGGATTTCACAGAGTGCTATAAAACTACACCTACCTCAGTGCAACTGCCTGCAGGTCGGTTTCCTGTTACTCCTCCTCTCTTTCTACAGGCAAATACAGTTTATGAGAGAGTTTTCAAGTGAGTGTCATGCCCAGAATGGAGGATAAACAGTGACATATTTCTCAGGGTGAAAAGATTGTTTTTTGTATGTCTTTTTATTTAGATTTTCTTCCTTTTTAAATTATTTTTATTGATTTCAGAGAGGAAAGGAGAGAGAGAGAGAGAGAGAAACATCAATGATGGGAGAGAATCATTGATCACCTGTCTCCTGCATGCCCTTCACTGGGAATCGAGCTCGCAACCTGGGCATGTGCCCTGACTGGAAATCGAACTGTGACCTCCTGGTTCATAGGTTGACTCAACCACTGAGCCACACCAGCTGGGCTATTTAGATTTTCTTTTAATTTATTCTGCCAGGCACATTGGAGGAACCCAATGAGTGTCAAATGGATGGCTACATGGATGCATGACTGAATGAAAAGCAGGTCATTCTCCAAGAGTGTATCCAGAGATCAAAACTGTAGCCTTGTACAGCAGTATGACTTTTGTCTGCATTGCAGGAACAAAATATCTTATAACTTTGCACAAAGCTCTTTAAAGCTCTTGATAGGTTTCCTTTAAATATTCCATTTCCTAAATCCCTTTGTGCAGTTACAAGTAAAGTATTACACCTCTTTCTTTGGAAAATGGACTAATTTTACATTGTAATGATTGCACCTGCTTGTGACAAAGCCTTGATGTGTTTTCCAATTTAATAGCTCAAGGAAGAAGTTGTCCTTAGGGGAACTGTGACACAACTTTATAATCTACTCATTGTATAGTTGTCCTCCAATGCTAAAATAGGAGGAAATAAAAAGATGAATGTGGGAGGAAAAAGCATAGAATAACTGACTAAGCTCGAAGGTCATTAATGACACTAAAGGAGTAAAAATGATAAAGTGAACACACACACAACGTATTCTGTGAAGAATGAAAACTTCTTAGTGCATTTGAGGGCAGGAAGAAAGGTCTGAAGCAAACCAGTAACTCTGAGTAGGAGCCAAAGAAGGGATTCTAGCCCTTCCCAGAACTTCCAAGCAAATTCCTTTAAAAATGTAGGTCAATAAGAGCCCATCGTTAGGCGAGAAGCCCGGTTTCCTAGAGACATTTTCTCTGTTCCACAGGAAGAAAGCCCAGTGTCTGTCATTGAACCCAAGTACCTGATGGTGAGGAGACAGCAGCAGTAATTGGAGAAAGCGGCTGGTACGGGAAGCGTGTTGAGCCTTTATGACCGATGACAGGACAGACCTTTAGGGCAGCCCCTCTGATGACATTTCCTGAGATTACAAAATTATCAGTGTGAATGGTGTGGTCCCCCTTCCCGCTACTGTATTCCCCCTTTTTCGACCCTCTCCATCCTCACTCGGAAAGGCATTCATTATTTAGAAGGCAGCAGCACCAGTGAAATGCGGGTAACTCTTGATTGTTTTTGCAAGGTCTAAGGGTCAGTTTAAGTGGAAGTCTCCAGGGAAATAAGATGCCTTCCCACAAGCGGCCATGTGCTGAGTGTCGAAGGTTGCTGTGGGAAATGCCGTGCCCTTTAGCCTCTATGCCTACACTGTGCCTCGCTCAGACTCCTGATAAGTGTGCTAATTTATGATGATGGATTTCATTTTCATATCATTGGACATTAAACAACAAAAAACCAATGGCTGCCTCAAATGCTTCAGCTCTTGCTATTCAATTTGAAAGCTGTATTCTGTTAAATGGGGCTTTTTGCTGTGTCCCCAAACATTGCATTTCAGTGCCTTATTCCAGTCCTTTTACTGTGTGGGAAGAAGATAAGAGTACAGAATGAACTGATGATCAAGTCTGGCATTGAGGTGAAAAATGACAAGATGGTGTCACAAAACCCATTCATGGATGCTCTGGGGTTTTTGTGGGGTGTGTGTGTGTGTGTGTGTGTTTTGCCAAATGTTCTTGCTGTGACCTACTTCTGCAGATATGAAAAATGATTTTGCCATCTTTCTGTGACATGGCTGTAGTGAACTGTTCCCAAGTGTCTTTGTGTAGGTGGCCTTGCGAGGAAAAGCATTAATTATTTTAAGACTGCTGATGCATCACCTCCATGGTGTCTATATTTGTCTTCTAAGAAAGCATCATCGCTCTCTAATTATAGGTGATCTTGTGGGATTAGATCTTTTGAGTTTAACAGACTAGAATGACACAAAATATGCATGGAAAGCAAACACCTGGAAAATTGGTGAGCCATAGTCATTGTGAAGATCCGAACGATGCCTCAGTGTTCAGAATAATATTTGGAACAATCTTCACATGGCTAGTGTCACCAGCTGCCTAACTCCTGCATTTTTAAGCACGTGGTGATTGAGTTTGTCTTTGTTGTGTTTTCAGCATGAATGCTGTTATCATCTGATTATAATTCTTGAATCTTACAATATTACCCTAAAAAAAAAACTTTGTAAGAAGATCACCATGGAACCCTCAGGACCTCACTCTGTGATATTTACCTCTTTGGCAGAGCTAGGAAGAGCACTGGGGGTCTCTGTTCTTTGGTCTCAACTTTGAGGCTTGTGAATCAAGGCTGGGCAAAGCTCTAAGCAAAGTTTTCTAAGCAAAGTCACTTTCTGGTCTGGGTGCTTTGCCAAGTAACATGGGAGTATTAGAGTACTGGGCTTGAGAACATGAGCTTCCAAATTCTTATTAGCTCCATCCTATAAAATGTTATTTTTTTTTAATTTTTCAATTACAATTTATATTCAATGTTATTGTGTTAGTTTCAGATGTACAGCATAGTGGTTAGAAAATCATGGACTTTACAGCATGGTTCCCCCAATGTTTCAATAACCCACCTGGCCCTAAAACCTAGTTATCACGATATCATTGACTATATTCCCTATGCTGTACTTTACATCTCATAACTACTATGTAACTGCCAATTTGTACTTCTTAAGCCCTTCACCTTTTTCACCAGCCCTCTCAACTCACCATCCCCTCTAACAACTCTCATTCTGTTTTTGCATTTATGAATCTGTTTCTATTTTATTTGTTTATTTTGTTCTTTAGAATCCACATATAGGTGAAATCAAATGCTATTTGCCTTCCTCTATCTGACTTTTTGCACTTAACATAGTACCTTCTAGATCAGCCGTGGGCAAACTACAGCCCGCGGGCCGGAATAAAACTAAAAAAAAAAAAAGACCGTACCCTTTTATGTAATGATGTTTACTTTGAATTTATATTAGTTCACACAAACACTCCATCCATGCTTTTGTTCCCACCCTCCAGTCCAGTTTAAGAACCCATTGTGGCCCTCGAGTCAAAAAGTTTGCCCACCCCTGTTCTAGATACATCCATGCTGTTGCAAAATGTAAGATTTCACGCTTTTTCATGGCCACATAGATTTCCGTTGTATATATGTACCACTGCTTTTTTATCCACTCATCTATTGATGGGCAGTTGAGTTGCTTCCTTATCTTGGCTGTTGTAAATAGCACTCATTGAATGTAGAGTTGCATATATTCTTTCAAATTAGTTTTTGGGGTTTCTTCAGGTATATACCCAAAAGTAGAATTTCTGGGACATAAGGCAGTTCCATTTTTAATTTTTTGAGGAACTTCCACAATGTTCTGTATAGTGACTGCACCAGTCTGCATTCCCACCAGCAGTGCACCAGGGTTCCCTTTTCTCCACATCCTCGCCAGCACTTGTTGTTTGTTGTTTTATTGAGGATATCCATTCTGACAGGAGCGAGATGATATCTTATTGTGGTTTTAATTTGCATCTCTCTGATGATTAATGACATTGAGCAACTTTTCATATGGCTATTGGCCATCTGTATGTCCTCCCTGGAGAAGTGTCTATTCAGGTCTTCTGCCTACCTTTTAATTGGATTTCTTTTGCTTTTCTAGTGTTATGTTGTCTCAGTTCTTTATAAATTTTGGATATTAACCCCTTATCAGATGTATCATTGGGGAATATCTTCTCCCTTTCATTAGGTTGTCTTTCTGTTTTGTTTATGGTTTCTTTTGCTATGCAAAAACTTTTTATAAAATACTAGGGGCCCAGTGCACAAATTCATGCACCTTGAAAGGAACTGTGGGCCATGAGGCTGCAGTGGGCACAGTGGCAGGTCTCAGCCCATCCTCCATGCCCCTGCCCAGCCCCTCCCGCCACAGCCCCTGGTCCCCTGTCTGCTGGCAGCACTGCTCCCACCCCCTCCGCTCACACCTGCTGATGGTGCTGGCCTCACTCGCACCTGCTGATGGTGCAGAGCGATTGGGGCTGGTGCCAGCAGCGGCTGTGAGTAAGGCTGGCACCGTCAGCAGGTGCAAGTGGCAGCTGCTGCCCCAATCGCCCCTCAGGAACAGGGGTAGGTGGAGAAGCCCTCAAGGGCGATTGGGGCAGGCAGCTGCTGCACCCACTGATGATGCCGAGCAATCAGGGCCAGCGCCGGGCACCAGCAGTAGGTGTGAGCAGCAGCTCCGGCGCCAGCAGTGGGTGCAAGGGGCGGGCGGAGCAAAGAATTTTCAGTAACAACCAGAGGCTCACCCCGATGACAGCAACCAGCACCCCGCCTTGGTCTGGTGCCCCTGCTCACCTGCTCCACCATCCCACTGTGGCCAACACTCGCCATGTTCCGTGCTTTGCTGCCTGCTGCCGACGCCCGCCATGTTCCGCATGCACACCCTGGTGGTCAGCGCACGTCATAGCAACTGGTTGTTCTGTTGTTCTGCCATTCGGTCTATTTGCATATCAGCCTTTTATTATATAGGATTATTTTTGACACTCCAAAGTACCAAACCTGGATTCTAGTTACACAATTCATTAATCCAATCATTTTTTCATTTCAACCAACACACATATATTTTATTATTTATTTTTTGTTAATCCTCACCTGAGGATATTTTTCCCATTGATTTTTAGAGAGAGTGGAAGGGAGGGATGGGGGAGAGAGAAACATCGATGTGAGAGAGACACATCGATTGGTTGCCTCCCGCACTCACCCCAACCAGGGTTGGGATCGAACCTGCAACCCAAGTACGTCCCCTTGACCAAGAATCGAACCCACACCCTTTGGTCTGTGGGCCAATGCTTTAACCATTTAGCAACACCAGCCAGGGCCCAACGTATATTTATTGAAAATGTTCTTTGTGCAAAACCTCCAAGGGAGAGAGATTTGGATAAGGCATTACTGTTCCACATGCAAGTTCGGTTATTTGGAAACATGGGGATGGGTTGACAAGGACGGTTTTTATTGGGAACACAACAACGCCAGATGTCAGCAAGAAGAGGCATGTGGTCCCCCTCTCAGTGTGTGTGTCACATGCATGAGTGTGAGGATTAAAATGCACTGATGCTTTGTCTCTTTTCTTGAATCCCAGTCTAAGAAGTAGTTCTCTGGAGTCAGCAGTTCAAGTGTTTGACAGATGATGACTATAAAGCTGGAGTATTGGCATGTGTCAGCGCCGGTGACCAATGTGTTGTAAGGGTGCCTTTCTCATCTGCCGCCTACTACTTCTAACACTCAGTGTCACTTTAAACAGCAAGGTTGGGAGCGGGGGAAGGATTGCATCCAATTCCACTCCCCTCCTGTGCGGCAGATGTGCCCACAGGAACAACCGCACAGTGTGAGGCTGTCAGGTTTCCAAAAGAATTTAGCTAATGGGCTTCATTGCTCATAGTCCTCAAGTCCTGGAGAATCAGTGTGAAGGTTAGAACAGTGTAAAAGCTTTAGGCTTCTGAGAGTCAGTGAGTGAGTGATGAAGTTATGGTGGGCAACTTTTCTAACTTGGAGTTCTAGTTTGCCCCACCCATAGTTGAAGCAGTACTTCTGCATAAAGGGAAAGAAAGCAGACGTGGGTGCTCCTGTTAAAAATCAGTTCATTTAAACTTAAGGGGAAAGTTCTTGGCTGGGGAGAAGGCTAAGAGTAGCGAAAGAGCTCTGCAGCATCTTCTCCAGAGGCATTTCTGAATAATGTGTCTCTTGAATGTCTCTCTCAGGTAATGGGCAAAGCTGGCTCAGGGGTGCCTCCAGGCTTAGCAGAGAATTTTTCTGGGTACCACTTTAAGCGTTAGGGAAGTCTAAACATCACTGACAGGAAGTCTAAATTATACAGATCAGATTCCCCCCAAGGAAAAAATTGTTTATGAAATTCAACATTAGTAACCAGAGTCAGGAGCTACTTGTTTTATGCAGACATCAGAGTTAATAGTACCTGCACCACAAACTAGTCTGTGGCATTTCATTTTTTGAATCCATTTTTCTCTCCACTTAAGAACAGCTTTGTACTTTGTACCAGAAATTTCCTCTGAGATTCAGAGAAAGCATAGGAGTCCGTTGCCAGCTTGTCCCTGTGATCTGTGGGACAAAGGGAAGCCTCTTGGAAGTCCTGACCCAGCTTCACACCGGCTGCTTCCTGTGGCTGCTTCAGATTGAGTGAGTTGAGCACAAAGCCTGGGGCCCAGAAAGAGTGTGGCTTTCCAGGGATGGGGACACAGCCTGAGGCTCGCTGGGAAACCTGGGCGACTCACCTTTAGCCTGCACGGGGTCTGCGCTTTATCACCCAGGACTGTCTGTGTGCTGGACTATTTAAACCTTTCCCTGACATCAAAATTGAATTCCTGCAGGAAGTTTTAAGTAGAGTAGTTCAGGTGTGAGTCATATAAATGCAGGAAGGGAAAACAGGAAGAGTGAGCTTGAAAGAGTTGTTGAAATGATGTCCCTTATGCCACCCATCTTTCCCCCAATTTTTTTTTTTTTTGACATTTTATACGTCAAGTTTTTGTTTCCTTTTTCCTCCCTCTCAGGTGGGACAGGATGGCTAGAGTTACCTGGAGTTGGCTATTTCCCTTCCCCAGGTCAGTTAGCTCTGCTGATACCCAGCAGATTAGGCTTCCATTAACCAGTTTCCCTTGAGGGCAGGTCTTGTTAGGAAGAACAGAGTGCTCTGGCATATTTCAAAAACAGTTAGTTACCCCTCCTCCCACCAGAAGCACAAAGGATTTTTCTCCCATATCTACGGTGAGTGCCTGGAGGCAAATGTGGAGTCCTTCCCACTGGATCCCCAGCAGTTTTTAACTCAGTCTTGTCCACACTGAGGCTCCAGCAAGTCCCCAGTTACAGTTTAGGGTTTCCACCCCGGCACTAGTTCTCACGGGAATTCTGCTCATAAAGCTCAGCTCCTGTAAGAGCGATTCCCGGGATTCTCCTATCTCTCCAGCCTTGGTTTAGAGAGCTGTTCTGTTCATCCCTGGCCTCTACCCATGGGATGCCAGTAGCATCCCCTAGTCGTGACAATCAAAAGAGACTCCAGACATTTCCCCTGGGAAGCAGAATCACTCCTGGTTGAAAACCACTGATATGTCCTCATGTAACTGCCACCCAGAAAGAGGATACAAACCATATCCATTCCTCCAGAAAGTTCCCTTCAGGTCTTTTAGTTAATCCCCAAAACCACTGTCTCTAATTTCTGTCGTCATAGGTTCATTTTGCCTAAATGTGAACTTTGTGTAAATTAAATCATACATGTGTACTCTTTTTTTTGTCTGCTCTCTTTCACTTAACAGGATGTGTTTGTGATTTATCCATGTTATTCCATTTAATTGCAGGGTAGTGTTCCATTGTATGAATATACCACAATTTGTTAATACATTTGACTGTTATGGATACTTAGGTTATTTCTGATTTAGGGCTATTTGGAATAAAGCTTTTCTAAATATTCTGGTAGAGTGTTTTTGTGGACATGTTTTCACTTCTCTTAGTAAATATCTAGGAATGGAATTGCTGGGCTGTAGGGTACATGTATGTTTAACCTTTTTCTTTTTTAAATTTATCTTTATTGTTAAAAGTATACAGATGTCCCTTTACCTCCCGGCCCCTTCCCCCCCCATTGACCCTCTCCTTCCCACTCTCACCCCTCCCCAGTCCTTCACCGCACTATTGTCTGTGTCCATGGATGTTAATCTCTTCTTGACCCTGCCCCTGTCTGTTGCATGCTTCCATGTCTCTGTACCTATTTTGTTTGTCAGTTTATTTTGTTCATTAGATTCCACATATAAGTGAGGCCATGTGAAATTTTTCTTTCTCTGACTGGCTTATTTCACTTAGCATAATACTCTCCAGGTCTCTCCATGTTGTCTCAAAGGGTAAGCGATCCTTCTTTTTTACAACTGCGTAGTATTCCATTGTGTAAATATAACCACTTCTGCAAAGTGTTATGCCATTTTACACTCCCACATACTCAGTTGTGTATGAGCATTGCAGTTGATTCATATCACCATCAACGCCATCACCATTTGGTGTTAGCAATCTTTTTTATTTTAGTTATTCTGGTGGGTACCTCATTGTGATTTTTGTTTGCATTTCCCTGATGACAAAGGATATTTAGCATCCTTTCAGGTGGTTTTGGTCATTTGTCTTCTTTTGTAATATGTCTAAGTCCTTTATGGCTGTTATGTAGAGGTTCTCATTACATTTGTGTCCCTGAACCCCGCAGAACAGGTTCAGGGTTTATAAGAACCTGCTGCCTAAACCTTAGGGACTAAGAAACCTTTTGCCAACTGAATAAATGTGGTTTAAATGATTAAAACTGCTATGAAACATGCCCTTCTTTTTATTGTTTCCTTTCCTGTTTCCAAACAGACTGTGAGGTTATAGCGTCTTTTCTTTTAATGAGGTTAGAAATACTCCTTCTAATTAGCCAGACAAATATACAAAACTACTTTTATTTGGGCTAGCCTTCCAATGCCCACAGGCTATACATAACCATCGGGCCCTATCTCTTCCTTCCACAACTTTGACAAACAAATTAAGAGCAGGGACCTGTCCCCCAGGAGGCAGTGAGTCACCTTTATAATTCCATGCCCAGGGGAGTTGCTAGTGAGCCTTGTTCCAGAACCATGTTTCTTTCACTCACACAGAAATGTCTTTATG
This sequence comes from Myotis yumanensis, assembly GCF_028538775.1. Classification (NCBI taxonomy): domain Eukaryota; kingdom Metazoa; phylum Chordata; class Mammalia; order Chiroptera; family Vespertilionidae; genus Myotis; species Myotis yumanensis. The sequence goes on from NW_027223757.1 coordinate 56,409,975, forward strand.
TAATTTTTTTAAAAAAATTTTAATTGTACATTTAGAAAGATTTCTTTTTCCATCTAAATTCTGATAACGGAAACTAAAAATCTATAGTGTTTGCAAAAATAAGAATGTAGATGGTATAATGTAAAATATCGCCTGCTACTGGAAAAAAATAAAAGAAATTAAAAAAAAAAAATAGCCCTGGCCAGGTGATTCCATTGGAGCTTCATCCTGTACAGCAAGAAGTTGCAGGTTCGATTCCTGGTCCAGGTGCCTACAGGAATAAACTGATGTTTCTCTCTCACAAAATCAATAAAAACATACCATCCGGTGAGGATTTAAAAGAAAAGAGAAAGATAACTCCAAGCCCAGTGGTTACTAATAGACAGTGTAGGAGCCTCTGAAAGTGTATAATGTGCAGGTTCAAACCAGAACATCCTTGCTTACTGAGATAATCCACCCCTTAGAAATTCAGGTCTCAATCCAGAGACAATGGATTTTTAAAATATGAGACTATTTGGCTGAATTTGCAATGATTAGGCCCATCATAAATGCATTCAACTTATATCACAACTTTAACTAGAAAGAAGAGTCTGACTGATTTTTTCACCAAAAAACTGTAAAACGGTGGGAATGAATGGATGGATATAAATTCAACCTATCACCTCTCAATCATTAGTGAATTACTATGGGGACAGGACTTGTCTAGCTACTGTAGCATTAGATACTTGGAAATGACCAAAGCTCAACTATATTTTTTTGGGAAACACCAGCCTCCTTTAAAATCAGCTAATGGCCATAAAATGCTGGCCTCTGGTTCACTCTGAAGCCAGGATATGGCCATCTTCCCACAGAAGTGAAGTTCTGGGAGTTGGCATCACTGATGGACAGAAGAACCTGCATACTTCAATGCCAGTCAGAGCTGGCAAGCTAGAGAGATGAAAGAGGCAGCCTGGCTCAGGGGAAAGAACACACGTATTGTCCAGAGACAACATGGCAGGTAACCCAGCCCTCATGCCTTAATCTCTTCATCTGTAACATGGGGGCTTCCAGCTTCCTCAAGTTGGTCAAGGTTTGTATCAGGTACACCAGTGTCTGTGACTGGTCCCAAGTAGGCTTTCTCTTTCCCACACCATGCCCGGGAAAGCTTCCTTAGCCAAAAGCATTCCTCCACCTGCCTAAATGGGGTCTGAAACTCCTGACCCGTGACCTGCAAAACTGACATTAAATTCGAGGGTCCTTTATAGCAAAATGTGAAATAATTTCTTCTGGATTAGAGAAGTTCTGAGAGGAGACACAGAAATAGAGGCTTTGATCTGACAAGAGTAAGGACTACGTCTTTTCCAAGTTATAAAGCCATGAGAAAAGTACACTATGTTTTGATGGGGAGGGGAGAACATTTTGAAACTCACATATTGTTTTAGGTGTCTTTAACACACTTAATTGCTAACAGGCTCTGAGCATAAACAAGTATTCTATTGAGTCTGCTGTGCTCAGAACTATTCCATTCTGTATACTTAAAGATAAGGCCTACAGACATGTTTGAGCAATGTTCTCTATTTTTCATTTATTTAGGGGTAAAACATTTCTTTGCAAGGAAAAAGAAGTGTTTAACAATATCCCCAAATTTACTTGAGGTCTTCTTCTTTCAAAAGTATGACAAATGAATGGAAAATGAATGAGAAATGAATGAAAAAGGTTCCCATTGGGGAGTGAGGGGGTGGGGGGACGGTCCCTCAAGTAAGGAATTTTGGACAACCAAGATCCAGTATGAGATAAACAGATACAATTTCATTTCTTTCTCAAGAATCCTAGGTTCATAACATTAGTGTGATGGTAATAAAAGAGTGTGGAGAGAAAAACGTTGGGGGCAGGTTGGATCAGTGGGATACTCATCTTTCCATTCTGACAAACCTATAAAGAAACCCAGCAAGATAGGGCTCCTCACTTACTAGTAAGTCCAGTGACCCCCAGCAGGTTCAGACATCTGCCAGCTAACCCATGCCACTAACCATCTGCAGGGCACTTGACTATTTTTTGTTAGGTTTTAAATTATAAAATCTTCAAATACTAATGTATCCCTTAGTAAAGAGAATCCTATATAATAAAAGCATAATTTGCAAATCGACTGATTGGCTCAAGGACTGGTTGGGGGGGGGGGGGGGGGACGAGCAGGCAGCACCAGGCCAGCCAAGGCATGTGCCAGTGGGCAGAGGGAGGGAATGGCGATGGGGGGGGCGGAGGGGGGGGTGCCGGCCACATCCCCTGATTGGCCCACCGGTCGCCTCCCACAGGAAGGCCAGACTGGGGCTTAGTCCTGCTCCCCATGGGGAGCGGGCCTAAGCCATCAGTTGGACATTCCCTGAGGGCTCCCAGACTGTGAGAGGGCACAGGCCTGGCTGAGGGACCCCCCGCCCCTCCTGCCACAGTGCATGAATTTTCGTGCACCGGGCCTCTAGTAGTATAATAAAGCGTAAGTTATTTCCTTTCAATTCCAGTGGAAAAGGAAGGGATTCAGGAGCTTTCTTTGTTCTTAGCTTCTGTCCAACAAAATAATTTGTTACTAATGTGGTATTTTTCTAACATGCCCTTTTTAGCTAAGTAGACAAAGACACCCCTTTGAGTAGTTTAGGACCTGGCTTTTGAACAGGATCTGAGTGTACTTGAAACAGGGTGCTTTCTCACTGCACTTTGAAAAGGGAACATGGTGATCCCCAGAGGGTAGTGGCTTGTATGTGTATACATGACATCGCATGTCCAAAGAGGTTTGTAAGCAGAAAGGCAATCTCTAGTTGTGATCTCTACCATTCCCCACTACAGGAACCAGGCTCTATGGGAAAATTGGTGATTCCGGGTATAAGATGAGCCTGAATCTTGTCATACCAGAAAGGGGAAAAAAGATAAAACTATTACAAACTGCTAGGATCATGTCATCAGGACTTAGGCTCCAAGTGGAAGAGCTTCTCACTGACAAAGATGGGATGATGTAAGCATCAGTAAGAATGATGACTGCAGGTGGTTAAAGCACACCATATATGTTTTAAATCTAAAACAATATGTGAGTTTCAAAATGTTCTCCCCTCCCCATCAAAACATAGTGTACTTTTCTCATGGCTTTATAACTTGGAAAAGATGTAGTCCTTACTCTTGTCAGATCAAAGCTTCTGTTTCTGTGTCTCCTCTCAGAACTTCTCTAATCCCGAAGAAATTATTTCACATTTTGTAGGTCACTGGTCAGGAGTTTCAGACCCCATTTAGGCAGGTGGAGGAATGCTTTTGGCTAAGGAAGCTTTCCCGGATATGGTGTGGGGAAGAGAAAGCCTACTTGGGACCAGTCACAGACACTGGTGTACCTGATACAAACCTTGACCAACTTGAGGAAGCTGGAAGCCCCCATGTTACAGATGAAGAGATTAAGGCATGAGGGCTGGGCTACCTGCCATGTTGTCTCTGGAAAATACGTGTGTTCTTTCCCCTGAGCCAGGCTGCCTCTTTCATCTCTCTAGCTTGCCAGCTCTGACTGGCATTGAAGTATATCCATTAGTAACCTCTGGGCTTGGAGTTGTGTTTCAATAGCAGGTGATATTTTACACTACGCCATCTGCATTCTTACATCTGCTGATACTATAGGTTTGCAGTTTGTTCTCAGATGCAATATCTGCGATTTCAGCACCTGATACTGGTAGATGTTATTTTTACTTGGGGTAGTATAAGCCAAAGAAAACCTTATTTAATCCTAGGATATTTTATACATACCAGCCATTTGTGCTTCTTCCTTTAAAAATAATTAAACAAGATTCGTTCATGAACAGCTGATAGAGAAAAAGATGCATCTGTAGCCACATTTACATAAAACATTTAGATATAGTTGTATTAATAATAAGCTCTTCCATTTATTGGGGTCCTCAGCTGTCCCAGGCCTGCTGATCCATTTGCATTCTTTATCACTGACCCCCACAGCCACCAGTGGTCAGATCTGAGGGGAGCTGAAGCTGTCTGTGGTCAATATCAGCTCCCCCCTTAGTCCAGAGCCTGGGTCTTTGCTCTCCCATGGTCTGTGCACAGTGTTGTTTCCTCACCCTTATCTGTTTTCACTTCTCTCTGCTCCGTATCCTTTACCTCCAGCTTTCCTGTCTTTGTATAGTTCCCCTTTCTGCACTTTCCTAGTATCCACCTGGTTTCTTCTGGCTTCCCATGGAGCTTAGATGTGGGTGTAAACCTACCACTTTGAACAAGGCGAGTCTTAATCGCTATGTGCCCTTTCCTCGTCCCGCACCCTGCGCTGTTTCTGCCTTCAGGAAACTCCATCTGCAGTTCTGTGTAAGGAGCCCCTCTTGGCTTTCCCTGTGGCTTAAAGTGAAAAGCTGAGGCTCGTGGAAAACATCATGTAACATTGTCCTTTTCACTGTGTTCCTCTCTGTCAGAACCAGCATTTATTTTCATTTCATTTTGTAGTTTTAAATCCTTATAAGCCAGTCTCTATCCCATCTTTAAAATAGATTAATTACAGTTTCGTGATCACTGTTTATTTCCCACAACTCCAAATAACTGGCTTAAGAAATAAATGGTGTTTATTTGAACATGGATATATTAGTATGTTTTCCTTTGAAGATTTGCATATTTTAAAATATTATATTTTCAAAGTAATGGTGAAGTAGTAATGGTTAAGGAAAATAAGCATCTGGTTATAATTTGATCCCCTTCTCACCAGTCCTTAACTGTTATTTAATTATTCCAAGTCATAATCTTTTTTACTGAACTGACTAAACTAGACTAGTATGATTCATCCTGTTTTCTAAACTTATGGGCAGAAATTCCTTTCTGAGATTTCAGGCCACTTTCTCATCTATCTTGTTGGTTCTCCTCATTTGCCAGAAGTTTTCTCTTCTAATCAAAGAATTACTTTCTCATTACAGGAAGGGCTTTAATTTGTCATTCTGTCTTCTCTCTCCTTCTTCATCTAATCCAAAAGAAATAATCTACTTTCTTCTTTAAAAATAGAGCGCCTGCACCATTCCAACGGCTGCTAAATCCGGCTTAACATTGGAATGGTAGTATGGATTCTTTCTTCAGTTAGAGTTACTGTAGCAATTATCTCTCTCCCTAATTAGATGGCAGGGAGCTTTTATGATGGAATGAACACGAGACTCAGCTCCGAAACAAAGACCTGGTTGCAAACTCAGGTCTTACTAGCTTGTAGCAATGAGCAAAAGTTACGGGATTTTTCTGAACCTTGGTTCCTCATTTATATTTTGGGGACATAATTAATTTAGATGTTTACTGCAAGTGGATTTTGTAGGAATTAGTGAGATGAGCCCATGCCTGGCACTTAGTTTCTTCATTGTATAAAACACATTAACACTCACTGCAGAGCTTATACAGACCATTAAAAAAAAATTAAACCCCCTGTCGGTAGATATAGAAAAAGGACATGAACTCACAATTAACCAATTCACAAGAAAAACAATTACAAAGGAACATTTGGGAGAATGTTTCAACTCATAGCAATTAAATAAATTTTAAAAGCATTGAAATGTTATTTTTCTTTTATTAAATTAGCACTAATTTTAAAAGAAAGACTTAATGCTGGCTCCATTGCCAGTGGGTACTGCTCATTGGAAAAAATATGCATCAAATTATAATAATATTCATATCTTTAAGTCTAATAATTCCATTTCTGGAACTCTATGACTCTATCCTTAGGGAATATTCTAAAATATGGAAAAAATTTTTAAACATGACAATAACTATTTTATTATTATGATCTTAACAAACCTAAGAACAAATTATGTTTATAATGGATTAAGCTATGAAGGACTATTTTCCAGCTTTTAAACTAAAAATAAAGACTATTGAGAGGCACGTAAAAATGTTTATGGTATTAAAAATATGTAGAAAAGGTAATTAATATGAAAAAAATGTATCTTAACGCTAAATGAAAATAGACCCAAGTCATAATTTTGTTAAAACATTATAGCATATGTTTCTTTTTCTCTTTTTTCCTGTTTCCCCAAGTCTTTTATAAGTTAATATGACTTTTAAGATCAAAATTATAGTTTTAGTCTAATGTATTGAGTGCCATTATGTATGTGTCTGGAAATTTTTCTATGGCATTTTGATTTTTTAAAAAGCCAGAATCTTCCCTCATTATTTACTTCATGGCAGTAAAAAAGCAAAAAAAGTATGCTTAGCAGACTATTTAGAATAAATACTTCATGTAGAACCTAAGAGCTAAGGTGCTATTGTGTGTAACCTACATGTTTAATGCCATGCTGTTAGCCCGAAGCCTGGTAAATATAATGGGGCTATCGCACTATAGCCACCTGCTTCAGGACTCATTCCAATATTAACTTACTGGCTTACTCAGGTCATTCTACTGAGGGAGATGAGATCTCAGTGATATATTGACCAGAATGTCAATGTGAGCAAGACTTTAAATAAGCGGGGTTGAGGAGGGGTGGGGAGAGATTAACCAGGGAGTTTATATGCATGTATGCCTAGCCCATGGACACAGACAATAGTGTGGTGAAGGCCTAGGAGAGGCGGTGCAGGGAGGAGGGGGTCAATGGGGAGTAAAATAAAGGGGACATCTGTGATACTCTCAACAATACAGAGAAATTTTAAAAAAGAATGCATCTCAAAGCTATATCTAGAGATAACTGGATTGAAGTAAGCTAGACAAGATCATTTGCCAAGTATTATGGCATGGTTTTTAGTTGAAATTTTTGTTGACATAGTTGTAGATTTGCTTGTAGTTGTGAGAAATAATACAAAACATCCCTTGTATACTTTGCCCAGTTTCTCTTGGTGGTTAACAGTTTTTCAGAACTATAGTACACTACCATAGCCAGGGTATTGACATGGTACAGTGCCTCTCACCTTACTCACATTCCCTGGTTTTACTTATACTTATTTGTGTGTGTACGTGTGCACGAGAGTATGAAGTTCTGAGATTGTATCACCTGTGCATGTTTGTGTTTCTCCCACCACAATCAAGACACTACTAGTTCTATCCCTCCGGGTGCCCTTTTATAATCACACCCTCTCTCCCCTCCCCACCATCTCTCACCCCTGGCAGCCACTACCTTGTCCTCTTTTGGGGAAGTTTTGTCATTTCACAAATGTTATATAAATGGAATTATACAGTATTGGACCTTTTGAGGCTTTTTAAATTTAGCCTGGTTCCCTGGAGATGCTTCCAAGTTGTTGCACATATCAACACTTCACTGTTGGTTACTACGGAATAGTATTCTATGGTATGGTGTACCACTGTTGAACTGCTCACCTGGGCTGATTCCAGTTTTTGGCTATTAAAATAATGCTGCATGGACATTTGTGCACAGGTATTCCTGTGAACATAAAGATTTCACTTCTGGAATAAATGTCCCAGGCTGCAATTGCTGTGTCATATAGTAACTGCATGTTTGTTTTTAAAAGAAACTGCCAAATTGTTTCCTAGAATGTCTATACCATTTTATATTCCCCCAAGCAATGTTTAGGAGATTTGGTTTCTTTGCCAGCATTTGGTGCCATCACGGGAGCCTTATTTTGAAGTCAAATTAATGACAGTTGTCTTTATCAGAATTAATCAAATAATTTTGCTGAAAAAACACACATGAAGTAACTAATTTAGAAAAGAAAACCACATCAGGACTTATCTACTCCCTGTCTCCACCCTTCCCAGTACCCCTCCCCTCTCCCCCCCCAAACAAAAATTCATTCACTTAACTCTTAATAGACTAACTCTATAGTGTAGGTCAGTTTGATATTTGGCCCCTTCAGTCTCTAGATAACTAACAAAGAGGATTCAGGCCTCCCTTGGTAGACGTTGGGCCCAGCCTCCTTTATCAATATCAGGAAATAGGGCTGGAGATCATTTGTTTCTGTCTGGGCCAGTGTCTTCAGTTTGCCCTGGTCTAGAAATCAAATCGCTGGGTTAGGAGTTAGAAGGCCTACGGTTGAGCCTCTCTTGTTATCAGCTGTGTTACTGTAAATAAGTTAGTTACCTTCTCTGAGTTTGCTCAGCTCTATCAAATGGTTGGCTCTCAAACTCTAGCATAAAGTAGAAGCGCCTAAGGGATCTATTAAGACGCCAGTTGCATTGCTCCACCCCTAGACTTTCTGATGGAGCAGGGCTAGAGCAGGCACAAGGATTTGCCTAGCAAATTCCCAGGTGATGCATTGACGTGGCAGGAAATGTCCATGAAAACCACTAGGCTAGATTACACTAAAGTGTGCTTTGGGCCCAACAGTCATCACCACCTTCTCCCCCAAAAAACCTTAAATTTGTTTTCCATTTAAAAAATCATAGAAGAACATTCACTGTCACGGGAAGATTATCCCAACATATTATTAGGTTAACAAGAAGCTATTAGTATACATTACAGAACAGCATCTATGGAAATGTTCAGTTATACATAGAAAGTAAAAGTCTAGAAAGATATACCCAAAGTATTAGTAGTTGTTATTGTTGAGTAATGGAGTTTCAAAGTTTTTCTTTTTCTTTTTGTGTGTGCTTTTCTGTGTTTTCTAATTTTGTCTATAATTCATATATTTATAAAACAGTTGTTATAACAAACAAAATACAGTGAACAAGATAAATCTTCATTTCTGTAAGCAATACAAGTCTTGATTTCATAGTAAGTGTTTCTCTCAGTTGTAATCAGTGCAGTAAAGAACTTGTTGAATATCAACCAACAGAAGTTAGTCTGTTCAGGTGTGAGATCAAATTGTCTGGGACAGTTTGCAGGAGCAGCTATGACCCTCCTTCACCCTTTCCCCTAAAAAGTGTGGTTGGTCAACTTTGCCATTCTTCCTGCCTGACAGAGCTCTGCACTCACACACTGAATAGTCCTGGCCCCGGACCACTCGTTACAGCCTCTCGTTGCTGCCTGTGTCATGTTTTCATGGCACTTCCCCCACTGCTAACTGGGATTCCCAGCCATAACCTCACCAGCTAGTCCCTCCTCCATCCTTGACAGGGAGACAGAAAGAAAGTCTTTATCTGAATGAAGCAAGATTCTTCCTTGGCTATGTCTCTGTTAGAAGAATGAATATTTGCAACTAAAATAGGAGTTTAAAAATATCACTGAAATAAATCTGTTTAGATGACAAGAACCACTCATCTGCTATGGAAAGCTGTGGGTTCATGTCCCCTCCTGGATTCTCAGATTGCACTGTTATCCCAGATATATTGTCTTCTTCAACATCCATGCTTCCCAACCTTAAGGTAGATAAGCGTGAGCAAAGCTTCCTTGGAATATTGTTTATTAAAACAGTTGGCTGCTAAATTTTTAAATCAGTTGATACTGTAGAAAAACACCTTTTCATTTCTGAACTCTATTTCTGAGTAAACGTATTTGGTCGGAGACCTGTCGCCAGCAGGGCAGTGCAGTGCTGATTTTCAACGCACCCTTCTCGTCCCGAGCTGTGGTGCCACCGTTCCCTCTGCCCTGCTCCCGCAGGAGGACATTCCATGGGAATGAGAAATTAAAAGGACATTTTGATTTATGAGTGACGGTGTATTTATTGTGTTAGCACTGTATTATAGTATGCGTTTTAACACCCACTCATAAATAGAATTATTTCCTTTAACAAGTATGTGTTGTGCTCGAGGCAGTGGATTTTCATGTAACACCTAAGGACGGTTGTCATATAAACATTTGCCCCACGGGTTTGCCGTCATTACCCAAGTTACTGGGTTTGCTTCATGTACTTGGGAGTTTCGGTGATCGCACCAGGCCTGCCTGGTTATAAAAAGCTACATAACCGTTTTAGGGTATGCTAAATAAGACAGATGTAATTGTGAAATACTGGAAAATGTGAGCTTCGTAATAATTGCAGACTCTAGAAAAGACTCTTTAGAATAAGTAGCATAACCATAGACAACTGTTCCTCTTAAAGGGTACTGTAGACTTAAAAAAGTAGGTATTTAAAACTATGCTTTAAATATGTATTGTTGTCTAAGCATGGCTCCTGTTCAGTTATGTTCTGCAATAGGAAAAGAGAGTGTACACTTTATATTATAAACTAAAGTTTCTAGGATCAAACTTCATTTATAAAATAAAATTAATATGAAAATACAAATTAGTTTCAACCTTTACCTTGTATCTCAGCCATGGATGCACTGTGATGATTCACATGTAAATAAATCACGTAGATATAAATATAAAAATAAATTTTGTCAAGCATTTATAAATTTGTCATCTTAAGGAACATTGGGATTAAGCTATTCTGATTCACTAACTCAGCACCACTCAGGCCCATGCTGCTGACAACTGGACTGAACTTTTTGAGTTGGAGAAACAATGTAAGATACTGCTTTCTCAGGCAGGCAGGCTGGCTCCGTTCACTCAGTTCACCCAACAGTAAGTACCTTCTACATGCCAGTGACTGTCCCATCACAGAGCACACTCAGAAGGCGTTCCTACAAGGTGCTAACACACAAGAGGGGAGGCAGTCCAGTAAAGAGATGATTCTAATTAGATGCCACGAGTTTAAGACAGATGCTTTATGCCTGCTGGCAGAAAAAAGACTACTCTTGAGTTATGAAAGGGAGTGAGATTTCAGAGGCAGTATCCTGAAAAAGGTAGTTATGACTCTACTACTACTACTACTACTACTACTACTGTGTTGGCAAGGAGAGACAATAAAACAGGCGTGCTAAATGAATTAGCAGCAAACAGGAAGGATGGAACAAAATATGTGAGAAGCAACACAGTGAGGGGAAAACTCCTCTCCCTTTAAACTGACAGTTGTGTGTGTACTAAACCGCGGACAGAAATGTGGCATGAAGGGAACATCAGTGCTGCCCCCCCCCCCCCCCAGCCCCCCAACTCCTGAGTTCCTGCACAAGTCCTGTACTAGCCTTTAGGAAGCAGGAGAGAAAGAAGTAAGGTGGCTGACTACAAATTAATGTCAACCGTTACCTTTTATTTGAGCCATGGATGCACTGTGATGATTCACGTGCAAATAAAACGCCTGTTGATTTTCATCTTCCTGGGAACCAGTTAAACTAAGCATAATTATGTTTGCTAGTGGACATCTAGGTCAAAAGCCAGCAGTGGGAGAAGAGCCAGCAGGAGATGTGTGTGTGTGGGAGAAAGAGAAGAGGACGGAGCCTTTTTATCTCTAGACGGGGCTGAAAATGTGGAAAAATGCCACTGTGCCTGGGTCTTGATCCTATTCTTCAACAAAGCATTTAAGTTCTAGACATAAACTTCGCATCACCTCTTTCAGAATAAATGGATTATGGAGAGGAATGTGGGCACTGCCTGCCTAAGAAAGCAGTATCTTACATTGTTTCTCCAACTCAAAAAGTTCAGTCCAGTTGTCAGCAGCATGGGCCTGAGTGGTGCTGAGTTAGTGAATCAGAATAGCTTAATCCCAATGTTCCTTAAGATGACAAATTTATAAATGCTTGACAAAATTTATTTTTATATTTATATCTACGTGATTTATTTACATGTGAATCATCACAGTGCATCCATGGCTGAGATACAAGGTAAAGGTTGAAACTAATTTGTATTTTCATATTAATTTTATTTTATAAATGAAGTTTGATCCTAGAAACTTTAGTTTATTATATAAAGTGTACACTCTCTTTTCCTATTGCAGAACATAACTGAACAGGAGCCATGCTTAGACAACAATACATATTTAAAGCATAGTTTTAAATACCTACTTTTTTAAGTCTACAGTACCCTTTAAGAGGAACAGTTGTCTATGGTTATGCTACTTATTCTAAAGAGTCTTTTCTAGAGTCTGCAATTATTACGAAGCTCACATTTTCCAGTATTTCACAATTACATCTGTCTTATTTAGCACACCCTAAAACGGTTATGTAGCTTTTTATAAAAAGCTAATTTTATCTTCTGCAGCCTGCCTTGACAGCGTACCTTTCTATTGATTGAAATTCTAAATCTGTGCTGAGGAATAGAATTTCAAATATACATTTGTTAACGAAGATAAGAGAACATCAAAATGTGTTTAACATAAACATATTGAAGCATTCTAAACTTAACATTTGGTCAGCTGTTCCATCGGCCTGGCCCTGTCTATTGTGGTTTCAGAAGATTGTTTGTAGATGATGACTCTAAGCAGAGACCTTTATTTAGATGTCTTCACTCTCTCATCCTTTCCATTCCCAAGTGTCCAAATTCAGGGAACAGGGCGGGGTCAGACCTCACAGCCAACATGGAAGAGTCCTGTCTTTCCTAGTTTTTAATAATTACTTATACTTTTGTAACTGTATATTTCAGAAATGTAGCAGTGGGGCCTGAAGCTGTAACTGTACTGATATCCTCTGAAAAGCTTTAAAACTTTTGCTTTGGGGAATAAAACCAAAAAATAAAGATAAAAGATGAAATACAGAGATTTTTCTCAGTGTCGTGGAATAAAATAAAATTATCCTCTCTTACAATAAATGGCAGTTAGGGAAAGCAATTTTTCCTGTCATGGTTAAAAGCTAGGAACACAAAATCAGCATTTGAAATGATAACCCACAGTGTTTTAAATAAAGACACTAAAATGCATTGTACATTATCTGTTTCAAAGGATGATTGCATATGCTTGTTATTGAGTCCTGCAAAAAATACAGAATGTACTTGGCAGGTGGAACTATAAAAACCAGGGATGAAAAAAGACATATTAGGTCGAATTTTAAAGTTTTCTTTTCTGAGGGGGCTCTATTTCTGGTTACTTAATTTAGTCTGCTCAGCCTTTTATGTATTTGTTCATAGCCACAGGCATGCAAAAGAAAATAAATCTTTGGTATTTGAAGCAATAATGAAGATTAAAGGTCCCTAAACCTCTGCATTTTTATCTCATTCAATGGAAAAAGCATAGATTAAAAATTAAAGTTTCTTCCGAAACCCATCCTTGACACTTCATAGCCTTGTATCCTGAGCAAGTCACTGAATTTTTCTGAGCTTGTTTCTTCACTTGTACAGCAACGTCAAATGCCTGCTTTATTTAAGTCACGGGACTGTGCTGAGGATGAGAGGAGTCAAAATAGGCTTCATGTAAAGTGTTTTACAAGTTCCAGGTAGGTCCTGCTATAATTCCCATTTTGCAGATTGGAGAAAGGCTGAGAGAGGCTAACAAACTTGTGGAAGGTCACCCAGCTAGTAAATGTGAGAGCTAATACTGAAGTCCTATGTCTAAATTACAGCATTTTCCAACATTGGCACTATTGATTGGGGGGCGGGGGGCGTGACTGATAATTTGTTCTTGGAGGTGAGGGGTGCCCTGTGCATTAGTGGATGTGTAGCAGCATTCCTGTCTTCTATCCCCTAGATGCCAATAGCATCCCATAAGTTGTGACAATCAAAAATGTGTTCAGACCTTGCCACATGTCACCTGGCAGGCAACATTACCCAACATTGAGAAGCACTGGTCTGTGTGACTCCAGAGCTACAGTTCTTAACCACTTTTATGATGACACTAGTGCCCTAGTGCACATTAAAAGGAAATTAATTAGAAGAAATATTTTAATATCACTGTTCGCCCTTTCTTTATAATAGAAGTGTCAGCCAAATTCATGATCGACAATGACAGACGAAACACATGCATGTGATTGGCACCAGCAAGAGCTTTATATGTATCACTCGTGCGCCAGTCAACGTTTATTTTTAAATTGCCAGTGCGCATCATATGTACTGGCTGGTAGGTCGGTTGGTTGGATGGACAGATGGATGGTCGGTCACGTAGCCTTTTATATATATAGATTTATCAGTGTCATTGTTATTCTGAGTAGTTCCTGATTAGAATACTTCATAACAGCAATCTTCAGAATTAAAAATGAAATAACTAGTTTCATTCCTCATCGGGCTGGCATTGTCTTCTTTTGTAAGGCCTTTGTAAACTTCTTGTAGGCACACCATCGACAGCAAGCCAGAAGTCGGACTCAACAGCCCCTAAATTCCCTTGCCCTGTAATTCTGTGGTCATTCCCTAAGGTTCCCAGCTGGTCTCTCTTGGACAGCCCCTTCTCATCTGAAATGTTTATGGACTCCTAATATCAGTTATCATCTGAGAAGCCAGAGAGAGAAACACATGCATTTTCATAACTATTACCTCATTTAATTTTCGCAATAAGCCATTGAGGTTTGTAACAGCTGTTCGTGTTTACATTTTGTTTAAGAATCTTAACCTTTCTTCTTTGCCTACTCCTTCAACTTTGGTGTTCTCATTGCAGAACTTGATATAGAGACTCAGCAGGAAGTTGATATGGAAACTCAGCAGGTGCCTTTCTTACCAGCACTGCATGAAGAGGAACATCCTTCTGAATTACTCAACATAAAGCAGATGCTTTCTGCCCTGCATGATTCTTTTCCCTTCCACCTAACAAGCGCCATTAAATGCATGCCTCCTCTGGCTGTGTTCGGGGACTTAAGAACCACTAAGAGTGGAGTGCTGTTACTTCTGTTGCTTACTCTTTCCCCCCAGAAAGGCCTAGGTTGACCTTCTCAACTGTCCCATACTTCCTGGTCTTTATCTCTGATCTACATCCCATCTCTGCCTGATATTGGCACAGTCCCCAATTTATTATCACCCCTGAACCAAAACTTTCTAAGCATTTATGATTGACTTTATGATGTTTGTTTCTGTGTTATTTAAAATGATTGTGAAATTAGATCCATTTGATCTGGGCCTTATTAAATAGTCAGAACACATCTTGTGCCTAGGCCTGTATGAATTAAAAAATTTTAAAACACTGAGTTTTAGGATTGATCGCTGCTGATGATTGAGTGTGGTTAAAAGCATTGGCATGACCTGAGGAGAAGCTGGTATAGTTGCCGAGAGTGACAAGGAGCTGGACTTGCCCGGGGATCTTTAGGACGCAGAATTCTGCTTATGGGAGGTCTGAGCAGCTATCTGAACCAATGGGAAAGAGACCTGGGTTACTTCACAGCAATACAACTTTAGTGTCAATTAAAACTTTTATTTTTTTCTTTAAAGTGTATGCGGATCATTTAAATTACTCTATGATTCATTTTAGAAGGACTAATTGGCTCCTTCTGTAAAATGGTGATGTCTGGCCAAAGAATCTTTTTAGATCAACATGCGTCCTTATTGACCACACTTACCTGGTTCTGTTTTGATGTGCATCAGCCATTTCATCATGTTAGATAAGTAAAGCGCTGGGGGGTTTTCTTCCTTTTCCAGGTGGCCTTTTTGAAGATGTAACCATGGGAGTCGAAGCCTTCCTCTGCACAGCCCGGAGCGCACGGGAGGCCGGCAGTCAGCCCAGGGAGCAGTGATTACAGACAAGAGCCCGAGCCCTACAGTGGAGTTTGAGTGTTAACTGCATATATTCTCTAAACTTCAACTCTGTGAAAGACCAAGGTGGTGAAGGAAGTCACCGTAGCAGGTTGAGTTAAGTGTAGAAGTTCAGTCCCTATTTCCACAGAGAAGAACCTTCAAATGTGTGCTGTGTCAGACCACCGGGAAGGCTGCGAGCTAGCGGATACCCGTCTGTCCAGAGTGGAATGCAGAGGGACTTCGCTGCTGGAATTGTGTTAACTGCCATAAATGTTTGGAAATAAACTTTCAAAGAACTTCTCAGGTTCCTTTAAGACAATTTTTTTAAAACGAAAATATCGAATTTTGCATACCTTATTTAGAGGAGATGCTCAATAAATAAATGTTCGTTGAATAAATGATTATCAAATTAAAGGTTTTCCCACTTATGCAAACCTACCTGTATTCCCTTTGTTCTTTATTTCCTTTACCAATATTATTGCAAATCAGTATATAGACCTCACTGGCATCCTGGTACAGAGTTGTCAAAACCGTCGTGTGCCCACGCAGGTGGTGAAGAGGTCATTGAATGAGAATGATAGAGCGAGCACAGCCAGCTCCTGAGTTTACAGCAAAGGTTGGAGACTTGCCTATTCTCACGAAGTAAGAGCGAAGCCCGGACCAGAGCCAGCAACTCTTTTCCCACTCCCCCTTCAGGAGGACGGGCTCTGGGTCTGCAGCTATACTTGCTGCTTATCGAGCCTCTTAGCCTTCATCCCAACCCACAGACCACCAGTACCTTTTATTTGAAAACCCTGAGTTTTCTGTCCCCTAATTTCCTAACTTAACACAGGGGTCACTGGCACTGTGATTTGGTGAAACTTTCATGACTTCTTCTTCCTTGCAGTTTAACCAAAACATGTGTCCTGCCAGTAATCAGTGGTCTAGCACTCAAATCCATCACTGGTGGGCTAACATAGGAATAAAACTCATCAGTTTAATCTGATGGAGTCATTTTTTAAGCACAGTTTGAAACATTGAAGTTCTTAATAATGGATCCAAGACTCCTAGCCATAAAGGAGAATTTGTTTGGCTTCACTTAGGCTACTAAACTCCCCAAACCCCATGCTGACTTTTTATGCTTTAGATTGTTCTCTGTCCTCTGTTGGTAGAGAGCAAGATTTCTCAGCCTGGGCTCTAGGTACATTTTGGACAAGATAATTCTTTTATTTATTTTTTTTTAGTGTTGCTTTCTTTTTTTAAAAATTTATCTTTACTATTGAAAGTATTACAGATGTCCCCCGTTTTTCCCCCTTGACCTGCTCCCTCCCAGTCCCCATCCCTCCTCCCCCCCAGGCCTTCACTATTGTCTGTGTTCATGGGTTATGCATATCTACACTAATAAAAGAGAAACATGGTAATTAGCATACGACCGCTACCCTTTTCATTGGCTAATCAGTGAGTATATGCAAATTAACTGTCAGCCAAGATGGCGGCTGGCAGCCAGGCAGCTGGAAGCGAACATGAGGCTTGCTTGCTCCAGTGACTGCAGACTGGAACGTTTCCCGCCTCACTTGCCAGCCTCTGAGCTACAACTCTAAGAAACTATGTACTATGTTGCAAATGTAGAAGCTAAAACACCAGAAACCGATTTTCAGTCAGCCGGGCTTTAGTAACATTGTATCGATGTTTTCAGCAGCGAGGCCTCAGAGCTAAAGCTGGCCCAGAATTAAAAAAAAAAAAAGAAAACAAGGAGCGGTTGGAAGATTCAGTCACTCGCTTCTGGAAAACAGCCCTCAGCCCCTCAGCCAGACTGGCCAGGCACCCCAGTGGGGACCCCCACCCTGATCCAGGACACCCTTCAGGGCAAACCAGCCAGCCCCACCCGTGCACCAGGCCTCTATCCTATATAGTAAAAGGGTAATATGCCTCCCAGCACCGGGATCAGCGTGACAGGGGGCAGCGCCCAAACCCCCTGATCGCCCTGTGGCTCTGTGTGTGACAGGGGGCGGGGCCACAACCTCCCTATCTGACCTGCTCTGTGCCTGATAGGGGGGAGCTCCCCAATCCCCTGATTGCCCTGCAGCTCTGTGTTTGACAGGGTGCGGCGCCCCCCCCCCCCCCCACAGGCCCTGCTCTGTGTGTGACAGGGTAGAGACATAACCTCTCCATCGGCCCTGCCCCGAGTGTGAAAGTGGCGGCGCCCCAACCCCCTGATCGGCCCTGCTCTGTGGGTGATAGAGGGTGGCGCCCCAACCCCGCTCCACGGGCCTTGCTCTGTGTGTGACAAGGTAGAGCCATAACCTCCCCATTGGCCCTGCCCTGAGTGTGACAGGGTGCAGCGCCCCAACCCCCTGATCCGCCCTGCTCTGTGTGTGACAGGGGGCGGTGCTCCAGCTCCCCTATCGGCCCTACTCTGTGAGTGACAGGGAGGAGCTCCCCAACCCCCTTATCGACCCTGCTCTGTGTGTGACAGGGTACGGAGCCCCAACCCCCTGATGGGCCCTGCTCTGTGAGTGACAGGGGACAGCGCCCCAAACCCGATTGGCCCTGCTCTGTGCGTGACAGGGGTGGCGCCGCAACCTCCCCATCGACCCTGCCTTGAGTGTGACAGGGGGCGGTGCCCCAACCCCCCAATCGGCCCTACCCTGAGCGTGACTGAGGGTGGCATCGCAACCTCCCGATCCGCCCTGCTCTGTGCATGACGGGGCGGCGCCCCAACTCCCCAATTGGCCCTGCTCTGAGCCTGACCAGGGGCTGCACCTAGGGATTGGGCCTGCCCTCTGCCACCCGGAAGCAGGCCTAAGCCAGCAGGTCGTTATCTCCCGAGGGGTCCCAGACTGTGAGAGGGCACAGGCTGGGCTGGGGGACCCCCCCCCCCCCCGAGTGCACAAATTTTTGTGCACCGGGCCTCTAGTCCTATTTAATAAAAGGCTAATATGCAAATCAACCAAACGACAGAACGTTATGTTGCTATGACATGCACTGACCACCGGGGGGCAGACGCTCAACACAGAAACTGCCCACTGGTGGTCAGTGTGCTCCCACAGTGGGAGTGCTGCTAGGCCAGAAGTTGGGCTCATGGCTGGTGAGTGCAGAAGTGGTGGCAGGAGCCTCTCCTGCCTTCATGGCAGTGCTAAGGAGCAGTGAGCTGAGCAAGGAGCAGCAAGCAGGCGGGCAGTAAGGAGCAAGGAGTCCCGGACTGCAAGAGGGCACAGGCCAGCCTGAGGGACAAACGCCCCCCCCCCCCCCAACTCCAATGCACAAATTTTGTGCACTAGGCCTCTAGTATGCATATAAGTTCATTGGTTAATGGGCCAGATAATTCTTTGTTGTGGGAGACTGTCCTGTGCTGTTGGGAAAAAATGTTTTTTGCCCTATACCCTCCTAGGTTCAATGGCTGGAGCTTACAACTCAAACTGATAAAAAGACAAATTAACAGAAAAAGAAAGTTTAATTACATACATCTGCACAGGAGTTTCAAAAGAAATGAGGCTCTAGGAAGTGACTAGAGGATTCAGGTTTATATACCATCATAGGCTAAACAAAGAAAAAGGAGGTTTGAGCTCCTAGGCAGGGAGAAGCAAGTCGTAGGAGGGTGAGAGGAGGAGATGTTGGTTACTGAGGGTTGTCTTGTAGTGCAGGTGAGGGTTTCTCAGATGATGAGAGTTGTCTCCAGGAGTAGCTCTCTTCCTGGTGCAGAGTGGTCTTTACAAATGGAAATTTCCTGTATAAATGTAAATATACTTTACAAAAGGGGAGATTCATACTTTGTTTTTTGGCTGTTAGGGGAGGTAAAAAGCTTTTCCTGCTTCTGCTGGTTCTCTGTTCTTTAGCTCAAAATAATGCTTATGCCAATTAATGCTTATGGCATATTTTGGGGTGACATTCGAGTCCCCTTCAGTGCATTGGAGGATGTTTAGCAGCAGCCCCCTCCCCAAGCTGTGACAACAAAAAGTGTCTACAAACATTGCCCTTTGTGGCGAAATCAAGCCAGTTGAGAACCACTGCTATAGCAGGTATGTCTGAGAAATAAGATTTAGTGACTTGATGGGGTTCAGGGAAGGCTACGAGCTAGTGGAATTTCAATTTTTTAACATGACCTTTTCTCCTTTCCTTTTGATTCAAACTGGCCTCATCCCAGCACCCTGTCTCACCTGCCTCCTCCCTTGCAGGACCACCTCCTTAATCAGTAAGCCTTCTTAGGAAGGAAGCCTCTGGTCTGTTTTCCTCAGACAGTTTCAGTCAAACTAGAGATAACATCTAGGCCTCGGTTGTGTTTCTGCTCCAGGCCCAGAAAATCAGTGAAGCCATGGTGATGCCATGGCTGACAACAGGACCAGGTGCATTGATCAACTATCCCCTACCCTAGCCTTGACCAATTAGTAGAGACCACTGCCCTAACTCCCTTAGTCACCATGATTAATGATGACTATATAACCCATCCCCTGGAAGCCAGGTCTTTGAGCATTAGCTCACTGGGCTCCGGCTTGGGCCACTTCCTAAAAATAAACCCTCACTTTCTTTGCTGCAAACTCCTGTTCATGCCTTATTGGGCTTTGATGCACACAGGCAAACGGACCTCCTTTAGTCCAGTAACAATATGCCATTTGGCATATTTCTGTTTTGAGTTAAAGTTACTTAAGAAGTGGGCAGTGCAAGAAGGGCACCCTGACCCTCCTTCGTTCTCCTGAAATAAGTCTCCCATGTGAAAGGTCTGCTCCCTGTACCAGGATGTGGAAAGACATCCTCATCACCAGAGAGAGGGAATTCTGGACCAAAAACCCTGCCTAAACAAACCTTGTTGCTTTTTTTTCTAATTTGCTATCCCAAGCACAAACCTTTGTCTTGTCAGTTCTTCACAAATATATTGTTTCTTTGTCTAAAAGGTATAAAAGCTGCCTGGCTTTGGTTACTTCTTTGAGTCTCATATTTCTATGTGCTCCCATACATATAAATTTAAATGTTTGTGGGTGTTTTTTTTTTTCTTTTGTTAGTATTTTACATCATTTTAATTGTTGGGTGAGCCAAAGAGCCTAGTAGGGGGAAAAAAAGTTTTCCTCCCCACCAATTTCCTGTAGTTGTGCATTGCCAATGGTGCAGCCATTACAAAATTTGAGACATTTTCTAGCATGTGGCCAGGTTTAAGTATACTATTGTTTTCACAAATGAATGCTGATGAGTAACTTTGTGTGTGAATATTTTTTAAGAGTTCAGTTTGTATTGATCTAATGTTGGAGACTGGAATAAATTAGATGAAGCAGAGTTCAGCCAGTGCATAAAATATAATGTTATTCTGAGACAGTTTTTCTCTCTCTAGAAAAGAAAGACGTCATTGCCATACTAATATTTGCCTACACTTTAGATGGTGCAGGTGCTCATGATTCAAAAGATAACCCTATCACTCAGCCCAACTGGAAGAATATTCGAATTTCCTAACCTTGTCTCTCTAAGTCAAGTAGAGTCTAATGCAGTTAGACCCCCTTAGCTATGTCTGGGGTCTTAGGGAGAACAAGCCAATGAGAGTTAAGTCCAGCTCCCTTTTTATTCTTTTTTTTTTTTTTTTAAGTATTGATTTGATAGAGAGAAGGAGAGAGAGAGAGAAACATCAACATTGATCTGCTGCCTCCTGCAGACACCTCTACAGGGAACTGAGCCCACACTCAACCATTGAGCCACACTGGCCAGGCAGTCCAGCTGCTTTCTAATGGCACAGATGAAGTGGTTGTGAGAAGCTCTGAGAGAGGGTCAGGAGTAGGAGGAGCTCACATACACAGGACAGATTTCTGACTACAGAATGCAGTTACTGTGTATGAAATTGTATGTAACATGCACTTAGAATCTTGTCATGGTGAAGTTCTCAAGCTCAGCAGGCCTTTATTGGTTCTAAGCCAGTCTCAGAGTGAGCTGTTAACATCTACTCACTGGGGTAGAGAGGTTACATGAGGGTAACATGTCTGAACCCGTGAGAGTCTACTTAATGGCCACAGGGAATGGGGAAAGAGGGGGAAATGGAACCCTTTCTATTTTTTGTCTAAGTAAAGAGAAAATTGCTCTCGCTCCCTCTCTTTCTCTTTGCCTTCCTTCACCAAGAGAGCAAGGCGGAGACAGAGATATCCAGCATTAAAAATATTTAAATTGAGTTAAACCATGTAAGGAGGGCTAGAGAGAATAAACAGGCAGTGCAATCAATGTTGGCCCTTGGAAGTCAATCTACATTAGCTTCCTGTGTTTTGTGAGTATAATTCCAGAATCTATTCAGTAACATTCCTAGATAATGGTACCACAGATTTTGGATATACCATTAGAGGCTATCAAGGATGAGAGGCATAGCAAAACACCACCAAATCCATTTTTTTTATCTCTAAAAACGTAAATCCAATTAAATTAAATAAGTAGTTAGTTATTTATTAACTCACTATGTCACTTAAATAAGTGGTCCTGTGAACTTCTTCTCACTTAGTATAATTACAGTACATAGATCCAGTTGAAAACTTCTATTGTCTATTTATTTTGGCAAACCAATTCCTTAACCTTTGTTACTTAATGTGTATTTATGGAAGAACTACTACATGCCAGGGATAGTTAATCAACTCTGCAGATAGAACCAATAAAACAAAGTGCCTTCCCACATGGAGCTTACATTCTCATGGGGAGGACACAAACAGAAATAAGTATTTTATTGTAAAATACTATGTTACATCATAATATAATTTATGAAAATAAGTAAATAAGAAAAAGCTGGGTAAAGGGAGGTGTGCTGTTTCAGACAAGAAGCCTAAGTTGAGCTTAAAGTAGATGTATAGTCGTGGTACCATACATGGTTACAACATTTCAACTCCATCCAGAGTGACTAGGGAGATACATTACTAAATGCCAACACATTGAGTAGAAGCCACAATCTTACATCATTTTGCCAAAAGTAGCCTGACTAAACAAAGATACACCAGTATTAGCAAAGCTTGTTTGAGTCCATTAATTGCAGAAAACCTGACCAGAACCAGGCACTCAGATGTCATTGCCTTTCACTCACCACTTTGGTAATTAAGCCCCATCAGTAGCCCCTAGCGTAAAAAGTGCTGACAAGGTTAGATGGTTTTGCAGGATAAATGAAGCCAGCCTAGTTGCCTCGGAACATTTGTTCTCAGTATATAACAAAGATCAATTGGGACCCACTTTTCATTGTAATTCAGGAATGCAGGGATGACTACTACATCTTAGTCTGTACTTAGAAAATCATTAACATTTACCTTATACATCAGAGGGGTGGCTTCCACTAATTGCTTTCCTAAGAGTTCTACACATTCTTAAATTGTCCTAAATACTCAAAAGCACTCGGTGTGACAATATAGCAATTTCTCTGTTTGCCTTTTGAGGGATGGTTCAGTTTTCATTTTCATTCAGCTTTCATCTACTGAACCAGAGCTCATCATTATCCCTTAATCTGGGGGGGAGGGAATGGGAGGAAGTTTCCTGGAAATAAGTTATTTTAAGAGGTATTCTCTAGTTTTAAGAAAAGTGACAGAGAAATACTTGGCTCAAAACAACATTTTTAGAAGCATCCAACCTGTGCTATTGTTCTTTTACAATATGGCTCCATTTGCATTCAGGAATAGACCAAGCCCGTGGTCGGCAAACTGCGGCTTGTGAGCCACATGCGGCTATTTGGGCCCCTTGAGTGTGGCTCTTCCTAAGCCTTAGGAGTACCCTAGTTAAGTTAATAACAATGTACCTACCTATATAGTTTAAGTTTAAAAAATTTGGCTCTCAAAAGAAATTTCAATCGTTGTAACTGTTGATATTTGGCTCTGTTGACTAATGAGTTTGCTGACCACTGGACTAAGCCAAGTTGTTTTTAGTCCTGTTATAGATAAATTAGAAAGCCCATTTTCAGGGCCCCACATTTCTAGGGCCCTTTGGCTGCAGGCATAATAAACAGAGTGCAGGATTTGTGTTCTAGCTCTGCCTCTTCGTAGACCCACTTGTGACCTACCACAGCCTTTCTGGTCTGAATGGAAACTAATGACAAGATGGCTGCATTTTCATTATTCATCTTCCTCCCCAACTGTCCACAGCCTGGTTAGTTTCTTTCTATAAATCTTTTGATATTTTTATTTGCTCTCAATACTTTATGGATTAAAACTTTTTTTCTCTATTTTATTGGAGGCAAAGAGAGAGAAACTTTTATTGCCATAATTTGTTTATATGTTCTATTAATATAATGGTTGCAAATTTCAATACATCTACCAAAAAGACCAAAATCAGGAACACTATAGTGAGCAACTGCATTTAATACAGTTGCAGAAGAATATTGGCCTCTTTGGATGCCTATTTGGAGTTTCTGAATGAACCTTTCCTAAACTCAAAAAACTACGACTTGTTGCCCTTTGTCCTGAGGAGGCCATGGCAGGCTTTCTGCAGGCTTAAGCTGGGAAAGGAATTGTAGAAACAAAGCACTTTATAGGTGCACAGGTAATAATGGAATCTCTACTTCACAGATTCTTAGGAAACCAGTGCTTGGGAATAGGAAACAGATCTTTCTAACCTGTAGCTCCCCTAACATTCCCCAACCCCTCCCCAGCCCTTCCTGTTGAATACTGTTTCTAGGAAAATGAATCAGAAGTGCCAGCCTTGGTTACTCCTGTACTCCCTTCCAGAATCAGAATCAAGACTTAGGGGTTAATAACTGCTATGGCCTCTTCACTTGAAACTTTCTCCTCATAGGAGGATGACTATCAGAATTAATCATTTTTAGTCCATTGATAGATGAATGGGTGAAAAAGATGTGGTATATGTACACAAAATGGAATATTACTCAGCAATAAAAAATAATGAAGCCCAGCCATCTGCAATAACATGGATGGACCTAGAGGGTATTATGCTAAGTGAAATAAGCCAGACAGACAAAGACAAATACTAGTTCAGCCAGTGTGGCCCAGTGGTTGAGTGTTGACCCATGAACCAGGAGATTGTGGTTCGATTCCCTGTCTGGGCACATGACCAGGCTGTGGGCTTGAATTATCTCCCTCTCCCTCTCTTAAATCAATAAAAATATTTTTTAAAAAAGAAAGACAAATACTGCATTCCACTTATATGTGAAATTAAAAATTTTTTAAACAAGCAAATAAAACAAAAACAGACTCATAGAAACAAAGAACAAACTGATGATTGCCAAAAGGAAGGGGAGTGGGGGGATGGGTGAAAAGGTGAAGGGGAATATAGTCAATAATATTGTGATGGCTTTTCATACTGACAGAAGGTTAACAGATTTAGTTGGTGATTACATTGTAAGATATATAAATGTCAAAACACTATGTTGTACACCCAAAATATAGCCTTGTATGTCAACTATACTTTAATAATAAAAAGACTACAGACCTAAAAAAATATTAATCATCACTAGTTTTATGTTCCATAGTGTATATTAGACTTATACTTTCTGAAAAATAAGTTACTCAGTCATAGCTTCTCCCTCCTCCCCCAAATATTCTGAATAATAAACTCAACAAAGGGCACTATACATTTTTTCAAAGTTACATTTGATTATAAAATGTAATGTAAATGTTAAGAAAGAATTCTTAAGATAAGGTAACAAAGGAATTGAAATAAAATTTCACCTTTTCATTCAATAAAATCTGAGAAGTAATGATGTCAAGAAGATGAGAAAAATTGGCCAAGGTTCTTCCTCATCTAGCACAGGCAGAAGATGTTGTTTTATTGTTGATATTAAGAAAAAATAAGTTGAAATATATATCTATATATCTATATCTATATCTAATATATATATATATATATATATATATATATATACACACACGTTTTAATTTAAAGAAATCAGTAAGTTGAAAGGTATGTGTTAGAAATCACTAGGAGAGTGCCGAAACCGGTTTGGCTTAGTGGATAGAGCGTCGGCCTGCGGACTGAAAGGTCCCAGGTTCGATTCCGGTCAAGGGCATGTACCTGGGTTGCGGGCACATCCCCAGTAGGAGATGTGCAGGAGGCAGCTGATCGATGTTTCTCTCTCATCGATGTTTCTAACTCTCTATCTCTCTCCCTTCCTCCCTGTAAAAAAAAATCAATAAAATATATTTAAAAAAAAAAAAAAAGAAATCACTAGGAGAAACAAAGAAAACTTGATCAATAAAATACATTTTCTATATAAACTTCCAAGCCTGTGATAACTGTTCAAGGCAATTTTAGAAGAGCCTGTTTCAATACATGTGTTTATTTGTTTCTCTGATTTAGTCTATCAAGCCAAGGATGTTCTCTAAATTAAGGTTGTTGCCTATTGAACATTTGGTGGTTGTATTCCTTACACAGTCAAGAAAGTCATTAGAACTTGTTTTGATTGGAATGGAGATGAGAAAAACACCTGGGAAGAGAACCCTACAAGCAGTGAGTGATGATACCAAACCACTGATATGGACCTCAACAGTTGTAGGGGTCCAAAGATGCCCTTCCAGTGAATGTGGTCAGAGAAGGGGTCCTTGTCCAGATGGGGCAGGATTTAATGTGGGCTTTAAATGATCCTTATGCTTTGGGAAGACAGGAAGGCAGAAACAGGAAGAACAACAGCATTTCAAAATGAGGAGAACATGATGCTAGATTGGAGGAATTGAGACAGGACAGTGACTGGGATAGAAAAGAGTTTTCGTCAGAATGTGAAAGGCACATGAAACCAGAGAAACTTGTCCTTCCTTTTGACTTCTCAGGGATGAAGCACAACATGGACAGAAAACACATTTTTCTTTTGTGCCTGAGGTCCTCCTGAGCGCTAGGATTTAGACACAGTGGTTAAGAGCCACAGGGCTCTGCTGGCAGACTGCCTGGTTTGAAATGTCGCCTACCTGTGCAATCTAAGCAAGTTCCTTAAACTCATCTTTAAAATGAAGTTGAAAAAAATGGCATCTATCTCATAGGGGTTTTGAGTATTACATGGGTTCATGCATGCACAGTGTTTAGAACAGTGCCTGGCACACAGCGCATGGTACTTTTTAGTTATAGTTATCCTATGAATTTGCTGTTCCTTGCCACTCCTCTTCCCTTTGCCCATGAAATTTATTTTCTGAGATTTTTAAGCAGGGGAAGGACACGAAGAAAGTGATGTATTAGAAAAATTAATCTGATGGCAGACCACAAGGTAAACTGAGAAGAAAAAAGGAAGAGCTATTACAAAACAAGAAGAGGTTTTCTAGTTCCCAGAACTGTCAAAGAATGTCTTGACCAAATGCCTTTGCAGTGCTTTTTCCTATTCTGCTTTTAAATCTTTTTGAAGGCCATTAAAAGTACAATAGGATCCATACTTTTCCACTTGCAGTCAGCTTTGATCTAACATGGGACAGGATAACCCATTGTAAGCATTTTCACAAAGACCTTTTAAAATGAGTTCTTTTTCAAAGTCCTCTCTTGAGAGCAGAAAAGCTTTCCCAAAAATCTTTAAATGAGGAAAGGAATTCAGCCTAGAAGTTTCTGACTGTGATCCTACAGGGATGCACTCTGGACAAAAGTTCAATTTACCTTTCATATAGTTTCCAAAAGTACCAGGAATCCCTGTTCGTTTCTCAGTGTCACTGGTTCTCAGGAGAACAAGGTAGCGTCTTCACTTCCCTTATAATCTTAATTCTCTTGTGTTTTTTCCCCCTCACTTATTTCAGAATTATGCTGTAGGGTCACGGCAATATAAAATATGAATATTTGGCCAGAAAGAGTGCAGATGGGAAAGAAGTTGTGGGAAATGTTACTAAATTTCAGATAGATGATCACTTTTCTTCCGAGAGACTAATTCAGTGTATAGTTTAAATGAACTAGCACCTAATGTTTGAGTAACCCATGTTTATATAGCTAGGAGGTAGTCTACTCCAGCATTGGGGAATAGACAGGTTGGGTCAGATGAGCAGAAATAAATCATATTTTTTCTGGTGCCCTAGGGGGTGCTCATAAGTATGACCTGCTATTTATCGTCATCTATCCCATGGCATCTGCCATTTCCTTCTTATTTCATTTTATTTTATTTTTTATGCAGCATCAATTGGTGCTGATGATCACCACTGCTAAGATGTGCACAGTGGGGCTGTTCTGTGATATGTGGTGCCTCTCCTTCCCAGATGCTACCAATGGAGCAAAAAGGTGTGATAGTCTTAGAAACTTGGATAAGCCAAAGTTGCACTGTGTACTGTGCAGAAATAGGGAGAATGTTGATTCTCTCCACTTTGTGTCACACTTATGACTTGGATCTCACAACAGTGTTTCCCTGCACCCCAGTGTCTATTATTATGGAGTTTTTAGTAAAATTTGCTTTATCAATTTTTAAAATTTGAAATTCCTATCCCAGCCCAGTGGGCTAGACAAATTTTGAGTACTCTACAATAAAATGCCTTTTTTTGAATCCAGTACATGTGCAGAAGTCTCTCTTTTTTTTACATGAGTTTCTCCCAGGAAGTCTCTCGGTCCTTCATACAAACAGACTCAAGCCAAAAATTCCAGATGTTAACACTATTTGGGTGCAAGCTGGAACTCCAAATACATTTATATTTTTGATGATTCTACTTTTAAAGAACTGCTTAACATAAGCATTCACCTTTTTTTAGTGTTTAAGTTTTCAAGCAGTTATATTGAATTACTAAGTTTGAGGCCATGATTATGGTGAAAGTTTGTTGCATTCAGTGGATTTTTAAAATATATCCTGTCCTAGAAAAGCTGTCTTCTTTATATCTTAGGTCATTCGATATTATTTTACAGAGAAAATTGATCTGAAGCAACACTTTCATGTGAAGTTCCCAACTGAACTTCAGGATCAATTTAAAATGATTCTTGTATTTTATTCTGTGTAATAAAATTAAGCAACAGTTGAACTTTTGAAGGGCGAGAACCCCTTGAGGGCACGTCCAATGTTTTATTCATCTTCTTAACCCTGTGCGTAGCATAATGCCTGATGCAGAGAATGCATTCAATAAATATTGGCTTCATTAATTACTCTGTTGGGGACATTAATATTGGAAACTTAGAAAAGTTGGATCAATAGGGCATGATCGATTTGAGTCAATCTATTCTTACAAAATGTTTATGCATCTCTCTATTAAAAGTTTCTACATCCTTCCAGTTTTATTTCCTCTCAGAACCATGTTTCTTATCAGTCCCAGCTCAGAAATATATATTTTTTGAAAAAATATTTTTCAAAAGTAAAATGATTAAGTCTTTGGTCCTGTTGGAAATGCAGTGAAGACATTTACCTATGGCCATAAAATGCAAATGAAAAGTCAGCCTTGATGGTGTTAGATGAATGTAATAACCAGATTCACAAATCCATTCTTTGTCCTGACTCCTGTTCTGCCTTGGAAACTTTGGGTAAAGTGGCACTTTATCTCTTATTAATTCCAAAGATGACAGACACAGGATTTCATTGTCTAGTTAGTGGAAGCTGCGTTCTCTGATTAGCTGCCTTGCCCTTTTTGAAGCTTTGATTTATTGGGGCAGAGCAAGCACTGGCTTTTGTATGTTCTGAAAGGAAACTAGGGTAAGGAATAATTTGTAGTTCTCTTTTTGCAGCTGAAAGAAAATAAAGGTTACTTTCATTATATTGCTATAGGAACTGTTCTAAAACAAAAGAAGATACTGTATCTAATAAGACCCATCGAATGACATTGAGATACTTTTTCAGTTAACTTTAAAAAATTGTTAAAATCATATTTTGAAGCAGAATGGCCCTTCTGAACTCTTATCTTAATTTCACAGAGAACAGTGTCTCTTCCAATTTGGCATCTGGGCTGTGCAGAGTAGCATTTCTGCAGCTCCCAGGCAACTTACATTTGGCAAAACGAAGCCTAAGTGGAAGGTAGCAGGGAGAAACTGGCTGGTAGCACTTCTCACCTGGGAAGAGGCTGCCAAAGAGAACTCCAAATCAGAAGTGCCAAGGAAAAGGTTCCCAACTACACACACACACACACACACACACACACACCCAGTAACAAATGTCCTACATTACCAGATTTGTTAGGACTTCCCAAGCTTTTGTGTTTCTCCTATTTATATTTGATAAAGCCTGTTTTTTGGCAAGATGTTTTGCAACATGAGCCTCACAGAATCAGAGCATTTTCTGTAACAGAATAAGGTCTGTACTTCCCTTTTCCAGCCAGCCAAGACTGTTTAATCATCTCAGTGAGTGTGCAAACTCTCCCAGTATGGTGGATAATTCCAAATTCCAACCCTGGCTCCAAGAGTCAAGAGCAGGTAGGATCTCAAGATCTTGAGTAGAGAGTAGGGATGAATTCTATTGTTGGATGGATTGAGGTGAGGGTGGGAGAGCATTCCAATCAGAGAACAGCATCAGGGGTAAATGATGGGTTTGTTTGGGAATGATAAGTCATCTGGTTTACTAACAGATAACGCTTTTAGGCACTTACAATAATGCCAGCCACTAACTCATTTATTTGTCAAAACAACATTATGTAGAAGATACTTCCATCATCACCATTTTATAGTTGAGGAAACCGAGGCTTAGAGAAATCCAATGACCTACTCAAGGTCATATAGCTAGAGAGTGACAGAGCTAGTATTTGACTCTAGCTTGGTGAGATCCAGAACATGAGCTCTTAACCATGGTGCTTTCTGTAATCTTTCAGTTATGACAAGAAGAGGGTCTTTCTCAAGGAGGGGAGGGATAGTTGAGAAGTGACTGATAATCTGGAATTGTAGAGCATTCAGCCTCTTTTTCTAAAAGCTTACTGGATATCTCCACAAGAAATAGTGTCTGCCCTTCAAATACAACTGGTCTAAAAACCAAGCTCATTATCATCTCCATCTTTCTAGACAGCCCTCCCCTACAGTCACATCAGGGTTACAGCATCATCACAACACTCAGGCATCGCAATCACAGCCTTTGGAGTCAACGTGCACTGTCCCACTCAGTTCTCCTCTGTAAGTCTCCCTCCAGCCTCTTGTTCTACTCTAGTTGCTGTTGCTCTGCTTCCCACCCTCACTGGTCTCACCTAGGCTGGTACGAACATCTATTAATAGAAGTGTCTTTCCCAGTATGTTCATTGCAGCATTATTTACTATAGCCAAGTTCTGGAAATAGCCCAAGTGCCCATCAGTAGATAAGTGGATAAAAAAGCTGTGGTATATTTACACAGTGGAATACTACACAGCCATAAAAAAGAAGGAAATTACCTTTGGTGACAGCATGGATAGATCTGCAGATTATTATGCTAAGTGAAGTAAGCCAAGTGAAGAGCAAGGCAAATACCATATGATCCCACTCATTTGTAGAATCTAATGAATGAAATAAACTGATGAACAAAATAGAAACAGAGGCATGGATACATGGAACAGACTGACAGTTGCCAGAGGGGAGAGAAGAGGTGGGGACTGGATGAAAGAAAGTGAAGGGATTAGCCAAAGAAAATATATATATAATGTGTATATATATACACACATAACACATAGACACAGACAACAGTGTGTGATAGCCTTTCTCTCTACCTCCGCCTTGCGCCCAGTGCATTTTGCAGAGGTCAGCTAGAAAATTTTAGAAACCAGGGAACAAACATGTTACTTTTCCTCAAAATGTCATGACTCCCTACGGAATCGCCTGCAGAATTCTGGACAGAATTTCAGCCTGGCTTTCCAGACCCTCCATGATGGGGTCCCAATCTACCTTCCCAGCCTTACCCTGTCCACAACTCCTTACTGATGTTAACCTTCTGAGACCACTGGCCAGACTTTCCAGTGACCTGCCTTAATACTTTGTAGCTTCCACTTCACCCCTTGTTAATGAATTGCCCCTCCCTGGAACACCCCATTGAACTTGTTAAAGCCTTTCCTCATTCTCCCAGATCAAAGTAGTTATCCCCATACAGGTTCTCCAATAGTCTTTGGTTTATACCTCACACTTCAGATTCTTTCATCCCCTGCATTGCATCATAGGCTTTTGAGTTTAAGACTTTCTCCCAATTAGGTCACAAGCCCTTTATGGTAAAGGACACTGTCTTACTCATCATGTGATTCTACTACTTACTAGTAAATTCATTGAAATGAATTATGCTGAAATAAAGACATGCTTACTTGTTTCTGAGTAGAGGCTATCTTTCAGAAACGGGTCTCTTTCTTCTCTAAGCCAGAGGATCATCTTTGAAAATAGGCCAACCTTGAGGGAGTTGGTGGTTATGAAGCCACATGAGGCAGAATGGCTTAGAAACATACTCAAAGTTTTCATCACATAAAGCCCAAAACAGGCGAATTCATTGAAATGAAGGAAGAATGAGTTTATAGATTTACAAAATTTTAAAATTTTTTATTTATTTTTAGAGAGAGAGGAAGGGAAAGGGAGAAGAACAATGTGAGAACAAAGCATTGATGGGCTGCCTCCTTTATACCCCCTACTGGGGACTGAGCTCATACTCCGGGCATACCCCTGACTGGGAATTAAACTGGCAACAAGACCATGCCCAACCAACTGAGCCACACGGACCAGGGCAATTGGCATATTCTTTTTTTGTTGTTAAATATCCTCACCTGAGGATATTTTTTCCATTGCTTTTTAGTGAAAGTGGAAGGGAAGGGGGGGGGGGGGGAGAGAGAGAGAGAGAGAGAAATATAGATTTGAGGGAGACACATTGATTGGTTGCCTCCCATATGCACCAGGACCGGGTTGGGAATGAACCTGCAACCCAGGTAAGTGCCCCTTACCAGGCATTGAACCCATGATCCTTTGATGTACCAGCCAACACTCTACTACTGAGCCACACTGGCCAGATCAGTGTTGGCATATTCTTAATGTGGAATATCTCTTCATAAAAAAGAAAGAGTCCATGTCATTCTCTATTTCTTTTGTGTGTGTGTACAATTCTTACAAGGCAAATTTGACAGGCAGACTATACCAAAATGTAATCAATAGATTTTATAACTTACATACACACATAATTTTGCTTATTTTTAAGATTGATTTGAGAGAGAGAGAGGGAGAGAGAGAGAGAGGGAGAGAGAAAAACATTGATTTATCATTCCACTTATTTATGCACTCATTGGTTGATACTTGTGTGTACCCTAAACACTGATTGAACCCACAACCTTGGCATATCTGGACAACACTCTAACCAACTGAGCTACATGGCCAGGGCCCATACACACATAATTTTTAAAAAAAACATAACCTACTAACTTTAATACGGAGAAGAAATGAAAGTTGACTTTTCTAGAAAATAGTAAAATCAGAACTATAATTATAACCCACATCTCTTGAATCCTAATTCAGTGCTATTTTGTCAGACAGATATATTCATACACTATAGCTATATGTACATATGCTATATATATATCCTATATGATATATATATCCTATAATATATATATATATCCTATATAATAAAAGGCAATATGCAAATTGACTGAACAGAGAAACGACCAGTCACTATGACACGCACTGACCACTAGGGGCAGATGCTCAGTGCAGGAGCTACCCCCTGGTGGTCAGTGTGCTCCCACAGGGGCAGTGCCACTCAGCTAGAAGCCAGGCTCACGGCTAGTGAGCGCAGTTGTGGTGGTGGGAGCCTCTCCCACCTCCACAGCAGCACTAAGGATGTCCGACTGGCAGCTTACGGGGGGGAGTGGGCCTAAGCCGCCAGTTGGACATCCCCCTGAGGGCTCCAGGACTGCGAGAGAGCGTAAGCCGGGCTGAGGGACCGCCCCCCAAGTGCACGAATTTCATGCACTGGGCCTCCAGTGTGTGTGCATATATATATATATATATATATATATATATATATATATATATGATGATATTTCTTTTGTTGAAAACCATCTATTCAGTATTTGACTAAGTCTGATTCTTACATTTTAATTAAAATTAGTTCAGTAGAAGCCAAGGAGGATGAAAATTACATGAAAAAGTAACAGAAGGTTGTGGTGAAGAAGCCAAGTGGTATGTCCCTTGGGAGAATGGTTCACTATGAGACTATACCACTTGCTTCCTTTAATGTCAATCCTATTTCTTGGTCTGGATTGTGTTGCTTTGTTGCATTATAATTGTACTTTATTAAACACTTTTGAGAGACAAAAAATAATAAAATTAAGTCAGTCATATTGCTTCAGTCAAATAAACAGCGTGTGTGTAAACATGGAATAAAGGCGGGAAAATGCATTTCCTAATTATTACAGACTCTTTTGTCTACAGTCATATGGTTGTGTAGCTAATGAGACTGCCTTTCTACTGAAAGCAACAACTACAACTGAAAATAGCTGCAGAGTTAGGGACATCTCTAAGACCACCCTTAGTTCTAACACTAAATTTGGGGCTCCCCAACATACCCACAGGTTTCAAAGGTTGCTAGACCTACTCACAGAATTCCCTGAAAGTTGTTATGCTCATGGTTATTGTCTATTACAGATTAAAATCTGCCAAGGGCTGAATCATGGGGCCGAGTCCAGGGAAGGTCCATGTGTGTAGCTTTCATTATCCTTTTCTGGATGAGTCACAGACAGTGCTAACTTCTCCCAGCAACCGTCTGCCACAAGATGCAGAGTATTGCCAACCAGGGAGCCTTGGTGTCCAGAGTTTTCAGTGGGGCTTAGTCAACATGGTTGGCTGCCTGTGTGGCTCACCCCTCAAAAGTTGGTAGCCAGTGAGTGACTCAGAGCTGTCACCCTAAATCACATTGTTAGACTATTGGTATGACTCAAGACTCTTAGATAAACCAAGATACTCTTATCAGGCAATGCATTCTAAGGACTTAGAGATCAACTCCCAAGAGGCAAGAGCAAAAGCCAGACCTCTCTTTGAATAAGGTTAATTCTTTATTATATGACACGCACTGACCACTAGGGGCAGACGCAACCTAAAATGCTACAAAGTATGTAAAAGCTCTTTTTTAAGAGCATCAAAGAACTGACAAAATAACAGTATTATTAGGCCAAAATTAAGTGAAGGTGGGACCCAGAGAGGTAAGCAAATACCTAAAGCTACTTCTGCCTTAAGGGCAAGTGCAAGTTCCAGTGGACTTGTCCAGCTGGCTCCAAAGATGGGGAACAAGACAAAGCCCAAGATGGGAAATTTAATAGGGGACCATTCCACACCTAATGCTGGGACCTCAAAGTGGAGGGGTAAACCAGAAATAGCCATACCCTCCTGCAGAATAGGCAAGGATATTTACCTTGGCACCAAGCAGTGATGCAAAAAGGAAAACATCCCTGAGATGAAATGGCAAGTTGATCCTGACACAGACTTGCAGCCCAAACTCCCATCTTTGCAGTCCAGTAAAGTTCAGACTGTGAACTTGTTTTTAGTGTCCTTAAACTGGTAGTACCTCCAAACACTTGGCAGAAGTAAATTCCAATGCTTTATGGAGGGATGTACCTTCATCTTATACTTCCAAAATTCTCACAAATACTTTTCTGAAGGAAATGAATATCTATAGTCAAAACAAAACAAAACAAAACACAACACAAACTAAGCCCATAAGGCAGTCAGACACAAGAGTAAGAACTAACAAAGTGACAGCAGAAAATGATTCACAAATACTTCAAATATTGAAATATCAGGGAGATGGTAAAACAGCTATGCTTCCTATATTTAAATAAAGTTAAAATCCTAGTTACTACAAAATACATTAGGAAAGGTAGAAAAATAAATCTTCAACTTATAATATCCCAAGATTTGAGCCTTTTCCCTTAATACTTACACATGGACATGTAGAAAGCATTGATCTTATGGAATTGTTTACAGAGATGCGGATGAGCTCAGTTGGCTATAGTCAAAGGTACATTCTCTCTAACCTTAGAATCTTTGAATGAAAAAAAGTGGAAATCTTATGATTTATATTACTCAGGGCTATTGGGAAAAAAAATAAATGTAAATACAGCTGTTCCTCTCTTAATCTGCCTGACTTTTAAAAATAAAATAGAGTCTGCCATTTATTAGCTATTTTTCTCAGGAAAAGTTTTTAATATCTTTAAGTCTAAGTTTTCTGTGAAATAGCGCAATAATATCAAGGATCCAATCTTTAGCTAAACGAGGATGAGAATAGTACTGACTTCATAGGAGTATTGTGCAAAGTAAAGAAGACAATATGTGTAAGAGGCTTGGCACCACTGGCATATAGAACTGATCTATACATGCTGGCTTCTTTTTTCAAAAGGTAGATATAGTGTTTAGCCCAGCAGGCATGGCTCAGTGGTTGAGTGTCGACCTATAAACCAGAAGGTCACAGTTCAATTCCCAGTCAGGGCACATGCCTGGGTTGTGGGCTCGATACCCAGGCAGCCAATCAATGCTTCTCTCTCATCATTGATGTTTCTTTCTCTCTCTCCCTCTCCCTTCCTCTCTGAAATCAATAAAAATATATATATTTTTATAAAAGGTAAATGTAATGTTTAAAAGAGGATGAACCATAGGGCAACAATTTACTTGACAAAAGGGTACACTATGGCATTCCTTTAAACTGTGGTAGATCTAAGACACATTGATTAAAATATTCCTTTCCTGCTGAATAGACTTGTCTGCCACTGAAACAGGGCTGAGAGCCAGCAGGACCATTAAGTGTTTACCTTGTCGGGCCATTCTATTCATCCAGTTCCATTTCTTCTTCCCTTCTCACTTTCCCCTTCCCTTTGATTCCCATTGTCCTCCCACCTAGTGAACATTAGAAATAGTTGGACGCATCCTCAGCAAAATAACACTTCAAGCACATGGAAACTATTTTGATTACCTTTTCTCCATTGCTCAAGTTGAATAAATGAACTCACTAAACTTTTCAGTTGGTCAGAATTTTCCAAAGCTGTAATCATCACTTTTTGAACCTATTGCATGTTTTATCATAACCCGTTCAAGTGTGGCATTCAAGGAAGACATTTTATTGAGTGATGGTTTGAGTAATGCTGATTCATTTACAAGATGAATTCCCTGCTCCTACTTAGGCTTCTTAGTACAGTCGCAAAACTGCTTTTATTCTTTCAGGGCTTGGCAACTGAAAAGAACTTGGCTTGCAGGCCAAGTCTCTCCACTGTCTGTTTTTGTAAATAAAGTTTTATTGGAACTTGGCCACAGGCATTCCCTTAAGTATTGTCTATGGCTGCTTTCTTGCTACAGCTGTAGAGTTGAGTAGCGTAACAAAAGCCCAAGATATTTATTTTGGCCCTTTCCAGGAAGAGTTCCCCGACCCTCTACTTTAAGATGTTAGTGTGCTGCTGATGCAGGGTTACCTGGATGCCGTCTCTCCTGCCTCATCTCTCTCTGCAACTCCCTTTTGATCACTATGCTCAAGCCACAGGGGTCTTTCAGTTCCAACAAGGCACCGTGACCTTTCCTGCCTGCAGGATACTGTCCTGGCCCGGAAGAGTCCTCTCTGCCTGGAACAAGCTGCTCCCCAAAGCTGATTGCTTCTCATCCTTTATGTTCTAGCTCATGTCACCTCCTCACAGAAGCTCCCTAAGTTCTCTACCTAAATAGTCCCTCCTCTCATACACCACGCTGTTCTGTTTCATATGACTCTGCTCTTCTCCCTCAATGAATTTATCACAATTGGAATTTTTTTTATTTGTTTATTGACTTGTGTAAGGCCTCTCTTCCCTCTTGCCTGTGAGCTCCGTAAGTGGGGGCAATGTCTGTTTTGCTTACTGCTCTGTGCCCAGATCCATATAATAGGTGCTCAATAACTAATTGCTGAATAAATGGGAAATTTGCATGTAGATTGACCTTCCTTTTATTTTGCAGTTTGGATTTTACCTTTTAGTGAGTACTTGTTCAGATAATGTTTGTTATATGTATTTCCCCCTTTGCTCCAAATTATCAAGGTCATGCTATATTTAAATTTTTCCCTCTCCTCTGGGGTAATTTCTCTCCTAGCTTGATGCCATCTGCAAACTTAATGAATGCTATTTGGTTATTTATGGGGTGAGGAGCAGAATGAAGAAGTAGGCTGTAGTGACTACTCCGCTGCCTCTGGATCATTTCAGTAATAGGAACACCGAGTCTTCACAAAGGAAGTATTAGCTCATTCCTGAATGGGAAGCTGGAAACAGTGTATTAGAATGTTAATGCCTTGTAAATTGCATAATGTTTGTTTCTGGAATCTTTGTATGTTGATGTGAGTATGCATTTTGATTTCTAGAAAAGTCTTCCCATAAGCCAAATTGATTGCACTTACAAATTATTCTCTAATTATAAAAATTTTCCTTTAAAATTGTCTGCAGTAAATGCCTCTTCAGAGTAAAATGAGATGCAGCCGAGTAAATGAAAATCCTTATGCAATGTTCCAATTATGGCTCTGATTAAACTGTTTGTTTTGCAGTGATGCCTCTACTGAAATGAAAGATCTGCTCTCTCCAGTTCCACTGAACACATCTCCTCACCTGCCACTCCCTGAGGCCAGCCTCTGGGTAAAATCCAGTGGTCCCTTTGCAATTCAGGAACCATGTGCAGAGGAGGAGAGAACTTAGAGCGGAAGGTAGGGTTCATAGTTCTGAGTGTAGTTCCCAGACCAGCAGCAGCATCGCTGGGAACTTGTTACAAATATAAATTTAGGGGCCCCACCCTAGAGGTACAGAATCAGGAACTGGATAGGTGTGTGGGGGAGGGTTACGGTGGGGCAGAAGTCAGCAATCTAGATTGCACCAAACCGAGAATTTGATGCAGGTGGACTACTGAGGTAGGCAGAAAAGAAATTACCCCCAAGTAAACCCAGGTTAAACCCAGGTGGTGTTTAGGGAGGACACGTGTTTTTTCTCAAGTAGGTAACAGGCACAGCTTCCCCAATTGTGCGCTGAAGCGTGAGATTTTCCTTTGGGATCCGTTTTCTCTCCATACCTGCTCAGACTGCTTCTGGGACGCGTTTCAAAAAGTCAGTGAGTTTCTTCTCTGTTTGGAGATGGGCCTTACTCTCCCTTTGGACTCGGATGTGAGCGGTAATTGGGTAAGTGGTGAGCCAGTGAGACCCCTCCTCTCTGCAGTCTGCATTGCAACTTACTTGCCAGACCTCGGACCACTCCGACATTTTTCCCCCTTAAAATTGAACTTGGGCTCCTCTGGGTAGTCTTTCTCTACCTTGACCTCTTTCCCTTAAGGGTGAAATAGAAGAGAGAGTTTCAGGACCATGGTTCTAAAACTTGAGCACGCATCAGAATTACCTGGAGGCTCATTAAAGCAATGCCCGCGGGTCTCCCCCCTCACCACTAAGTCTCTGATTCAGTGGGACTGGGGTGGGGCCCAGAATCTTCCTTTGTAACAAATTCCCTAATGGTGCTGCTGGTCGGGGGGCCACACACTTTGAGAATTGCTGATCTTGAAGAACAAGAAAATCAGCTTAACTCACCCAACAGTAGGCGAGTGTTTAAAAGAGATGCGGGTGTGTCCTAGGTACTCATCTAAAGCCAGTCCTTGCAGGGAGGATTTTTTTTTTCTAAATGCTTCCCCCCCCACGCCCCCTCCGCCTTCACGCTAGTCAATATGGGGACGCGCTGGGGTATGCCAGCCTGCACGGGTACCCGGTACTTCAAGTCTTTTCAGTTCTGGGTTCAGAGACATCATCCTGGAGGCTGGAAATCGTCCATGGTAGCAGAATTGACACCATGAAATTGACAAACACCACTCACCAGGGCTCCTTTCACAGCCCACGCCCTGAGTCTTTACCAGCACACCACAGAGAAGAACTGGGATGACCAGTCCACGTGGTAAGTTCTGGCATTTCCTTGCAGGAGCAGGGATGTGAATTGGAGGAGATTTGGGGAGTAAAATTAGTAAACACATGTCTTCCAAGGAAATGTGAAAGGGGATGGTGAAGTTAAAAGGTCACTTAGCCGCTTTTTCTCAAAAGAGTAGTGAGGGGGAAGTCCCGATACGGTTTGGATGTTAGGCTTTGGGATCAGATATGCTGGGACAGAATCTGGCTCTACTGCTTATTGGATATGGGATCTTGGGAAGGGCATGCAGCTGCTCTCAATTTTAATGTCTTCATTTGTAAAATAGAAATAATGTGTTGTTAAGAGGCTAAAAATGAGAAAAGTAATTTGAAGTGCAGCACAATATCAAACACAAAAATCTGTTATTTTCAGGAAATGTTAATTATTATTACTGTTATCATTGGTACCCATTTTGGAGGTGGCCAAATTTTTATAAACAAATATTTACTGAGCACCTTGCATTGTACCCAGTGCTCTGCCAGACACCATTAATAAGCTGTGTACTCAGGAGTTTACGATGAAATGGTGCCATCACATTTTCCAATCAGACTGCAAGAAGGGGGAATTGAAGGGTATTTATTTAGTTCTGTATGCTATTGCTTTGGGGTGTAAATATTTACAAAAAATGAAAGTAGACAAAAGAATTAATTCATAAAAGGATTATGAACTAAAAAAAGCTGTGGTTATGAAATATAACATGAAATGATTGCTCTTTCTGATTATGCTTTGGCAATAACTGAAATGATTTCTCAGGCACTAGACTACTTTGCAAAGAATACACAGAGGATAAAAAAATCTCCTGTTTGAACAAGAGCAAATGTTAGCATTTGATTTGCAATGATTAAAGGCGAGAACCTCTGTCTCTTTTTGAGATAGTATAGAATGGTGTTATGTAACTCAATATAGAACAGAGTATTCATTGGCACACCAAATTAAAATGCTATTTAAGATGCAATTCTGTAGCAAGGGGACTATTTGTCCGTTTTTCATTCTTTCTACCAGAGTACTGACTGAAATATTTATTTTTCTATTGTTGACCATAGTTAAAGGGTTCTTTAACATAATTTTATGAAGATTTAAAAGTAATGCCATCAGAATCTGATTTCACCTTCTGAGAGTGACATATATTTTACTATACATTTCTAAGCTTAAATATATCCATTAGCTATATTATGTATTATTGAATGGGTTTCTGATATCAATACCTTTTTTTTAAAATTGAGTATTAGATGATCATTCTTATACAGATGTCCAAGAGAAGGGTCTTGGATTGCTCCTTTTATTGTCCAAATTCTCCTTATGTCCATTAACTACTTCTTATCTCATATGATTCTGGGCCAAGCATGTAGGCTTTGTGTTTAAACTACCTGGATTCTGTCTCATATATACTGTGCCATTTTGGCCAATTTACTTAATCTCTCTGAACCTCAGTTTCCTCTTCTGTAAGATTGCTAAAATAGTAATTCAATTTCATAGGGTTGGTGTGAAAATTGAGATAACACTGTAAAATACTTTGCATTCTGCCCAACTCTTGGTAGCACACTCAATAAATACTGGCAGGGTTTTGTCTTTTTTTTTTTTTCTCCTTTAGGGTCCTTATTAGTTGCAAATTGCCTCCAGTCAATGAATATGCAAATGTAGCTGTTACATTAAGTGCAATTTTTATAGAGGTTTTTCCTTCACTGTGCTTTGCAAAATGCTAGCTGCCTGCTTTACTGGAAAACTATAACCTGAAAACTTGCCTGTTGCTGTTGGGATCCTGCTGTAGCTCTTTTTCTAACCAGAGTAGTCTTCAGCTGAGTTCTGTGGCCAGTCCTAGGTCTTCCATTTTGATGCTAGGAGTTTCTTCTTGCTAAGGGGTTTTTCTTCCTTTGGGATTTAGATAAAAATGGATGCCCACTGCTGGGGTCCAACCCCAACAGGTCCAGGGGTTCCCAAAGGTGTGGATGGAGTCGGCGAAGAAGGAATGACACGGAGACAGCCTTCAGTTGATCAGCAGCCTAGCCAGGATCTCTAGCCAAGTTCTGGTGTTTATTGTCTTGGTACATCTGTATTTATACCAGTTGATTTTAATCCTGTCAATTTCTATTGCAAAGGTTAGGGAGTTTCTTATCTCCATCCCAGGGAGTAAAGATTACGTAGCTTAAGCGTGATTGTTTGTAGTTAAAGTGATTAACTACCCGCCTGGCACTTAGTTAAGGGGTTTTATCCCCTCCCTAACTTTAGGGAAAAATCCCTACCTGGGGAAACAACCTTTCTCAGAGAGGTGACCTTGGTTAAAACACATAGTGCTAAGGGGAGCAAACATATTAAGAACAGTATGCTATATATGCCAGGACTCTGGAAACATATGCTGTGCAGATGTTTCTTTCCTGCAGTGACTGTGTCAAGCAGCAAGGATGGACTGGCTTCCGGCAGCCCACCACATAGGTTCTAAGTCTTAGAATCTAAGATCACAGCATTAAATATCCCCACTGTGTTCCAGAAGCACTTGGGGGTAGAAATAATCAGAAGACTTTAACAATTAAATGATACATTCAAAGCTGCATGCAAAAGCATCTATGGAGATGGAGGTGATGAACTTTAAGTCAAAGTAGTAAAAATTAAAGTGGAAGTGAGAAGTTTGGATAGAGTCAAGGAGATGAGAGGGAAAGGCCAGGCAAAAATAAAGACCCCATCCCTAGTGAGGGGCAGAGAAAAGAGGGCAGTGATTTAGAGAGAGAAAGAATGGAAAATGAAGACAGTGCCAGGGAGGGTTTCAGGAGAAAGAAGTACAAAGGGTATGGCTCCAGCTGTTGAGAGGGTCTGAGGGAAACAAAGCAGTGAGCTGGAGAGTCCGGCAGCTCAAATGAGTCGCAAATGGGTGCTTGTGAGGGGGATGATTTTTAAAAC
Source organism: Myotis yumanensis (assembly GCF_028538775.1). Classification (NCBI taxonomy): domain Eukaryota; kingdom Metazoa; phylum Chordata; class Mammalia; order Chiroptera; family Vespertilionidae; genus Myotis; species Myotis yumanensis. The sequence goes on from NW_027223757.1 coordinate 56,451,749, forward strand.
GCTATCTATGCTTTCTCCTTTGCGTTCCTTCTGCACTGTTCTGGAGAGCATGCTGTGCCTTGGGGAAACTGAAGATGGTTACAGCAGAATACAAAGTGGGAGAAGAGGGTATTGAGGTGAGAGAGGGTGGGTGAGGGGGCTAGGACACGAGTGGGGAAGAACAACATTAAAAGAAAGCAAAGAAGTTTGAAAGTAGCTCCTGAAATCTGAAATAGGATTTCGTAAGAGGACACACTCTTAAAAGTAAGATTTTTTTAAGACAAATTTTCTGCTTCTTCTCAGTACAATTAGTACATATGGAGGCCTAGTAGACTTCCCGTAGAAGTGCATTTGGTTGAAGTCCCTGCAGACCCGAGGAAGGGTCTGGATGGAGCTTGGTGAGAAATCCTGAATCTGTGTGTGACCTGGAGAAGACAGGGAACCCCTGCCCGCTCCTGGGGAGTGGTGCAGGGGATATGGGATATGGCCAGGGGGTGCCACTGGGTGAAAGGGACTGATCTTGTCACTTGAGACTTTGGGGGACAGTCTGGGTCAGGATTGGATAGACATTATAGCTACATCTTTGAGGTTGTGCAGGCTGGTGCGAGCCAAGGCCCAGCCTGACAAGCTGAGAGAGAACTACCCACCAAGGGTACCAGGCCCCATCACTGCCACAAAACGTATGGGGACTGCTTTGTAAGTGCAGAAGAACGGCGAAATGGACAAGACAGTAAAGCAAAGTTCTTTGTAATGATATATTTTTTTAAAGACCAGGGGAGATATTTGAACTGATGGGTACTGGTTTTACTAAAATTACTTTTCTAGATTTTTACAGAAATTAGGCTTCAGAGATAAATATCTGAGAATGCAGAAGGCATATGTAAGATCCAGCCAGGGCAGTGGAAAACGGGAGTTAATTTAGGAGAAACTCCAGGATGCATCAAAAGAGTGAGACATATCATTTATGTACAATATCAAAGCCCATGACTATGCACAAGGAGACATGTGTTTCTCTTTATAACCAGGCAAAGATGCGGTATGCCAGATCACCTAAGGATACAGATGTTGAAAGCTATTGATTCCCCTCCCCACCCCAATCAGCATGCAGAGAGAGTTTCTGGGGGGAAACATATGAGGGTGGGGAGAGAGCTGTTAATCAAGGCCACTCAGGAAACATTTATTGTGGACCCTTCTGTGGATACTTTAACATCCAATCTGAAGGTGGTGAGAGAGGAAGAAGATAAGAGGAAAGCAATCTGAAGATGGAGCAAGTCATAGCTTATGCCGACATGCTCCCTGGTAAAAGCCAGAGAAGGGTTGACTTAACAACCATGCTGTTCACCACAGTCTTATTTGCTCATGAAAGCAGAGCCTCAGTGAAGGAGGGATTCACTCACACACGGGGTCTAACAGGGCTCTCCTTTCAGGGGCAGGAGGACTCTGGGGCTTTGGCTATCCATCTGCTGGAATTGCCAAGAAATAAAAAAAAGAAAGGAAGAGAAAGCCCAGCAATTGCAGAGCTACAGCAGCCTCATTTATGAATCACTTGACCCCCCAGGCAGAGATGGCACCTTGCTGCTGTTGGTCACTGCAGGGCGGTTGGAATTCAATAATCATTAGCCATTTCCTGGACTGGATACAAAACAGATTCAGGAAAGGGTTAGCCGCCCGCCCGTCCAAGACTCTTGGAAGCTCACACTGGTCTGGGCAGTAACTTTCCATGAGGGCAGCTGGAGGTTTACTTTTTTCCTTCCTTTGTTTTTTGACTAAATAAATTACGTGGCTCATGTTTGTCCAGGGTGATGGGATTTGGTGAATACCCAAGTGTTTATTTTGTGTTAAACTGGGATAATTTGTTATATGAAGTGGCCCTGGAATATAAAAATGGCCTCGGTTCAACGTTCAAACCAAATATTTTCGATTGGAACTCATTAGCAGTTAGGACAGTAACACCTGGTACGGGCATATTTTGTGGGCATATTTCGAGAACATTTGCAGTCATAGGCCCAATGACATTTATTGAACTCTGTTAGCCCAGTTGCAAATAGTAGCCTGCTCTCACTCTGCCGATTGAAAAGCAAAGGCAGAAAGAGGGCAAATGGCCCGCTCTGGACTAGTGGCTGAGTGGCACAGGTGGGATTAGAACACAGAGAAGCTGATCTGGTCCCAGGGATCTGACCTCTGAGGCATAGCAGAAGCTACATTGCAAACGGCAACTCCTGTTTGCTGTGATTGATATCTGGAGAAATCTGTGACTTTGAGGACATGATGTTGCTTTCATAAATAATATTTACTTGGTTATTTATTCATGGGCTATAGATTATTCATGGGCCATAATTGTGAGGGAGGCCATTGGAGCTGATCCTTCTGTGGTGATTAATATTACATTAATGCATGGGATGATAGAATAAATACAAGCACATTTTGTCAATAGAGGATGCCAGAACTGAACAGACAGTGCAGACAACTTCCAGAAATGAGGATCTGCCAGGCCTTTACTCTAGGCCTTGCAGTGCGTTAGGGGAGCCTGAGACACAGATGGGATGGGCATAAAATGAAGCTGCCTGTAAAGAGAGCTTTCTCCTTTGGAACAGGAATAACTGGCTACATGATGAGCTTTAGGACTTGAGAGAGAAGCTTGCGTGTAGATAATCTGCAAACTCAAATGCTTCACCATCTATGCATTACATCGAAGGCCTTGACTTTTTCTCTCTCTTCCACCTATGGAGAAAACCTGCATGCATTATTAACTCAATTGGTAATTTCGTCTCACTGGAACATATAAAGATATTTATTTGGCAAAACACCACACAGAGGTGATTTGTTAGAAAAATGAAGGCCATCTGTGCTGGAGTCTCTGGGTAGTACCTCTTCCCTCTCTTTTGTCCTGCAGAATTGCACTGCTTTGTACTCTTTCACTTTCAGCCAAAAAGCAATTTTGTAAATGGTACACTCAGATGCTCTGATGAAGTTATAGCTGATGAAGGCACCGAGACGATGATGCTGCAGTGAAAAATGGGGCACGTCAAAGAAAACTGATTCGTAATCATAAAATGCGGGCAAAGTGGTACAAAGTGGTGTGTATGCAGCGGGTTTGTTCACAGCCTGGGGCAACTATTTCTTGTCAGAAATGCTGGTGGATGCTAATCTGTCAACACCTGTTCAATGTCAAACTGTATCAGAGGCTTCCGTCTCCTGTTGGACTTGAACAGTTGTCTTCTGGCTCTACCTCCTTGGGTCAAATGAACTTTCATTTTAAGACTGTCAGGATTGTTTCTCATGACTCTTTCCCTAGGGAACTGGGAGTGTGAGCCGATACTTAAAGCCACTTATATTCTTCATTTCTTTTAATAGTAACCTGGTAGATCTTTGATATAAAATGCCAATCACCTCCCAGAAAACACACAGTCCACGTACTCCATCCATTCTGTGCCTCTTCATTGAACAGTCCCTCCTTCCCCGGGTCAGTGATTTCCCTTCATGGTGAAAGCCGACTGCTTCCCCTTTTCCTGCTGCTGCTCTTCACAGGCACCGGTCTCCTGCCTGGTGCCTTTTCCTCCTTCCCTCTTTCCCTTTCTCAGCACGTTAAACCCTTCTCACAGACCTTTCCATTGCTTACTTCCAGAGACTTTATTTTAAGGCAACATTTAATATGAAATAACCTGCAAATCCTCTCATGACAAAACACCTATAAATTCTGAATACCCCCCCCCTTTAAATGCATAGATGAATTCACATAATCTCTAGGGAGCAAGTGAATTAAAAAGCTGTATCTGACATTGTAGCAGCTACTGCTGTTGCTGTGTGTGTGTGTGTGGGGGGGGGGGGGGTTGTGGTTGGGGGTCCCAGTAGTCATGATAACCTAGGGAACACCACAGAGGGATAAATGAGAAGGTTTGGGGCCTGTAAGAGGCAGGTTTAGAACTGAGCTCCATGTATAAAAGTGGGACTCTTGAAGGGCAACACCCTCCATAAAAGAGTGACTAGGAAATAAACTGGTCACTCACACAAGGAGACTTTAAACACTAAGCTTTGAAAGCTAAGCCTGAACTAGAATCAACAAAGACAATAAACATTAGGATCATACCTGAAGAAATCCAGATGTTGCGTTTATCTGTTAGCCTTTAAAAAGATGTATCAAAATGATTAAAAGAAGCATTAAAGCACAAGACATGAATAACATCAAAGAGACAAATAGAACCTCTAGAAATTTAAATTTTAATCATTTAAAGAAAAACTCAGCCAGTGTATTAGACAGAATATTAGACACAGCTGAAAAGTGAGTTAATGAACTGGAATATAGATCTGAAGAAAACTATTTGCAATGCAACTCATAAATTTACAGATAATATAAACCAGAACTAGATATAAAGAGTAGACTGAGATGATCTAATGTAAGTCTAATATAAGTTCCAAAAGGAAGAAAGAGATTAGAACTCTCCTTGAAATAAAAGATCATACAGTTCTTCTTTGCTATTATTACACATACATCCATTCACCTATTCCTAACCCTTGCCTTCCAAGTAGTCACTCAATAAACATTTACTCAAGCATATATTTTGGGGTTTTTTTTGTATTGTATTATGTGCTGTATACACAGAAATAAAAATCTAATTCCATACTTACACTTCCAAAAAATTTTTCCTTGACGTTGTACAATCATCCTTTGAATGATCAGAAACTCTCAAAGGGGGGAAACGAAAGTTTATTTAGTATGTCAAGCTGGTTACCATCTCAAATTCTGCAGTACAAGTAAAAACGGTAAAGTTAACTATAGTGAGGGAAGAGGAGAGAAATGAGAAGGGCATTTGTGTAGGTTTATGTATATAAATAGAGCATAGCAAGAAGGAAATATGTAACTGACATAAGCCATGTTTGATGTTGCCCTCAGTGAGCATCTCAGATTGTTGGGTGTCTCATTGAAACCTTCATTCCTGAGGAATCTGAGCTCTTTAAAATTATATATATATATATTTATTTATTTTAGAGAGAGGAAGGGAGAGGAGAGACACCTCAGTCAGCTTCCTCCTGCATGCCCCCTACAGGGGATCAAATCTGAAAACCCAGGCATGTACCCTGACCTGGAATTGAACCGGTGACCTCTTGGTGCATGGGATGATGCTCAATTCACTGAGCCACACTGGCCAGGCAGGAATCTGAGCTCTTGATGTCCAATTTATCTTGGATTGCAGGACTCTATTAAGCTTTACCTTTGACTTAATTGAGGCACCTTGGGATCAACAAGGTAATAGTCATGCTATTTCATGTCCCCATTTTGTAGCAGTCACTCTATTTTCCCTAGAGGACCAGGACCAAAAACCACATTTTTGTTGTTGTTTTATTTAATGTCCTCAGGAGAACTAAATGGACAGATGGCAGTTGCCACCTCCAATTTAGTGGGATTATTGTTAAATCCTTTGTTGGAAGCATTTTTCTTTTGGATATTAAAAACTGTAAGTCAGCAGAGGAAAAAGTCATGGAGACTGGGAGCAAATATCCTGTGAATGAGTCATTGGGTGTAACTGTAAGGGGGGCTCACCCCACTCTCCCCTTGGTGTTGGGACCCAGGTCTTGTAGCCATACGTCGATTCCTCTTCAGAGAATTTACCATTTTCTGTAGGGCAGCATTTCAAGCTCCTTCTCTGCACTGATAGTATTACAATCATCATCAGTGTGAAACACAGATATTCTTCTCATCATCAGTCCTCTGATTCTGTCTCTTCTAAGAGCTTAACAACCCAGTCAGTTGAAGTAATCAGGATCTCATGGGCAGTGTGGACCAAAATATGTACTTGAAGGTCTGCCCACTGGGAAGATTTCTCTCCTTCACTACTCTTCAGGGCCACCCCAGAGGGCGCTCTAACACCATGGTGGTCTACCTCTGCCTATTGTCAGCTACAGGTTTCTCTTCCTTATCACCAAGTCACGGGGAACATCCCATGAAGCAACATGAGTCCATGGTGTGAGCTGAATGAGAGATGGCAGCATGGGAGATGTAGCCCCACTAGGAAAGTGGACAACGTTCTTTTTCAATGTCTTCCTGGAGGATCTTCCGAAGGTTGGTCTACAGTACACCAACTTCTCCTTGATGGCAGAGTGCATTAATTACAGCCAGTTTTAGGACTAGCTACCTAAAACTCCAAGTTTGTGATGGTCAACTGAGGTTGCAGATCACAGATGTACTATGGTTAGCAGGTACCCAGTACTGGGATTTGCCACAGATGCAATACATTCTCTTAATCTGCCCAAGGCATCGAATCTGCCATGCCATTGAATTGGATGAGTCATGGCATCAAAGGGCAGAGCTGTTAGCAGGGTAGTTTGGACAAGGTGAAGACTCTTCTTAAATCAGGTACAGTTTCAGATCATCAAATAAACAAGTTACCTTGGAAATATAGTATATATAGCTATCAAAATGCAAAGATTCCTGCCATTAAGCAATTGTATGTACAAGATACTGCAATGTATTTTTAATGTTGGAGGAACTATCCTGTCTTGTGCCTGGCTACTTATCTGCCAAAAACTTTACTGAGCTATCAGATCCCTCTAATTTTGTGGAGCATACCTCCCATCTTCTGATGAACCCATGTCTAACTTGGGCATCGAGGCAGCTTGCTAGTTTCTGCTCTTTGGGTTTTGTTATTGTTATCATCAATGTTATCAATATGTCGATAACTAAATTGTGGCACAGAATTGAGTATCCTGGCGCAGGGTAACAAAACCTATATCCAACTTGGGCATCGAGGCAACATGCTACTTTCTGCCCTTTGGTTTTATTATTGTTACCATCAGTGTGGTGAACCAATGAGATACATTGTGAACTGGGAAGTAGTCAAGATCCCCGAGAACTAAATTGTGGCACAGGATAACAAGATCCCTCTTTCCCAGAGGAATCTAATGGTGTGTGTTGTTACCTGCTTGTTGAGACTGGGGGGAAAAAATCACAGGATCAATAGTTGGTTGCCAGATACTAATTTAGTCCATTAAAAAGATTACATCTTCCCTGGCTGGCGTTGCTCAGTGGTTAGAATGTTGGCCTCTGTGCCAGAGGGTCAAAGGTTCAATTCTGGTCAAGGACACCAGAAGGTCAAAGTTTCAATTCCGGTCAAAGGCTCGTACCTGGGTTGTAGGTCTGAACCCCACCCCTGGTCAGGGTGTAGCAAGCAACCAGTTGAAGTGACTCTGTCACATTGGTATTTCTCTCTTTCCTCTTCCTCTTCCCTTCTCCCCTTCCTTATACTCTCTCTAAAAAAATTCATTGGAAAAAAATATCCTCACTCCTGGGAGAGGATTTACACAAAAAAAGATTACATCTAGGACAGCAGATTTTGTTGGCTTCATCAACTAACTCAAGTTATGAAAGTTCACTATTGCTTTCTGAGAATTAATGGTCTTTGCATTAACTAAACTAGAGAATTAAATTAGACGTGTTAAAATGACCACCTGCATCTGTCAGCTTTTAATGGTAGCAATAATCCCTGTGCTTCTCCTAGGGGTGCAGTATTGCTCTTGACTTACAATTCTCTATGGAAAGAGAGATGCACAGGCTCCATGTGGACCTATTTTTCTACAGCTCTTACTCTATGTGCTGGAAATCTAATGTGCGTATTTTTCCAGCTACTGAAATGTATTCAAACATTATGTTCAGGACCTGGGGAAATAACTCTGTAATGGGTTGAGGGTCACATATAATTGTGAGAGAGATTTAGTTGAAAATTCTTTCTATAACTCATGGCTCTAGGAGTGTAATGGATTGAATACTTATATGTATGTGTGTGTGTTGGGGGAAGAGGTCTTCTTATTGGGGAAAATCCTAGATACTGCATAAGACATAATTTTTGGTATTTTATGAGTGTGAAGGAATTAAGGGAAATCTCAAAAGGTCAGGGGAAAAAAAAGGAAAGGAAAGTCTGTGAGGAGTTAGTAAACAAGAAACACACATGAAAGGAGGAACCAAATTGTCACTGCTGCTAAGACACTGTGCCTAGGCCTGGTGACATGGTGGGGGTGGGAAGTTGCTAAACCTAATTGTCCCAGATTAAGTGTAGGAACCTCAAAGGTAGTTTAAATGGTGACAGGTTGGTAGCCTATCCAGACTCATGACCGAAAGAAATCAAATCCTCCTTGGTAAAACTATCCTTGTTTTAGGCTCTCAGGTCTTCCATTGATTAAGGTCAACCAAACATAAGCCCACAATCAAAGATACCAAGCATGCAAAGGTAGTTAATGGCATGAGTGAGCATTAGCATAGGTAATCTACAACAGATCCAGGCCTGTAAAGACTTTGGACATGGGAATCCTAAAATATAATTCTATCAGATGTAGAACATAAATGACATTTTATGAAATAGTTAAAGAAATAGAAGATAGGCTAACCAAAATGTGCAAACTGCAAGGCACTATTTTAAATGTCTGGGCATATATAAAAAAGTGCAAAATATGATTTTTAGAAATTAAAAATGTAGTTGTTGAAAAATAAACAGATGGATTAAAGAGCAGATAAGTTATAAGGGAAGAGAAATAAGTTAACTGGGAGACAGACCTGAAGAAATTAACTAGAATGTAACCCAGAGAAATAAGGAGGTATAAAATATGAAGGAAATGTTAAGAGAGGTGGAGGATAGAAAGAAAAGGTCTAGCATTGTGTTACTTGAAGTATGATGCATGGAGCAGTAGCTAGAGCCTCACTTAGGAGATTGTTAGAAATTTAGACTCAGCCTCATTGTTGACCTTGATTCTTGTAAGAATCAGAATCTGCATTGGTCAATAAATGTCCCATTTGACTCATATGTACCCAAAAGTTTGAGAGGCACTGGGTGGACAAATATATAATCAGAATTCTAAAGAGAGAAAATAAAGAGATTGGAGAATAAGCTATATTTGAAGAGAGGATGATTGCACATTTTTCAGAATTAATGGATAAGTTTTCAAAAGAAAGTATAACTATCTGGAACAGTATATAACTTCCCATTTGATTTTTAAAATAAAGTTGTTTACCTTTGTTTTAAATGTATCCAGTATGGAATCAAGATATTATAACAGTTGAGGTACACTATCACCTATTTAAAAAATACAAGAATGGGGTTGACATTAACAGCCAGAAATTTTACACTATTCTAGTTTTCAATTTAAGCTAGATTTCTATTTCTCTCTTTCTTTAAAAGTTATAATGATACTAGAAGCCCGGTGCATGAAAACTGTGCTCTCAGGCTGGGAGTGGGAGGGGTGTTCCTTAGCCCAGCCTGCACCCTCTCGAAGCCCGGGAGCCATCAGTCGGACATCCTTAGCACTGCTGTGGAAGCGGGAGAGGCTTCTGCCACTGCCACTGCACTCATCAGCCGTGAGCCTGGCTTCTAGCTGAGTGGCGCTTCCCCTGTGGGAGCACACTAACCACCAGGGGGCAGCTCCTGTGTTGAGTGCCTGCCACCTGGTGGTCAGTGCACTTCATAGCGACCAGTTGTTTGGCCATTTGGTCAATTTGCATATTAGCCTTTTATTATATACTAGTGGCCCGGTGCACAAAATTTGTCCCTGTGTGCGGGGGTGGGGGGGGCTGTCTCTCAGCCTGGCCTGAACCCTCTCCAATCTGGGACCCCTTGGGGGATGTCCGACTGCCAGTCGAACATCCCTCTCACAATCTGGGACTGCTGGCTCCTAACCGCTCACCTGCCTGCCTGCCTGATTGCCCCTAACCACTCTGCCTGCAGGCCTTCTCGCCCCCAACTGCACCTCCCCCCCCCACTGGCCTTCTCGCCCCCAACTCCCCCCCCCCCCACTGACCTGCTCACCCCCAACTGCCCCTCTGCCAGCCTGCTTACCCCCAACTGCCCCCCCTGATGGCCTGATAACCCCCAACTGCCCTCCCCTCCTGGCCTGATCGCCTGTAACCGCCTCTGCCTTGGCCCAGCCACCATGGCTTTGTCCAGAAGGATGTCTGGAAGGTCTCCCGGTCTAATTAGCATTTTACCCTTTTATTAGTATAGATGTGCCGGGAGCCGGTCCATCCTTGCTGTTTCAAGGGACCTGGCATATATGGCATACTGTTCTTAATATGTTTGCTCACCTTCTTGGTGCTATGTGTTTTAACCAAGGTCACCTCTCCAAGAAAGGTTGTTTCCCCAGGTAGGGATTTTTCCCTGAAGTTAGGGAGGGGATAAAACCCCTTAACTAAGTGCCAGGCGGGTAGTTAATCACTTTAACTACAAACAATCACGCTTAAGCTACATAATCTTTTACTCCCTGGAATGGAGATAAGAAACGCCCTAACCTTTGGAATAGAAATTGATAGGATTAAAATCAACTGGTATAAATACAGATGTAACAAGACAGCAGAAGACAGAACCTAGCAAGAAAATGGCAAGAGAACCTGACTAGAACCTTGCAACAGAACCTGACTACAGAACCTAGAGACAGAACCTAGCGAGAGAACATGGACACAGAACTTGGCTAGAGATCCTGGTTAGGCTGCTGATCAACTGAACGCTGTCTCCATGTCATTCCTTCTTCGCCGACTCCGTCCACACCTTTGGGGACCCCTGGACCTGCTGGGGTTGGACCCCAGCATAGATGATAATCCATTTCCTGGTGGAAGGTTTTTAACTGATCACTCTATCACAGTTCATTCCACTAAATTATGGATATGGATTAAAACTAAAGTAATTTTAATTTCTATGAACATGCCTCTTTATTAAATTTTAAAATTTAGCAAAACAAACTCATGGACAGTGTGGTGATTACCAGAGGGAAGGGGGATAGGGAGAGGTAGAAGAGGATAAAGGCCTAGGAATAAATGATGATGGAAGGAGACTTGACTTTGAATGGTGAACACAGAATACAATATACAAATGATGTATTATAGACTTGTACACTTGAAACCTATATAATTTTATTAACCAATGTCACCCCAACAAATTCAATAAAATTTAGTTACCATTATACTTAGTATTAATTACAGTTTATCAACACATGTATTTGATCAATATAATTAGATACACAAAGTAAAATTTCAAATGCCTCTCTTATTGAGACAATGCTGCTTGATTTCAATTAGTTCATGTGTCTAAGTGTTGCTACAAAGACATAAAATTTAGCAGTAATTATATTCCTACTTGGTGTTTTATAATATATAAATTCTGAGAAAATTTTTTTCACCCAAATTAGATGGGACTGAAAGGAGTTTTATAGAAAATCACCCACAATAAAGGTTCTTTTATCACAACTTGATGATGATTTTCAAAGATGGTAAGATAATCTAAACCCTCTTTTTAAAATTGCAGTAAAATTTACATAACATTTACTATTTTTAAATGTATTCACTGGCATTAAGTACATTCGCATTGTTGTGCAACAATTACCACCAACCATCTCCAGAATTTTTCATCTTCCTAAACAAACTTATATTCATTAAACACAAAGTTCCCATTCCTCCCTGCGCCCAATCCCTGACAACCACCATTCTACTTTCTGGTCTCTATAAATTTGACTACCCTAGATACCTCCTGTAAGTGGAATCATACAATATTTGTCCTTTTGTGACTGGCTTATTTCACTTAGCATAATGTCTTTAAGCATAATGTCATCTATTTTATAGCGTGTGTCAGATTCCTTTCCTTTTTAAGGATGAATAATGTTTCATGGTATGTATAAGCCACATTTTGTATATCCACTCATCTGTCCATGGTCACTTGGATTGCTTCTACCATTGGCTGTTGTAAATAATTGAATTCTTCTTTAATAAGTAAATAATGGGCAGTTATACTATCCAATTGCAACCTTCTGCTGCTTATTCTGCTTCTTCTTATCCAAATGAGTTTCCTTTAGTCTCCAGTGGGCAAGTTACGAGGTAACAAGCAAACAAAAAAGCGAGTTATAAAAATTTTCATATTTCCATTTCCTTCCCTTGTTGAATGTTTGTACATTGTCTGTGGGGAATAAAATTAAATGGTCATGCCTCTGAGGTGCCAGACTGTAGGAACACTGCTGACAGCGGGGCATGTCCAAGATTTTTCAACGAAGGAAGGATTTCACATGGCTGAGAAGTCTCCTGGCCAGCAATGCTTGCTTTTCCACGTGTCCACATAAGAAATGTCCAAACCTGTGGAGAATTTTTATGAGAGTTTACTTGAGCCAAACTGATGACATATGCCAAGGAACAAGATTTTAAATGCTCCAGAGAATAACGGTTTTGCAGTTTCTTTTATGCATTTGAAATTAGGAGGAAACATAAGGAAGATTTCATGGAGGTGGGACAAAGTAAGGCGGGAATTGGGTTACAGGATAGTTAACAAGATTTTGTGCTCTCTTGAGGGTGGTTACAGCTTATTTCAAAGGTGTGTTAACCTAGATGCACAGGAACAGTGAAAAGGCTTACTTAAGGCAAAGATAAATATTTTACCAAAGAAATATGCCTGGAGTGTGACCTACCCACTTAGGAATTTATGATCAGATCACCCTGTGAGGTTATTTTTCATAGAAGCATCTCCTATGTGCTGACCTCCGCTACTACGTGAATGAATCCTATCAGTCCTTGGATTTGTTTTCTATTGCTGCACAACAAATTACTATGGATTTACACGCTGAAAACAGCACATACCAATTATGAGTGCACACTTCTGTAGACTGGAAGTCTGGGTGAGTTCAGCTGGATCCCTGTGTTTTAAGGTCTCACAAGGCTTAAAATCAAGATGCTGGCTGGGCTGAGTTGGGCACCTTTGTGGAGGCTCTGGTAAATATTCTGCTTCCAAACTCATTCATATTGTTGACAGACTCTAGTTACTTGGCTATCAGCAAGGGGTTGCTCCTAAAGGCTGCTGCGTTCCTTTCTCATCGACTTTCTCCATCTTTAAACCAGAAACTGCACATCAAGTTCTTCTTAAAGTTTCTCTCACTTTCTCTTGTGCTATGGCTTGGAGGAAGCTCTGATCTTAAAGGCTTACGTGATTACTTCAGGCCCACCTGGATTGTCTTCCTATCTTAAAGTCAGCTATGCCATACAGCATAATATAATCAGGGGAATGGTACCTCATCACGCTTATAGTTTCTGGAGGTTAGAGCCTTCCACAGCCCACTGTCTCAGCTCCCCCCCAAATTCACATTTCTCCCAAATGCAAAATATGTCCATTTGGTTTCAAGATTCCCAAGGATCTCATTCTGTTACCGCATCTCAGAGTTGAAGAATCTGCTAAATTGGTAGGCAGTGTGGAGCCATTGGAGGGCGTGGAGCACTGAAGCCATACAATCAGAATTGCTCTTTATCAAGTTTGACCTGTGCAGAAAGAGCGTTTCACAAAACCGGACACCATTTCATGATTTAGAAGAGAGCACTCAACAAACTAGAAATAGAAGGGAACTTCCTCAACCTGATAAAGCCCATCTATGAAAAGCCCACAGCAAACATCATAAATGGTGAAAGTCTGGTGGCTTTCCCCCTAAAACAAAGAACAAAATAAGGATGTCTGTGCTCACCACTCTATTCAGCATTGTACTGGAGGTCTAAAGCAGGCAAGAATAAGAAATAAAAGGCATCCAGATTGGAAAGGAAAAAGTAAAGCTATCTCAATTTTCAGATAACATGATTTTGTATGTGTAAAATTCTAAGGAATTAACTAAAATTGTTAGATAAATGAATTCAGCAAGGTTGTAGGATACATGATTAATATACAAAATAATTTTATTTCTGTACTCTAGTATTGAAAAATTAAAAAATGAAATGAGGAAACAATTCCATTTACAATAGCATCAAAAAGAATAAAATATCTAGGAATAAAATTTTAAAAAGAAGTGTAAAATTTTTACTCTGAAAACTAGAAAACACTATTGGAAGAAGTTAAAGAAGACCTAAATAATAGGCAAGACATTCCATATTCATGGGTTGGAAGACATAATATGAAGATTGTAATATTCCTGAAATTAACCCACATATTCCAATGGAATCACTCAAAATCCCAGTCAGGTTTCCCCACCCCACCCCACAAATTGACAAACTGATTCTAAAAATTTATATGAAAATACAAAGGACCCAGAATAAACAAAATAATCTTGAAAAATAACAAAATTGGAAGATACATTTTCTGATTTAAAACTTACCACTTAGCGGCAGTAATCAAGACAGTGTAGTACTGGCATAAAGATGGACATATAGATCAACAAAGTACAATTGATAAGTCCAGAAATAAAACCTTACCTTTATGGTCAACTGATTTTCAACAAGGTATCAAGACAATTCAATGTGAAAAGAATAGTATTTTCAACAAATGGTGCTGGGACAACTGAATATCCACATGCAAAAGAATGAAACTAAACCCTTACTTCATATCATACACAAAAATTAACTCACAATGGATGGACCATGGAACCGAATGTAAGATGAAAGCTATAAAAATCTTGGAAGAAAGCACAGAGCTAATGGGTGTGTCAATGATTGGATAGTCAATGATTTATTAGACATGACACCAAAAGCACATGCAACACAAGGAAAATCAGAAAAATTGGAATGAATCAACATGAAAAACCTTTATGAATTCAATAGACAACATCAAGAAATTGAAAACACAACCCAGAGAATAGGAGAAAATATTTGCAAAGCACATATCTGATAAGGGACTTATATCCAGAACATATATCCCTCACAGCTCAACAATAAAAAGGAAAGAAACCCAATTAAAAATGTGGGAAGAATTTAAGTAGACATTTCTGCAAAGAATATGTACAAATGTTCAATAAAGTACATGAAATTAATCATTAGGGAAATACAAAGCAAAACCATGAGATAATGCTTTATACCTGCTAGGATGATTATAATAAAAAGATAGGTAATAATGTATTGGCAAGAACGAGAGATTAGGCAAGTCCATAGTGACAGAAATTAGATTAAGGGTTTCTGTGAGTAGGCCTGTGGGAAGCCAGGAGTAACTGCTAATGGGTGTGAAGTTTTTTTTAGGGGTGATGAAAAAGTTTGTAATTAGATGATGGTGAAAGTTGCCCAAGTCTGTGAATATGCTAACGACCTTTGAATGGCACACTTTAAGACTTTGAGCTTTCTGGAGTGTGAATTGTATCTCAACAAAGTTGTTACTAAGATAAAAAGATAGCTTAGCCTGGTATCTGTCTGTGAGTGACTTGGGGTGGATGAAGGAAGTAGAATAGAAAGTTAATAATAGACTATTGATTAAGTTCAGTGTCAGTGATACCAATGGGGAGTGGGGAATGCAAGAATCATAACCAAAGGTAGACTTAAATCATGTAGCAACTCAATAGTAAGAGGAATGAAAAAGAAAAGAATTAATATGCTTTGTTTCAGGGTAACTCAGAGAATGGTTATGCTACGGAGAAGTCAGTGAGAGGCTGGCAGGGATGGAGGGGAGGAGGCAAGATGATGTTGGGTTTAGAGATCCAAGTGGTATGTGAAAGAGTAAAAGCCACTAAGGGCCCTTACTTAAAACAACAGGTAACATTTATATAGAACTTGCTACATGTCAAAACACACGATTAATTGAATTTAACCCTTACAACAACTGCAAGGTAGGGACTACAAATATCTCCATTTTACAAATGAAGAAACGGAGGCACTGAGAACTTAAATAACTGCCCAAGGTAGAGTATGAACTTATACTCTTAACTTCTATCCCCATACAGCCTTTCTAGACAGCCAACAGACAGTAGTCGTTATGTAAATAACATCAGTCTCCTCAATTCACAATTATTATTCACTGTTTACAAACCACAAACACATCATCATTAAGTATTTTAGTCTTGATTTATGTAACTTGATTTGGAATCTATCTGAAAACGAAACCAGCCATCTTTATGGCAACTAAAGTGCTGTCATTGGTGTTTGGCACTTCAGGCAGATGTGAAGGACACATTTTAGAGGGATTCCTGTATCAGCCAACAGTAGGCCTGACGTCTTCTCATATCCCCTCTGAGAAACTGCCTTCGTTGGTGAAAGAAATTCTACTCCGTTGGACTCCCTATGACTTCTCTAATGTATGCAGAGGACTGTGTTTCTGAGAGCTGGAGATTCTACTTCTAGGCATTTTGCAGCCATCTTTCTGGCATAATTCCTAAGATTTAATTTGCTAAAGTAATTGTTTTTCTAATAATAGTGGCTCACTGTAATCTCCTGATATTTAAAATGACTTACCTCTGTCATTCACTATGAGACAATATATTTCCTTTACCTCCTGTTTCAAAAGGAGGTTACACTGTCTGGTGTGTTTTCCTGTGAATGAGGGGTTTGGGGAAAGGCAGGCATGCACAGCCTGTGGGCCCTTGCAGGGCTGCGTAAGAGTGTGCTTTGGGCCTGGACCATTTCCTTACATGGAGATCATAAGCCCCTCACAGCTCGTGCTGGGCACATCGCCTTGTCTGGGAATCTCTTCCCTGTTCTGGGTTTGATGTGACTTCTTTGTTCTGCTTGAAGTGTGTGTATGGTACCCCACTGCTATATCGGTTCCTAGCAGGGAGAAAAGGGGGTTCTTTACCCGTAGCACAAGAGGGGTATATGCAGTCCTGTGTCAGCTGTAGGGCAAGGTGACACAGGACTGGCCCTGTGGGATCAAAGCTCACTATGGAGGCTGACCTTACTGTTTCTTCTTGTGTGAGTAAAGGGTTACACCCAGTTTCTGTGGGAGTTGTGTCTTTCTTGGCAACTCTGACACATGCAAACCAGGCAGTGGGTTGACATCTGGGGATTGCGGCTCCTGGTGGCGGGATCTTCAATGCAGTGGGATCCTTCCGTGGGGGTAGTAACAGATGTCACTTGCTTAACAAGAGCCAAAACTCTTAACAGCTGAAGATGCAGAAGACCAAACGCTAAGACTATTAGGCTAATGGTCAAGCCTTCAAGAGCTAAAAATCAAAATCCAATAGTACTGCTTTTAAAATATTGATAAGCAAAAAGAAAAGCCACTTGAAATCTGTCACTAAAGTACAATCACTGATAAAGATTCTGGGGCTTATCTTTCCAGGTTTTTTTTTTTTCTTTCTTTCTTTTTTTAAAAAATATATTTTTATTGATTTTTTACAGAGAGGAAGGGAGAGAGATAGTCAGAAACATCGATGAGAGAGAAACATCGACCAGCCACCTCCTGCACATCTCCCACTGGGGATGTGCCCGCAACCCAGGTACATGCCCTTGACCGGAATCGAACCCAGGACCCTTCAGTCCGCAGGCCGACGCTCTATCCACTGAGCCAAACCGGTTTCGGCTTTTTTTTTTCTTTCTTGGTAAGAAATACAATTTTTAAAAAGTTGTAGATTTACAGAAAAGTTGCAAGGAAACTATAGAGATTTTCATATGCCCTCTATCCAGTTTTCCTGTTGTTATCTTGCATTAGTATGGTATATTTGTTGTAATTAATGAACCAATATTAATATATTATTACTAACTAACTAATATACTTGATTCAGGTTTCCTTAGCTTTTACCTAATGTCCTTTCTGTTTCAGGGTCTCAGCCAGGATGCCACATTATATTTAGCTGGCATATCTCCTTAGGCTCCTCTTGTGACAGTTTCTCAGTAATGATCAGGCATTTTGTAGAATAGTTCTTAATTAGGACTTGTGTGATGTTTTTCTGGGATTATCGGTTTTCAGAAAAAAAGACCATGGAAGTAAAATGTCATTTGATCCCATCATATACACCTTGCTTATCAATGTTGGTGTTAACCTTGATCGCCTGGATAGGTCATGTTTGTGCTCTTGTCAAGTGACTCTTTTCTCTCCCCTTCCCTGTAGTCTTTGGAAGAAAATCGCTATGTACAACCCAAACTTATGGAGTGGGGCATATGAATTATTTGGGAATGTCTGTATGGGAGATTTGTATGTATGTATGTATGTATGTATGTATGTATCTATGTATTTATGAACTCTGGATATGTATTTTATGCTTTGCGTTATTATCCAATACTGCTTTCTTTTCTTTAATTTTTTAAATTTTATAGTGAAAAGTCATAATTTTGCTATTGCGTTTTTTACCATTTCCTCTGAGCTAATCAACACTTCAGGATCTGTATGTCATCCTTATGCAGGGGCCATGCTAATCTTCTCTGTATCACTCTAATTTTAGTATATGTGCTGCCAAGGTGAGCACACTTTATTTTCTTGCTAAATATTTCTGGCTTTCCAGCATCCCCCGAGGGGTCCCAGAGTGCGAGAGGGCACTCTGCAGAGTTGCTGTCATACGGGTGTGGAACACAAACACAAGTGTGCAGTAAACCAGATTTGGGGCTGACAGTGCCCCAGCAACAACATAATCCATGGCCAAAGGTGGAATCATGCGGCCCTGCGAAGAATTAGGCTCCCACTTCTCTGGTTTCAGGGTGCATCACTGCTGCTGCAAGTTACTGCAGCTCAGCAGCTCCTGTGTTGAGTGTCTGTCCCCTGGTGGTCAGTGCGCGTGATAGTGACTGGTCAGACGGAGGGAGGGACACAGCATATTAGTCTTTTATATATATAGACCAGAGGCCATGTGCATGAAAATTCATGCACTGGAGGAGGGGGTCCCTCGGCCCGGCCTGCCCTTTCTCACAGTCAGGTAGCCCTCAGGGGTGGGAGGCGACCCAGTGATCAGGGGAAGGCGACGCCCCATCACACCTCTGCTGCTGCCACACCTGTTACCTGAGCCTTGGGCGGCCCTGTGCCTTGACTGTGCCTTGGGCTGGCCCTGGGCAGCTGGGGGGCTGAGGGAACAGGGGGACTCTGGAGGCAAGTGCGTGGAGTGGCTGGGCCTGCCTGGGGGCGGGCCTGGCCTTGCCGCATGCCTGCCGCCCCAGCGGGGCTGATGAGGGGATTGGGCTGTGGCTGTGGTGCTGCCATCTTTGAGGGCGGGGCAGCCAATTAGCATATCCTCTCCTTATTGGCTGTGGGTGCCGCCATCTTTGCAATGACATGAGGGTCAATTAGCATCTTGTCTCTTTATTAGATAGGATGGTATTAGAAAGCAAGATCTGGGTGCTAGATGTGCTAGTTGATACTAGGGTGGTGTTGTTTCATGTCCTTTCAGCTAACAGAGCAAGGACATATGGCTCAGTTCTAGTATCCATGATTAGCAGAATCAGAATTGTTTAGAGGCAATCCTATAGGAAACAACTTCATTAACCAGATTACAGTCTTCATATGTTGTTTCTTTTGCCTTTAATCTTCTTGTTTTCACTCATTTCTAAAACTACTTCATCAGCAGCTTCCCCCCACGACTTTCAGTGAAATTGTTTAATACCTTAATGATACAATCAGGTTCTGCATTCCATGTTGGGATCCCCAACACCTCCTAAGTGATTTTTAAAAAATACTTGCATGTGTTGAGGTTTACTCTTTGTGCTGTAAAACCTCATGGGTTTTGACAAGTGTGTTATGCATCCACCATTGCAGTTTCATATAAAATAGTTTCACTGTCCCAAAACTCCCCTATGTATCTTTTATCAACACTCCCTCAAAACTCTGCTAACAACTGGTCTTTTTAGAATTCTTTTTTTCAGAATATCATAATTGGAACCGTGTTGTATTTTAGCTTGTTCAGACTGGCTTTTATCACTTGGCAAGATGCAGTTAAGATATATTTACAGGTGGTTTTTTAATGGCTTGATGGCTTATTCCTTTTTATCTGATAATATTGCACATTTTGTCCCTGAATAATTACACCAAAATGTGTTTATCTATTCATCTTTTAAAGGATAAGTTGATTACTTTGTTTGTTTAATCCTCACCTGAGAATATTTTTTTCTATTGATTTTCAGAGAGAATGGAAGGAAGGGAGGGGGAGAGAGAGGGGGGAAAGAAGAAGGAGAGACACATTGACTGTTTGCCTCCTGCATGTGCCCTGACTAGGAGTGTGGAGTGAACCTGTAACTGAGGTGAGGTACATGCCCTTGACCAGAATCGAACCTGCGACCCTTTGGTGCCTTGGCTGATGCTCTAATGACTAAGTAACACCAGCCAGGACAGTGGGTTGTTTTTAATTTTTATTTTAAAGCTGCTATAAACATTCACATGCAGGTTTTTGTATTGATGTGAGTTTTCAATTTTTTTTTTTTTACTATGTACCTAGGAGTGCAAAAAACTGCCAAACTCTTTCAAATGGTTATATCGTTTTGCATTTCCACCAGCAACGAATGAGAGTTCTTGCTGTTCCACATTCTCAACAGCAATTGGGATGGTTAGATTTTGGATTTTAGCCATTATAACAGCTGAATAGTAGTATCTCATTGTTGTTTTAATTTGCAATTTCTGTAAGACAACTAATCTTAAAGCATCTTTACACATGTTTATTCGCAATTTACGTATCTTGTTCCGTGAGGTGTCTGTTCATATTTTTTTTTGCCTTTTTTTGTTTGGGGATCTGAGACAGTTTTACAAATTTGGCTCTAACCTGCTGACCATCCTGTGGTGTTTTTGCAGATTTGACCTTTTAGCGCATCCAGAGAATTATTAGTTCCCAGGGATGTTGTAAGATTCTGCTTTGATTTTGTGAATCACTTGACTAAACAATGTTAAGCAGATTCCTTTACTGCTAGACTTTTCAGGGTCTTTAATGTGCTAATGTCAACTGCGGGGGAAAAAAGATGATTTAGTATTCACTGTGGCACAGATTTATTATTAACATTCTTCTCTCCCATAATTCTTTTAAAAATATATATTTTATTGATTTTTTTACAGAGAGGAAGGGAGAGAGATAGAGTTAGAAACACCGATGAGAGAGAAACATTGATCAGCTGCCTCCTACACACCCCCTACTGCGGATGTGCCCGCAACCAAGATACATGCCCTTGACTGGAATCGAACCTGGGACCTTTCAGTCTGCAGGCCGACGCTCTATCCACTGAGCCAAACCGGTTAGGGCTTGCATAATTCTTCTTATTAACTTGGAAGACAGTACTGTTCCAGAAAGTACAGTTTGAGAAATATTGTTTTGCAGAAATTAAAAAACCTTAGCTTGACCTTTTGAATTAAAAAAAATAAATTCTATCCATCTCTGACAGAGCTGAGCTATTATATGTAGGTGAGATTCCAACTCATTAACGCGATCTTATTAGTCAAATTACCTCTCTGAACCAATGGGGACAGTCTGTCACTTCCTGTTTTAAATTTCCAAATGATCCCCTTGGGAATTAGCATTTAGTTCACTGTAAGAAAAAACAAATGATCCTCAATGGAAGAATTTCAACTATGTTTTTATATAGTCATGGTTACATAGTTTTCTTATTTTTATTAATGTTGTTTAAAAAATGACTAAAATAAAAACAGGACACTATCTAGATCTTACTGTTGAGTTTTAAAAATGAATTTTATTATAATTTGATATAGTATAATGGTCATTTTCCAGGAGGAGAGTTGTCTGTATCGGATTTTTCTTCTAATCAAATATAGGAGCAAGCAGCCAAGGCCAATGTCCCTCCTGCCTGTGTGGGTGTGATTGCCAACAAGGGGTCTTTGAAGGCCACGTTCTCAGATGGGGGCCAGAAATACAGCTTGAACTTTCTGGTGCTTTAAAGTTCATGGGGACTGAGGGATAGCTGGGATTGTGGGTTTCTAGCTGACAGAATCTTATGGACTCCGGATATTTGTAGTTGGGACACAATTGTTTCCAAGGTATGTGGATAATGGAATACATGATACTAGAGGCCCGATGCATGAAATTCGTGCAAGGGGCTCAGCCCTTGAAGCCTCGGGGGTTGCCTTGGCCCCAGCTTTGTCCCAAAGGTTGTCTGGAAGGTCGTTCAGCTGTCTGGTCTAATTAGCATATTACACTTTTATTATCATCTATATATATAAAAAGACAGCTACTGTAATGGCCATAACGACCTAACAACCGGTCGCTATGATGCCCACTGTGGCCAGCGAACCGGCCTGATCGGGGGTGGGTCTGGCGGCCAACCTCGTGGCCCCTCCCCCCTGCCAGCCTGCCCCTGATTAGACTCTCCCACCCCAATCAAGAGTGGGGCCTACCGGCCAACACTCCCTCCCCCCCCAAAGCCTGCTGCACTGATCAGCCCGCCCCACCACAATAGGCCTGCAGCCCCTCCCCCTGGCCAGCCTACCCCTGATCACACCCCCCACCCCAATAGGGGGCGGGGATGAGTGGTCAACCTCCTGCAGCCCCTCCCCCTTGCTGCCCCACCCTTGATCACACCTCCCACCCCAATAGGGGGTGGGGCTGGCCAGCCAACCTCCTAAAGCACCTCCCCCAAGCTGGCCATACCCCTGATGGGTCCCCACCATCCTGATTGGCCCACAGCCCCTCGCCTTGGCCGGCCCTACCCCTGATCACCCTCCCCACCCCAATAGGGGGCCGGGCTGGCCAGCCAATCTCCTGCAGCCCCTTGCCCTGCCTGGTCCCAGTCCAGATCGGCCCCCTCCTCATGGCCAGTCCCGCCCCCAATCAGACCCCAACCCTAATCAGGGGCAGGGCCCGCTGGCCAATTGCCCGAGGCCCCTTCCCTCAGCCATCCTGGCCCTCATTGGGGGCCCTGATCAGGGGCCTTGATCAGGGCCTGATCTGGGTGGGCTGTGGCCAACCTCCTGCCATCTCCTCCTCCCAACAGGCCCAGCCCCGATCCGCTCTGATTGGGGCCGGGCTGGCTGGACCCCACCCATGCACAAAGTCGTGCGCTGGGCCTCTAGTAGATTAAAAATGGGCAAAAAATGAGCATGTTTTTTCTGACTGACGCTTGAGAGATAAGCCCTGCTTCAGTGTGTACTTTTGAGGTGTAGTTGGAACCCTCAGCTGTGGGTCTTCAGACCTTGTTACCAGTAGTAGCTAGCAAATGATTACCTCATACACATAGACACAAAGCAATACAGCACAGCCTTTTGCATGATCTCTTTGAAAAAAACAGATTACACATGTGCTAGTTAATGTAAATATTTTCAAAGTACTCATTAGAACAAAACATTTTTTGCTTTCATGAAATGATACTGGGTAATTAGCTATTGTATTAATTAGTATGGGCTAGGTTTATGGTGTTAATGAACAACTCCAAAATCTCAATGGCCTTCAGCTCAAAGATTTATTTTTCATCCACACTACGTTAACATATATACAAGTCTATTGTGGGTAAGCTATAACTCTGCTCCCTATAATCTTGGTGCAGTAGCCTCTTTCTGGATTATTGCCAGTTTTGTGACAGAGGGAAAAGAAACAGCAAACCATGTGCTGGCTCTTAAAGCTTCTGTGATATGTGTCACTTTAACATTCTTTAATGGCCAAGAACAAATCACAAGTCCAAGCCTGACATCAATGGTGTGGAAAAGTACAGCCCTTCTCCAGAGAGAAGCAGTGAGAATTTTTGAACAAGAATGTAGTCTACCACGGGGCTCTTGAGGTTGTTTTAGGGATGTGGGTTGTAAGGGCCGCGGGGAAGACTCAAGAACTCTGGGCTAACCTAGAAGCCTTCTGGGTACCAACACTCAGTGTAGAGTCTCTTGAGTTGGACAGGTCAGTACTTCACTCCTCCAACACACGACACTCCTGGCAACACTCCAGAGTGTCCAGCCTTTTGCCATGGTTACTCCTCTGACCCACATATCCACTAATAAATCCAGGGTGTACATGGTGATAAATACCTAAAATCTATATAGCTTCTTTCTAAAGAGCCAAAGATGCCCTCCTAGAAAGAAAAGCTTTATGGACATCCCAGAATTCCTGAGCTCATGAGGAAAAGAAAAGGTAGGCTGAGTGAACACGACTCTGTCATCCAGAACCATCTTCTATCCAGAGTAACTCCATTTCTACTTGTTTACAGAATTGGGGACCCCTATAAAATTGAGTTTGTATATAGGGATCCCCTGGAAGGAGTTTGAAACCACAACTTTATAGAGGATGAAGGCAGGTGCTTGAATCATTTTATGGATTTTTTTATTTATAGAGAACTTTCAAGCCTATTTCATTCAAAGAGGATTATATACGTTTCCACCCATCTATTTAATCTTTCAGGTTAAACCCATTTCCTCTTAACCTATCATTGGTAGTGATGTGGAACAGCTCAGTAGCACTTTGTGTGTGTTGAAAACAGCATGGAGTTTATCCCTTCTCTTCTTTCAACTCTACAAACACTTCTTTGGGGATATCTATCTATCTATCTATCTATCTAACTATATATATACATATACATATACATATACATATACATATACATATCTATATATATATATATATATCCATGTATTTATTTTGAAGCAATCACAAACTTACAGAAAATGTAAAGGTCCATTTCATATATTTTTCTCTTGAATCATTTGAGAGTAAGCTAGTAACTTAATACCTCACCACTCCTGTTACTTGACTTATTTATTTATTTATTTTTTACAAACAAGGACTATTTCCTACATAACCATAACATAACCATTGTGTTAGTTTGCTAGGGCTGCCATAACAAAATACCACAATCTGAGCTGCTTAAAAAACAGAAGTTTGTTTTTCTCACAGTTCTCAAGGCCAGAAGTCTAAGATCAAGGTGTTGGCGGGTTTGGTTTCTTCTGAGGCTTCTCTCCTTGGCTGGCAGACGGCAACCTTCTCTCTCTGTCCTCACATGGCCTTCCTCTCCACGCATTCATCCCCAGCGTCTCTCTGAGTGTCAAATCTCTTTTTATAAAGACATCAGTCGTATTGGATTCGAGCCCGTTCCCACAGCCCCATTTTAGCTTAATCACCTCCTTAAAGGCCCTATTTCTGAGCACAGTCACTGTCTGAGCTACTAGAACTTCAACATATAAATTTGAGGAGGGACAAAATTCAGCTCATAACAACCATCAAAATTAGGAAATTAACATGAATAAAGTATCGCTATCTACTCATTAGGTCTCAAATGACCCAATAATGTCCTTTATAGCAAAAGAATCCAGTTCAGAATCATGGGCTGCATTATTAGGTTTCTTTAGTCTCATTCTGTCTGGAACACTTCCTCAGTTTTTCCTTGACTCTCCTGGCCTTGATACTTTTGAAGTTACAGGTCATTATTTTTTGTAGAATGTCCCTAAATTTGGGTTGTCTAGTATTTCCTCATGATTTGATTCAGATTATACATCTTCAGTAGGAATATCAGAAGTGTTACTGGCTTCTTCTCAATGCATCCTGTCAGGGGGTGCCCATGCTGATTTGTCCCATCGTTGACGATGCTCACTTTTGCCCCTTGATTTAAGATCTTAAATCAAGAGATCCCCACAGTCTTATTATAATTTCTTTTGAAATTATCAAATATTTTGTGGGGATATATTGGTGTGATCACGTCATAAGTTACATAACTGTCTAGTCACTATGTTGTATACCTGAAACTAATATAATATGTATGCCAACTATAATTAATAATTTTAAACATATTTTTAAAAATCTGACTTCTTGGTCCTTTTAAAATGTGTTAGTCACTCTGTCATATTCACTTTTTTGGCTCAGGATAGTCTAGGCTCATCTTATATTTTCCCTGTTCCAACCCTGGAATTAACCATTTTACCAGTGGGCCCTGGTTCCTTTCAGTGAGGAATGGCATTCAGATCTAGTTTGACAACAGTATGTCTAAATTCATCTGTCTTATGATATCCTATAACAGTATAAGTACCATCCTCTATTTATCCTTCTATTTCTGATCTGAACATATTAACACTAATCTTTTCTGTGTGGTTGTTCATTTTAGTATTTTTATGGGAGAATATATATATAATAATGTGTACAAAGGCACAAACACAATCAGATAGCTACATAGACATTAGCATAGATGAGTCCTAGTTCTAGAATTTACTTCTAGGAAAAAAAATGAATCTCATTTATTTCCAACAGGGCCAATTAGATAAGAAATCCAATTAGTTTCCCAAATGCTGCTCTCATGTCTCAAATCAATTCATCAGAGATGTCTCCTTGTTACTATCAGAATCCACTGCTTGGATTTGATAGGAGAGCCAAACGTCTAGCAGGCTTGTGTGGCCACTCCTAAAACAAAAGTGTAAAATGTAATCTGTATTTAGAAATCAGTTTGAAAACATTGGCTTAGAGTGCCTCTTTCCACACGAGCGCAATTGCATCTAAGTTAGAAAACACTTGATTCCGAAGAGATGCCTCTTTTTGTTTATTTACCACATCTTACTGAGAAAATATTTCTGATTTACAAAATTCTATTTGTATTTGAGGTAGTGGAAAATAACTTTACTTCTATTCTTGATTTGGAAACTGTTCTGTTTCTACTTTTTCTTCATTATGCTTCTCACTTCCTTTTGTCCTTTTCTTTTCTTGCCTGGCTCAATTTTGTTAATTCATATCCTCTCTCGATATGTTCAGAGAGGTATCAGCGGTGGAAACATGTGACCACCAGGAAGTCTACATTCATTTTTAAAACTGAATAGCTTGATAGCCTTTTTTGGTGTTGTTGTTAATCCTCACTCCAGGATATTTTTTCATTGATTTTTAAAAAAATATATTTTATTGATTTTTTACAGAGAAGAAGGGAGAGGGATAGAGAGTTAGAAACATCGATGAGAGAGAAACATCCATCAGATGCCTCCTGCACACCTCCCGCTGGGGATGTGCCCGCAACCAAGGCACATGCCCTCGACCAGAATCAAACCTGGGACCTTCAGTCCCCAGGCCGATGCTCTATCCACTGAGCCAAACCGGGTAGGGCTGATTTTTTAGAGAGAGTGGAATGGAGGGGGAGAGACAGAGAGAGAAACATGGATTTGTTGCCTCCCACATGAACCCTTAGCCCAACCAGGGCTGGGGATCGAGCCTGCAACTGAGGTACATGCCCTTGACTGGAATCAAACCTGGGACCCTTCAATCCATAGGCCAGTGCTCTATCCACTGAGCAAAACCGGCTAGGGCTTGACAGCTTTTTAATGTACATTCTTGTCAGAGATGGCACAGGACATTTAAGTTTTGTTCCTGACTTCTGGCATTTAACTCTGTTGAACAGTATGGAAGATGAAATTCAGGAACTTCAGATTGGCAAGAAGACATATTAATTTTGTTACACTACATGTCTTTTAAAGTTTTTCTTTTGGGAGATGTGACCATGACCTCCTAGAAATGATTTTTTTTTAGAAGTATAAAATGTGTGTCTAGTCCATGTGAAAAATGACCTACTTTTGGACAACTGGACAGTCAGAGAAAACCTAGCAGGTATATTACCTATAAACATGACCTTGAAATTCTAATATTTATGAACACGTCTCACAGTTTATGATAAATGATGTTATATGAACTAATTAAAAATAAGCAGGATTTAAAATAACTTTTCACTTCTTTGGATTCTGATTTATGAATCATCTTTCTCTCATACAGTGTTTGAAACACTTCAATGTGTATGCTGTAGTTGATATCTAATGTTAGACTGGCTCTTTTACATTGCCTAGGGACGTGTCAGAATATTTTCTGTGACACATAAACAGTTTAGTTTAAAGGTCAGTGGAAATTTAAAAATCGAAATACACAATAGAAAGTATAATCAGATAGCAAGTTAGAATTCACTTCCTCTTATTTTCCAACCTCCTTTATATTTTAAAATATAAACCAGCTCCTTAGGTTAACAGGCATTTATAAGCTCATGAATATTTGATATTAGAGTTATACATACACATTATCATGCATTACAATCCTTTTTTTGTCTTTACAAAGAAAGCATTTAGTCTGCATCCGTTCAGGCTGCTATAACAGAATCCCACTGATGAGCTCATAAACAACAGAAATTTATTTCTCACGGTTCTGGAGGCTGGGAAGTTCAAGATCAAGGCATCGGCAGATTCAGTGTCTGGTGAGGGCCCATGTCCTCTTTCATAAGGGCCATCTTCCCATTGTATCCTCCTGTGATGGAAGGGGCGAGGAATTCTCAGGAATCTCATTTATCAGGGCATTAATCTTATTCACGGGGCTTCACTCTCATGACCTAATCACCTCCCAAAGGCCTGACCTTAAACACCATTATCACATTGGTGAGGTATTAACATATGAATTCTGGGGGGGACACAAACATTCAATTTATAACACTTTTTATTTAAACATTATTTTATATTATTTTTTAAACATTATTTTTCTTATAAACATTTAATACAGTCACCTTTTCACAGAAAGCTGAATAATAATTATTATAGCTCAATTATGGCTGCCATTTATTGAAAATCTACTACGTACTTGGCTTTTTCATATATATCTCATTTAATTCTCATGGTAACTCTAAGAGATAAATAATATTATGTTTCTGTTACAGCTGAGTAAACTAAGGCTCATTGAGCCTAAAGTAACTTTCTCATGTTCCTATAGATAGAAAATGAAGGGGTGGTAAAGAAACCCAAGTCTCACTAATTAAAAATCCGTAAAACCCCTTTTTATTACACCACATAGTCCCTGAACAAGTTACAATGCAATTTGACATACAGTTCTCTCTTAGAATTGCTCTCACTATCTATATACAGAAACATGAATTCTGATTCTTCTGCTATGCTTTCACTTTTCTGTATACTCAGTAAAAATTATGTAGAATTATTTTCATTGGACTTAACAGGCCCTCAATAAATATTTATTGATTGAGTGCAGAATTGATTCCAGAGCAATATCATTTTCGTGTCTTTAAAGTACAACAGCACCTTCATGAACACTGACCTGTGGAGTGCTGTGTGTTGGTGGAGACTTTGGACAGTGGTGTTTCCTGATCTCTACAGCAGCAAGTCAAAAAGTAAGACATCCCTAAAACAATCCCCTCTGCAGAGGAGCTCCTTGGCCACACTGGCATTTTACAAATAGAGTATGATTTAGCCAATCATTGCCTGGAATGTGTAGGGATCTGAATACAGATCATGTTTGTGCCAATCTCAGTATATTTTACACCTGAAAGGTGAGCTCAGTGACAGTTGCTACAAATGTCTCAACTTCCTTTTGAAAGGCATCTCACCAAGGTGAAAGAATTAAGAAACTAACTTTTTATTCCTTTGTTTACTGTCACGAAAGTTGGAGATAAGCAAGATTTGGACTGTGCCAAGTTTCAAAGCAGTAGCTGGATACTACCTGTTCTAATATGTTTTCTATCTATGAAATGCTATAAGGACTATAAATCTAACAAAACACCAGTTTATTTTTTTATTGGAAACACTGCTAATGTAGCAATTACATTCTTCATTCCTCATTGGAACTGCTTTTATGGTTTTTGTAAAATTTTCTCATTCCCTGCCAAATAGGTGGGCTTGTTAAGGGAATTCTTTAGCGTTGTGGGACTTGTGCTTCAAATGGATGCATATTTTTAAAACACAACCTCGTTTATCCTCACAGATTGGAACCAAAAGGCCAGGTGCTCGCCACAGGGTCTTTTCCTTATTGTAAGACCACAAGTGATGGAGGATGAAGATTGCTCTCCTGGCACTTTGGAGCCCAGAAAATTGCTCTCTTTCTCTCAGTTTGTATCTCTGAATTCTTCTCAAGGTATCACTGAAGGCTGGCAGGAAGCAAGTTTGAAACAGGACTAACACTTTCCATTTCCAGTGGTGACCGAGGATCCTAGAGGTAAAAGCAGCCCTTGAGAGCCAATTTCATCATGTAACAGGATTCTGCAGCTCAACCTGCTGGAATCTGGGTTGCCTTTGGAAACTCAGCTCATTACCTAGAGATGTGAGAAGTGTTGATTGACCTCTCCTGATTCTATAGCTAATAGAGCTGTCAGCTCTCCTGTCACTTGGCCATCACCAGCCCTCAGATATAATAAAGGCCTTGAGGTAAGACGGCAAATGGAACATCCCACGGGCATAACCTTCTCAAAAATGAGGCTGCTTGTTGAACTAAATAATCTATTTCAAATTGTCTGAATTCACAGCAAAGAAGAGTGAACATGATACAGCCTTGTTTTTTAATCAGGATAATTTTCTTTTCCATCTCAGCATGTCCATATCTCTTCAATCTATGAATGTCTCAGGTGTAGCAATGTACAGTTGAACCTGGCAAGGTCTGAAAGGTCATTCAGAGAAGACCATGCTCTGTGTGTGTTGGAGGATGTATGTAGATAAAATAACGGTTAGTTGTAAAGGGTGCATTGTTTGTTTAAAGAAAAACGAAAATCTGGGTTTTCAGTCAATAACGACTAAATTCTTTTCAGTTCATTGAACATATCAACATATGTTGAGCTGCTGATCTTGACGAGCATTTTTCTCTCTGCTGAGATCAGATACAGAAGACGCTCTGACGGAGAGCTGTTAATGCTCATAAACATTGATGTTCTCCTTTACATTTCCCAGACTCCCTTGCTATTATGCTTAGACCATGTGACTAAGTCCTGATTAGTGAGATCTGAGCAGAGATGATGTAAGCCATCCCAGACCTGACCCAGGGGAAGCATTTCACATAACTCACTAGGTCTCCCCTCCCTTGCTGGGTGACCCTGGAAGCCACATGTTCCCGATGCATCAAAACAAGGCACAAACAACCTGCATTCCTGGGCTTCTGCTTAGAAGACAATGCCCTAGAGAGCGACTTAGACTTTGAATAAGTGAAAATAAACTTCTCTGTCATTGACCTGTGGGGATTTCAGGGTTTGTTGTTACCACAACTCCAACTATCCCAGTGGTTTTGAAAGTATGGTTTACAGACGAGCAGCATCAGCCCCTGGGAACTTGTTAAAAACGCACATTCTTGAGCTTACCTGAGATCTTCTAAGTCAGGAACTCTGAGGATGGAATACAGCTACCTGTGATCCAGCCTTCCAGGTGATTCTGATGCACACTAAAATTGGAGAAGCATGAGTCTAAACGATTTCAAGGATCTCTCAGTCTAATAGACAGATGCTTTTATATCTTAAATTATTTTAAGTTTTCTCAAGACCCTCTTGCCTTAATTGAACACAGGCTTTTCCCCGAGGACAGGGCATTCCTTGTAGCAATATCAAGGTGGTGCTATTTACTTTTTAAAAAATACACATTCTGGACTCATTTATTTTTTATTTTATTTTAAATTTTTATTTATTGTATTTATTAATTATTGAACATATTACAGATGCCCTCCTTTGTTCCCCCATTGACCCCCTTCATCCAGCTCCTGTCCCTCCCCAGGCCTTCACCCCACTATTGTCTGTGTCCATTAGTTATGCACATATGCATGTAAGTTCTTTGGTTAATCTCTCCCCCTGCCCCTTCCCCCTGAAATATGTTAATCTGTTGCATGTTTCAATGTCTTTGGATTTATTTTGTTCTTCACTTTATAGACAGTCTCGGGTTATGTCGGACTTGACGTACGTTGTATTGTGGTTACGTCGCCATCTCCCATTTATTTATTAAAAAAAAAGTTCCGTCATTTCGACGTATGTACATATGTGTTTTATGTTTTTTATTATTT
The DNA here is from genome assembly GCF_028538775.1 of Myotis yumanensis. Classification (NCBI taxonomy): domain Eukaryota; kingdom Metazoa; phylum Chordata; class Mammalia; order Chiroptera; family Vespertilionidae; genus Myotis; species Myotis yumanensis. The sequence goes on from NW_027223757.1 coordinate 56,483,015, forward strand.
ACTACAAGTAAAGGTCAGGAATTGTTATCTTTCTTCTAAATGTTTTTTACTGTTTCACTTCATTGCTGCTGTGTATGTGCTCCATGTAAGTGACGTAGGTGCTTATGTAGATGGGTTCCCACTTACGGTGAAAATCGCATTATGTCCCGCCGTAGAAATGGATCTCCGACGTTACCCGAGGACCTACTGTATTTTGTTCATTAGATTCCACATATAAGTGAGAAAAATACGGAAAGCTTCACAAATTTGCATGTCATCTTTTCGCAGGGGCCATTCTATGTATCATTCCAATCTTAGCATATGTGCTGCTGAAGCGAGCACTGTTTACTCTTTTACCACTCACATTCCATACCTCGTGGTTAAATATGGAACAGGTGTTCACTTTGCTTCGTCCAACTTAGTGCTCTTTTACTCTCCTATAAAACTCTTTTCCTTTGAAGCCCATGCCATTCAGCTCTATCACCCCATCTTTCTCCTTTCTGGCTCATGTTAGCTGGCATCCCTGCCATATCTTTCATTTGTTGATGATTTTGGCACCTAGATCAAAGTCTTCACCTTTACCAAAATAATTTGGATAATTTCTATGTACATTTACAGTTGCTGAAGTCTCTCCGAGGTAAAATAAATTCTTGAACCTCATATATCCCTATTTCTTCTCTCCCCATTCACAACCAAATTTCTTACAGAGTTGCCTATAATCATTGTTCCATCCTTTACTCCTTTTAAAGCCATTACAATATATTTATGCCCTCAACAATCCACCAAAATACCTTTTGTGAAGATCACCAGTGTCTCCCATGTGGATAAATTCAATGGATAGTCTTGGAACTCAATTACCTGACCTGATTCTGATGACCACACTGTCCTTTTAAAATAATTTATTCCCTGAGCTATCCTGATCATCTGACACATTTCTTTTTCCCTCTTGTATTTTCTGGCCACTTCTTCTGTATCTTTTATACAAACTCATTTCCTTCAAAGCATGGTCCTGGGCTTGCTGTCCACCCCACAGTTTTTCTCATGCTGCATTCCTTCCCTAAGGATGTTCAGCTAGAAGTATGGTTTAATTACTATGAATGTCCAGATGATTGACAATTTGTATCTTCATTCAAAACATCTCCTCTAAGTACAGTCCAAATGTTTAAGTGCCTACTAACTTCTCTCAAACATTCCTAAAAGTCAACATGTCCAGCCCTAACCTTAGAATCTTGCCACCATCCCTAAATCTGGTCTGCTTTCAGTATTTCTTATCTCATGATTCTCTTAATCCATTTGTATGAGCAAGAAACACATGAATCATCCTGATGTTGACTTTTCCCTCACACTCTTCATCCAATAAAAACCAAGTCCTGTAAGTCCAATTTTGCTGAATATCTCTTGAAATGTTCCTGTTCTTAACCTTTCCACCAGCATCACTCTCGTCCAATCCATTATCCACTCTTGTCTGGACTATATAACTGTCTCTCCAGGACCCTATATACATCTGTCCTATTGAATGCCATCCCCCATTCTTTCATCTTAAAATCTTTCAATAGCTTCACATTATTCTTAGAATAAAGAGTAAAATCCTTTCATAAATTGGTCCTTTTACAACCCATTTCACGCTCTTCCTCTTGCTATCTTCCCTATAGCCACAGGGTTTTCTTTCAGGTTCCAAATCCTGCCTTCCTCTCTTCTATTACAGGGTCTTTGAACAAGCAATTCTCTCTTTCTGAAAAGCTTTCTTTCCATCATCACCTTCTTTACATACTTTGCACTTTATCACACTTTTGATCATAACTTAAGGGTCCCTTCCTTAGGGAAGCCTTCCCTGGATTTTGAGTCTTCATTTGTTACATGCTCTCATGTTTTCCTATTCTTTCTATAGGGCCACTTTCTTAGTATTTTCTATATATTTGTAGTATATGATTATTTTTATTAAATGTCTTTCTTGCTCACAGAACATGTTCTAAAAAAGCAAGGACCCTTTCATTTGCCTACAGTTGTATCCCCAGTGCATAGGAACAACTCCCAACATGAAGAAGGTACTCAATCAATATTTGTTAAGTCAGTGAATGAGAGAAAGTTATCCTTTTTATTAATTTTTTCTTTTCTAAGACTTCCCTAACACAATAATAGCTAAATTACTTGCTTTAACTCCTGAGTAGAGGACTCATTACCAAAGTAAGGCTCATTACAAATATTAGGTTAATATTTGGAAGAAGACTATGCTTTAGATTCTACAAAGGAAAAGAACCTTGAGGAAGATAAATTAAAATTAGGCCAACTCTCCAAGTAACCTAGATTTTACCTGCAAAAGGAAATGTGTGTGTGTGTGTGTGTGTGTGTGTGTGTGTGTGTGTGTTTGGTTAGGGAGATAGAAGAAAAGATAATAGACACAGAGAGGCTAAGAAATACACTAAGAAGGCTCTGAGGTGTCCAGATAGACATGAAAGAACTTGTCCTCCAAAAAGTTGAGATTATGCATTTTATTTTATTTTTTCTTTATTGATTAAGGTATTACATATGTGTCCTTACTCCCCATTACCCCCCCCCCCCCCCCCCGCACCCCCCACTCATGCCCTCACTCCCCTGGTGTCTGTGTCCATTGGTTAGGCTTATATGCATGCATACAAATCCTTTGGTTGATCTCTCCAGAGATTGTGCATTTTAATTGGTCTGGCAGTTCTCTTGGGGACTGGCACAGACATCTGACTTGTTTCAGTCCCTGTAGGCTTCCCCTGTAGTGTTTATTGGAAGAATTAAAGAGATACACATACCGTAAGAACTTTAATCCAGACTATTAAAGCCATTTCTGTTAGATTACATGATGCCTACAGAGATAATGGAACAGAAACATCAGTGATCACATTCACAAGAAATACAGACTTTTCAAAATAGTGTGGAATAGTCACTATATGAAAGGATAATTGCAGCCCTCAATAAACAAAAGAAGTAATCCTTGAAGAGAGGGAGAATCTAATTTCCAGAGTCAACCACATTATAATACTCAAAATGTCTGGTTCTCAACAAAAGGTATTACAAGGCAAACAAAGGAACAGGGAAATATGGCTCATTCACAGAAAATGAAGAATTTGACAAGAAACTATATCTGAGGAAGCTCATATGTTGAGATTACTAAGAAAAGATGTTAAATCAACTATCTTAAATATGCTGAATTGAGCTAAATACAACAATGGAAAATGAGCTAAAGGAAATCAAGAGAACAATGTATAAACAAATAGGAAATATCAATAAAGAGAAAAACTATAAAAGGAAACACATGGAAATTGTGTGGCTGAAAATTAAAATGTTAAATACATAGCTTAAATTTAAAAAATTTATTACAGGGGTTCAATAGCATATTTGTATAGGCAGAAGAAAATATCAGTGGACTTTATGATGAAGCTATTGAAATTGTCCAGTCTGAAGAACGGAAAGAAAAATTAATGAAGAAAAATGAACAAAACCTAGGGGACCTATGGGAACAACATCAAATATACCAACTTGTTCATCATGGAAGGCCCTAAAGGAGAAGCTAGAAAGAATGGAACAGGAATAATATTTGAATAAATAGGGGAAAAGTGTCACATTTGATTAAAGACATAAATCTATACATCCAAGAACTTCAACCAACTCCAAGCAGGATAAACTCAAAGATACATACATATTATAATTGAGTTTTAGAAGGCAAAGACAAAGAACCTTGATAGCAGCAAGAAAGAAGTGAGTCATCATGTGCAAGGGATCATCTATAATATTAGCAGCTCATTTCTCATCAGAAATCATGAAGGCCAGGAAGCAATGGAAGACATTTAGTAAGTACTTAGAGAAAAAAATTGCCAAAAAAATCTTCTCTGCTGGAAAAATTATCCTTCAAGAATGAAGAAAAAGTTAAGATATTCCCAGAAAAATATAGGCTAAAGGAATTAATTACTAGTAGATCTGCTCTACAAGATTGCTAGAGGGAGTCAATAAGTTTTTTCTTTTATGGTTCATTTTTTTTGTCTCCTATGTAAGAAATCTTTGCTTAATGAAGCTCATACAATTTTACTCTTATGTTTTTTCCTAGAAATTTTTTAGTACTAGCTTTACTGTTTAGGTCTATGATTCATTTCAAGTTAATTTTTGTACATAGAATAAAATTTATTCTTTCCATGTTGGTATTGAATTGTTTCAGCACTATTTGTTGAGAGGACTATACTTTCTTTGTCAAATATCATTTGCACCTATGCAGAAAAAAATCAATTAGCCATTTACATGTGGGTCTATTTTTGGACTTATATTCAATTCCATCATTACTTCCTTACATCCACATCATACCATCTTAATTACTGTAGCTTTAGAATAAGTATTGGAATCAGATAGTATTAGTCCTCCAACATTTTCTTCTTCAAAATTGTTCAACTATTCTAGATCCTTTGCATTTCCATAGAAATTTAAGAATTAACTTGTCAATTTCTACCAAAATTAAAAAAAACCCAACTGGTGGGATTTTGATTAGAATTTCATTGAATCTAGAGATCAATTTGGGCAAAATTGATAATAACATTGAGTTCTCCAACCCATGAACACAGTATCTCTCTCCATTTACTTGGGTCTTCTCTAATTTCTCTCAGAAAAGTTTTGTAGTTTTCAGTGTATGAGTCTTGATCACATTTTGTAAAATTTATCTCTAAGTATTTCATGTTTTTGGTGCTACTTAATTGTGTTTTTTAAAGTCCAATTTCAAGTGTTCATTGAAAGCTATAGAAATACATTGTTGTTGTTTGTGTGTGTGTTGTTGTTGTTTTTTAAATTGACTTTGTAACCTGTAATCTTACTGAACTTCTAGCTAGCTTTAATAACTTTTTAGTAGATTCCTGAGGATTTTTGACATGGATAAACATGTCATCTGTGAATAAAATTTCTTCCTTCCAAATCTGTATGCCTTTTTATTTTTTTCAACTTACAGCATGGGTTTCCAATACAATCACTGTGACTACTGGGCTCTGAGTTCCTCTCCTTACACTACACCCTGGAAGGTATAGTACAACGGTTCTCAACCTGTGGGTCGCGACCCCTTTGGCGGTCGAACGACCCTTTCACAGGGGTCGCCTAAGACCATCCTGCATATCAGATATTTACATTACGATTCATAACAGTAGCAACATTACAGTTATGAAGTAGCAACGAAAATAATTTTATGGTTGGGTCACAACATGGGGAAATGTATTTAAAGGGCCAGAAGGTTGAGAACCACTGGATATGTCTTCAGCCAGTAAGGTGGAATAATGGTAGAGCCTTCTTCCTTTGTTTTCCCTCTCTCTGTGATCATAGATCTGCACTGCATAATGTCAAATGGCTGAAAAGAGTTGTTTCCTATATTTTGCCTGGCTTTATAATTGTTTATGGTGGGATGGCAATTCTTATAGCAGTTAATATTTCAAAGCCAGTATAAAATTTCTATTCCAGGGACATTTTAAACAAGCACTTCCATATACCCCAAGTTTTATATCTGTATTATGCCATATCACTAAAAAATTATGTATTCTTAGAAATTCCTTCATAGGACTATGATTTAACATCACATCTTCAACATTTTTTGAGGACTGATCTTAGTAATAGTCACACAAGGAATATTCGTACATCTTTTATGAAGCTGTGTATGGAAGAAATTTTGTTCATTGTCCCATCTCTCACTATCGATACAATGACATTTTCATAGACTTAGTGCCAGGAAATCTAATGGCTCTCAAATTATCGCTCTATTTCCTTTTATCTGATAGAAATATATACTGCATATTTCCTTTTCTCTATGAGAGCTGTCTAGGAAATCACATTTTAATTGGGCCCTTTGGTAAAAGGATATCTCTTCCTTGATTCCTTTTCTTTTACCATTGTTTTAATAACTGTACCACACATTTCTTTATTGGGAGCCTCCTAAAATTCTCTTCAGAAATTGGAAAAATATAAATATTTTTTAAAAGGAGTAGGGCTGCAGAGAAAAATATTTATGAGCATGGACCTTGAAAATCAGACAGGTTTGTATTTGTTTTTTCTACTTTTTGGCTATATGACCCGTTGCAAATTATCTACCTTCACTGATATCCAGTTTCTTTATTGGTAAAATAGTGACATTAACAGCAATTTCATTTGGTTTGTGGGGATTATTCTCAGTGTCTGGAACACATCAATCATACCATAAGTGGTAGTGGGGTTTTTACTAATCATTAGAGAATTTTAGCAATTCTAATTTCATCTGAATTAAAACCGATATTCAAATAGATTGTTCAATACAAATCTCAAGATACTATTGCTATAGGTCATGACAATCAGTGTTTGTTAGAGGCCCATTTATGATAAGAAATGTAATTCTTGGGGTATCCTGGGTAAATCCTTGAGATACACAATTCCTTCTAGCCCTTCAAATGCTACACAGGGCAAGTAAGACACATTCTTGTGTGTGGGGGAGTGGTCTTTGTTATAAATCCTCCTGGTCAGTTAGTGGATTTTTGAATTCAGCAGTTTTTCTCCTGAGTTTTAGTTTGGTCCTGGTATCAGTGATGCATAACAAAAACATTAAAACTTAGGTTTCCACTAAAAAGTCAATGTGGATGCCTCATATGGAGGATATAATTAGATTACTTGGGCTCATAAGGTATATTATGAAGGGGATATTAATTTTATGTTGCTCAAATTGTTTCAAGCTTGAGAAAATGTTATTCCTAGATCTTTAGGTCTAATATTTATCTAATGACTAATCCAAGTTAATCTCGTGGCTGATGCGTGTTTGGAAAAGCTAGCTGAAATATATTATACTGAAGGACTATTGATGTATGGGATCCTCAATGAAGGTTAGGCCTTTGTTCTTTAAAGAGAGTTTTCTCTTTTATCTTCTAAGAGACACATTTAAGGAATAATGAATAAAACTAATAGACATCATCATACCAAGTTAAAAAGAATTAATAAATTGGCACAGATGAAGCCTGATGATTCTAATCACTCTGGTGATGTTCACCTGACAGATTTCCCAGACCAGCGTTAGTCCACCTGGGCACCTCCATGGGTGAGCAAGATGGCCACACTATGTTCATGACATGAACTGGCTCCTTCATTGACCTAGTAAAAGAATTGGTCTTCTGACACTGTATATATTAGTATTCTTTTTATTCTAAAAGAGGCAATTCAAAACCATGTTTAGATCCATGAAAACATAATTTGCCAAACATGCTGTAACAATAATGGCACATGTTTATTTACTTATAAACTGGAGCTATGAGCTCAATAAGTAAGGATGAAAATAATGTCGTTGTATGATTTCCTGAAGTACCCAAACCAAAAGTATGGGGAATGAAATGGTTTACTCACTATGCTCACCCCAGCTCTATCACCCTGTACAAAATGAAACACAGGGAGTTCATGGGAGAAGAAAGCTAGTAGAACAACTTAGTAAAAATGCAAAGTAAAAACTATGGAGGACCAGATAGAGTGTTCTGAGGGATCCATTCTTTTATGGATAGTCATGGAGTCTGCTAGGAGGAGAATTTCATGATAAGATGCTCTAAGGATCATTTTGGTGACTGGTAACTGTCTTGTTAACAGAAATGTCTCTTTATCACTGTTAGATGGTGTGTCTTCTTTTCCACAGATCAGTGAAATCATATTAACTCTTACAGGTATTTATTTGACACCTGTCATAGACTAAGAAGACAGAATTTGGCATTGTGAGGCACATGTCAACTAGTTAGGGAGATCTGACATATGATGACCAAAGAGTTAAGAACAAGAGGATTTTCTAAATCAATGATGCACATATTATACATGGTCTAAGAATTGACAGGTGTGAGGAAATCACCAGATGGAGACTGCTGAAGAACTTTTCATGTATAACACAAAATTTGAACAGAATCTTAGAGCACAGATAGGACAGATTTTGAGTGGGGAAGAAAAAAATGTAAAAGATGATTTTTTTTTATTTTTGGTGGAGAGCAGCTTGAATAAAGTTGCTGTGATTAAACAGAGTAAATCTGAATTTCCGATATATGAGAATAATTATCTGGTTGTAGTGAAATACATTTAGAAAGAGTGGGAGAAAAAAAGCTTTGAAAGTTTCAGTCAAAATTACACCATTAACAACTTTTTTATTTCTCTCACAGGTAATCTTCCCCACTTCATTTGTTTCCTATATTCACTTCAAATCCACATATTTTCTCTAAGTCTCTATTTCACAATGTGCTATGTAAACCTAAACCTAAATTAGCATGTCTACTTAAGATGAGCTCTCATCTAAGCACTGTATATAATGGTCAAGGATAATTCCTAATGAATGCAAGAGTTGATGGCTTTTAGGTACTTTCTAAGTATTATTATTATTTATGTGTTTAGGAAAAACATTATTTGCATGAGTTATATCGTTTGATACCTGACTCCAAGGAAATACACAAGTCTTATGTAGGTTTTTATATCCCATACACAATGGTTTTGCACATAGAAGACATTCAATAAATATTTTCTGAATAATGAATAGATTAATAAATACATTTAGGTTCTTTACAAATTTTAATCCTTTTAGGATGACTGGCATGCTGTTGTGATTCTGCAGTTTTTATAGTGAATAATTTGAAGGGATTTTAAGTTGTTCAATAAATAAGCCATAATACTGCCCTAGCTGGTTTGGCTCAGGGAATACAGCATCGGCCTGCGGACTGAAGGGTCCTGGGTTTTATTGCAGTCAAGGGCACATGCAGGGTTGTGGGCTCCATCCCCAGTAGAGGGCGTGCAGGAGGCAGCCAATCAATGATTCTCTCTCATCATTGATGTTTCTATCTCTCTCTCCCTCTGCCTTCCTCTCTGAAATCAATAAAAATATATTTTTAAAAAATTAGACATAATATGCTAGGACACTTCTTGGATAACTTGGCTCCTCACTGCTGTAATTAGAAGCAAAGTACATATTTTTTAAAAGTAGATTTTATTAAAATTATGAGTGAAAAATAAAATTATAGAAAAGTAATATCTTACTAGCCATAAATTGGAACACAAAATCTACATATAATATTTATCAAATTGTCTTTCTCACTTCTTGATGTATGGGTAGGGGTCACTTGCTACCCTTAATTCTCTTCTGTCTTATTCTTACTAAAAGCTAACTTCATAATGTGGCTTTTCTGTTTGAGATTTCATATTTCTTTGACCATCAAATTATTCATGCTTCACTTTTTTGTTTGATCAGATTTTTTACAAATGCATTTATCATATTGTATTTTTTTTAAAATTTATTTTCCCTTTATTGATTAAGATATTACAAATGTGTCCTTATCCCCCCAATATCCTCTTATCCCCCCCAATCCTGCCCTCACCCTCACCCTCACCCCCTGTTGTCCACATCCATTGCTTATGCTTATATGCATGCATACAAGTCCTTTGGTTGTTCTCTTCCCCTCACCCTCACCTCCATCCTGCCCTACCTTCCCTCTGAGTTTTGAGCATCTGATCAATGCTTCTCTGTCTCTACATCTGTTTTGTTCATCAGTTTATGTTGTTCATTATAATCCACAAATGAGTGAGAGCATGTGATATTTAACTTTCTCAGACTTATTTCACTTAGCATAATGCTCTCCAGCTCCATCCATGCTGTTGCAAATGGTAGGAGTTCCTTCCTTTTTACAGCAGCATAGAATTCCATTGTGTAGATATGCCAAAGTTTTTTAATCCATTCATCTGCTGATGGGCACTTAGGCTGATTCCAAATCTTAGCTATTGTAAATTGTGCTGCTATGAACATAGGGATGCATATATCCTTTCTGATTGGTGTTTCTGGTTTCTTGGGATATATTCCTAGAAGTTGGATCACTGGGTCAAATGGAAATTCCATTTTTAGTTTTTTGAGGAAAATCCATACTGTTCTCCACAGTGGCTGCACCAGTCTGCATTCCAACCAGCAGTCGCCAGCATTTGTCATTTGTAGATTTGTTGGTGATAGCCATTCTGAAAGGTGTGAGATGGTACCTCATTGTTGTTTTGATTTGCATCTCTCGGATGATTAGTAACTTAGAGCATGTTTTCATATGTCTCTTAACCTTATGTATGTCCTCTTTCAAAAAGTGTCTATTTAGGTCCGTTGCCCATTTTTTGATTGGGTTGTTTATCTTCCTTTTGTTAAGTTGTATGAGTTCCCTGTAAATGTTGGAGATTAAACCTTTATCAGAGATATCATTGGCAAATATGTTCTCCCATGTAGTGGGTTTTCTTGTTGTTTTGTTGATGGTTTCTTTTGCTGTGCAGAAGCTTTTTATTTTGATATAGTCCCATTTGTTTATTTTCCCTTTAGTTTCCATTGCCCTAGGGCAGGAGTGGGCAACCTTTTTGTGAATGCGTGCCAATACCAGCAAAATCTCTGACTCAAAATTCTTCTGTGTGCCAACTCTAATTTTCTGAGAACATGTTATGCCTACTTGATATCTCTTAAGGTGTCTGTATGTAAAGAACCTTGAAGTAATAATAAAATTCATTCAAGCGACAAAAACACAGTATATGATAATGAAAAATACATTTATTTTTTAATGTATACATGTACACTGATAGTCTGACAGAAAACTTTATGACTCCTTTTGATATTTATCAGTGGGACTTTTGCTGCTGCATCACTGATGACAGAGATTTTACATCAGGTTTATATTTCGTGACCTTCAGAGATATGCACGAGCTACTACTTTCATCTGTCAGGCTCCTATTATGAGACTTAACAAAATTCATCACTGAGAACAAAGATTCACAAGCGTATGTGGATGAAACCAAAACACTGGTAGGATCTAGGAAGGCAGGGAGAGTTAAGGCAGAAGCATAGAAATTGCTCTTCTGCTCTCTCATTAATCCATGTCTATGATCTTTAAGATAACTTGTTATGTAAAATTATTTATTTATCTAAGATGCACCTACAGTGAATTTATCTGAAAAATAAAAAAGTCGATATTAAGAAAAAAATTGTAAATGGAAGATTATAAGAGAGGTTTCGTGTGCCAGCAAAAGTTACTGGCGTGCCATGTTTGGCACGTGTGCCAGGGGTTGCCCACCCCTGCCCTAGGAGCTGTGTCAGTGAAGAAATTCCTTTGGCATATATCTGAGATTTTGCTACCTGCGGATTCCTCTAATATTTTTATGGCTTCCCATCTTACGTTTAAGTCCTTTATCCATTTTGAGTTTATTTTTGTGTATGGTATAAGTTGGTGGTCTAGTTTCATTTTCTTGCATGTGTCTGACCAAATTTCCCAGCACCATTTATTGAAGAAACTGTCTTGACTCCACTGTATGTTCTTGCCTCCTTTGTCAAATATTAATTGAGCATAGTGGTTTGGGTTGATTTCTGGGTTCTCTATTCTATCCCATTGGTCTATATGTCTGTTCTTGTGCCAGTACCAGGCAGTTTTGAGAACAGTGGCTTTGTAATACAGCTTGATATCTGGTATTGAGGTCCTCCTACTTTGTTCTTCTTTCTCAGGATCACAGCAGCTATTTGGGGTTGTTGTTTTTTTATTCCAGATGAATTTTTGGAGAGTTCTTTCTAGATCTGTGAAATATGCTGTTGGTATTTTAATGGGGAGTGCATTGAATCTATAGATTGTTTTGGGTAGTGTGGACATTTTGATGATGTTGATTCTGCCAATCCATGAACACGGTATGTTCTTCCATCTGTTTATGTCTTCCTCTATCTCTTTTTTCAATGTCCTGTAATTTTCTGGGTAGAGGTCTTTTACCTCCTTAGTTAAGTTTATTCCTAGGTAAATTAATTTTTTTTGTGCAATGATAAATAGGATTGTTTTTTTAATTTCTCTTTCTGTAAGTTCATTATTGGTGCATAAAAATGCCATAGATTTCTTGGCGTTAATTTTGTATCCTGCTACATTGCCAAATTCATTTATTAGGTCTAATGATTTTTTGATGGAGTCTTTAGGGTTTTCTAAGTACAGTATCATGTCATCTGCGAATAACGACAATTTTACTTCTTCTTTTCCAATTTGGATGCCTTTTATTTCTCCTTCTTGTCTGATCGCTTTGGCTAGCACTTCCAGTACTATGTCGAACAGGAGTGGTGAAAGTGGGCATCCCTGTCTTGTTCCTGTTCTTAAGGGAAATGGTTTTAGTTTTTGCCCATTGAGTATGATGTTGGCTGTAGGTGTGTCATATAAGGCTTTTATTATTTTGAGGTATGATCCCTCTATTCCCACTTTGCTGAGAGTTTTTATCAAGAAAGGGTCTTGGACTTTGTCAAATGCCTTTTTTGTATCAATCGATATGATTATGTGAATTTTGTCTCTCAACTTGTTTATGTGATGTATCTCGTTTATTGATTTGTAGATATTGTACCAGCCTTGCATTCCTGAAATAAATCCCACTTGGTCATGCTGTATGATCTTCTAATGTAATGCTGGATCTGGTTTGCTAGAATTTTGTTGAGGATTTTAGCATCTATGTTCATCAGGGATATTGGTCTATAATTCTCTTTCATATTGTATGTTTTTGTAAAATGCCTCAAATCATCTTTTAAAATTATAAAGTATAAAGGAGCAAACATTTAAAAAATACATACTCTTTTCCAAGTACTGAATTAAATGTGCAAATATAAGTCAAAACTTGATTAGTAAATTATAGGAGAAAACATTGATTAGTAAGTTACAGCAGAAACTAATGAAAATTAGTTAAATTTCTCTACCCCCTAAATATATGGCAGTTTGAAGACATAATAGGGCAAATAGAATTAACCATAAACTCTTTTATAGATCTAGTAGGAATGACTATAAAGGGCACTTAATACAGCCTTTTCCAAACATGTTTTGTGGAACATCATTGCAGAAGATAATAGTAGTTTCAAGAACCAAATAAACATTTCATGTGTTCAAATAATGATGATGCAACATCATTGGTGGATAATATTGCTGGTGTCTTAGCCCAAATCAAGGGCGCAGCTCCAAACTGTCATGGTATTTCTTCATTGCCATACATTTGCAGTACAAAAACCGCAACAACAAAATGAACAAAATAAAAAGCCAGTTGTAATTTGTAAAGTGTTTGATGGAGCATTAAAAATATTAATATTGTTAAATCTTGACTATTGAACACATTTTAAATAAATATATGTGGAAAATGGGAATTATGCATAAGACACTCTTACTGCATGTGAAGTAGGATGGTTATCTTGGAAAAGTACTTGCAGAGTTGTTTGGGTTGCAACTGGATTAGCCATGTTTTTCCTGGAATACCAGAGGTTTCCTTTTCATTTGAAAGAATGACTAACAACCTATTGGCATTGAGACATGAATATTTAGGTGATTTTTAAAAAGCATGAATTGGTCCTGTTACTTCAAGGAAAACAACTGACAGCATTTGTTGCCAATGATAAAATTTGAGCTTTCAAGTGAAAATTTTAATGTTGGAAAATGTATATCTACCACCATGAGCTTGATACAAGCTGTCCAACATGTAAATCTTTTGTTGATGAGATTGGTGGTGATGTTAATGGATGTGGTTTTTTGATATTATATAATGAAATGTGTCAACATTTGGAAAATCTCTATAACTCAATGAATCAATGTGCTACAAATGTCACAAAATCATGCATGGGCAAAATATCCATTCAAAGAACAAGCTAGACCAGTATATTTGAATGTAACAGAGAATAACAGTTTATTGATATGGTTTCTGGTTTTCATATTGCAGTTAGCCCTTCAGAAATGACTACTTGGTGAGTTTTGTCATAGTATGAAAGAAGGATATCTGCAATTATCTGAATTTTAAAATATTCTTCCCTCTCCGGAGCATAGATTGAGATGCTAGATTTCTACACAAGCCATATCAAAAGCAACATATCACACAGGATTGAATGTTGAAGCATAGATGAGAATCCAGCTGTCCCCCAGAAAGAGAGACTCAAAAGAGATTTTTTAAAATGTGAAAAAAAGAGGATACTCTTACGCTAAATATTTTTTAATTTGAAAAATATAGTTACTTTTTCTAAAATATATTGTTTGTGATAATATGCAATGGGTATATTATTTTTATTTTCAACTGAGTGGATAAATATATAACATTTTTGCCAGTTTTAATTTGTAAAACAGTAAATATCAACAGAAACAACCAACACAAATAAAAGCAATTGTTTCTTCAATAATATGTAAGGATGGAAAGGGGTTTTGGGACTGAAAAGTTAGGGAACCACTGCACTAGAAGAAACCTCCTGAGGTCACATTAAGTCCTTTCATTTATGCATCATCTTTTATTTGCTTATGTGAAAATTAAAACCAGTACTCATATTTCTATGATGTGAAAAAATAGCCACAAAAATTTTAATAGTATTGTAAATATGAAAAGTATGTCTTTTCTGGTTATTTCTTGATACAGACATTTATGGAAAATGAAAATCCTGAAGTGTTTAACTTGTTATATTTTACCAAAAATACCATGTGTTTTGGAATCAAATAATTCTACAAAAAGTTTAATGATATTAATACTAAAACAATGTTGCAGACAGATAACAGCTGAGACTCTTAAGAGATATCAGCATAAACAGCAATTCAATTGTAAGGAATACATTCATTATATTTTCCCAAGGGCTTCTTCTTTCTGTAGAATTATGACACCTGACAAATGGCTGCAGGGAAAAAGTGCCAAATGAGTTCCCCTGTTGTTTACAGCTTGTCACAGGCTGGTGTAATACAAAAAGAAGATGAATCTTTCCCTCTCCAGATTGTCTGGACTCATTGTTCTCTCCCCATCCCAACAGTGATTGGCTTATATCACTACAACAGATCATTGATGTTGTGGTTGCTTGATGAGTTTATAGAAACAGAACAAGGAAGATGGAGTCCCACAAATGGATTTCCATGCAAGGCAACACTACACTAGCAAAGCTGAAGCAGCACAGTTTACAGGTGCCAATGTTTTTGTATTCAAATTGCCCTTCTGGGTCTTCTGATTCAATTATTGCTACCCTCACAGATTGCTTACCTACTATAGCAGTGGTTCTCAACCTTGGCTGCACATTAGAATCACCTGGGAAACTTTTTAAAATCCTGATTTCTGGGCCTCATCCTCCGGAAATTCTGTTTCTTTTTTATGGGGTGAGGCCACAACATTAGTAACAAAAGAAACAGAATTTCCGGAGAATGAGGCCCAGAAATCAGGATTTTAAAAATATTCCCAGGTGATTCTAATGTGCAGCCAAGGTTGAGAACCACTGAGCTAGAGTCTTGCTACTCCAAGAGTGAGACATAGACCAGCAGATGCCAGCGTGTTGGAGAAGCACTGCTGTACATCGGTGATGTCAATCAAGGCTGAACTTTGAAATCACCTGGGGAGTTTAAAAAACAACAACACCCTGATGCTTGGGCTACACTGCAGAGCAATTGATTCAGAATCTCTGAGGGTAGGACACTCTGCTCAAGAAGCATAAGCATCCTCAAGCTCTGCTGCATCTGTATTCATAGATGCACCTTCGATTTTACTGTGGAAGTCAGTGGGAAAAATACTCCCTTTATAGGCAACTTTTAAAAAGCACCTTTTTTGAGGTATCATTGATATTAAAAACTGGGCATATTTAATCAATACAATTTGATGAGTTTGGATATAGGCATACACCCATGAAACCATTACACAATCAAGTTGACATACCCGTCAACTCCAAAAGTTTCATTGTATCCTTTTGTCTGGTTTATATGGTTTGTGATAGAACCATGAGATTGATCCTCTTAACACATTTTTAAATGCACAATACAGTCTTGTTAACTGTTTTACAGGAGAACTCGAGAATTTTTTCATCTTGGATAACTGCAACTTTATGCCCACTGAACAACAATCCACTTCTCCCCTCCCCGCAGCCTCTGGCAACCAATCTATTATTCTCTGCTTCTATCATCCTGACTATTTTAGATAGCTTATATAGGTGGAATCATGCCATATTTGTCCTATGATGGGCTTCTTAGCATAATGTAAAATAGACAGAAACAGCAAAATTAAGAACACCAAATAAATAAATAATACTTAATAATAGTTTATTGTGCATATAAGAACAGTTTGTGAACTAGATGCTTTCAAATTCAAAGACTGATATGAAGTCCAGGGTCATGAAGTTACAGGATAGCTTTTAAAGTGAAAAGGTTGTTTAACTTTTACAGTGATTACTTATGTCAATGGGGTTTTCCTGAAGGCAAGGGATGGGTTAAAAGTGATTATCTTATACTAGAGGCCCAGTGCACAAAATTTGTGCACTTGCGGAGGGGGGGGAGAGGGGGTCCCTCAGCCTGGCCTGCATCCTCTCACAGTATGGGAGCCCTCAGGGGATGTCCAACTGATGACTGTCAGTCGGACATCCTTAGTGCTGCTGTGAAGGTGGGAGAGGCTCCTGCGACCACCGCTGTGCTCGCCAGCCTTGAGCCCAGCTTCTGGCTGAGCGGCGCTCCCCCTGTGGGAGCACACTGACCACCAGGGGGGAGCTCCTGCATTGAGTGTCTGCCCCCTGGTGGTCAGTGTGTGTCACAGTGACAGGTCAATTTGCATATTAGCCTTTTATTATATAGGATCATTTTTAGTAAGATGACTTAAGTTTCTTTTATGATTAATCGAGGCTTTTATAAGATGTGGACCAAGTTAAGTTTCGCTTGTTTTGCAGAATAAGCTAAGTTAATTTTTACTTATGTGACTTAAATGGTTTTGTCAGCTCAGGGAATTTTCAAGTCTGGTCTCCATTTTTAATTTAATTTTAACAATGCCCTTTAGGTTTATCCATGTTGTTGTATATGGAAAAATTCCTTCTTTTTAAAGGCTAGCACCTCATATGTATACACATTTTTTTTATCCATTCATCTATTAATGGACATATGGGTTATTTCCATGTCTTGGCTATTGTGAATAAAATTGCAGTGAACATGGGAGTGTAGAATTCTCATCAAGTTCCTGATACAAATCTTTTGGATGAATACCCAGAGGTGAGATTGATGGATCATATGGTAGTTTATTTTTAATTTTTGGAGGAGCCTCCACATACTTTTCTATAGCAGCTGCACCATTTTACATGCCCACCAATAGTGCACAACTGTTTCAATTTCTCCATTCTTTCCCAACACTTATTATCTTTTGTCATTTTAATAATAGCCATCTTAACAGGTATGAGGTGATATCTTATTGTGGTTTCAATGTGCATTTCATGATGATTAATAATGTTGAGCACTTTTTTATTTACCTATTGGCCATTTGTATATCTTTAGACAAACGTCTATTCAGATACACTGCACATTTTTTGATCAGTTATTTGGTGTGTTTTTTAATTGAGTTGCAGGAGCTTCTTATATATTTTAGATATTAGCCCTTAATTAGATATAAAGATTGCACATATTTACTTTCATTCTGTAGGATGACCTTTCACTCCTCTGTTTTCTGTGCAGAATTTTTTTTAGTTGGATATAGTTCCACTTGTCTTTTATATTTTTGTTGCCTGTAATTTTGTGTCATATACAAGAAGTCATTGTCAAGACAATGTCAAGAAACTTTCCCCCTATGTTTTCCTCTAGGAGTTTTACATGTTCACATCCTATGTTTAAGTCTTTGTCCCATTTTGAGTTGATTTTTCTATATGGTGCAGAATATACAAAAGATCAAATTTTACTCTTGCATAAGGATATCTAGTTTTGTTTTTTAAGCACCATTTATTAAAGAAACTATCATTTCCTCATTGTATATTCATGGCACTCCTATCAAAGATCAGTTGACTATCATGGGCTTATTTCTGGGCTCTCTAGTTCATTGGTTTCTGTGTCTGTTATTGTATTACACTGTGTTAAGTACTGTAGCTTTGTAATATATTTTAAAATCAGGTAGTGTGATGCCTCCAGCTTTGTTCTTTCTAAAGATTATTCTGGGAATTTTGTTGTTCTAAACAAATTTTAGATTTTTTTTTTTCTGTAAAAGGTCCCTTTGGGATTTTGATGGAAGTAGCATTGAATCTCTAGATTACTTTGACTAATATGGATGTTTTAACAACATTAAGTTTTCCAGTCCATGAACACAGTTGCCTTTCCATTTATTTGCATCTTCTTTAATTTCTTTCATGAATGTTTTGTGGTTTTCACTGTACAAGTCTTTCACATACTTGGTTAAGTTTATTACTAAGTATTTTATTCTTTATAAACTTCCCTTTTAATACTGCTTTCGCCACATCCCATAAGTTTATATTCATGGCACAACGTAAGTATATGTTGTTTTCATTTCATTTGTTTCAAGACACTTTCTGATTTCTTTTTTGATCCTTTCTTTTTTTCAGGAGTGTATTGTTTAATTTCCTTATGTTTGTGAATTTTCTAATTATCTTCCTGTTTTTAATTTCTATAAAGATACTTAATATGATCTTAACTTCTTTTTTTAAATTTATTGATTGTAAAGAGGAAGAGAGAAGGGGGGAGAGAGAGAGAGAGAGAGAGAGAGAGAGAGAGAGAGAGAGAAACATCAATGAGAGAGAATCATTGACTGGCTGCCTCCTGCATGCCCCTTATTGGGGATCAAGCCTGCAACCTGGGCATGTGCCGCTGGCCAGAATTGAACCCGGGACCCTTCAGTCCTCCGGCTGATGCTTTTTCCACTAAGCCAAACCAGCTAGGGCTATGATCTTAACTTCTTAAATTTGTTTAGACTTTTTCTGTAGCCTAACATGTGATTCATGTTGAAGAATGTTCTGTGTATGCTTGAGAAGAATGAGTATTTTGTTGCACTTTGGTGGAATGTTCTATATCTATCTAGACAGCATATTGTTGAGTCTTATATTCTATTCATTCAGCCATTCTATATCTTTTGATTGAGGAGTTTAATTAATGTATGTTTAAAGTAAATATTAATAGGGAAGGACTTCTAATTGTCATTTTCTGACTACTGTAGTAATTTTGTCCTTCTTTTCTCTTTTGTTGTCTTTTTTTGTATTTTGTTGATTTTTATATTGATTTTTAAAAATTGCTTTTTTTTCTGTATTTTCTATAGGTATTTTCTTTGTGGTTACATGAGGTTCCATAAAACATCTTATAGTTTTAACAGTCTGTTTTAAGCTGATAAAAAACAACCTCAATCACATACAAAAACGCTATACCTTTATTTCCTTCCACACACACTTTATGTTATTGTGTCACAATTTACATCTTTTTTTATATTGTGCCTCCATTAACACAAAAGAAAAAGGCAAAATTTCATAGTTAAGGCTTTGGAGTGGAAAAGATTTAATTGTGTTGATCAGAACTCTTTGGTTCCAAGTAACAGATGCCAACTCAAGGGATATTTGTATCCAGATATTCAAATGATGTTCTCTCTCCCTCTCAACTTTTTTTTTTGTCTGATTTTTTTTTTATTGCTTAAAATATTACAAGAAGTATCCCTCTCAACTTTTTCTTCCACTATTTGGACTCATTTGCAGGCATGCTGTCTCCATTTTACAGCTCTAAGCACATGTTTTATATACCGTTAGTGAACCCAGAGAAGAGAGCATTCTTTCTTGTTTCCAGGATTCTGACTGACCCAGCTTGGTTTATATACCTGTGGTAGGCAGAATTTTAAGATTGTTCTGAAAATTCCTGACCCCTGCTATACATAACACTCTTCCCAGGTTATTCTATTAAGTTCTTATCTAGGTGTTGATGTGCAGGAATTTTACAGCTATAACTAAAGTTTTTAACTCAGGTGATCTTAAAAGATAGATTGTCCTGGTGGGCCTGATCTAATCAGATGAACCCTTTAAATTGAGGTCAGAGATGGTGATGTCAGAGATTTAAAATCTGAGAGGTATTCAATACACCGCTGCTGATTTGAAGATATAGCCAGGAATGTGGGCAGCCTCCAGGATCTGAGAGTGGCCCAGGGCTAACACAGCAAGGAACAAAGAACTCAGTCCCACAACAGGCAGGCATTAAATTCTGTCAATGGGAATGGTTCAAATGGTGGATCTCCCCCACAGACCCTCAATATCAGAACTCGGCCTGGCCAGCCTCATGATGCTAGCCTTGTAATATTCTGAGCAGAGAATGTAGTCACCCAATGTCTGGACTTCTTATAGAACTATGAGCTAATAAAAGGGTGTTATTCTAAGCTTCTAAGTTTGTGGTAGTTTATTATGTGGCAATAGAAAACGAATGCAATGCCCGTATCTGAATCAATCATGGCCAGGAGGATGGCATTCTCTAACATGTCTAACCATATGTTGGGAAGGCTAGGACTGAGTCCCTAGGTGGGAAAGAAGGTGGTCAAGCAAAAAAGTAATTCTGAGCAAATGAGCTAATCTTGTTACGCTTCAGTTTCCTTATCTGGATAATGGCACATTAAAAAGTGTAGGTACTTCTAGAGTTGGTGGGCTGCTTTAATTAGGTAATGCATGTCAAGTGCTTAGTGTAGTGCCTGGTATGTAGTTTGAGCTCAGTTAAGTGTTAGCTATTATTATTGTTAATGAAACCAGTTCAGGCAAACTGTCAACAGTAGTGACAACATCAAGAGCTGGAGAGAAGGGCGAGTTGCCAGCTCCTCTCCAGACCTACCATTCAGCCTAGAAGGGTGACCTGCTATTATATTATGGATCATCTTTTTTTATCTAACATTTTGGCTGGGTTTTGGGAGTGGAGAATGAAGAATGAGCTGCAGGGGCTCACAAAAAACCAATGATAAAAAGCTACATGATTAAAAGTCTAAAAAAATAATGGGATTCAAAGAGTTATGGTTTCTTATAAAGAAATATTTTCCTTTGGAATTCAGTGCTTCTGTGAGTCCCATAATCACTCTTGAAATGCAAATGTAGTGAGAATTACATGGGCCAAAAAAGGAGAATGCTGTGTGGACAGTCTCTACAGGAGAGTGCGTTTTTCATTTAAAACATCAGCCTGTGCTTGTTTTCTATGAAAGCCCTTTTGCAAAGAGTCCTGGTTACCATTAATTGATTTGAACCTCAGATCTCAGTAGGAACCCACAGATGTTAGCTGCTCACTGGTGCACTAAAGCTTCTTAAGTTTCTCACAAAGGTTCAGGGTAATTATAAAATATTTTCAGGAAGACCATGGTTTAGTGAAGTTGTTACTCGGGGAGGTGCTTTGAGGCCTGTGCTAATGTAATATAAAGTCTCTGGGAAGAGAAGACTTCTTGGTAGGTTTGTGAGTTGCAGGGTAAGTGTTTGACTAAAAAGACAGGTAATGTTCATGTGGACCCAAAAGAAGAAAGGATTCAACTTTTATAGAATCTGAAGCTTATAAAATTTGAGGAGGATCTCTTTAGGAGAAAGATCTTAGCAAATTACACTTAACATAATTACAATTTTGCAAATCTTACAAAACCGAATGACCTCGTGATATCACATGAGAGGGCCACCCAGGGCTCTGCAAATGGTGCAGGCATATGTAGGGCCCTGAAGTTAAAGCTTCAGTGGAGCCCTAACCGGTTTGGCTCAGTGGATAGAGCATCAGCCTGCGGACTCAAGGGTCCCGGGTTCGATTCTGGTCAAGGGCATGTACCTTGGTTGTGGGCACATCTCCAGTAGGGAGTGTGCAGGAGGCAGGTGATCAATGTTTCTCTCTCATCGATGTTTCTAACTCTCTATCCCTCTCCCTTCCTGTCTGTAAAAAATCAATAAAATGTATATTTTTTTTTAAAAAAAATAAAGCTTCAGTGGATGTGGGGGCAAATCTGCCTCTGCCTGGCAGTGGCAGATAACTGCATTAAAAAATATATTTTTATTGATTTCAGAGAGGAAGGGGGAGAGAGAGCAATAGAAACATCAATGATGAGTGAGAATCATATTGGCTGCCTCCTGCACACCGTCCCTTCTGGGGATCAAGCCAGCAATCTGGGTGTGTGCCCTGACTGGGAATCCGTGACCTCCTGGTTCATAGGTCCTTGCTCAACCGCTCAGCCACACCAACTGGGCAATCACTGCATTTTTATCTAGACAACATGGCCTAGTATTGGGGTCCTGTAGCCTATTTTCACTCATACCTTTGGTTCTCTGAGTGGTCTCAGGAAATTCACTTGCCCGCTTGCAATCTTTATATTTCAGTTTGTCCTGGAAAACATAGATTTTTCTTTCCTGTCAATGTGGCTGCAGCAATGACTATTTTTAAGATATGTAATATCTTTCCTTGGGAAGAAGTTATACTGATGCACCATATTACTACATTTTTCATCCTAAATTAATTTTTTTGAGCAACCTCAGACTCAGTGGAGCAAGGCTCACATTTAAAGTCCTCTTTTCATGTGTTTACATATCCATCACTCTAACAACAGGAGAGAGGAAAGCCTTTGTTCTTAAAACCCTTAATTTGTCAGCAAAACTATTTAATAAATATTGTATATTGTTATGGAGACTAACATATTAATCAAATACCGGTTTAATAAGATCAAAAGATTAAAAATAAGGTTTTAAAGCAAGTATTTCTAGGGTTACTCCAATACAAATTGGCTGAAATGTAGGTATGCAGGTGTCTTGGTTAAAGCGAAACTGAACACAGTAGCCCAAGTAGAGACTCGGGGCTTAGTCAGACCAAACATTGACTGTGAAGACACCTATGGAAGGGGTATGCTTTGTTCTCATAAGGTAAGTATTCCAAATGCTGCTTCTGGCTTTTGAGGATATATGGTTGCTTTTTTTTTTTCTTTTCATTTTTACCTCAAACTTACTCATTAGATCAGTTTGATAAGTGTTCTTACTCATTTCTGAGTAACTCCCTAGTGTGAGTTGAGACAAAGGTTCTGAAAACTTGGCCCTGTTGAGGCTCTCTCACACTGTTTGAGACAGAACTGTTTACTTCTTCCTCTAGGCCAATGGTCGGCAAACTGCGGCCCCTTGAGTGTGGCTCTTCCACAGAATACCACGTGCGGGCGCCCACGGACAGTGCGATTGAAACTTCGTGGCCACACTCAAGGGGCCAAAGAGCCGCATGTGGCTCGAGAGCCGCAGTTTGCCGACCACTGCTCTAGGCTCTGTGACATGATCCAATATGCTTGTCTTTAAAAAATACAAACCAAACAGGGTTGCTTTTCCCTTTCCACCCTCGCTGTGGGATTTGGGTGGGTTCCCCCAGAAGCACACGTGGAGATAAGGATTTGAGTGCAGGTGGGGGCAACTTTTCAGGAAACGCTGGCAGGGAGTGGAGAGACAGAACAGGTATGTCAGTGGGCAGGTTACCTGCCTCTGGGAGATGGTGTAATGCACGCTGAAGAGCTGTCCTCTCCGAGGCCAAGAAGCTGGTTAATAATCTAACTTCCTGTGTCATTGGCTGAGAGCTGGTCTGGAGGTGTTATCTCCCCAGCATCTTCCTCCTACCCATGCTCAGGCTCACATGCTCCTGTGGTGGAGAAAACCCTCAGGCAGGGAGAAGCACAGGTGCTTGCTGTAGGAAGCCGTAGTCATGTGGGGACACTGCCTGATGAAGGGTTAAAGCCTCGGCCTTTATAGACAAATCACAACTTCAGTGCTGGAAGGAAACTTTGAGTTTACCCTACAGAATGCAGTTTCTTTAATTGCAAAATGAAGGTTGTGGGTTCTTGTCATTTTTTCTCCATCTCTTTTATGCTTTCGTTAGCTGTAGATCTTTCATGTGTGTATAGTCCATTACAAAGTAAGATCTTTGTAGAAAATCAAGTTCTGAATGTACTTGGTAGAAATGGATTTGCTGGAAGCATGATGCAAGTACGAAGAAGCTCACAAATACTTTGGAAATGCACAAACTCAAGTATTTTCATTGTATACCAGTAGTGGCATCTTGGCTTTGTGTGTGTGTGTGTGTGTGTGTGTGTGTGTGTGTGTTAACAAGTGTGATGTGAATCAAAATAATTGCTCTCCTGATATGTTAGAAAATGAAATCTATATTGAATAAAATCAAGTAGGGAACAGAACTCAGTGTTTAACTTGAAGTCTCAACTCAGGCAATTATTGAAGTTAAACAAAATTAAAGGTTAGATATTCGAAAATAGCAACAGAATGATTTTCTGTATTTATCTCTGAGCTCTTCTTTCTGAACAGGAACTGGGGATTCAGCATACATTGTATTTCCTCTCAGCCGCCCTGTTGATCTTTGAACTTGGCGGTTCCTGTTTTGTTGTGTATGCAACTGATTGATGGGGACAGGAGGATTTATGGGTGCTGGGCTTCGAGCAGCACCAGCCAGAGATGCAGGCAAAAATCCCTTGTGACACACTTTGGGAGCTGCCCTTCCGGAGCCAGGAATATGTGTCAATAAATAGCCAGGCAGGAGGCCAGAGGGCTGGGCCTGAGCTTCAGCAGCTCCTGCCTGTCCCGGGAAGGGCGGAGACCTGGCTGCCAGGGCCCTCCGAGGGTTGAGAACCTATGCCCACTCTGTAAATAGTCCTAGAATCCCCACTCGACAGACATCTGAGGCCTCCGTGTGCCTGTGCATCAGGGAACAGTGTTATTTTGGGCCCAGCAGGCTGTTAGTGGGGGCCAAGCTTGGGAAAATTTCCAGGGATCTGAACCTTTCATTACCTAATGCTGCTGCATGGGTGTAACTAACCTTGCTGATGTATTTTGGATCCTTTAAGGAATAAGTGGGAAAAGTCCTTTCCCACAGAGCCACTACCCTAGAATGGTAAGAGATCCTTACACTTTAATCTCTTTACGAATCATCTGGGGGATTTGTTAAAATGCAGATTCATCTTTCATCGTTCCTGGGTGGAGCCCAGGAATTAGCATTTTAATGTTCCCTAGGTAGATTTTGAATGAAATGATCTATGATTCCCACCATGAGAAATGTCTTGTCATGTGGATCCCTTTCATTTTTAACAAAGGGGCAGGGAGGTGGAGGTGGAGGGAGAATACCTGCCTCACCTTTTCGTAGAGAGCAGCAGCTGAAAATAGACCAACTCTTGGATTTATTTTGGGTGGTTTGGGGGAAAACACACTCTCTCCCAATTTCATATTGGGATGTATATGTAGTTAAAAATGTATCTTTTTAATATAATATAATATAATATAATATAATATAATATAATATAATATAATATTATAATATAATATAATACTAGAGGCCCAGTGCACAAAAATTTGTGCACGAAGGTGGGGGTGGAGGGGGGTCCCTCAGCCTGACCTGTGCCCTCTCGCAGTCTGGGACCCCTCGGGAGATAATGACCTACTGGCTTAAGCCTGCTCCTGGGTGGCAGAGGGCAGGCCCAATCCCTAGGTGCAGCCCCTGGTCGGGCTCAGAGCAGGGCTGATTGGGGAGTTGGGGCGCCGCCTCCTGTCATGCACAAAGCAGGGCAGATTGGGAGGTTGTGATGCCACCCTCAGTCACGCTCAGGGTAGGGCTGATTGGGGAGTTGGGGCACCACCCCCTGTCACACTCAAGGCAGGGTCGATGGGGAGGTTGTGGCGCCACCCCCTGTGACGCACAGAGCAGGGCCAATCAGGGGGTTGGGGCGCCGCCCCCTGTCACTCACAGAGCAGGGCCCATCAGGGGGGTTGGGGCTCCATACCCTGTCATGCACAGAGCAGGGCCGATCAGGGGGTTGAGGAGCTCCCCCCTGTCACTCACAGAGTAGGGCCAATAGGGGAGTTGGGACACTTCCCCCTGTCACCCACAGAGCAGGGCGGAACAGGGGGTTGAGGAGCTCCCCCCTGTCACTCACAGAGTAGGGCTGATAGGGGAGTTAGGGCACCATCCCCTGTCACACACACAGCAGGGCGGATCAGGGGGCTGGGGCGCCGCCCTCTATCACCCACAGAGCAGGGCCGATCAGGGGGTTGGGGCGCCGCCACTGTCACACTCAGGGCAGGGCCAATGGGGAGGTTATGGCTCTACCCTGTCACACACAGAGCAGGGCCTGTGGGCAGGGGGTTGGGGCGCTGCACCCTGTCACACACAGAGCCACAGGACGATCAGGGTGTTTGGGCGCTGCCCCCTGTCACGCTGATCCCGGGGCTGGGAGGCATATTACCCTTTTACTATATAGGATAGAGGCCTGGGGGCCTGCTGGT
The DNA here is from genome assembly GCF_028538775.1 of Myotis yumanensis. NCBI lineage: Eukaryota > Metazoa > Chordata > Mammalia > Chiroptera > Vespertilionidae > Myotis > Myotis yumanensis. The sequence continues at coordinate 56,508,966 of NW_027223757.1, forward strand.
TTGCCCTGAAGGGTGTCCTGGATCAGGGTGGGGGTCCCCACTGGGGTCCCTGGCCAGCCTGGATGAGGGGATGATGGCTGTTTGCAGCTGGTCACACACCCTTCAGGGTGGGGGTCCCCACTGGGGTGCCTGGCCAGTCTGGGTGAGGAGCTGAGGGCTGCTTTCAGGCTTGCAGTTTACTGAAGCTCCCAACTGCTCCTTTTTTCTTTTTCTTTTTTTTTTTTTTTTTTTTTTATTCTGGGCCAGCTTTAGCTCTGGCTCTAGCTCTGAGGCTTCCGCTGCTGAAATCAGGTATCTGGTTTGTTTGCATTCTATAATTGAAACAATGTATAACTCCAGCTCTGAGATCCCGGACGACTGAAAGCTGGTTTCTGGGGTTTTGTTTAGCTTCTATATTTGTTACAAAGTTTCTTAGAGTTGCAGCTCAGAGGCCGGCAAGTCAGGCGGGGAACGTTGGAGTCTGCAGTCACTGGAGCAAGCAAGCCTCATGTTCGCTTCCAGCTGCCTGGCTCCAGCCACCATCTTGGCTGACAGTTAATTTGCATAAGGATATGCTGATTAGCCAATGGGAAGGGTAGCGGTCATACGCTAATTACCATGTTTCTCTTTTATTAGTGTAGATAATATAATATAATATAATTAATATAATATAATATAATATAATATAATATAATTAATATATATAAATCCTAAAAGCTAGGAGACTTTTCTAAAGTGTAGATACCTTTTAACCCAAGCAACTAAACTAACAAAACATATGCCAGAAGCTGTCCTGTCCCAAACAAGGTGGTGAGACCTAGAAAACAGCAGCAGTCTAATGCCTGGGAGGGTTCTGGCTCCGAAATCACCGTGATGAAAGGTAGAGAGAGGAGGAGACCCTGATGGCAGATGGCGACTCAACTCAGAGGTATGACTGGACATATTCCACGCTGATGTCCTTGCCCTGCTGCCTGCCTTCAGTTCTCAGGCGGAATGGTTTCTTTCGCAGGGAAATGGCTCTTTTTAGCACAGGGAACTAGTTGTTGCTCCCATCATGGATGTGTCACTGTCTCAGTTTCTACATCTCACCTTGAGCTGATTATTATGGGAAGTTAGTCAGTGCTCGCCTGGCATATACTCATCTCTGTGCAGAAGACCTTTCTTGCTTTACTCTGTTGTTTTCTTTCTGCTTGTCCTGCCTTCAGCTACTGTCACCAATATCATGTTCCATGTAAGTGTAATCTACAGTTCTCAAACTCTTTGCAGTAGCAACATTCACTATTCAATTATTTGAATGTATGTTATGGACCCCAATCCCCTTTCAAATGAAACCAGAAATTTTGGGGAGACCCTCTGACATATTTGTAACTGACTTAGGCTTTTGGAAATCCAAGGTTAAGATTTCTTTTTTTTTTTTTTTAAATATATTTTATTGATTTTTTACAGAGAGGAAGGGAGAGAGATAGAGAGTTAGAAACATCGATGAGAGAGAAACATCGATCAGCTGCCTCCTGCACACTCCCACTGGGGATATGCCTGCAACCCAGGTACATGCCCTTGACCGGAATCGAACCTGGGACCTTTCAGTCCGCAGGCCGACGCTCTATCCACTGAGCCAAACCGGTTTTGGCCAAGGTTAAGATTTCTTGATTTAGTTGAAAGAATGGTTCTTTGCAAGCCATTTTCTTTAACGGCAAGAACATGGATAATATTGCCTATTGGTAGGTTTTACTGAAACACAAATGGAATATTGTGGTTGTTAGGAGCTAGGCTCTATTTGTTGCCTAAGATTAAGGACTATGTTTAGTTGTCTTTACATGTCCAGTATCTAGCGTAGTCTCAGTTTATACTTAATTCTACGTAACTCATACTCAAATTTAGTTCATTGTTGAATGAATGAAATAAACTTTGCAAGCCCTGATGATTACATGGGGGAGGCTGTAATAATTTACCAGATGAGAGAGTAAGGCAAATGGAGTAAATACCTAGCATGTATATTGCTGCCCTCTGTTCTTGAGTGTTTAGCCAGACATCGCTAATGCATTAGAGCACATACTTTTGTTGGGCCAGGATGCCAAGTCTTGATCATTATAAACATAGATCATTATAAACATATAAACTCAGAAGAGTCACTGCCCATCAATAAAAATGGGGGAGGGGGTTAAGATAAAAAGGGGATTTTTTTTCCAGTTCAGTACTGAGGCTTAAGTAAATTAGTACTATTGCCAAGAGGAAAAAAAATTACTGAGATTGTAAGTGATTTTATCTTCCAAGCCCACTCGTCCAGAGGAAGAGAGAGAGGAGAGGCCATGCCAGAGAGAAATGAGAGAGGGCTATGCAGTGGGCAGTGTAACAGTGGGTCACTAAGAGGGACCTCTGGTGCCACCTGGTCATTTCAGAACCGCAGGCTGCCTGTTCCTGCACTGAACTGTCATGGGTCTAAATTGACATTCTATGCAGCAACTGTCACATTCACATTCAGAAGAAAAGTTAGATTGTAAATCTGGGAGTCATAATAGCAATAGAATTGAAGGCAAAGGGAGAACTGGAGCCATGGGATTGAGAGAAACTCAGGAGATATAGTGTTAACTGCTTCAGTGCTCTGCCCTGCCAGCCCCATCCCAGTACTGCTGTGAGGATTAGGCAGGAAAGAGAGGATTACAAACCTCTGGCTACATGTTTTCATTATTTATTCACCTGTAATGTGGGAGACTCTGTAAAAGTCATTGGGATTTACTGAGAGATGAATAAGACTGGTTCACCTCCTTCAGGGGGATCCCAATCTGGTAGTAATAAAAGATCCACCCACAACAGCTCCCATTAAAAATGTGAGACGCAGCCTGATACATACACGAACAAAGAGCTATTCATTCTGCCTAAGGAGGTTGGGGAATTTCAGCTGTGAGAAATATTTAATAATACTGTACCTTAGGAGATATTTATCTTGATAGATTGTTAGTAAGATAAATAACTTGCTGTTGAAAGAGAGATTCTAACCTAGTATAGAATTGCAAAGTAGATACAGCATACCCCACTGTATTGATGGATTTATTAGGAAGAGCCTGTAACACTTACGCATGTCTTTCCTCTTACAAATAATGTGTGATTCATGTGCATTAAATTTAATGAGGCAAACCAAGAGACATGGACAAATGTGCTGGTCAGTAGAAGACAGAGTGCTTTTGCTACAAAAGCCAATCTAAATGTGTGCTGAATTGAGTTGAATTTCTTAAGGAAAAAGCCTTATTACTCAAGCTGACCCTAGAGTGCTTGTGTTGAATAGCAGTCCTCCAATGATTCCTAAAGGCAAGAACTCCATAATAATCTCATCGTATTTATGTGAAGCTGTCTAATCAGGTTGAGGCTGGTGGGTATTAGTTTTTGCAGGTCTAATTGCTCACTGGACCATCCACGGAGTCAGGAGCACAGATAAAGGGAATCTATTCTTCTGTAAGAATGTGCTCATATTGCAGACCTATTGACCATTGTGGAGTTTCATTAGCTGGACTTTCCAGTGGGCAGTTCTGCATTATATGCCCAGTGGTTGCTCTATTGATTTTCTCAGGGGGCTGGCAGGCACTTCACGGCTTAGGATTGCCTGAAACATTGGGAAGGAATGTTTTAACTTTAGCACTGTTTCCTAGATCCATTCTATTACCTGCTGTGAAGTCAGACCATCAGTCCCCAAGGAGCTTACACTAATGAAAGGGTAAGGTTCAAGAAACAAGCTTCTTTTGTATGAAATAACAGCCAAGAACATATAGATAAACAGCCCAATAAAGACTGTGGGTAATTTAGTTTATATGGTGAGAAACTGAAGTAGCCTTTTGGGAAGAAAAACTTTAAAATGAGATCATTGTGTAGATACCATTTGCACTAGGATTTTTTTTTTTTTTGACGTGGCACTAAATATCAGTTTGGTCAAAACCCATTACAAATTTAACTGGGAGTGAGCTGTATGTGAGAAATAGTATGGGTTGGCAATATAAGCATTATGGAAAGGTAAGACAAGCCTTCAAATCTGAGGAATTCAGATCATTCAGGGATTGACAAAAGAGATTTGAATCTACAGAGTAATTTGGGCCTCAGCATGAGGTGATTGTTTTTTAATCCTTCTGTTAAAAAAGAAAAAAAGAAAAATTTTCTTCTGCGATTGTGCTGTCAGATATGATATTAGTTTCTTTTTCTCTTTTTATATGATTATTTACTATTAAGTTTTATGCTTTTAAACTCTCCCCCAAATATGAGCAAATACAGCATCTGTTTTTATTGAAATCAACCCCTATTCTCTTTTCTGTTTCTCTTCCTTGAATTTCTAACAGAACAGGTCAATTTTTCCCCCAGTCTGAATGAATCCACCTGCATTATAGGGTTATCATGTCAATGGTAGAAGGATTGTGAAGCAAAACCCTGCATGATTTCATCTGCAATGAAATAATTCCCTCTCTGACATAGTCAAATACTTTATCTTTATAGTAGTCTTGAAATTTGAGGCATTAGGAGTTACAATGCTTACATTGTAATAAATGTCATATTGGGATCAAGTTGATTGCATAATGCAAAAATCCTATGCACAGGATAGAATCCTATAGACAGAAAGTAGTTTATGATAAAAATGATCACTTTAAAAATATATTTTTATTGATTTCAGCGAGGAAGGGAGAGGAAGAGAGATAGAAATATCAGTGATGAGAGAGAATTATTGATCAGCTGCCTCCTGCACACCTCCTACTGAGTTTGAAGCCTGCAACCCGGGCATGTGCCCCAGCAGGGAATTGAACTATGACCTCCAGGTTCATAGGTTGATTCTCAACCACTGAACCACAGTGGCAGGGCAAAAACGATCACTTTTGTTTTAGTGATCATTGAAGAGATTTTAAACTATCAAACCACAGGCCAAATCCAACCTATACACTAAAAAATAGATTTAAAAAAAAAATTCGAAGGACATATAAGCAAGTCTCTTTCCCACCACTGTGCCCCAGCTGAGGAACTATACCCAATGTCTTATGTATCCTTCCATAGATAGTTTGTGTATACATATCTATAAAAATATGCGTATCTATTCCCCACCTCAACTTTACATTTACTGCTCGGCACTACTCTTTTCTCTCTCCTTTTTTTATCCTCCCTTCTTTCCTTCCTTCCCCTTTTCCTACATTACATCTTGTAGTTCATTCTATTTTAGCACTTTGTTATTCTTTCTGATTCCACCGTATGAATATACCAACAGAATTCATTTAACCATTTTCCTATTGACATCCATTTTGGATGTTTACAAATGTTTGCTGATTTTATGTGACTGTATGTACCTTCATACAAATGCATCAGTATATATTGAGTATATGTCTATTTGTACGATACATTTCTGGAGGTGGGGTGAACCCTGGGTTAGAGGGTACGGACATCTGTGCTTATGATAGCTTTTTTTAAATAGTCCTTCATAATGGTCTATGAATGTAGCCTCCTGCAGCAATGCCTGAGGATCCTTACTTCCTCTCCCCTGCCAGCCCAGTGTGTTATCTACCTCTTTGCTCTCTGTCATTGTAAGCGAAAAATATAATCTCAGTGTTGTTTATTTAGCATTCTTATGAAGAGTGAGGCTTAGCAATTTTTCATATGTTCAAGAGCCATTTTTATTTTCTCTTCTGGAATCTGTCCATAGCCTTTTAGAATCGAATTGCTCTTTTACATATTGAGGTTGTAGGGGCTCCTTTTAATTTAGGATTATTATTATTATATTTGGGATATGTGTGCAATTTTTTTTTTTTTACCATATTGTCCTTTGTATTTTAATGTTTACATTTTAATCTATCTAGAAATCATCCTGGTTCAAAGTGTGGATATTTTTCCCATATGACTACCCATTTTTCTAAGTACCATTTTCCTTTCTTCCCACTCACTGGAATGCCATCTTTGTAACATTTTAAATCATCTAATGAATTGAAGTGTGTGCCTGAACTCATTGCTCTGTCTGTTCATATACCAGAGCACTATTTTAATTATCATGATTTTATAATCTAAAAAAAATCTGATAGTTGTTCCCTTATTGCTCTCCATTTTGAGGTTTTATTTTTATTTATTTTTTTGCATATTCTTATTTATTTCATATGGACTTTAGAGTTCACTTGTTTAGTAAGAAATACATTGGTAATCTTAATGGGATATTACTAAATATTTAATTGACTTAGTAATATTGACCTACTTGTTATAGTGGGTCATCCTGTCTAAGAAAATGGTATGTCTTTTCATTTGTTTTATTCAGTAGCATTTAAGGCTTTTCTTCATAATGTTCCTGTACATTTCTTGTTGATTTTAATCCTTGGTGACATGACATATGGGGGTCATTTCTTTTATTATGTTTTCTGTTATTTTGAATATATAAAGCTATTGATCACTTTTACATTAATTTTGTTTACCCTGTTCTTTTACTGAATTATTTTTATTGTTTGCAGTTAATTAGCTTGGATGCTCCAGATATACAATCATATCATTTCCCCCCGCAAAAAAAAAGTTACCTTCTCCTTTTCAATATTTTATACTTCTTGTTCTTTACTCTGGAAAATTCTATTGGCTAATGACATTAGGACATTAGTAACATGTCAAATAATGTTTAACATGAAATAATAAAATGTTAAATAGCAGCCAGTGGTTCTTCTACCTGACTTTTGTAAAAATAACTCTTACATATTGGGGCCCTGTTAAAGTGGTATCCATCTTTTTCTATTTTACTGAGTGTTATTCTTTGAAGAATGGTTATTGAGATTTTTTTAATATACTTTTCCACAATAAATCCCATGTGGTTATGCTGTATAATTCTTGAAATGTACTGTCAGATTTTGTTTTATATATTTTATTTGGGATTTTTGCACGAATATTTATAAATGAGATTAGTCTCTAGTATTTTTTATGCTATTTTGTCAGGTGTAGCTTCAATATTGTGCTTGCTTCACAAAAATAATTTTAAAATTTCCATCAATGCCTATAATCTGAGTGGTTTAAATAGCTTTAGAACTAACTGCTTTTCAAAATGTGTTGGAATTATCCTAAGAATAAATGGGGAGTAGTGCTTTTGTTGTTATTGTTTGACGTTCTTTGACATATTTATTTTTTAGTAGAATTTTTTCCACTTTATATTTTCCATTTCTTTTCTGGTGTTTTGGTAAATGGCCTTTCCTAGAAAATTATTTATTTCATACAAGTTTTAAAACTTATTTTTTTAAAAAGAATTCACCAAATTCTATGTAAATTAATATTTTGTGATTCTTTAATTTCTTCTGTTTCCATTTTATCATCTTTTGTTTTGTGAATGCTATTTTTGCTTCTTTGCTTTTTTCTTGCTGAGGTTAGCAAATTATTCACCCTCATCTTTCCTTTATAGAAAGAGTTTTTACATTTATTTATAAGTTCCTCTGTATATCTGTTACTAACTTATTAATTGCTATTACATAGGGTGGGGCAAAAGTGAGCTTACAGTTGTTTATATGGAAAATAATATAATATTTAAGAAATAGTAATACAGCCGAAACCGGTTTGGCTCAGTGGATAGAGCGTCGGCCTGCGGACTGAGGGGTCCCGGGTTCGATTCCGGTCAAGGGCATGTACCTGGGTTGCGGGCACATCCCCAGTGGGAGATGTGCAGGAGGCAGCTGATCGATGTTTCTCACTCATCGATGTTTCTAACTCTCTATCTCTCTCCCTTCCTCTCTGTAAAAAATCAATAAAATATATTAAAAAAAAAAAAAAGAAATAGTAATACAAGAAAAGATTGTTTTGTGTACTTACATCTGTAAACCTACCTTTGCCACACCCTGTATTGTCTTTATTAATTCCCTTCATGTGTTTTTCCTCTGATAACTTTATTGATCTGTATATGACTTTTAAAGTTGGATGCTTATGTCATTTGTTTATTTTATTTAAATAGGTATCTAAGGCTACGACTTTTTTCTCTTAGCACTGTGTTAGGTATATCTCCTTCACCTTGATATGTTAAATTATCATAACACATTATTTTCTAAAAATGTGGAAATTTGGCTTTTTAGTTCTATTTTACTCAAGAGTTGTTTAAGGGAGAGTTACTATTTCTAGATGAAATTTCTATTTTAATGGCATTTTGATTTCTACTTTCTTGAATTTATAAGGTTATATTTGGGTCTAACAGGTGGCTAATTTTTGTGATTGTTTATGGTTATATGAAATGAAGGTATAGTTTTCATTTTCAGGGTGCAAAGTTCTATATATATCACTCAGGCCTTTGTTGTTTATTTTATTTTATTTTATTTTATTTTATTTTATTTTATTCTTCCATAACTTTACTTATTTTTCTTCTACACAACTTGTCAATAGACTGAGAGAGGTGACTTCAGGTCTCTTACTACTAATGTGTTTCTAGATATTTCTGTTTGAATCATAATTTCTGTTCTATGTATGATTCTGCTATGGTAATTTATACATAAATATTTATAGCAGTTGTTTCTTCATTATAAGTTTTACATTGTGTCGGTGTTGCTCTAGATTCCTTTCTGCCAGCTATTAAACGGTAAGCCCTGCTTTCTTTCTATTTGCTTTTGTTTGTTATAATACTGCCTATTTCTTTATTTTCACTTTCTGAATCACTTTATCTTAGTTTTCATATATATGTAGGATTGGGTTTTGATTTGTGATTCAGTTTTTGTCTTTCACTTAGTGTAGGCCATTTAGACTTATTGATATGACAGGGTTGTTTGGTCTGCCTTCCTTCATGTTAGTTCATGTTATGTTTTCTATTTTAAAGATTCTTTCACTTTGGGGTCTGTTTTCATTCAGTTTGCCTCGGAATAGTTTTTCTGATAATGAGAGTTTGCATTTTTTTGTTCCGGTTACCTTTAATTTTACATTTATAGGATATCCTTAGTTTCGCCATGTTTTTAGACTGTACTTATTAGTTTCCTACTGTATGCAATACTGAAATTAGCATGTTTCCTCTTCCTTCTCCTCTTCTTTTAGTTTACAACTTATTTAAATTAATACTATCAGCTTTTTAGTGTTTCCCTTTGTACTGCTAAGTACTATATGTTTGAATTTGTATTATTTGACTTTGGTATCTTTGACAGCCTCTTCTTTCCAGGTATTAAATAAGAGGCGATCAGAAAACTTACGTTATTTATCACCTTCTTTCACTTCTCCCCCAAATTTTGATAGTTGTACCATGTAGAAATATTCTTGCTTTGGTTTACAATGAAATACATTCAATGTTCACCATCATTTTTCTTGCTATACTTACCCCAGCTTATTTTGGTTGGATGAAACCTGTCACGCAGTTTTCCCAAGGAGGGATCTCAGCAATAGTGCCTGAGTTTTGCACACTTGAAGTGACTTGACTGAAGCTTTTATAAAACTCTAAGAATAGCTTGACTGAATGTAAATTCCCTAGTCACAGTTCTTTCTTTGAAGATTTTGTAGGTATTGATTTACTGTTCATTGGCATTGGAATCTGTGGAGAAACCTAAGATCAGCCTTATTTTTTTTCTCTTCAGATAATACCTGATATTTTTGCCTGACTGTCTGCCATTTTTTTTTAACTTCAATAGCTTTGATAGGATATGTCTCAATTTTGATCTCTCTGGAGTAATTATACTTGGGTCAGTGTGTGCCCTTTTATTCTAAAAGAAAAACTCCTAAGATTAAACCTATGATATAAAACATTATTTAAAATGTAAATAGCATTCTACCAACACAGGAAAAAAAAAAACTTTCATTTCCATTAGCACTAAAATACTAATTTAAGTTTATTTTGCACTTGTTAATGTCTACATGAACAGTGGATAAATGTTTTATCCAATTTAACAAAACTTTGAATGCTACCTGTGATGACAGTGGTTAGTATGAATCATTCCAGGTCCTGCTATCATTTGTTTTGTCTCATATTCCAAACAATCCTGTGTGTAAATTCTGTCATTTTTCATAATTTGTAGAAAAGGAAACAGGGGCTTAGAGGAGACAGATAACTTTCTCACATTAGCAAAAGGCAGAGCCATGATTTAAACCTAAGCCACTGACCCTACAGTCAAAACTCCTAACTACTAGATCTTCCAGTTATCCAGCGACTTAGATATCTCTGCTGCGGCTGAGCTATTTTTTGATCTGTCATTGTATCCCTTTTATGCAAACCATGTGCTTGAAGATTTTTGAGCTTTAGATCCTTCAGTTTACTCAGTTCTCAGCCGGAGATGATTTTGCTTTCCAGAGGACATTTGGTAATGTCTGAAACGTTTTTGGTTGTTATAACTGGGGCAAGGGGTCATGCTCCTGGTTGGGTAGAGGCCAGGGCTGCTCTTCAACATTCTGCAATGCACAGAACAGCCCTCGCAACAATGAACTATCCAGTCCAAAATGCCAATAGAGCTGCTGTAAGAAAATCTGAATTAAATGATAATTTTCTTGAAAAGTCTTTTCTTTTACCATCCCATATCATTTAACATAGTGCTATAACAGAAAAGGTGCATAGAAACTTGACTGTTATTTGTACCAAAAATTATATATATTTTCAAGTTCTAGTACTCTTTAGCATTTCATCAGTGCTAAAAAGGACAAACAATCAGCTGCACATTATTTAAGATTTGACCTGGTTTAAAAAAATTGCTCCTTTTTTCTTTCCCTGGTGTAATTTTATATCAATAAACATTTCAGTAATAGTTGTCTCATCATTGAATTAAAAGGAAGCTGTTCATTAATGAACTTTGTCCCCATTGCTGATGAAGAGCTCTAAATTATTTCCTGATTGCATAGTACAGTATTTATGAAAATTAGTAAAAACTGTTCATTTTTCTTTGGGGGTGGAGCAAGAGGTTGTTAGAATAATGAAGCTGGACAGAAATGTCAGAGTTTCTATTTAAAACGTTATTTTATTAATCAGTCTCTCTCTTCAGGGGATGAGATCAACCCTGATTCAAATTTGCTCAAGATCACTTTCCTTACAAGAAGTTTACCTCCCAGTTCTCCCACATTTTAGAGCAAATAAGAGCAGCAGTACTCCATAGTTCTAATAGTCTGGCTGCCTCAAAGGCAAGGCCCACTGCCAAATGATAATTTAAGAATTACTGACCAGAGACAGAGAAGCATCGATCAGATGCTCAAACCTCAGAGGGAAGGTGGGGGGGGGGGGTAGGGGCTGCGGGGGGGAGAGATAAACCAAAGGACTTGTATGCATGCATATAAGCATAACCAATGGACACAGACACCAGAGGGGTGAGGGCATGGGGGGAGGGGGGGGAAATAGGGGGTTAAGGACACATATATAATACCTTAATCAATAAAGAAAGGGAAAAAAAAGAATTACTGACCAAATTACCCTCCCCGCCTCCACATAAGTCACATGTATTCAAAGAACTTGCATCAATTCTTCTGGAGAAGGGTGTGGAGTATGTCACAGTGCTCTAAGCACAGTATCCTTTGGGAAGTAATTTAGTGATATGTCTAACAGGGAAGTCCCTGATATTTGGATACAGTGTGCAACACCATAGGCTTGCAATTCCCCTCTAATGCAATTACACCAGTCAAATATTGGAAAAGTTTTTAAAACATTTCAGGGAAATGATTTCTATTGTAGGTTTTCATGAGCTCACGGAGTGATTTCAGAAATAACACTGGTGGTAAATCTTTCTCATCTTAATGAGCTCTCTTAGTAATTGAAGGGAACTTATTTAGGAAGGATGAATTGTGCATTGTAAAACAAAAATGAGGAGCATCACTAAGGTGTTCATCAGTATGAATTCCTCTGAGAGCCGGTAAATGCTCTTCATAACAAGTTCTCCAGCTAAAGGTCCCCATTAGCAGCTGTTTGGTTGTTAATTGTGTTCCTCCACCAAGTAGTCAAAGAAAGGTTTCATCGCGCCAGAGCTCTCTCTGTGCGCCTCCTCCACCCAAATCCAAAGGCATCATTAGAACATCTGGAGGCCAGTATGACAGATAGCACAATCCTTCTGGTACTTGCACTTCCGCGTGTCTCCCTATTTCTTCTTAATTAGGATGCAGAGTAAAAGTGACAGAGCTGTTGCCGGTGAGCAGGCAGCAGCTGGCACCTCCAGGAGAGGGGGCAGATGTAGCGATCCGGGGTGTCATATAACAATTCATATGCCCTGTCAGACAGGAACACTTTAAAAATGGAATGCTGCACGGTTCTTTGCTAGTCAGATGTAACTTCCTTGCTCCAGTTTGCAGTTTTGTGTGATGAGAATAAGTAGGGCTACTCGGGTTCCGCCAGATCTCCAACTTCTGAGGCACTCAGAGCTGAGTTCGGCAGAGTTAAGTGTTCTTAGGAGATAGGAGAATTGAGATATTTCTTTGAAAAAAAAAATAATAACCTGACTGTAGTGGAGTGAAAATGTCTTCAATTCAGTCTAAAAGTTCTTGGTGATGGAGCTGATTGCATTTATTAAGGAGTTAGACTTTTTAACATGTGAAGGCTAGAAAAGTAGATAAGACACTTGAATTATGGTACCAGAAGGCTGTTGGTAAATTTTAGAAGACTATTCAAATCTGTAGATTAGAAACTTACATTTTACCTTTTATTTGTGAGGTTAGAGTAGACAAAGAAAATGTGATTTTTGTGCTATCTGCATGGTACGCTAATATAGCCAACCAAAATGTAAAAAAATCAGTCTTATCAGCTGGTGAAAATTCATCAAATTGTATACTTTCATATATATAAAACATTTAATAAAAACCTAGAAAAAGCCACTTAGTTGTTACAGTCTCAAAATACCAGTAAACAGAGTGACTTTTGCTTCCTTTTAATTTACTAATTTTTTAATTGAAATGACTTATTTGCTATTGAGGTAAGCTACTTTGATACTGGATACACATGGTTTTGCTATCCTACTATTTTGTCACTTATTAGCTTTATGTGAGTTTGGGCAGGATCTGAAATCTCTCTGAAGTTGACTCTCTCCATCTGTGAAGTGAGGCTAATAATGTTTGTGTTGTAGGAGTGTTCTGAGGATTAATAGCCCCAGCTCCAAGCATTTCATCTGGCACGTGGTAAACCCACCATCATTGGTAGCTAGTAAGATGGTGATTGATGATGATGATAATGCAGCACGTAGTCCTGCAGGAAGTAGAAGCAAAACAAGTCTCATGTAGCATTAAAGCATATCCAGGTAGTTGTTCACAAAATATATATTGAGCACATCTGTTGTAAATCATTGTAGTAATAATTGGGGGAAATAGTAAAAATAATGAGTACTAGCTCATGCTGGTACTAATCTTATTGTAGAGACCTGGTATCTGATGTTCCTGGGCTGTGTTCTAGGCATTGGCAGTCTGCTGATTAGAGGATGGCCAAGACGAGTCTCTGTGTACCTCAGCCTCCTTAAACACTCTAACACTGGCAGGGACTGGACTCTGTCTTGAGCCCATGGCTGAGCCTACGTCATAGTCTTTCTCAGGCTCTAGCTCTCAGGGCCAGAGAGAGAGCCCTGTGACCACGGCTGTGCTGATCCTCAGACTTCAGGACCCTGCTACCTGGGCTCCTGCTGCTGATCCCCCAATTGATGGTACTGTATTGGGTGCACATCCTTCAGGCTGCTTTATACACCGTCCATTAGGTTGTGGTCTACTTCCCTTCGGGGGGGAAGTAGTTCTAGTCTGGTCAACTGTTTTAGTCTCCATTTCTGGCCCAATTAAAATACTCTCTCTCCCCCATGTATCCTTATGCTCCTCAGATAATTTTACTCACCTTCCAAGGCCCACAACAAACGTTATGTCCTGATGAGCTTCTGTCTGTCCATTCTAGGCCCACATTCTCACTCCTTTTCCTTATGCCCAGAATACTTAGTTCATACTTCTATCACCTGTGGTATGATTCAGGGTGAGTTTCTGGAAGGCATTTTCTGAAACGTCTACTTCAGCTCCACATCCTGGTTTCTACCAGATATTAGCACATATTAACTGATTAGGAAATGGTTAAGCGGCACCGATTTTAGGATTTTATCATTTGACTTCAAAACATATATGCTAGTATTTATTATAGTCAGTACTAGGAAAGTAGAATGAAAGTTGCTTTCATCTCTTTTGGAATGTATGGGCCAAAGGGAAAAGAGAAGGACACAGAGGGCTTACAACTAAAGGTGGATTTGTATAGTGTTTAGAGAATTTATTAATGAAGCTATAAAGGATCTCCGTTCTCTCTGCTCAGCCCCCGACTGGAACTTCTGCTCTCTAAAGCTCTTGTCAGGATCTCTTCATTCCCTTTGCATCAGTGGGGAGATAACTCAGTATTTGGAGAACAAATTATGTTTCAAAGTTCTGTCCTTGTGCTGTGTCAGGTTTAGGACAAAATGCTTCCTTTACTAACTTTTCTTCATTATAAAAGGACATTACAAATGTCTTGGCCTCTTTCTATACCAGACCTGGGCCCAGCCAATGGTTACACCCTTATTCTATTCAATTAAATGACCCCGATGCTATTTCCATGATATCCATATTTCCATCTCAAGCTTCTTGTGACAAGGAGACTGAACCCCCATACACAGGAGGAAACAGGCTGTGATAAGAAACTGGATTGGGAGAAATCTAGACCTGGTCCTTAGGCAAGTCCCTTAACCCTCGGAACCTCAATTTCCCATTTTTAATAGCAACAATCAAATCTATTTCATTGTGTCTTGAGATAAAACATGCTGTTACAATGGCCAGGACATGGTAACCATTCAGTAAGCAGTAGAAGTTATAATTACTACTGTTGTTGTTGTTACTGTGCCTTTGGCTCTTTTCTCTACCACAGTGATTTCTAACCTTCTTCATCTCACGGCACACATAAACTAATTACTACTAGTAAAATTCGGCCGCACACCAAAAAATATATGTTTTTTGCTGATCTGACAAAAAAAAGTGTAATTTTGATTCATTCACACTGGGTGGTTACTGTTGTGTGGGCTGTTGTCATTTTTTAATTTGACAGTCTAAGGGAAAAGAGGTCAGTGCCCCTGACTAAATAGTCAGGTATTGCATGTTTTAAAAATTCTTGCGGCACTGGTTGAAAATTGCTGCTTTACCGCTATACACATATTTTCAACTTGGGTATTTTCTTTTCTAAATTTTACTTGACCTCTCACTCTTTCTCTGTTACCTTATCTCTCTCTAGTTGCCCCCAAAATCTTGATGTTCTACTTATCCAAAAAAAATCTCACATTGAGATGATTCATTATCTGCCCCCCACACCCCCAAATAGTCACTTCAGCCCACTTTCCTCATTGCTGTCAAGAGTGCCTATATTCTTTTAGAAGACATGGGAGCATCTCTCCTCTGCTTTTCTACCTACACCTAGTTCTGCACAATTCTTTCTTACATTTGTCTGTTCCTATTATTACCATCAAGTCTTAGCAATTGTTATCTTAGGTTTTAAAAATCACTTCAATAGCATGGAGCATCAGGCTTTCCATCTTCAATCTTCTCTTCTAATTCATCCTACACACTGCTGCTCAGATCTTTCTCTTTGAAGATTGATTTCATCATGTCCCTGGATAATTCAAGAATCTTCAAAAACTCTCTGCTCTCTAAGGGAAAGATCTTAACTTTTTAGCATTGTCTTTATTTTCAAGCAGTGACAAAACTCATTTATTGTTAGTTTATCAGAGACAGGTTCATATTTTCTAAGGGAACTGGTACTGAACTCTAAAAGAGAAACAAAATAAATATGGATAAACTGATTTTCGGAAAGTTATTATCTAACCTACTGACACAGCTCACAGGATCTGAGCCTTGAATTTCTTTACTTTAGCCTTGAAGTTGGCATGCCTCTAGGCTGGTAGAGTATCTATACCTCCTAGAACCTGTTTCTACCCCCAACCCCATCTGGGTATGGTCATTATCTCCTCGATCTAGAGCTGGGCTACACTTTAGCTCTGCCAGGGAATTCCTCTCTTGGTTCTGGTCAACCTGTATTGACCTCCTGTATGAAAAATATTCTAAGCGGACAGCGCATGTCTCACTAGCATGTGATGGGCCCGGCAACGAGCACCAGCTTACTGGAACATGTCAAATCTATGTTCCTATTCCGCGAAGCCCATAGTTTGTCAGGGCCTTCTCATTCTTTCCTATTTCTAGTCTGAGTGATGCTGAACAGAGGCAACAGACAGGCCCTGGTCCTGATAAATAATTTACTCTTCTAAGCTCTTTTTGAATGTCATCCACTTCTCCACAGACTCCCTAATGGGCCGTCCCTGGGATATTGATCTTCAGTAATTCTAGTTCTTACAAGCTGGGCCAATAACCCTGAGGAGTTCCAAAAAGTAATGGCAGCACCATTTAATTTTTACTTGACCCTCATGTCTGCTTGCAACGTACTTCTCGGTAACGAGTTAGGAATGAGCTTTACCTAATGAATGCAGTCGGATTTCCCTTTTATCTGCTTTCTCAGCCTGAATGTGAGCCCTTCTTCCTGTCACCTGCTGAGCCTGGTCCTGTTCTGGCTCCTGTGGCAGCTGCTGGGTCTCAGCTGCAGGTCTTCAGCAACAATTACTGAGAAAGATAAGTATGTTTCTTCAAAAAGAAAACAGTTTGCCAAGTTCAGCCTGGCCTAAATCACCAGGCGGTAGATTCCCATAGTGAAGCGCAGTGTCTCCATTCAGAACGACTCAGGTGCTCGGACTGGCCCCAGCTCCAACAGCAGAAACAGCCTCTTCCCTCGTGTCCTTTTCAAATCTTCAAAAGAAAATAATTGCCCTGGAAGCCCCCGACACCCACCACTTCAGAGAACAAGTTTGAATTGTGCCGAAGTCTCCAACAGGTTCCTTCACTTGAAATTTTTTAAGTCACCATTTAATTCCGTTTTAATGTCATTTGTTTCTTTTAATTGTTTGCCGCTTCTAACTTGAAGCAGGACCTCCAGTTTCTCAGCTTCTAGAATCCAAGTGAGGTTCGGGCTGAGTGATGCTCACAGTCCTAAGCTGAGCACCTCCCCCCCCCCCCTCCCCGCCCCCTGGCTTTCCCACTGGCGCCTCCTTTACCTGTTTGCCTCAGTTTTCTTTATTCCTATAGGAGCTAAGCAAATCTGTTTTTCATTTCCTCTCGTTTCTTCTTCCAGCTATAGGTTTTGTTTCTTTTCTAATCCCCTCTGCCAAATCTGTAGACTCCGCTTCCTCCAAAATGTGGCTTGAAGCTGGTATCTCCCAGGAAGATGGTAATAACCAGTGAACTCTCCTGTGGTGACGCGCAGTTCACAGAGCACTTTCATGAGCTTATCAAATGGACCCCATCCAGCTCAGCGCACACTTCTCCTCGGGGAGCCCTCAGAGTTTCAATACTCAGCACTGTTGTAGCTTGCACATAGAAGTATTATTTTGTGGGTTCTCTACCAGCCGTTTCTGTGTGCACACTCAGCCCACGGAAATGTTAAGTTTTGTCACACGGGTGTGGCTCAGGGTTGAGCTTCCACCCATGAACCAAGAGGTCTCTGGTTTGATTCCTGGTCAAGGCACATGTCCTGGTTGCAGGCTCGATCCTGGGTTACGGGTGTGCAGGAGGCAGTGGATCAATGTCTCCCTCTCATCGATGTTTCTGTCTCTCTATCCCTCTCCCTCTCTCTCTAAAATATATAAAAAGATACTTTTTAAAAAAGAAGAAATGTTAAGTTTCTCAAGAGTAATATTTTTCTTGAGTAATTTTTAAATTTATTTTTTAAAATATATTTTTATTGATTTCAGAGAGGAAGAGAGAGAGAGAGAGAGAGAGAGACATTAATGATGAGAGAGAATCATTGATCAGCTGCCTCCTTCATGCCCCACACGGGGAATCGAGCCTGAAACCTGTGTATGTGCCCTGACTGGGAATCGAACTGTGACCTCCTGGTTCATAGGTTGAAGCTCAACCACTGAGCCACATTGGCTGGGCTCAGTACATTATTTTTAATTAAATCCACAGTTTATATTAGAGCTCACTCTTTGTATATTCTGTGAGTTTTAACAAATGTTTGTCATGTATCCACCATTCCAGTGTCGTACAGACCTGCAACATAAAAAGAAATTAATACATGTTGCTTCTGTTATCAAGGTCTCAAAGATGTTCTTCAAATACTGAGTTAAAAATTCAGTGCCTTGGGAAAATGGGGTGAAAGTGTGGAAACAAGAAATATTTCAGCCCTGGCTGGGGAGCTCAGTTGTTAGAGCATTGTTCCGATACACCAAGATTGCAGGCTCCATCTCTGATCAGGGCACGTATAAGAACCAACCAATGAATGCATAAGTGGAACAACAAATCAATATTTTTTTCCCTCTCTTCCCCTATCTCTCTTTTCCTCCCTCCCTCTCCTTCCCTCTCTCTCTAAAGAATCAATAAAATTTAAAATAATGTTTCATATTATACCTGCACAGTAGACTGTCCACTAAGTAAACTTAATTTTATTTATTAAAAACTTAGTAATCAAAAATTTACTTCCAGACATTGTGCACTGTACTTACATTCTAGAGGAGGAAGGTAGACATGTAAGCATATAAATTAATACAGGATACCTTAAGTGCCATAAGAAAGATACAAACACTGGGGTGCTGGATATTTTTGGTCTCCGGAGACTGTAAACCATGTGAGAGAATTACACCTGCTTACCTAATAAATGTCTGCAGCTGAATTCATATCAATGCAAAATGAAGCCTAAAGGAGGCAGAGCCAGTATTCCACCTACACAGTTGGTACATCTCTGCAAATCCAGCTGGGAACATAAATGCAAAGGCTGTGACATTGGTACACACAAATGGGGTTGGTTACATTCATGTAACGGCATAACTCTAATTTCAGTTGTTGTTATTGTTCAACAGAAAAGAGCACAGTGTCAAATATCAAAATTAAGTTTTATGCCGCCGGGGCCACATTTCAAACCTCCATTAACCAAACGAACCACATGACTCCTGGCTACCTTCAAAAATAAACTAATAACTTGATACAGAAACGAGAAGATAACAACCACAGGCCAACTGTAAAATATTCCCTTGACTCTCAAGAGATGGGGAGACCCTTATTTAGACACTGAGACTTCCTGTGACTTTCTCGTAAGCTGCTTTTCTGTCTTATTCATCTTTGTGTCCCTCAGGTCCTGCCACACAGACTTGTCAGAAGTTTGTTGAATATAAGTGAATTGAATTACTAGAGTTTAAAGGTTTGCAAAATACTGACTTTTCTCATTAAAAAAATTAATTACAGCACAAGAGGCCTATGATACAGAAATAAGAATTAATGCACAGGTATTCAATATTTTTAATGAAGTACAAATTAACACTCTAGAAAACCCCTTTGGCTAAGTGCCTTTTTACTATGTTCATTAACAATAAATATAATTAGTAAAGTATAATAAATAATAGAATTCTTCTTTTTTTATAGGAATATAATGTAGACAACTCTATCCATGGAGAAAAATGTTTTAATTTTTTTTTTTCTTCCAGAAGGGATAAAGAGTATATTGCTCAATTATTTACTTTCTTGATCAGCTCTACTTATTTGTACTAAGAATTTGTGTTATTTTTCATTTTCAACTTACAAAAATTGCACAATTAATACTTCCCTGAAACAAAAGTAGAAAGTGAAAAATGAAACTCTACCTACTGCTCTTGATTTTGACCTTTTGGTGATCATTTCTAGTCTTTCTATGTATGCATAAACCTAAATCAATAATGCATACTTTTATTTTTATATAATATTTTAACACAAAATTGATCTTATTATATATTTTTTTCTGTAACTGAGAGGCCTTTGCGTAGGACTCAGTCTCTGTACAGAAATTCTAATGTAATTATACACTTATTTTGATCTTTATTTTATTGTTTATCTTCCCCACCAGACTGTAAGCTCCAAAAAGAACTGGTATTCTCCAATATATAACCAGTACTTCACATAGTTCTAAGCTCATAATAGCCCCTTGATTAACATTGGTTGAATAAATGAATGAAAAATTTTCCCCAACATCACATTGTAGACATCCTCTCATGAGGGTCTTGAGCTCCCCTTTGGTCTTCCCAGCATCTGCCAGAATTCTACTGCATAGATATATCATTATCTATTGGAAGGTATAGTACCAATTCCTTCTTGATGAGGGCCCACCCTTGCTTTATTTTTTTCATTTTAAGCTAGTTCTTTATAAAAATTAAAGTTTTATCTAGGCATACTGTTAGTTTGCTCAGTCTCATATAACAAAATACCACAGACCCGGTAACGTCTAAACAACAGAAATTTCATTCTCACAGTTCTGGAGGCTGGAAGTATGAGGTCAGGGTGCCATTCACCCAGGTGAGGGCCCTCTTCAGGTCGCCGGCTTCTCAGTGCATCTTCACGTGGTGGGAGGGGCTAGGGAGCTCAGTGGGCACCAATCCCATTCATGAGAATTTCACTCTCATGATCTATTCAACTTCCAAAGGCCCCATTTACTGATACCATGGCCTTGAGGGATTAGGATTTCAACATATGAATTTTGGTGGGATTCAAACTACAGCAGCATAGTGAAAGTATTCAAACTATAAGGGAAGTAAATACAGAGTGAAAAAGAATAGTTGTTGCCCTAGCTGGTTTGGCTCAGTGGATACAGCATCAGCCCATGGACTGAAGGATCGCAGGTTCCATTCTTAGTTAAGTGCACATACCTCGGTTGCAGGTTCTATCCCTGGCCCTAATCAGGGTATGTGCAGGAAGCAATCAATCAATGTCTCTCTCTCTCTGTCTCTCCCCTTCCCTTTCACTCTTTCTAAATATTAATAGAAAAATATCCTCAAGTGAGGATTAACAACAACAAAATAGTTGTCATCTCTCCCTCCCCCTAGTCCCATTTCTCAAAGAGAGTACTAATACTACTTTTAACTACTTCTGTTTTTATATCTTCTGGTGCCTTTTTAAAACTTAAATAAAATATTTATGAATCATCTATCTATATAATAAAAACCCAGTGGTCATAAAGACCAGTCACCAGAAGGCTGCATGTGTGGCGAGGCGCACGCAGGTGGGTGGGGCTGCGTGCGTGGTGAGATGCGCACGGGTGGGCAGGGACTTGATTCGGGGTCCCACGGCGGGCCGGGACTCGGGGGCCCCAGGTCTCATGCAGTCTGGGTCTCAAGCGATTTTGTGCGCTGGGTCACTAGTCTATATTATAAAAGGCCAGTGGCCGTAATGCTGTAACGCCGTAACAACCAAATGACTGGTCACCAGGAGGTGCATTGATGGGCCTCACAGCATGGCAGGTCTCAGTCTTGCCAGCACAGTGGGCCTAGGGCAGGGGTGGGCAACCTTTTTGTGAGTGCGTGCCAAAACCAGCAAAATCTCTGACTCAAAATTCTTCTGCGTGCCAACCCTAATTTTTTGAGAACATGTTACGCCTACTTGATATCTCTTAAGGTGTCCGTATGTGAAGAACCTTGAAGAAATAATAAAATTCATTCGAGCGACAAAAACATATGATGATGAAAAATACATTTATTTTTTAATGTCTACATGTACACTGATAGTCTGACAGAAAACTTTATGACTCTGTTTGATATTATCAGTGGAACTTTTGCTGCTGCATCACTGATGACAGAGATTTTACATCAGGTTTATATTTCGTGACCTTCAGAGATGTGCATGAGCTACTACTTTCATCTGTCAGGCTACTCCTATTAAGAGACTTAACAAAATTCATCACTGAGAACAAAGATTCACAATTGTAAATGGAAGATTATAAGAGAGGGTTTTGCGTGCCAGCAAAAGTTACTGGTGTGCCATGTTTGGCACGTGTGCCAGGGGTTGCCCACCCTTGGTCTAGGGCAGTGGTCAGCAAACTGCGGCTTGCGAGCCACATGAGGCTCTTTGGCCCCTTGAGTGTGGCTCTTCCACAAAATACCACGTGCAAGCGCGCATGTACAGTGCGATTGAAACTTCATGGCCCATGCGCAGAAGTCAGTATTTTGTGGAAGAGCCACACTCAAGGGGCCAAAGAGCCACATGGGGCTCGCAAGCCACAGTTTGCCGACCACTGGTCTAGGGTCTTGCATGATTTCGCGCACTGGGCCTCTAGTAATTTGGATGGCACCTTTAGTTTTTAACTGTGAGCTGTGAGAAATTTAGTACATATAGAATCTCAACCACAATCCCTTCAGTTTTCTACTTTCAAAAAAAGTCTTATTCTTATCTTTCATGGTCATAATTTATAACATTTGCAGTCTTTTCCTCGGATCTTTCTAATGAACTTATACATAATTTTAATTAGATCAATATTAGCTTTTTATGCACATCTTTTCACTCTCCCTGGTGTTGTTTTTTGAATGTTAGCTTTTAAAATATATGTATATTTTATACCCAAAGTTTCTGTGAATTGTTTAAGTATCCTTTTGCTATGTATATTTGAGCACATGTGGTATGCTATATATTTTATCTTTTTTTTTATAATTCTCTACTGAAAATTCTTGAACTTCTTTCATTTGAACCTGTCTCTTCCTAGGCTTGTTGCGTGGTTATCTTCCTAGGGTGTCCTTTTACCATCATTTTTGGAATTTCCTTGCCTCACTTGGGTTGGATTTCATGTTCCAGAATCTCGTATATTATCTCTTATTTCATTTACTCATTTTGATGGAATACCTCCACCAGTAGCTTTTTAAGAAATAGTGAGTGCAATGGGTTAAACGTTTTGACACCTAACATCTCTGAAAATATCTTTATTCTACCCTCATGTTTACTTGATAATTAACGAATTTTAAATTGATTCTGCATTGGAACCCATTTCTCTCAAGTTTTTTGAAAGCATTACTCTATTCTCTTCAAGTCACCAGTTTTGTCATTAAGAAGTCTGATGCAAGTTTAATTCTTCCTCTTTTTTTGTATGCACCTGTTTTTACCCTCTGAATGTCTTTGTTCCATTGTTCTAATATTTATCCATAATATGTCCAATCTTAAGTGATATTTTTGCTCTGAATGCTCCTTATTAAAAACATCCTAATTTTATTTTATCTGATTTCTGAGAATATTAATGATAGTACCTTTATTTACTTTTTTTTTTTCAATCCTCACCTGAGAATATTTTTTCACTGATTTTTTAGAGAGAGTGGAAGACAGAGGGAAAGACAGAGAGAAACATTGATGTGAAAGAAGCACATTGACTGATTGCCTCCTGCACGACCCCCAACCAGGGACTGGGCCAGGGAGGAGCCTGCAACTCAGGCATGTGCCCTTGACCAGAATTGAATCCTTAGGTCCACACGCTGACACTATCCACTGAGCCAAGCCGGCTAGGGCAACGATAGTATTTTTCAAAGTTTTCTTTAAAACATACTTTTTCCTCTAACTTTCTTCATTCTGAATGTGGCTTTGATCTTCCCTGGTAGGCTTTCCTCAGATATATATTGATTCTTATTTCTGTGCTCATTTAAGGATGGGGCACTAAAGAGCTGCTAGAAAGCTTTGTGAACAGGGGTCAGGCTTCTTAAGTATAGGCCTCCCAAGGAGACTGACCAGGCCATTTAATTGGGGAACCCCTGATGTCAGTATTCTTTGCTCTGTTCATTGGGGCTGCTAGTATTTCCCAAAGGAGAACCTCTTAGTATTCTATCTGGATGGTAAAAGCATCACTAAAAACATCTGGGATCCACCTGGGAGCAGGGCAACGGGTCTCAAGATTCTATATGTACCTAGACGTTCACTTCTCTGTTTTTGCTACGGCAACCCATCCCTCAGCCGTATCCTGTTTTCCCTAGTCCAGGCTCTGTTTTAGTCGCAGGTATGCTAAGTCAGTAACCACTTATCTTTCTGTTTCCAGCATCCAGAATTTTGTTGTTATAATAGCTCTTGCTGTTCTTTTTATCCTTATTGTATTAATGTCTTTTATTTTAAAGCTCTTTAAACCCATGCACATTTACTGTGATTAGTGATATCTTTGAATTTATTTCATCCATATGTTATCCTATTTTGTTTTCTAGTTTCCATACTTTTAAAAAATGTGTCTTTATTGTTGAAAGTTTTACAGGGTCTCCTTTCCTCTCCCCACCCCCAGTGACCTCCTTTACCCCCAGGCCTTCACTGTACTACTGTGTAGTTGCCATACTTTTCAAAACTTTTTTTTTTTCATTCTGGTTGCTCTTTCTTGGATAGTTCATTTTCTTATTTAATTCCCCCCCCCCCACCCCCCTGCCACACACACACACTATATTTCTAATCTTCTGGTGGTTGGTCTTAATTAATCAATATCTTTATAACTTGTCTATCTTGCTACTTAGTTATTGAGGGTTTTTTTTTAAATTTAAATGATCAAATTTTAGTTTCATGATCTACCCTTGGTTTATGGATGTTATATCCACTTTTATGTCTCTGGAGGATATTATTTAGACCTACCCCAGAAGTTTATTCTGTTACTTCAGGATGCAAGTGCTTTCCTTTGTCATGTGTGGTAATGTTCTACATCGAATATTGGTGACTTGTGGTTTTGGATTCTTCTTCAGATTCAAGCTTCCCTGCTAGCTTGTCTGTGGAGGCTGCTTTGGGAGAGAGTCAGTGTTGCTGTCTGATGAGTGACTGGAGGAGAGGCCGCGTGCTTGTGTCTAGAGGATGTAAGCAGTTTTCTGGGCATAATGGATACCTGCGTCTCCTCCTTTTACTCAGGGCTTTGCTCTTTGTCCATAGTCATGGTTCTCGCTGGGGCCACCATTTTGGCAGCTCACCAGCATAGCACAAGGGCAGAGTGGGGCACTTGTCTCTGCCCCAATGCTCACTCCTCTCCCCACTAACTGCCACCTCTGGGCTTTTGGCACTTTTGGCCTCATCGCTCTCTCTTTTTTTTAAATGTATATTTTTATTGATTTCAGAGAGGAAGGGAGAAGGAGGGAGAGATAGGAACATCAATGATGAGAGAGAATCATTTATTTGCTGCCTCTTGGGAATCGAGCTTGCAACCCAGGCATGTGCCCTGACTGGGAATCGAACCTTGACCTCATAGATTGATGCTCGTACTGCAAGGCTTTTTTTTTTTTTTTTTTTTTAGTAGCCCCCTTTTAAGTAGCATGTTCTTTGGTTTGTGGTTTCCTTCTTTCATACCATTTGACTTTGGTCTTTCAGGAGTCTTTAAAATTTCTGATCCCATCAAGGTATTCCTTGCTTTTTACTATAGAAATGCGTACTAAAAATTTTTTGTTGCTGTTATTTCTGGGGATGGTGCAGGAAGGTTAGGTTGCGGCTTGTGCTCCTCTGCCATCCTGAATCTGACCCCCTCCCCTCCCCACCCCCATTTCCTAAAGGAGCAGTCTTTGGCTGGCCTTCTGTGGCAGTATTATATAGTTTGGCTACTAAGAGCTTGTTTTCTGAAGCCACACTGTTCTTGGGTTTGAATTTCTGTTCTATCACTTACTAGCCATAAACACGTGACCATAAACAAGTTGCTTAGGCTCTCTGTGCCTCAGTTTCTTTATTTAACAAATCATAATTATTATTATATCTACTTCAGAGAGTTGTTAAAAAGATTCAACGAGTACCTGGCTTTTTGTAAGTCCTCAGTAAACATTAGCCATTATAACTCTGGAAATTCCAAGGGGCCAACTGGCTCAGCAGGTCTGCATTCAGTTCCTTATTGATTCCACTGATAAGTGGTCTAGGTCCAATTCCTGCTTTTTGTGTTAGTTGAACGAGATCTTGAAATTTCATTAAACACTACAGATTTGAAATGCTGTTTAAACTCCTCTGTTTTCTTGGTTCATTTGCTCACATGTGCTTTCTCCCAGGTCACCATGCCTGCAGCAGAATAGTCCTGGTTCCTTTGGATTTTCTGTTCTGCCTGATTCCTTTCTTGACAGCATTGTTATAGGTTCATTTTAAAACGCTAGTACCTTTCCTACCATTTCAATAGGACACAAGAGGGGGAAGGCTAGGTTCGATGCATGTGCTTGGTTTTTCATCCTGAATCTGAGTCCTGTGGTGAATTCCTAAACTTTCCGGTGAGCCTTGATGTATAATCTGTGGTGATTGGAAATGAAACCTCATCTTATCCCTGCGTACTGCACTGAATCATAGTTTTGTTTTTTCTGGGTTTTCATTAATTTGTTTTAATTTGTTTACATTTCAGTGACTCACAGTTTCTCCTTTCTGTGGCTAATCACACAACAGCATGGATATTTAAGAAACTCAGCCATCCTCCCAGACCAGAATATTGGCACTTTCAGATCTCTCAGCCATAAGGCTGAGCAGCAGGCTTTGTTTCCAAGTTGCCCTTCTCCGTGTCTCACAACCCCACACATTCTGTTTCTCTACAGTTCACAGCTAGGAAAACATGATTCTTCCAGGAAACTTTTCTTGCATCTCTCCTAGAGCAAACACAACATCAAGGACTAAATAAAACTCTGTAGTGAAAACTTTAAGATGGAAAAGGGCAAAAAAGAGCAGAGTGTAATAAATCGAGATTGATCTGAACTTATTAAATTAGAAGCCATTCACTGATTTAAGAGCACCCACATTTTCAAGAGAATGAAGCAAGCTATATTAATGGATAACACTCTGTGTAGGAAATAGTACAGCTTATATAGTCTTAACACTTGCCTTTTATAAATAGGGTTTGCTTGGATATGAATTTACGAGCGAAAATAGCAGTATGTATTATTTAAAAGAAGAGCTTAACTTTCAAAGTGCTGTGTAGTCACTTTCACTCAATAGTTACCATGGTTTAACTTAGTGTGTTGCTAGGGAAGATGCTTAGGGCTACAGAGGATTAATACAGATAGTCTTCTGTCTGCTTCCAACCAAACAAAGAGGGTCTTTCTCCTTCCCGAAATGTAACAATCTTAGATTTAATTCGTGGAGCATATTTCTGTAAATAAAGATATGGCTGATAGTCAACCTGAAGAAAAAATACAAATAGCTACTGGAAAGCTGTTATCCAGATCCTTGAAACTGTGATTTTAGCCAGAACTTTCTTACAAAAGACATTGCTTTCACATAAGTAATTACTATGGAATATAAGTAATACTTTATTCTTTCCTCTTGGGAGATGGAAATTGACATCAGGGCAAGGCCTCTTCTATAACACCCTCATGTCACTATGTCTGCTTTGCTCAATTTAGGCCCAAATGGATTGTGCCTCTCTTCATAGTTTTTTTTTTTTTTTGAGGATGTCTGCAACTAGGTGCTAACCATTAGATAATTCAGACCTGCAGAATATTGAATCGTGCAGCTTTGTTCTCTTGTGCCCAAATCAGAAATACCCTATGTGACTTCCATATTTTTCACTCGTCACCAAACTAATACTAAGAATGAGCTAACAAGTTTGTTTGAAATAAATCCCACTTTGAGCCTTTCTTAATTTACTGACCCACATTGTTTTAAAGATCACAAGAATTTGAAATGAAAAAGGGGACTTCTCAATAGATGGTGACCTGACTGGTATTTATCATCCTGATTTTCCCAGATTACATGTATTTTGATGTAGCTGATGAAAGAACGGGATGACAGTCATGCGCGCTATATTCCTGGCAACTTTCCTATTCTGGCATGGGAAGGCTTATTTAGAACAGAAGTTTCAAACTATCCCGGGATTTCTGGGATTTGTGTGGGTCTCTGGGGGGGGGGGAGGGATGTGGAGGAGGTAGGTCATTAGAGAGAAGGCAAGCTGGCTGGAGGCCAGACCCTCCTGGGTTCCAGACCCACTCACCTCTACCATCACACACACACAGATTTTACTGATTGTATAGAGATTGTGCTTATACATAAAATTTCAGTTTAATACATCTTGCCTTCCTTAAAGCAAAATGAAATAAACAAGTAAAATCTCCTTATGTTTGAAAACTGATGCTTTAAAGACAATATGTGATTCTTTACAATCTGAGAAAGATGTTATGTCTAAGAAGAATTTTGAGATCTTCTGAGAGAAAGATCACTCGGATGGATTGGTAACCCACTCTTCCCTGAATGCTACTCCAGGAGTTTGGTTGGGTAGGGTGGGGGCAGTAAGGGAATTAGAAGCCACATATATTTGCCCTCAAGGACTGGACATGTCTAGCTTCAGGTTCAACTCATATTCAGATTCAACCAACATGTACAGAACTCATGCCTAGTGCCATGCTATGAGTTTTTAGGCATGTCATCTTTCCTATTCCTCAGGGCCCCTTTGAAGTATGTATTAATTATTCTCATAAGTGGTAGAAACAACATTTAAATCCATCTCACAGCTTATTCCTGTGACATGATTTAGGTCTTAGACCCTAAAACTCTGAGAGTTTACACATGTCATCCTACTTCCATGTTATTTGCACTGTTTGTGATTAAAAGTATATTATTACCTTTCAGTAGGTGAATAAGCGAGTAATGTGCTACCTCCAGATAGTGGAATATTATTCAGTGCTAAAAAGAAATGAGCTATCAACTCGTGAAAATATCAACTCATGAACCTTCAATGCATATTACTAAGTGAAAGAAACCAATCTGAAAGGCTTCATTCTGTATGATTCCAACTATATGACCTTCTGGAAAAAGCAAAACTATGGAGACAGTAAAAAGATCAGTGGTTGCCAGGGGTTACGGTGGGGAGAGAGAGGGAGGGAGGGATCAATGGGCAGAGCACAGAAGATTTTTAGGGCAGTGAAAATATTCTGTATGATACCATGATGATGGATACCTGTCATTTTACATTTGTTTAAACTCATAGAATGTAAGACACTAAGAGTGAAGCATAATGTATATGATGTGTCAATGTAGGTTCATTAATTGTAACAACTGTACCAACTGGGCAGAGGCTATGCATGTGTGAACACAGAGGGAAAATATCTACACTTTCACTTCAGTTTCATGGTGAACCTAAACTGCTCTAAAAAAAAAAGTCTTTATATATATATATATATATATATATATATATATATATATATATATATATTTGCCCAACCAGTGTGGCTCAGTCATTGAGCATTGACATATGAACCAGGAGGTCATAGTTCAATTCCCAGCCAGGGTACATACCCAGGTTACAGGCTCGAACCCCAGTGTGGGGTGTGCAGGAGGCAGCCAATCAGTGATTCTCATTCATAATTGATGTTTCTATCTCTCTCTCCCTCTCCCTTCCTCTCTGAAATAAATAAGAATATATGTATTTTTAAAAAGTATGTTATTGTAGGAAATAAAATTCTACTTTGAGTGACATGATTCATTTATGCAGTAATTCAATGGAGATGCCTTTGCATTTCCCAGACCTTCCTATCCTTACAATAAAAAACAAGCCCCTAAGACCTGGGCAGCTTTGAAAAGTCAGAGGTTAAAGACACTCATGCTAGAGAATTCTCGGGGCCTTAAAGAAACTACTTGCAACCCTCCCCCTAAACATCTCCAAATGTGTCTAATATTAATAAAACGCATTTTAAAGCGCTATTGGCTTCAACCTGAAACAAATTTCCCATCTAGTTTGCAATGCAGGTTGTAATAAAATATATATTTTATTTATGAGTGTTTATTTAGGTTCTGGTGAAGTTTTCTGCTTTCTCAGCATGATTATATTTGATAATGTCTTCATAGTTTATGTGTATTTTCTCAAGTTCTAAGATAACTATACTTATTGTATCCAGAAAAGTTCTTTTCTTATACATCAACTATATTGTACCAAATTATGATGCTTTCTCAGCATTATTCAGATTATTGTGTGTTCTTGCTGTTAAAAAAAATTGTATTCTCATTTTGTATTTATAAAACACTAGGCACAGGCTGGCTTGTTAAATATATGAAAAGCTACTGCAAATATGTCTTTGAAGAAATGAAAACACCGAATCAGCGAAGCTGGAATCACATGGAGGCTGAATTTGCTTTCTCTCTCTCCTCACGTCATTGAATGACCTCTGCTTTGTTCTTAAATGTTCCCTGAATGTCACTGAAGATTTTCCTTTCTTAACCTATCTCAATTTTCTTAAGACAAACAAATTATAGTTTAACATACACATATACACATGCATATCTCATAGCAGAATCACCCTGTGTTACTAAGGCATACATTTCTCAGAGTGTGTGAAGGAAAAGTGAAAAAATGAAAGGCAAAAGGCAGTGTGATGAAAAGTGTCCAGAGAGTCAAATGCCTTGGGTTCTAAGTCTAGGTCTGATTCTCATGAATTGAATGACCTGGGCAATCCCATCCTCCCGATGCATTTTATTAAGACTCCTAACTCAGAGGAGCCAACACTAACAGCTGCTATGTAATGAGTACTTTCTCCATGCCAGTGGCAGAGGATGCTCTCATACATTAGATCATTTCATCTGCCCATCTTTGAGGGCACAGTTCTCAGAGACATTGGCCAACCTTGCCCAAGGGCACATAGTGAGTGCCTGCGCTCCCAAGCTCATGTGTCAGCGCAACTGAAACTGCCTCGTAATGGAAAGCCTTTTCTTTGGGGGAAAGGAGATAGAGGGAGGCAGGTGGAGGGGAGCAGAGAACAGGAGAAGAGAGAGGAGATCTCGGAGCAGGACTGCAGCAGGGGCTCTTGTTTCCGTGGTCACGCCTGGCACGCAAATCTGAGAGAGGCCTAGAGAGGGCGTGTCTAGATGATGGGGGATGCTCACACATCATGTACCCACAGTCCACATGTGTCAGGACAGTTTCTTTCAGCACATTCTGGTCACCTCCGTAGCCAGTTAGCTTCTTTGGGAAGGATCCTAAAGCCTTGCAGGCATCTGGATCCCACCCTGCGGGGTCCCAACCCGCACGGACAGGTGCCACCTACATCCCCAGTCCATGTGAATAAACACGGTGAGTGGAAAAGGAAACGTCCTCAGAGCTCCAGCTCCCATAGCAAACCTGGTCCCCAGAGACGGATGTAGAAGGAAACAGGGCTCAGAGCTGCATCCGGAGGCTGCGTGCCTGGCACCTGCGAGCCGTCACCCTGGACCGTTTCCCAGCACCTCTGCTTTTCCCATGATGTTTGCAATTCTACTGTATGGTCTGTTAGCTAGAAATTGATCACCTGAACAAATTATTCACAAGATCCATCTGGATTACTGTATTAAAACTTTCTTATAATCGGTTTGAATGTTCTCTGTTTTCTTATACTTCATGGATTGTAAAGACCCCTATCCAAGTGCTTTCTCTGCTTCACTTTTCACTCCAAAAGAAAGCGGCCTCTTGAAAAGTAATTTCCACTCGTAGAGGAGCGGAGAGGAGGGTTTTTGCTTCTTTCCATTACAGCTCAGGGCCACAAGAGTAAGGAAGCCTTAACAAGCGGAGTAATCAATCTTCCACTGGATATTTTCTGTGGACATGGAGGACCTAACTGAACTGCAGCATTTTGCAGAGATGAGGCAGTGTCTGATGGTAACCACAACAACTAATCATTGACATTTATATTGTACTCTTGAGTTTATAAAGTATTTTCGTAAGTCTTATGTCAGTTCACCTCCAGCATTTAATCTGGTTTTAAAAAGTAATAGCTGACATTCCTTGAGTCTTATTATGTGTCAGACAGTTATATTAAATCAATTCAGTGAATTATTTTATTAATCCTCAAGGCGACCTTCTGTTTCCTCCATTGCATAGATGAGGAAACTGAAGCTCAAAGGAGTTAATGACTCACCCCAGTGAGTACGTGGCATCTATTTCTTCCGCATCTGCACCGCCTGCCGATGGCTGTGGTTGAATCATTACCTGAGAGGCGAATCCACACCTCGGTATTGGGATTGTCTTGGGGGAGGTGAGGGGTGGGAGGGTCCTTAGGCTGAGTCACCGTGTTTTCTGTGAAAGGTCAATTCTACAGGGTGCTAGGTGTTGTGTGGAAAAAGGACTGTGGTCAACTGAGTTTTGAACTGTTGAATTACACAAAACTAAAGGAGGTGTTTACTCTTTTAAAAGGCTACTTCTCAGGAGCCTTTGGATGACCTGGGTTATTCCCCAAGAGAAGGCAGCTCTGGAGAGAGACGGAAGGTGAGTCACTGTGGCCTCCCAGGGTGTGTGACCCATTCTTCTTTCTAGCCTTAATGATAGCTGGAAAAACACTGCCAGGAAGGTAGCTGCATGTAGAAAAAATGAATGTAAAAATATTGCTGCCCAGAGCCATCCCTGCATCTGTTGTCTTTGCCACCTCCAACATCAGCTTCAGGGTTCGGGGTCAGCGCACCCCCTCACAGCTTGCCCACCTGCCCCAAGGTGGCAGCTTTGGGGCAAGTCCTGGGACTTGGGAGGTAGATGGATTGGGATCCCATCCCATCTCTGTCACCCTCCAGCACGGTGACTTCAGATAAGTTATTTATCCTGTATACTTCCATTTCAGTCTCTATGGAATAGAGACTTCGTGTGGTGTTTGTGTGGATTAAGATTATGTAATAAGGCAGCCAGGATAAAGTCTGGCACCAAGCAGGTGCTGAATAATGGTAGCTATTCTGGCAAGCTAGAAATAGAGCCTTCAAAATAAAAGCTGCTCTTTGCTGTGGCTCTCGCCCTGGCATATAAAAGGAGCTTAGTAAATATTTGTTTTGCTGGCTCCTTCTTGCCTACAAAGTATATCGGTAACATTCAGCGGTATTTTATATTAGCCACAAATCTTCATGTTGTCCCTTAACCAAAAATTTAAAAAATATATAACGACTCTGTCACACACTGCGATAGGATCATAGCAGGCATCCCTTTGCATGTCCTTAGCATGGCGTGTGATTCTGAATGGACTTAAAAGGGAACATGAAATAGAATAGCCAATCTTCCAAGTCTGGCACCATTTGTGAGCACTTTTCTTTCTCAGTGACAAACCTTACCCTTCTCTCCAGCTGAAAACTCACTCACTCACCGAACCCTGCCCTACTCTCAGAGACTGTAGAGACACGCCTTCCCATCTGAGGGCTAGAAGAGTAGTGAGTGGCCCGCCCCAAGATGGGTCAGACAATCAGAGCAGAGAGCTACACTGACTGAGACGAAGGTGTGGGATTTACCGAGAGGGCAGACCTCCCTGGGTTGGTGCATGTTGGATCTGCAAATGGGCCCAGATTAAAAAAAATTTTTTTTTATTGATTTCAGAAAGAAGGGAGAGGACAAGAGATAGAAACATCAATGATAAGAGAGAATCATTGATCAGCTGCCTCCTGCATGGCCCACAGTGGGAATCAAGCCCACAAGCCTGCACGTGCCCTGTCTGGGAATGGAACCGTGACCTCCTGGTTCATAGGTCAATGCTCAGCCACTGAGCCACGCTGGCTGGGTATGGGCCCAGCTCTTTATTCAGTGAGAAGAATAGCTCCCTCTGGAGGGATGGATTGCCCTAAATCTCAGCTGTTAGCTGCTGGGTCCGCTGATCAGCAAGTTTCCTCGTGGTAGAGGAGTCAGGACCAGAAAACAAGACATGTCCCAATTAAGTGATACCAGAATCTGAGCTGGTGCCAGCCGCCACAGAAGAAAGCCGGGTTTCTGGGGCCTGAGGGCCCCTGAGGAAATCAGGACAAAGCAGTTTCATGGGAAGTATGTAAATAAACTCTCTCCTTTGATGAATAGGCAGGGCTTTAAGTGGTCAGGCAGGGGGATTTGTTACCTTGGGGGTGGCTGTGGAATGTTCTTTCTTAGGGATTTTAACAGCAGGTTACATTTTTATCTGTCTAGAGTTCAACCCAGATCCATCCTGGACGCAGGAGGGGGTGGCAGTTAGGAGAGATTAGTCTACCCTTAATTAAGGAAGCTGCTTTAAAGGAGGTATGAGGGGAATTGCGTCTGATCTATAGATATATTTGTACCACAGGCAAGTTTTTCCTTTGGTTAGCCATAGCGGGATGACTTGTTTTCTAGGATGATTCAGAGTTCTTGGGACTCGGCACGCTAAATGAGTCCCTTAAACAGGATCCAGAATAGCATAAGCGTTCCGGAAAATGAACAGATAGATATAAACCAAAAAAGTTGTGTTAGCTCATCCTGTAGGCTAAAAACAACTTTTAAAAAGTCTGCGTTAGTAAGGTTATAAACCAGTTGTTAGAATAAGTAACCACATAGTCAATGTAAGGCTGCTTGCTGCAGCAAATAGAACCAAAGTCTAGCTTCATATCTTAACCACTTGCTCCCCGTGTGATCTTGGGCAAATTTCTTCATCTCTCTGTGACTTTTATAAGGAGAAAAATAATAGTGCCTACTTCATATGGACATTAAAATTATTAAATATATTCATTCATGTAAAGTTCTTAGTACAGTGCCTGGCATATGAACTGTACTAAATAAAGGAAAATATGTTAGCTGTTTGTGAATATGAATATATATATACTATCCTTTTAGGTTTTGTGTGGCCAAAATATATCTGACTACATTGAAAGTATGGAAAACAAAGTCATTAGCCATCAGCCATGGCTAGATCATTTGTTAAATTTATATAATTAGCATAACTGGTAAACATTTGTTTAAAACTATTCAACTTCAGGTGGATTTTAGAGCTTTATACCATTCCATTCCTTCCCTTCTTGCCTTAGACACATCAGTCTGATTGGGCGGTTATTTTCCTGGAGGCATCATACTCCTGTTTCTTTCTTTAGTGCTTTTTCTCAGTTGTCTGTTCTCTCTTGGAGTCCCTCACGTCCCCAACATGTTTCTCTGCTTATGAGCTTCTTACCTTTCCTTCAAGATTCCCTCACATTCTGCCCCTTCCTACGTTTTCCATGCAGCCTTCCCAGGCCTCTCCGAGGAAGCGGCTTTCTCTTTCCCATGTCTAATAATCTTTTATATGTCCTTTAGGATACTCATCTCTTTCTGTATTGTTTTATAGCTCATTTGGGCATTTGTCTAATGTTTCCTACTTGATGTAAACATCTTGTACCTTACATATCCCTTAGCTTTAATATCCCTTTTATATCGTAAGTGCTTGAAACCATTTATTGAACTAAACTGAAGTCAATCTTTTTTTAATGTATCTTTATTGTTGAAAGTATTACAGATGTCCCCATTCTCAGTCTGTGTTTTTTCCTCCCTATCGACCTCCCCAACTCATACCCCCCCTTCTATTGTCTGTATCCATGGGTTATGCATATATGCATATGAGCTCCCCAGTTAATCACTTCCCTCCCACCCGCCCCCCCACCCACACTTTCCCTCTGAAATTTCTCAGTCTGTTCCATGCCTCTATGTCTCTGGTTCTATTTTATTCATTATAAACTGAAGTCAGTCTTATAATGTATTGTTTGCTGTGAAAAACTTCTGTTCTTGGGATGTCAGGGTTGAGTGCAACCACCTATGTTTCTGATAGCAGGCATTGCTGGGAGAGTGAACATATTTTATTCTCATGTAGGAAAACGTGTGTTCCCAGAAAAGGTGAGAGCCTTTGCACCCGGGCCAAAGTGTATCACTGTCATACTCTGGTCAGTATATGTTAACGTGGATGTTGGCCAAGTCGGAGACAGTTAAGTGTCCCAGAGGAATATAGGGTCTCCCTCTAAATGAAGAAGTGTGGAAACTGAGCTTGTACAGCCTGGGTGCAGAAGGCTCTCATCGCCGTCAAATATTTGGAGAGTTGTCATGGCGATAAGAAGGGGTTTGGCTCTGAAATGCTTCCAAGGACAAAGCTAGGACCAGTGGGTGGAAATGATCAGGAGGCCGATCTCAGCCCAATATTACAAAACTCTAATAACTGTCGCTCTTGATCAGTGGACGGAGCTGCCTGAAACAGCAGGAAGCTCCCCCGCTGGAGGCTTTTGAACACAGGCTGGATAATCTCCTGGCTGTGGGAGGACTGGGTGGGAGTCTGGGCTTCATGACCTCCAAGGCCCCTTCCACCCTAAGATGAATTGATTTTATGGAAATCTGTATTTGAGTAAAGGGTGGTAGGAGAAATATCCTTCATTGTACTGCATTTTGGATGCTGGCTAAGTTAGAAATAAAAAAAAGTTAATGGCTTATTTCTTTGCCTTCCCCAAAGAAAGGAATATAAACGTTCATTTAAGGATTTTATAAAATCTGTTCAGTTTGATTTTCTGGTCTCGTGGCTTAGATGCAAGGAGGTACTAGCCGGGTTTTCTACTTGATGACAGGCTAAATGTGTTGCCACAAACTGTTTCTTGTGAATCTTCTTTTGAGTCCATATTTATAGGTTGTAGTTGATATCAGGGCTGTATTTCTTTGCCATGATAATTAGTGCAAAGATGCGTACGCTCTGGCTGTTGGGGAGGCAAGAGCGATTTGTAATCTTGTACTAACCTGAATTTCCTCAGTGACTTGAACAGTTTTCACACACTCTCTACACTCCTGTGGATAATGACATTGTTAGCTGGCTCCCATGCTGCTAATATATTCACGGGTAGTCTGTTTAGAATCCAAAAATGTGCAAAGTGTTGGCTAACGTGGTGCCTTAATTTCCTCTTCCTCTCTCTCTCCCAGACAGAACAAAGTCTTTCTTGCCATTGATAATGACCGTGTTTGCATTTTCAAGTAATTAGCAATGGATTTTCTTTTTGGCAATTTGTCTATACTGCTTGCAGTGTATTGTCACACTGTCCGATGCAGAGCTTATATTTATACCTAGTATTGACTAACTCATTTCTATCAAAAACTTGTGTGCCCTGCTATAACCCTACCACTAGGCAATCTATACTGGACATCGTCGCATTCACCAGCTTATGGGAAAAGCAGAAGCAATTCCTAATTCTGATTTAAAAGAAAACCTCCAACTCTGCACTGTGTCTAGGCTTTCTCTTGAGTTCAAGACATTATTCTGGAAATGCTGGTGTCTCAGAGCAATTGGAAACAGGGATTGGCTTTAATTAAACTTAAACACAAATTAACAGTCTCTTGGTGGAGGGGCATCCCCGGCTCTTCACCTCACCAGTGGCAGCGGCAGCGGCAGAGTGATCACCCTCCCCACACTTACTGTGGGAAAGGCTTTGTTGCTGGCAGTGTTCTGATTTAATTAGCCCGAGGGACCCAAGATGGAATTCAGTTAATTTAAGTGACACTGGGGGGTATTAGATATATATTAATAATGTTTCTATTAATTTATATTAGATTTAGAAGCTATTCTCCTTAAAATAATTATTAAAGTTTACTAAAAGAGCTCTGAACAAACACAAACACTTCCAGCTCTAACCTAGAAGGGGAGCTAAGAGAGGGAAAAGAAGACTTTGGCAATTATTCACCTACTGCAACAGCTTTCTCTTCTCTGCTCTTGGTGGGAGTATTTGTCCTTCTCTCAAATTCACTAGCAACAGAAAAAGGAAGAGAGGAGGTGTCCCCCGCTCCCCTCATTTCCTGCTCAAACCAGGGGACAAAAGTTGCTGCAGAAAGACCAGCTCCACTTTCTGATTCTTCCCTAGGTTCAGCAGGTGGCCGTAGAACTCATTTCTTCTCTCTGCACTTACATTTTGTGCTATTCTCAGGGTTTTATTTTGGATGTGATTGGTCTCACATATCACCAGGTAGAGCCGAGAGAGAAATAATTTCCCCAGGAGGTCTCCCAGCTATTAGGATATTACTATAGAAACAGCCTGTCAGCGCTGACTTTTTCACACATCAGAATTTGTTTATATAAAAAAAATGAACTCTATAAATTCATCCTGATTGCACTTGTCCCCCTCCTCCAATTCACTGAGCCATCATCTGGCTTGGATGTGGGCGCCATTCTCACAATGACTTATTCCACTGCATTAAAGTCGGTAGGGTTCCCCTTGCTTATGGGTTACATCTGCTTCGTGTGCTATTGCAACCTGCATACAGAGTCTCTTGCCCGTCTTGCTGAGCTTCTGCAAGGTGACCAGAGATGCCATCTTATTTATCAGTGTTGCATCATGTTACCTGAGCTTGTCTTAGATTTTTATGAGCAGACTTGGAAGCTCATCATCACCAGCTTTAACCCCCACAGGTCAGGCTCTCCTTCACTTGGTGGCAGGACTTGTTTGGGAGGACATGCTGGCATCTTAGGATAAAATCCGTGAGGCTTTAGACACTCTTGATTTAGATATTAAGCTTAGATTTATGTGCTTACTAAGTCACCACAGCTGTCCAGGCATCTGAGGAGTTTTAATATCCCTAACTAAGAAAAAATTTTCAGAATACAACTTTAAAAATAAAGGATAGCGTAGAACGGGTTAGGGGCGTTAAGATTTGTACAATCTAGTTTACAAAATCAAAGTTGTTTATTACTTTAAAAGGATAATTGCATTGTTCCTTGTTTGCTGGGATATGTTTTGTGGGTTTTTTTCCAGTGACTTCTCTTAGCCTTTTCCGCGTGGTCCTGCATTTTTGTCAATGGAATGTTCTGCCTGTGAGAGCCAGGCTGTTGGGAGGCTGTGCAATGGAGAGAGGAGATTTCAGGGAGATTCGAAAGCTTCGCTCTGTAATTACTGGCATACGTTATAACGCCGCCACTCTCTCTGTGTATTTGACATAGAGCACCAATAGCTAAGTATGTCATACACGATATTTGTCCTTTAATTCCAATTATTGTTAAGTTCAACTCAACATACATGAAAGAGCATTTTTCTGACTTTCGTTTTAAAAAGCCACATCATCTGCTAGGAAGTTGACCCCACCCAGCTCCCATTGACTCCACTTATCCTGCGATTGTTTGCTGAGAGAAACTGCCACCCATCGCCAAGCGTCACTGTAGTCAAAGTCGGAATTCCTTGTTGTTTGGGGTTGGGGTGCAGGGTGTCAAGAGAAACAGGATGTCAAGGTGAAGATTTTTTCATTCTTTGTAGAGTTTGGACACCATGGACCCTGTAGGTAAAAGTAATACTAGTAGACACAGGCATACGGGGTGGCTCAGAGAATGTCAGGCAGAGTAGATGAGACTAAGAAGGAAACTTTAAGGAATGATATAGAAGAGGTACTAAGTGCCATTGGAGGGGGGTGGGGGTAAGCAAAGCAGGTAGGCGCAAATCCAATATAGAGCCACAGAGGTTTAATGAGCGTGAGAACCAGGTCATAAGTGGAGATGTGCTTCACATTTGTCTTATGTCCCTACTTGCCGTTTCTGTGCTCTCTCCCTTCTGTTTGATAGCTATGAGCTCTATCAGCTCTGTTTTCATACTATTCTAGGTGTGTGAGTGTTCTATATTTCAGTTATGTTCTTCCTTCATAGCTTCTCTCATTTTCTTATTTTATTTTGAAATACTAGATTATAGTCATCAGTTGATTTATGGCCATATATTATTACTAGAGTGCACTGTGGGGGGAAGTGTCCCTCAGCCCGGCCTATGCCCTCTTGCAGTCTGGGACCCCTCAGAGGATGTCCACCTGCTGGCTTAGGCCCGCTCCCTGGGGGATTGGGCCCAAGCTGGCAGTCAGACATCCCTCTGGCAGCCTGGCAGCCCTCAGGGGATGTCCACTTGCCAGCGGAGAGCAGACCTAAGCTGCAGTCGGACATCCTTAGCGCTGCTGAGGAGGCGGGAGAGGCCCCCACCACCACCACTGTACTGGCAGCCATCAGCCTGGCTTGTGGCTGAGCAGAGCTCCCCCTGTGGGAGCGCACTGATCACCAGGGGACAGCTCCTGCATTGAGCATCTGCCCCCTGGTGGTTAGTGTGTGTCATAGTGACCAGTCATTCCCAGTTCTACTGTTAGGGTCAGTTTGCATATTACCCTTTTATTATATAGGATAGAGACCTGGTGCATGGGTGTGGACCAGCTGGTTTGCCCTGAAGGGTGTCCAGGATCAGGGTGGGGGTCCCGCTGGGGTTCCTGGCCAGCCTGGGTGAGGGGCTGATGGGTGTTTGCAGGCTGGTCACACCCCCTTCAGGGTGGGGGTCCCCACTGGGGTGCCTGGCCAGCCTGGGTGACGGGCTGATGGCTGTTTGCAGGCTGGTCAAGACCCCCCCAATGGAGACCCTCACTCCATGGAGGTTTGGCCAGCCTGGGTGAGGGGCTGATGGCTGTTTTCAGGCTGGCCACACTCCCTTTAGGGTGGGGGGTCCCCACTGCGGTGCCTGGCCATTATGGTTGAGGGGCTGAGGGCCATTTTCAGGCTGGCCAAGCCCCCCGGCGATGGAAACTCCCAGCCTCTCCTTTTTTCTTTTTCTTTTTTTATTCTGGGATTTATTTACCTTCTATAATTGAAACTTTGTAGCCTTGAGAGGAGCTCAGAGCTGGCCAGGGCGGGCAGGAGGGAAGCCTCCTGCTCAGGTATCTGGGGTTTATTTACCTTCTATAATTGAAACTTTGTTGCTTTGACTGGAGCTCAGAGCCCGCTGCAGCAAGTGGGAAGCTTGGCTTCCTCCATCATTGGAGCAACCAAGCCTCCTGCTTACTCCAGCTCCGTGGCTGCCGGCCGCCATCTTGGTTGGGTTAATTTGCATATAGTCGCTCTGATTGGCTGGTGGGCATGGCTTAAGGCATAGCGAAGGTACGGTC
The DNA here is from genome assembly GCF_028538775.1 of Myotis yumanensis. NCBI lineage: Eukaryota > Metazoa > Chordata > Mammalia > Chiroptera > Vespertilionidae > Myotis > Myotis yumanensis. The sequence goes on from NW_027223757.1 coordinate 56,549,158, forward strand.
AATTTGCATGTTTGTCTTTTATTAGTGTAGATTTTCTGGTATTTGGTAATTGTCTCAGTATGTGACTTGGACCATTTCCCCCTTTTTTCCTATATTTGCATGGAGCTCCATCACAGTCCTCATGGCGAAAGGATGACTTTTCCTGTGTTTTTAGGAGTTCCTGTGTTGAGGGTGGGAGCGAGCCAGGAACGCTGTCCCATCCTCAGGGTTGTTGCCAGGCATTAAAAAAAGGTGGCCTCTTTCAGGAGCCACCTCTAAGTTCCTCCTCCCTGAATGGTTGAACCTTCTGCCACCTTTATCCCCAGCATGACTGTTCTGCTCTTAGGTTTTATTTTATTCATCTGGAAGGACTTTAGTTGAGGACTCTGAGAGCTTTGATTGAGATGGTTCAGATCACCCCTTCCTGCCTCTCCCCTGGTCTTCCCGCAGCCCCTCTTGGGATCCTGGAGCCTTTCTGCACATAATCCCTCATCAGGGGCCTGGGAGCCCTGCAGGTCAGTGTGGTGTTCCCAGACCCCACCAGAGTGTGATTCCTCCCCAGGGTGTGATCCCTGGCGGGCTTCTTTGGGTTTCCCCTACTCAGACCATCAGATCTCTGCCTCTGCTGCTTTATTAACACAAACCATACCCTGCAGGGCCAGCCTGCTGGGGAAGGGGAAGAAGGGGGAGAAGAAAGACCTGCCCCCACCTCAACTCCACTTGTTTTTAGAGGATTCCTTTGCATAGATATTCTCTTGCTTCTCCCTTCCTCTTTCCTTCTTCCCCCCTCCTTTTTGTTATGTTATTCGGTTTTGTGAGGGGATTTGTAACTATGAGGTGATGGCTATGAACTAAACTTATTGTGGTAATCATTTCACAACATATACATAAATTATTGCATTGTATGCTTTCAACTAATACAATGTTATATGTCAATTATATCTCAATAAAAAGTTGGAATTTAAAAGAAAAGAAAAGACTGAAATCGAAAAAATAAATTTTACTGCCTACATAGATGATCAAGGTAATAATTCCTTAATACCATTAAAGTACAGCATAAGGAATATAGTCAGTAATATTGTAATAACTATGTATGGGTATCAGATGGGTACTAGACTTTATTGGGAGGATCATTTCACCAGTTATATAAATGTCTAACCATTATGGTGTCACCTAAAACCAATATAATAGTGAATGTCAATGGTAATTGACAAATTTAAAAAATTGTTAGAAAGATAAGTTGGGCTTTAACATGCTTTAAATAAATGTATTTATAAGAAAAGTTTACTAACCTATTAAATATTTACCAAAATATTGAGTTTATTTCAGAGTATGTAGCAACATAATTTTATAAACATCATTAATTTTTCACATTAACAATTGTTTTTAAAACTTATTTAATTGAGCAGTGCCTCAAAAGTATTTGAAACAACTAAAGGCAAGGAAATTTAGCTGGAAAATACAGTGGCAAATTTCTTAGCATGAGATGAAGTCTTGTCTTCAAGAACACATTGCTGTGTATGAGATGAGTCTAATCTATAATATTGTTGGGAAAGTTTTATCGCTTTGAAATGGTTTTCTTTTGCCTTCAATTTTTCTGGCAAGCAAAAGGCTCTTCAGAAGTCCACTATCATAAAAGGAAAAATATATTTCTGATCTTTTTCTTCCTTGAGTCAAGAGGAGATTATGTGTTCCTCCTTACATTCTCTTCCTTTGAAGCTGATTGTAGTCCCAATTTCCTCACATCTGGTTTTTCTAAGGTAGACTATTTTCCCATTTGTATGCACATGCAATCCCTCTTCAAAATATGAAGAGCCTCTTTCATTCCATTACTATTTTGATACATATAAGCAAACTCTTGTCAGTAGCATTGTTATGACTCTTTGTTCAAGTCTCCCCTAGATTCTACCAAAGAGACTGCTCCAGGCGATGCGTGCACGATGCAGTGTGCAGATGATGTTTTATTGAGTCGTACACTTAAAATATGTATGGTTTTGCAAACCAATGTCATCCTAATAAACTTGATACAAACAAACTAAAAAAGAGATTCATTATCAGAAACCTGTCCTAAAATATTTCAATTAAAGTAAGTTAATGTTTATGAAAGCTCCTAGCACTGCACTTGCTAGACAGTGGATTCTTAATAAAAGTTAAAACAACAGCAGCAATTAACCCCCACTTATGGGAGTTATAAAGCTCATGCATATTTGATACTAAAACACAAAAACAAACAAACAAAAAACAGACTGATGGGTCACTACCTTTATTCTGAAATAATTTAGTCTGTTACATTGGTTGTGATAGCTCTAACTTTTATTATTTAACTAGAAAGGTTTGGTTGGCATCATCTTTAGTACATGAAAAGTGATGATTACAACCATCTGTCCTATTATTAGATATCTGTAAAATAATTTTAATATAAATTTAGACTTTAAACTTCATTATTTTAAAGATTCCCTTTAAAGTCTTTCTTATATTTTTAATTTTTTTTCATTTTTAGCAACTTCATTTTTTTTCTTTCTTTTTAAAAAACCTTTATTGTTGAAAGTACTATTTATGTCCCCATTGACCTCTCCCAGCCCCCTTTTGTTCTGATAAAATGTGAAGATAAGTTATTTTTATCTTATTTTAAACAATGTAACTCTTTTATTTAAGAGAAATGACAAAGTAGTTGCAATCTAGTACCATCTTGGAGTTAAGGAAAGCTCTTCTAACATGTTTTGCAAAACAAACAATAGTTGCAAATAGACAAGCCAAATTAATTCCAGAATGGAAATCAGCCATTAGAAAAACTTAAACATTCAATATTGCCTTTTACAAATACGATAAAACCCTTTGTTAAAAATGAGCTGTGGGGTCAGAAGTTCAACTCTTCTAAAAAAAGGGGGGGGGGGTGATATTTAAAACTCTTCTCTAATTAATGGAGATATTTAAATGTTTAAAGTGTTTAAAAATAATTAAAGAATATCTAATGAGCCTGGCTTATAATTGGTAAATAAAGAAGTGCATCTGATTTTTACAAAATCTGTTACTCAATCTTTTTTTTTTTCTTTTTGCAAGAAAGCTAATGAAGAAGAGAGAAATCCAGTTGGCCTGACCTTCCAAGCTTTAGGATCCACTTCTCAGGAATTTGGCTGAACCAAATTTTAACTGCCAACTTGCATCCAGCAGTATATTTTCAAAGGCTAGTGAAAGCATGTTCCTTGTGAATATGCTAGTAATGCCTTGTCCAGGAGTTGTGGGCATAGCCACATGTGTCTTCCCTCAGATCTTTAGAATACCTATATAGGTACATTAATTTATCCTATATAATAAAAGGCTAATATGCAAATCGACCAAACGGAGGAACAACCTGTCATTATGATGTGTGCTGACCACCAGGCAGTAGATGCTCAACGCAGGAGCTGCCCCTGGTGGTCAATGCGCTCCCACAGGGAGAGCGCGGCTCAGCCAGAAGCCGGCTCATGGCTGGCCAGTGCAGCGGGGGCAGTGGGAGCCTCTCCCACCGCTGCAGCAGCGCTAAGGACCCCTCATGGGATGTCCGCACCGGGTCTCTAGTAGTGATATAATAGCACTACAGGGAAGCATTTTGAGCTTTGGATTCCAAAGAGATGAGACACAATTTGTAGTTTAGACAGGTTGGGCATTGGGATATGGCCAAATGAGAGTTACATAAAAAGGAAGAAGGCAAAGATGTAGAAAAGTATGGATAACACCATTTTAATAATTATTTTTACATCAACTCCTGATTTCTCCCCCAAACTGACTCCTCTCTTCCCATCCCCTATACTGATGGACCCTGGCTCACTAACACCATGCATTGGGTTCCTCAGGCCCCAAACTTTTTGGGTCATCATTGAGTCTTCTTTCTTTCACATTCCACAAGCAAATCCTGTTGCCATTACATCACAGATTACATCATAAATTTGGCCATTCTCACCACTTCCGCTTCTACCACCTGAGCCACCATAATCTTTTCCGCCAGGAGTTTTGCAATAGCCTCCCAATTGGTATCCCCTATCTCTCCTCTGGCCCCATTATTTGCTTTCTTGTGCTAAGCAGCAGCCAGAATGATCCTCTTAAAATAGAAATCAGATTATTTCATTCCCCTGCTCAAACCTACGCACCTTCCCATCACATTTGATACAAGGTCCCACAGCAGGGCTTCTCAAACATGTCTGCACATTAGAATCACCTGAGGAGCACTAAAACATTACTGCTGCGTGGGCACCACCCCCAAGCACCTGAAGTCCGTGTGTTAGGCATGTCTGTGGATTTTTAAAGTTCCAGGTGTTTCTGAGCCACAATGAGGGTTGGGAGTCCCCTGGCTACCCCTGCAGCCCCACGCCTACCGCTCCACCCTTCACTCCCTCTGGCCCACCTTACTGACTAGCCAAGGATGTTCGAACCTCAGGGCCTTTGCGCTTGCTCTTCACTTTCACTAGCTTGCTCTTCACGGCTCACTCCCTCACTCCATTCAGATCTCTGCTCAAATGTTACCTCCTCAAAGAGTCCTACCCTGACTCTCCCATCGAAAATAGTTTAACAGTCCTCACCTTGTTCTGTTCTGTTGCCCTCTTAATTTTCCATCGGGAAAGTTTTAATATTATATTACAACTACTTGTTCATTGATGTTTTCCTTCTGTCTAACCATGAGAATTGTAAAATCCAGGAGGCCGGGGAATTTGTCTAATTTGTTCACTGCCGTATTTCAAGTTCGTGAACCAGTCACTGGCACACAGGTATGGTAGGGGCTTCATAAATATTTATTGTTAAGTTTGTGTTTTACTATGGATAGTCTGGGCAGTGGCAGAAAGGATGCGCCTGCCAGAGATCTGTGGCTTCGAAATTAGATTTTGTTTCCTATTGTTGTTTTTGTTTTCTTTTGTTTTGTTTCATTCTGGCTTTTATGGAATATTCCCACTAGCGCTGGGCTGTGAAGCCTCCTCCCGCCCACAGGTGCCTGTAATGTACTCAGGGCCAAGCTGCCCACGTGCCCACAGCATCTCGGGGAAAATTCCAACAACCTCAGCCTCGGGGCGTGGGGGTGGGGAGTGGGTCCGGTTCGGGCTTGGCTGGAAATCAGCCCAGGCTGGGGGCGCTCAATGGCCAGTGGAAAAGCTGTGGCTGCTGTTTTAGTTCCCTGCCACCCCCACTCATGCAAGAGTCTGCCCCTGGATGGGTGTGGAATTGGAAGCCTGTCCCGCAGGCCACAGCTATGAAGGTAAGCTAATAGGCCGCTTTCATAGGAGACCAGGCTTCCCAGGTGGCTACCTCCCCACCGTGGGGGCGGGGGAGCTGGTCAAGAACTCTTTCTCTGTTACAGTTCTGTGGGACCTGTTAACCTACTCTCCCCCACCACCACCCCCTCAACAGGGCCAGGCAGTCACATGGTGTGTCCTGAGGCAGTTGCCCAAAATAGGCTTTGGAAATGTGCACAAACTCCTTTCCTGGAGATTGGGAGACAGGAGCGAGGCAGGAGAGTACAAGAGAGAGCCTGCTGGCCCCTGCAGCCTTTGGAGAGTATTTTAGTAGGCCTCTCTCCGTGTTAAATTAGCAGCCTGCCCCTCAGGCTGAAGCTTTAAAATAAGCAAACAGGCCTCTTTCACAGAATGATTGGGGGTGCCTTTCAGTCTGCTCTCTCTGGGCTGTGCTCTTGCAGTAGCTGGTGAGGAACGGCTTCTCCGTTTGTTACAGCCCTGGGAGACCTGGGACTGTAAGTCCTGCTGACCACCAGAACCAGGCAATCCAGGGGCGTCCCCTGCACAACAGCCACAGAAAGCGGGGCACCCGCTGTGTGCACAAGCTCCCTTCCGGGAGATACCGGTGGCCTGGAGCAAGGCAGAGGGAGAGTGCAACGATGGTGGGTGCTGGCCTGTGTGGGTTTTGTAGAGTATTTCAGTAGGGTCCCAGCTGAGTGCTAAGTTTGATGCCTGCCCCCTCAGACGGATGCCGAAGGTGGGTGAACAGGTCTCTGTCACAGGATGACTGGGGCATTTCAGGCCCCCGTCTCTGTGCCAGGCCCTGGGGCATAGCCACAATGAGTCCTCCTGAACCCTTAAGAACTGTTTCTCAGTTAACTATAGCCTTGTGGGTATCTTGGACACAAGCCCATTTGTTTTCAAAGCTAAATGCTTGGGGGGCTTGTGACTCAGGTGCTGTGACAATTGATGTGCCAGATGTGGGGTTCGAGCCCTTCAGGGAGAAGCTAGGAGTTGTGGGTTCCCTCAGATTATGGTTTGCCATGCCAGCGCTGGGTTTATGGTGAGATTGTGTCTCATCCTCTCCTCAATTTGATGTAGATTTTTTTTTCTCATTTACCCAATATGTAGGAGTTACTCATCTAGTTTTTTTGTTTCTTCCAGAGGAAATTATTCCATTTGTAGCTGTAGATTTGGTGTGTCCATGGGAAGAGGCGAGTTCAGGATGCTCCTAAATTGCCATTTTGAACCCACTGAACAATTGCAGTTTAATTTAATGAATATACATATTGGATACCTATTATGTAGTAGGCATTGTAGGAAGTTCTTCAAGGCAGGGGAGGCTCCCATGCCAATGGATCAAAATAGAATCCAGACCACAGCATGTGCTGTATACATAATGTGGGAACCTAGGGATGGTCACGTTGATATATCTTCAGGAAGTTCCTTAAATACATAATTTTATTGATGTGGAACATACTGTAGGTTGGTTAGTTCAACATCTGTAACTTGGTACTTTTCTTGGCTGCAAAAGCTGGAAGGCTAATTATGTTTGCTAAACTCTTGCACTTGGGCTTTTGGGTGCTATTTAAATTCTGTCAGTCAAATGCATAAATAGAAGAGTAATTCAGATATGAATTAAATGGGGAAAGAAACAGTGATACACTAACTATTCACATTGCTGGAGTGGACTGAGCAGATACTACATGGCTCAGCAATTCCTGTAGCCACTTTCAAACCCCAAGATCACTGTGTTGATCATATTTGGAAGGCTATGCATTACTTCACTATCCCACTTGGGTGCTGTTGCCTTAATTTTTTAAAGTCATATTTGCTGGGCATAGCAAGTTTCTTCTGTGAGATTCATTGATCTTGCTACTATTGGTTTATAGTTTTTGTCAATTTTGGCAAAATTTGAGGCATTATTCATTCACATATTCCCTTCCTCCCTTGAAGTTATCCCCAGAGCTCACTGATGCTTTTATTAGTAGTAGTAGTATTGTTACGTATTTTTCTCTCTGCATTTTATTTTTGATACTTCTTTCTAAACTATCTAACATTCCTTTAGTTTTATCCAGTGTATTTTTCACCTCACATGTGATAGGGAATTATAAAATGGGCCCCCAAGAGATTTTTGCCCTAATCCCCAGGACTGTGAATATGATGAAATCTCACATTCCCAATTATGTAATGTTACATGGCAAAAGGAATTTTTCAAATGTAGTCAAGGTTACTAGTCAGTTGACGTTGAGTTAGTCCAGTGGTTCTCAACCTTCCTAATGCTGCGACCCTTTAATACAGTTCCTCATGTTGTGGTGACCCCCAACCATAAAATTATTTTCGTTGCTACTTCATGACTGTAATTTAATTACTGTTATGAATCGTAATGTAAATATCTGATATGCAGGATGTATTTTCATTGTTACAAATTGAGCATAATTAAAGCAATAGTGGTTAATCACAAAAACAATATGTAATTATATATGTGTTTTCCGATGGTCTTAGGCAACCCCTGTGAAAGGGTTGTTCGACCCCCAAAGGGATCGAGACCCACAGGTTGAGAAGCACTGAGTTAGTCAAAAGAGAGATTATCTGGGTGGGCTTATCTAATAATAAAAGCATAATATGCTAATTAGACCAGACGTCCTTCCAGACGACCTTCTGGACAAAGCCAGGGCTGCGAGGGAAGTCCGGGTCTCAGGTGCCAGAGGGAAGCCGGTAGCAGCAGCTGGGGGAAGGAAGGCCTACTCTTGCACGAATTTTGTGCATCGGGTCTCTAGTGTAATTATATAAACCTTTAATGCAAATGAGTTCCCTCAGGACGGTAGCAGAAGAGGAAGCCAGAGAGATCTGAAACATGTGGAGGATTCAATGCATTGCTACTGACTTGAGATAGAAGGAGGCATATAAAAAAATCTTGGGAGTTGCTTCTACGTTCCCAGAGTGACCTCTGGTTGACAGCAAGAAAATGGGTTCCTCAGTCCTATATCCACAAGTAACTGAACTTTGTCAATAACCTGAGTGAGCTTGGAAATGAATTCTTTCTCAGAGCCTCCAGAGAAGAGTTCAGACCAGCCAATGCCATAATTTCAGCCATATAAAACCCTCATCATAGACCCCAGGAAGCCCTACTGGACTTTTGACTGATAGGACTATGAGCTAATAAATGAGTGTTCTTTTTTAAGCTACCAATTTTTTGATAGTTTCTTCACCAGCAACAGAAAACCAGTATGTCACACCTTATAATTTTTATCTCTAGATGTTTAATTGGGGTCATTTTTTATATCTTCCAGGTCTCTACTAAGCTTTTTAAACATTAAGAGTGTTATTATAAATCATGTAATATTATTGTATATTTTTTCTAATATCCATGTCAGTTCTGGGTCAGTTTCATTTGTGTGATTTATCTACTCATTGTGGATTGTATTTTCCTGTTTCTTTTTCATGCCTTGAAAATTTTGATTAGATGTCAGACATAATGAATTTTACCTTACTTGCTGCTGGATATTTTTGTTTTCCTATAAATATTCTTGAGCTTATGTTCTTTGGTAACAGTTTGATCCTTTCAGGTCTTTCCTTTAATATCTGTTAGGCAGCACCAGAATTCTGTTTCGTCTGGTGCTAATCATTCTCCACCGGAGGCTGTACCCTCAACCAATTCCTTGTGAGTTATGAGGTTTAATAGTTTGATGGGTGGGAATAGGCACTCTTCCTAGTCCTGCATGAGTGTTGGATACTATTGCATCTAATTTTTTCAAGTGGTTCTTTTTCTGGCAGTTTTCACACATATATGAGCTGTGCCAAACTCATGCTTTGAGCTTTTAGACTTCTCTATGAAGCTCTATTCTCTCTGGTATTCTTATAATCCAAACTCTAGCCTTCTTTATCTCCTTGGACTGGACGCTCAGCTCTGTCTCTTAAACTTCAGGTGTCTACTAGACTCCACTCAGATTCCTTTTCCCTGGAAGTTTTCTCGAGGCTGAAAGCTGGACAATCATAGCATTTGCCTCATTTCTTTGTTAATGTCAGGGATTGCTGGCCTTCAGTGTCTAAGGTTCAGTGTCTTGAAAATTTGTTTCATATTTTCTGCAGGTTTTTTTTTTAGTGTTGTTTCAGGTTCCATCATAAATCCATTTCTCCATCTTAGCCAGAAGAAGACTATTATTAATCTTTGACATATAATGGTATGTTGAAATACACTGCTCATACCTAGAAAATATATTTTATATATATATACATACTATATACATATAGTATGCATTATAAGCATAAATCAATATGTGGAATGTTTTGTACCTACATTTATTTATGAAATTGTTTCCATGCTGTTTTGACATGCAAATAGAAATAGTTATTTGAATTAGATGAAAATGGCCATTAAAGACAGTGAAAGGCAAGTTGTGAAAATGAGTGAGGATTGATATTAGAGAATATGGCAAATGCAGAATCATGACAGAGGAGGGCATATTATAAGGACCAGTGAGGTAGTAGTGTGGGAAGAAGAATGGAAGTAAAGATGAGGAGGGATGTGATCATCTTTGGAGGACATTCTTTATGTGATGAATATGGTTTTTTTATACAGAGGGGATGTAAGGCTTTTGTTCTCTAATTTTACTGTGTCCCTGTATCACTCACATCTATATATCTCTTTCTTGCATGCATCCATAGGCATATAGCCCTAATTAGAGGATATAATAAATGAGGACAGTCATTCATTCCTTCAATAAGTAATTTGATTCATCTATTCTAATTGAAGCACTGGGCTATAATAAAAGATGCAACTTTTAGCAAGGCAGATGCAGTTCTTTGTCCCAAGGATAGTATCTAGCAAGGGGGACAGGTAATAAGCCATTGCAATAGTATGTTGCTAAAATAAAGGTAAATAGCATAATGTTCTCCAGGTCCATTCATGCTGTTGCAAAGGGTAAATTTTTTCTTCCTTTTTATGGCAGAGTAGTATTGAATTGTATAAATGTACCACAGCCTTTTTTTATCCACTCATCTACTGATGGACACCTGGGCTGCTCCCAAGTCTTGGCTATCTACACTAATAAAAGAGAAACATGGTAATTGGCGTACGACCACTACCCTTCCCATTGGCTAATCAGCGTATCCTTATGCAAATTAACTGTCAGCCAAGATGGCGGCCGGCAGCCAGGCAGCTGGAAGCGAACGTGAGGCTTGCTTCCTCCAGGGACTGTAGATTCCAACGTTCCCCACCTGACTTGCCGGACTCTGAGCTGGCAGTTTGAAACATTCTAACAAATATAGCCGGCTGGGATCTCAGAGCTGAAGTTATACATTGTTTCGATTATAGAACGGCAAACAAACCAGCAGCGGAGGCCTCAGAGCTAGAGCCAGAGCTAAAGCTGGCCCAGAAGAAAAAAAAAAAAGAAAAAAAGGAGTGGTTGGGAGCTTCCCGCCAGCCTGAAAGCAGTCAAAACCGCCAGCCTGAAAGCAGCCCTCAGCCCCTCACCCAGACTGGCCAGGCACCCCAGTGGGGACCCCCACCCTGATCCAGGACACCCTTCAGGGCAAACCAGCCGCCCCCCAGGCCTCTATCCTATATAGTAAAAGGGTAATATGCCTCCCAGCACCGGGATCAGCGGAGCCGCAAGGCCTCCTGGCACCAGATCAGCATGACAGGGTGCAGCGCCCAAACCCCCTGATCATCCTGCGGCTCTGTGTATGACAGGGTGTGGCGTCCCAACCCCCTGATCAGCCCTGCTCTGTGTGTGACAGGGGGTGGCACCCCCCCCGCCCCACGGGCCCTGCTCTGTGTGTAACGGGGTAGAGCCATAACCTCCCCATCGGCCCTGCCCTGAGTGTGACAGTGGCATCGCCCCAACCCCCTGATCGGCCCTGCTCTGTGGGTGATAGAGGGTGGCACCCCAACCCCCTGATCCGCCCTGCTGTGTGTGTGACAGGGGGCGGTGCCCTAACTCCCCTATCGGCCCTACTCTGTGAGTGACAGGGGGGAGCTCCTCAACCCCCTGATTGGCCCTGCTCTGTGCATCACAGGGGGTGGTGCCGCAACCTCCCTATTGACCCTGCCTTGAGTGTGATAGGGGGTGGTGCCCCAACCCCCCAATCAGCCCTATCCTGAGCATGACTGAGGGTGGCATCGCAACCTCCCAATCCGCCCTGCTCTGTGCATGACAGGGGGCGGCGCCCCAACTCCCCAATCAGCCCTGCTCTGAGCCCCACCAGGGGCTGCACCTAGGGATTGGGCCTGCCCTCTGCCACCCAGGAGCAGGCCTAAGCCAGCAGGTCATTATCTCCTGAGGGGTCCCAGACTGCGAGAGGGCACAAGCCGGGCTGAGGGACCCCCCCTTCCCCCCCAAGTGCACAAATTTTTGTGCACCGAGCCTCTAGTTTATGTATATAAAAGCCTAAGCAACCATTATGACTGGACGAATGGCTGGTAGCTATGATGTGCACTGACCACCAGGGGGCAGACGCTCAATGCAGGAGCTGCCCCCTGGTGGTCAGTGTCCTCTCACAGCCAACCTCCCATGGCTGGCCAACCTCCCATGGTCCCTCCCCTCCTGCCGACCCCAATTGGGACTGGATGAGATGGCCCCGATTAGCCCCAATCACTGGCCAGGCTGAGGGACCCCACCCATGCACGAATTCGTGCACCAGGCCTCTAGTTGTAAATAATGCTGCAATGAACATAGGGGTACATATATTCTTTCAAATTAGTGTTTCAGGTTTCTTTGGATAAATTCCCAGATGTGGAATCACTGGGTAATTAGGCAGTTCCATTGTAAAATTTTTTAGGTAATTCCATACTGCTTTCCACAATGGCTGCACCAATCTGCATTCCAACCAACAGTGCACAAAGGTTCCCTTTTCTCCACATTCTTGCCAACACTTATTTGTTGATTTATTGATGACAGCCATTCTGGTTTTAATTTGCATTTCTTTGATGATTAGTGATATTGAGCATCTTTACATATATCTTATTGGCCATCTGTATGCTATATGTCCTCTTTGGAGAAGTATCTATTCAGGTCTTTTGGCCATTTTTTAATTGGGTTGGTTTTGTATGTGTGTGTTTTTTGTTTTTTTGTGTTTTTTTATATTGAGCTTTATAAGTTCTTTATAAGTTTTGGATATTAACCTCTTATCAGATATATCATTGTAGAATATGTTCTCCCATTCAGTGAGCTGTCTTTTCATATGCTAAGTGAAATAAGCCAGCCAGAGAAAGACAAGTATCATATTATTTCACTCATATGTAGAATTTAAGTGAAGAAACTGAACTACCAGGCAAAATAGAGATAGCCCTCAAATAGATGAGAGCAGGCAGATATTTCTGGTGGTGCTGGTGTTGGGTGGCATGGAGGGATTGAGCAAAAAAGGAGAAAAAAAAGAGAGAACTCGTGGATATGGACAACAGTGTGGTGACTGTGGTGGTGGGGGCAGTGGGATGGGGCAGGGCATAGAAGGGATAAATGGTGGTGGTGGGGGGTGGGGAGAGTAAACAGGCACTGGGAGAACGATAGGGTACCCCCTATCTCAGAGTTGGGGTAGGAGTGCTCAAGGAAAGCATCTCTGAGGTGAGATTTGAAGGATGGAGAATTGACTAAGGAAAGGAGGGGACAGAGGAGGCAGGCAGAGGTAGCAACAAGTCTATTGTCAAAGAGAATGGTTTTGTAGAATGGTAAAGCTCAGTATGGCTGGAGCATGGAGTATAAGAAGTAAGGGAATTTATTGGGGGTGGAGAAGTTGGCAGTGTAAGTGGTACCTAGAGACTGGAAAGCACCTATGCCTAAGGATTCCTGGTCACTTGTGTCAAGGCAGTTGAATATATGTAGAGTTTGTCTCTTGATCCACAGGCATAATGAAGTGAGGATGAAATAGCAGCCACGGTATAAGAAGGGAGGATATATCATAGTGACTCATATTTTGGTATTCTAGAATGTAAACCAAACAATTTTTTAATTGTCTAAGTGTATAGAGTTCAACAAACCGACTACATTACCTTCTTTGATCGCTTGAGCAGGTATAAATCACTCCTTAAATGATTGAAGTGCTTTTTGTTATTTACAGAAGGCTGATAACTTTTAATTTGCATAATATCTCATAATAGTTCATTTAAAATGATGCACAATGTAGAAAGCAATGTATCATGTAAATTGTTTATGAAGTAAAGCATTCACTTCCCCTAGCCTTATATTTTATTAGAATAATTTTGATTGTAAAATAGTATTTTTAAGAGAATTTGTATATATGTATTTATATTAGTTTTCCAAAGATAAGATAAAGGGAAGGACAAAATAATCCTAAATTCTCTATCCTTTGGTGGACAGTTCTCCTAGACAACATAGAGGCAGTGTTGTGTCATGGTCTTGAGCATCTGTCTGGGCTCAAATCCCCGTTCTGCAACTTGATGTGCACAAACTTGAGCAGACTAAACTCTCTGAGCATCACTTATTGAGGTGTCTCAATAATACTTTTAATATTGAATTGAGAATTGACTTATCTCATTAAGCTACCATTAGGCCCATAGTAAAGGCTCAATAATGAAGGGCTATTATTATTAATTCTTAGAAGAGTGGGGATAACTGTTTTGGGACCCATTGAGATTTTTATGAAACCTGTCAATGTTTGCTCAGAAAATACTAAACACAGGAGATTTTGCATATTTTTTTCAGGAGTCTCACCTTGCAGCTCTTTCATAAGTAAGAGCAGATGAGAGGGGGTGAGATTCTGCATACAAGGGGAGGGGTGGCTAGATTAGAGCAAGACAGTTGATACATATGAAAAATTGGTAAATTTGATAATGGGAGGATGTGGAATTCTCTTCTGTTTGCATCTATTTTCTCATTGAAATAAGAGGCAAAGCTATTGGTTGGGAATGAGGAGGGAGGGCACGTTGGAGGCTCAAGGAAAGAACAGGGAATAATTGTTGGAGAGAGTGAGAAAGTAAGTTGCACAGGGAAATACAGCAGCATTTCCAGGCAGCAATGAGCGCCATAAGGTTTGTGATCACAGATTTAAAGTGAGACCAGACAACTGCTTGAGCACAAAGGCAAAGTAGAAGGATAGATGGGTAAAAGCAGGGTTGGGGATTTCCAGATGAGTACCAGGCAAGGGGATTGTGGGTTATGATCATGTTTCTCCTATGACTTCACCTACCCCTTGGTACAGCCTTTGTATGGAGAACATGGGTCATGTGGTGACGTGTAGATCTTCTGTTACCAGGAAGTGATGGGAGATCCATCCTGGGAGAGGTAGGAGCCCCTCTCTTTCCTGCATCTCCCCACTCCTCTCTTCTCAGAATCCTCCATTGCCGTGGGGGAAGGAGGTGCCCTTCTGAGGCAGGGAGGGAATGTGTAGTCTAGAATAGACAGATGCTCAAGTCTCTTTTCACTTATTACTATGTTAGGTAACTGTACTACTTCTGCTAATTCCATCTTAGGTAACTAAATTTCTGATAACAGAGTGTTCTTTGATAATCAAATTATTGATGCATTTAATAAACATTTTCCATGAAAAAAGTACTGAGTGCATAAGAAGTCATGTTCACAGCAAATTTCCATGACTTTAAGGGGTCAGCTTTCTCTGAGGTTGCATAGGGAAAGAGAAAATTCATGGAAAGAAACTAAGGCTTTTGTTAGGAAGGAAGAAGGAGGGAATGGATGCAGGGTAAATAACCAACAATTTAATCTACTCGGAACTCATGCATTGCTCTCTCTTAGCTCTCCTGCTCACCTAACAAGTGATCTCCCTTCTCTCTTTGGTTCCAGGTTAAAACTGTTCCGCCACCTGGCCCCAGAGGTCTTTCATGTCTACCAATAGCATTTCCCTAAAGCAGACTCTCTGGGCTAGTCTTAGAGACTCTGCCCTCTTTCTTTGTCACTCGGTCTTTGTGCTTTGGTAGCTTGGCTTTTCTGAACAGGATTTTGTATATTCTTTCATTAACCAATCCTCTCCTTGGCACTGTCACCATCCGAGGCTTCCAGGCTCCTGTTTGAGATTCCTGTACTCTTCCCAGTGCGTCACCTCATCATCTGGTTTCTTCTTGTTACTGACTTTGGCATCAACTTTGAAAAATTGAAAACCCAACTATGTTTGATTAATCTTCATCCATCACACCAAATTCTTTAAAATTCCCATTTCATTTACATTACCATCAGGGACATGAACTGAGTAGAAGAGAGAATGTGAGGATGAAAGAAGCAGCCTGGCATATTTAGCACAGGCTGCTGCTAGAGAAGCCACAGTTATGATTTTTTTTAAATTTATTGATTTTTTTTTCAGAAAGAGTAAGGGAGAGAGAAACATCAATTTGTTGTTCCACGTACTTATGCATTCATTGGTTGTGTCCTGACCAGGGATTGAACCTGACACCTTGGCATATTAAGAAGATGCTCTAACCAATTGAGATACCCGGCTAGGGCCCAGTTATGATTCTTTTAATGTGACAAAATGACTCCACTGAAGCCTTCACAGCCTATAGACTGGAAGATGAGGCTGCACAGTCCCTCATCTACAACATAAATAATGTGTCTGCTTGCTCTGTTTGGGGGAGTTACTGCTGCAGAGGCAAAGGGAAGTGTTATGCCCCTGTAATCACATCCTCACACATTATTCAGTGAATAATTTCAGAGAACTTTAAAGCATGGTCAAAATTTTTCAGAAACACAAATTAGAAACTGATTTACTACAGGGTTGTTGTTTTTTACTCCTGACAGCAACTATATGTCATAATCTGTCAAACTCTTTCTCCAGGAAGGAACATGTGAATGAAGAGGGTGAAGCAGGCTACTTTCCCATGTTCTCTTTCAGATACAATACTTCTTTTTGTCTCTTGGTGAGAATAATGGCACTAGTTTGGCACTTACAGATGCAAACTTTAAGACCTTTAACATATGTTTAAGACACTAATAAAAGCGTCAATTATTATGATAATTATATGATGATGTTAACCAACTTTAACTGAGTGTATACTGTGTGCTAGGTATTAATTTATTTAGTCTTCACAAATAGCTCTGAGGGTAAGTGGCATTATTATTCATCTGTTAAAGCTAGGACCCAGAGAGATTAAGTAATTTGTCCTAGTTAATCCACTTGGTAAACAGCGGAATTGGAGTAAAACCTAATAGTCTGTCTCCAAAGCTCTTGCTCCTAACCATTACACCTTCCTTGTAAGTCTGTTTCCCCCTCCCGCACCCCCCACCCCTTCGCCCTTTATAACACATCCTTTGCATAATAGTACATTGTGTTACTTCTCTTACTTTTAGGACTATTCCTTTGTTTCTTTTTTCTTCTTTCTCTCTCCTATTTTTTCTCATGATTTCAATGTCCTTCCCATGTGGAGGGCAGTTTATGCCAGCAAAGAGAGGTCTGACAAAGATGTCTGGGCCCGAGGGAGGAAATGGCTGAGTCAAAAGAGAGGCAGAGACTGGATTGGATGCAGTCAGTGAGCATTAAATTGATTCCAGAAAATCAGGAAGATCCCAGGGGCCTGGATAAAAGTGACCTAGAACCTTGGCAGTTAGAGAGATATATCTCATGGCCTCAGTAAGTGGTCAGACACCAGGGGATGGGGCTACAGACCTGTTTTTCACTTTGGTTTGTCACCACCTGATTCTGTTTAATCAGAGTTCTAGTGCCCAGATCATCCGCATGCCTTTCCAGGCATTGTTCCTTTGACACATCTTTATATTTCCCCTTTCAATCCTATGTTGGGTTTATTACCTTGAAGTGCTCCTGAAACCTACTGGGTGAAATACCAAAAAATAAATTCTAGAGCAGAAGCTGTTGCTTAGTTGTGTCGTGTGTGTGTGTGTGTGGGGGGGGGGGGGGGGGTTTGCATTATGAATTTATTATACCTGATATATTTCTGGTCTTAACACTTGGGTTGCAGGAAACGAGTTAAGTCGGCTCGCGTGAATTGCGCGTACTCCGCGGGAGCCGTCTTAAACTCGGTTCATATAGATTTGCGGTGGAGTGCGGGAAACGTGTAAACTCGGGCCGATTGTAACTGCGTATTACCAAATATTTCATTTCAATCGAACCCATGCTTCAAAAGATATAGGCATTTTAACGCGCCATCTTATATTTTGGCGGGAAATTCACCCGCAACCCAAGTGTTAAGTTCAAGAAATTATTCAGATGATAAAGGCACCTATAGCCCCTCTATAGAGGATGCAAGAAACTGGGATGTTCCAATCCTATAAATGTATGTCCATGAGAAAATTCTGGTTCCCATTAGGTGATAATGTTTGTCTTAACTAAAATCTAGACCAGTGACGATACATCTTCAATCTAGACCACTTTTTCTTTCTTCCTTTCTTTCTTTCTTTCTTTCTTTCTTTCTTTCTTTCTTTCTTTCTTTCTTTCTTTCTTTCTTCCTTTCCTTTTCTTTTCTTTTCTTTTCTTTTCTTTTCTTTTTCTTTTCTTTTTTTGTATATACAGAGTGTTCCAAGTCCCCTAAAATTGTATACACACTTTAATAGCTGATAGTTCAATTTTGAAATGTATTTTAATAAACACTGCCTTTATATTTATTCAAAGTGGGTATATACATTTTTGGGACACCATATATATAATTTTTCAATTATGGTTGACATCCAATATTATTTCATATTAGTTTCAGGTGTATAGCATAGCAGTTAGACAATTATGTAACTTATTAAGTGATCTAACTGATAATTCAAGTTCCCACCTGGCACCATCCATAGTTATTACAATATTACTTACTATCTTTCCTACGCTATGCTTTATATCCCTGTGACAATTTTGCAACTACCAATTTGTACTTCTTAATCTCTTCATCTTTTTCACCCAGCCCCCTGCCCCCTCTCCCATCTGGCAACCATCAGTTTTTTTCTCTGTATCTGTGATATTTATTTTCATCAGGAGATTGAGTTTTAGTCAATTGTCAGTAGATTCAGAACTCCAGGGACCAGGTTTCTTCACCAACGTATCTTCAGCACCCATCCCAGGCAGGAGATGCAGCAGCAGCAAAAAATATCCCTGTTCATAAACAACTTTGTAATATTACTATGCTGTTTGCATGGATTTCCTTTGCCCCTCCTCCCATTATGACTGTCAGCTCTTTCAGATTTTCTAAAAAGCTTGTGGGTAGCTCTGTTGGTTAGAGTGTCGTCTGGATACACCAAGGTTGCAGGTTCTATCCCTGGTCAGGGTACATACAAGAATGAACCAATGAATGCATAATTAAGTGGAGCAACAAATTGATATCTCTCTCTCTAACAAAACATCAATAAGACTTTTTTTGAGAAGGACCCAGGAAATAAAAAGATTCTCAGGAAACAGAAAAAACAAAAACCTTTCTGGAGGAGAGGGAGGCTGATTAACATGGTGACATAGGAGGCTCCTGAACTCCTCTCCTCCCACAGACACACTGAATTGGAAACTACGCTCAGAGCAATTACCTCTGAAAGAAATCCAGAGACTAACTGAGCAGCTACTACACAGTGGAAGAATGAGAAAACACCCCCATCGATGAGTAGGAAAGGCTCAGACTCACTCTTGTCATAAACCCCATCCCCAGCACAGCGCCAAGCAATCAGGAAGAAGCTCCCAACTCCTAGCATCTTCCTGATGAGGAAGGACATGATCTTATATATAGAAAACCGTAAAGGCACCACCAAAAACTGTTAAAACTAATAAATGAATTCAGTAAAGTTGCAAGATACAAAAGTCAATATACAAAAATAAGTTGCATTTCTGTACACTAACAGTGAACTATAAAAAGAGAAATTAAGAAAATTCCATTTACAATTGCATCAAAAAGAATAAGATACTTAGGAATAAATGTAGCCAAGGAGGTGAAAGAACTGTACTCTGAAAACATCAATAAGAAATTGATGAAAGAAAGTGAGACACAAATAAATGGAAAGGTATTTTGTGCACATGGATTGGAAGAATTAATAGTTAAAATGTCCATATTGATCAAAGCAATCTACAGATGTTTTGCAATCCCTATCAAAAAGTTCAATGGCATTTTTAACAGAAAAAATTTTCACAGAAAAAGACAAATACTGCATGGGATCACTTTTGTGGAATTTTAAAAAAATTTAAAAGTCAAGCTCATTGAAACAGAGTAGGAACTAGTTGACGGGCTGGGTGGGGAAAGGGAAATAAGAGGTTGCTAAAGGAATATATACTTGTAGTTAAAAGATGAATATGGCTGAGGATCTAATGTATAATGAATACAGCTGATAATACTGTATTGTATAAGTGAAATTTGCTAAGAGAGTAGTATTTAAATGCTCTCACTAAAAAAAAAAATAAGGTAAATGTTTGAGGTGATGGATGTGTTTATTAATTTGGGAGGAATCCTTTCACAATGTCTGTGTATAGCAAGTCATCATGTTGTACACTTTAAATATCTTACAGTTATATTTGTCAATGACAGCTCAATAAAGCTGAAAGAAATCCCAAAACTCTCTAGACCTTTCCTGTGGTTTTGACAGTGGGAGAGAAATGCCATAGGAACAAATTCTATGTGAAATTTTTGCTTGGAGGCCCCCGTAATTAAATTTTAATTGAACTACATGTAATGAGAAGTTATGTTTGTCTAATGAGCCCTTGTATTTTCTCTCATTTCCCCATTGTCTTCAGCTGCAGGTCATCTGAGGCGGGAGAATGTGTGAGAACCGAGGTTTCAGAGACTGAAGGTGCGTGGCATAAATGAATCATGACCGAAAACACTGCCTGGCGTCTTCACAGGGCCGCGTGTGTGTGACAAGAGAGGCGAGGAAGCGGTAAGAGCTGAGTAAAGGCTGTGGGAGGAGGTTAGCGATTTGCTACTGCATGTTTTTATATTCTGGTGAAAATGTTCAATTACACAGCGTGCTTATTTAAATTCATTTTTGCACCAGAGATACAATTCTCCAAAGAAAGATTATCAACTTGCCTACTTATTAAAAATCAAGCAAGCAGTGGCTGCAAATGTTTAACTAAAACTTTGACTCTTTGGGGGAAACTGTGCTGAACTATCATCGCTCAAGGGACCACGTGCAGGTTTTCAACATTGTCAGTACACTCACTCCATCAGCATGGAGTGGCACCATTTTTTCCTCTGGCCTTTCGCTCCACTGGCTTGTGGCCATTCTCCATTCTCAAGGTTAAGCTATGAACAAGAGTGTTGTCATTGGAAGCCTGAGGATCTTTCATTTTTTTGTTCCAATTCTGAATAATGTTCACTTGCAATCTCCAGGCTGTCTTTTCACCCATAAAACCAATGTGATTCTCAGGCTTTCATTTTTTTTCACCTGACTAAGAGTTTTCTCATCTATTAAATGGAGAAACCAGATTTTGAAGTTCCTTCTAGCTCTCATCTCCTATGACATCTATTATCTGCCCATCTTTGGAAGAGCCGTAAGGGAGATCGTCAATGGGGCACCTCATTTAAAGTAGCAAATGAGTTTCTGAGAAAGTACCTGTGCAGAAAATTATATTCTAAGCATGCTAAAAAAAAAGGTTTCTGAAGGAAATTTTTAGTGACTTGCTTTGTAAAGTTCTTTTCTCTAGCCTCACCTAATGTGATGTGTTTTGATAGCCTAACTTAACCTCTTGTCTGTGGTTTTCTGTCTACAAAATGCAGAGTGGGGCAAAAAGTAGGTTTACAGTTGTTCATATGGAAAATAATACAATAATTAATAAAAAATACAAAAATAAACTGTTCCATATACTCACAACTGTAAACCTACTTTTGCCCAACCCTGTATGTACGTGTTTTGCCACGTGCTTGTTAAATGATAAAAGCATCAGTAAAACCCATTATCTTCATGGTGCTGTGGGGAAGTCATCTGAAGAGAGTTAAATGTATAGTACTTGCCTCTGGGAGAGTGTCTGATGTAGCAGTTGTAGGACAAAAACCAAGTTCCTAGTTATAATACTGAGTGACTTCATTCGGTGGAAGGGAGAAGGCACGATCTCCTACAGTAAATTAAAGAGCACAGCATGAAGTACATCAGGATTTAGGAACCACATAGGGAAAGGGAGTGCCTCATCAGTTTGGGGACAAGAAGCCTTGAACATTGATGACCTCTGGGAGATTTGAAGACAGATGTGGGTTTAATGCATTCTGAAGAGGATCCATTTTTCTTTGTAGTAGTAGGCAGAATAATGGCCCCTCAAAGATGTCCATGCCCAATACCTGAAACTGGTGGATATGTTATCTTACGAGGCAAAAGGGACTTTTGCAGATATGATTAAGGTTAGGGACCTAGAGATGGAGAGGTTATTTTAGATCATCTGAGTGGACCCAGTGTAATCACTTGAGTTTACTAGATATCTTGAGTAAAATGAGAGATCTTTTCCTAGAGATGTGATCACAGAAGAAGGGTCAGAGGGATGGGATGTTGCTGGCTTTGAAAATGGAGGAAAGGGCCACAAGCCAAGGATGGCTCACAGCCTTTAGAATCTGGAAAAGGCAACAAAAGATTCTCATCTACAGCCTTCAGAAAGGAAGACAGCCCTGCTGACATCTTATTGCACTTGATATAACCTGTACTGGACTTCTGACCTGCAGAATTGTCAGATAATATAAATTTATGTGATTTAAAGCAACTACATTTGTGGTAAATTGCAGTAATAGAAAAACCACACTTAAATTTATAGCCACATGAACAAACAAATAAACAAACAAACAAAAAACCCTGACATTTCAATGTCAAGTGAATTTATTTAAACAAAATCTATATTTCATCCTCAAAATTCAAAAAGTATTTATATTTTACAATGCTAAAACCAGACCAAAATAAAAGCTGGGTGCTCTTTAGCTTCTCTGACTGCCTGTAGTCTTTCCTCAGCCTATGCAGGCTGGCCTTGTGTTTGTCTTGCCCCTTCCTTGCTCTGTACATGAAGCTCTCTTTGGGGATGGCAGAGACTCTGCCCTTCATCACTAAGCTGTCCTAAGTCCTTCAGTTTGTACCTTGCCATTGGATTTATTTTTGCTAAGTATTTCAATATTTTTAATGTATGGTAAGATGTTCTAATCTTTTCCTTGAGAATTTCTGCTTTAACTTAACATGCTTATTATTTTCAAAATATATTTTAAGTGACCTCAGTTTGCTGGGACTTTATTCCTACTCTTCATGTTCCGATGCCATTGGCCTTGAATATTAAGACAAGGGGTACCTCTCACATATGAACACATTTTGTGTGATTTGATGTGGAAATAACTCATCATGGTACGGATTTCTTTAGTTACATATTTTCTATAAACCCCTCCTCGGTCTCCCACTTTAGGGAGACTGGATGACTTAATATCTAAAGGTTTCTCCTTTAGCCTTTTTCATCCAGAGATAGGAGTAGAGCCAACCAAGGCATCACTCTTGCCCTGCTAAGCCCAAAGGTGAGGGAAATTCCAAACCAGTGGATTAGTGCAACCCTGTGTTACCTCTCTTGGTATAAAAGGAAAGAGAGAGAATTGTTTGTTTGAATCCAGTTTTTCATGTCAGTGATTGCTAGGAACATGGAAAATATCATAAGGCCTTAGCATTCAATCTCTGTAATGCGCCCATTTTCCTCAGTCACAGCTATTTCTGCAAAGAGCAAAACCCCCTCCTATGGTCTGAATGTTTGTGTCCCTCCACCCCAAATTTATATGTCAAAACCTTAACACTCAATGCGATGGTATTGGGAAGTGGGGCCTTGGAAAAATGATTAGGTTATGATGGTAGAGTCTTCATGTATAGGATCAGTGCTCTTATAAAGGAGACCCCACAGAGCTCCCTAGCCCTCCCACCATGCAAGAACATCGGGAGAAGACTTCAAGCTGAAAGAGGGTCTATCGCCCAACCATTCTGCCACTCTGTGCGAAGGAAATTTCTATTGTTTATAAGCCACCCAGTCGGTGGTATTTTATTTTGGCAGCCCAAGTGGACTGCTATAAGACACATCCTCACACTATCTCAATCTTAAAAAGTGTCATTATTAAGGCTACATGGAAGTTTCAGGGAAGTTCTGGAAATGATGAACAATGAGTCCTTAGGAAGAATGGGCACTGGGGCAGCTCAGCAATCAGGCATGGACTGTCTAGTACTTCATCACTCAGTAGCTTTTATTTCTCTTTGTTCTACCACAATCTGAGGCTCTCAGCATCTCAATTCAAATTTCTAAAAGAAGAATATGACTGCCTCCCACCATGCCATGGTGGTCTCTGAAACAGTCATCTTGCTTGGGAGAATCACATGGAAATAAGCATGGCTTCCTAGGGCTGGCCCTTTCTCAGGGGCCGAGCCTGGGAATAATCACCAGAGAAGGTGCTTTGGGTGGAGCAGGACATGTCTGGTCCACCGATCACGTGGTCCACTCCCACTGTTCCTCCTCATACCTTGTTCTACACTTTAGTTTCTTGCCCCTCAGTTGGTCCCTCATTTTTTGCTCTGTTTACCTGCTTTAACCTTCTCACCTCTTTCAGGATGTAACTTCAGGTTTTCTGTTTAGCAGTTTGTTTCCACAAGAGGCCCCCTGGCCTATGCCCCGCTTTGGAACCTATGTACCAATATTGTATTTTCCTTACTACCATCAGGAACTATAAGGAGTAGTAGACATTTTGTTCCTTTGTTTCTTTAGCAACAGCTCCTACATTCTAGAGGCTATGACCCTATTTTGTGTCTTAAAATGGTCATTCTGGATGCTATATGATGAATGTAAGCCATAAAGAAGCAGGGGACAAAACAGCATGACCATCTTAGAGGTCCAGGGGAGGGATGGCCGTGGCTTGACCTAGGATGTAGAAGTGGAGGTTATGAAAAGTGATCGTGCACTGTGAAGTTAAAGTCCATAGTATTTGCTGTGGATCAGATGTGGAGGGTGAGAGAAAGAGAGAAGTCAAGAATAACTCCAAGTGTTTTGGTCTGTTTGAGTAAAAGTTTATGCCATTTCCTGAGCCAATGAATACGTGGGAAGGAACAAGTTTGGGGTGATAGGAAAGAGGCATGCCAATTGAGCTCTTGGTAGCGTTTAACATACGTCATTAACCATTGCTCCCTTCTTGAAACACTTTCTTCCCTTGGTTTTGTTCTGCCTTACTTACCCCTCAATCTGTTTCTTTTCTAGGTCCCCCTCCTCTTCCAAGTCCACAAAAATTGTAGTAATGTAAGACTATCCTCATAAATTTCTGCCTAGGTTATCCTTTATCCGTTTCTAAATGTATGGGTCCAGTTCAAACATCTCCTTCTAAGTCCAGAATTACACAATAACTTCCTCATCATGTCAGCTTGGATATCTAATAGATATCTCAAACTCTTGACTCCACTTTTTGAGCAGAGATTGATATTTCTTAATGAACCTCAGATATTCTATAGGGGGCCTTTCTGTTTCTTGAAAATTGTGTCCCTAGATTATCCTAGGAGCTTCTCTGAATTTCTTAGTCTATTGTGATATAATATCACTGGGTAAGGCTTTTCCTTGGCCATTATATGTCTGATTTGGTTCATTCAAGAAATGCTGTTGGAGAACTTTATTAGGGGTTTCTTATCCAAGGCTATCTTATAACTAGTCCTCCAAAAGTATGCTCATGTAGAAGTAATATGATCAATGACACCTATATACGTATGTATATAATATCTTAATCCTGACCTGAGGCTATGCCCCCACTGATTTTAGAGAGGAAGAGAGAGAGAGAGAGAGAGGTGGGAAACATTGATCGGTTACCACCCATATGTACCCTGACTAGGAATTGAACCCTCAATCTTTTGGTGCACAGGACAATGCTCCAACCAACTGAATCACCTGGCCAGGGCAGAACAATGACATTTTATTATAGTGATACCTCTCTAGGCTGATTTTCTTGGTGAAATGTAAAACTCTTCATTATTACTTTTGGGGTTCATGATGCTTATTTTATAGTTTCACCAAATATCTAGGTTTGTATCTCCAAGGAATTTTCTCTTATTTAATTATATATAATTTAATATTGAATGAATATGAATCCAAGGAGGCAGAATGGTTGGTGAGAAGTGTTTCTTTAAAAATTTAAAATTTTTCTTCTTTGTAACGAATCAATATTGTTCATATTTGAATTTTACAGGATTTTAAGTTCAAAATAGATTTCAAAGTATGAGTTCCAGGAGGCACCCTGTTTGCCAGTATGGTGGAGGACAAAGGAATAGATTTTGGGAGTCAGATATTTCTGGATTCAAATTCTAGCTCTTCCACTTACCATCGTGGGAACTTGGGGAAGCATCAGTTTAAGCATCATCACCCTTCCTTTTTTTTTTTTTTAATATGTTTTCATTGATTTTAGAGAGGGGGAGGAAGGGAGAGGGAGAGAAACGTTGATGAGAACCATTGATTGACAGCCTCCTACACATCCTCTTCTGGGGATTAAGCACACAGCCTGGGCATGTGTCCTGACCAGGAATTGAACTGGTGACATCTTGGTGCATGGGACGCTGCTCAACCAACTGAGCCACACTGGCCAGGGCTCATCATCCTTCTTTAAGCATCAGTCTCCTCATTTGTACTAAGGGGATAATAGCTGCTCTTGCAGTGGGGATTAACTCAGTTGGTGCACGTAGCAGGTCAGCACACTGTCTGCCACTTGGTTATTTCCCTTTTCTACCTCCTTTATATTCTGTACAGGTCGTTTTACACTGAATGCATTCAAATTTCAGTGTGGCGTTTCTTATCCAGTTACTTGAAATTAGATTTCTACTGCCTGTTGTTCTATACTTTAAAAAAAAAAATAGTATCCCAATCTTGTTGCCATATAATAATGAATATTAAAAAAATAATATCTTGGGTAACAGGACTCCCAGATTAAATCTAAATTATTTCTCCTCCAGGATTCTAGGGGGATTTTGTGGAGGTTTACATTATCGAACTGAAGAACCTAATATGAAAGAATTCAATTTACACAAAGGAGAGATGTCAGTAAAAGTCAGGTTTCAGGTCAGTGGGCTAGGGCTGGAAGGGCCGAGAGCAAGCTGAATGCAGAGTTGTTGGCCCACATCTTGATTTCAATCAGGGAAGGCTTTTCCTCATTGCATTCTCTTAGAAGGAAGACTTTACACCATAGAAAAGTTTGGACACTACGTCCCTTTGGTATTTGACCTTGGGACCTGGAGACAATTTAATTCAGAAATCAAAATGAGTCATATTCATGCTAACATTATGTGACTATTCTCCTCACATAGCCTATGGTGTTTTATAGGACTTAAGATTCATTTTAATCTAAAATTTGACAGGATTCTTGTTCATGACTATTGTTCATCAATTAATAAGCACACATGACCTCAAGGTTAGTTGAGTTTCTTGCCATACTTATAAACTTGTGTCTCATTATTAACAAGCAATTTCTAAATTTTTATTAGACACTATTGCTATATCAAAATGACTTTCTTATTTTTATTTTTTGTCAAATTTATTGTGACATAGGTTTCAATTATACAATTTTATAATACATCATCTTTATATTGTATTGTGTACTCCCCCTACCCCCTTCTAGTCTAGTAATCACCATACAGTCGACAAAATGACTTTCTCTGAGTCTGCAAAAGTTTGTGTTTATCTCCATTTTCCAATATTACCTTTTAGAAAGCATTCTTTTCATTTAATATCTACTTCTCTTGAAAGAGATATTACATGAATCCATTTCTTTGCTTCTTAACAATTGTCTTGGTTAAAACACCCCATTGCTTTAGATCTCTATTACAAACATAGACATGCCCCCCCTTCTGTCACTTGAATGCTTTTGATATATACTCAGAAACCGAAAGGATAAATTGGGCTGTACAACTCACAATGAGCAGAGAAGGAGCAGCATCCATCAATGCTAGTCCGCAGAGAAATTTAAACTTATCAGATATATTCATAAATTATGATTAAGCAACATGTTTTTATTTATTTTTCTTGAAAGAAAAAGAGTCATATAGATCTCAGGAGGGGAGCCATATTATTGATATTGGCCAAAGTCACCATGGGCCTTCTTTCAGATGAAGAAGTACAAGCTAAGGTTGCATGAGGTCCTGAAAATCCTAGCTATATCCTAGAACGGTGATTTTCAACTGGTGTGTTGTGACACACTGGTGTGTGGCAAGAATTTTTAAAACATGCAGTACCTGACTGTTTAGTGAGGGGCACCGACCTTTTTTCCTTTAGATTGTCAAATGTAAAAAGTGACCAAGCCACAAAAACAATAGGTGTCCAGTGTGAATGAATCAAAAGTATATCTATTTTTTTGTCAGATAAGCAAAAGATATATTTTTTGGTGTGCTGTAGAATTTTAGTAATTAGTTTATGTGTGCCATGAGATGAAAAAGGTTGGAAATCACTGTCTTAGAACATATTTTGACATTGTGTTACTTAGAGCTGTGTTTTCCTCATTGAGGTCTCTTCAGTGTAGCAGGAGTTCGCAACCCGTAAGTCACTGGAAATACTAATGCTCATGCTCCACCGTAGACAAATCAGAATTTAAATCAGGATTTTCCCTACAGAGTTTCAATACGCTGTCTGGATGAGGGCCACTAACTTAAGGGTTGAATTCAACATTCATTTATTTCTGAGGGACAATAGATGAATATGACTTAGAAGGCAGCTGTTGGCTTTTCATTCTATAGCATGTCCCAAAATTCACGCAAGATTTGAATTTTGCGTGAGCATTAACAACAACAACAAAAAGTAAAAGCCTAATTTTACTTGGTTTATTGAATCAGATTCTAATATCTGTTGCCCTTTGATTTCAGTCCCTTCAATTTGATAAGCATTACCAAGTACCAATTATGGCCCAGGAACAGGGACAAGGAAGACCAATGAAGACCACGGCTTTGCGTATGTGCCAGCAAAGCTGTGGAGGCCATTTACCTGATGTGCTATTCCATACATAACCTTATACTGTATACTTTATGAATCAATAAAAAATTTACATTTTTTAGTTATAAACCTATGTTTTCTATCAAAATTACTTCTTGCGTGAATTTTGGGACACCCTAAGCATCTAGCCTGGTTGCTTCCCTGAGTAATTAAACATTTTATGCAGAGATGGTTCTAAACACTTATTAATGGGATCTCCTGAAATATTAATTTAACCCTTACTAAATGGGGGGGTTGCTGTCCCCCCCCCTTTTTCATTCCATTCAGGTGCTAGTGAATTCACGTTTACACCTCTGACCTTTCACCCATGCAGTGGAAAACAGCTGGCTAAAGAAAACTCAAACTGTGTACTCAGTTAAGAGCTGATCTGCATCCTGGCAGTTTCTTTAAGCTGCTCTGGGGGTTGCTGAGTGCTGTCATGGGAGGTTTTCAGCCGAAGCCATTATTAAGGCTCATTAGGATCGTTGAAATGAACTGTTCGTTTTGCTTCCATCTTCACTTTCTAGCATCTCCATTAGTTTTACAGTCACAGCCTGGGCTGCTGGTCCCTGACTCTGACTTTCCTTCTGCGTAGATCCACCAGTTTGGCCCCTGCATAAGTGCCATGCCCCTTGACATGCTCACCGGGTACCCCTACTTCCCTGGACCTGCCATTCATCCTACACTCTTGCTTCCCAAACTCACAACCCTCTTTTGCCGTTCTTGCTCCTGTTGCTCACTTGCCAATATCTTCCTTGTTTATCTTGACATTCATCTGTTCTGATGCTTTCCATTCCCAAGCCTGAGCTCTGTATCTGCTCCCTCTCTTGACCTCTCTCCACTTCTGCTAGCTACCCTCCATTCACTCAGAAGACCAAGTTATAAATTTCTACCACGTTATGTGAAAAAGGATTCCTTTCCTAAAGTGATTTAAATCAAGCTGTTTTTGTTCTTGCTATGAAAACCTTTGATATCTATACCTGCCTGCATTATGATAAAATAACCCATTGGCAGATAAACAGAAAATTCTCTAATGTGTAACTAGAGTATAATGTAAAGTTACATACAGGGTAGGGCCAAAGTAGGTTTTCAGTTCATATGGAAAATAGTATAATAATTAATGAACAATAATAAGAGTAAACTGTTTTGTGTACTCACAACAATAAACCACTTTTTAAAAATATATATATTTTTATTGATTTCAGAGAGGAAGGGTGAGGGAGAGATAGAAACCTCAATGATGAGAGAGAATCATTGATCTGCTGCCTCCTGCACACCTCACATTAGGGATTGAGCCTGCAACCTGGGCATGTGCCCTGACTGGAAATCGAACTGTGACCTCCTGGTTCATAGGTCGATGTTCAACCACTGACCCACCCTGGCTGGGCTGTAAACTACTTTTGCCCCACCCTGTATACTGATATTGAACACTGGGGCAGCAGGGAGCAATCAGCATGCAAAATACAACCTGAAGTATCAAGTAATAATAGTTACATATAGGAGTATAATTACATATAGGAGTAATTAATTTTTCACATCTGGTGAAATACAGCAAGGAAAATAAATCAGAGAGGCTGAAGTCTCAGGTCTGGAAGAACTTATGTCAACCTTAATAAGCATCAGTCTTTGGATAATTGAGCTTTTTTAATAAAAAGGCCAGACCAAAGAACACTTCTGCACACTAACTGATGCTTTCACCCCTGTGAGCATCATTCCTGCCCACTGTAGGACAGTATCAGGCTTGTGGGTGAATTTGAGGAGCCGTGTAGTTCAGAGCTGTGTCAGACAGTTTATGGGGAATTTCATGAGCAGTCTGGCTCTGAGGGGAAAAGACATGTATTTGTAACTCAAATATTGTTGATCTGAGTTTCATGATATATATTCAGTTGGGTCTAATTGGAATTAATGGCTCTCAGGGAGCTTTCAGAGACCATTTAAATTTCCAAGTAGTGAGAGCACACCTGGGAAACAGAATATGTACCATTATAAAGTAACCCTGCTTTTAAAAAACAAACAAAAATCCAACAAAATATGGGTGTCTTTGCCTGTACAGAGAACTAATAGGATTAGAAATACAGATTAGGAAAGTTCAAGAATAATCTTTCCAAGGAAAGCTAGGGCCCAACATGAATATTAAACATTAATGTTTTAAAGTAGGAAAAAAAATCCTCAATTTTTTACAGAAGATTTTCTTAATTAAGCAATTCTGGTCTTTTTAAGTGCCTGGGAAACAAGGTAAAAAATCTCATTGTGGATACTTGACACAATGAGACAACTGTTGTTTTGTTTTGTTTTCCCTGTTGGGGTAAAAAGGTAACAAGGCAGTTTTCAGATAAGGGACCCCTCTCTATTCAATTTTCAGTCACTTCAGAAGGGGTGGTCTAATTTTTGCTTTGGTATGATATTAACGGAGGCCACTTTCTGGTAAAATAAGAGAAGTCCTGTGGCCTTTTTATCTTATTAAGTAATTAATAGGTCAATCCTTGATTAGAAAATAATTCAAATTTTATTCAGAAATATCTGATTCCTGGCAATTTGAATAAAAATTCCATTATCTTCCAGGAATAATTTTCAATCCTTATAACTTACGCTATTAAGTGTCTTTTATAGCTCATGTAAAAAAAAATTAAAGGAAACATCTTTTTTAAAAGGTTCCTAGAAAATGGTAGGCAGAACATTCAAAGGTATCTATCAGTTTGGGGTTATAGTTGAAGTATTCAGGGGATTTTCATATTGATCTAGATCAGTAGTCCTCAAAGTATACCCTCCTCCCCAACCAAGAGCTTTCATTTCACCTGGGAAATTGCTAGGATTGTAAATTTTCAGCTTCTACACAGGACCTACTGAGTCAGAAACTCTTCAAGTGGAACCCAGCAATCTCTAGGTTAACAAGCCCTCCAGGTCATTCCGTTGTATGCTAAAGTTTGAAAAATGGGTGGGCCTATTTGTCAGTTCATTCATTCAATCAACAAATATTTATTGACACCAAATATGTGTCGGATGGTGCTCCAAGTTGATCTAAAGCAGTGGTTCTCAACCTTGGCTGCACATTAGAATCACCTGGGCATCTTTTTAAAATCCTGATTTCTGGGCCTCATCCTCCGGAAATTCTGTTTCTTTGTTACTAGTGTTGTGGCCCCGCCCCATAACAAAGAGACAAATTCACTGAGGCACAGTTTAGAAATCCTGTTAATCACACTCTGCCCTCCCAAATTAATAGTGTCTCCTTCCTTCCATTGCTTCACAGAATTTGTGTGTACCTTTGTGTTGTGGGTCCTGTGTCCACATGGTCCTGTGTAGAATAGAAATGATTTCCAATGAAAGACTCTAGTTCACTCATCAGCCACCGATCAGCTAGCGCCTCTTCGAGTTTACTCAGTCACGAGTCAAATCCGGATGAAATTCAGTCAGTTGAAGTTTATGCCCTCTACCAGGGTTGGTGTCCCTGCTGAGTGTTCTCTTTTTTCCTTCCCGGTGTCCATAATGGGCACTCCTGGCACAGGGCTGGCGGCTGTGCCTGGTTGGCTTTCTATGAAGTCTCACTGTGTCTGCTCTGGAATACCTCTGGCTGGTATTGCTTCTTATCTGTTCTCTTGATATGGTCACAGTCTTGCCACTCTCTTCTCTCTCTACTCCCACCAGTGCTGCTGATCCTCTGAGGCTCACTGATGACCCGTAGTCCCCCTGATAGGGGCAGAAATAGAATATTTAGGACCAGGTATCATTGTGAGAAATATTAATCATGCTCTGTTAATGTGATTGTTTTGTTCTGATTAAAGAAGGCACATTCTAACCTGGCTGGGAGCTCACCTGGAAACGCAGCTCATCCTCCCCATCAGGGAGCTGAAAGATTAACAACCTTACTAGGAAACCAGAATAGCCAGCCCTTTGAAGACCCCAAGCCCTTTGCATAGCACTAGTCCTTTGAAGATCCCCAGCCTTTGCATACCTGCAGGCCTTTGCAAATCTCCAGACCTCTAAACTGCCCATTTGGCATACCTTTTGCCTACTTCCCATGTAATCTTTGTCCTTCTACCCAATATAAGCATCTGGCTTCTGGTGGAGGGAGAGCAGATTTTTGTGGATGACCTGCTGCTCTCCCATACTGCCAGCAGTATTGGGGTAAACGCTCCTATATGATTCCACCCTGTCTCTGCTTAATTGGCTCAAGTAGTGACAGGCAGCACGGACCCATTGATTGTCCAGTTACACTCTGGCCTTGCAGCCTCTGCAAAAGAGGCTCCTTTCCCCATGACAGCATTCTCAGGTCGGCTCCAGGACTCTTCATACGCTGGGGTTCTTCCTTCTCAGATGCCTTCCTTACCCCTCTGAAAGGACTCCAGAGATTTTCTGGGTTGGTTTCACTTTGCGCTTGAGTGGAGAATGGGGGTCTATCTCAGACTCTTCCTCAGCCTTAACACAACTTGCTCCATTGTACCCACCATCCCAGGGTGGTTCAGTTCCATGGGGGAGGAGGCCTCCTCCCAGACTTCTGGAAGGAAGTGAAGCTCAGGCCTTCAGCACTCCGGCATTCCCAGTTCACCCGGTTCCGCCTCTTCCCTCGCACTGAAGGGACCCAAGAGAGGAGCATCTCAACCCTCTGGCCCTTTCTTCCTTTTCCCAAGCTTCCTCCTCAGCCTCAGAATAGGCTTTCCTCAAACCCCTGCCCTATCCCTACCCTGTATCTCTCTACTCTGTGTTTATAGTTAAAGCTCCACAATCCAGCCCTTTACGCTTGCCTGATTGTTATTTCAAAGCCCATCTTTGAGATTTCTGAGAAAAAAAGCTTTCTCTTTTAAGAGTCTAGCTCTTGCAGTTGAAAGCTAGAGATTTTCATGTAAGTCGTGAACCCTGTAAATTAAAAAAAACCTCATCATAGTGTGTCTGTGACTTGTTTATTTCAGGCAGAGCCACCCTCCCCCTGAAAACAATGAGCACGTCAGCCTCCCTGCATGGAGAGTCCTAGGTCGGCATGTTTGATTGGGAATGAAAAATAGAGACATTGAAAAACAAATGAAGATATTTTTTCTGCTACACCTCTTGCTTTATAACATTTTGCCTTTCATTGTATTTATATAGGTTTTTGTTTTCACATTCCTCTTCCATTTTTCTACTCTCATCAGATTGTCAAATTGAGGTAAGGGTGGGGCCCAAACCCTATATATCTCTAGATACTCTTCGACCCCTGCTATGATATCATCCATATTCATTGGCCTTTGAAAGCATTGTTTCATTATATTGAGTTAATTCTCAATGTTTTATTTAGTCTTATTTCTATAACATACTCATGATTTTATTGAAAAAATTCTCATTTTTCTGTCTCTTATACCTAAGTTGCTATTTAAATCCTGAATAGAAAATGAAGTTCTCATAGGAATTTACCTCTGATTTCCCGAAGCTTACATTACCTTTATTTATAGTAATGATACCTAAACCACCACCTGGATACTACTTTTTTTTAAAGGGCACTGGCACTCATTAGCTTTGCTTAATTAAAAGCACTCAAATATGATTCCCACAGCTATTAACTACCTCCTCATGCTCTCTCCCCCTCCCCCTCTCTCTCCTTTCTTTCTCTTTCTCTTCCCCCCTCTCATCTAAATGTGCATTTTGAATGTGGATGTATAGACCCATAGGGGCCCTTAAACACACAGCTGTCTGAGGAATGGGCCTAGGCAGTTATGCTGAGGAGGGCAGCTAGCTGGCTTGCTCATTTTCTGTCTCATGTGTCCCAACTTCTAGTGGGGACAACAAGAACCTTGAATCAGGTCCCTAAAATCTGCAAGATTAGAGGAATATTAGCAGTTTTTTTCTTGGAAAAGGAATCTAAAAACACAGGCTTATATTGTTCACACCAATAAAAAGTTTGTGGATATCAAAAGAAATACCGACCTATCTATAGTCTTAGTATAAATAGATAGATAGAT
Organism: Myotis yumanensis; assembly: GCF_028538775.1. Lineage (NCBI taxonomy): Eukaryota > Metazoa > Chordata > Mammalia > Chiroptera > Vespertilionidae > Myotis > Myotis yumanensis. Next base: position 56,583,056 of record NW_027223757.1, read on the forward strand.
AGACCTACCTATTTGTAATTATTGCTGTCATTTCATAGATCAATTGCTGCACTTTTATTTCTCATAGTTATTTCAACCATCCAAATATGAAACCTGCATGTATCAGTCAGAGTCTTAGTTCCAGCTGCCTGGAGTAGAAAGGGGATTTATTAAAAGCATAGTGGTTTGTAAAGTGAACTACCAGAAGTCGGGAGGGTCTGGCTCAGGCTCTGAGGACCTTGCTGCCCCAGCTGGACGGTTAGGTGCTGCACTTGGGTTCCTAAGTGGCACAGAGCTCTGCATGCTGCTGCTGTCTTCTGGGGACCTGATCTCACTGTCCCAGATCCCACCGCAGAAGCGGACTTCCCCTCCCTCCCATGACCCTTGCTCCTGTGCATTGCTAGCAGGAGCAGGTGCATCTGATTTGGTCAGGTGCTGGCACCCTGCCTGCAAGGTTGGGTTGGGAACATAAGAACTTACAGTATTGGCCAGGACAGTGGGAGATAGCTCGGCCTCTCAACTGGACTCACAAGGTGGGAAATTTCTCAGGCAAAGCAAAGTGTGTGTGTGTGTGTGGGGGGGGGGGGGGGTTTCCGATGAATGACAGTCAAATGAGAAGAGATGGGGACTTGATTACAATTAGAAAGACGGTGGCATTGGGCATGGAGAAGAACCATTTGTGTCAAATGGGCTTCTGCTTACCCAGGGGAAGATTCGTATGCTTTTGTTCCTAGAATAGAAAGCACTGTGAAGCAATAAATACCTTGGTAAAATTAGTGTCAGTCTCACTAAATCCTAAGTATTTTTATTTTCTCATTATTTTCCTCTGGTGTTCCAAACAGCAAACTTTGGTTGAAAGCCTCTACTCTTCTCTTGACATCATCCCCTTCAGCACTTTGGCTTTATATACTATCTCAGTCTCTCCTCCCCCCAACCCTCTGCCCCCTCTCTGATCAAATTGGGACAATATATGAAGCCCAAATTGTTAAATGGTGAGAGAAAAAAGAAAAAGAACTTTTGACTTACCACAGCTTTCTGACTTTCTATGTATTAGGCATCTAAAGAAGGAAAAAAATAATTAAGGTGAGATCATGCTGAGAATATGAAGAAATATAAATATGACAGCTTTTTCTAATTAAGAGAGGATAATTTTCTATCCTCACTTTAAAAATGGATAAGAATCTTTCTTATACTAAGAAGACTCTCAGTTCAATGGGAAGTGAAAATACGATGTCTCTGATCAATTCTCTCAGAAGTGTCCACAAAACAAGACCAATAACAATAGCAGCAAAGTTACAGGTTTTCAACTTTATCTTTGATCCAGCCAGGAAATATCTGAAACTCTAAACCAGTGGTTCTCAACCTTCTGGCCCTTTAAATACAGTTCCTCATGTTGTGACCCAACAATAAAATTATTTCTGTTGCTACTTCATAACTGTAATGTTGCTACTGTTATGAATCGTAATGTAAATATCTGATATGAAGGATGGTCTTAGGCGACCCCTGTGAAAGGGTTGTTTGACCGCCAAAGGGGTCGTGACCCACAGGTTGAGAATCGCTCCTCTAAACTATAATATATGAAGATGGAAAGTAGATGGGTGAGTATTCAGCCATTTAGAAGATCAGAGATAGGTCAAATCTAAAGGGTGTGTGTGGAGTGGCTGGAGGTTACCAATGAGAAGGTGGGTGATTTATCTTGCCAAATTCTGGGAATTCTTAGAAATTGGAAGCATGCGGTACCACATAGGATGGAAGAGAGGCAGGAGGCTCAAAACAAAAGTCTATTTGTTTAAGAAGCAGTTAGACCTCAACCTTCACCTTTATTCTGAGAGTTAGCTGACTATGAGAATGGAGAGATCCATTTCTTGGAGAAATTTCAGAAATAATTTTTGGGATTGTGGATACCAAGTACAGAGGAAGGCAGTGGTTTGGTTCTGAAGAAATACAAGACACAGTGCATATTTAGTAAGAAGGCCTTTCATAGTCTAACTTGGGATTATGAGCAGCCTGACACCTATCACAACAAGGAGATTAAAGGATTGTTCTCCTAGGAAACTCAGACCTACAAATACATGTATTTGAGCATGTCTCAGTGAAAGAGGTGGATCCCCACCTGATTACCCTAGAATGCAGTTCACTAGTTGTCAGGCTCTGCTCATATAGTAGAGCTTCAAGTCAGCATTATAATGCCTTGTTCTTAAATATGAGGAAATGACCAAACTTTAAGGAAAGGCTACAATACAAACCACCACCACCCAGAAAAAAGTTAGAAAGAAAAAAAGAACCTTATAACAAAAGCAATTCATGGAATTGAATAAAAATATGATAAATTAATTCTAGTTAATATCTTTAATGAAATAAAACTAAAATGCAAAGGGCATTTAGAAATTTAAAATGATACTGGAAAGTAAAAGTGCTCATCACAATTTGGAAGATAAAGTCAAGGAAAGCACCCAGGAAGAAGAAACGATAATAAAGAAACAGACAGTAAAGGAGAAAAGCTAAGACAATTAGAAGCTTAATTTAGGTCCAATATTCTAACAAATAGGACTTTCATAAAGAGAAAATGATAGAGAGGACATTTTCAAAGTAATGATAAAAGGAAATTCCACTAGACATAGGTCCTTAGATTAATAGTGTCCATCATGTACCAAGGGCAATGAATAAAAAATATACTCACATTGAACACATCTTTGTGAAGTTTAGGAATAATGGGTATAAAGATATAATTCTAAAAGCTTCCAGAAAGAAAAAAAACACAGGAACATATAAAGGATTGTTTATCAGAGTGGTATCAGCTCTCACAATAACACTACACACAGGAAGAAAATCTTCAAAATTCTGGAGGGAAATGATGCTCTCCAAACTTGCAGGTTCCTATCTGTTTTTACCCTCAACTCTGCCAATTCTTGACCCAGTTAAATTATCATTTAAATGTGAGAATATAATAAAGTTATTTCAGAACTATAAAGCCACACACAAAAAATTTACTACTCATGCAATGTTTTCCCCCACCAGTTCCTGAAGGGATCCACTAAATGAAAGAGCAGGCTAAGAATTTTATGAAATGCAATCCAGGAAAGAGAAGCAAAAGTAGTTTCCAAGGCTCTAGCTATGCATCCAGCCTGGGAAAAGACTAGATTGAAATAGGAAGATGGAGAGTTCCTGGTTCATTTGCCAGGTTTAACCATTAAGAAAATTGCATGAGAAGCATTTACAGAGTTGGTGGAGGGTGTATGAACATTTAGCCTAGTTTCAAATAAAAGCAAGCAAATGAAGAGGAGGAGGAGGAAGAGGGGGAGGAGAAAGAGGAGGGGAGAAGGAAGAGAGGGAGAGGAAACAACTCCAGGGAAAAATAGCACAAAAGAAGAAATGTAATCATAGTGATACATTGTACTTAGATAGTTAGTAATAATAGGAAAGGAGCAAAGAGGGAAGCCAGACATTACAGGCATGTCATTTGGGCAGCTTCACCAGGGAGCTGCAACTTTGCACACCCCAGGGAACCAACAGTCTATTCCCTGCAAAATACTGGGATGAGGGCAATGGACAAAGGGAATATAGATGCATGCCCAGTAAAGTTAGGGTGACATAGGGTAGGTACTTTCCTGTCAGTTAAACCTGGGAACAGAGATCATTGACCAGAATGGACGTGGCCACTGTAAGCATGAGTAAACGTGGGAATATCTAATCTCCTAAGCAAAGGGGCTCTCTCTCCCTCATTGCTCTGTGGCTCTCTTGGGACTCTGTTGTTCTTGGTGGGCTTGGCTCCTGACTCTTGTGACTCTTGGCTCTCTTTCATGCTCCCATGTGGCCACTGCCATGCAGACCCCACACACAATGGACTAATGGACTGCGGTGGAGGAACACAAGATAACCTAGCCTGATGCTGGACTGGACCCAGCTCCAACATGGAAAGGAAACTCTGGACACTGGCTCAGATTTTAGTCTACTGAAGCCCTAGCTACACTTCTTCTGTGACTGGATTAAGGGAGATGGGACTTGGAAAACCCAGAGGTGTAATTCCATGGAAATAAAGCTTCTACTATATCTCATCCTCCCATGGGAGCCTCCTGAAATGCTTATTCCAGCGGTAGGCCAAGGACCCACTTCCACAAGCAACTGGGGGAGAGGAGGCCCGCTCCTCTCCATTAACTACAGTACATATCATTGCTCAGCAGTAAGGATATTTATATTTTTAGATATTATGAACTTATAATAGTGAAAATATTAAGTAGGGATTTTAACTAAAATTTGTGATATAACTATTAGGAAGATGAAGGAGTAGGTGAGCATTATGAAAGAGGTAGAAGTCCCACCTATTTTAATAGGAAGTCAGTAGGTATATATATATAGTATTTTGAATTAAGAGATAATAATATACATTATTACTTAGAAACAAGGAGGTAAATGATAGAAAAAAACTGTTAGAGTTGAAAGTGGTTCCCTGGGAAAGGGATTAGAGAGGTAGGTGAGTGTAAGGTGTTTTTTTATTTAGGTCTGTTTGTCTTCAACTATGTGCATGCCTTAGTTATAGATTGATTTGATGAGATAATTTTTGAGTATGTACTAGGTAGAAACATGTAAGCTGTGGTTGCTCTGAGGAAATTAAAAATGACCAAGAAACACTTTGACCCTAAAGAAACTTCCAAAAGGAAATAATCAAATCTAAAGAACAGTGAATCTATGATTATAACCTGTATTGTAATCTGTATTCTATTAATAAGCGGGTAATATGCAAATTGACCAAATGGCAGAATGACCAGTCGCTATGATGCACACTGTCCACCAGGGGGAAGATGCTCAATGCAGGAGCTGCCCCCTGGTTGTCAGCGCACTCCCATGAGGTGGGGAGGTGCCACTCAGACAGAAGCCGGGCTCACCAGCAAGCTCACGACTGGTGAGCACAGCTGCGGTGGCGGGAGGCAGCTCTGTGGCTGGCAGACATCCCCCGAGGGGTCCTGGATTTCAAGAGGGCACAGGCCGGGCTGAGGGACCCCCCACCAGTGCACAAATGTCGTGCACCGGACCTTTAGTTTATATATGAAACCTATGACCGAATGACCTTATATATGAGCTGTCCAATAAAATAGTCACTAGTTCATAAGAATATTTAAATTTAAATTGATTACAATTAAGTGAAATTAAAAATTCAGTCTACACTAGTGGCATTCCAAGAACTCAGTAGCTACTAGTATATGTGACAAATGACTACCATACTGCACAATCCAGGTATAGAACATTGTCATAGAAAGTTATATTGGAGAGTGCTGCCTCAGACCATCTGTATTTGCCCATGGATCCTGCATCCTGTAGGGGCAAAGTTCTGGCTGTATGTTCGTTTTCTATTTGTTTGGGAACCCAAGGGAGTGGGGATTGGTATAGACACATTCCATTACCTTGGAAGTGAGCTGCAGAGCAGTTATTCTACATTTACAAGTTAAGTCTGATGAGTTCTTATGTCAACCTAGGAGAGTGAAAATTGCTCTCCAGCGCTTCTGCCTGAATAGGTAGGCTGTTTCTCCTAATTATAAAACTGTCAGTGAGCCAGGCCAGAGCCCCATCTATAGAAAAGAAGATGCTTAAGTATGAGCTTGTCTTTCTTATGTTGGGGAAGGTTGAAGGGATAGAGTGAGGTGGGCAGGGGGTGAGATTAAAAAGGCAATCTCCTCGTATCATTGTGTTCTGAAAGACTGGTCCTCTTCCTTCTGTGTCTGAATCTCCCAGAGTTTCAGGTGGTAGCGCTGGTGCAGGTATAGATGGTGTATGTGCATTTGTGTGTGTATGTGGTATGTGTGTATAGGTTATGTGTTTGGGAGATGTTAAAGCTCATTGCCAGGTCACACTCTGAATATAATGAATTAGAATCTCTGGTGGTCTGGACCAGAAATTTGTATTTTTCAATTCCCCAGGCAAATCTTTTTATGTTACAGTTTGAGAACTTTTGTATGGTTAAGGTCTATACCAGGTTAATTAAGAAGAAACTGAAAATTGCTATCAGACTCAATTGAATTGTGTTCCTGCTCAGACATTTCTGCTTAAACAAAATGGAGCTTTGCTTTTTCTTATGTCTTATGCTTTTTCTACTAAAACTCTATTAAAACAGTCTTCTAATCATTAACTACATGTTAAGTATCAGTGGAAACAATGATAAAGTATAGCATCCAGGGAAATAGACTTCAAGATTTTAAAAATGAAGATCTCCTTTTTAGAGACTGTAAAAGTTTTGCCTTTAAGATAAAAATTATACAACTTTGGGGTATAACATTCTTTCATTCTGCTCCTTGAACAAATCATCTTGTTCAAGTCCTATCTGTTCTTGTCATGGGGAATGTCATATCTTGGAAAGTTCCTGAAGATTTACATTAGGATTAAGGGTAAGATTAAGGAGTATCTCACAATTACCTTTAAATTTACACAGCATAAACTAATCTAGTCCTTTGCCCTTGAGATTTAAAGTTATAAAACATATCCGATGGACTGAGGAAAAGGTCTGCTGAAGTCAGAGAGAAAACCCACCTTTGGAAGAAAAGTGGAGAGAAGGACTGGTTAATCCTGGATACATACTTGACCCAATCATTATTGTCACTGGGATGGACATGTCTTTGTGGAAATGGATTATAATTAGGGACTTTAACACTAGAAGCTATGATGCCAGCACAGAGGCAGTTTTAATTTGGATATAACATCAAATTGGGTATTAACAAGTGAAAAGAACATTTTCTTTCAGTTTTCCAAAAGCTTTGGTGCATTTGCAGCTAGCTATCAGCCATGAAAGTTATAAACACAACTAGAGGCTTGGTGCATGAAATTCTTGCACAGGTAGGGTTCCTAGGCCTGGATGGCAATCAGGACCTGCCGGGGCTTTCCTGCTGCCAACCAAGGCCTCCCTTTGTTTCGCGCTGCCCCCTGGTGGTCAGTGCACATCATAGTGAGCAATAGAACTTCCGGTTGAACTCCTGCAGGGACACTTTCATATTAGCCATTTATATATATAGATAGTGGGGAGTTTAGCTGTGGGTGGTCCATTCAGGCCCTATGTATTTGTAAGAGCAGCAGGGAGCCAGTTCTGAAGTTGTGATCTCCTGATAAGTGGTAACAGAAGAGTTAGGGGGCAGACAATTCCTAGGCAGAATAAAGGAGCCTGGGGTCCTTAGTTACATAATGAGTACATAGTAAGTGTTCAATTAATATTTGTTGCATCAATAAAAACATACTGCAATGGTGATGAATGATGTTGTAATGGGTAAAAATGAATATAGACATACAACATTTAGTTGAACTGAATAAAGTTTGAAAACTTGGGTTCTGCAAAATTTTGTGATCTCAGGTTTTTGAGAAAGAAGTTGATATATAGAAGGGATTGATCCTGAGAGTGAGTTGGCAAAGAGAATTGATTGTATATAGATTGCAAAGTAATGGAAGGGACAGGAAGAGGAATCCTGTAAAGCAGAGCATGGCAAAGTGCTAGCAAATATTTTAGGCAGGTCACATGGTCTCTGTTGCAACTACTCAGTTCTGCTGCTGTAGAGCACAAGCAGCCATGGGCAATACTTAAACAAATGAGCATGGCTGTGTTCCAGTAAATATTTCTTCTTTTACAAATATTTAAAAATGTAAAAATCATTTAGAGTTCATAGGCAGTACAAAACAGGTGGCAGTGTTTACCAATCTAGGCTCTAAGCTAGCAAAGACCAAGAGACTGCATTTCTAGCAGTATAACTAGTCACAGGGCTCCACAACCTGCCTAAGCCCTTCTTGCAGAGGCTACCAAATGCACATTTCTCTTTAGCTATTAGGTGGAGAGTGCTAGGGCTAGGTAGAGAAAATCATGATAATACATTGTTGATCAGAAAAAGCAGAAGAAAAGGTGCAGGGGTTTTGCCAACTGTTACAGCTGCTAAGGCATAAAACACTTGGCAGCCACGTTTTTTTGGAAGGTGCTGGTGATTCTAAGAAAAAAAAAATAGGATGAACTGAGCCCTCTTAAATGGATTCAGGGCTAGAGTTTGAGCCAAGCCGAATAAAAAACAAGAGAAGAAAATGAATCATCTGGTTGAATCCAGGTGTTTGTTTCTTTAAGAATTTTTTCTTCCAATAATTTATCAACTTACATAGAAATCACTATGATTGTCTGTAATTATTCATTGAAAATAAAGTACACAAGGAAGAGAATCAAGAGGTATGAATTTGAGTCCCAGCTTTAGCAATTAGCTATATGTCTTTGGCAAATAATTTAACCTTTTAAAATCTTAAGTTTCCTCTTTAGGATTAGGGGTTTGACTATATAATCTGGAAAGCGACTTCCTGACTGAAAAATTTAAGTACAAGTGGACTTAAAATGTTCTCTCTATTATCCATGTCCATGAGTTCTCTGCCTCCTTTTTTTTTCATTTTTGCTCAATCGCACCCCTACCCCCTGCCCCAAGTTGTCTGCCTGCTTTCTATGGATGAGTCTTACTCTGTTTTGCTTGATAGTTCAGTTTGCCCATTAAATTCCACATGTAAGTGAAATCATATGGTACATGTCTTTTTCTGACTGGCTTACTTCATACATAATGTTCTCCAGGTCCATCCATGCTGTCACAAAGGATAAAATTTCCTTCCTTTTTACAGCTGAGTAGTATTCCATTGTGTAAATGTACCACCGCTGTTTTAGCCACTCTTCTACTGATGGACACTTGGGCTGCTTCCAAATCTTGGCTATTGTAAATAATGCTGCTGCAATGAACACAGGGGTGCATATTTTCTTTTGAATTATGTTTCCGGTTTCTTTGGATAAATTCCCAGAAGTGGAATCGCTGGGTCATAAGGCAGTTCCATTTTTAATTTTTTTTAAATTTTGTTTTATTGCTTAAAGTATTATAAACAGTATTATATATGTCTCCTTTTTTCCCCCCTTGACATTCCCCCGGCCTCCCCTAACCCCCAGTGTCTTGTGTCCATTGGTTATGCTTATATGCATATATACAAGTCCTTCACTTGATCTCTTACCTGCCCCCGCACCCCCCCAACTCTCCCCGGGCTTCCCGCTGTAGTTTGACAGTCTGTTTGATGTTGCTATGCCTCTGTATCTATTTTTGTTCATCAGTTTGTAATGTCTATTTTTAATTTTTTGAGGTAACGCCATACTGCTTCCCACAGTGGCTGCACCAATCTGCATTCCCACCAACAGTGGAAGAGGACATAGAGGGGATAAATGGTGATGGAAAATAAACAAACAAAGTAAAAAAAAAAAAGTTCAATCTAAAATACGCACAAAATAGTATGCTCCTATTTACTTAAGAATGTTTTTAAGATATGAATATATTAAAATGGGAAGACGGGCGCGCCGGCCTCGCCGAGCCGGCCGGCCAGGCTCCCCTCCCCGGCCCCGACGGGCGGGCGGGCTGCCCTGAGGAGGCGGGGAGGGGAGCGCCGGGCCGGCCTGCAGGCGGGCGATGATGCCGATCTGCGCGGCCCCCAACTGCACGCGGAAGAGCACGCAGTCGGATCTGGCCTTCTTCAGGTTCCCGAGGGATCCGGCCAGATGCCAGAAGTGGGTGGAAAATTGTAGGAGAGCAGACTTAGAAGATAAAACACCTGATCAACTAAATAAACATTATCGATTATGTGCCAAACACTTTGAGACCTCTATGATCTGTAGAACTAGTCCTTATAGGACAGTTCTTCGAGATAATGCAATACCAACAATATTTGATCTTACCAGTCATTTGAACAATCCACATAGTAGACACAGAAAACGAATAAAAGAATTGAGTGAAGATGAAATCAGGACACTGAAACAGAAAAAAATTGACGAAACTTCTGAACAGGAACAAAAACATAAAGAGATCAACAACACCAATGCTCAGAACTCCAATACAAAAGGGGGTGAAGAACAGGATAAAGACATTTTACCTTTAACCCTTGAGGAGAAGGAAAACAAAGAATACTTAAAATCTTTATTTGAAATTTTGATTCTTATGGGAAAACAAAACATACCTCTAGATGGACATGAAGCTGATGAAGTCCCAGAAGGTCTCTTTACTCCTGATAACTTTCAGGCACTGTTGGAGTGCCGGATAAATTCTGGTGAAGAGGTTCTGAGAAAGCGCTTTGAGACAACAGCAGTCAACACACTGTTCTGTTCAAAAGCACAGCAGAAACAGATGCTAGAGATCTGTGAGAGCTGCATTCGGGAAGAAACCCTCAGGGAAGTGAGAGACTCTCACTTCTTTTCGATTATCACTGACGACGTAGTGGACATAGCAGGGGAAGAGCACCTGCCTGTGTTGGTGAGGTTTGTTGACGAAGCTCATAACCTGCGAGAGGAATTTGTGGGTTTCCTGCCTTATGAAGCTGATGCCGAAATTTTGGCTATGAAATTTCACACTACGATAACTGAGAAGTGGGGATTAAACATGGAATATTGTCGTGGCCAGGCTTACATTGTGTCCAGTGGATTTTCTTCCAAAATGAAAGTTGTTGCTTCTAGACTTTTGGAGAAATATCCCCAAGCTGTCTACACACTCTGCTCTTCCTGTGCCTTAAATATGTGGTTGGCAAAATCGGTGCCTGTTATGGGAGTGTCTGTTGCGTTAGGAACAATTGAGTAAGTTTGTTCTTTTTTCCATCGATCACCACAACTGCTTTTAGAGCTTGACAATGTAATTTCTGTCCTCTTTCAGAACAATGAAGAAAGGGGTAAAGAACTGAAGGAAATTTGCCATTCTCAATGGACAGGCAGGCATGATGCTTTTGAAATTTTAGTGGACCTCCTACAAGCACTTGTTTTATGTTTAGATGGTATAAATAATGATACAAATATTAGATGGAATAACTGTATAGCCGGCCGAGCATTTGTACTCTGTAGTGCAGTAACAGATTTTGATTTCATTGTTACCATTGTCGTTCTTAAAAATGTTCTATCTTTTACAAGAGCCTTTGGGAAAAATCTCCAGGGTCAGACCTCTGATGTCTTCTTTGCAGCCAGTAGCTTGACTGCGGTGCTGCATTCACTAAATGAAGTGATGGAAAATATTGAAGTTTATCATGAATTTTGGTTTGAGGAAGCCACCAATTTGGCAACCAAACTTGATATTCAGATGAAGCTCCCTGGGAAATTCCGCAGAGCTCAGCAAGGGAACCTGGAATCTCAGCTGACCTCTGAGAGTTACTATAAAGAAGCTCTAAGTGTTCCAACAGTGGAACACATTATTCAGGAACTGAAAGATATATTCTCAGAACAGCACCTCAAAGCTCTTAAATGCTTATCTCTGGTCCCCTCTGTCATGGGACAGCTCAAATTCAATACATCGGAGGAGCACCATGCTGACATGTACAGAAGCGACTTACCCAATCCTGATACACTCTCAGCTGAGCTGCATTGTTGGAGAATCAAGTGGAAACACAGAGGAAAAGATATAGAGCTTCCATCCACCATTTATGAAGCCCTCCACCTGCCAGACATCAAGTTTTTTCCTAATGTTTATGCATTGTTGAAGGTCCTATGTATTCTTCCTGTGATGAAGGTTGAGAATGAACGCTATGAAAATGGGCGAAAGCGTCTCAAAGCATACCTGAGGAACACTTTGACAGACCAAAGGTCAAGTAACTTAGCTTTGCTTAACATAAACTTTGATATAAAACATGATTTGGATTTAATGGTGGACACATATATCAAACTCTATACAACTAAGTCAGAGCTTCCTACAGATAATTCCGAAACTATTGAAAATACCTGAGAGTCTTTTAAAATGGGTTTTCTCTTATATTTGATATTGAAAAAAATCTAAGAAATTTGAAAATATAGAAAAGCTATAAGATATATGTAGGCCACTTAATCACTGAATATCTTGAGTGTATTAGCCGTTGATAATCTGACCGTTTAAATGGCCCGTTTGAACTCTCATGCTTTGGAGAACTAACTGTTCTTCCAGAGGGTAGCATTGAAAGTGCCACGCTGCACTTCTGCGTGGTCTCTGCTAATGGCACTTTGGAATTGTTTTAGTTAAGTCAATTTAGACATAACATTATTATCACTGTGGATCCTGTTGTTGGGTATTGAGTTACTAGTTCTTTGAAGAAATAAATTTTGAGAAGGTGTGAGAGGAATATATTTCATAAAATTTTACAATGAAGCTCATGACTAACCTTTCAATAGCAGGAGTTTTAAGTTTACTGTTAAAAATCTTTAATGAACAGTTAAATTACCAGGTAGTGAAAGAAACGTGAGCTTGCCAAACAAGGATTTCAGTGTAGATTTTGTCTTTATTCGATAATCTTAAACAAATTACTGTTAAACATTGAAGGAAGAACCTGCCATTGTTCCACATCTGGGTGTTGCTGTTTACATTCCTTTGTTGAGCCTATATCTTCATAAGCTTTTTAGCAAGTATATGTCGAACACTTCTGTTTCATGGTCAAGACAGGATCAGAGGCTATGGATACTGACAACAGATTGGTCTGTTTTATTCTGTCTTTTCCCATGATTATATCTACTGCCTCATCTTGATTTATAAGCAAAACCTAGACAACCTACAAAAATGTATTTTGTAGTTTATCTAGGAATAATACAGAAAATATTGCTGTTATTTTTGGTGAAGAAAGTCAATTTTGTACAGTTTATTTCGACGTAAATAAAATGTGAATTTGTTTAAAAAAAAACAAAAACAAACAAACAAACAAAATAAATAAAAAATAAAATGGGAAGACAAAACTCCGAACAAGTTGGCAGGAAAGAGAGTAGAGGTAAAGGGGGAAACACTAGACTTCTCTGATTAAACTTTAGTTTGTAGATTTGGATTTGGAACCACGTCAATATTTTACATAACTCTAAAGGAAAATATTAGAAAAGCATTCTCAAAAATCGAAAGCAAATGAACCTGTTTATAGAGTTGGTGGCATAATAGAAACTAATTCAAGTAACTATAAAACTCAGTAATTTGATTATACATCATAGAAGACTATAGCCTAAGGACAAAAACAACCTAAAGTTTAAAAAACTGTTTTCAATAAGCATATTATTGTTGGTAGTAATTTTGTATTTTTATTCTGAGTCTGGTGTGCATATATTGTGTATATAATATCATGTTATTGAGAAATGAGAATTTCAGCATGAGAGAAAGAGACTCAGTAATCAGACCAGTGAGATTAAGTACAAATGTATAGCTCACAATTGAATTGGAGAGACCAGTATACAATCATGATTTAGTCTCTCCTTAAAAATAAACATGCTTTCTTCATCTCTGTTAACAACCACCTGCTCAGTAGCACACTAAGCACTCACATCAAAGCAAACCTTGCCATCCCAGTAGAGCAAGGATGGGGAAACGTTTTGCTGCCAAGGGCTATCGGATATTTATAACATTCACGGGCCATGCAAAATTATCAATTTAAAAATTAGCCTGCTATATTTGGTCAAATATGTAATTAATTCACCCCTAATGCGTTGGCAGGGCAAGACCAAATGATTTGGCGGCCTTATACCGCCCTCAGGCCTGATGTTCCCCACCCCAAGGGAGAGGTTGGTGTTTAGGTTCATTGAGTTTCCTGGCTCCCCTGTGTATGCGTGGGATCTCAGAGTAGCCAAGGGCCTGGCTGAAGGGAGGGAGCTCCCATATCAGATGAACTGACTTATTAATGGGTGTGAAGTGACCTTGGACAGGGGACTAATGGAAATCGTGGCCAGACTTGAGAAATGACATGTTAAAGAGCCAAGGTAGGGCTGATTCAGCAGGGAAAAAGTCACAGAGTTGTGGCGTAGCTGAGAGCAAAGAGAAGATGAGGGCCCTAGTCCCTTACATGAGCAACAGAAAACAGACTGCTGAGGGAGGTAGACCCAGCCCAGCCACACTGTAGCAGCCTCTACAACCGATTCATAGTTCAAGTATATGGGCAGTGGCCAGGTCTCCCTCTCTAAGGCCATCTGAGGCACCCTCCCTTGCCCACATACCCAGACATCATTTTGTAATGGAGGAGGAAAGAACTCCGAAAGACACCTCATTTTCCTAAATCATATGTTAAGTGTGAGTTCCTTATGGATACATTTTAAATGGTTAGAGATTATTGAATGGGACTAGACACTTTGTTCCCTCCCTGCAACTGAGTGGATGGCACTCATGAACAAGACCAGATCAGATATAGATAAAATAAGAGGCCTATATATTTTTTACAAGTCTGTGTTGTAAAGTAAGTAAACTTTCCATCTTACTGCATACCTTATGAATGCAATCTTAATAATTTTCTTCTTTTTGAAAAAAAAAATCATTTACCAATTAGCTGTTGTTCCCTTAAATAAAATGGTATCTCTCTTACTAGCTAACTGAAACACACACACTTGCACACATGCACACACATACACAAACATGCACTCACATACACACTTTAATTGTATGATTTCTCAGAGTATATATGGGAAAGGACCAGGGACCTCTCCTCAAGGAGTTGTAAAGTCAGATGGCCACAGGCATCTAATCAGGCAAGAATGAAAGTGACTGAATCCTACTGGGTGGGGCTTTGGCAAACTGGAGAGCCACACCTTTCCTATGAGGAGGATGCCAATATTCAACTCTGGGGTTGTTAGATTGTATAAAAAAGTTGAAGCCTAAACTTGTGACTGAGATATGTTTTTAAATGTTGGTGACTCGCTGAAACAAAAACTAAACCCCTCACGAGAGGTAAACACACCAGGTCTGCAGGCTGATTTAACTCTGGTCCACAGCCTCAGGTCTTATCCAATCAAGGGCACTTGCACATGGAAGCTGAGGTCCAGAGAGCCTGTGACTTGCCCATCTATTGTCATATTTTAATGGCCTTAACGGTTGTATTGATTTTGAAAAAATATGTTTTAGTTATTTGCAATAGGTGATTTATAAAATGGTTCAAAATTCAAAAAGGACATGAGGCATAAAAGATTATTTAATGCCCTAGGTTAGCAACCAATGTTACCAGTTGCTTGGATATTTTTGGAGAGATTATATGCTCCTTTTTTGTGGTTATATGGTATTAAGAATAAAACTGTCTTTATTAGCAGATGTAGAAAAGCAAAAAGACTCAACAGATAATTGATTTAGAAATAATAGAAGAGTTGAACAAAGTGGATGGAGATGTACAAAACTCAACTGCACTTTTTTCCACCAGCAGCAAATACCTGGAAAGTATCAGTGATATCAAGTACTCAGGAACAAGTCAAATAAAAGATATGTAAGATCTCTAGGAAAACCTATAAAATGACATATATATTAAATATATGTTAAGTGGGACTTAGATGAAGGCCTGAAGAATGAAGAGATAAATTATTCATGGGTAAGAAGATTCAATATTATAGAGATATCAATTCTCCATTTGATTTATAGCTTCAATGCAATTTCAATAGAAATCTCAACAGATTTTTTTCATAGAGCATGGTAAGCTGATTTTCTTACACATTTTCAGGCATTTTTGGTGATTTTGGTGAAGTATTCTTGCCTTAATAAAAAAAAACTAATTTTTTCTCTACATTTTTTTTACTACATGTTTTGATGTACATGTTCATCTCACATCTAGATTTGAGCATCTGGTTAAATAACACACTAAGGCTCTGGAATTCTTATGTTTGGACAAAGGGTCTTTTAATTCTGTTCAGTTTTGTCCTCCACAAATTACTAACTCCACAAATAACTAATTTGCCAGGACAATGCAAATTCATTAAAAATGTGGGCAGTTGTATCCCTTCTTCCATGCTTTGTTGGAAATCCTCTTGGTCTGTGTGTGGCATCATCAGTTTCAGCATTCCAATAAAATTTGGAGTAGGGTTCATTCTGCTTCTGTGAGGTGGATACAGCAATCCATTCATCAAATGTACGAATGCAGCTTTGCTGTTGTTATTTGTTCTCTTCACATTCTGTGTATACATATGGATAGGAATTGTGGTCATGTGTATTCAGGGGCACATGAATCTCAGATAAACAGTTCTTTCTACCTTGGGCTGCAGTAGTAGCTGCAGAAAATGGCCTCAATGATAATGACAGCAATACTACTACTGCAGACAGGGGTCAGGTATAGTGGGCTTGGGACCTGGGGGAGGAGACCTCTGGGTCAGAGATTATGTATAGATTCTACTGTTAATACAAATTCCCTAATTTTCACTTGGAAAATTGTTTTAATCAGTCAACTCCCACCAGTAGTGTATGTAGGATGAGCAGTTTTCCCCCACAGTCTAGCCAATGCTAACACCGAAAAGACGATTAGAAGAAAAACTTTTCCAGTTCGATACATAAAAATATTTATGCTTTGTTCTCATACCTTTGATTATTAATGAGGTTGAACCTATTTTCCCATATTTATTCATCATTCTGTTTTCTCATTTCAGATAGTTCATGTTTGTACTGTTCATTTTTAAGTTAGTCTCTTGCAGAAGAATTTCAATCCATTTCACGTTAAAGTCTGTGTTAAAACCAAAATTTTTATTTTTCTTCAGAATTTACTTTATGAGAAATGTAATAAAAGTAGTCACACTTGGAAACCTTAGTGACAGCAGGAAGGTTCGTGTTTTCCTCTTTATGAAAAGATAAATCCCTGCGAGATTAGTGTGAAGGAGGGAAGGACTTTAGAATTCATTTGTACAGAGTTGTCCCAGGACTTCCCAGTTGACACAAATGGTCTTGGGAGATTTGCCTGGGGAAGCCATAAGGGCAGAGGATGCACTACTTTCGTAGTGGGCTGTGAAGCAGTGTGAAGCCGAGCCCTGTTTCCACGTTGCTGGGATGATGTGCTGGCTCTCAGGCAGCATTAGCTTTTAGAGGACAGGTGAGAGAGCCTCTTTTCCCTGGGCATAGTTAGTAAATATATTTGGTCAAAATTCACTAATAAATTGAGTTAAAAATTTCTCCCCCTGGATGAGACTCTGTCCTGCTGCTAAATTAGGTTCCATAAACAGGAAGTCCTGTTGTGTGTAAACATCCCTTTGAACAGAAGTTAGAGCTTGTAAATATAGGTTCTTCTGTATTGGTATATTGGCAGTGTAAAGTATAATTTTAAAAAGGCAGCATTTAGTAGCAGTGATATTTTAAAGCCAGAACTAAAAGTTTTGGATCCCCCAAATCCTTGTGTGGACAAGCAGCATATGTTCTTGCTGGGACTTGGACCTGTTAGATTTCTTCGGATCCAGTGTGGTGGCCCATTGCTTCAAGACTTAAAGTAATCTCAGTGAGAGTTCTCTCTTCCTGATAATTCTACCAAAAAGGCTTTAGGAGAGTTACACATCGGGAATCTTGCATAATGTGATGTCATTATTCCCCCTCAGCACTGGTCCTAGGAGGGATGGCATTCAGGGTGAAATGGAAAGCCGGCCCCTCCAGTGTGCCGGGCGTTATTCGAGCAGAGAGAGCCAGAGGGTAACAGGTGCTTGACGTGTGCGTGAGAAAGTTCTTGAAAACTGAAAAATGGTGCCATTGTATCTTTTGTTAGTTTGAAATTCTTGGCATGCTAATTAGTCTATAAAAAGGGCCTTGCCAATGTCATAAGCCATTTTAAATGCCTGAAGCTTTTAAACTTGAGGTAGTACAGTGAAGGACGGACCTCGCATAGAATGTTCATAATGTTTCACAAAAAATGACAAAAGATGATTAATTGCTCATATTAAAATCACTTCGCAGTGGTGGTATTACTATTCTGAAGCAGTTATTTCCCTCGGTTTGCTTCTTGTGGTTGGGAACCTGTCTTCCTTCTTTATTCATTTCTTAAAGATACCATCTTTCATTTTCCCTCGTTTTGGGTGACCTGTTTCTTCCCAGGACTGTAAATACTGGTATTTGAGCTTTACTAGTCAAGAATTCCTTCTTGATAGAGGGCCATAGAGAATTCAGTGGCCAAAAATGAAGATCTTTGACTTGAAATCTCAAATTACTAAAAGAAGAAGGATAAAAATTGGAGATAGCAAGTTCCTTTCTTGGACAGGATGTTTGCAACAATTCTATTAAGCAGCACATATTAAGAACATTCCCTCTTCACATGAACCCCTTATTCCCTCCCTGCAAGTTCTAATCAACTAATTCAACTTGAGTCTTCCTGAAGCTATATTAGTTACCAGCAAGTGTTTTATTTCCAAAAATTTCCTTTCATACATCTATAAATGATACAGATGTCCAAGCTTAAATTTTTAAGGTATGTAAAGTGCTTATCATAGTGTCTTATCCTAATAAAAGAGTAATATGCAAATTAACCATCACTCCATCACGAAGACGGCAGTGCCCATAGCCACAAGATGGTGGCACCCAGTCCTCTCAGCCCCGCCAGAGTCCCCCAGTCTTGGGGGGGCGGCTGCTGAGAGTGGGCAGCATTCCATGCCTGGCCACAGATGGGCCTCTGGCCAGGCTGGGGCACGGAATGCTTGTGTAAGAAGAGAAGGAACCAGCGAGCTGAGCAGAGTCGAGTGGCCCCCGATTCCCGGGCAAGGTCAAGTTTGGGTGGCCAGAGGGTGGAGGATAGTGTGACAGGAGAGGCTGGTGGTGGAGACACAGGGGTGAAAGCCGGCTGAGAAGAGGAAAGAAGCCCTTTATTGGAGTTCCTGAGAACAGGGAGCGAAGCCGTTTGCATTTCCCAGCCATGGCAATGAGGCAAGCCTTCCGCACTCAGCCATGCATGGGCCTCTGGGCAGCGGGCGCAGAGTGGCCAGGCCCCTCAGAGAGCTACTGGTGCATAGATTTGTGCGCAGGGCTACTAGTTTGTAATAAGCCTAAATTTAAAAAGAGTGATTATTTTTCCATCTTGTTGGAGGCATTTCTGCTCTTCCTGTGGTGTGCGTGATGGACGAGGAGGAACTGCCTTCTCTCAGGAGCTCCAGGAGGGCCCCCTGGCCAGGTAGCATAGGGAGCTAAGGCCTCTTCATTGCACTAGTTCTTTTTTGGAAGGAGGGGGGACTTATTCTACTCAGTGGAGTAGAATTTTCCAGGTGTGTTCCATGGAACACTGGTCACAATGGAGACCACACCAAAAGAAGCTTATTTGCTAACTGAATTTGGGAAGCATTAGAAAATAAACATTTATTAAGTTTTGTCTTCTCTACTTAAACATGAAAGCCAGTGATTATCCATGTCTAACTGGCATTGATAAATAATAATGGTGATTCTGCTTTACCACCAGGCTTTAAATAGTTGCAGTGAATCCTTCTGTATAGGATTTGTTTGCCTTCTGGGCCCAACCAGACTCCTTTCCACTGGGGCTATCTTTCTCTCAAGTTGTAACCTCCCAAACTCCTAGGAGGTTAACAAAGCCAACTAGATGTGAATGGCCCCTGTCTTAGCTTTGGTATGCAACTGCTGGCATAATAAAACACTGAATTTTACATTCAACCTGTGGTGCAGCATCAGTCACGAGGTCTCACTTTCTTCTCCAAGAATCTTTTCAAGTGCATATTTCTCAATGAGAACAGTCTGGCTCGGAGGGAGGCAGTCTTTCGTGATAATCTGAAGCTAGATGGCAGAGTCTGACTAGCTGAATTTGCTTGTGGATTTGCTATTAATTATGTAGTTGAACGTGGGCAATTACTTGAACTTTCTGTGCTTCAGTATCATCTGTAAAATGGGAATAATGCTAGATCGTCATAGGGTATTGTGAGGTGAAAAGACATGGTCCTATTGCAAGCAGTTTGGCACAGAACTATCCAGTTATTACAGTGTGGTGAGATAATTGCTACAGTGGAGGTAGGTATACAGTAAGGGTGCCTAAAACACATGAGCTTTGAGTTAACTCTTAAACAGGAATGGGGTTTTCTAGGTGGACATAGACAGTCCATGAAAGCTGGAAGAACATGTACAAGGACTCATGGCTAATTTTGAAGCTGTGAGTAGTAATAACTTGTAAAATATGGGGAGAAAATTAGTAAGAGGAGATGAGTCTGTAAGAAGTAGGTTCCAGATCTTAAAGGCCCTTATTTTCTATGCTAAGGAACTTAGAACTAAACTGGTAGCTCAGAGGATCAGTACCTGGATGAATCACCTCTGGGCTTTAAGAATACAGTATCCCAGGCCCTAGCCTAGATCTACTGCATTGGAATCTATGTGTGGAACCTGGGAATCTATGTTGTTTTTTTTTAAAGATTAACAGTTGCACCCATATGTTCATAGCAGCACAATTCACCATAGTTAAGATCTGGAAACAGCCTAAGTGCCCATCAGTAGATGAATGGATTAGAAAACTGTGGTACATCTACACGATGGAATACTATGCTGCTGTAAAAAAGAAGGAACTCTTACCATTTGCAACGGCATGGATGGAGCTGGAGAGCATTATGCTAAGTGAAATAAGCCAGTAAATGAAGGAAAAATACCACATGATCTCACTCATTCATGGATAATAGAGACCATTATAAACTTTTGAACAATAATAGATACAGAGGCAGAGCTGCCTCACACAGATTGTCAAACTGTAGTGGGAAGGCCGGGGAGGGTTGGGGGGCAGGAGGGAGAGGGCTAAGAGATCAACCGAAGGACTTGTATGCATGCATATGAGCATAACCAATGGACATAAGACACTGGGGGGTAGAGGAAGCCAGGGGATTGTCAAGGGTGGGGGAAAAAAAGGACACATATGTAATACCCTTTGTAATACTTTAAGCAATAAAAAAAAAAGATTAACAGTTGATACTGGTTAACCAGTTAACTTCCAAGTGTCCAAAACAGAAACCATCCCCACATGCCATAGATGCTTATGGCATACAAAGGCTTAAGAATTACTAATATAGCTGATAAAAAGAAAGTGAAAATTTTTGATCAGGGGAGTTATAAGATTAGATCTCTTAGAACTATCCAATTGTATGCCTAACATATTTTCATTATTTTTAAAAACACATTCCTCTTTCATCTGACAAAATGGTTTCCAATGAAAAGGATGTGATAAATATTATTTATGTTTCTTAGTTTTTTAAAAAGTTAAGAATTTAAAAAGAATAAGTTTCAATTTTAGAGATATTCAAATAAGATAAAATACTTCATGTATGAAATAAAATTTACACTTACTAAACAACACCCTTTTTGCACTATTGTTACTGTTTAAGTATTAAACACAAATGAAAGCATCAACTGGTTGCATAGAATGACATAATTGTAACACCAGTTCTATTTATTCTTCTTTATAATTACTGTGCTATCGTTGTTGTGAATCTACTACAGGCACTCCTTGCTTTGCCTGATGGATACGAATGTCAGTTACCACAGCTTAGTTAAATAAGAAGGTTCAAATTTTATTACGAGTTTAGTTTATCACTGTGAGTAATTTCATGAAGTAAAATTTACACTACCAGTGCCCCTGCCCACAAGTCACTACGTAAATAACAGATATGGGCCATGGTCATTGACCAATCACAACTTCTTTAATAGTCTTTGGTGATTGTCACTGCGTACCTGTTAGCGAGTTCATGCACAGACAGTAAAGTGTAGAGTTGTGTTACATCCTTGTTGCCCAGTGATAATCCGCATGATATTCACAAAAATGCATAATCAAAACAGTAAATTGGCCAACAAAGGAGAAAGTGCAACAAAGAAACAAAAGTGATAATGCTGGAAGTGAAATTCACATCCAACATGGATGAAGTTATAGAAGAAATAGCTGATCATGCGATTGTTGGCTCTGCATCATTAGACACCCTAGATGTATTCAGGGGAACTCAGTGGAGGTAAATTTACTGACATTAATGAGGCCAGTTGGTTGTGATGAAAAATAGGAAATAGCACTGGCAAAAACTTCACATTAAAGGAACTCTTGAAGATATTTGATGACATTGAAAAAGCAAAGGATAAATGTTGGAAGCTTATTCAGACTTAGGAAGGAGTATGACAATTTGTCAAGGCACAGAAAACAATGCTCACTCCATATTATAAATTCTAGGATAAGAAGAAGGCAAATGTCATTTAACTACTCTTAAGAAGGGTTTTTATTTTTTTTTTACAAAGAAATAAAACACTTTTAATTCGCAATATTTCTAATGTTTTAAATTACAGTATAATAATAAATATTCATTTTATTATTTTTCATTACCTAATTCATTTATAACTGACAGTAAGACAATTTATAATGTTTCAACCAAAAAATTTAAAGTCACAGAAAAGTCAGGCTTTCCCCCATTGATTATGAAGCCTTTTTGCATGGTGTTTTGTTTGCTCTGAGCCAAACCAGTTAGGGCTGCACGATCATCTTTTTAGTCCCACACTGCTGTGCAAAGCAAGGACTGCCTCTATGTATGTATGTATTTAGTTTATTTTAAAGTTCTCTTTATTGTTGAAAGTATTATAGATGCCCCCCTCCCCCCAATTGTCCCCATCTACCCCACTCCTACCCCCTCCCCAGGTCCAGAACTACCTGTATTTAAATGTGAGAATGTGTAATACCACAGGGGTTGGAGCTATTAATTGCTCCTGAATTGAACTTGAACAATATTGAATCATTACAAACTTACTCATGAGATAAACACATTTAGGGAGTTGACTGTATAATTGGGAATTATCTGAATTAATTTCCATCCAAAAATGTTTATTAAAGGATATGCAATTTAAAATGTTCTAATTTGAAACTCATGTAGGTAATATTAAAACTCAATAATAATTGTAGTAATTGTTTATAATTTTTTTGGTGGGAGGAGTAGTTTGTCACTGACATTATTTAGACTTACTGATTCCTGGATATATTAATAAGCAGACTTGAGTTTTAATCAGTATTATTATTTTTTAAAATTCTCAGTAGACTTGTCCACCTTTTTGCTTGCATTCAGGTGGGCCATTCCCACCGCCCTGCCTTAGGTATGTCTCCGAAACTTCACTGGAGAAGCAATGTGAAGGGAGGGTGATTAGAAGGCAGTGAGACAGAACTGAAAAGTATTTTGCAGAAAAACTGATGGAGAAAACCTGAGCTAGGGCAGTCACAGAGGAAATTAACTTATTTTAAACTATTAGTCTTTGTAATGGTAATCAAGTTTAATTCCAGTTTGAGATGACCACTGCCTTTTAAAATTTCTGCCACGATCAGACCCACTCTTCTGTAGTTGGCATTGCTGAGTACTTCTGACCTTTCCTTGAATTTGTGAACTTGCTAATTGCGTTTCAACTTGCCACTGAATTTCCAGCTCTCCCAGCATCTGCATATGGCCTCCATTGTGACTTGGCCATGCTTTCAGTTGGGTATGACAGTCCATCTAACCTGTGCTTAAAAATTGATAAATGAAATAAAGTTGGGAGTGAAATAGATTCTAGAAGCTATATATATAAAGAGCCAGGGTCCATAAAGTCCAAAAAGACCGAAAGGAAGACCGAACGCCAGGCTGCGCACGCAGCAGGCTTGGGTGGGTGGGGACTGGCAAGCGGACTGAACTAATGACCTCTCAGAGAGAGAGAGAGAGAGAGAGAGAGAGAGAGAGAGGCAGGGCTGATCAGCAGCTGCTGCGGCTGCTGGTAAGGCCCAGAGAGAGAAGTAGGGTCTGATTTGCAGCCTCTATGGCAGTTGCTGATCAGCCTTTGCTTCTTTCTCTCTCTGGGCCTCACCAGAAGCCATGCCTCCCTCTCTCTCCAAGAGGTCAGCGGCTCAGCTCGATCGCCAGCAGCCTGGGGTGGCTGCTGATCAGCCCTGACTCTCTGATCAGGCCAGGAGATAGGCCCATAGACACTGACTGGCATAGAAACCGACCAATCAGAACCTAAACTGGATGAACTGCAAAGGCAGAATCTAAGGTGGGGGCTGAGGAGGGGTTTTAAGGAGATCAGCTGTTTGGTGTAGGGTATAAGAAATCGGTTCAATTTTTTAATGACTGGTTTGGCAGTATAGTGCATATGGCTGACTATCAATCCAGATATAGGGATTATGTATTTTTGTCTGCCAAGAGCATCTCCTCCTGCTGAAAAAGACACCCTCCCCCCCATTTAAGCAATCCTATCCTATATAATCTATCTATACTAATAAAAGGGTAATATGCTAATTAGACTGCGTCGACCGTCCATCTTCCGGACGTCTGACTTCCTTCTGGACAAAGCCATGGTGGTGGGGGCCGAGGCAGAGGCAGGTAGGGTGATCAGGTCGGCAGGGGAGGGCAGTTGGGGGCGAGATCAGGCCGGCAGGGGAGAGCAGTTGGGGGCAAGATGAAGCCTGCGGGGGAGGGCAGTTGGGGGTGAGATCAGGCCGGGAGGGGAGGGCAGTTAGGGGCGATCAAGCAGGCAGGCAGAGAGGTTAGGGGTTATCAGGCAGGCAGGCAGAGGGGTTAGGGGCAATCAGACAGGCAGGCAGAGGCAGTTCAGAGTGATCAGGCAGGCAGGCAGGTGAGTGGTTAGGAGCCAGGGATCCCAGATTGCGAGGGGGATGTCCTGCCGGTTTAGGCCCAGATCGAGCCTAAACTGGTAGTTAGACATCCCTCAAGGGGTCCCCAATTGGAGAGGGTGCAGGCAGGGCTAAGGGAACCTCCCCCACCCCACCATGCACAAATTTTATGCACTGGGCCACTAGTTTCTTTATATTTAATATCTTCTGGAGTCTACTAATTTTTAAAAGAATTTACCACCCCTGCTCCCACTGCCCTGTTTCCCTAAAATGACTATGCCTATTTCCTTCTAGGTCCTCATTCTATAACAACCTTTTAAAAATTTGATTCTTTCATCATACTGAAGATACATATTTTTTCATTGTATATTTTTCAATTGTATAATTGAATATATAACAAAACCCAAGAGTTATACTAATGTAGCTAGGCCAGAAGTTAGAAATGATGGCCTTCAGTCCAAATTCATACTACAGATATATTTAATTTGGCCCAATTAAAATTTTTAATTGGTTACTAATACTTTAAAAGTGGGCACCTTAAAGAAAAAGAATGCTTTTATGATTTTTCTTAATAATTAACAAGGCAGCAGTCAGTTGGTGTTAGTGACAGAGTCCAAAGGATAAAGTCAATTTTGCTTGACTTTGGAGCAGAATTTGAATGAAAAAGCAGAAGGGGGGCATCTGTAATACTTTCAACAATAAAGATACATTTTTTTAAAAAGCAGGAGGGGTGCATTTTCCCAATTATGCAGATAGGAGTAAAGTAAGCACTCTAAACGTATGTTCAAATTTCTTATACAGTGACCACACCCTGCACTAGTCCAGTCTATCATGGAATAGTATCTTGCAGGTGATCTGTAAATATTTGCTTGCATGTTCTTTCCAGGGTGCTCCCCAATTCAAATTCTCGTGGTCAGTCTGAGCATCCAATCATTTTTCATGTATTCATGTTTTTTCTAATGTGAAAAACAAAGACTGCATAGTCAGAAATCTGCCACGCTTTACCAAATAGGCAGTTTACCTAATCGAACAGACTGCTCAGCTTCTCCTTCTGAAATACCTGCCATTTGGGCCAGTTCACTGCTGTTCGGTCTTCCTTAAGAACAAATGGTGTGCGCTTGCTTTGCATTTTCATAATTAAAAGGTCTATTGTATTGGTTGTCCCAGAACAGAAAACAATACTAAATAAGAGCTCCTTATTTTAGGAAACAGACGGAAACTTCTGTTACATTTTTTAAAAAAAATTAAGAAAACTTTTCTTTTAGAATAGTTTTCAGTTTACAGAGAAGTTGCAAAGATAGTAAAGAGTTCCCATGTACACCTCACCAAGTTCCCCCTATTTGTTAATATGTTGCATTCCTATGGTACATTTGTTACAACTAAGGAATCAACATTGGTACATTACAATGAACTGAACTCTATACTTTATTTTAATTACGTTTTCCCTAATGTTCATTTTTTTGCCCCAGGATCCCATTGCCACAGAAAACACATTACATTTAGTTACCATAACTCTTTAGGCTTTCTTAGCTGTGGCATTTTCTCAGATTTTCATTGTTTTGGTGACTTTGACAGTTTTGAGTAAAAGTTCCTCAATTTGGGTTTGTCCAATGTTCTTTTCTCTGGATCAGTCTGGACTTATGAAATTTTGGAAATAATATCTCAGAGGTAAAGTACTCTTCTCATCATGTTACATCAAGGGCACATGCTATAAACATTACTTGGCAATGATGATGTTAAATTTGATCACCTAGTATTTGCCAGGTTTCTCCACTGTAAATTTATACCCACCCCTTTGCATGCTTGAGAAAGCAAGTCAGTAAGCTGTGAGGAGTTAAACTTCACTTCTTTGAGGGGGCAGTATCTACATAAATTATTTGGAATTCTTCGGCATTAGAGATTTTTCTCCTCTCTCCATTTATTTATTGAATAATTTATTTATATAACAATGGGCTCATAAATATGAATTTTATGCTCTGGGTTATAATACATAAGCTAATTTATTTTGCTGCTCAGATTACGTTATTTTTGGCTTTTGGGAATACTTCCAGGTTGGCTTATGTATTCCTTTGACACCCCCCCATCATTTTGTTTATTGAGCATTTTCTTACTTTCTGGCACTGCGGGAGTCTGTAGGCTCATCTTGTATATTCCCTGCTTAAGTCTTAGAATCAGCCATTCCTCCAAGTGCTTGGTTCCTATTATTGGAAAATGGCATTAGAAACCAAGATCTGGGCATTGGATGTGGTCATTGCTGCTGGGATGTCATTGTTTCTAGGCCCTCTCAGTGGGCAGAAATAGGAAAATATCTACTAGAGGCCTGGTGCATGAAATTCGTGCACGGGTGCAGTCCCTAGGCCTGGACAGTGATTGAAGCGTGAGCGTTTGGCGTGGAAGGGCAGGTTCCAACTGACCTCTAGGCCCTGGGCAGCACCTGGGCCCCCGAGCCCCCGCATGTCCCCCTCTGCCTGAGTCACAGTGCCCGAGTCCCCACTTGGAGAAGCGGTGAGCGCAGCCGGCTGCTGCTGACTGGGGTGCAGCCTGGGCCTCTGGGGTGCCCTGCAGTGCTGCACAGAAGCCGGGCAGGCAGCACGCTCTCTCCTGGCTGGCCTTGCAGACCGGCCTGCGCGAACCCACGGGAAGCCCCACCAGCCCCTGCAGTCCTGGCGGCTGCAGCCCAGCTCACCCGGAAGACACTGCATGGGTGTGGGGTGGGCTCCTCATGAGTGCCCGGCACCTGAACAGGGTGCTTTCCTGGCGTGCAAGCCCTGGAGTCCTGGGGGAGGGTGGTAGGGGGAGTGAGAGCGAGCTTGGTAGACACCCTCTATCCCTGTCACCCCCACCCTCAGGTAGCTGGCGAGAGGTCACAGCTGTTGCCAATGACTGCCATGTTCCGCGCTGACCCCCCTGGTGGTCAGCGCACGTCATAGTGAGCAGTCAAACTCTCTGTTGAGGGGACAATTTGCTTATTAGGCTTTTATTATATAGGATGTATTAACCCATATATTCACACATATATAAAATTATTTCTGTATCCATCTGTATTTTCAAGGTGTCCCACCAAAAATGTATACATACTTTAACAGCTAATAGCTCAATTTTGATATGAAATACACTATCTTTATAATTATTCAAAGTGTGTGTAAAAATTGGGGGGGGGGGACATCCTATGTTTTAAGGTAAACATGAGTTCATAATGATGTTTTTACCTCTAATTCAGTACTACATAGTTCTTTCTGGCTTCCAGTTTGTCTGTAACTTTTCAACAGGGAGAAACCCAGATCCCACCAGTCACCATCCCTTTATTCATTTGCTCAATTCCAGTATAAGATTTTCTTATCTCCATAGTCTTTATCATAGGTTCATGAGAGATCCTGGGCCCAATCTCAAGTAGAAAAAAAAACTTTATTTATTTATTTATTTATTTATTTATTATTTACTTATTTTTTCTTTTACTTTTAGTTATTTCTAAAATAGCAGAAAAGCACATTTGGCCACAATGAGAAATAAATCTCTCAGCATTTTTTCTCAATCCATTGAAAGGTAAGTATGCATTAGCAGATAACACATCTGTGGATACCTGGGATACTATGAGTGCTAATTAGGGGTATCAAGTCTAGAGCATTTATGAATACAAGTAGTTGAATGGGTAAATATAGAGTTTAGTTATCCAACACACCAGGAGTACAAATTTTGTTTTGGTATACAGTAGAAACCCCTTAAGAAACTTTAACTATACTCATTACTTGGTTGCAAAAATAGATTATGTATAGAAGGAAATTTTGTTGCACAAATGAGATTTTAGGCTTTGAGAGCAACAACAAGAATAACCAAGATATCAAGGTGAGTGATATTTAGGGAATTAAATTTTAAAATGAGATCATATGAATTTGGGGTAAACAGAACTATTGCATTAATAGTTGTTTGCATGCAGATCTAGCTTAATGTCTTTCTGGAGTAAAATAAAATTTATTTTTTTAAATGCTAATGAAAACATTATAAAAATTTCCCATATTATTAGATGGAGGCAACTAAAATAATTACTGTACCTCTGGGAAAGCCCAGTGCTTTTGGAAGAATTGATCATGTTTCCCAATGTGAGCTTTGCTCTGGGTACTGTAACTATGCCAGAGGCAGAATGTGAAACTATTTTATTGCAGAGGGATGGAGGACTAATATTAACAAACACCAGAAAACCATTGAAAAAGACTAAAGAAGACCTCGAAAGGTCACAATTAATATAAAATATTGACACAATATGATGTGTGAGGTGAGACTATGACAATATGAGATAATTCCACAAAAGTTTCATGGTCTATTTCTGTAATTAGTGACCATTTCATTCAAGTCAATAGCCAATTACTTTCAGGCTGGTGAAATGAAATATGTTGCATAAATGGCAACATTAACTTACAAAAGGCATCATGGAGGTCAGTTCTCTCTGTGTCCTCCTGCTTAGGTAGACAACACTGATTTCTGCTGGGGGCACATCTACTGCCTAGTTGTGGTCATATCACAATATTTAGGGTGGAGGGATTAGAAACCCAAATATTACTGCAGAGAGGCATTGAGAAGGAAACTGCCTGAGCTGGATTAAGTTAAATCAGAAGTTTATGAAGTGAATTAAAGGGATAAGCTAGGGGATGATATAGGGAAATTTAGAAAGGTTATTTTGTTTGTGGTATAGCCGTGAAACATTTGTTACACCTATTAAAACTTACTCCACTTCTTAATATGGAGCATTTATGGAATAAGCATCTTTCACTGGCTACAAAAGAATGGATAACCAAGAACTGACCCACCAGACAAAACTGGTGCAATTGTTTCAGTCAGTGCATTCTCAGGCTGGGTGATTGTGTGTTATTATTGATTTGCTAGTCATCATCTTGGGAATAAAAAAAAAACATTAAAAAATAAAAGTACTGATATGCCCTTTTCAGATATTAAAAACTGAATCTTTTAAAAAGTATAGTTCAGCTTTGTTTTTTAAAAAAAGGTTACGAAATGTTCCTTATTGATGTGCCGTAAATCTGTCAAATTGGGTAAGTACAAAAACAGATTTTATCTCTATCTTCAGTGAAATCTCTGTTTTATGGTTATAAGAAAATGATGTTCTATATTCTATCAATACAGAATACTTCCAAAATGTGATGTTTACATAATTTACCTTTTATGAAACATTCACACAATCATTATTTCAACTGGAGTTACCCACCAGAAGAAATGTTTTAAGTGTTCTATTACTATTTTATCTATTCAGATATTTAATCTCAACCCCAATGCATATTATAGTCTTACTAGAGGCCCAATGCATGAAATTCGTGCAAGAGTAGGCCCTTGCAGCCCTGGCTTCATCGAGAAGGTCGTCCAGATGGTCGTTCTGCTGTTCGGCCGTTCGGTTGATTTGCATATTATGCTTTTACTGGTATTATTATAGATAGTTTTAACTTTAGGGTAAAATGTTGTTTTAATGACATAGAAACTTATTAACAATATAATAAATATTCATCATAGGAAATATTTCATTAAAGAAAACTTAATTTAATCTAGTTAAATTTAATTATTGATGATTGCATGTTTACATGGTAGCGGGAGCTATACTGGATATTAAAGGGTAACCACACAAAAAATAAAGGCAGTTCAACAAGTAGCTTTGGGAATGAGGGAGAGTCAAGATAGGACAAAAGAAACAATGACACTGAGTTGAACTTGACGATACTAGAAAAATGAAAGCAATGTATCATGGGAGTCCGAAGGAAGATGATAGAGATCTGAGTTCACAGGATTTGGAAAGCCTCATGGAGATAGTGAGCATGACATATACTTTGAAGAATAAATAGAATTTAAAGAAGTGAAGTTTAAACAATCATGGGAAGAAACAAAAGTATTTGAGTTGAGTATGTTGTAATTAATTGAACTCTCTTTTCTGCTAAAAATATCTGTAAGTCACCATTTTATCAGTAAGTAACATAAAGTCTTATGATCTGGGTTATCTCATCCAATTTTCTCAGGAAACTCCGATCCAGAGAAGTTAAGGGCTAGTCCATAAATCCCGGGGTTTTATTGAAGGAATCACAGTAGAGCCCATCTTTTTTCCAGGCCAATGTTAATGACTTACAAACCACAACCCAAAACAAAACAATGACACAAATGTTGATGATTTGTGAAGGTTTGTTTCTTTTATTACCTGGGATGTTAATATATAGACAACATGGAGGTGACCTTTTTTTAGTGATGGGGAATGGGATCTCAGACTTTTTTCCTACACTATGTGTATTGGTTTGCTATGGCTGCCATAATAAAAATACCACAGACTGAGTGGCTTTACACAACATAAATTTATTCTCTCATAGTTTTGGAGGCTACAGGTCCAAGATTAAAGTGTTGGAAGGATTGGTTTCTCCTGGGTCCTCTCTCCTTGGCTTATAGATGGCTGTCTTATTGCTGTGTCCTCAGGTGGCCTTTTATCTGTGCTTGTGCATCCCTGGTGTCCCTCCCTCTTCTGATAAGAGCACTAATATTGAATTAGAGTCTACTCCTATGACCTCATTTAATCACAATTCCCTCTTTAAAGCCCTATCTCCAAATATGGTTACATTTGAGGTATTGGGAGTTGAATATCCAACATATGAATTTGGGACAGATGCAATTGAGCCCACAAAGCTATGTCACAGTCTTGACTAAATGAAAAGAAATAATAATAGATGCCATTACTAGGAGGCAGGCATTTAGCATATGTTATCTTATTTAATCCTCACAATAAACAGGCCCAATTAGCATAATTATCATTATGAGGGAAATGATTCTAAGGATAAATGATGCGGCCAGTGATACATATTTAGAAAATACTGAAATCAAGACTCAAATATAGTGTGTTGAACTAAGGATCTACACTGCCACTTTGGAGCAGAGGTATAACAGCCTCTGTTTGGAGATGAAGGTGTGAGATCTCGCTAATCCTTTTCAACTACTCCTCCCTTTTTTCTAAGGAAAACAACGTTTGGGGACACAATTAGGTTATATTTCCTCTAATATTTGGTCTATATGCTATTTGGAAAGATTAAGTGGGTCAATTTCTTCTCTTAGAAACAAAGAAAACACTAAATATGTGGTTATTAGTATATGGGGGAGTTTTATGTTAACTATTCCTATTAGTTTATTCTCTATTTAAGAGGTCATTGTTAGGATGTCACCTGCAACCTTGGTCATAGCTGTCTGAACAGTGCCAAGGCCCAGGATCACTGCCCTCCCCCAGAAACAGCTGCTGTCAGGCAAGGTACCTTCTCCTGGCTGACCCCATTACTGCTCCTTCCCTGGACACACACAGGGTCTTTGTCCTTGTGTAGAGGCAGTTAGAAGGTCTCTTTTGGTCTTAAAACATTTTTAAATACATTTTTATTGATTTCAGAGAGGAAGGGAGAGGGAGAGAGACAAATAAACATCAATAATGAGAGAGAATCATTGATTAGCTGCCTCCTGCATGCCCCACACTGGGGATTGAGCCCGAAACCCGGGCCTGTGTCCTGACTGGGAATCGAGGCGTGGTTTATAGGTAGATGCTCAACCAAGAGATGAGATTCCCTGAAGGCTGAAAGTAAAAATATTTGTCAAAAAGAGGTCTGTGGAAAGTTGAATTTTCAATTGCACCCCAAAATGGAGAGAAGCAAAATGGAGACTTCCACAATAAAATTTCAAATGTACAGACAGGTGTCCTGATTAAGACAGGCAATTCTCTTAGCATATTGCTCTTGTTTTATTTTTAATTACAGTGAATTACAAGGTTAGTCCTGCTCTTTGGGTGTACTTTAATTATTCTCCCAATGATGTGTTTCTGTGTTATGATCTCTTTAACAGGCAGGAGGAAATAGACATTTAATTAACCAGATGTCACTCAATAAATCTTAATGTTATTCTCTGTATCAGAAAAGCAAATGCAAACCAGTGAAAAAGGATTTGAATTTTAAATTTATTAACTTGGCATAGTTTAGGGTTTTTATGGTAATGATGCTCTGTCTTGAAGGCCAAATAAAAAATTCTTTTAAAATGGGGTATAGAAAAGGATTTCCAATGAGTCAGATGAGCAGTACCATTCATAAATCATCATACGTTTAATCTTTCTACGAGAGGCCCGATGCACGAAAATTTGTGCAAGAGTAGACCTTCCTTCCCCCGGCTGCCAGCACTGGCTTCCCTCCGGTACCCAGGACCTGGGCTAGCTTTCCTCAGACCGCCCGCAGGCACCCAGGACCTGGCTGCCTTCCCTCCGGCCCCGGCTTCGTCAGGAAGGACGTCCGGAAGGACGTCAGGTCTAATTAGCATATTACCCTTTTATTATTATAGATATGTTTATTGATTTATTGGCTGTAGTGTGTTCTTAAAGTACACTTTTCTTCAAATAAAGGAGGCTGATTATAGAGGAAGACTCAACAAAGATAGAAAGTTGAAACGTGGGCTGGCACTTTAGATTTGATCAACAGCCATTCCCTTTCTTTGAAAACAGAAACTTGATTTTTGTTCACCCCCCACCTATGAGTGTTTCCTTTAAGAAGATAACTCTTGACTGCTCTAAGCCAATTATAGTGGTCCCATGGACTTTCCCAAGTAACTGGTTTAAAAGTGTGCATGCAACAAAGCTCTTTGTCCAATTGATACATGAGGGGAAATCTACCCAGGACTTCTGTAGTATTGTTTTTCTTCATGGTTAAAAAGAGACAAAAGACAGGGTAGATGCGTTTAATGCCTCATGGAATAGTTGAAAGCGAAGCAGGCATCTTGAGCTAAGGAGGGTGGAGGATAGCCTAAGGAAACAGTCAGTATGCTGGAGATATGTGGATGGCATAGCAGAAAATAGAAAGAACCTACTTAAATTTTTTTGCTATTTAATTTCTTTTTTTTTAATAGACTTCATTTTTTAGAATAGTTTTAGGTTTACAGTAAAATTGAACAGAAGGCGCAGTGATTTCCCGTATCCCAGTATCACACATGCATAGCTACTCCCATTACCAACCTCCCTCAGTACAGTGGTACATTTGTGACAATTGATGAACCCTCATTGATACATCATAATCACCCAAAGTCCATAATTCACTCTTGGTGTTGTACATTCTATGGGTTTAAAAAAATGTATAACAACATATATCCACCATTATAGCCTCATATAAAGTAGTTTCATTGCCTTAAAGATTCCCAGTGCTCTGCCTATTCAACGCTGCCTCCCCCCACCCCAGCCCTTGGGAACCCCTGCTATTTTCACTTGCTCTGTATTTTTTTCCTTTCCAAGAATGTCATATAGTTGGAATCATATAGTATGTAGCCCTTTCAGACTAGCTTCTTTCACGTACTAGTATGCATTTAAGGTTCCTCCATGTCTTTTCATGGCTTGATAGCCATTTTGTTTTAGTACTGAATAATATTCCATTGTTTAGATGTATCACAATTAATCTATCCATTCACCTATTAAAAGATGTCTTAGTTGCTTCCAAATTTTGGGTAGATATAAGTTTTTAGCTCCTTTGGGTAAATACTAAGCAACAAAATTTCTGGATTATATGGTAAGAGTGTGTTTCGTTTGCAGACACTGTATTCCAAAGTGACTTTATCATTTTCCATTCCTTCTGTGAGGGACTTTTTACAGATAACGTTAAGTAATTTGTTTAAGGTTAGTTATGGACTCACTCTATCACAGTGGTTCTCAAAGTGTGGTCACAGTCCCCTGGGGTTCTATAAGATCCTTTCAAGGGTCCATGTAGTTAAAACCATCTCTCTATATAAAAGCCTAAGCAACTGAATGACTGAATGACCAAATGACCGGTTGACTGGTTGCTATGATATGCACTGACCACCAGGGGGCTGACGCTCAATGCAGGAGCTCCCCCTGGTGGTCAGTGTGCTCTCACAATGGGAGCACTGCTCAGCTGACCAGTGGGCGCCAGATGCCGGGTTTATGGCTGGTGAGTGCAGCTGCGGTGGCGTGAGCCTCTCCCACCTCCGTGGCAGCGCTACTGAGCAGTGGTGGTGGCAGGTGCAGTGGGGTCAGGATGAGCTGGAGTGGTGCTCCTTCTCTGGCTCCTTCTCGGCCACTTGCACACTACTACATTCCTCAGGGGATGTTGGACTGCTGGTTTTGGCCCAATCCCCACAGGCCTGGCTGGAGATCAGGCCGAAACCGGCAGTCCAACATCCCCCAAGGGGTCCTGAATTGTGAGAGGGCACAGGCCAGGCTGAGGGACTCCACCAGTGCACGAATCATGCACTGGGTCTCTAGTTTAAAAATAATGCTAAAATGTTATTGTCTCTTTCACTGTATTGATATTTGCAATGATGGAACAAAAGAAATGAAGGGTAAAACTGTTCCTAACTTAGCAAAAATCAACACAGTGGCTCCCAACCATGATTGCAGTCACTGTGTTCTTTAACTGCCCCACACTTACAAAAAAACCAAAATGCCAGTTTCACTTAAGAACATCCTTGGCTAAGCAATTTGAAAATGATTAATTTTATGAAAACTTGGCCCATAAATACATGTGTTTTTAATATCCCAGGTAATGAAATGAGCATTTCTATAAAATACTGAAGTGCATAGGTCATCTTGAGGAACAGCATTGTGAAGGTGTTTTTGTTGTGAGGTAGGTTAGCTGCTTTTTTATGGCGCAACAGTTTTATTGGAAGGAATGATTGACAGACAAGGAAATTATTCAGACGTGGATATTTGGCAGAAATGTTCTCAAAATAAATCAAGTGAACTTATTGCTTCAAAGAAAACAACTAACGATATTTGTTGCCAATGATAAAACTCAAGTTTTCAAGTGAAATTGGAATTTTGGAAACTTTTACTATCTCCAGGAGTTTGACAGCTTCTCAATAGTTGAAGAATTTTATTTTGAAATGTGATTTTTAAAAATATTGTATAATCGCCCTGACTGGGTGGCTTCATTGCTTAGAGCATCACCCGGTACACCAGAAGGCTGAAGATTCAGCTCCTGGTCAGGGCACATACCTAAGTTGTGGGTTTGATTCCCTAGCTGGGGCACATATCGGCGGCAACCGATCCTCCCGATTCTTGTTTCTTTCTCACATCAATGTTTCTCTCTCTTTCTCTCAAATCAATAATAAACATATCCTTGGGTGAGGATTAAAATAAAACAATAAAAATATTGTATAATCAAATATGACATTTGTAAGATCTGCATAACTCCGTGAATCAATATTTTCCAAATGATCAGCACCATGTTAAAAAATCATACATGGTAAACAGATTTATTCAAGTGCAAAATAGACCAGTAATTTAATGCAACAATATGAAAAGTTCATTAATATTGTTTGAGATTTCACATTGAAACTAACATTCATGACTTGGTGTGGTGAATACACAACAGTATACAGGCGATATATTATAGAATTGTACACATGAAACCTATATAATTTTATTAACCAATGTCACCCCCAATAAATTCAATAAAAAGGGAAAATGAATGAATAACATAAATAAATAAATAAATAAATAAATAAATAAATAAAACATTTAAGAAACTACCACTTGTAGAGTTTTGGTGTGGTATCAAAAAAGAATATCCACAATTATCTGAAAAGACTACCAAAATACTTCTCTCCTTTCCAACTACACATTATATAAAGCTGGTTTTTCAGATGTTTCAATCAAAGCAATATACTGTAACATATTATCTGCAGTAGCAGATATGAGAATCAGCTGCCTGTCTTCTATTAAATTAGACCTTAAAGAGATCTGCAAAATATAAAACAATGCCAATCTAATCATGATTTTGGGGGAAATATAGTTATTTATCATGAAAGTGTATTATTTATGCCAATATGTAATGAGTTAACTATTGTTAGTTTTAATAAATAATAAATATTTCGTTTTTTCAGTTTTATTTTTTATTATGGTGAACATTGATAGGTATAACTCATTTAAATAAAACCTCTCTGGGGTCTGCAGTATGTTTTAGAGAATACTGGGATTCTGAGACTATACTGATGTCTCAGCATTCACCTAAGAGGATCCAGAAAGGCTCCCTAGCATTTGATAGGGTCTTTAGAATTGTCTGGGAATTTAGCAGTTGACAACTGGGGCTGGTTGTGTGACAGGATGTTCTAGGCCAGCGGTTCTC
Source organism: Myotis yumanensis (assembly GCF_028538775.1). Lineage (NCBI taxonomy): Eukaryota > Metazoa > Chordata > Mammalia > Chiroptera > Vespertilionidae > Myotis > Myotis yumanensis. The sequence goes on from NW_027223757.1 coordinate 56,619,421, forward strand.
AACCTGTGGGTCGCGACCCCTTTGGGGGTCGAACGACCCTTTCACAGGGGTCGCCTAAGACCATCGGAAAACACATATATAATTACATATTGTTTTGTGATTAATCACTATGCTTTAATTATGTTCAATTTGTAACAATGAAATTGGGGGTCATCACAACATGAGGAACTGTATTAAAGGGTCTCGGCATTAGGAAGGTTGAGAACCACTGTTGTAGGCAGAGGGATCAATGTCAGCTGAGGCCCAGAGATGTGAAAGTTTGAAGAGAATTTAGGAACCAGTGGATAGTCCATTTCAATTTAACAAGTAACTGTGGAGTGCCTTTGGTGTGGTCCGTGGGTGCTGTGCGTACAGTGCTGGGGAATAAGACATAGTCTCCCTTCAGCTTACCGTTCATGTCGGTGGGAGCACTGGAATTGAGTGGGAAAGTAGTCCAGGATACATGTTGGTTGATATCAACATTATCTGCTAGGTGCTTTCATTTTTAAGAAAGACACCCATTTGCTTTGGTTATAATAATTTCTCACTTTTTGTTCTGTGCAACAACTTATACTTAATTAATTAGGATGCCCTTGGACTCTGTTACTCAGACAATCTTGAGCAACAGCCTCAGGGTGTTTTGTGTGTGTGTGTGGGGGCGGGGGGGGGGGTCACCTTTTTTCTTATGCAGCCAGTGTTACATGAAGCAGGTAAAGTCCTTGAGCTGATATATGAGTAAGTTATGTCCATTAAAATTAATGGGAGCCGAATATGTGCACTGAGGGGAGAATATATGTCAGAAAGTCAATTTACAGTCTTTCTTGTTAAGTTCTCCTGTAGGATTTCTATTTGAATTTTACTTAGTGAATTGTATTAGATGCCCCTGTCTCTAAGGTTAGTGACCTCAAGTATGCTTTTAGTTCTGCTTCATGTCCTGGCCTGCCAAAGCGATCTTTTTGAAGTGAAATGAACCTCACCACCTGTGATGTTAGACAAACGTAACGGTTTCCAATACAGCTCAATATCAAAGTTTCCACAGCAGGAGAACATGACTAAGAGACTAGTAAAGGAGAGGTAATAGATCGCTTGTGAAACACATGACTTGAAGAGATAATAAATGACATGTGGTTCATTACAAGAGCATTCCTAGTTATAAAAACAAACAAAACCATGGCACAAATGCATGGATACTCCTGGGAAGAAGTGAACCTTTTCGCTCAGCGATCCCTCGTGGGTTGTGTACTTTGTCAGCAGACCTTGGTTTCATTAAATTTTATTCATCCTTGTTCTAATGAACCAAATTTTCCAAGAAATCCCAGAACAACAGGATGGCAAACATAAATCCCACATTGATATTGTTTTCTACTTACTGGCTTCTGGATACAAACGGACCCTCTGTTGACTTGGCTGTGTCAGCCTCTCTGGTGGGCCCAGGAACTGCCTGGGGCTTTCACACACAGGAGCCAAGGAATTGTTGTTGTGGTTGTTATTCTTAATAATCTTTCCTAATGTCTTCCAAAGGAACACCTAGAAAGTGCCTTAACTCTCCATCAGCGTCATTGACATTATTATTGCAGGACCCTCTTGCTGTTTCCTCGCTGTTCTGCTTCTGGTGCCTTTAATTGGTTCTTGGAGAGAATTAATGTGGTATTTCAGTGTGTCAAGATGCAGTCGTTGGATAGAACTTTTGTAATTTGATTTTTCTCTTTTGAGGGAGTGGGTATGGGGAAAAAGCGTGGGTGGTGAAACAGGTCTTCTTGCTTTTACTCAATGATTTTTTAATAGCATCTCCTGCTATTCAAACTCTCCTTCCATTTGAGGGCCTGTCTGCTAGGGCTGTGTAAGGAACTTTATGTACAGGATTCTCTTATTTATAACTCTTTGAGGAAAGTACTATGGTTATTGTTTCTTTTTTTAAGACTGGGAGGAACTAACAATTTGGCTTGAAACTACACAGAACTGTTGTTGTTTTTTAATCCTTACCTGAGGATATGTGTTGTTGTTTTATTTTTAATTGATTTTAGGGAAAGAGGAAGGGAGAGAGAGAGAGACATCAATGTGAAAGAAAAATATCAATTGGTTGCCTCCTGTATGCACCCCTACTGGGGATTGAACCTGCAACCTAGGTATGTGCCCTGACTGGGAATGGAACCTGCGACCTTTTGGTATATGGGATGATGCTCCAACCAACTAAGCCACATCAGCCAGAGTGAAACTGCACAGAATTTGAACCTAAACAGATGAACTTCCAGCTTGGACTTTTAGTGACTTTTCACTTCACTGTATTGTGTGTGGAAAGGAAGATTAAATCAACAGTGAGAAGGTGTGTTTCATTTACCACGACTTGCTGTCTGTGACCACCCTCTATCAAGGTCTCTGTTCTCATAGCATTGCTTTCCACCCATTCATTGTCAAAGCTGATAGGTATGATTACATATGTGTCTACATGTGTATGTATATGTATATCCTATACTAAGGAATTTGCTTCCTATCCCTTTAGAGCAGGGGTGGGCAAACTTTTTGACTCGAGGCCCACAATGGGTTCTTAAACTGGACCGGAGGGCCGGAACAAAAGCATGGATGGAGTGTTTGTGTGAACTAATATAAATTCAAAGTAAACATCATCACATAAAAGGGTACGGTCTTTTTTTTTTTTTTAGTTTTATTCATTTCAAACGGGCCGGATCCGGCCCGCAGGCCGTAGTTTGCCCACGGCTGCTTTAGAGAGTAGATTAAATATAAATAAATAAATGATGAGGAGTGACATGCCAACATCCCGAGTTTTCTAAGCGTCCTTTGTCTGATTACTTTCCTAAGGGGAGGGTTCATTTGTATATCATTAGGCTTCTGCAAGGCGCGTAGATCATGCTCTGACATCAGACAGACCTCGCTGTAATCACAGCTCTGCCCTTACTGACTATGATATAGGCAGGTGACAACCTTATTGAACCTCAAGGATCTCATCTGAAAACAGGCCTCACCCTGGGGCTACCTCGCAGGGCTGATGTGGGAACTGCAGAACTTCCTGCATGGAACCTTTAGCATAGCATTATTATAGGCGATGCACCCTGCGAATGATGCTATTTTATTATTTATTTTTACTTTTAGTGACATATATTGATCATTCTAGTTTTTGGAAAATGTCATTCATGCCTTCACTCATTCTTTTGGCATACACGGTAGCAATCATGAACATTTAATTATTCTTCTTAAAGAGCTTTTGGTTTAGTGATGAACTGAATACACACACTTTACTTTCAATGAAAATGAGATTGGAAACCTGGACCGTGGGTTCAGTGAGTGACATTTTGGTTTTGCGCACTCATCCTGACGTAATGAGCATCCGGAGCCAAAAGATGAACACCAAGAGTATGTCTCATAAATAAAGCTTTTTTGGTTTATATGCTTTAACAGTCTTCTTCGCTAAGAAGGCATTTCACAGCAGAGGGTCTGCGAGCCAAAGTGTAGTTGTGCTGCCCGAGACTCAGAAGGTGGACAGCTTTGGTCCCTATAGAGAGCAGTGACAGGCTGGGCTGGCAGATCCCAGGCACAGAGCTGTGTTTGCACATCTTCCTGTTCCCTTTCCTTTCTTTTAACTCCTTTGGTCCAGTCTCTGTCCAAGACTCCTCACTGACTATAGGTTTATTATAAAATTTATTTTGTTCTTAACTTTGTTTTTGTTCTGTGAATTCCCTTTCCTGACCTCTTGAGCTCCTCTGTTTGTCTGTACCAGCATTTCTGAGAAGGTGCTGTTTTAGTCACCGTGGGCATTATTTCCAGGCCACCTCGCATGCGTCTCAAACAGGGCAAGGAACAGAACCTGAGTCCCTACTGGGTGCTGAGGCTCTGAGTGGGCTGGAGGGGTGGGGACTTAGTTTTAACCTAAAGATTTATGATTTGAACTGAAGTGGTTTTTTGGGGGAAAAACACATGGACTGATAGGTTTAGGCACAATGGCTGTCTAAATCATGGCAGATGCGGAGGGGGAAGGAAAGCTGCATGTAAACAGGTGGTAAGGTCTCAAAGTACTAGGATGAAGGGACCCCAAAGGAAATGGAATCTATACCCAGAGTGAAAATGTCAACTGTCAGATATGTTAAAACGTAAAACGAATCTTTACTGAAAAGAGACTGGGGCTTACGAGGATAAGCAATCTGCCTATTTATTTCTTCTTATCAAATCTATTCAAAATACTGTTCAGTGAATCAATCTCAGGTTGAATGTACATGGAGCAGTCAGATATCAAATGAAAATCCCATGATAAGAACAGTGTGATGCGATTTCCTTCTAGTTCCACCAGGAATGTTTCCCTATGGACTGCACTCCGGGAAGTTCCGCACAGGGAAGGGCAGCGGAGCTTACTAGGTTTGCAGTCAGTGGCATCAAGATCCAGAATGGTTTCCTCGTATTCTAGGAAACTGCAAATATTTAAAATGGTATTGATCATCCAGTTCCATCTTAAACATTTTTTTTTTTAATTTTCGGGCCACTGTGACAGTGGGAATAAAGAACAGACAGATCAGTTCAGAGCATGTAAAATACTGTTTACACACGCCATTCCAGTTACAACAGCTATGCGAAAACCCACCGGGCGGTTTCATTTTTATGATGGGATTATGGCACGAGGTAAAATGGAAAGCTACCTGTATGTCTCCTCACCCAGGTACTGTGTGTACAGAAACAGGCTCCTCCGTAGGTTGTGCATCAGGGAAGTGAGTTGCTGTACTTCACCCAGGTTTGAGGCCTTCTCAGCCACAGATTTTTGGTGAAAACTCAGCTGCATTACAGCTGCGAGCATCATGCGTGACCTCTTTCACTTGCTGCTGTCTGCCACGTTCAGAATCACTGTCTCACGTATTTGTGTGCTTGTTCTGTTTTAGTCCTGCAATCAGTTATTAATATTCATTACAAGGATGAGGATGATTATTTAACTATGTTTTTCTAACAAGTGCTGAGAAGCTGGATCTGAAATCCACATAAGAGAACAGAATGTTTTCATGTCCTAGTATTCTAGAGGTTTAATTAAAAACCAGAGACTTTTAAGCTCCATTTGGTCTGTTCTCTTAATCTTTTGTCTTTGACATAAAATCCTGAAAATGAAAGCATTCTAGTTCTTTAAATTAATAGGTTTTTACTTATATGAATTTTAGTTTTAAGGTCTGATCAGATGCTTGTTACAGTTCTTTAAACTTTGAGATTTAGAAAGCTTTCCTGAATTATGAAGTGCACCCCCTCCCCCCCGCCCGCCCCCCCCCCACCTCCACACATTATGAAACTTGCTTTTCCCCCCTCTCTCAGATGGATACCTTTGAAAAGTTTTAATGAAAAAGTGGAAGGTAAATTATGGTGATTTATTTCACAGGCAAGCTTTATGTGACTGTATCTATTTGGTAATGTGGGAAAATTAGTTTTACAATCAGAGCCACCACTCCCACTCTCGGGGCTGAAAGCCAGCCTGCGATCCAGTCCTCTACCCGGTCGGGGCAAGGGGTTCTTTTTTCTATTTGGTCCATCCAGGGAGGTGATTTTTTTTAAAAATCCCACCAATGGGCTAGCAGCAGCCCTGAATAAGATATTTTAGAAAGCAATTAAAAATGTTTTTAAAAAGATAAAAATTAGCCCCTATTTACCTTTTTAAACAAAACCAGAAATAGAATCATTGCCAAGTAAGACAACCATGATGCAAAGTCTCATATTTCTAGAAGCATCAAAATATGTTTCCATTCTCACAAATATAAAAGTGCGTGCACACACACACGCACACACACACAGAACTGATTCTCAATATGGCTGTGTCTCCATATTTAAATTTTTACAGATATGTATTTATTGCCATTTTCTTTTCTTTTTAGACGAGTTTATTGTGGGGTCGTTGGTTAATAAAATTATATAGGTTTCAGGTGTACACTTCTATAATATATCATCTGTATATTGGATTGTATGCTCACTATGATATTTAATTATTTATTATACTGATATTCCAGAAGTTGAAGATAGTAATTTTTTTGCTATCCATTTATACTAGAAAAAATTAATTGTAGACATTTTTATGTAGCTATCTATATTTATTGAGTTTTTAAAACGATTTTTCTAGAAGAATTGGTAATATCAGAAAATGATAACTTTGTTTACCTATAATCCAGATTCATAATATTTGCAATGTTACTTTGCTTAGTCTATTTTCTGTTTAGGTCAGAAAGAAACAGTAGCCAGTAAACAGGGAAGTTGACAGGGAATTGTAGAAAGAAACTTTTAGACTCTTATAACTAGTAGTTACCAGAAAACTGATCTTCAAAACTGGGGCCCTTGTCTGAGTGAGAAGGAGAAGTGCGGGGCAGCAGGTGTTACCTGGAACCATCTCCGGCAAGCTGGAATATATGAAGACCTTGGATACAGTCACAGAATAATCCAAATTAATAATTCAGTGTGGGCTCCAGGAGGCTTTAGTGCTTCATTTCTTATTTTCTTAAGCAAGCTCTAAGCACTTTATATTGTGCAGGTTCTTGACATTGTAGTGTGTACAGACATGACTCAAGGACAGATGCTGGCCTCAAAAAACTTACAATCAAGCAGGAAGTAAAATACAGGTATGTGGCCTGATTCAGCTCCTTTAAGATGCTGTTTCTGGCCTGGTAAGATAAGACGTGTCAGGGCACACTCAGAGAAATGCACAATTCTCAGACCAAAGTGCTAAATGCTCTGATTCTCTGAGCTACGTTTGTTTCTTCCATCTCGTCTCAGGCAGGGCTTCAGGTTCTTCCTAGTTGCTCCCCTTGGCACCACTTCCTGGCTTTGCATCCAGCTTCCTCTTCCCAGGCTGCTGCTCTCACCCTCCTGTCCCGTTCCTCTGTCCCCCGAGCTCAACAGGACTTAACCTCCTCCGACTCCTCCAACGCTTCTAGGAGAATGGCAGCTTACTACATGTTTTATGGATTTCTTTTTAGCCTTTATAGCATGGATTAATTTTATTTGCATATGTACACTGATTTGATAGTGTGTGGGAGATTGTTTATTAGTCAATTTTCTCTCCAACGATATATTTAAGATTTTCAAACCACAGCTGCAACTCATTTTGAGTTTTATTATGTATTATAATTTGTCTTTGAAAATGCACCATGCATGTAAAATTGTCTCCTATTTTAACTTATTCTTAAGTTGTCTTCCCCTGGGAAAGTTGTGGTTCTTTTTATTGTATTCTGTCCAGTACCACAGGAAAAGAATAATAAAACAAGCCAATTAAAAAGAAGATAAGTTATAAACTTCTTACTGAGATAATACTCTGCCTAGTGGATAATATTCCTCAAATTTATTTTCATGAGACTCTTACAATATTAGGTAATCATATTTTATTTCTTAGCAGAGGATTTGGAAGGCAATGATTATAATTAAGGGAAGGAGCTAATTGCAAAAAGTCCAATATGAAATCCAGTGATGACTGATTCTGTATTGCCCCAAGAGCGGCCGATATTTAGCCACTATCCCTTTGGTCTGATCAATACAGACAATCAAACTGGGTAATGTAGGCCCTAAATAAAGGGTCCTCAGAGCATCTCCACAGGGATGATCTTAATTTAAGTCTAAGAGTTTAGAATTTCAAAAGTGAGAGCAGAATTCATATTTTAAAAGACATGAATCCTTTCACATTTAACAATAATCATTTAATCCCTGTATATTGTATGCCCAGCAATGTAGAGCACTAGGGTTTAGCAGCAAATAAAATAGACCCCGTCCCTGTTCTTAAGGTTTTCATTGTAGAGAAGAAGACATTGAACATGAAATTATGAATATGGCAAATGTTTCTGAGGACAGGTACACAGATTCTTGGGAGCTGAATAGATGAATCATAGGCTGATAGACACTTGGATTTGGTAGAGGCATTTGACTATTCATTGCAAGAGCCAAGTTGTAATCACTTCTAAGGAGTGAGGGTGTTTTAGTAGGAGAAACAAATGTAGACAGGAAGGCAGAGGGCATGAGCAAAGGAAAGAGGGAAGAACACACTAGAGCAGTGATGGCGAACCTTTTGAGCTCGGCACATCAGCATTTTGAAAAACCCTAACTTAACTCTGGTGCCATGTCACATATAGAAATTTTTTGATATTTGCAACCATAGTAAAACAAAGACTTATATTTTTGATATTTATTTTATATATTTAAATGCCATTTAACAAAGAAAAATCAAAATAATGAGTTCGCGTGTCACCTCTGACACGCATGTCATAGGTTCGCCATCACTGCACTAGAGCATGCCCTGGTGCGAGCATAGATTGAAGCCCTTTGACAGCCCTTGAAAATCTGGTCCAAGAGTTAGTGCTTCAGTTGACAGGTAATAGGGCCACTGAAGGTTTTTTGTTTGTTGTTTTAGCAAGGAAATGACATCAGAATTACACTTAAAGAAAAATTAATCTAGCAAAAGTGTGCTCAGTGGATAGGAACAGGAGAAGAGTTTGGAGGGCTTTGGAATTGTGCAAGGGAGAGGTACTGAAGTGTATTAGGATGGTGATTATGGAGCTCCAGGGAACGTGAATGAGGCTAAAGACATGGCAGACTATGGGAAACAGTATGGTGATTTCTTAAAAAAAATTAAAAATGGAATTACCATATGATTCAGCAACTCAACTTCTAGGTACATTCCCCAAAGAACTGAAAATAGAGTCTTGAAGAGATATTTGTGCACACTGTTCATTGCAGCACTATTCACAATACCCAAACATGGAAACAACTCAAGTGCCCATTGATGGATGAATGGATAAACAAAATGTGGTGTATATATACAATGGAGTATTTTTCAGCTCTAGAAAGGAAGGAAATTCTGATACACGTTTCAACATGGATAAACGCTGAGAACAATTTGCTAAATGAAGTAAGCCAGTTACACAGACACACGCGCACGTGCACACACACACACACAGACAAATACTGTGTGATTCAACTTAAATAAAGAACTTAGAGGGTGGTCAAAGCCATAAAATCAGAAAGTAGAATGGTGGTTGTGGGGGGGGGGGCGGGCAGTAAGGGGGAGGGGTATAGGGAATTGTTGAAAGGATTTAGAGTTTCAGTTTTGCAAAGTGAAAAGAGTTATGGAGATTGGTTGCAAAAAAAAGTGTGCATGTATTTAACACTACTGAACTATGTACTTAAAAATGGTTAAGGTGGTAAATGTTATGTTGTGTGTACCACAATTTTAAGAAGAGAGAGATGGCAGAGAGAGCATTCACAGGGTTTAAACAGTGAGGACTGAAAGACAGGGATCAAAGTTGGCTTTAAGATTTTGGGCTTATGTGACTGAGAGAAAAATGGCAACATTAAAAGTGAGAGAGAAATCAGGTGGAGAAGATTGGCTTGGGGTAGTTGGAGTAGGAAAAAGGATCTGGTGGAAATAACGTTGATTTTAAAATGTTGACCTGAAGGTTCTGATGGAACATCCTAATGGAGATAGTTGGAAGGAAGAGAGCTAAAAAAGAGGTTTATTTATCCTTTTCTTAGGTTGATAAAATGTACCTGTCTTGTGTATTTGATAAGGATCCTAATGACTCTGTATTATCCCTTTCAGGTGTAATTTTAAAGGCCTTATAGCAATGGTTCTCAACCTTGGCTGCACGTTAGAATCACCTGGGAATCTTTTTAAAATCCTGATTTCTGGGCCTCATCCTCCGGAAATTCTGTTTCTTTGTTACTAATGTTGTGGCCCCACCCCATAACAAAGAAACAGAATTTCTGGAGGATGAGGCCCAGAAATTGGGATTTTAAAAAGATTCCCAGGTGATTCTAAGGTGCAGCCAAGGTTGAGAACAACTGCCTTATAGTTATGTTGCCTAAGACTGACGCTAATGGTAGGAATTTCAGAAAAAATAACAGGATTTATGTTTTTAGGCAATGCCTTTTTCTATTCCTTAAATGATAGCTGATGAAAAGGGAGTGACATCAAAGTCCAACTGTATAACCTGAGTCAAAATTACCTGGACCAGCTCTGATGGTTTTTGTCTCTCCTATAGTCTTAGATGATCTTTTTTATACCACCCACCAGCTGTGAATGGAAAAGCAGCAGTATTGGTTTGAGCTCTTTGAAAATTTCTCAAAATTACACAAAACAATAGTATTGTATAAATAAGAATAACATTATTATCATAATGAATTCCCCCTTTTTCCCCCCTATAATTATATGAACGGCTTAGGGGAGGGACCATATCTTCCCCACCTTTGTAATCCTAAGAACTAGTAAAGTGCCTGGTGCACTGTAGTAATAAATTCATGGCCCTTGATAATCTATAATATGCTAATTAGATCAGAAGTTCTTCCAGACGAGGTCGGGGTTGCAGCCGTGGCTGTGAGGGAGGGACCCAGGCAGCTGTGGTGGCTGCAAAGGCCTACTCTTGCATGAATTTCGTGCACCGGGCCTCTAGTAGAATTATAACTTACAATGGAAGAAACTGAAGGGGACATGTAGTCCTGCCCCCTTGCCATCATGAAGAGATGGAGTTCAGAGAGGTAGGTGGGCTTGCCCAAAGAAGTACTGGTGGGCTAGTTGGGACTGGATTTCCTGCTTCCACCTTACGCCATCATTTCAGGAAAGTTTCTTAAGCTCACAAACCAAGTTATATCTCACTGCTCGCTTGGTAGTTCCCAACATAGTACCTTGCACTTGGTAATTGTCTAATATTGCATCTCTTCCTTCCAAAGTGAAAATGAGGTGAGAGGGAGGAGCAGCAGCAAATGTAGCATACCCCTGGATGATACCTAAGACAAGCTCTTGTTTGAATTCATATTCTTATATAAAAAATTTTTAGATACTAGGTTATTAAGTCAAAGTCAGGCCCAGTTAAAATGGAGTCTTTCACTTATAACAATCTTAATTATAATGCTTGCTAGCAATATATATATTGTAAGCCAATTTTTTTTTTTTTGGTAAAGGCAGCCACTGGAGAAATTTGAAATTAATGATGGTAAATAATCCTCCACAGCCTTAGTACAGCTTATAAAGAAATCAGGTCTCAGATGAAATGCTGCCATCCATACAGATATTTATTGAATAAATATTCATTAGAAAGCCAGCATAAAGTAGCAATACAATCAGCTATGTAAGCCTAATGAAGTCCCAGCTCTCTGTCCTTCAGAGTATTCTGACCACCATCTTGCATGCAGAGTTTACTTGAGACAAACACAACCATATTCCAGCAGCAGAGTCCTGTCCTTTTACAGGCAATATCAGGCCACTAAAAATCCTCCTAAACTAATGGCTGAACACAGACTACTTAGTTGGGTGCTTTACTTAAAGATGAAGCCTTAGGTCTCAGTGGATTTGATGCTCCATTCATGCACAGGAGTAGGGGATGGGGGTCTTCCAAAATGTCCTCAATCAACCCATACTATAATATCTTTAATCAACAAGAGCCCTTTCTAAAATTTATCATTCTATTCATCAGGCTACTATTTTAATCAATGAAAACCCATTGCCAATCTTCATTGAGCTAATTATTAGCCATGTGTTGGTTGTTGATTGAGATATGGATGACTCAAGTTATTATGGTAGCTTATTTGGGGGGCAGACTTGCTGAGTAGAACACCCAGCAGACAACCCTTGCCTTGAATTCTTGATTGGTACTTGGGTTGAGTTTACCTTGGGTAATATGCACATTATATTCACACTATATATGTTGAGTACTAAATTATGTTATAGGACAGCACAATATCATGTAGATGTTCCTATTAGGTCATTTTAGATAAACTGGCTGGTTAAGCACCCAAACTGGAACTGGTTCGCTAATTTCATATTTTATTTCTGGGTTAGATGTGAATGTCAGTGAATTGATGTACCCATATGACAAATATAGAAACTGAGCCACAACCTAGTTAAATGACTTGTTCAAGTGTAGAGTTAGTGTAGAGATAGAACCAAGGAGAGAATTCGGAGCTCCTGCTCGATTTCTTTGCCAGTGTGTATTTCATTTGGGGTCCCACCGTACGAGCAAAGAAAAACATTTCTACCTTGGCAGAGTGGTTCAGTTGGTTGAACATCATCCCATACACCACAAAGGTTGTGGGTTTGATCCTCAGTCAGAATGTGTACGGGAGGTAACCCATGGATGTTTCTCACATCAATGTTTCTCTCTCTCTCTCTTTCTCTCTCTCAAATCAATAAAAACATATTCTCAGGTGAGGATTGAAAAATAAACACAGTTTTTGGAGAGAATTAAGGGAGACACTGTTCTCACTGTTAGGACTGGGGAGACTTTTAGTTTCTGTACTTTAGTCAGATATTTATCTCTGTTCTTATCTCAGGGACCATTATCAAATATAACTTCCTTCCCTGCCTATGAGGCCAAGATCCTTATCACCTGAAGATGAGAGATCTGAAGAGTGTGACCTCCATGTATGTACCTCAAACTCCTGGGGTTATGCTTTCTGGTCACACAATGGTGGCAGCCATGAGGACAGTGGCTGTGATGACAGTGATGTGCCTGAATATAAGACAAATAGTCTGTCTGGGGTTATTTCCTTCTCTCTTCTCTAGAGAGTCCTATGCCAACAGTGAGTCCATGGTGTTTTAGATTCTGTTAAAAAATGCTGATGGAGTGCAACTCTTGGAATCCTCTTTTGAAAAGTTTTATTTCAAAATCTGCTTTTCTAAGATGTCTGTGACCTCAGAGTGACTGGCCCTCCCAGGTTCTTCCTTCTCTCTTTTCTTCTCATCATGCCTTGCTCCTAATGTCCAGGATGCTGGGGACCTGGAGGCCCTTAAGAAGGCATGGACAGAATGGAGAATTTTTCAAAAATCATGTTTTGCCTTAGCCAGTTTGGCTCAGTGGATAGAGCGTTGGGATGCAGACTGAAGGGTATTGGGTTTGATTCTAGTCAAGGGCAGGTATCTCGGTTGCAGACTCCACCCCAGACCCTGATCAGGGTGAGTGCAGGAGGCAACCAGTTCATGTGTCTCCCTCCCATTGATGTTTCTCTCTCTGTCTCTCCCCCTGCCTTCCACTCTCTCTAAAAATTAATGGAAAATATATCCTCGGGTGATATATTTAACAAAAAAAAATGTTTTTTTGGAAATATAAAGGTTGTCCTAATATACCCAATCCTCCCCCCACCTCCATTTTTATATTTTGAGACAAGATACGGAATTGAGAGGAGATTTATTGTATCTACTGTTTGGTAATTATCTTCAGTGCCCAGATCTTGAATAGTCCTTTAGTTTTGATAGCTACTTCCCATCCCTTAAGCTGTACAAGTATTTTTAAATCTCAGAAATGCCATAGCCATAGAAATTACTATTTTAACTGAGGAATGTTTCTGAAATCTTGACTGATTCAAGACACTATTTCAAAAAACTCATGTCAATGGTAGGGTTTTATTCTATTATTTCTGCGTTTTGTTCTGGGGAATGATTTACTGACTAGATGCTACCTAGCCAAAATGGAATTAAGTCTCATCCTGTATTTGAAGACTGAGCTGTTTTATATAAGCTCAACTTTGTTATGGAAAGTACTGACATGTTTACCCCTTTTGTAAAAAATGTAAGGCCATTCAGAAAACACAATAAAATCAAGTCATGAATAACCTTTAAAATACCAGGATATGAAATATGACTTCACCCAATAAGTATTATAAACACCTCGTTTAATGGAATTTATGGAGGTTTAGAATGAGTAATTAAATTTTTGAAAAATGAAGTTAGTCCTAATATTACATAAGATATAAATCTCTTTGGCTCTAAAAAATTTAATGAAAAATATGTTTTAGTTTAGTTTCTACTCAGCTTCCTAGTTGGGTAAGTTTTAGAGTATAGCTCTTGTTTTCCCAGTGTGGGCTCTCTCTTCTGCTTCTGCTCAGTCTCTCTATCTTAGTGATGGTGACGATGATAACCAACCTATTACTGAGCACCTAATATCTATCACCATTGTGGTTAGGACCTACACGCACTGTTATTTAATTACTTACCTTAGAAATGAGGAAAATGAGGCTTAGAGAGGTGAAGTAACAGATGTCAGGTCTGCCAGGTGGGACATGGTAGAACAAGAATGCACAGATTGGCCATGCCACCTTTTGGTCTTCTCAATATTTCACCATTTTCTGAATTTCACTTTCTTGATTACCACTGGCATAGGGTCCCCATAGGTTCCTCAGGCATTTGCCCTAACCCCTTTTTGGCCAACCTTAGGCACTCTCAGACTGGGTAATTCTGTCCAAGGTAGATTCTGCTTGATGGGCTGGTTCTTTGGTTGGATCATAGAGACTTGTGAAAAACACTCACAGTCGTGTAAGAGAAAGAGCCTAGCTGTTCTTGAAGATGCTCAATGTATGTCTCTCTGCTCCTCCCTTTTTCCTTCTCTCCAATGTTCTGTTTTACAAAAAAATAGGTTTTTGTTTTTGTCTCTCTTCCCCTCCCCCGCCCCCCGCAAAAAAGCATTGTAATTTAGTTCAGAGTGGTCCTTGTATCGATCCTCTAAGAGGCACAGGGACAAGGCAAATGACAGTGCAGAACATGGAATGGGTTATCTGAGAATCAGGTAATAGGCAGTGGCTTCCATGTGATTTATCATCAGCTTAATTAGACTTTGACTCCATCAATCTGCCAAAGAAAGTTGGACTCCCCTCAGCAGAGGACATACACTTGGGCTTAGAATGAGAAGGTAGATGAGTCAGTTCTATTATAAATTGATCCTGACATACAATGTCAGAAGCTCAGAGCCAATAAGTCAGTGTCACTTACTGAGCCCTAACCTGGCCACCATGTAATTACTCCTGGGCTTTTCCCCGTGAGTGCACCACAGTCTTCCTATTTGACAAGGTATTAATTACTGGACTTGGGAAGTTCAATGTGTCTGATTTCACTCAATCACTCAACCTCGTGTCAGTCTCTCTGCAGGTTATGTTAGGCATGAGCAGTAAGGCTAGTGGAAAATAACGACTAACTTGATCTCCTCAATTCCTCCAGGCAAACCTAAAAAATGTATATACTTGGATGTCAGAAAAATTTTAGTAGTTCATGCCATTCTGTGTTTTTGTTGTAATTGTCACTGTTATTGCCATTGCTAGAAAATCTATCGCATGGTGAAAAATGTGAGTTCTATATTCCAGGACCAACTCAAGTGCAATTTGTGATTCAGAAAAAAAAGAAAAAGTGTGCAGGCTATCTTTAATTTTCAAAATATGCATTCTTAAAGATCAAATGTAGAGTAAATTTTATATACCTGAAGACTCCCTTAAAGTCATTTCTCTGTTAAAGCATCTCTAGGCCTTCGGCAGAGTTAGACACCTGCCCTTTTTGTCCGCAGTATGCCCACAGTCTACCTCTTAGGGCAACATAATTCTTCTTCCTATATTTTCCCTTTCCCTGTTTCAAGCAAGTTGCCAGAGCTTTTTGGCCCTCTTGTTTCAGGGATGGTTTATGTTTCTGGGCCAAAGGCCAACTTTTCCTGCAATACACAACTTCTGTTTTTGTTTTGTTTTATTTTGTTTTGTTTTTTTAAAGCATAATCCCATTGAAGAGATATGCAAGGTGTGTTGCGGTCTATGGCATATAGAGGATTGGATCTTTGAAAAGCTCTGTTGCAGCACCAAGAAGTGGCATGGCTCAGAGGGGTGGGCTGAGGGCTGAACCCTGATCGGGGTTCTCAGCCTCACCCAAGATGATCATGACTCACACAGGGGCGGGAGCAGCGGAGTGCTGGATCTGAAGGGACCGTGCAAGCTCTGTAATGGAGATATGAAGCACTAGCCAGGGCAGACTGTGGGCCAGAGACTGCAGCGGCCAGATCTCCTCTCTTTGCCCTGCCCTACCGAGTCACTTGCAGCAATGGCTTCAGATTCCAGCACCGTCACAGAAGATCTGACCACTATTAACAGCCACAGTAACTCTGCTTTTCTACAAAGCAGTAACAAGGAAATTTCCCTTTACTTTTAAAATCTTTCTCAGACTCCAAGTCAAAAGCATTCTTTTTCCTAGCATACTTTGCAAAGTTAATCAAATCCATTCTGTCCAAATATAATTCTCAGTGCTCTGGGACCTTGGGACCCCTGGTATTAAGCGGTGACCATGGTGACTCCAGCCCTTTCATTGACTTTAGTTACTGTGCTTAGCTAGTACCTGTCTGAAGTAGGTGCATTATTGGGAGCGAAGTAGAGAAACCCACCCTCTGTGGGTAGGCCGATGATTCTAGGAAGAACGTCTAAAAAAGGCAGAGTGGATCTCAACTAGGGATCATCAAACAGACTAGAGCCAGGTAAGCAAAGACATACAGAACTTGGGCCTGAGTGAGTTAACAAAGGGATGGGACCTGCCTTTAAGGGTATGTGTCCACTCCTGGGAGCTCTGTCTGCAGAATGGAAGGACAGGGATGTATTGTCTGTTATCCACTTCTGTTGGGCCCAGCTGTCTCCTATCAATGAGTGTACAGGATTGAAAAGATAAGTAACAGTCACAATGAACTTTAATAAACTTAAGTTAGAAACTTTTGGAATCCCCAGGCAGGGTGGATAGTCCCATTGCTGCCAGTGGAGACCCAATAACACATTTACTTTTGTAGTTCATGTGCCCAGTTGTGTAGTACTCATTCAATTTCCTTTGTCCTGAATTAGTTCCTCTGTCTCCCCTGGCATCATCTTTCTTGAATCATAGATGCCTAGAGGTTAGGCACAGTGTCTGTTAAATTAGCTTTGTAAAATGCCTAGCCCAGCTCCACACACAGGAAATGATTAAATGTGCTTGGATAATGAGCTGATGTTCGAAAAGTAGAAAAGGGCTCTGAGTCACTTAAAGATTGTATTTCACATAATGCTTCCTAGCCTCTTTGGGGCCTTTTTTAGTTTATAGGAAGTGTAAGGGTGTCGCTTGGGGCACATAGGGAACTGGTGTTTATTTCTGTGAGTGAGAACATTTCCCAAGTTCACACTTGTGGACCTACATTGAACCAAGGCCTCCTGTGGATGCCTCGTTGGGTGATGGGAGCGCTTGACTCCAGTTCCTCTTAGCACCATGCCCATCTTCCCTCAGGAGGCTCGGGGCAGCGGGCAGCAAGATGTGCTTGCAGTGGGTGGGAGCCTGGCCGCAGGGGAATGAACCATGAGGATGAAATGCATCGCTTTGTTCATTTGCTCAAGGCAGGGGCCAAAGAAACCAAACTGAACCAAACTCCAGAAGCCTTGTTAGCTCAAAGTTTGAGTATAAATTAGCAAAGCTATAAGGAACAGAATCAGTCATAAAGGAAAATCCAAACTTCTCTCTGAGTGGTCAGATTTTGGACATCCATTGTCCTTGCAATGTAAAGGTTGTGAATATACCCATGACAGAAAGCCTACGACACAATGGGACCAGACAGGACAGGACTATTGTTGGCTCTGACAATAGTCAGATGGGGAGGAATGGAACTCACACAGTGGTAAGAACCTCAGAGCTAATGAGGTTAAAACAAAAAAAAATAACTTGGAAAAAGCCTTGAAATGGGTGCCTGTCACCAGAGCAGTTATCACAGCTGTCCGGTCCACGGGTCCTGTTGCAATAACTGCTTTCAGAGTCCGTCTTGTTAGATCTCACACACTTGAAGGCTTTCGCTGGCAGATATTCACTGAAGGTGACATCTAGGAAAAGCTCCTAGCAGGCTTATCAAACCATCCCATGAAGACTTTTGAGAAGGGCCTGGAAAGGAGAGATGATTAGTACAGAAAGAGAACAAGTCTCTGAAAGTTTTGTCGTGTTTGATTAATTACCTCAGGATTAATTGGAGGAGGAAGACTTAAAGGGCCATGCTGACCGGCAACTGTTTTACAGCCCACCTGCCATTACGGGGGACAGCAGTTCAGGCGCTATCAGCCGCAGAGGGGTTTGTTCCCAGCTTTTCTCTGCTCTCTGCCTGCAGAGCGTCTCGGTGCTTGTGTCTTCATCTATCAGCTGGAAGCAGATGGCTTCCACCTCCGTATCTCCGGCCTCAATCTCTCTTCTGAGTCTCTGTCACACATTTTAAATTATTCAGTGGATGTTTCCACTTGGAGACTAAAATCTGGCCTGTATAAACCTAACTCATCACCTCCAGGAAAAACTGCATGCCCCTTTTAACTTGTCCTGTTTCTGAGTGACACACCCCCCCCTTTTTTTTTCTGGATCACAAATAGAAAAATCCAAAAGTCAACTTCTCCCTAAGAAATCACTCATCCAAACTAGTTGACTCTCCCCAAATCCTTCCCACTACCTGGCCATTTCAGGCCCTTTTCTTGAGAGACTGGGATTATTTCACTGATCTCTGCACTGTACCCATGTATGGTTTCAGTCTTCCATGAGAATGGTGATTTATGTTACTGAGAACTTTCCCACTGTCACTTACTTGAGACTCACAATGATCTTTATAAGGACAAGGAGCCTGAAGCTCAGTAACTCACCAAGGCCACAGATTGAAGTGGTAGAAAAGGTCTCAAATCTCTAGCTGTTTTCGATACAAGAAATCTCTGTAATATGATTTAGGTCAGTGCACTGACATCTCCTCCCCAGCCCTATCCCTCTCCAGGCAGTGGAAGCAAATTAACAAATGCACTATCCACTGAAGAGACTGCCTTTAATTCAGGGAATCCTCCAGGGTCTAACATTCTCTCTCTCTCTCTCTCTCTCTCTCTCTCTTTCTCTCTCTCTCTCCTGACTTAATTTTTTAGAACAGTCTTAGATCCACAGAAAAATTGAGTAGAGGGTACACAGACTTTCCATATACCTCTTCTCCCCTCACATATACAGCCTCCCTAACTGTCAACGTCCAGCACCAGACTGGTACCCTTGTTACAACCCACATTGAACATTATAATCACCCCAAATTCATAGTTTACATTACGGTTTACTCTCGGTGTTGTATATTCTGTGGGTCTTGACAAATGTATAATGACACGTATCTGCCATGGTAGTATAACACAAATAGTACACCATCCTAAAGATCCTCTGTGCTCTACCTCCCCTCTAACACCTGAGAGGGTTGATCTTTTTCTGCCCCCATAGTTTGCCTTTTCCATAATGTCATATAGTTAGAATCATACAGCATGTAGCCTTCTTATATTGGCTTCTTTCACCTAGTAGTATGCATTTAAGATTCCTCCATGTCTTAGCATGGCTTGATAGTTTATTTCTTTTTAGTGCTAACTGTAACTCCACTGTATAGATATACCAGTTTACCCACTCGCCTACTAAAGGACTTGTTGGTTGCTTCCAAGTTTTGACAATTATGAATAAAGCTGTTACTAACATCCATGTGCATGTTTGTATAAACATAAGTTATTAACTCATTTGGGTAAATACCAAGGCATGCAATTACTGGGTTATATGATAAAGATTATGTTTTAGTTTTACAAGAAGCTGCTACGTTGTTCTCCAAAGTGGTTCTACCATTTTGCATTTCCATCAGCAGTGAAGGAGAGAGTCCCTGTTGCTTTTGTCAGCATTTGGTGGTAGTGTTTTAAATTTTAGACATTCTGATAGGTGTATGAGGTATCTCATTTTTGCTTTAAATTATAATTCCCTAATGATGTATGATGTTGAGTATCTTTTTGTGAGCTTATTTGCCATCTGTATATCTTCTTTGGTAAGGTGTCTATTTATATCTTTTGCCCATTAAAAAATATGTTGTTTGTTTTTTTTATTGTTTAGTTTTAGGAGTTTTTGGTATACTTTACATAACAGTCATTTATCAGATACTAGAGGCCTGGTGCACGAATTCGTGCATGAGTGGGGTCAGGCCGGTCTGCCCTGATGGGGGCTGATTGGAGCCGAGCCGGCTGGGGCGGGGGGGAGGGGCGGGGGGGGTGCTGCGAGAGGTCGGCTAGCCCCGCCTCCAATAGGGGGGCCGTTTGGGGATGGAGCTGCCTGGGGGGAGGGGCTGCAGGAGGCTGGGGGGGTGTGATTGGGGCCGTCGCAGTGCGCATCATAGCGACTGGTCGTTCCAGTTGTTCTGGTCATTCCATTGTTCTAGTCTCTTGGCTTTTGCAATGGTTTTCTTCTGGTCAGTGGCTTGTCTTCTCATTTCTCGATATTGGCTTTCACAGAGAAAAAGTTTTTTGCAGAGAAGACATTTTACAGAGATCCAGCTTATTAATTATTTTTTTTATGGATCATGTCTTTGGTATTATATCTAAAAAGTTATTGCCAAATGGAAGGTCATCAAGATTTTCTCCTATGTTATCTTCTAGCAGTTTTATTGTTTTGCATTTTACATTTATATTTGTGATCCATTTTGAGTTAAGTGTTTTGAAGGGTGCAAGGTCTGTGTTTAGGTTATGTTTTTCCATGTGGAAGTCCAGTTGTTTCAGCACCATTTGTTAAAAGACTATCCTTTCTCCATTGAATTGCTTTTGCTTCTTTGTCAAAGATCAGTTGACTACATTTTTAAAATTTATTTCTGGGCTCTCTACTCTGTTTCATTGATTTGTTCTTTCACTGTCTTGATTACTCTAGTCTTATAGTAAGTCTTGAAGTTGGGTAATGTCAGTCCTCTGACTTTGTTCTTTCTTCAATATTGTGTTGACTATTCTGGGTCTTTTGACTCTCAATATAAGCTTTAGAATAAATTTATTGATATGCACAATATAGCTTGCTGGGATTTTGATTTGGATTGTATCGAATCTGTCTATCAAGTTGCAAAAAACTGACATCATAACAATATTCAGTCTTCCTGTACATGAACATGGAATATCTCTCCATTTATTTAGTTCTTCTTTGATTCCTTTCTTCTGAGTTTTATAGTTTATTTCATGTAGATCGCATACATATTTTGTTAGATTTATACCTATTTTGGGTGGGGGGAAGAGGTGGAGAGAAATGGTATTTTGGTTTTTTAATTTTAAATTCTAATTTTTCAGCCCTAGCTGGTTTGGCTCAGTGGATAGAGCGTCGGCCTGCGGACTGAAAGGTCCCGGGTTCGATTCCGGTCAAGGGCATGTACCTTGGTTGCAGGCACATCCCCAGTCGGGGGTGTGCAGGAGGCAGCTGATTGAAATTTCTCTCTCATCAATGTTTCTAACTCTCAATACCTCTCCCTTCCTCTCTGTAAAAAACCAATAAAATATATTTTAAAAAATTCCAATTGTTCATTGCTGCTGTATAGGAAAGCAATTGACTTTTGTACATTAATCTCATATTTTGCAACTTTGTTATAATTGCTTATTCCAGGTGCTACCCCCTCCCCAATTCTTTAGCTTTTCTACATAGACAAATGGTATCTGTAAATAAGACAGTTGTATTTCCTCCTTTCCAATTCACATACCTTATATTTAATATTCTTGTTCTATTGCAGTAGCTAGGACTCCCAGGATGAAGCTGAAATGCAGTGGTGAGAGGGGATATTTATGCCCTTTTCCTGATTTTAACAGGAAAGCTTCTAATGTGAAGTCTGATGTTTACTGTGGATTTTTTTATGGATGTTCTTTACCAACTTGAGGAAGTTCCCTTCTATCTTAGTTTGCTAAGAGTTTTGATCATGAATGAGTGTTTGACTTTTACCAAATATCTTTCCTGCATTTATTTGTTACAGGCACCTCTCACTGACACCAGAGAGGTATTTCTGGACAAGACAGCCTCCTGAGCCAGTGGGAGAGAGCTATTCCCAACCTCGATCTGTGTCTTCTCATATAAATGAACTAGAGGCCCAGTGCACAACATTAGTGCAATGGAGGGGGGGTGCCCCTCAGCCCGACCTGCGCCCTCTTGCAGTCCAGGACCGCTCGGGGGATGTCCGCCTGCTGGGGAGGTGGGAGAGGCTCCTGCCACCGCCGCTGCACTCGCCAGCCATGAGCCTTCTGGCTCAGCGGTGCTCCCCCTGTGGGAGTGCACTGATCACCAGGGGGCAACTCCTACATTGAGCGTCTTCCCTGTGGTGGTCAGTGCACATCATAGTGACTGGTTGTTCCGCCGTTCAGTTGATTTGCATATTAGCCTTTTATTATATAGGACTTATAGGAGAGACCTTGACTGCACTGTGAAAGCCAATTTATTAAAGCAATTAAAACATGCACCTTTATTAAAAATCAAAGGAAGCAAACCTATAGATCTGGCTTATGAGCTCAGATAGGCTCTCAGCTGATCTGAAGAGTGAGTTAAGTGGGGGTCCAGGGCCTTATATACCCTCCTGTCTATAGGTCTCAGAATTCCTCTGCTGAATATTTTGGTGCAGATTAATTCTCAAGGTCCCTTGGCACTTGATCTTGCCAAGTCTTGAGACGGCTGGCTTCTCTGCTTAGGGAGTAAAACGGCCCTTTTTCCCTTCCCCCCTCCCTTTCTGCATTCTCTTCTTAGGAAGGTTTTTAAACATTTGCTCTGGTGTCCTTGATTGGGGACCATAATGGTTTGTTAGTTACAAGCTGGCTGCAAATTGCCCACACTGTTTGGCCTTGTTTTAACTTTCTTGTCTCAGTTTCCCTATTCCTCTTGCCCTGGAATCTTATTACATATTGATATAGTCATGTGATTGTTTTCTCTAGTTGGTTGATGGAATTTACTACATTAATTGTTTTTTCAAATGTTGAACCAGCCTTGCACCGCTGAAATACACTTCCCTTGGTTACGGTGTATACTTATTAATATGCTAGAAGCCCGTTGCACAAAGATTCGTGCAATAGACCTTCCTTCCTCTGGCTGCCAGCACTGGTTTTCCTCCGGCACCCAGGACAGGACCCAGGCCTTTGGTCCGGCCGCAGCGGAGAAGCCAAGCCTCTTCAGTCTTCAGTCTTCAGTCTTCAGTCTTCAGTCTTCAGTCTTCACTCCGGCCGGAGCCTTCAGTCTTCGCTCCATGCCTGCATATGCACATTAACTGCCATCTTTGTCGGGTTAATTTGCATAGTCACTCTGATTGGCTGGTGGTCGTAGTGGAGTGACACCAATTTGCATGTTTCTCTCTTATTAGTGTAGATTGTTGCATTTCATTCATCGATATTTTGTTGAGGGTTTTACATCTATGTTCATGAGGGATATTGGCCTATAGTTTTCTTTTTTCATAATGTCCTTCTCTGGTTTGGGTATTAGAGTTAATCTGGACTTATAAAATGAATGAAGAAGACTTCCCTCTACTTCTACCTTCTGGAAGAGATTTTAGAGATTTTAGAGAATAATATTTTCTTAAGTATTTGGTAGCATTCACTAGTGAACCTGTCTGATTCTTTCTTCTTTGGAAGGTTATTTATTATTGATTTGATTTCTTTGATAGATACAATCTAAAAATAGATGGTCTGTTTCTTCTTGTGTGAGTTTTGGTAGATTGTGCTTTCAAAGAATTGGTCCATTTCATCTCAGTTATCAAGTTTGTGGGTATAATGTTCTTAACAATATTCCCTTATTATCTTTAATGTTCATGGTACCTGTAGTGATGTTTCCTCTTTCAGTTTTGACATTAGTGATTTGTCTTTTCTCTCCACCTCTTCCCCCCTTAGTTATCCTGGCTAGAGGCTTAATAGTTTTAAGGATCTTTTCAAAACTTTTGTTGTGTTTCTAATTTGGTTTCCTGTTTTCAATGTTATTTCTGCTCAAAATTTTTCTTTTCTTCTGCTTACTTTGGACTTAATTCTCTCTTTCTTATATAGTTTCCTAACGTAGGGGCTTAGATTATTGATTTTAGATCTTTCTTCTTTTATAAAATATACATTTAATGCTATAAATTCCCCACTAAATACTGCTTTCACTATATTTCATAAATTGTGATAAGTTGTATTTTCATTGTTATTTAATTAAAATTTTTTTTAAATATCTTTTGAGATTTCTTCTTGACCTATGTGTTATTGAGGAATGTGCTGTATAATTTCCAGGTATGTGGGGATTTCCCAGCTTCCTTTCTGGTATGTATTAAACTAGAAGTTTGATTTCACTGTGGTCTGAGAGCATACACTGTATGATTTTACTCTTTAAAATTTGTTAAGGTGTGTTTTATGCCTCAGAATGTGGTTTGACTTGGTGAGTCTTTCATGTGAGCTTGAGAAGAAATTGTATTATACTGTTGTTGGATGGTGTAGTCTATGGACGTCAATTAGATAACTTGATTGATGATGGTGTAGAGTTCAATTACATCCTTAATAATTTTCTGCCTGCTAGATCTGTCCATTACTGATAGAGGGGTGTTGAAGTCTCCAACTATAATTGTAGATTCATCTATATTTCTTTGCAGTTCTATCAGGTTTTGCCTTATATCTCCTCCTTTTTTTTTTTCTTTTTTTGTTGTTAATTCTCACCGGAGAATATTTTTTCCATTGATATTTAGAAAGAGTGGAAAGGAGGGAGGGAGGTGGAAGGAGAAAGAGAGAGAGAGAGAGAGAGAGAAAGAAATATTGATGTGAGAGATATATCGATTGGTTGCTTCCCGCATGTGCCGGGACTGGGGCCTGGATCCAACCTGGAAACCAGGTATGTGCCCTTGACCGGGAATGTGGCCTTTCAGTGATCAGGCTGACGCTCTCACTCCTGGGCACACCGACCAAGGCTCTCCTCATTTTTACTCAGATATGTTTAGTTTGCCTCTCCACACCCCTTTAGCTTGACAGCATGACCTGGTCAAATGTTCTGCTCATCTTTGTTTCACAGTTCCACCTAAGATTCTGCTAGTCCTAGTTGCACATGTTGTGGCCAAGTTCAAACCTGATGTTCTGGCTCAATCCAGTTTCCCAGATTCTACCTGTTGGGAAGGGACAACTAGCTGTGCTACTTTAATGATTTCCTCCTTACTGCTTACTGCATGCCAGCTCTTTGTAGGCATATCATGGGCAGTGTACATGGGTCTCAACAGTTTCTTCTAACATTAACAAAATGAGTGTAAGGGCAGGTGTCCTCGTTATTGGTCCCTGCGCAGTGCCAGGAGCATGGCTGGCACTTGCTACGTTTGTTTGACAGTTGAATGAGCACATTAGTGTAGAGCTGGAGGAAGGGATTTTGTGATCTGTTGTTTGAGTTTGAAAAAATAAAGACTGAAGATGAAGATTTTTTCAAATAAAAAGTGAAAGAACACAGTTTGTTGGAATAAAAACTATTCACTTAAGAAAAAAGAATGTATCAATGTGTAGTGTGAAAATAATATTGTATTTAGAGTTTTGAGATCTAGACATGAGTTCTAGACATGACATCTTGGACAATTTAATTCTCTCTAAGCTTTAAATAACGCTTACCTCATGAAGTCTTTGTTCTCACAATAAGATATGATGCTTTACAAGTGCTATTAAATATTTCCATTAAATCTTCATCAAAGGTGAGAGTATGATGACATCAAATGTCAGTTCACAGATAACTGTTGGAAAAATGCTGTTTGAGCATATGTATACAGAAAAAGAACCGTCTCTGACACGCAGTTCACTTTTTCATTTTTGTTTAGAGAAGAGGTGAATCCTGCTTTCACTGTTTTACTTGGCTTACATAAAAAAGTTCCACATTGTGTTAGTAGTTCGCAGAATTTGAGATTAATGCTTAATGGATGTTTACAAAGACACATTTTTATTTCTGTAGCATGAGTTCATGCTGTTGGGCTTACACCATCTGTCTAGTATAAGCTTACTTCAATTCTCAGCTACTAATTCTAATTAATGAATGTGTAATGGAAGCATTGAAAAATCTCTTTCATCATGAAGAAGTGAGGCCTGAAATTATTCCTTGGTTTTGTGTGTGCCTTTTTTGTTTCTTTATGTAAGATTTATTGCCAAATGGGGCTTTTATTCCCTATTGCCTCAGCTGAACTAATATTTTCCCATAATAGATTTTCTGAAATATCACTTATGTAGTGTATATGGGCTTTCTTAAAGTGTAACTAATTCTAAAGAGGTCCTTTTCCAGAACCTGAAACTCTATTTAATTTTTATTAAAAATGCTTTTAAACAAGTTTAACTGAGGCCTCAGTGGGAGGACACGTCTAGGTTAGCAACTCACTTGTTCATTCCTGTCTCTTCCCCACAGGAGAAAATACTAATTTATGTCTCCCACCCAGGATCCGTCTTCTCCAGGCAGCTCCAGCCATAAACCAATCCTAACTATATAGTCATGTTCACATCTGGTGGGGTTGGGGGTTAGTCACGTTGCTATAGCCCGGGACCCTCAGTGAGCCCTACATAGCTATTCTGACCAACATGTGCAGCATTCTGTACTCTCCCCCAAAAGAGTGCACAGCCTGTGTATACACAGAACACACACTCCCTTAGCACCCAGCACTGCTCTGACAGCAGTGTGATCTACGCAAATATGAGGAAGGCTCACATAGAGCTATCTTTACTTATTCAAGGGGTACAAGGTTTGAAAATAAGTAAATTGTTATAGGATAATATTTTCTTTTCCATTAAATCTTTCCTACAGAGGGTTGAGATATTTGAATCTCATGCCTGTATACCTTTCTTTTAAAAAGGATCTTGGTTACTGTTTTTAATCTTCAAAGCATCTTTAGCAGATAAATGCCATAAATGTAGATTGATAACTTGGTGCAGTGTGTTTATCACATACTAGAGGCCCGGTGCACAAAAATTTGTGCACTGGCGGGGGGGGGGGTGCCCTCAGCCCGGCCTGTGCCCTCTCGCAGTCTAGGACCCCTCGGGGGATGACCACCTGCTGGCTTAGGCCCGCTCCCTGGGGGATTGGGCCTAAGCTGGCAATCAGACATCCCTCTGGCAGCCCAGCAGCCCTTGGGAGATGTCCACTTGCCAGCGGGGAGCAGACCTAAGCTGCAGTCGGACATCCTTAGTGCTGCAGAGGAGGCAGGAGAGGCTCCCACCACCACCGCTGTACTGGCAGCCATCAGCCTGGCTTGTGGCTGAGCAGAGCTCCCCCATGTGGGAGCGCACTGACCACCAGAGGGCAGCTCCTGCATTGAGCGTCTGCCCCCTGGTGGTCAATGTGTGTCATAGTGACCAGTCATTACCAGTCTTTCTGCTGTTAGGGTCAGTTTGCATATTACCCTTTTACTATATAGGATAGAGGCCTGGTGCACGGGTGGGGGCCAGCTGGTTTGCCCTGAATGGTGTCCCGGATCAGGGTGGGGGTCCCGCTTGGGTGCCTGGCCAGCCTGGGTGAGGGGATGATGGCTGTTTTCAGCTGGTCACACCCCCTTCAGGGTGGGGGTCCCCACTGGGGTGCCTGGCCAGCCTGGATGAGGGGCTGATGGCTGTTTTCAGGCTGGCCACACCCCCTTCAGGGTGGGGGTCCCCCCTGGGGTGCCTGGCCAGTCTGGGTGAGGGGCTGAGGGCCGTTTTCAGGCTGGCCGGCAACTGAAGCTCCCAGCCTCTCCTTTTTTTCTTTCTTTTTTTTAATTCTGGGATTTATTTACCTTCTATAATTGAAACTTTGTTGCTGTCACTGGAGCTGAGAGCCACTCACTCCAGCTCTGAGGCCACAGCCTGCTGAAATCAGGTACATGGGGTTTGTTTAGCTTCTATAATTGAAATTATGTTGCTGTCACTGGAGCTAAGAGCCCGCTCCAGCTCTGTGGCCGCGGCTGGCTGAAAGCATGTATCTGGGGTTTGTTTAGCTTCTATAATTGAAACTTAGTTGCTTTCAGAGCTCAGAGCCAGGCCACGGCAGGCGGGGAACCTTGGCTTCCTCCATCACTGGAGCAAGCAAACTTCCTGCTCGCTTCAGCTGCGTGGCTGCTGGCCGCCATCTTTGTTGGTGGTTAATTTGCATATCACCCTGATTAGCCAATGGGAAGCGTAGCGAAGGTACAGTCAATTAACCTTTTGTCTTTTATTAGATAGGATTGTTATTTTTTGAGCCCTCTCATTTAACTTATACCAAGTGCATACATGGGAAAGAAAAGAAAATGTACAACAAAAAGAATTTGGGGAAAATTTTGATGGCAATATCAACTCTTATCTGCTATTTTCAGTAAAATTTTTATTTATTTTTTATTTATTTTTATTTTTTTATTTTTATTTTTTTATTGCTAAAAGTATTACAAAGAGTATTACATATGTGTCCTTTCCGCCCCTCCCCGCCCTTGACAATCCCCTGGCCTCCCTTACCCCCAGTGTCTTATGTCCATTAGTTATGCTTATATGCATGCATACAAGTCCTTCGGTTGATCTCTTACCCGCCTCCTTCCTGCCCCCCAACCCTCCCCGGCCTTCCCACTGCAGTTTGACAATCAGTTTGAGGCAGCTCTGCCTCTGTATCTATTATTGTTCAAAAGTTTGTAATGGTCTTTATTATCCATGAATGAGTGAGATCATGTGGTATTTTTCCTTCATTGACTGGCTTATTTCACTTAGCATAATGCTCTCCAGTTCCATCCATGCCGTTGAAAATGGTAAGAGTTCCTTCTTTTTTTACAGCAGCATAATATTCCATCATGTAGATGTACCACAGTTTTCTAATCCATTCATCTACTGATGGGCACTTAGGCTGTTTCCAGATCTTAGCTATGGTGAATTGTGCTGCTATGAACATAGGGGTGCACATATCCTTTCTGATTGGTGTTTCTGGTTTCTTGGGATATATTCCTAGAAGTGGGATCACAGGGTCAAATGGGAGTTCCATTTCCAGTTTTTTGAGGAAACTCGATACTGTCTTCCATAGTGGCTGCACCAGTCTGCATTCCCACCAGCAGTGCACAAGTGTTCCTTTTTCAAATTCAACTGGTTCCTAAAGCTTCATACCTCACATATAGTAGGTATAAATAATTTAATGTAAAAGTACTATTTTGGGCAATGCAAACACTTAAATATGGGAATTTTATTGTACAGTCTAGGAAGAATATTGAAAAAATCACCTGCCAACCTATTAGATTTGTTTTTTTTTCTGCTAACCAGAAGTTTGACAAAATTTCAGGGAACATAGATTGGTTGTACCTTGTGTTTCAGCAGTTGCTATTATGTTGATATGTCTATAGGATATTATTGTTCTGACTGCCTTAAAGTTCAAAAAGCACCACAACATACCATTGCAATCTATGTGGTCTTAAAATGTAAAACTAATAAGATCGTGGGAAACAGGGAAAAGAGTGCTGAGCATTGCAGTTAACTTTTCTTTTTAATGCTTACTCTTCTTGGAAATTCAAGTAATATTGACTTTCTGATTAAAGATGTTAGGATAACGATCTTTTGGTCCCTTTCTCCATGTAAACACCAACTTTTAGAAAAAAACAGGTAATGAGAAATAGCAAACTTGTCTTTGATGAAATTAGGAAATACTCCAAACTCTGAGTTGCAAATAAATAAAAACTGCTAAGTGTAGTAAGCACTGGACCAGAGAAAGGCTGTGTATGTGGTGGGGGCAGGGGCATGCCAAGAGATAAACTTCATCTCTCCAGCTTTCCAGCAGAGTGCAGGATTCCCCAGAGCTGGCAGCTTACATAGCCCGAGGCACAAGGGTTGGAGTGTTTTGTGAACCACAGAAGGTTCTCTGGACTCTAACTCCAAAGATTAGAGATGTAGGTGGGGCTAAATGCCTGACTTAAGGCAGGATCCCGTCCAGGGTACCACATTACAGTTTATCATCATGTTTCCTTAGACTCCTGTTGGCTGTACCAGTTTCTTGATTTTTAAAAATGTTTTTGATGACTTTGATGGGTTTGAAGAGTTCTGGTCAGATATTTTGTAGGATGTTCCTCAGTTTATATCAGTCCGATATTTTTCTCATGATTAAACTGAAGTCCTGGGTTTAAGGGAGGAAGGGCCATTCTGATCATAATGTATCAAGAGTATAGACTATTCATATGCTTATTACTGTTAATAGTAACCTCAATCACCTGGCTGAGGTAGTGTTTCTCAGGTTTCCCCTGTCAAATTACTCTTTCCCAGCCTTCCCACACTGTCCTCTTCGGGAAGACCTTCCTGTGCACAGCCCACACTGAGGGAATGGGGAGTTTTGCTGCCCCTCCTGGAGAGAAGAGAACCTACATAGATTATTTGGAGTCTTCTGCATGGGAGGTTTGTCTGTTCTCCTCTCTTCACTCATTCATCCATTCAACCCATTTTTTATTTATATCAGGTTGGACTCATGACTATTTCTTTTATACTTTGGGGTATAATTCAGTGTGACTTATTTTATTGCTCAGTTTGTTTCATTCATCATTGGGAGCATTTTGAATCGGCTCCTGTGTCTTTTTGACACCTCCCTATCATTGCAGGTTATTTATTTAGTTTTAGCAGATTTTTACTTTCTGGAACTACAGGTGCTGCAAGTTCATTTTGTATATTTCTTACTCAAGTCCTAAAAATGAGCTATTTCTGGAGAATGGTAATATAGAACAAGATCTGGGCACTAAATGTGTTACTGAGGTGCTAGAGCTTCCAGGC
The DNA here is from genome assembly GCF_028538775.1 of Myotis yumanensis. Taxonomy (NCBI): domain Eukaryota; kingdom Metazoa; phylum Chordata; class Mammalia; order Chiroptera; family Vespertilionidae; genus Myotis; species Myotis yumanensis. The sequence goes on from NW_027223757.1 coordinate 56,649,610, forward strand.
CCTCTCAGCTGACAGAATAAAGAAATGCATGTGTGCATACCAACCCATATCTACATATGTCTACATATATATCCATATGTGTCTACATTAAGCAAGATAGTAGTGCATACTGATGACTTCAATACTCACCCATTACCTCATGAGTCATCCTAGACTTCTCCCCTTGCTGGTCTGTAATCTCTTACTCCATCATCTGCTTTTACTTAATTTACTTAATCCACCTACTTATTTGTTAATCCATTTTATTTATTATAGTGGTTTCAGAATTGTTCACCAGAACTCTCACAGAAAACATTTTTGTCAACTAGAGTATTTGCAATTACTTTGCCTTTAGTCTTACAGAATCCCTTAATTTTTAAAGTTACTTAGCCAGCATATTTCCCCCTACTCCCTTCAGTGAGGTTGTTTATATATTTTTAATATAGTTAGGTTATTGTGTCACAGCCTGCATTTCATCCTGGGATTCCACACCTTCTAAATGATTTTTTAAATTTGCATACAGGGGTCGGTAAAAGTAGCTTTATGGTTGTGAGTAGATGAAACACAGAGTTTATTCTTGTATTATTATTTTATTTATTTATTATAATATTATAGTATAGTTATTGTATGGTATTGACTGTATACCTACCTTTGCTCATTCTTGTGTATTAAGGTTCATTCTTTGTACTGTAAAGCTGTACATGTTTTGACAAATGCATGATGCACCATTACAGTATCATACAGTTCTACCACGCCCTCCCCCCCAAAACACCCTTTGCTTTACCTATTCAACCCTTTCACAAGCCCCTAAAATATGGCAATCATTGATCTGTGTACTGTTTCTATAGTTTAATGTCATATAAATGGAAGAATACCGTATGTAGCTTTTTCAGAATATCTTCTTTTTCACAGCACTATGCATTTTTACACAGCAACATGCTCCCATGTCTTTTTTTGGTTTGTTTTATAGCTCATTTCTGTAATCACTGAATAATAGTCCATCTTTTATCATTGAATCAGTATACCACGATTTGTTTATTCATTCACCTATTGAAGGTCATTTTGGTTGATTCAGTTTTTGGCAATTTGAACAAAGCCTCTATAGTCATTCACATAAAGATTTTTGTGTGGACATACGTCTTCAAATCAGTTAGAACACTTAGGAGTTTATTGCTGTATTCTATGGTAAGATTATGTTTAACTTGGTAAGAAACTGCCAAACTGTCTTCCAAAGTGGCTATAACATTTTGAATTCCCACCAGCAATGGAAGAGCGTTTCATTTCCTCCAATCCTCGCCAGCAATTCATAGCGTCAGTTTTTTGGATTGTAGCCATTCTCAGAGCTATGTAGTGGCATTTTACTGTTGTTAGTACTCATTTCCCTAATGACGTGTGCTGTTGAGCATCCTTTTATGCGCTTATTTGCCATTTGTGTATCTTCTTTGGTGAGATGTCTGTTGAGATCTTTTGCTCAGTTGTTAATTGGGCAGTGTTGTTGTCTTTTTCTTATTTTTAAAATGTTTTTATGGGCCTTAGCTTGTTCTTTTTCTGTTGTCTTATCTCTGAGTGAGGAGATGCCAGCCAGGCCTGGCATTTGTATTTCAACACCAGTATAGGATCTCCACCCCCATCATGCACCTGGGCTCAGAGGAACCTCCTTGGCTCTTAGAGGGCGTGTGATCTTCACTCCTGCTAGTCTTTTACCTGCTGTGGATTTGCTGAGCTGGAAAAGAACCTGGTCCTGCTTCTTCTGCCTGATTCTGTGATATGTGGACAGAAATCCCTCCTGATAATTTGAACCCATCTGTAGTTTGCTCTTGTCTAATGTTATGTATGAAAAACCTCCATAATTTACCATTCTCATGGCTCTTTCTGTCTTTTCTGCTCCTTCCTCTTATGTCCAGCACATCCGACATGCAGTCAATGCACCTGACCTAATTTTTACTTTCAGCTGCCTGGCATTACTTGGAACTGTAGTCTAACAGAGGAAAAAGAAAGTTACTGATGCATGAATGGAGGATATTGTAGCCAAGGCTTTAGAAAACAGGCATCCCAGTAGGAGTGTGGCTTCCAGCTTCCACAAATATCCTGCGTCTCCAAGGACAGCAGCACAATGGAAGAGAGAAAAAGCTCACTAAAAAGAACAGCTCCCATTAATAACCTCTTAAAATAAACCCGGCACTTTACTAGCCACTTTCCATATATTGTGATGTTTAATTCTGAAAGCAGCCCTCTCTGATAGTAATAATGGTTCTCAATTTACAGATAAGGGAGTATAAAACTTAGGGAAATAGTTGAAGACACACTGTTAATAAGTAGCAGAGTTAAGATCCAAACTCAAAACCCACGCTGCCAACCAGCATTTTCTTCCTTCTTATCTGGTCTACATTTATGCTTCACTCCTGGAAGATTCTATGGAAGATGGTGATTTCTATTCAGATTTCCAATTCTGTGATAATTTTGTATTTTGATGACTAAGAAATTTGAGTCAAGTGAACTATGAGTTGCTTACTAGCACCATCTTATCTCTTTCCACAATGGACAGTAGAAAAATGAAGTTACAGAAATGGGCTGCAGCATCTACATCACAACCCACATTTCTGAGTTACAAAGCACCTCGCTGCTATGCTTTATTTCAATAAATGAAAATACTGCAGATATTTTCAATTGATGTAGCACCTTTTATTTGAAAACCTTACCATCTCTGTGCCATTCATAAATCATCAAACCATTTTGGGAAGCAGGAGAATTACTTAATAAATGAACCTTAGGTAATTGGAAGTTAAAAATGTTGAATTCTTTGATATGTAAAAAATCTTTCTATGTGTCTTAATAGAAAGCAACAAGCAGTGATTTTTTCCTCAAAAAACAGGAATGAAGCCTAAATGTCTTGGGCCCCCAAGTGTGTGATAATTTGTGAAGGCAGCCACAAAGACTAATACATCACCATACTTCGCAGTTCACCAGGGCTGGTTAAGATCTAAGAACTCATAAATAGTAAAAAGATTAGCATCCCTTCTTCCACTCCTGTGCCTCAACATGTAATTTAATATAAAACCAATTCTAAATTGAAAAACCCAAATAAGCATGCTGCAATTAAAATATTTCCCTTTCAGCTTTTATGCTTATAAAATTCTGAAGAGTTCATGAAGTATGATTTTTTAAAAATCTGTATAACAGAAATAATAAATCACCCTGTAGGGTTATTGTGGTGATAAAATGATACAATATGTAAAAATACCTCACATGGTGTCTGGTAAATGTACTTCTCTTTATGTTAAGGCTGGGAATGGGTGGTAGCAAGGGTATAATGAAGACTTGAGGTGTATTTTGGCTTGTTACTTGGCTTTCTAGTGACTCAGGGGTTCCAGGTCTATGAAGTAGAGATGCAGACAGTTTTTCAGATAATTTAAATGAACATAGCTCTAAAGATTATTGTTCAGGCATCATCCTACCATACAACTGGCACTTAGTGAATCTCACAACATTTCATTTTTGTACTTTTTTTCCCCGCTCTCCAGACTAAGTCATTTGTGTCTTTCTTATTGGGATGTTCTCTAGAGTCATGAGGCAAGATGTAGTTGTATTTGGCTCCCAATAAACAAATAATAAAATAATTTTCATTAGAGGATGAGAGGAAAGTAAGCAGACCTTTCTCCTTGAGATGTTTTTGGGTTGATAAGTGGCTGATTGAGTACCTGCGTGCCATACATGGGCCTTAGCATTTCTTCCAAATGAGAAGGAAAATGACATAGTTTCTTTGCAAAATTTTTCAAACTGTCAATTATATCTAACCTCCTGGAGAGACTAACCAGAAAAACTCCATTGACAATATGTAAAAGAAGTACCTCAAGGCCCACTGCCCCCAGGGCTTTAGTCACTCATAATACTTCCCTGAGACTATAAAAATCATCCCCCAAAATTATTCTTATTTTTAATTAAAATAATTTTTTGACCGTTCTCAAACAGCTGCTCTCTGGAAAATTCCTTTTAGCTGAAACCCTACTTTACCTTGACTTATTTTTGTGCAAACAGTTTTCTTATATTCATTTAAAAATGAGAAAAATAACAACAGGGGAGTTTGGGGTTATAAAATTACTTTCTGGCTTGACTTCTCATTGAATTAGATCAAACAGACTAGGAATGTGATCACTCACATGTGTTCGCATGTCTGCCTATCTCTAGGCAAATGTTGTGCATTTTTTTATATACTCCAGCAAATTCTTGATGTTCAACTTCCTATATCTTAAGTTAAGCATGAGCTCAATCTTAGTAGAATTTAGCAGCTGGCATGATCATGTGTATTTATTGTTTATAGCCACCTTCTGTTCTGATTGATTGGTGCCCATAGTTGGATGACCGCCTTGTTTAACAGCCTTTCTTTAACACCGATTTGTGGAATAAGTGGCTATCGAAGTACATAAAGTATTTAGAAAGTGCCACAGTATTTGGAAAACATTTTACTTTCTGTAATGGGATGAATCCAATCTCAGTCTTTGGAAGTAGTGGGAAAACTGATGGGCAACATTAGGTCATATCACCATGTGGGTTTGTTTCTCCATTTGATTTAAATGATAGTTATTAGGAGAGGCAATCTGCCATGGGCCATGAGTGCCTCTGCACATTCTTGCCGGGTTTGCCAAGAATGCAAGGCTCTTACTACTTGTAAGTACACCGCTTATCAGGGTTGTGTTTGCAGATCCGGTACTGTCTTCTCCAAAAGAAAGGCCAGGCTTTCTTCCACTTACTGCAAAAGCGGTAAATCCCCAAGCTCAGTGTTTCGGTCCTCTCAATGCAACCCATTTTGTTTGCAGGCACCCATCATGAGCCCTTCCAATAAACTTGGGGAACATGGAGACCCAAAGCAAGTGACTGTGAAGCTCAGGCCACCGCTTCTACCGTGAGTAACAGAGTCCTTTCTCTCTGACCCCGGGATCTCATCCCCTTTGTCAGTGTCCATGAAAGAGTAACAGGCGTATTTGTCAGTTTGTAAGTAGGGCAACATCTCAAGATGCTACACAGTTTCTGACACTTTGAAAATATTTCTATTTACATTCCATAAAAATAAGTCCTATATTGGTTATATTGTTTCAAAAAATTAGTGACCATGACCAGCGTAGAATCTTTGGTTTTTAATTCTGACTCTACTACTAAGTGAATGATCTTGAGTAAATGGTTTGTTCTTCTGAAACTCTGTTTCTACATCTGTAAAACGAAGGGGTTCATCTATATCAGTGGCTTTTCAGCTGTGCTCTAGGAAACCCTGGGCCAGTCATGTCCAGGGCCCTCTCATTAGCCCCTGGTTGGGGCTGTTGGAGGTAGTTGGAGGCAATGATACTGTTGTGTTGACTGGCCTGTCTCCTACCCTCAGCAGGGCTTCTACTTACTGCCGTACTTACTGTCCCTAGTCGGTGCCCTGGCACATTTCCTTAGCTGCCATTTCCTTAGAGACTAAGATGGTTTCATTATGATCCCTTTCTAATGAATTTTTAAGTATTAGAGATGAAAATGTACTTAGAATAAAGGCCTGATACAGAAAAGAACAAAAAGATAAAGAGAGGGCCTGGGGGAATGTAAAACCACGTAGTAAAAAGCAAATATCAGGAAATAAAATTAAATATAAATAATAGTGGTTATTTCTGGTTGTTTTTATTTTAGTGTTATACTTCTTAGTATTTCAACTTGTCTATAATAATAACATATCACTTTTATAATTGGAAAAAACTGACTAAACGAAGCTTAAAAATAAGAAAGAATAAAAGATCTGTCAAGGTTAAAGTGTGAAAGGCCACTGGTGTTTTTTAAGCAAGAAAATAACTTACTCTACTTGATCAGAAAGAGTTGTAGGTCAGATTTTTGAAAGATCCTGCTGGTATGTGGGAAGGTGTTGCCCTGGCTGGGATAGTGGATTTAAACAGAAGTCTTTTCTTGCAGATCTAAAAGTAGCAGAAGTCAGGCCCTCTGACAGGTGCTTGACAGTGCTTGCCAAATATTTTCACTTAGGTGAGCACTTCTTTCTCCTATTCAAGAGAGCTGCCCTTGTCTTCATCAAAATCATTTAAAGGTCAGTGAGAGAGCTTGTCCCATTTGTCAACCTCCATTGCCTCTGAATTTCTGGTGATCTAAGGATTTCTGAGTTGGATAGCTTTCTTTCTAAAGACTGAGTTTGATTTCGTGTGATTGGTTGTACTAATTTGCAGAGGCACACTACAGTTGTGCAATGAAAAATTATGCAAATATGCATGTGATATTTCAAAATTTTTTTTGCTAGATACATATGTTGGGGATTGGAACTTTATGTGATTCCGTAATTTACCACAGAGAACTTGAATACAAAGAATATAGAGGGACTTGTTCAAGAAGTGCTTTTGGGCATATTAAATAACATGACTGTTAATAGCAGAATATGAAGGAAATTGTGAATCAAACTAAGTGCTTCTTAGTTCTCTTCAGTTTCATTTAGTCACAAATTTAGGGGATTCAAGGTATGTGCTAAGCACTATGGCAGCACTATGGAATTGCATCACCAAGTTTCTCTGAGGGTGTCATTGGCTTTAATCTTTGGGTTTTAAAGCCCACAACTCTACTGTGTGATTCGTAACTGTTCTGCATTTTCAACAAGCATGATCCAAAAGGAATTTCCTGTCTGCTGCTTGCATATCCTGTTGTTGTCATCTTGCTAAAACATGAAATGATTTAAGCTTCGAAGTTGTTATTGTTTTCAATGGAACAGCTGCCCGGTACTTCCAGGGACAATACCAGGTGTGTATGGAGGCTATCTGTGCAAGTCACAGCGAAAAGCTGAGCAGTAATCTGGTGGATTTGATCATCACATGTAACCAGCCTCAACAGTTCAGGGGCAGACAGTGTGAAGTTATTTTCGTTGTTCAGAGCAGTGCAGCAAATTGCTTCAGCTCCTCCACTTGATTTACGTAGTGTCAGACTTAGCCTAAGTGATTGACTTGAACAAATCTATGCGCCTTTTTTTTTGCCTAGAATTTTGTTCCTCAATATTGATGGCCTCCAATATGATCTCAAGTACTTTCATTTTCCAGAATTCTTCTGCTTTCCACCTCCCCTCCCTTTAATCCATGAATTGAGGGAGAATTCGCTCTTTATCTTGTATGCATATTTCATATCACTCCTGCTATTTTTTTTCCCAGCAAAAACCTTTTATTTTGAAATAATTTTAGACTTGCAAAAAAATTGCAAAAATTGTACAAGGAATTCTGTTCACTGTTCACCCAGCTCCCCCAATAATTTAAATTGCTTAAATAGCCACAGCATAATAATGAGAACCAGGAAATTAACATTGTAACAGTGCCATGAAGTAATCTACAGACTTTATTGAAATTCCAATAATTATCCCATTAATGTCTTTATCTGGTCCTTTATCTGACATACTTCTTTCGTTTTCTCCAATCAGAGACAGCTCCTCAGTCTTTGTTTTTTTGTGTTCTTGACACTTTTCAAAGTCAGTTTTGTAGATTTTTTTTTTTTAATGGCTTTGTCTGCTATCTTCTCATGATTTGGTTCAGGTTATATATTTAGGGCAAGAATATTACAAAGGTGATGTGCTCTTTAAGAGGTAAATGATGTTGGTCTGTCTCATTACTGATGATGATTAATTACTAGTTTAAAATGGTCTCCTCCTGCCCTGGATGGTTTGGCTCACTGGATAGAGCATCAGCGTGTGGACTGAAGGGACCCAGGTTCGATTCCAGTCAAGGGCACATGTCTGAGTTGCAAACTCGATCCCCAGTCGGGGGTGTACAGGAGGCAGCCGATCAATGATTCTCTCTCATCATAGATGTTTCTCTCTCTCCCTCTCTCTTCCTCTCTGAAATCAGTAAAGGTATCCTATAAAATAAAAGCCCAGCTACTGAACGGCAGAATGACCACAATGACCAGTTGCTATGCCTTGCACTGACACCTGGGGGCAGATGCTCAACGCAGGAGCTGCCCCCTGGTGGTCAGTGCACTCCCACAATGGGAGCGCTGCTTGGCTGACCGGGATGAGCAGCTGCTACCTCAGCGGAAGTGGGTCCACAGCTGCATGGCTGACTGGGATGAGTGACGCTCCCCGCAGGCCATGCCCCCCACCAGTGCATGAATCCTGTGCACCAGGCCTCTAGTATTAAAATAAAATAAAATAAAATAAAATAAAATATAAAATGGTCTCTTCCTGCTCTTAACATATTTAGCCTCACATTCTATATACTTTTGTCATAACATTTTAGGACTCAAAGAAATAATTTGTCAGTAATATTAAAAGTAACATAATAGCAAGTAGTAGACCAGTGATGGCGAACCTATGACACGCATGTCAGAGGTGACATGCGAATTCATTTTTTTGGTTGATTTTTCTTTGTTAAATGGCATTTAAATATATAAAATAAATATCAAAAATATAAATCTTTGTTTTACTATGGTTGCAAATATCAAAAATTTCTATATGTGACACGGCACCAGAGTTAAGTTAGGGTTTTTCAAAATGCTGACACGCCGAGCTCAAAAGGTTCGCCATCACTGTAGTAGACAGTAGTATTTAGTATGTGCTGAGAACTACATACGTTACTTCACTCGCTCCTCAAAACGCTTCTACAGACACTTTATCACCTCCATTTTACCTCTTGGGAGAGGACATTCCTAGTTGCCAAGTGACTGCCTTGGAGATGGAATACAGCTCTGCTCATTTTTTTTTTTTTTTTTTTTTTTTTTTTTTTTTTTTTTTTGTGGCACGTAGAGAGCCCTGCACAAAGCAAGGGGCTGTAAATGTTTGTTAAATCGACATAATTGAAATTAAATGGAAGGCAGAGTGTTAAGATTGTATAACTAATTATATATGTCAGCACAGGCGAAGGGGTCATGGGTAATTCTGAGGTACTGAATTTGGGGGAGAGGGATACATAAAAGTAATGATTTATTTTCAAAGGACCAAAGCTAAGAAAGAAGATGAAGTTTTTGTTTTTCAGAGTGGGTTAAGAGCAAAACCTTGGAAAGCACTCACATTTAGGGTATTTGGTGAAGAAAAATTTAAAAAAGAAGGGGGAGTAAAGTGTAAACAAGGTAAAAAGAATTAAAAAAGCAAGATACAAGGTTGTCACTAGCCAATTTTCAAATCTGGGATGAAGACAATGAAGTGAAGATGTGCATGGGGCCCTGATTAAATTCCATGGGCTATTTTGGGGAAACTAAAAAACACATTATAAAACGTTGTTATAGATTTTTTTAAAAAAAATTTGGTCAACACACTGTTACCCAAAGTAATGAAAGAGAAAATTGTCAAGATAAGTCAGAAGAATGGATAACTCAGAACAGGTAGAACTGACTACAAAGCACATTGTATATGATTTCTGATGCAGCACATTTCCCTTTCAATGTTTGCTAAATTTATGCGAAGAATAGCTTTTATTTCTTAATACAAAACCTGAGTGGTGGAAGGGAGAGAGAGAACCGGAATTTGAAAAGTGGTCCCATGTTTATACTTGTGAGCTTATTATAAATATAAGGTGACTTCGCGTTGTTCTAAATGTAAGCCCCTGCTGGCGTTACCTAGCTTCACATTTTACAATAAGGGAGATCAGATCAGTGGACCAGAACTCAGATATGGTTTCAGTGCAGCAAGGAGACTCGTTCAGCCCCTCTGTACCTCAGCTTTCTCACCTAAAAATGAAGAGGCTGCAGAGATGACCTCACTTTTGTCCTCTGGAGCTAAAAACTGCCAATGGTGCTATGGTTGAAGGATGCTAGCTAAATAACTGGTTTGCATTGCATAGAGACTATGTACTAATTATTTGACATGTGTAACTGCTTCCTTCAAAAGTAGATTTTCTAGAGTAAAATATAAGTGGAGCGATTCACTCTCAGTGCTCCATAGCATGATAATTGTGGAATTAACAGTTACAAGAGGGGCCTTTTATTTAAAACCAGCTGGGCAGTTTTCATTTGTTTGGTGTTTTAGAGCAGTGGTTCTCAACCTCGGCTGCACATTAGAATCACCTGGGAATCTTTTTAAAATCTTGATTTCTGGGCCTCATCCTCCGGAAATTCTGTTTCTTTGTTACTAATGTTGTGGCCCCACCCCATAACAAAGAAACAGAATTTCCGGAGGGTGAGGCCCAGAAATCAGGATTTTAAAAAGATTCCCAGGTGATTCTAATGTGCAGCCGAGGTTGAGAACCACTGTTTCAGAGGATGGCCCTTGCCAATTAGTGCTCACTCCCTAATTCCCTGGATGAGCTACTTCTGTGTGAGAGATGGGTCTTGAATGCCCCAGGCAGTGGGAGGAAGGATATTGAGGCTGGAATGCCCAGTGATCCCTCAAAGAGTACAGAAGGAGCGGTAACTAAAGAGGGGAGGACCCTGACAAAGGAATGAAATTAATTTGGATGGGACCCCTGAAGATTAGACAGAGTTAAATAGTCTAACAGTAGGAGGCTTCTTTTGCAGCCAGAAATAGTTTTTTTTTTCCCCCCTGAAAGAACAGTACTTTACGCAGGGAAACATTCTTGCTTCTTCCATGGCAATCTCTGTTTGGAATCTTTATTCTAGCCTTTCCCATCCTCAACATCAGCTTTCTCCTCCCCCAGCTTCTCTCCCCCCCTTTCTCTCTTCTTAGCACGTCCTTTCATGATTAGATTAGTTTGTTTGCCCAGGCAAGGGGAAGAATGAGAGTGTGCATACTGGTTAGAACAGGCTTCCTGTCCCAGGGCACTGTAACTCTGAACACGTGGGCCTCTCCTCTGCTTGGGGGAGGCTGTCAGCAACAAAAATACCATTTCATCTTAAAACAAAAGCAAAGGTCCTAAGATCTTTAGAAATCTGAACTAATCAAAATCCTGCTGTAGTGAGGTGGGGGGAATGTACGAGTGTGTGTGTGTGTGTGTGTGTGTGTGTGTGTGTTGACCCCCAGCTCCACGGACTGTCATGGAGATGATGAGGCTCTGATGCCAAGGTGATGGAGGGTGGGAAGAAGCACACAGGACCCCTGCGGCAGCCACGAGTAGCTAAATATATTTCCCCAGGGGGAGATAGCCTGAACAGAATGTATTTCTCAAACAGTGCAATTTTGAAATTGCCAAGTTCATGTTCCCAGGAAGTAGGAGTCTGGAATGGAAGTCTTATACCTCAATTCATACCTAAGACCTGTTTCTTATTGGTGTGTCGTCCTAAGCAACCGACTTAACCTATCTGCGTCTGTTCCCTAAAATAAAATGGGCACGCGCCTATTTCTCACATGTTTTGGAAAGGCACGAAAAGATCATCTTGGTGATATTCCTTAGAGAGCTGTGTGATATTAAGTACAGCGCTGAGCATTAAGTTGCCCATCTGTACAATGAAATACTGACACTGAGAGGGTTTGGGGGAGGATTTAATTGGTAACAGAGTAGTGCTCAAAATAGGGTGGTAGTTATTATGAATATATGGGAAAGAATAACAACTTAGTTTGTATTGTTGACTTTTGATACGAGCCTAAAACATAGTTAAGGATTTGAGCTAGCTGAAAATCACTGTATTCCACAGTAAAATGGGAGAGCATTTTATGTGATTTGCTGTTTTAAATTATCAATTAGCTATTGATAGAGCTAACTCAGAGTTGACTCTGTATGCACATGTGATTAGCAGGAACAAAATATGCAATTATATGATCGAATCAGATAACGTTATAACCCACTGGTGCCATGAGAATGGACACCAATCACAGTGCTGGAGCAGGAGCTCAGAGACACCCTACTGTGCCATTCCAGCTGTTGCTAGCCTTTCAATGACTAAACTCAGGGCATTTTGAGGGTTTGGGACAGAGTCTGGAAAAACCAGAACTCCTCAGAGGGGCTGGGGCAGTGACTATTGACTAACTGGCATGAAAGTATTTTGATACTTGAAAAGATGGAGGGCTGAACCAGTGCAGACCGAGTATCTCTGCTCATCTAAAACTCCACAATAATCTCATGCAAACAAATAAAAATATCCTAACTCTCAACCTATTGTGATATTGATTGGCAAGTTTCTGAATCGGTTTTTAAGTACCTGAACCTTATTCTTTTGGTAAGCCACCAGAATGGGGGCAGAACAGGGAACTGCCTTAGATGGGACTCCAGATTAGGCATGGAACTGGCGGCTTGCGCTAAATATGTAATCTCCTCTCGACACTTTTTCATTAATGAGGCATCACTTTCTATAAGGTGTGCTGTGGAGTCTGAGTCTATCAGTCATTCTCCTTTAGAGGGATTTATTTAGTTAATTATGGTGAGGACCTGGGGGCTGGGATCAGGATATGAGGGGACAACAGAGGTTAATTTGAGGGCTAGCTAACTTTGGAGAGGTCAGACTTGGTGGAGCACTATATCCGAGCATTTGGACCTCCACGGGCGGCTCCTGAAGTTACTTGCTATCTAGGAGTTAGGGGAAAAGGATTCCCAAGAAGCAGGAGGAGCCATGTCCTTTTCACTGGTGGCTGACCCTTCCCACACACACCATACTTTTGGTATGTGTAGCATCAAATGCTAACATGGATTCCAGCATAAAAAAGAGACTGGTCAAATGGGACAGCAGTGACTGCAAACACAGAGGGAAGAATGGAATTGAAAGGTAGCCAAGTATCATTTTCTGCTAATTTCAAAGACAATTATGAACTCACCTATAACATTTAAAGACCTGGAACTTGGATTTGTGGGAAGATCATGCTGGGAGAGACAGAAGACAGCCACATAGAGTTCTAGGCATGGTTTCAACAGGAAATCTCTTGGGAGATAACTAACACATCAACATTAATTCCTGAACCACTGAGACGTCCTACATAGAGGGCAGGCTTGCATGAGGAAAACTGTCTCATCAAGAGACAACTGCTGGGATTATAGCTCAAGGCACAAAGCTTCCAGCTGGAATCCTTAGTAAACATAGATACTAGTTTAATGAAGTATCTGTCATTAATACTGTTTATACTTTTCAAGTTCTATTATGATCTCTTTTTTCTTTACCCAGAATTACTAAAATACAGGATATATGGTTAATGGAATTTTAAGGAATTGCCTTTAGTACAATATAGAAAGCAAAAACAAGTAAAAATTATAATGTAATAAAATACAACGGTCCCCCCTTATCCATGGGGGAATACATTTCAAGATCCCCTGTGGATGCTTGAAACTGAGGATAGTACCAAACCATGCTTGTTCTTCTACACACATAACTATGACAAAGTTTAATTTATAAAATAAGTACAGCAAGAAATTAACAACAATGACTAATAATAAAATAGAACAATTATAACAATACTGTAATATAATAAAAGTTATGTGAATGTGCGCTCTCTCTCTAATAACCAGTCTGATAACAAGAAGGCTACTAATGACTAATGGATGGGTAGCATACACAGTGTGGATACACTGAACAAAAGGATGCTCCCATCTCAGGTAGGATTGAGGGGGATGGCGAGAGACTTTGCCACTCTACTCAAAATGGTGCGCAATTTGAAACTTCCTAATTGTTTATTTCTGGAATTTTCCATTTAATATTTGTGGGCTGTGTTTGCAGATAACTGAAACCATAGAAAGCGAAACCATGAACGGGGGCAGGTGGGCAGGGAGAATACTGTATACTTAACAGTCCAATAGTTGTTTTGTGATTTAGGAAGCCCTTGAGGAACTCATATTGCCTAAAGCTCATCAAGGGTACCAAGTAAAGGATAAAAAATATTGGTCTTAATCTGATGTCACCATAAGACTATACTTGAGGAATTGATTGAATTAATTTTTAGCTAGAATTTTTTCCAATTTTCTCAAACCTAGAATGCAAAATCTATGTAAAATAATCAAACTATACATGCATGTGTATATTATGTTTATATAAACATATATCATTTTAGCATTTATACTGAATAAGTTAATTTTATTTTTTTCAGGATTTTTAGTTGTGAGCTTGTTTAGCTTAAAAATGATTTTGAACATAATTTAAGAGACAATATTTTCTGATTTATTTTACTAGAGCAATTAAAAAAAACCAACAACAGGAAGTAAGTGTATCTTAACAGAACTCAGAGTGTAATAATCTGACTCCTAAACTAGTCTGTGTGAATATGTTTGCTTAGAAGAAATCTGCATCCAAATATTTTAAATAAATTTATTTTTCAAATGGGAGTATAATTTACTTACAGTGAAATGTGTAAACTTTGACATGTTTATACATCTTTGTAGCTACCACTCTAATCAACATATAAAACATTTTACCACTCCATATTTCCCTTATGTGCTTTGCCAGTCAATCCCTGCCACTTTCTCTACTCCAAGGCAAACACTTTTTTTATTCCTATTTATTTAGATGAGCTTTCTGTATTCCAGTATTTGCATATCTGGTAAATTAAAGATGGCCACATTCTTGAGACTCTGTCCATCAAGCTGTGGGATGTATGTCCCTTAACTTTAAAGATAAGAGGATTCTGTTAGAGCTTAATTAATAGAATATGGTAGAAGTTATGCTGTACCATGCTTTAAGCGCCTGAGAGCTTCAATTTCCTGAATCTTGGGATACTCACTCTGAAAACCCAGCTGGCATACTGTGAGAGTCCAAGTAGCCCATGGAGAGATCCATGTGGAAAGAAACTGAGGCCAACAGCCAACAGCCCTGGCTGAGTTTCCAGTCAACATCCAACTCCAGTTTGCCAGCCCTGTGAATGAGCTGTCTTGGAAGTGGGTCTGACAGTCCCAGTGAAGCTGCCCAGCTGGCATTGTATGGGGCTGAGATGTGCTATCCCCACTGATCTTTGCCCAAATTGCTGACTTGAGTGGAAAATACCTAATATTTGTCTTTAAATACATTAAGTTTGGGGATGATTTAGATAACTAGAACAGTTAATAAATTGAATCGTACCATATGTACTCTAAAAATCTGACTTCTTTAACTCAATTACTTTTTTAGATAAATTCATGTCACTGCATGTATTTGTTGTTCATTCCTTTTTATTTGTGAGTAGAATTCTATTAAGTGAATATGCCACAATTTGTTTATTCTTTCTGATGTTGAGGGAGGGATATTTCAGTTGTTTCTGGGTTTGCCTGTTATAAGTAATGCTGCTATGAACACTCATGTGCAAGTTTTGTGTGGACATATGTCTTTATATCGCTGGGTAAATGCTCAGGAGTGGGATTGCAGGGTCATATGGTAATTTTGTGTTTAAGTTTGTAAGAAACTGCCAAATCTTTCCCCAAAGCCATTGCACAATTGTATAGTTCTACCAGCAGTGGGAGAGTTCTTGTTTCTCTCTCTCCTTTGCTACTTTTGGTATTGTCAGTCTTTTAAATTTTAAACATTCTGGTGGATGTGTAGTGATATATTATTCTTTTAATTTTCATTTTCTTGATGAATAATGATGCTGAGTATTTTTCCGTGTACTTTGAGAAGCATCTGTGCAAATATTTTTTCCTATTTTTAACTGGGTTACTGGTCTTTTTATTATTGATTTGAGGGAGTTCTTTATATATCTTGATATCATTTGTTTTTCAACTATAAGTTTTGTGAATATATTCCCCTAGTATGTGTCTTACCTATTAATTTTATTAATGTCTTTGATGAAGAATTTTATTTCAATTAGTTCCACTTTATCAAATTTTTTATGATTAGTACTTTCTGTGTCCAGTCTAAGAAATTTAACTAACCCGAAGCCCATGAAGATAGTCTCCCATGTATTCTTTTAGAAGCTTTACTGTTTGTATTTTAGGTCTGTTTTCTAATTTAGGTTAAATTTTATGTACAATCTGAGATTAGGGGTGTGTTTTTTCCAACTGGTGTTTCCAGCACCATAATGGACAAGAATTTCCTCTGTTTGTTGATTTATTTTAATACCTCTGTTGGAAATCAATCGATTGTATGTGTGTTGTCTCTTTTTAGACTGTCCAATGTATTTTGTTGATCTAATTTTCTAACCCTATATCTGTACCACCCTGCCTTGATTAATGTAGCTTTATAGCAAGGCTTGGAATCAGGTTGTATAAGCTCTCCAAGTTTATTCTTTTTTTTCAAGGTTGTTTTGCTATTATGTGTCTTTTTCATTTTTATGCAAACTTCAAATTTAGATTGTCAATTTCTAGGTTAAAATAAAGCTAGCATGGATTTTGATTGGGCTTATGTTGAATCTATAGATCAGTCTGGGGAGAAGCATCGTAACAATTATAGAGTCCTCTGATTCATGGATATGGTATATCTCTCAATTTATTCAGATATTTATTTTCTCTTATTAGAGTTTTCAATCTAGATGTTTTGAGAATCTTTCATTACATTTTAATGATGTTATTTTCATAATTTATTCAAAAATAGGCATTGAGCAATGATATGTCAAGCACTGTTTTTGTGCATCAGAGATAAGCAAGTCCCTTATTGCTATCATTCTAGAAGGGAAGACAGAAAACAAACAAGTAAACAAATGGACTTTGTTACCATAACTTTATATGGTAATAAAGTCTATGAAGGAAATAATCTTCCATAGGAATAGACGCAGTGGTTCTCAACCTTCTGGCCCTTTAAATACAGTTCCTCATGTTGTGACCCAACCATAAAATTATTTTCGTTGCTACTTCATAACTGTAATGTTGCTACTGTTATGAATCGTAATATAAATATCTGATATGCAGGATGGTCTTAGGCGACGCCTGTGAAAGGGTCGTTCGACCGCCAAAGGGGTCACGACCCACAGGTTGAGAACCACTGGAATAAAGAATAATGAATGGACACATTTTTGATGGAATAGTCAGGGAGCATCACTCTGAGAAAGTAACAATTCAATAGAGGCTTAATTTATGTTAAGGAGAAAGTCATAGTGGAAATTTGATAAAAGAGCTTCCTAGGCAGAAGGCCTAGAGACAGAAGTAAGCTTGGCTATATTTCAACAGTATCAAGAAGAGTTACTGGTAATTTTGCAATCTGAGGTACTACCATCATATGATGGCTTCTATTTTCTCAAAGAATAAGAATTGAAATAATAATTTGAGACTGTAGGGACAGATGTTAGAGAAAGGAGAATTTGTAAAGGCATTCTTTTGAGAAGTGAGAGAGCAGTTTTATACAAGGGAAATGTAGCAGTATTGCTTGGGCTCTTGAGAGTACACTTTGGGATCTGGATCATGAATTGAAAAGTATTTTAGTAATGATTGTGTGTTTTGCTACAGCCAACTTTATTTGTTAGAGAGCAGATATAGAACTAGCGCAGAGTTGGGTTTAACTATCACTGATTTTTTTTTTCTTTTCCTGGCAACAGTGTCAGTAAAAGAGATAAGGGGGCCATAGTTGAGAATACATGCAGTGGAGAGATTACAATAATGTTTTTATGGAATCCAAGCTGAGAGAAGTGAGAATATAAAGGGAATAAGGGAATTTTTAAAATTGTGACAATGAACTCAACATCTTTGGAGTTGGGATACTGAAATACATGATCTGGAAAGATAGGAATTAGTGTGAAGTAGGTCATTTGAATGAAGATTTTGGAAGTGATTCAGTAACTGTTAATGAAATTTTCTAAGATATAACCTTGGGATTGGATTGCTTAAGTAGAGAGGTAAAAAATAAATTGTTAGAAATAAGGAAGTCAGTGAATGAGGGGCCAGGGTATTGAATGGGTATCAACATGAATATCGATCTTACTAAGAATAATGACAGAAATGATGGTGTAATGGATTACAAATGAGAGAGAGGGATCCAGAAGTTGGTGGTGACTGTAGCTTCACCATCTATCCCGCTATAGAATGGTGCTCCGGGTTACTGTGTGATGGACTGTGCTTCACAGATCTGGGGTTTTATGGAAGGAGGGAACAAAACAAACATTTCTAGAAGCAGCAGTGAGGATCAGAGACACCAATTTTATCTCCAGGCCTGAGGTGCTACATGGGAGATAAGGAAAAATATCAGCCACTTAGGGCTACAGAGCAGGCAGCATATTCAGAGGTTAGCTACATTTCTGTTAGATGAAGAGTTAAAATTAACTTCTGGAGAAGAGTTAGAAGAATGAGTTTCAGAGAATACAGCATTAAAGTTGAAGGGGGTTAAAGAAGATTTTGGTTTAGGGAGCAGACAGCGCTGTGTAAAGGGCTAAGTGTGGGTGATGAAGGGCGAGATGAGAATTTTGGACTTCCAGCGGGGCCTGAAGTAAACAAAGTTGTGAGGAGATGATGAGTTTTCTTCAAATGCTCTTTTAAGAGAAAGTGTGTGCAACTATAGCTTCCTTTTCGGGATTAGTTTTAGGCCATTTGTGCTGGCAAGACAGGTAGTGTTGAAGTTGGGAGAGGCACACTTTGACCAGGAATACTTGGAGCTCTGCAGGCCTTTTTTATATTTATGAGATGCATGATGAATGTGGCAAAATCTCATGGACCTCACACACTTGTGAACATAAAAAGAACTAAAAATCATAAGTATGCATGAACTTGAAACAGCTTGAGACAAATTATTGGTCAATTTTTTGATGTGTTTGTCTTCCTTTTTAATTATTCCATGTGCTGAAAACACCAATGAAAATGGCATAAAAGATCAGGGTAGCAATCCTATAAATATAAAGACTGACACTAATTATATATATATTATGCTAATTAGACTGGATGTCCTTCCGGACATCCTTCCAGACGAAGCCGGGGCTGCAAGGGAAGCCCGGGTCCCAGGTGCCAGAGGGAAGCCAGTGCCGCAGCCAGGGGAAGGAAGGCCTACTCTTGCACGAATTTCGTGGATCGGGCCTCTAATATATATATATATATAATCTCATATATGTATTTATAATTAATATATTAATATATTATATATATCATTAAATTACATTATATTTTCACGTAGGCCAATACTGTTTTTTGCACTATAATTTTTCACACCAATGAAAAATGGTAGTTTCCCACAAAGATTAAAAAATATTCTATGTGCTTGTGTTTATTGCAAGATTTGTAATCTATTCCTTGAAATGTTTAAGAGTAGTGTTAACCCAAGAAACAACATTTTTATTGACATTTACTCTCTTGTTTTCCTTTGTTTACTTAGTAATAGCAAGAAGGAATATGTCTATGTTAAAGACAGAAGAAAATCTAAATTTATTATTAATATTCTGTTCTGGGCTAGACAATTAATGTGTAAGTCACATGAAAGAAAGTTTTGTATATAATTGTATCCTGGAAAGCAATCATCTCCCTGTTTTTTTTCTCTCCTACTTCTCACTTAATGGGAGAATTCTTCTGTTCTTGTAGGTGATACCATTACCTTTCCACAGATGCCCTACAATTTTAATTATCTGCTTAAAACCCCTTTCTCTCTGTTCAGCAGCTCCTCTTTACCTGACACCCAGATGTATCCACTTAGATGTTTTTTCTCTCTTTGCAAGTTAAACATGGAAAAGACAAAAATAGAAGAACTCATTAATCGATGTAAGAAAAACATGTCAGGGTAACAGAATGAAGTTATGTTATAAGGGCAAACACTGTGTTGATATTTAAGCAAGTTGACCCAAGATCATCCTTCATTAAATAGCTTTAGGTCACTGTTTGGATCATGCAAATATTATGAAATACTTATTTGACTTATAAATTTATTATTAATGAATGATATTATTAGTAATAAACTTGAACTAGACTCAGCTGCTTCATTTGGCAATATAATGCTAAAAAACTCCATCTTCAGATAAATAGAGAAAAAAAGCAATAAAAACAATTTGCCAAAGGGTCCATTTTCCACTTGATATGACAATGTTCTTAATTTGTTTTCTGTGCCTTTAATCATTTTCTCATTTATTGAAACAGTTTCTGGTTCTGGAAATAAACAAGGTTACATGTAAAATTGTAATTAAATTTTTCCTCCAGTTCACTTACCAAAGTGTTGAGGTTTGAGGCAAAAGCAAGTGTTTAGTGGTATAGCAAGTGTGAATTTTCTTAATTTATTCAGGAAAATGCAATAAACCTGACTATAAGTAGAGAAGTATCCCAATGTTCCTCGAGGTGTCATAAAGACCTTAACTCTTCCTGCATAAATCTATAGATTTAATGTAATTTCAGTCAAAATCCCAAAAGGATTCTTTGTGTAAATTAATGAAGGTTAAAAATAGCCAAAATACTTCTTAAAAAATAAAAACATGAAGAAGGAGTTGCTGTTCCAGATGTACAGGCTTATGGAGCTATATTAATTAAGATGTATTATTCACACAGAAGAGATAAATTGATGCATGAAATAGAATATGAGTTCTACAAAAGACCCATGCATATATAGGACTTTGATATTTGATAGAGGTGGCATGGAAAATCACTTGGGCAGGGAGTAAAAAAGTTGGTTATCCAGGTGGAAAAAGCATGAAAATTCATCTGTACCACACATCACATATAAAACAATTCTCCATGGATTAAGAATTTGAATGCCATAGGCAACTTTATAACTTTCAGTAGTGTTAATTTGTTTTAAAGATATTTCTGCATATCCAAATTTGCAGTAACATACTCACACTTAGTTTACTTTAAATATTGTGTCCACAGTGCATAGATTCTAGAGAATACCATGAATAAAAAATTCTTACGTTTTATTTTCTTTTATAAAATTATTAGAGACTTGGTGCATGAATTCGTACACAGGTGGGGTCTGGCCGGCCTGCCTGTTTGGGGGGGGGCAGTGAGGGGTGGGGCTGGCAGTGGGGGGAGAGGTCACAGGTGGTTGGCTGGCTGGCCCCGCTCCTGATCGGGGATTGGGGTGATCTGGGATGGGGAAGGCCAGGGGGAGGGGCTGCGGGAGGTTGGGGAGGGGGCGATCCGGGCCCCCATCAGGCCTGTTGGCTGCTGCAGTGCCTGTCATAGCGACCGGTCATTCAGATCGTTGCAGTCGTTCCGCTGTTCTGGTCGCTTGGCTTTTATAGAGAGAGATACCTAACTTTTCTCTATTGCTCTCCCCTTCACAATCCTTTAGATAATCCTACATTAGGTGTTAATGACTCTAACCCTTGCAAATTCTTTTTTAAATAAATGGGAATATATGTATGAGGGAGTAAAGGGATGTTGGAGCAGCACTGAGGAAAGCAAGAGGCAGCAAATATTAAAAACTGTGAATTCTGAATATGTATTATATATATAGTTTTTCTGTGTGTAAATACTATTAGTTGACTCTCTCACAAAAGTAGACATATAGATCAATGGAACAGAACAGAGAGCCCAGAAATACACCCATGCTTATACGGTCAATTAGTCTACAACAAAGAAGGCAAGAATATACAATGGGAAAAGGATATCCTCTTCAATAAATGATGTTGGACAGATACATGCCAGAGAGAGAGAGAGAGAGAGAGAGGGAGAGAGATATACTAGACCACATTTTTACAAAAAGTAAACTCAAAATGGATTAAAGACTTAAATATAAGACCTGAAACCATAAAACTCCTAGAAGAAAACATTAGGAAGTAACTTCTTTGATATCACTCATAGCAATTTTTTTTATATGTCTCCTTGAGCAATGGAAACAAAAGAAAAAATAAACAAATGGGACTACATCAAACTAAAAATTTTGCACAGTGAAGAAAATCATCAACAGAATGAAAAGATAACCTACTGAATGGAGAGGATATTCACCAATGACACATTTAATAAGGAGTTATCCACTGCAGTTTTTTTCATTTTCTTTTCTCCATTTTGGACACAATAAAGCTAAAAAGCTTAATTTTTCAGATCCCTTTTAACTGGAGGTGGCTGTGTGATTTGGTTCTGGCCAATGAAGTCTGTTGGTGCTGTCTCTTCAGTTTCTGCCTTTCTGTGGCCTGGAAAATAGAAGCCGTCCCAGAACTGTAGCAGCCATCACTAAGGAGAACAGATTAGAAAAGCAAGGGTCCTGCTTTCTTGATGGCTTCCTTGAGCCCCTATTCACTTCCTAGACCTACCTACCTATCTACACCTTTTTGTTACATAAGCAAAGTAAACCTTTTTTTTTTATTATTAAGTTACCATTTATTGGGCTTTCTCATACTACTGAATGCAATCTTAACACTCTACAAATAATCCTTACTAATTCACATGTGTGTACCTGAATACAGTGATTGTCATTCATTCATATGAGTGTATGCAATTTCAGTATACAGTAAGCCCTCACTTAACACCATGGATAGGTTTTTGGAAACCTTGACTTAAAGTGAAATGAAACCATTTTACCATAAGCTAATTTAAGTTAATGAAAACAATTTTACCATAGGCTAATTGATGTAAACAAGAGTTAAGTTCCTATGCCGTATTTCTGGGTATATTAAACATCACCAAAATTCTAAATAAAGACACCCCCCCCCCCAAAAAAAAAAACAACACTTCTAATATTAACCATTGAAATAAATGTGAGCTATGCATATATTTAAGAATATTTAAGAAAGATTAATAAAAACAAGTAAGATAATTATTTCCCACTCACTTATTCCAGTTGAGTCATGGGTGGCTAGAGCTTATTTTAGCAGCTCAGGGTGCCAGGAGGGAACTAACCCTAGACAGGGTGGCCTTCCATCTCAGGGCCACTCACATCTACCCACACTCACTCAGACTGGGACAATTTAGACATGCCAATTCTCATTTGCCTCTCTTTGTTTGGGATACTATAAAGCTAAAGGCTTAATTTTTCAGGTCCCTGTAAACTAGAGGTGCTTCATGTGCACATGTTTGAAATGTGGGCGGAAACCAGGTCAGGCATGCATGGGGAGAATGTGCAAACTCCACACAAAAGTGGCCCCTGCCGGGATGTTATAATGAAACTTTATTCAAGGACCTGCTGGACCTCTCTCAGAATTTAATAATTCAGGTAGACACAGATTAAATAGCAAAAGCATATAGGAATTGAATCTTATAGTTAATACACTTAATCTTAATAGGTACAAATAAGCTTTTATGTCCTTCAAGAAAAGAATAAATAATTGTATTCTGGAAATTTCACAAAAACTGAGCATGAATTGGACCACAGAAAATGTTAACCATTTTAATGATGTTGTCAGCTCTTTATGGATCACATATTCTGGCTGTATATCTATTATATTTGAAATATATAGTAAATAGGTAAATAGAAATTCTGACCATGTAGAAACATACTTCTAGAAATATTACTTTGAGTCAATGAGGAAATGAAAAAGAAAATTACATGCTATCCAGGAAGCAAGTGAATAAGAATATTTCATTTTCAAATCTACAAAACACAGCAAAAGCTATACTCAGGAGAAAATCAATAGTTTTAAATGCTTTCTGTGTTGACAAAAAATAGAAAATAAAGGAACCAAGCATCATTTTAAGAAATTAGAAAAGGAATACCAAAAGAAAATAGAAGAAATTTAAAAAGATGAACTGGATTTAATTAAGTAAAAAACAAAACGCTATAGTCAAAGGAAAAAATAAGTCTAAAAGGTGGTTTTTAGATAAGACCAGTAAAACAGGTATGCCTGATTTTTAAAAAGAGAGAGGAAAAATATATATATAAGATTAGGAATAAGGCAGTAGACATAAGTACAGATAATAGAAGAGATTAAAAATAATTATTAAAAAAACCGTACATATATTTTGAGAACAAATTTGGAAACCTGGAGGAGATGGATAATTTTCTAGCAAAAGATAAAATACCAAATTTGACCTAAGAAGATGTAAAACTCTTGAATAGACCAATTACAAAGACAAGATTGAAAAGGTGAATAAAGTTATACCATTCAGACAGACACCAGGGCCAGATGGGCTCTCAGCCAAGTTTTATCTAACCTTTAAAGAAAGTATATTTTCAGTTATTTCAACTATCCCTCTCCTTTTCCCTCTCCCTTCTTCTCTGAAATCAATAAAAAATTTTAATAAAAGTTCTATCATGTTTTACCATCCCTACAGCAAATACCATTCTGAACAGCACAACGCTAAAACTTTTAATTAAATAAAAAAATAATAGCTAACACTTTTATGGTGCTTACTATGTGCAATGACTGTCCTAGGCATTTAACATATAGCAATTCTCAGAAAAATCATATATGATAGAAATTATTATAATCCCCACGTTAAAGATGGGAAAACTGAGGCATAGGGAGGTTAAACTTCCCTAACACACAGCAGCAAGAGGTGAACTTGTGATTACGCAGTCGTGCCCTTAGCACTGTGCTGTACAGCCCGTAACTAACCAGATTCCTACTATTGTTGTTACTATTCATTGTTACTATCATACTATTGTTTGGAGTAACTAGCAATTGTGATGCAATAAGAAAGTGGAAGAAACATTGATGCTGGAAAAGAAGAGATAAATGAACATTTTGTTGATTGTATTCCTTGAAAACTAAAGAGCATCTAGTAAAATACCACAGAATAAGGAAATCTGATAAGGTAGCTGGGCAAAAGGTAAGCAAATTGTGTTGTTTTTTTCCTACTCTTGCAATAAAGACCTAGAAATGGAATTAGGGGGAAATGTTTCACTCACAACAGTCTCACACATATTCACATGAAGAAAACAAATTTTTAAAAAACTGGCAAAATTTGATAAAAGCATAAATATAAAGAAAATACCTTATTTAAAGGCACACAAGAAAGACTTGAACAAATGGAAAAACATCTCAAATGGAAAGACTATTTATCATCTCAATTATCTAAAATTAATATTATTTTTAATAAAATTCCAATAACAACATTTTTAGGACATTAGATAAAATTAAGTTAAAGTTCAGGTAAAAGAATAGATACCTCAAAATAGCCAGAAAAATAAAAAGATAAAATGGATGAAAAGTGATGGGGAAATTTTTTTACCAGCTATTCAACATCCCATAATAAATGTGGACATAGGGAGAGACAAATGGTTTTAAATCTCAGGGTATGTGAGAATTTTGTTTTGTGAGTGAAGACTCAATGTAGTGGGAGAAGGATGGATTATTTCATAAATGGTAATGACACAATTGCCTATTTAACTGGAATGGAAAATAGGATTTTCTTTAATTGGTCAGTTTGTAGCTTTTCAAGTGGCAGACCAAACAACCAGGCCTTTGGCAATAGCCCTATAGTTAGTAAAAATACTAGTGTCCCAGTGCACGGATTCATGCACATTGGAAGTAAATTAATTAGAAGAAATATTTTAATGTCACTATTTGCATCTTGCAAATGAAAAGAAAAATAGGATTCTACTGGTTCTTATATCTACCTACTCCAGGACTTCTGTGAGGATCAAATGAGATGAGGCAAAGGAAAATGCATCACAAACGCTTGGTTAAACTGTAAAATGTTTCCAACTGGCTATAAAGCAAGTCGTGTACCTGGGCTGAAGAAACTCCAAGGAAGCTAGTCACTAGGGCAATGCTGGCAAACCTTTTGAGCTCCGTGTGTCAGCATTTTGAAAAACCCTAACTTAACTCTGGTGCCCTGGCACATATAGAAATTTTTTGATATTTGCAACCATAGTAAAACAAAGATTTATATTTTTGATGTTTATTTTATATATTTAAATGCCATTTAACAAAGAAAAATCAACCAAAAAAATGAGTTCGCTTGTCACCTCTGACACGCATGTCATAGGTTCGCCATCACTGCACTAGGGAGAGGAAGCCAGGTGTTGCTACCTGACATAATTACCTGGCACCCACACCCACCGTTTCTGGGCTGGGTTGTGGGCTGCATTTTGGGCCATGGGGTTTTGGCAGTTTTGGTTGCAATTTGGTGAAGTGTCACACCGGGGTGGGATTGGGGCCTGTGTCCCACTTGGGAGAAGCCAAGTATTGCTTTGTGGGCGCCAGGTCTGTAGTGCCATTTATTTATTTATTTGTTTATCTTTTATTTTCTTTATTGATTAAGGTATTACATATGTGTCCTTATTCCCCCAATGCCCTCCTACCCCCCCCCCCCCCACTTATGCCCTTACTACCCTGGTGTCTGTGTCCATCGCTTATGCTTATATGCATTCATACAAGTCCTTTGGTTGATCTCTCCCCCTTCCCCCCACCCTCCCCTGACTTCCCTCTGAGGTTTGACGGTCTGATCAATGCTTCTCTGTCTCTGGATCTGGTTTCGTTCATCAGTTTATGTTGTTCATTATATTCCACAAACGAGTGAGATCATGTGATATTTATCTTTCTCCAACTGACTTATTTCACTTAGCATAATGCTTTCTAGGTCCATCCATGCTGTTGCAAATGATAGGAGTTCCTTCCTTTTTATAGCAGTGAAGTATTCCATTGTGTAGATGTACCACAGTTTTTTAATCCATTCATCTGCTGATGGGTCCTTGGGCTGTTTCCAAATCTTAGCTATTGTAAATTGTGCTGCTATGAACATAGGGATGCATATATCCTTTCTGATTGGTGTTTCTGGTTTCTTGGGATATATTCCTAGAAGTGGGATTACTGGATCAAATGGGAGTTCCATGTTTAATTTTTTGAGTAAACTCCACGCTGTTCTCCACAGTGGCTGCACCAGTCTGCATTCCCATCAGCAGTGAAAGAAGGTTCCTTTTTCTCCGCATCCTCTCCAGCACTTGTCATTTGTTGATGATAGCCATTGTGACAGGTGTGAGATGGTACCTCATTGTCATTTTGATTTGCATCTCTCAGATGATTAGTGACTTTGAGCATGTTTTCATATGTCTCTTGGCCTTCTGTATGTCCTCTTTCAAAAAGTATCTATTTAGATCCTTTGCCCATTTTTTGATTGGATTGTTTATCTTTCTTTTGTTAAGTTGTATGAGTTCCCTGTAAATGTTGGAGATTAAACCCTTATCAGAGATAACATTGGCAAATATGTTCTCCCATTCAGTGTGCTTTCTTATTGTTTTGTTAATGGTTTCTTTTGCTGTGCAGAAGCTTTTAATTTTTATGTAGTCCCATTTGTTTATTTTCTCCTTAGTTTCATTGCCCTTGGAGCTGTATCGGTGAAGTGACTGCTTTGGCATGTGTCTTAGATTTTGCTGCTTGTGGATTCCTCTAAGATTTTTATGGTTTCCCCTCTTACGCGTAAGTCCTTTATCCATTTTGAGTTTATTTTTGTGTATGGTGTAAGTTGGTGGTCTAGTTTCAGTTTTTGCATGTATCTGTCTTATTTTCCCAACACCATTTATTGAAGAGACTGTCTTGATTCCATTGTATGTTCTTGCTCCCTTTATCAAATATTAATTGAGCATAGTGGTTTGGATTTATTTCTGGGTTCTCTATTCTATTCTATTGGTCTATATGTCTGTTTTTGTGCCAGTACCAGGCAGTTTTGAGAATAGTGGCTTTGTAATACAGCTTGATATTTGGTATTGATATCCCTCCTATTTTGTTCTTCTTTCTCAGGATTGCTGCAGCTATTCGGGGTCTTTTTATATTCCAGATGAATTTTTAGTGAGTTCATTCTAGGTCTGTGAAATATGCCATTGGTATTTTAATGGGGAGTCCAGTGAATCTATAGATTGCTTTGGGTAGTATGGACATTTTAATGATGTTGATATGCCCTGTCGCTAGCGAGAGGAAGCCTGGCGTCGCTACGTGCCATTACCCGGCGCCTATAGCCACTGTTTCTGGGCTGGGCTGGGCTGTGGGCCACATTTTGCGCCATGGGGTCTTGGCAGTGTTGCCTGCAAATTGGTGAGCTGTCACTCCAGGGTGGTAGCGGGGCCTGTGTCACTCTTGGGGCAAGTCGAGTGTTTGTTTGTCGGTGCCAGGTCTGAGGTGCTGTTTCTTTGTAAATGGCCAGTGCGCATCACAGCAGCTCCTGCATTGAGCATCTACCTTCTGGTGGTCATTGCGTGTCATAGCAACCGGTTGGACAGTTAGAGGGATGCTTAGTATTTTAGCACTCATTTATGGAATCTAAAAAATAAGCAAGTAATAAATGAACAGGAAGATGAAAACAAAATTGTAGATACAGAGAACTGATAAGTGGTTACCTGGTGAGTGGACAAAAGGGGCAAAGGGGGTCAATTGTAAGATCATGGATAGTAACTAGATCACTTTGTAGTGGATACAGATATCATACAACTGAAACCTATTTAATAAATATAAATAAATAAATTTGACTACTCTCACACAAAAAAGAAATAGCATATTGAATTTTTAAAAACTAGTAATATAGTATTTGCAACAGGTATATTTCACACACTAGTTGATTATTCTGCTTATGTTATTTTAAATATTTAGATAATTTAAAGAAGTTTTGGTAATATTACTTTAAATATGCACAGATATATGTCTTTTTTATTTTTATAAAGAATTTTAATTTTTAAGATAGATACTAAGTAGAACTATTTATAAATTCATCAATATAATAAAAAAAAAACTTAGAGTCAAGAAATACATGATTTCCTGAGCAATATATAATTTAAAAATTTAGGGTCCTCTTTCAGTATCAAAAATGTCCTGGTGTGGATGACAAATTATCTGTTCATCTAAGTATAAAAGAACCTTAACTGGTGAGAAAAGGATTTCTGAGTGACTGTGGGAGACAAATGGGGAGTGAGAAAGTTTTAAAAAGCTCCCATGCGAAATGTGAAAGTGACCTCATACAGTATACGCATAGAATAATGCTGTTCATTTATATTTCATCATTCAGAGAATCATTGAACTTTTGAAATAGAAGGAAACTTAGAATTCATTTACTTTAATGTTCAACTTAATGTAATATCTTTTTAAACACCCTATACAGATTTAAATTTTATTTTTAAAGCATTAATTACATTTTTAAATGACAGTGGGCTTGAAAAAAATAATATGTCAGATATATTCAATGTAAAAGTGTATTATATTCATACTGCTACTGTTTGATTGGAAAAATCAGCTCTACTGTATTCTGTTCTAAGGTTGACTTTCTTCCTTTCAGCTTATTTGACCTTTTCATAAAAGAGCTGCTTTCATTTTCGGCATTTTTTACACCTGCAACAATATCATCTTCTTGATGTCTTCTTCCTTTCCGTAATTACATTAAATTTTAACACCAGTTTTTGTTGCTGAGTAATTTAGTCACGAAGATTAGTAGGGTCCTGGCTGGTTTTCTCAGTGGTTAGAGCATCAGTCCAAGGATCTAAAGGTCTTGGGTTTGATTTCTGGCTTTGGTTGTATGTTTGATTCCCAGTTGGATTGTATGTTTGTCCCAGCAAGAGGCAACCAATCGATGTATCTCTCTCACATGAATGTTTCTCTCTCTCTCTCTCTCTCTCTCTCTCTCTCCCCCTCCACCCCCACATACACTCTCTCCTCCACTCTCTCTCTCTCAAAATCAATGGAAAAAATATCCTTGGGTAATGATTAAAAAAAACAAAAGATGAGTGGGAATATAGCAAAGCCACTAAAAGCTGAGCCTGTGGAGTCAGAACCAATTTTGAGCTCAGTTTTAGCTCCCACAAGTCTTGTGACTTCCATATTTGACCCCTGTAAGCCTCAAATACCTTACCAGTAAAATGGGGATAATAATGACAATACTTTACTCACTGAATTGTTGTGAGGATTAAGTGAGGTAATACATGTTTAAAAAGCTTAGTGTAGTGCCAGGCACCTAGTTGACACTTAGTAAACATTAATGATATATGATGAAAATATCAGCGTAACGCAGAAACCAGAAGTTTAAAAACCTCAGTGTAGTCTTAATAAAAAAATAGGCCATTAGTATAAAAATCTAACTCGAACTTTATTTTATTTATTAATGTATGTATTACCTTGCATTTCATGGCGTTATTTCAGAATAGGTGCTTGATGACTTATTCCACTAGGCCATTTTCTCATCTGAGAGAATCTAGTATGTGGGAGCAGGGAATGAATGATTTGAGTGGGAAAGGATGGTATTGAGAAGGGTGAGCAGAATATGCACATCTTTGCTTGCCTATGATTTTTGCAGCCGGATGATTTTTGAGAGCAGTTTGCAAAGCTGGGATAACTAATCTGAACCATAGCCCTATTAGAAAGTCAATATTTTTATCCCTGTGTTACAGATAGAGGAACTGAGCCAACACCTGGAAATGTCTTTGTCAAGGTTATGTAGAAAGTCAGGGGCAGAACTACACATGGATTTCAGAGTCCTGATTCCAAAGCCATAGGTTGTATAATTCGGGCAATGTGCAAAGAAAACTGAAAATATACTCTGTGAGATGGTTGTTTCCAAAATAGAAGATGCAGATATTTTCAAAATCTCCCAATCAGGGTCACACCTGCATAATCACTTATTTCTAACATTATTATTTATGCTGGAGGATGTTAAAGCATCAAAGAGCATATAATTGTAAAAAGAAACTACTAATTATATTGATAAAGCAATCTTTGGAATGTAGAACCAGAGGGGGAGGGAGAAGTATTGTAGGAGTTGACTTAATACACTTAACAAACATATACCTGATGCATTTTAATATGGAGCTGACATTCATGAAAAAAGAAATTAGTGGTGGGATTTCCCACTCACATCATGACAGTTCTGACTTCTCTTCCCCTCCAGCTCACCTGGGTCTCTATCATTAAGTGAAGGAGTCAGCCAGCTAGTGAATTCATCACAAAATGTAGTCATTCTTGTGCAGCAGAAAAGAGCTATTTATTTCTTCTGTAAAGGAGGGTATGGATAGAGACCTCAATTAGAAGCACATTTCAATGCAGGGAATAAGTGTATTTCCTATTGCTATTTTAGTCATTAGTCTTTTGCTGAAATGTGTGGTCAGGCAGCTCCTGGAAACCATTCAATATAATAAAAGCCTAATATGCAAATCGACCAAACGGCAGAATGACCAGTAGAACGACCGGTCGCTATGACGTGCACTGACCACCAGGGGGCACATGCTCAATGCAGGAGCTGCCCGCAGGCCCCAGGCCAGCCAAGGCGGGTGCCAGCGGGGGCCCCCTGATCATACCGCTGGTTGCCCAACAGAGGAAGGTGACTGGTGGCGGCGGCAGGGGGTGGGGCCAGCCAATGAGCGGGTGGCAATGGGTGGCAGAACTGGTTGGCGAGCAGGCAGTGATGCCCCCCCCCCCCCGAATCGCCCTGCAGAGGGAGGCGACCGGTGGTGGCGGTGGAGGGTGGGGCCAGCAAGTGGGTGGTGCCAGGCCAGCCAAGGTGGGTGCCATCGGGGGCCCCCCGATTGCCCTGCTGGTTGCCTCACAGATCGGCCCTGATTGTCAGCCAGGCCTAGGGACTGTACTGTGCACAAATTTTGTGCACTGGACCTCTAGTTTTAAATTGGTATAGATGGATCTCCTTTGACAAAATTTAGCAGGATAGTCTGATTTTCAGTAGTCTGTTTTACTCACTTTAACTTATTTTCCCACTTAGCATTTGTGCCTGCTAACTGGCTGTTGTTTTTGTGGAAGTGTATAGTTTTGCTCTCCAAGAGAAAAGAGCTGGGGATGGGGTGTAGTCCACCCTGGAACAGTTACTATTCCAGGATTAGACATCATTTTCATCTTCTAGAGGGAGATGAGCCAGGCATGTCCTGACAAGTCTTTTATACAGTAAAAGCCTGGCTCAGAAAAGCCCTCTATAGAACTCATCCATTTTTGTTATTGCTATTTCAGATAAATTGCAGCCCTGAATATATAAAAGTTTTCCAGTTGTTAAATTTGCTTGAAAAAATAATATTCTATTGGATGGTGGATAAAAGGATATGATCCTTGTGACATCTGATACAATTAAAAAATATCCTCCTGTGGATAGCTAAAGAAAGACAACCCTATCTTGCTTTAGGGATAATTTCAAATACTGTTTTTGTGCTAAACAATAGCCAGCCATATCAACGAGCCAGAGTCTATCACCACCAACAATTAAGAATTTAAAATTTACTAGGTCTACTATGTCTACTTATTCTACTGGAGCCCCAACAGTGCACTAATCTTTTTCCCATGAACCAGATGATTTCATGAAAAGGCCCCTGTGTTGTCTGGTCCCCACCTCCCTCTCAGGAAGCTGTACCTGCGGCATTTCTGCTGTAGCCACAGCTGAAGCTTCTAGAACTAGCCACATCCACCTTTGCATGAGACTTTTTTTCCTTCCCCGGGGAACTTCCTTTGGTTGGGTTTCTGGGTAGGAGTATTCGATGACTTTCTTACCCCCAACCCCAGACTCAGACTACTGGTATAATCCCTTAAGGGAACTATTGCGGCAGGAACTTTCAGGGCAATGGAAGTGATTTCCTGCCCCCAGCAATGCTTGATGAACTAACTACAACCCAGAGTTAGAGAACTGAAAGGAGCCCCAAGAGGGAGGCACAACCAAGTGGAGATGACTTTGGAGCAGTACATGAGCTCTGGCTCCCACGGTCCTAGTGTGAGAGTACTCAGGATGCCCGATCGAATAGGCAGGGGCCCTGTAGGCTTCACGCTGCTCCATCTGTGTGATGACAAGGGTCAGATCTGAGTAAACATCTTTGGTCCCAAACCTCTTCAAATCAAGGCAGCAGCAGCAGCAGTTGGGGTCACATGTGGTGACAGATGATGTGCTGCACAATGATCTCTGGCAAAACACACGTAGTTCTCTTCTGTGCTTGCATTTTTCAAAGTGTGGTTAGTCCTAGGCGTGCTGACACCAGATTCCCCTGTGTGCTTTTTAAAGATTCAGATTTGTACCTGCCCAGCCCCAGCTAAATCGGAATTCTGTGTTGTCTGGGAGAATTGGGGCGGCTGGGGATTTGTATTAGATTGCTTGCGCTGCAAAACACCATAGACTGGGTGGCTTCCACCCTCTGATCCTCATTTTAACTTAATCACCTCTTTAAAGGGTCTGTCTCTAAATAGTCATATTCTGAGATACTGAGGGTTAGGACTTCACCTGACAGAAACACTAATTAAAAAATGCTTCAGATAATTTCAAAAGTACAAATTTGAAAATGTTCTTTGCCCATTTCCCGGGTGGAAAATTGTAGGGCTTTAGCTAGTCCCTGGCAGAACCAGGCACCTTCTGCCTCTTGCTGCTGTAAACTCATTAGGCACATCTGTGAGTGTCCTAACCATCCAGGCAAAGGAATGCCGTGTACTTTTTAACTTAATGTGATGACTGTTCTTCCAAACTTAACTGTCCTCATTTGGCACTCAGAACATTAAAACAACTTAAGTCTTAGGCTAGGAATATTTACAAGCATAATTTTTATTTTGTCAGGCTCAACAGACATTGTTTTTATGAATTAACAATTCCTAATGGAAGCACCAGCTCCATCATTCATTGACCAATGTCTACTGAGCTTCCATGTACGAAGAGCTCAAATAACCTGGCATCAGCCCAGCCTGGCCACCAGTTTGCCTAGCAGCCATGGGACACAGGATTCGGTGTGCCTGTCAAACTTTGCAATTAGGGGAGGTTTGTCTATGCCTCTCTGATGGCATGTACCGCACTGTATTATAGGTGATTGTTTATATATTTGTCTGTTTTGCCAGCTGGTAAATTTCTTGAGTGTAGGACAAGCACCAGATCTTATTCAGCGTCATTTCTCTAAAAGAGTGACTGGCATAAGTATTTTTTGAATAAATAAATGAATCTATTTGATAAATGCCTTTGGGTTTGAGATTTGTCTGAAAGGTACTTCTTTATCCCACATTTTTACTAACCTCACTAAATTACACATATTTATTATTTTAGATCTCTGCCTGAAAGAAGAAAATCTCAACATTATTCTGTACAGTCTCAAGAACAACTAAATGCAAATAAACATATGAATAAAATTCAAATATATTTCTTTAATAGAAAAGTTTAATAGTAAAACAGTAAGATATGAACAAGGGGATAATCCCATTATGGAAAACACATTATGCTTGTAGCAGTCATTTACCTTGGTACTAGGGGCTGAACAGAAATACAGTGGCTCTGGAATGAGAGGAATCAAGTCTTTGAGGGAGAAAGTGCAGAACTTGCCCTCAGTATCCTCCCATTACCACTCCCCCCACCCCCCAACCTGGCACACACACAGCAGAATGATTTGTCTCTGAGGGCTGCTTCCGGAAAAGGATCTCTTTTCTTTGAAGAAAGACTGTAAAAAGTGTTATGGCTAAAACCTGAATATCCGAGGCATAAGCACATTCTTTTGTTGTTTCCACCAATAATCAGGTCTTCATTCGGGACTAGGAATCTTATTTTTTTGTGAGAGTTTGTCATTTTATTCATTATAACAGCATTGAAGCTATATTTGGGTGTTTCATTTGGATGATGTAGAATCTTTTAAAAGTTATATTTTGAAAACCATTTCATATCCTCTTAAACAACAACTGTTACTAAAATATTTCTAGTTTTTTTTTTAGATTTCTTTATTGATTAAGTTATTACATATGTGCCCTTATTCCCACATTAGCCCCCATCCCCCCTGTTGTCTGTGTCCATTGGTTAGGCCTATATGCTTGCATATAAGTCCTTTGGTTGATCTCTCCCCCTTACCCCCACCCTCCCCTACCTTCCCTCTGAGGTTTGATGGTCTGATCGATGCTTCTCTGTCTCTGGATCTGTTTTTGTTTATCAGTTTATGTTGTTCATTATATTCCATGAATGAGATCATTTGATATTTATCTTTCTCTGACTGGCTTATTTCACTTAGCATAATGCTCTCCAGTTCCATCTGTGCTGTTGCAAATGGTAAGAACTCCTTCTTTTTTACCACAGGGTAGTATTCCAAATATTTCTAGTTTAAGACTGAAATGTGAGGTATTTACTGGTGAGATAAAAAATATTATAGAGAACAAAGTGGTGGCAAGTACTCAAAAGAACAATTATAAAAATAGAGTGTCTACTTAGTATAATATCTCACTAATTAGAACTCCCTTAATGAATTTTGATAATTCTGATGGAGTTGAAACTGAAAATAACTTAGGTGCTTCTGTAGAAAAACAAGGCTTTTCTTTATTAAGTAACAAGATGGCATAAATATGACAGTTCAGAAAGAATCATAAAAACCTACTCGATGAATGCGCCTTTTCAAGTACCTTAGCATGATAAACCTACATATACTTGGGCATAATGTTCCCTTTACCTCTTGTATTCTTTCCCTTCCTCATTATCAATGGTGAAAAGGGTTGTTAGAAAATTGATCAGAACATGGATCATGCCCTGGGAAGTGATGGCTTTTGGCAAGAACAAGGTCGGTTTTGTCTAATAAATACTCTCCTCTGAAGAATGCAGAATCCACCCTCACTCTCCCAGAATAACTTCAGGGATGGCTTCCCAGGTCTTTGATGACAACAGTAGCTGGAGATTCTATGGGAAGTCTAAGAGGAAAATAGATTTTGGGTGCCCATTCCTGCCTGGATAACTCTGAACAAGCTGACAGGGACCCAAAGAGGACAGTGAAGTAATGTTGTGGCTTTTGGATTTGGGAGGTTTGGAATTGGCTGCTTATAAGATTGTGGGTGTTCTGTGTCAGGTATTTTTTTATTTTTTACCATTGATTATTAGCATGCCCTTTCAGATAAGTGGGTTATTTTGGCAGGGTTGCATTTACCTCATTTTAAAGGTATCCCTTAATGTATAATTTGCTGTAAGAATTCATAAACAATAAAATTGCATATTTCTGAAATCATATTTTATAAATCAGACTTTCCATTTCTTTTTACTAGACTTCCTACCAATTAGCCAGCCCATCTATTGTCTTGATATTTCCAAACAGTTGGATTCTCTGGTTTGCCAGGTCTGCTAATATTCTCTGGTTCTGCTGTTAGATTGAGGTCAAGTTACTCCACAGTAGGGGGGCCTTGTTTTACTTTCCTCTTGTAATCTCCAAAGAGCAGACAGAATAGAATAGAGGAACATAAAAGTGTTCAATACAAATGTATTGCTTGTTTGGAATTTTAAGACTCTCACTGCATAAATCAAACAAGGTTCTTCTGATTTCAACTCAGACTTTTCTCAGCATTTTGTTTAATCACCTTTTGAAAATTTTAAGAAAAAATATGTTGATATTAAAGTTATCAATTTATTTGAAAAGACAAAAACAAAAACATCCCCCTTTTTGCTAGAAGCAGAAACACTACTAACAAACTCACTAACTCCTGTTCCCCACCCCTATCACTCAGTATGTCCTTGTTTATAAGTTAGTCATGAGCTATAGTACTGTTCAGTTGATTAAATATGTGACCTATTTTATGTTTTTCATCCATTGTGTCTTCTTGCTGCAGATCAGCCATCCCCCTACAACCTTTGTTATAATTACCACCCCCTTCTCTCCTCCATTCATTACATACAGCACAGCATTAGGAAATAGGAGCTCTCGAGTTAAAGCAGAAATAGGTAGTTCTTTTTTCCCTTTCATTCTTCATACTTGGTGTTCCCAAAAGATTAGCTCACCCCTGATCATCAAGCTTACTAATGTGAAACCACAGCAGTACCTTCCAGATACATTCTCTCATGATCAGCCCCATGTCCTAATGAATTTACTTGAATATGTATACCATTGCTCTCCAGGGGATTATAATGGGCCTGTTTAAAAATAACAACCCTTTCCCATGCTGTGCTAGTTCATTCTCAGTAAACACTACAGTAGAAAAGATTTCTCTCTCTCTCTCTCTGTCTCTCTTTTTTTTTTTTTGCTTTTGTGATGATTGAGGAAAGATCTGGCAAACACTGCATATCAATTATTATTGAGAAAAAATATGAAAATTAACATTTTTTTCTTATCTAGTTTTTAAATAGGCATTGAATTTTTAAAAAATTAATAGTAAGATTACTGGGTTGTATATTGAGAAATTGGACCTTTGTTAATGCTTAAGGTAAATGTCTTGATAGATCTCTGTCACAGAATCACAGAATCTTAGAAATCCAAGTAATCTTATTAACCATGGTTCAGCTGGGGCTATGAGTTTTGGGGAAGACACTCACATAGGTAAATTGCCACTTCACATTAAGAATGCATGCTGTCAACATGACTTAACACTATTGATGTTGATCTTGATCAGTTGGCTCAGGTAGTGCTTGTCAGGTTTCTCCACCATAGCTACTCTTTTTCCTCTTTCCACACTGTCTTGTTTGTAGGGAAGTCCCTATGTGCAGCCCACACTTAAGGAGTGGGCACTTATGCTGCCCTTCTTTGAAGGGGGGGGGGCATCTACACAGATTATTTGGAATTCTCCTGCGTGGGAAATTAGTCTCTTCCCTGCCATTTGTTTACTAATTCAATCACTTCTTTAGATCATTATGGACTCATGGATATTTATTTTATGCTTTGAGATATAAGTTAATACTTTATTTGTTTTGATGATTAAATTATTCCAACTTTGACCCTTGGGAGGTCTTTCATCTGACTCCTATATTCTTTTAAGATGATTCCATCATTGTGAGGTGGTTGTAGTTTTTAACATTTCCTAACTTTCTGGCACTACAAGATGCTCCAGGCTCACCTTGCATATTTCCTGCCCCAGTCCTAGAATGAGCCATTTTTCCAAGCAGTCTTGGCTCCTTTTATTGGAGAATGGTATTAGAAACCAAGATCTGGGTGCAGATTTTGCTTGTTCTTATTGAAATGTTGTTTCTAGACAGAGCAAGGAAATATATGTGTGTGTACTAATCCATGTATATACACATAGTTACAAATATTTCTATAGGTTGCCAACTATGTCTATAGCAAGCTAAACATGAGTTCATACTCACATCTCTAACTCTAGTCTGTTACCTCATGGACCATTCTAGACTTCTTCCCTGGCTTGTCTGTAACTTTTCTCTCCAATTGTGAGGTACCTGGATTCCACCGTCTGCCACCCCATTTACGTCATTCTTCAAGTCCAGGTGTACTGGTTTTAGAATTATTAACCTGTATCCCTGTGGGAAGCAACGTTATCAACTCTGAAATAGTGTTTGGGTGTGGTTCCTTCTGTTGTTAATCTTACAGACTCCCCTTGTTTCCAAAATTACATGAGCAAGCACCTTTCTCCCTTCAGTGAAGTTATTTCATACATTTATAATAAGTTACTCTTTTGTGTAGTCTGCCATCATCCTGTGATGCACTGACCTCTTAAATGTCTTCTTTTCAATTTGCATATAATAAGGTTTCTATAAGGGTTGCATATAATAAAATTCTAAGGGTTTTCACAATTGGAATCCACCATTACAGTATCATACGGAATAGTTCCTTTATCCTAAAAAAATCCCCTGTGCTTCACCTATTCAATCCTCCCTCAACCTACCCCTTCCTGAACTTCTAAAAAACAGTTATTTGCTTAACATCTTTATAGTTTTGCCTTTTTCATAATGTCATACATATGAAATGACATAGACTGGCCTCTTCTCTGACTTCTTTAAGGTGGCAATGTACATTTAAGATTCATTCATATCTTTGCATTGTTTGATAGCTCATTTCTTTTTGTTGCTGAATAGTATGCCATTGTATCAGCTTGTTTATCCATTCACTTAGCGAAGAGCATTTTGGCTGCTTTAAGAGTATAAGGGTTATAAATAAAACTGCTATAAACATTCTTGTGCAGTCCAGTGTGTGTTGCGGGGGAAGGATTTCTCCATATTACCACTCAAGAATCCAGGTTAATAAAGAATCTGTCCTCCTCAATGTGTAGCTCTCACCTTTTCCCTGGTTATTAACATTCAAATGACAATGGAGGAGGACAGAAAAAGTAGAAGACTATGACATAGATTTTAAGGGCAAGGCCTGGATGTACACATCAATTCTGTTTCTATTTCTTTGGTCAGAACTCAGTTGAATGGCCCTGTTAACTCTGAAGGATGCTGACCTATGTGGCCAGGAAGAAAAGTGAGTAGGTGTGGTAACCACACAATATTGTCTTTGCTTTAGTACCTCCATCTGGTTTCCAAGCATCTGCTTTATTTTTCCTCATCTACCTAGAACACACTTATTAAATCCTTCCCAAGATACACAATTCGGAGTCCCATCCAGCCACTGCATCTACTCAAAGCCTAGGACTTTAGGCTGGTTGGCCATCTGTTTGTGGCACTTCATGGTATGGTGACTTTTGATTCAAAGACACCATACAATGATGGATGAGGGGGAGGATAGCCATGGCATATAGTCCCATTCTAAACAGGGAAGGATGGGAGACACAGTAGTCACTGGTGCAGAGCAATGCAGGAATCCCTTGGTCTTGCAATGCGAAGTTTCCCAGGTTCCTCGTTAGCCCTTGATGGAACTTAATTCTGCTAGCTGGTAGGATCTTAGAACTCCATGGCCCCTGGATCCATTCTCTAGGAAATTCTTCCTTTTTTCTCTTTCTCTTCTTTAGCCATATCGGAAAGGAACGTTTGGTATGCTCTCACTGGAAGCTCTAGGGTTACATGTGTGTGGAAGATTGAAGGCTTAAGGATTTTTTAAGTCACAAAAGTCAAAAAGTTTCTAAGTCTATGCTCCTGGTTTCTTTGGTAATAAAAATTCCTTTAAAAATCTTAGTAAGCTTCCGAGCTATTTTCTTCTAGTCATTCCATATGCCAGTAACCTCACAGCAAATTCTTTACTAGATATGATTCTCAAACTTATTTTTTAGCCTCCCCTCTAATCTTCCCCAATCCTATCTCTACCAACTAAGTGGAGGATATTTTGAGGCTATTAATCTTGAGAGGGAATATCACAGGCTTAATGTGATTTTTCTGTGGGACTGGGTTTTAATGGTTTCTGTGTCTCAAAGGCTGTTTCGATATTAAATTCTCAAACCTTAAATTAAGATATACTAGTAGAAGCAGTCAGCCAATTGCCATAGGTCAGTCTCTCCTATGTACATCTTTTTCACTTACTGACATATTAACTCTGCTAAGATCAACGATGCACACTATTCATTCTTGCCAACCAGTGCCTCTAGAATGGCCACTTCAGTAGGCACATGGTCTGTCTTCCATGTCACTGCAGTTCTCGCAAATGTTAACATTTTCCGAAGTATAACACTGATTGCTGTCCTCCTTGCATCTTATATTAGTTTCCTTGCTAGTGCTACACAGGTTTGTGTTACAGCAACATGCTGCATCAAAAGTATTGAGTTCTATATTAGGATAATTAACACTGCTATTGGTTCTCACTATGAATCTATAATAATAAAAGCATAATATGCTAATTAGACTGGACAGCTGGATGACCTTCTGGACGAAGCCGGGGCTGCGAGGGCAGAGACTCTTGCAGAATTTCATGCATTGGGCCTCTAGTCTTAACATAAAAATCTAGCGATTTAACACACTAAGAGATATTAATTGCTTCTGTAGCATTCCAATAAGGTTCTACGGGGCAATCTGTTCCACGTAGTCATTTAAAGAACCAGGTTTAATATGCATCTCTATCTTCAACATAAGGTGATCTTGAGCAAACATATGGGAGGAGATACCCTATTGCATCTGCCTGCATTTCACTGTCCAGGCCTTGATCACATGTTTTTAATTAATTGCAAGGCAGGGTAAGAAATTGATCTAGCTCTGGGTATGTATGTCCAGGAGGAAATAGAAATAGGCTTGATTAATACAGAGCATAGACTCTATCATAAGTTTTCTGTCACCTCATCAATAACCTGGGGCCATTGATAACCTATATCATAGGATGTTGTGTATAAATGCTATAATTTATGTAATCAACATTTGAGTTCCTGTTCTATTTCCTCATAGTTGAAAAATGAGGATACTCCTACCTGCCCAGTTCCCTTCCTCTCTCTCTCTATTCTTTCTCCCTCCCCCAACTTTTTCTTACAAAAAGTAACTTCAGTTATGCCCTTCAAATTACTAAAGTTGGAACTTGATGATCTTTCACTGTGCATCATATGATCAGTGGCATTAGATCATAGCTGATTGTAACTCAGTGTGTACATTTGTGGGGTTTTTATTGTTACTCTCTTGGTGTCTGTCTATCTTTTGTTAGCTATACTTAATCCAAAATCTTGTTCATTTTTATCAAACTAACTAGGTTTCATTGCTCTTTATGGCTTTCTGATGTACAGACACTAGAGATGAAGAGGGCCTTCCTAGTCTTGTCTTAGGTCCTTGGATTTTGTCCTCATAAAAAATAATTAGAGTCCTGGGATGCAAAATGCCTTTAATTGAATTCATGAAGACATCCGTTCGTTTATAAGCCAAACACTGAAGATAATGATCGTACCTAGATCATCACTCCAGATATGTCAGGTAGCTCTGGGTGATAGGTTGCGAGAAATTGCTCTCTTCTCCCAGGGTAGGTACCAACATGTCAGTCTCCTTAAACTAATGCATCATGATAATCAGTGCTTTAAAAAATACTGAAGGCTGTATAATGAAGACCCAGAAACGCTGCAAAGTCTCAGCAATGATTCACCCTAATTGTCACACGACTGAAAGTCTGGGATCCCCCAACAGCTGGAAGCTGCTGCCATGGAAACCTTAATGTTCCATCATCTGAGAGATTAAAAATCGAGACTATTAATGGACTCGACAGTAGTTTGCATGTTTCATTAGTAAAAAATGCCATTATCCTAGGGCTCAGCAGAATTGGATTTTTGAGTGATATTTTTTATCCTCTGTTAAAATGGTTCAGGCATAATTTGGATAGTATAACAAGAGAAAGAAAACAAGTGAGGAGGAATTAGGATATTTGGGGCAATCATTGTTTTCTCCCTGTAAGCTGAGTGTTTCACTGGGCACAGGTGGGGTTGGAGGCTGGGTGGGCAGGGAATGAGAGAGAAGCCATTTTCATCTTCCATTCAATTCCAGTGCAGGTTCTTCATGAAGTCCTGACTCCTCTGATAGGAGGCAGCATAGTCAGTGCAGTGTTCGGAAAACTGAGTACCACAACCCATTATTGAGTCATAATTGTGAATCATGACCAAAAAATGTTTGAAAAACATGCTTGTAATTTATGATTAAGATTCCAGGCTATGAAGCTCGACTGTCTGGTTTGAATCCTGATTTTACTATGTACTAGCATATATAATGCAAATTACTTAACTTCTGTGTGTATCTATTTACTTATCCATAGTATAGGAAGGATAATAGTAAAGCCATAAGATTGTTGGAAGAAGGAAATAATTAATTAAACCAATATAAAATACTCAAATGAGAGTTAGCTGTTGAAAATGTGTTATTGATTAGTTGGAATAATATTTTCATCTTTTGATTGCTGAACATGTCTTTCACATTTATATTTGTAAAAGAGGGGCAATTCTTGCCCTTGCCAGTTTGGCTCAGTGGATAGAGAATTGGCCTGTGGACCGAAGGGTCCCAGGTTTGATTCCAGTCAAGGACACATACCTGGTTGTAGGATCCTCCCTGGCCTGGCCCCTGGTCAGGGCACGTGTAGGAGGCAACCAATTGATGTGTTTCCCCCACATCAATATTTCTCTCTGTCTTTCCCTCTCTCTTCCACTCTCTCTAAAAATCAATGGGAAAAATATCCTCAGATGAGGATTAAAAAAGGGGGCGGTGAAATTCTTGCAAGTTTAGGAAAGCACAGTTATAAGTGATTGTTAGACCACACAGTACATCGCATCACTCATATAGCTCTTAATATGACCCTGCAGGTTTTATTCCTGTCTCTAGATACCAGAATCATAATGGGGCT
Source organism: Myotis yumanensis (assembly GCF_028538775.1). Taxonomy (NCBI): domain Eukaryota; kingdom Metazoa; phylum Chordata; class Mammalia; order Chiroptera; family Vespertilionidae; genus Myotis; species Myotis yumanensis. The sequence continues at coordinate 56,691,928 of NW_027223757.1, forward strand.
CTCTTGCACCAGGAGGTCCTTAGAGAAATATTTTAAAGACAAATGCAAATATTAAGGCTCTTTTTTTTTCTAATAAGCAACAAAATTTTTAGCCCAATTTCTCCTTAAAGTCTGAATCCTGTCTGAATGGACCACTAGGGTACCATTTAGTGTATCAAAACATAATTCACTAACTGGTGCTGAAAGGTTAATGCAGCCTCTGAAAATGACCGACCTTCTCCCAGAGGCTGTCCTGGGAGAACAAAGTTCTCCAAGTCAGACATGGGCCTTGCTCTGGAGAATGAGTCAGAGGAGAGCAACATGAAGTCTGGGAAGCCAACAAGTAGACTCTGCTGGCATATGGCACCTTTGGGATCTGAGTCTAGGGGTTGCGTCATTTCCTAAAAGTAAAAGATGTCTACATGATTCCCAATCTCCTCTCTTAGCTGACTAAAACTTTGTTAAATGTAACTTACTGGGGACAGGGGTGTTCTGAACACTAAAATGTCATGATAGTTTTGTGTATTTAAAATTCTTTATCTTTGCCCAAGCCCCAGATGGGGTAGAATTAACTCAAAAGCACAATTACATTCTAATCTTCATAGGTGTTGCAATTAAGTACAAATCAAAGAAATGGAGACCAGAGAGAATAAAAGGGGATTTGGGTTTATAGTGATTGTAGTAGCTGTTTACTGAGCAGTTACTAGGTACCAGGTGCTATACTGAATGCTTTATATACATGAACTAATGGAATACAGACCATTTGGAAATTACTCCTATTTTCGTGTGAGGAAATTGAGGCTTTGAAAAGTTACTGAATAATTTACTAAGAGTTATAAAGCTGGTAATTACTCTAGCACCTTCACTTCAACAACCAGTGCTAGAGATCTTTGATTCATTGAGTCCATGGCTTTCTGGCTCTCTACTACCCATCTACCTGTATCCTCATTTCCAAGATTTTAGGCTACTTTTTAAAGTCACTGTCTTACACTGGCCTTTATTTTTGCCCATCTCTCCCATAGTGTATTCACCTGGAAAAATTCCAACCCTGGTTACACACAACCTCCATACAAGTTTGTGTTTGAGCAGTGATTCAGCATCCTGTGCATCAAGTTCTTATATATTTTACTCTAATATCCTATATAATAAAAAGGTAATATGCAAATTGACCCTCACATTCTCATGTCACAAGATGGCCACCCCACATCATCACAAGATGGCTGTCCCCATGTCATCACAAGATGGCCACCCCACATCGTCACAAGATGGCCGCCCCCACATCATCATAAGATGGCCACCCCACATTGTCACAAGATGACCAGCAGGGGAGGGCAGTTGGGGGGGACCAGGCCTGCAGGGGAGGACAGTTGGGGGTGATCAGTCCAGCAGGGCGGCAGTTAGGTGTCAATCAGGCTGGCAGGGGAGCGGTTAGGGAGTGATCAGGCTGGCAGGGGAGTGGTTAGGGGGTGATCAGGCTGGCAGGGGAGCGGTTAGGTGTCAATCAGGCTGGCAGGGGAGTGGTTAGGGGGTGATCAGGCTGGCAGGGGAGCGGTTAGGGAGTGATCAGGCTGGCAGGGAAGTGGTTAGGGAGTGATCAGGCTGGCAGGGGAGCAGTTAGGGGGTGATCAGGCTGGCAGGCAGAGGCCGTTAGAGGTAATCAGGCAGGTAGGAAGGTGAACAGTTGGGAGCCAGCAGTTCTGGATTGTGAGAGGGATGTCTGATGGGCATCCCCCAAGGGGTTCCAGATTGGAGAGGGTGCAGACTGGGCTGAGGGACACCCCTGCTAGTGTAACCATAATTTGTTCCTGTCAGTAGCTCTTCATTGTTGCCACCAGAGACTAACTTGCTATAATCTCTTGCCTAAACTGCCACAGTAGCCTTTAATCTCTTTGCTTCCCACCCTTGCTCCCTACACTATTCCCTGAACAGTAGTCAGAAAATTTTTAAAAATATTATTCAGATCATGTCCTCCATGTGTGCTTCAAGCCTTCCAGCAGTTTGCCAACATGACTAAGCCCCCGAGTGCTTTTTGACCTCATGCTTTCTGTTGTTCATGACACCCTCGCTCCATTTGGATGGTCTTCTCTTTGTTTCCCAAACACTTTGAGTGTGCTCCTGCCCCAGGGCCTTTGCAGTTGCTATTTCCTCTACCTGGCAGGCTCTTTTGTCAGACCATCCCATGCCGAACTCCTTGTTGTCACTCAAGTCTCAGCTCAGATTCACCTCCTCTGGAAAGCCTTCCCTGGATATTCGGCTTAGGGTATTTCATGAGGTAAAGAGGGCAAAGCACTTTCCAAGGTGGTGGCACAGAGAGCTAGTGGCTGAGTTGAGGCCAGACAAGGTTTTCTAACTCCTGTTCTCATGTTCTTTCTGTTACATGGCGCTAACTCCAAAATTTTTACTTTTTTTTTTTTTTTTTTATAACACAGACAACCTGGTCCAAATGTTTCAAATTATCACTTTGATCAGGGACATAAAATTCCAGTAGCATAATGGCAGAATTTCCTCTATGACTTCTTGGTGTTGTATCCTGTGCTGTTGCAGTCAGGCCTGCTCTCGGCTGGTTCCCCACTCCACTGACAGGCAAGCAACTCCGGGAGCCAGCTGTGCAAACATGTGTAAGTCCTGTTCCCAGTGCTGGGTGGAGGAGAGACTTCACGGTCCATGGATGTATCTGCATTTTTTTATATTCACAAAGTCAACTATTATGTCATAATGACCAGTTGTGCGCTTTATGTTTATGCGTACATAATAAAAAAATGAATGCTGCCTTCTATTGAAGGTTTGCTCTGTGCTGGGTGATTTTACATATATTATTCCTAAGGTTCAGAAAATGAAAAAAAACACATTTAAGTTCTTGTGTGAGTGATGGCAGAGCCTGTGTTCTTTCTAGAATATTATGTTGCCTTTAAAATAGTACATGTGCTTAATGAGCTGCCCTTTAGGGATTATTTGCAATTAATGCTTTCCACCTCTGTGTTCCACCTCTCTCTCTTTCTCAGCATCCCTGACATAACTACCCCCAGGAGTTTCTTAGTCAAAGTGTAAACCTCAAAAATGTAGTATTTGATACATTGAAAGTATGAAGTGGTTGAACTAAAACGTAGGAGGTTTTACGGTATTTCATTAGAGAAATGAAAGTTAGTCATATTGAGGAGGGACTTGGACAAGAGGGCAGAGGAGATTTAAAGAGGTTCTCATCATAAAGCCCTTCACATAAATTTGGGTACCCACTACCTCAGTGTTCGTCTGCTAATACTTATGTGCTGACTAGACCCCTGTCCTGTCTGAATCCTGTTACATCTGATCCTGGAACAGTCTTTCTCAAGGGAAAGTAAGCAGCCTAATGACAGATGAACTCTGTATCTTATTTTCATTATCATAGATTTTAACTAGTAGAACTAGCTGTTTCAGACCCAATATCAGAACACAATTTTGGTAATGTGTATCTAGTAGCTGTTAAGCATCTGAATGACTATTCTTCTCACGTTAGTTCTCAGTGCCTTTTGAGTATAAGATTAAGAATCTTTAGGAAAAGATTGTGACTTTATTTTATTTTTTTCCTGATAGAATGAGGAGGCCTTGCCACCTGGTCATACTTTCCAAGGCTGATTTCTATGTCTTCTGGGCAATAACATTACCCATTATCATTTTCTTGGCATGGCTTTTATTTGCTGGGGAAGCTATTCAAAGGCTTCCACACCCTCCTCGGTGACCCAGATAGGTAGAATATTGACATCTCTGCAGAGCGCATTACCAAGGCAGCAATCGGGAGCCATTGATTAGTAGGACAGATAGAGCTGCATTTTAAAATTCTATTCCAAATGTTAAAATCCTTCATTTTAAAACACTTTTTAATTTTAAAAAATAATCTGTAGAAACTTTTAATAGACTCTATGGTGGAGCTTGTGCGAGGATAAATCTGAAACAAAATCAACTCTGAGGAACAAAAAGTGGGCAAGAAAGAGAACACTCACATTTTCATCTTACAACTTGAAGTTGAATTAAATTATTTTGATGACCTTTTAATTCTAAATGTACCTCTATATTGGAGAACATTAAGTCTTTGGTTGAACTACAGTTTTTTATGAAAAGTTTTGCAATGTGTTCCCTGAGGTCACTCCCCAAATTGTAGAATTCTAGACATAAATGCTAGTCACTTGTATATTGTGAGCTCTCTGAGACCAGAAATGATTTTCTGCCATGTTCATCACTGTATGCCCAGAACCTAGCATAGTTTCTGTCACATTTGAGCTCTAATAATAAGTTTATATAATAAATGTAATATGCTTACATAAATGTTTATACAAAATCATAATATAAATAAATTGTACATACAACATAAAATAAATCAATGAATTGAAGCTTGCATGGGCTTAAATGGGGTTAACATCACACAGCCAGATAATTCTTTTTATTTCTGATATGTCTACTTGGAAGGACATCTAACTAATGGCCCAAGAGGGTTTTGAGTTCTTTTCCTCACTCAGAAAAATTTAAACTCAGAAGAGTGCATTTTCATAAAGGCAAAAAGACAGCCCAAGAATACCACAGATGAAAAGTAGGAGATCGAGTTATGAGTAATGACTATCCCTAATGATTTCTTATAAGTCCATAGAGGTGTATAAACAGATTAAGAAGATAAAATAATGCTAATATATGAGAGAAATATAGCAAGTCCTTAGGGTAGAAGAGTCAAAAAAGAGCAAAGTTGACCCCCATCTATTCCTGTTGAAAGGAAAGTGTATGGCGTTGAGAACAAGAGGGTATATGAACGCCTCACTTGTTAGGTTCAGTGATATCAGGAAAGAAGAAGTAAAATACTTTTGGGTAGCCAGGCCCTGACACTACTTTGGGAGAGAGAGAGAGAGATAAGAATAGGGGAGAGAAAGGACTCAATAGATGATGTCTATTGAGCTGGGCATCCCAGGTCAAGGATTCAGGCTCTGTTCTGAGAACTTTGCCAAAAAAGGGGGGCATATGTAGTAGGTCTTGAGTAAGGAAAGTTTGTGCAATAGACTTCTGTGGGAAAAAAAAGTGAATAATAATATCTGATCTGCGGCTGAAATTGGAGAGTATATTAAGATTACTTAAGGAGCCCTAACCGGTTTGGCTCAGTGTATAGAGCGTCAGCCTGTGGACTGAAAGGTCCCAGGTTCGATTCCGGTCAAGGGCATGTACCTTGGTTGCGGGCACATCCCTAGTAGGAGGTGTGCAGGAGGCAGCTGATCGATGTTTCTCTCTCATCGATGTTTCTAACTCTCTATCCCTCTCCCTTCCTTTCTGTAAAAAAAAAAAAATCAATAAAATATATTTTTAAAAAAAGATTACTTAAGGAGAACATGAATCCATTAAGATTTCAGTCCAACTTCATAAAATTGGAAGAAGTAGCATATCAGAGTTGCTATTGATCCTGGGTCAGCAGGTCAAAAGGGGTACATTGTGTATAGGGAAGGCAAAAACAATAATAAAACCATAAAAGTTGGTCTGCTATTTATCATCACTATGAGCCTACAAGTCTAAACACTTTCTGTGGAAAAATACTCCACCCTGAAAAAAAATATATGTTGGTTTACGATCTAAAAAAGCACAGTTACTGTTGTGTTTTAACTGGATGTGTAATTAGCTCCTTTAAAAGAAAACTTATTCTTCAGTGAACATTGCATTCCAAATTACCTTTGAGAACTGCCAGAGGTCAAGTTGCCCCCTGACACATGTGACTCAGCCACAATGGTTTGTTTCAAGAGTAAGTTTGTAATGATACAGGATCATTGGAGCTCCCTTCTGCCATGGTTTGCATATTCACGTATTCCTGTGTTTAAACTGTGGGTTTTAAATAATAGTTATATTTACAATGAAATAGAACTTGAGTTACTTAAGTTCTGTCATTTTATGTAACCACTTAGAATTTTCATTTGGGTTTGAAAGTTTCAAATTTGCAGAAGCTAAAGCTCAAAAGCAGGAACTATTAGTAATAGTAATGTTGACTACTCATGACGGAAATAAACCAATATAGGTATGTCCTCCCTCCTCCCCCCTAAAAAAGTATCTTGAGTAAATTAAGAACATTGAGAAAGAAATCCATTACTTTCTTCCTTCTTAGTACTATAGTATTCATTCATTCATTTTTAAGTTTAGAAAATGATTATATCTATTAAGTTCAATAAAGAAAAAGGTATATAATCTTCATTTCTTTTCAGGCCATTATTTTTACTTGTTTCATATCATAGTTATTACTGAAAGTAATTTTGTTGTATAGAGGAAAAATGTTCTCTGTATGCCAGATTTGGTAGGGATGCTGCTGGTGGGTGTACATGGATTGCTGTGAATGCAGGGCAAATATCTCCAAATTAGTATTGCAAATAAAGCCCATAAGACCCTAAGTAAAATAAATGCTATCAGTTATGTCCATCCTCTGCTTGTTAACTGATGCCTGAATAGAGAAGAATTATAGTGCTTGCTATATCATGAACTTCTTAATGATTTACCCACTTAAGACATTTCGATGAATCCTTTTAAGTTTCATATATAATTTATAGGATTTCATTCTGAGTGACTTTGTTCAAATGGATGTAATATATGTTAGCAGTATATTCCATTTCATTCTTACAGCCCATAAGTTAAGTACAATTTGCTAGGGTGGGCCATCAGTGAAAATTTTTGAGTTGGACACTTGTTAGAAGCTAATTATATACTTGTTAATTTATCTATATTTTCCAAGGTTAGGAAGAGAGTGCTAAAGTGCAATAAAGAAAAAAGTTTTCTACCTTAGCCGGTTTGGCTCAATGGATAGAGCATAGGCCTGTGGACCAAAGGGTCCTGGGTTTGATTCTGGTCAAGGGCATGCCAATCAATGTGTTTCTCTGTCTTTCCCTCTTTCCTTTATTCAAGTAACCATTGGCATAGTAACCAATAAATTTCATATTTACTTTCCCTTCAGGACTTAAACGTTTTGTATTTTATTGTGGAATAAATCAGGGTTAATAAAAATAAATTTGAAACATACAACTTGTTCAGTAAACTGGAAAATTGTAGGTACATAATTGTCTGAGTGTGGCACGTGTGATGGGAACAAAGAGATTGAATATAGAATTAGGGAGAGCTGAGCAGGTTCTTCTGGTCATCTGACCATGCTGGTCTCCTCCTTGTGGACAAATGACATGGGCAGCCATATCAACAGTGGGTTCTGTGGTAAGTGGTTCAAATGTGTAATAACAAAGGACTCAGAGTTACTGCAGCTATCTCCTCAACAGGAAGAAAGTGGCATGATGAGGTTATCAGAATAATCTGGTCAACACCTCTGCCCTGGATACTCTTTGGATGGGCACTACAAAGATCTGACTGTGATTCTGCCTTTTCGTGCTTTCACAGCTGACAATCTTTAATCAGATGACCATCCTGTTGATTTTGGATTTTTACCCCAATTGAATCTGAGTCTGGGCCATTTCGTATTGATTTTATAATTTCACCCTAGAGGTCAAACTTATAGTTATTATTTTCTGGCAATTTATTATTACATGCCAGCTATAGGTACCCTAGAGAAGATCACCAAGTAACTAAGGGTTTTATCCTTTTTTTTTTTTTTTTTTTTTACTGCATTCACATCTGAATTTATAGACAAGGATGAAGGATTGGAAAAAGTTCAGAGGAAAGCCATGAAGTTGATTAATGAATTTGAGAATGACTCAGGTGGAAAGACCAAAAGTATTGGGGGAAAGAAATTGAAGGTGAATTTAATAATAGTATCAAACAAATACTGGATTGTTAAACATGGGACCAAATTATTTTGTAACATGAGGGAGTTAGGCTAGACAGAAAGAACTTCTTTGTAGTGAGAAATGTAAACAATGAATAGGCTATTAAAAAAAACAATGGATTGGAAATCTGCTCTGCGGAGTTTGAAAAATGACTCTGTTTTCACTTATTATAGACTATAGTCCTTTCTAAAGGAAGAGAAATAGGCCACATAACATTTCAATTTTTTCCAGATCTGAGATTCATGGATTAACTTTCTCAGGAATAGAGTAATGGATCTTTCCACACTTAAGTGAACCAAAAGCTTCAGGTGGTGATTCAAGCTAAATTACAAAAAAAAATTCCTTTTATCCACTGGTTTAACTTCTTTTGTGCAAAAGAACTGTTTGAGAAACTAATATAACCATAGACCACCACACACATGTGTGCAGGCACCACATTTTGCATACAATTTCTAGGGGTGCATGGATTCCCCACAACCTATGGAAGGAGCCCTTTAAGGGTCTAGCTCTTTCTAGAGGAAATGTATTCTTTTTCTTTTCTTTTTTTGAAATTTACTCATCCCAGAAATGATCAATCCAATTTTTATCTTTATAGAATATTTGTTCTGGAATCTTCTCAGTATCTATCATGTATTACTGTCATAGCACAGAAAATGTATGATTTGCTACCTCTTCTTTCTCATTTTCTTATCTCATATTCTTCCTCTATTTTCTTTCTTCCTCCGTCTCAGCTCCTTTCCTGGTCTCCATTTTTCCTTCCTTCAAAGTCTACTAGTGGCCCCCAGGACTTAAGTTAAAACTTAAAAAGATCACCTATTAAAGCCCCAAATCTGATTAAATTTAATGGATCTGTTAAACAAAGACCACTTAAGTAAATTTTTGCATTACTTGGTCAAAGTTCTTAATGTCCCTCACATTTTATAGTTCCTTGTGAAGGAAGAGTTAATGGTAAGCAGACTGTGGAACCTGGAAATGATTGTTGTGTTTCTGGGATTCTTCATTTAAAAAAATCTGGGAAGTCCCCTCTTTCAGTTGGGGTCAGAGGCACTTCTGGAAAGCACATTTCTCAACCTCTCCATATGATTGGAATCAATTTCCCTTAAAAAAAAAAAAAAAAGGATTCCATGAGAAGCCAAGGGGAGATTAGGGTGCAACCCTCACTTTATCCCCAACACTTATTTTTTCTGCACTTTTCCAAGAATGAAACTGATTGTGTGAGGAATAAACGTACCTCCTCGTGTTACTTTGCAGAATTTTCACTTCCGTGCAGCCCTTTCTATTTTGCTGGTTTCTGTTTGAGGAGCTGTTCTGGAAGCCATTTCCCAGGGAATTGAGGACAACACATTCATTCAATACTTAATTAGAAGTCTGTTCATGGAACTCATCTTTCTCAATTTTGTAGCATTCTAGTGTTTTCATGCCAAAGATACCCTCACTGGGATTCAGATTAAAGAAATCTTACCATAAAATAAACTCTCTGAGTGTTTACATATGAGATTTATGAGAAAATAAGGCCAATAGACATATTTGGAAGATTTTCTCCTACTTTTAACTTTGAAACATCACCAAAGGAAGTCAGAGGTTTAAATTTTAAGTTGAAGTCTTGACCAAGTTTCTGTTTTAAATCATGAGAAACAAAGAAAGAAAACTATGCTTTCCTTTTAAACAAAGAGTACGATTTACAGAGGCATCTTTCTCTAAACATGTACTCACATAATTTTAATCTAATGGTGGGAAAGGGGATGGCATTTCTTATTGGCAAAATTCTACATATTGTGATGTCCTACTACCTTTTCAAGGTGAACATCAGGTCAACCTGGGCTTGCGCTGTCCCGCTTGTGAAGTATTTAACATATTACCTCTGGTTTTTAACAATATGAATTCCATAGATGACTATATTCCTCTTCTTGCTTTGGCCACCACAGAGTCCAGAATTTACTATGTGGTTTCCCTTCTTGCTGTGTAGAAACTTGAGGCATGCATTTTTGTGGATTACTTTCCCAGGCATTTCTTTTCCCTCTTTTCACTTTGCTCTAATTTCTTTATCTTTAGGGGGAAAAAAATATGATTTCCATAAGCTATCTCAGAGTTGTTTGTACTAGGGCAGGGCATTAAATAAAAAACACAGTTAATTGTCCAATGGTGTAATCCTGAAACTTGAAATTTAGGAAGAAATCAAGTTTTGAAAAATGGTTGAGTTGTCAACAAATCCTATTTCAGAAAGAGTTCATCTGTTTGTCTGACTCAAAGTAAATTGGACCACCCTAGCTGGCTTGGCTCAGGGGATTTGCGTCAGCCTTTGGACTGAAGGGTCCAGGGTTTGATTCCTGTCAAGGGCATGTACCTTGGTTGCAGGCTTTTCCCCAGCCTGGGCCCTGGTCGGGGCTTGTGCAGGAGGCAACCAATCGCTGCGTTTTTATCACATTAATGTTTCTCTCTGTCTTTCCCTCTCTCTTCTACTCTCCCTAAAAATCAGTGAAAAAATTTCTTCAGGTGAGGATTAACAAAGTAAATTGGACCAACCTAAAACTCCCCACAATTCAAACCATATAGCAATGACACATACTTAAATAAAAAATATTCTTCCAAGTTCAGATTTATGTCACATCTACAAGCATATTTGGCAGAATATCATCTATAAGTAATGATATAGAATTTGCAGCAAAATCCCATGTTTGTTTGTTTTTTATTATTTCTTAGGATTTTAGGTCAGAATGCTCTATAAAACATGGAAGCCATATACCACATGCTATTATTCCATAGTAGCACTTAAGTCACCTCATTGCTATTTCCAGTAGAGATCTCCTGTTTCTAGAGCCATTGCTGTTTTTCTAAAAAGCCTAGACAATCCTCTGGAGAACAAACTGGAGTGGTTGAGTATACAGGCGATTACATAGCTGTGGGTTGAAGGCTGTGATGCAGGACACAGCACAGTTGAGGAATGAGTGTCTTTATTTGTTTTAAAGGAATAATTTGGTTGGAGGGGGTACATTTACTGAACAAAGTATCAGGTGGTCTTCCCAGCATAGCTTTTTCTCTCTGATGTCTACGCTAGGGTGCTTGTTTATGTTTTGTTTTGTTTTATTTTTGTTTTTTTAGTCTGAATGATTTTTAACTTTGAATTTCTCCTCTATAATCTGTGAATTAAGGAAATGACTCTGGATAATAGTCATTTGACTTTTTTTTGCGGGGGGGACAGAATTCATGGTGACAAAGTGACAAAGAAAGTGACAAAGGAAAGGGAGGGTGGAGAGTTGAAGGGAATTACCTAGAGGTTGGCACGAGCAAAGAAACTGAGTTCCTTGCAGCCATCTCTGGCCCCTGGGTCATGGGATAGCTTTTACTTCTTAAGAATCCAGCACTTTAGGGATTCCTTGAATTATGTAGCTAAAGCAATTATAAGTTTGGAAACTGGTAAAACTTTAAAAATAAACCTTCTGATAAAAGATGTAATCTTTTCCAGCTTCTGAAATTTTTTGGTAGAACCTTAGAAATACATTTTCCCATTATGTTCAGTCTTTTCCTTTAAAGAGTATATTAAATGGACTGAGTTCTGGAAAATATAAGGCGCCAAATAAGATCACAAAGATAAGTAACCCAAAACTCTATCCAGATAAGAAAAATGAATAGCTCTATCCTGCTCTTCTCCTGATGGGACACTGAGCGACTCTTGGTCTGTAGTGGTCGTAAGGGAGCAGAGTGTAGGGAAATGAAGCAATAGCACAGGAATCAGGGAACCCTGTTGGTGGGCATGAAGAGTCTGGCATGATGACTATGTTTGAGAGTTCCGATGTTAGATAGATTGATGTTGGGCAGTTACTTCACATTCTGTCTTCACTTCCTATTCTGTAAACATGTCCTAACTTTTAAACAGCATAAAAGTGCTATTTAAGAAGGTTAAATGAAATACTTTGTGAACAGTATATGGTACCTAATAATGCTCAATATGTGGTAACTATAATAATAAAAGTGTAATATGCTAATTAGACTGGACAGCCGAATGACCTTCCGGATGTCCTTCTAGACAACCTTCCAGACAAAACCGGGCTGCGAGGGCCGAGCCCCTTGCACGAATTTTGTGCATTGGGCCTCTAGTTATCATTATAATTATTAAACCTACCCTTTTGAGAATGCAAGTGTCTTTTTTTTCTGTGCCTGAATTTCAAACCTATATGGGAAATAATTATGCCAGCAATGATTTTACCTCTTTATAAGGAAGGTGCCTTCATTCATATGTAGTTTTACTCATGTGGATTAATTTGCTAGAAGGTTAATCTTAATGATTAACATTCAGAACTACACAATGTATTGACATCAATATAGTGGAGCACTAGCTTAGCCTATAGCACTATATTTGATGTTATGAGAGTTCTGGATTATTATCTAAAATATTTTTATTATTTGCTCAATCCTAGAATACATAAACATAGCTACAGAATTACTAACCCATTGCGTGTTGGAACCAAATTTAATAAAGAGAATACAACATTCGTGTGTTTTTTCTTTAGCCTTACTTACATAATAACCTACTGCTTTCAAAGTTACTCGGGTTAGTTCTTTTCTTTCCCAAGTCTTCAGTGTGGTTGTTATTCATCATAATACAGTGAGGTTAGCTCTGTTTGAATTACATTCTGGGCTTCCCCAATGTCCAGTTTAATTTTAGTTGTATATTTATTACTTATGTGAAACATTACCATGGTTCTAGATATCAGAAATATTTATAAAGTTACACTTTCCCCCATTATTTCCACCTTATTCCCACCTAATCTCTGTGGATAACTCTTTCTACTGATATTTCTGATTTTTTTGTTCTTATATTTTCTTCTTGTATACTTCCTTATTTTATATTATTTCTTAATGAAGAGAACATACTGGAGATCATCTTTTGAATTTTGTTTCTTGTGCTTAGCAATATATCCTGGAAATCACTTAGCAGTTCATAGGGATTGTACTTATTTTTTATACAGTTGCACAGCACTCCATTGTGTGGCTATGCCACGGTTTAGTCATACCCTCTCTTATGTGTGGGGAAATGCACATACAGCTTTGTTACTTATTGCCAAATCCCCCATCCAGAAGATTTGTTCTGGGGTGCATTCCTAGCACTGTAAGAGAATGCCTATTTCTTCACAGTCAGGCCAATATAACATGTTGTCATACTTCCAGATTTTCTCCAATCTGATAGGTGAGAAGTGGTAACTCAGTGTTGGTTTCATTTGCATTAATTTAATTATGAGTGAGATTAAACATCTTTACATGTGTTTAAAGGCCATATGTTTATATTTGGGCCCTTTGTATATATTTTTGTGACTTGACTATTCATATCTTTTTGCCACTTTTCCTTTGGGTTTTGGTCCTTTATCTCTCAGTTTTAGGCATTTTTGTATATTCAAGATTTTAGGCTTTTATGTGGGATAAGTACATTACAAGTATTTTATTCCAGTTTGCTAGTTTCCTTTTAACTTTATGGGGTTTGCCAAGCAATTAAAAACATGTCAAATTTATCAATATTTCCTTTTGTTGTCTCTGGATTTTGAATCATAGTTAGGAAGCCTTTTCAAACAGTAAGTTTAAAGAGGAATTTGCTGCTGGTTTTTTTCTAATACTTATGTGGCTTCATGCATTAAGATTCCTGACCTATTTGGAGTTTATTCTTATATATGAAGCAAGATATTGATCTAATTTTATCTTTTGCCCATTTATTAAAGCGGCTACCATTTATTAAAAAGTTGATCTTTGCTCCAGTAATTTGAGATGCACCTTTATCATGCACTAAATTTCCATGTGTCCTTGGATCTATTTGTATTTTTTTCCTTTGGTCTATTTGTTTATTCGTGTGCCGGTACCACAATGTTTAAGTCATAGAGCCTTTACAATACAATGTGCTTTAGGTAGGACTACATCCCCCTCACCGTTTGTTTTTTTCATTGTTTTCCTGATTATTCTTACATGTTTGTTTTCCATATGAACTTTAGGATTGACTTGTATTATTCCATTAAAAAAGCCTATTGGTATTTTATTGGGATGGGATATTTATCAGTTAAGTTGGGGAGAGCTGACATCTTCATAATGTTGAGTCATTCTACTCAAGAACAGGGGAGATCTCTGAATTTGTTCAAGTCCACTTTTGCATCTACTAATAACAGGAGAGTTCCATTAATGTCATAACCCAAAGAAGAGCCTAATAATGAAAGGTTCAGCACCCAATGAGTCACTGGGAAGCACCTTCAAACATGCTGGTGAGTGCCTCCTCCTTGTTATCCATTAACTAACACTTACTGAGCATTTACCTGCCAGATGGTGGGCTTTATGCTAGGTCCCGTGGGTACAAAAGTAAAACACCCAGTCCTAGCTTAGGCGGTGCTCACACTCTAGTGGGGGAAACAGATTATTAAATTGACAGTAGCAATTATTCTTCCTTTTTAAGGACAGCCCTTTCTTTTCAGAGGATGAAAACGATTCAGTGTCTGAGACATCAAGGGGGATGTTGAAATTGGTGGTATGAAACCTACCTGGAAATTTGTTTCTCGCTATCATTTATACATTCAATAACTTACATTCACAACTGTGTCTTAGAAAATAATTTAAAAGCTTAATTGTAAAGGGTTGAAGCCCTTGTTCATGCACCTGTATTAGTGAGATATCATGTGGAATGTTGTAATGAGTTGACTCCAGCAGCAGCTGGTAGGCAGTTTCTCTTCTCAAATCACTTCACTTTCTGATGGCCATTAATAATTTGCCTAAAAAGGAAGCAAATCCTTAAAGACTTTTCTTACTTTGCCCAGATATTTCTACCAGTTCTTGCAATTTAACATATGGCTAGAACTTTTTTCTCGGGTGGTGGTGGGGGTAATGGCAATGTTGGGTATCATGTTTATATATGTTTAACAAAATATAGTTGCTGCCTAAGTTGAGTTAACAATCACTTAATTTTTTTACTGTGATTCCTTCAAGCTTAATTCACATCTTATTTGGACCCCAGGTAGAATCAAGCAGGATCCTGAGTCAACCATGATCATATGGAAAATTAATTAACTCTTTCAGGGTTGTCAATGTTTATTTTTTTTAAAGAAATTTACCTTCTGGTCTGTTCTCTGGCCAAATAGCTAGTATAAGATTCCAAGTCTTGCCTTCTCTCATTAGGAGAGAAGTCTGGGTTTCAAAATGGAACTAAGATAATGATGGGATGCCAAAGTAGATGCATGCTTCTGACTGCAGAAATAGAGGTCGTGATTGCTGATACTAGGAAAAGGAGGAGGGGATGGAGAGAGAACGGAGAGCATCCTAGTCTGTTTGATTTTTTCTCATCTCAGCTGGAAAGTAAAAGGAGACTTGTTGGCTGTAGCTTTTCAAGAAGCAAAGACTGCTTCTTCAGGGTGCCTAAAAGTCCAAGAGGGAAAGTGACGGATATAGTCTTAGAAGCCTTTCAGAATAAAAACCAGACAGTTATTATTCAAACACAAGCTGAAAGTAACCTTACATTGAACTTGCTGAAGAGTAACTCCTAGAATTTTATGAGTGCGTTCTTTTTGTTTTCTTTCTTGTTAATTTTTCTTGTCTCTTTTCTGCACAGCACTAGAGTCATTCAATTAAATCCATTCCCAGTCCTCCATACCCACCCCCCGACCCAGGTCCCCAACCCCTTTCTCCATCCTCACTTGCACTTTTCCTCTTTCATTTTCATTCCAAAGTGGTGCTACGGAAGAATTGTATAGTACTGTCTAAGGCAGTGGTTCTCAACCTTCTGGCCCTTTAAATACAGTTCCTCATGTTGTGACCCAACCATAAAATTATTTTCGTTGCCACTTCATAACTGTAATGTTACTACTGTTATGAATCATAATGTAAATATCTGATATGCAGGATGGTCTTAGGCGACCCCTGTGAAAGGGTCGTTCAACCGCCAAAGGGGTCGCAACCCACAGGTTGAGAACTGCTGGTCTAAGGCTTTGTGGTTTATCACCATATTCAATGATCTTCAAAGCTGTTCTTTTTTATTCTTGTCCCCATTTACCCAAGAATGTGTTACATCCAAAGATCACATAAAATCAATTAATCTCGCTACTTTGCTTCTAGTCATTCTTCTCAAGCAAGAGTATTTATTCTTAAATAATAGCAAAGACTTATATAATGATACAATTTACAATCAGAAAAGTTCAAACACATAGGAAACGGATGCTACTGTACCAAGGGATCTTTAAATACTGACTGACAAGCTGGGAGATGTGAAATATGGAAGAAATATGAATTTTCCCATTTAGTCATTTATATATACACACCAGTGGCCCGTTGCACAAAGATTCGTGCAATAGGTCTTCCTCCCCCTGGCTGCCGGCACCAGTTTTCCTCTGGCACCCGGGACCCAGGCCTTTGGTCTGGCTGCAGCAGCAAGGCTTGGCTTCTCCGCTCCGGCTGCTCCCAGCCCCTCCTTTTTTTTTTTCCAGCTCCTCGAGCAGAGGCCAGGGCTGGCTGAAAGCCTGGGTTGCCAGGGCCCCCACCCATTCCTTGAGGGAGCCCAGGCCCCCAGCCCCTCTTTCAGCGGAGCCCTGGCGACCCAGGCCCCCAGCCCCTCTTTGAGCAGAGTACAGGGCTCGTGGGAAACCTGGCTTCCTCCGTTGCTGGGAGCAACCCAAGCCTCCATGCTTGCTCCAGCTCCTTGGCCACCGCCATCTTCAGTCGTCTCAGTCTTCACTCCGCGCCTGCGTATGTAAATTAACCGCCATCTTTGTTGGGTTAATTTGCATAGCCACTCTGATTGGCTGGTTGGTGTAGCGGAGTGATGGAGTGATGGTTAATTTGCATGTTTCTCTTTTATTAATGTAGATTCCAAACATTGTGAATGAAAGAACATTTGAGCTTTTCTGATCTGGTTGGTGTTTGACCTGGGAGGGGTTGACTGCAGTTTCAGATATATTGAGATCACTTTCGGATGGCCTCAGAATCCAATCACTATGTAAAGGCCCAGGGCCATGTGGCTGCCCCCTGCCCACCAGCACCTCCCCCACAGCTGCTCTGTCAGTGCAGGGAAGGTTGGGCAAATATAATTGCTGGGCCGAATTCTTCCAGGCTCTCAATTCAACCCACCTGCCCAGTCATCCAAGGAAAGCCTGGCTATTTCCCCTCATCCCCAGAAAGTTTTCCATCTCTGGAAGCTCACCTGGGCCCTGAATTCAGGAATAGAAGCTGCTGCCATTCTCAGCTCACCTGAGATTGGTTCATTTCTCTCTGGAATATAGTTTATTAAGATTTCCTTGTTGCCACTATTCCTGCATAGAAAAGTGTGCTTTTATTTATTTTTTTTTGGGGGGGGGGGGGATGGTGTCTTTTCTTGTTACTGTGATAGAAAAAATCGATTGTAACTGGAAGCAGAAGTCTTTTTTAAAAAATATATTTCTTTATTGATTTCAGAGAGAAAGGAAGAGGGGGGGAGAGAGAGAGAGAAACATCAATGATGAGAATCATTGCTTGGTTGCTTCCAGCAGGTCCCCTACTGGGGATAGAGCCTGAAACCCAGGCATGTGCCCTTGGCCGGAATTGAACCTGGGACCCTTCAGTCTGCAGGCCAATGCTCTATCCATTGAGCCAAACCAGCTAGGGCCAGAAGTCTTACCTTTTTCTTTAACTCAATGTTCATATGCCCTGGCAAAGGACACAAGATGTTGAGAAATATTCATAAAGTCCCAGAGAATTTCCATGGCATCGATGGCTTCTGTGACAAAGTAAGAAAAAACTTGGACAATGAAATTTCTTGAAAATATATCATTTATAATATATTTTTCTGTTGGATTGCCCCTGGCGATGGAGGAAGCCAAGCTTACCGCCTGCCCTGGCCGGCTCTGAGCTCCACTCAAGGCTACAAAGTTTCGAAAGAACCAAGATGGCGGCGTAGGGAGCGGACCTGTGTGTGCTGCTCTCTCACAGCATCATTGAAACTATCAACTATGAAGTAAACAACCGCCACTCAGAACCATGGGGAAGTTCGCCCAGTGGGAGATCTACAACTGGAGGAAAAGAAAGAAGCGCAGTGAGACTGAGTGGGAGCTACGGAGGCACCAAAACCAGAGGTACGCAGTCACACGCCACGCGGGCTGCAAATGGATTCTCGGTTTTTTACGAACCCTCGAATCCTCTGGGCTTGCTCGGGGCGGGTCTCTGAGGCCCCAGATCCCACAGGGAGAAGCGGCCACGGCCTTGCAGTGGTTGGAGAGCGAGGGAAGCTCTGACACGCGGCTGCTCGCCGGCACTGAGGGACAAGAAGTCCTGGTGTCCCGGGGAGGCGAGGGGCGCAGAGATGCCGCCATCGCTATTTCCTCCACGCTGGCGACTCCCTGTGACCCTGCCCTACCCTCAGGGCTGTGCCAGAGGCACAAGAGGGAATGACTGTGCTTTTACAAACTCTCAAATCCACTGAGCTGGTTCGGGCGGGTCTCTGAGGCCCCAGGCCCCAAGGCGAGAGACGGCACGGCCTTCCAGCGGTCAGAAAGCCAGGGAGGCTCTGGCGCTCGGCTGCTCGCTGGCACTGGGGGACACAAAGTCCTGGAGTCCTGGATAGGCAAGGGGCCGCTGAGTCTCCGCCCCGGCGACTCCCTGTGACCCCGCCCTATGCAATTTACATTCCCATCTGGGCTGTGCCAGACTCACAAGTAGAAACGCCTTTTCTTCTGCAAACTTTCAAATCCACTGAGCTGGTTCAGGCGGGATCATGAGGCACCAGACCCTACGGGGAGAGGCAGCACGGCCTTGCAGCCATCAGAAAGCGAGGGAGACTCTGTTGCACAGCTGCTCGCCGGCACTGGGGGACACAAAGCCCTGGCAGATATTCAAGGGGCCGCGGAGACTCAGCCAGTGCTATTTGCTCCGCCATGGCGACTCCCTGAGTCTCAGCCCTAATCAATTTACATCCCCATCCAAGCTGTGCCAGGTGCACAAAAAAGACCCACCTGCGCTTTTGCAGCCTATCCCAACAAATTGCAGACTTCAACTGCTCGCAGCCATGGGAGACACACTCAAGAAGCAGACCCAGGAGAACCAGGATGGCGGCATAAGGAAGAGACCTGTGCGTGCTACCTCACACAACAACATCGAAACTACCAAATATCAGACAAACACCTATCATACAGAACCATGGGAAAGTTGGCCCAGTGGAAGCTCTACAACTGGAAGGAGAGAAAGAACATTGAGACTGAGTAGGATGTGCAGAGGCACCAAGTACAGAGCCCATCCCAGGAGGCCGCAGATTTCAGCTCCTTGCATCTGGGAGGGACGCAATCCGGGGGCAGAGTCGGGTCCAGGGCCGGCCAGGGCTGGGCCTGACTCGGCCGGTACTGTGGAACTGCTGTACCAGCAAGCGCACAAACATGCCCACTGGTCCCAGTCTCTTGTGGGGCTCTGGGGGACAGCAGACAGGCAGTCTGTGCACTTGGTGGAGGGCAGGAGTGCTGGATGTTCAACCACCAGGAACGCCTGGAGATTTTGTCTGGTGGGGAGCCACCGGCAGGGGACAGAGGGTCAAACTTCCTGTTTCCCCGGTAAGGCTGGGATGGCCCCGGTGAGGTCGGGATGGCCCTGGTGAGGTTGAAACGGCCCCGGTGTGGTAGGGACAACCCCGGTGAGGTTGAAACGGCCCCCGTGAGGTAGAGACGACCCCGGTGAGGTTGAAACGGCCCCCGTGAGGTAGGGACGACCCCAGTCAGGTTGAAACAGCCCCGGTGTGGTAGGGACAACCCCGGTGAGGTTGAAACGGCCCCCGTGAGGTAGGGACGACCCCGGTGAGGTTGAAATGGCCCCCGTGAGGTAGGGACGACCCTGTTCAGGTTGAAACAGCCCCGGTGTGGTAGGGACAACCCCGGTCAGGTTGAAACAGCCCCAGTGTGGTAGGGACAACCCCGGTGAGGTTGAAACGGCCCCCGTGAGGTAGAGACAACCCTGGTCAGGTCGAAACGGCCCCGGTGTGGTAGGAACAACCCGGTGAGGTTGAAACGGCCCCGGTGTGGTAGGGACAACCCCGGTGAGGTTGAAACGTCCCCCGTGAGGTAGGGACGACACCGGTGAGGTTGAAATCGCCACCGTGAGGTAGGGACGGCCCCGGTGAGGTTGAAACAGCCCTGGTGAGGCTCAGACGGCCCTGGTGAGGTTGAGATTACT
Source organism: Myotis yumanensis (assembly GCF_028538775.1). Taxonomy (NCBI): domain Eukaryota; kingdom Metazoa; phylum Chordata; class Mammalia; order Chiroptera; family Vespertilionidae; genus Myotis; species Myotis yumanensis. The sequence goes on from NW_027223757.1 coordinate 56,711,808, forward strand.
CCAGTGAGGTTGGGACAAATAAAGGGGACCAGTATGGACTGATGAACAGGGGTAGATACAGAAGCAGAGCAACATTGAACAGAATGTTAAACTACAGTGGGAAGCCTGGGGAGGGTTGGGGGGGGGGGGATTAAGAGACCAACTGAAGGACTTATATGCATGCATATAAGATTAACCAATGGACACAAGACAGGGACCGGGGGGGGGCGGGGGGTAGGGGCCGGGGGAAAAAAAAAAAGAAAAAAAATATATATATTTTTCTAAATGAAAATACAGAGAGAAATATAGAGAAAGGGGATGGATAAGCATTGGATCATTAAGGACTCCACATCACAAGACCAGAGAGTGTAAGGAAACCACACTATTGCAATCACAATATTTCAGAGCTAGAAGAAAACCTTAGGCTGTCGAACGTCAAGTTCTTCTCTTATAGACATCAATATAGATTTGAGGTTTACTGGATAGACTGAATGTTTGCCTTTTCCATTACCCTCGGAAGCCTATGACTAGCCAGCGGCATTTTTTCATTAGACCTATAATGAAAGTCAGCCCTTCCTTTTTTATTCCTCATAATAAAAAATCCCAGGAAACATATATTTTACCAAGTTCTAAATGTAAAGTATTTTTTGGAACATCAAACTTAGACTTCAGAACCCAGAGGAAAATCACACCATCTCTACATAGTGGAAAACAAGTTGTGGTAAATAGTATTGTCATCTTTTGACAAAAAGATAATATCACAACTTAATTTATCTGAGGCAGGACAGGTCTGAATGATCAAGGATATTTTAGAATGCATATGAATCCTTCCAGATATGTAGAATGTCACAGAAAAAAATATGTTAATGAAGCATAGACCTCAAACCCTTTAATACTGACTCAGGCCCAGTCACTGAAAACCCATGCTTTGGGCATGCAGAAACTAAAATTCATTGAACTATTCTTCCACCGTTTACAAAATGATGGCCAGCCCCAGTGATTCTTGTTAGGATCCGGTCTACTGCTTGTTTAGTGTTCAGTTTGAGCTGCGGTTTGTAGCCTTGCTCCTTATGTTGCATTTCTCAGAAGTACTAGGAAAAGGTGCTTGAGAGTCACCTTCATGCTCTAAATGGAGATCAATAGTTATTTCCTAAGGGAATTTAATAGTTCCAAACAGCTTAAATTATTCAACCAGAAATAGCCAAGAAAGGAAAGAAAAATAGTGCTCCAATGATAAATATCCTATTAAGTAAGATTAGTATACAGAGAAAACAGAATGTTTGGGAGTTGTGTACGTTTTTTGGAAGGAAAAGAGTGAAGTTTCTGGTTGATACAATAGCGTGGTCTGTGATTAGTTGATACAGAGAATCATGCTATTTGTTTAGAAGATAATCTGTTTATTGAATATGGCCAGTGCCTTCTTTGAAATTTATGGAAATACCATAAACTAAGCACATAACATCTTCCTTAGTCTCTCACAGGAAAGGTAATTTTTATTACTGAAAGAACTTTCAAAAATAGTTATTAAAGCCTGGTAGCTTTAGAGTAACTCCCAATAGAGATGCTTTGGTGAGAAGATTTAGAAATAATTGTGATTGTTACTTCCAACCACTTCCAAGGATCTTAAGGATCCTTTGTGGTTCGCTAAGAAAATGCAAAAAAAAAAAATAAATTGTTTGCAGGCTAGTTTCTCTTATCCTGACTTGCATTTTGGTTTATTTTATTCATTTATTATTATCATTATTACTATTATTACTATTATTTTAACTTTAAGAAGACATTGTCTTACCTTCTCTTCTAGTAGTGTGTATTCCAGAAAGCATTGTCCATAAGGCAGAAGTGGAAAATGGGAAGATTTATGATGCTGAGGTTTGTGCTTTAGTGACTTTAGGCACAAAGAGAGGAAGGGAAATAGCCTCCTACTTCTTCCTACCACTTCCCACCTGTGCCCTTGCTGGCCAAACCCAGCCAGAAACCAGGTGGTACAGAGGCCTTTGAATCTGACCTACAGTGATCAGCACCCCACCCTCGCCTCCCTGGAACAGAGCAGAGTGAGGGCAGGGCAAGGAATGACTGAGTGAAACAAGACCCAGAATCAGCTCAGAATCCAAATCATTAGGGGGCCCGTCATCAAGTAACAGTATGGTACTTGTAGTAACGTCATGAGACATTGCTCAGCTGGCATGAACCAAGAGCTCTTGCTATCTAATTACTTCATTCCAATATTGGGGGGGGGGGATTTATTTAAAATAGGAAGAGTTATTTGTAAACAAGGGTTTTCTTTGTAGCTGGGCCATCAGGATTTAACAAAGGTAATTAAACATTAAATAGTTATCATTGTTTTTACAAAATTTAGACTCCTTACAAATGGCATACCATCTGCAGTAACTTGAGAATATTGCTAGGTAAAGTAATAATTTATGGCCTCAGACAAAAACTTGATTAATGTTCCATACAATTTATAAAAAATAAAATGTTCCTAATCATCTATTCGTTCTAAGTCATAAGGATCTGAGAAAAGGAAAAAAGGAATATATCAAAATATTTTTTTAAATTTACAATATTGTTTTCATTCAACCCAGAAACTAAGATAACTTTTCTCTGCTGGCATAGTTTTTTGTGTTACTTGTACCACATTTTTTAATCCTCACCCTAGGATGTATTTATTGATTTTTAGAGAGAAAAAGAGAGAGGGGGAGAGAGAGAAACATTGACATGAGAAACATCGATTAGTTGACTCCCATACTCATCCCAACTGGGGATTATTGAACCAGCAACCTGGAAATGTGCCCTGACTGGGACTCAAACCCAAACCGTTTTGGTGTATGGGATGATGCTCTGAGCACCTGAGCCACCCAGATAGGGCTTCTACCACGTTTTTGATATTCACATTAGAAATGTGTGGGTGTGTTTCAGTCATATTGAACTAAAGGCTACCCTACATGTCCCCCTTCATATAAAGGTCACCCCTAATTCTACAGGTTCCATTTGGAAGCTCTGACAAGCTCCACTTTCTTCTGAGCACTGCAGCCCAAGGAGAGCTTTTCCTGACCTTTTTTGACCATCCTTTAAAACTTATTCACCCAAGAACATATGCTGCTAAGTATGTTGCCTCGTATAGCTATTTTGCATAATTTTTAAACTCTTGAACTCTATTTTAACATTTGGGCACCCACGCATTTTTCCTCTAAGAAGGTTTTATGCTTACCGAACACCATATCCTCTCTATTTTCCTCAGCCCCTGCACAGTATGTGCCATGGAGTTGGCCCTCATTAATCAAAAAGAATACCGGGCCAGGCTAATTCTCCACATTTCAAGCGAGAACCCTCTTTCTCATCAGAATCCCTGGGCTTTTAGAATTGCTATACTCCCAAATCTGGAAAGGTGTTATTCTCTATCTAATGAAATATGTAATTATCTTTTAAAAAACAGTGAAACAATTCATGGTAGGTAAACATGTTTTCAAGGCTATCTGCTGGAGTTGGAGCAGTATTACTCCTAAGAAATGCCCTACCCTCCTAAAAGAACCCTTCACTCCTTGGCAGATAGGTCACCCACTGTTACTCTCTTGGCACCCTCAGCAGAAAGTAGCTTTTCGGAAGTCTCCCTATTGGCCCCTAAGTGGTAACTCCAGGACAGTCTGTCTCCTGCTAGATTTGACTGAATATGTGTAAAGTCTTCTATATGATATCAGCAGTGTAACTTCATACCTGCTTTAGTTAGGTTAGATTAGTTTAGTTTATTAGGTTATTGTATTAGGGTTCTCCAGGGGAAAAGAACTAATAGGGTGTGTGTGTGTGTGTGTGTGTGTGTGTGAGAGAGAGAGAGAGAGAGAGAGAGAGAGAGAGAGAGAGAGAAATTTTAAGGAATTGACTCACACAATTATGGAGGCTGGCAGGTCCAAATTGCAGGGTGGGCTGGCCAGCTAAGGACCCAGATAAGAGCCTGTGCTGCAGTCCAAATCTGCCATCTGCCACAAAGTTCCTACTTGCTCAGGGTAAGGCCTTTAACTGATTGGATGAGACTCATCTATTATTGAGGACAATCTGCTTCATTCAAAGTCCAACAAATTAAATGTAAATCTTATTCAAATCACCCTCTCAGAAACATCCAGAATAATGTGTCACCAAATAGCTGGGCACCATGGCCCAGCCAAGTTGACAAATTCAAGTTGCCATTACATTTCTTTTTATTTTAACTACAGGTGCCCCAACACTCCCTTGCTCAATGTGAACTTCATCTGCTGAAGGGCAGGGACCCTCTGCAACTTAATTCATCACTGTGTCCTGAGAACCCAGCTCCATAGATGAGTGAATGACTGCATGTGACTCTTTTCCCCCCTCCCCCTCCCAGTGGCATTTTAGGCAGCACCTGACTTGACAATAGCCTATGATGCTTTTTTGTTTTTTCACCACCACAGACCCAGTGCCTCACTTGTAGGCCATAGAGACAGATACTGAAAATGGGTTATCCTAAATAAACTGATTTATCATCATGACATTGGCCAAATAATATTGCCCTACCTCCACTGTCACAGGAGGCAGGGACTGTGTTTGTTACTTGACAAAGGGGCCTCTACTCCCTAAGCACACTTAAGAATGACACTTTTTTTTTCTTCTTGCATCTCTTCCACATCATTTGTCCTTTACACACACGCGCACACACACACACACACACACGCACACACACCCTTATTCCTCTCTATTCTCCTTTTTTGCCAAACTTTTCTCTACCTTAGTATGGAATGGAAGTAATATTACTTCTAGTATTCAAATAGCTTTTTGTAAATCTCTTGTCTTTAGCGAGGACTCTCAGTTGTTCTCTTTGCTTCTTCCCTTCCCTTTTCCTTCTTCCCCATATGTAACTCATTGCACTGTTCACACTCACAGGTTTCAGTGTCACATTCAGGCTTGTGGTGGTCGTGACACTTGTGTGGCTATGAAGAAAACCCTGGGGTTGATGCCCAGAACCAAAATGAAACAAGGCAGTAGACCTAATCTCTACCGCTCTGTTCCTTGAGGGCGAGTTTTTCTCAGATCTGTATTTACAGGTGGAGTCTGACTGTGCAGCACAGGTGATTTTGTTCTTTCACAGGAAATGAATGGGCATGTTTAGAAAGCAAAGATTCATAATCGATGGACACTTTTTGAATCTAGTGATTTTTGGGAAAAATGTTTATACTATACTTTGTTATGAGTTTTCTTTCCTATAAAAATAGTGTGACATGTAGAAAGCTCACACAGAAATATGGGCTATTTACCTGGGTTTTTTGCTCTGAGCACTAGAATCTTTACTAGCAAATGAGGTAGAACCTGCCAAGTTTTTATTTTTATCCAACATACTGCTTGTTTGCTTTTACCTTTTTTGAATTGCAGATCTCTTTGAGGATCTAAAGAAACTATGGACCCTTTACCTAGGAAAATTCATGGATAGACATGGAGTTTTGCATAGATCTTCAACCTTGACCCAAAGACCTCATGCATGTCTATCCACAGGACTCTAATTAAGAGACCTTGATCTATGACAAGGGATTTTGCTTACTCCAGACTTTGTAAAGGAGTAGTTGAGAATGGCTGCACTAACTCATATTATGAAAAGTACTATATGTTTCACTACATTATTAACCTAAAAATGAACTTCAAACGAACGGCAGTGGTGTTTGCCACAGACGTCCTATTTCCTTCTCATAAAGACCTGGTGAGTCTAGGGCAAGCATGTCAAACTCAAAGGCTAACATGGGCCAAATAAACGAGGCATGCAGCCCGTGGGCTGGGAGTTTGACATGGTTGGTAGGGAATAGTCTGCCCTGGGGTAGCCCAGATTCCATGGTCCTTCAGACTAAGAGGACCTGCTGCTCTTCAGTATGTTCCTCCGGAGCCACTATACATTTTCACGTTCAGAACCTACGTTCACTCTTATGCACGTACACTAATTTATTTTCAACTATAACCCTATCAATTGTATTAGCAAGGAGTTTTTTTATCTCTTAAAAATAAAAAAGAGCCAGCTGCCAATAAGTTCCCAAAGGACTTTTCTCTCTGCAGGAAGCAGCAATTTATCTCTGAATTGAGTATATTGCATCGTTCTTTGTTCTGTACCCTCTTCTGTCATTGGGTGCTTCATTGAGGGTTGGAAGAAGTTTTGAAACATCTTTTGGTTGAAATAGCATGCTTGTACTTGGGGTTTTCACTAAAAGCAGATCCCTTGCCTTAAACAGGGTAGAAACATGAAAGCTATGGCATCTCCTTCCCCTTTCCATCACCATCACCATCACCAGCGGAAGTATCTAAGGGTGTGCCCCCTACAACCGCGTCATGCTCAGGAGGCTACGGCAAACTGAGCAACAAATATGAGCAGAAAATAAACTTAGTTTATTTCATAGTTATCCAGTCTTATCTCACACCTTCTAATCCAGATACTTTTAAAAGTTTACCTCAGGCTTAGGTTTTTAATGCAAACGTATTATGTTGTGAAATATTTTGAATCTTGTATCCAAGCAAATAAAATTCAAGAAGGAAAAATTATTTCTAAGTGCTATAATTTTAAAGGCAGTTAATATATTCATTTATTCTTTTTTAAGTTGATTTTATAGAGGAAAGGGAAAAGAGAGAGACAGAGACAGAGATATCGACCTGGTGTTCCACTCATTCATGCATTCATTGTCTTCTTCCTATAGAGGACATTCATCCACACGCCAAGGAGAAAGGCCTCAGAAGAAATAAGCCCAGCTTACACCATTATCTTGGACTGCTAGCCTCTAGAACTATGAGAAAATAACGTTCTGTTGGTTAAGCCACCTAGTCTGTGGTACTTTGAGATGTCAGCCCTAGCAAACTAATACATGTATAGAGTAGATACATGTGTGTATACAGACTAATTACAGCACTTTAAACAATGTAAATAAGCAATAGTAGAAAAATAATTAAATTTAAATTGATATAGCAGTGTCTTGGACTATTATATAGCTATTAAAATGAAAATTATGATGACTTTATTTTAAAAAGGTTAATATAATAGGATACAAGTAAACAATGGAATACTATTCAGCAGTCAAAAGAAGTAAAAGAAAAACTACACATGTTTACATGCAGAATTCTCCAAGACATGATGGGTGATTTAAAAAGACAAAGCAAAACTGAATATTATTTATAACTTAATTCCATTAATATACATTTAGAAGCACTTTCATTATAAATAGTGTATATGGTTTGTGTATAAATATGCGCATAACTAAAAGTAGATAACATGTATTGGGAGGAAATACCTTATATGTATGAGCATGAGTGTCAGGGTGGAGTAAGGGAATGGGATCTGAGAGGAAGGGAACTAACCAAGAAAATAAGTACCATAAGGAGGGGCTGATGAAGGTAATGTGCCTGAGGCAGCCGAGGAGTATGATTGAGTATGGCAATCCCATCTGCATCTGACATGCAACTAGAAACAGATAGATGGTAGATGGAAGGCCAGAATGCATCTATCCTGTAGTCATGCGCGTATGGAAGCACTTTTATGTATGAACAATGAATTGAGTAACAGAAACATAGATGAGCAGTGACAGTGAAATTGAGGGTGCATTTTTGTTCTTTACCTTTGTTCTTTATTTTTGTTTTGATTAGAGTGCTTTTATTTGTTTTCTGGTCCTATAAATCAAATTTCTGAGTGGAAATAAAAGCATGAAAGACCTCCTTTCCCTGCTGATAGCCCTCACAAACATGGTGAACTTTCCTAAAACCTGCGGAACTTTCTGTAGGAAGTGTGGCCAGCATCAACCCCACGAAGTAACACAGTACAAGAAGGGCAGGGATTCTCTGTAAGGGAAGGCGGTGTTATGACAGGGAGCAGAGTGGCTGTGGTGGGCAGACTACGCTGATTTTCCGAAAAAAGGCTAAAACTACAAAGAAGATTGTGCTGACACTTGAATGAGTTAAGCCTAACTGCGGATCTAAAGGAATGCTGGCCATTAAGAGATGCAAGCATTTTGAACTGGGAGGAGATAAGAAGACCCAGTTCTAAGCTTCATATTTTGTTTTATCCTATGACAATATAATCTTGATATGTTCACTTAAAAAAAATAAAGCATGAAAGACTGTATTTAGTTCAAGATCTTCATTGTGGCACTCTGTTCCATCCAGAGGAAAAAATATCCTTCTGCTGTTATCAACAGAAAATAGAGATAATAATACAATGTGTCTGATTCAAGCAAAAACTCGACTGCTATCTGAATTAGGTGGGCAGTTAAAACCAAAGGTGAGTTTGCCACTAGCGATCTGGCTTCAGCTGAGTTTTGTCTTTTTCATTCTTGTTCTCCTTGTGTTTTCTTGTTCACAGTTGCCTCTTCCTCTTTCTTGCCCTCCCTCCAGCAAACACCTAAAATAAGCTTCATGGCAGCCTCGCTTTTCCTTCTACCCTGCTGTCAAATGTAGCCTAAAGAACAAAGAAAAACCAATTTGTTTCCAAATGCTCTGAGGCCTTCAATAGTCATCTCAGTCACAAGAGGGAGAAGAAAAATCCTGCCCACAGATGCCAAGTCACCCTCCCTCTCTCCCTGGGCAGCGCACGGAGCTGCCACCCAAGCAGAGTTATGGGAGTGTGCGCTCCGTGGTAGAGGAGAATTCTACGCTAGATTACTTCAAGTGAGGGTGGCTATTTCCTGTGTTCTGTTTTGGAGATTAGATCAAATTTCAAGCCTTTTACTCATAGTCAGCTATGATTTTTTTTCACCTTGAGGTGAAAAGCTTAAATGCTAGGCAGTGGTTCTCAGCTCCCACTGCACATTAAAATCACCCGGGGAAGTTTTAAAACGTGCCCACGTCTGCTTGCCAACTCAGACCAAATGAATCATAATCTCTAGGGTGGGCCACAGGCACTGGTAAGTCACATGCGCAGCCAGGACCCTGAACCACTGGGCTAGAACACTCATTAACTCAGTCTAGCTCTTCTACAGTAAATAGAGTCAACGTGGTGAGCGTTGCTGCCAGCCATCTACTGTAGCAGATGTCAGGAGGAGACTGTTATCTGTCAGCTCTGATATTGCAGAAGAGGAGCATAGTGATGGGATTATTTCATTTTAGACTACGGCCTTGTTCTTCTGTTGTCGATGTGATTTAATATTGAAATGAACAAATTTTGCTGGCACAACGCACTCTTTTATCTTCTACTTCTAATTAAAAGTATGTGAAAATATCACCCCCTTTCCCTGAATGTTACTTATTAAGAAACACTTTGTAATATTTTAAGCAATAAAAAAATTATATATTAAAAAATAAATAAATCTATATAATAAAAGCTTAAGCAACCGTTAAGGCAGAACAATTGGAACAACAGGTCGCTTTGATGCTCACTGACATGAGGGGCAGATGCTCAACAGAGGAGCTGCCCCCTGGTGGTTAGTGTGCTCCACAGGGGGACCAGCCACTCAGCCAGAAGCCGGGGTCACTGCTGGTGAGTGCAGCGGTGGTGGTGGGAGCCTCTCCCACCATTACAGCAGTGCTAAGGAGAGGAGAGCCAAGTGGTAAGGCTCGAGCAGGCGGGCAGTAAGGAGCAAGAGATCCTGGATCCCCAGGGAGATTGGGCCTAAGCTGTCAGGCGGACATCTCCTGAGGGATCCCGAACTGCGAAAAGGCACAGGCCGGGCTGAGGGACCACGCCCCCCCTCTAGTGCACGAATTTCGTGCACCAGGCCTCTAGTAAATAAATAAAAAAGAAACAAAGCAGATCAGAATAGCTTTTAAAAACTGATTCTCAGGTAAAACTAAGTAATATTCCTTTCAGAGTTTAACTGAGAAAGGATGCCAAATTTTGACCTCAATTGCATGTTTCCCCCCAGTTGTATTAAGTAATTAATTCAGAGAGACTAGAGAGAAGGATCTAAGAAAAGAGATTGAGTACCCCTTCTTAATGAGCATTAACACACTGTATCTCCTACCTTTAGAGTAAAAGAGAACCTCTTGTTGATCCCGTATCCTTTTCTAGCTGACACTGCATGTCTGTATCCCTCTGGAAAGAGTGGTTTGTAATTGCTGTTTTCCATTTTCATTTCTCCTTCTATTCTTCCTTTCACTGTTCCAAACCTGGTTTTTGTCCTTACATTCCACTGAATCCTCTTTGGTAAAGGTCACTAATAACCTGCTTGCTTCCAAATAAGATATAGACTGAGGTCATATCTCAGTCTATATCTTATTCATCAGTAGAATTTGACAAAGTTATTCCTCTCTTGATCCTTCGCTTGTAATCTGGGACCCTACTCTGTCCTGATTCCCATCCACCTTCCTGATTGCTCCTCTCTGCTTCTTTTCCTGCTTCCTCCTCTTCTCCCTGATCATTCACATTGGATTGTCTCAAGGCTCTGTCTCTCTGTCCCCACCCTCACCTCTATACCCTCAATCTAGTCTAGGAGATTTTATATATCCTAAAATTCCACATGTATGTTCATGTCTCCCCATTTATATTTCTATCTTCTACCTCTTTGCCAAAGTATAGGCTCATTTCTAGACATCTCTCCTTGAATATTACTAGACATCGCTGATTTAATACAACCAAAGTGAACTCTTGTGTTTTTCTTTTCTTCTCCAAACTATTCTCCCCACACTCCTCCCCATCTTAGTAAATGCCAACTCCATTCTACCAGTTGCTTAGATCAAAAATCTTGCTATCACCGTTGATTTCATTCTTCCATATTCCATATCTAACTTATTTACTTATTAGTTCTACCTTTGAAATTTATCCAGAAAATTGCTACCACCCTGTTCCCAGCTACCACCACCACTCACCTGGGTTACGGTAGTAGCCTACTTATTATTCTTTCTGTTCCCATCTTGCCAACCCCCACCCTATTCTCCCTTCACTGCCACCCACATACATCAGTGCACAACCCCACACATAAGCCAGGCCATGTCACTCCTTGTTCAAAACTCCTGATCGGCTCCCACATAGTTCAGGATAAAAGCCAAGCCCCTGTAGTGACTTCTACAGCCCTACAGGATAGGGCCCCTACAAGCCCTTTTTGCCTCACCTCCTAGAACTCTAATACATGCTCATTGGCTACAGCACAATAGCCTCCTTTCTGTTCTCAGACACTGGCAGCATGTGCGTTTGTTTTCTGGAATGGTCTACTTCCTTCTTCCTTTTCCAGAGTATTCTACTCCCAGGAGGCATCTCACTTGCATTGTTTCCTTCTCTGTGCAAGGGACACCTTCTCAAAGACTACCCTGATAACCTCATCCAAAATAGCAATCTCCCTCCACTTCCCTCCCCTATTTCATTCCAGACCACTTTGTTTTTTCTTCATAGCACCTTTTATCAACTGACACTATACATTTATTTTCAATTTCTTGTCTGTTTCCCCTACTATGATGTAAATTCCACAGGGCTGTTTTGTGGAACTTACATCATAGTAGGGGAAACAGACAAGAAATTGAAAATAAATGTATAGTGTCAGTTGATAAAAAGTGCTATGAAGAAAAACAGACCTCTATATTCACAACACCAAGAACAGTGCTGGCAAATAAATGCTCAACAAATATGTACCATTGGAATTGTAACTCTGGCTTCTCTAATTTTTAGGGAAGTTCTTTCCCACTCTATGTTCTGAATTTCCATCATTTGATCACTTACTGTTTGTATTTTTAACTAAACTACATTAACAGATTCCCCCAAACCCTGTATGAATCTCTCTCATTAGGTTCAGTTCAGCACCATCTTTCATTGAGTATAAGACATATCAAGTTTCAGATGCATGATTATTTTACATGCCATTAAGGAAAAAAGGCTGCCAATTAAAGTATACCATGCTATTTATTGGAAGAAGCATCTTTATTTATGAATTATTAAAATATAAAAAGTAAATGTAGAATAGAATGAACAAAAATAATATTAAGCATCTTCCATGTGGCAGACATTGCCCTCTAGTCCCTATGTCAAGGGGTACAGAGGCTGGTGGGGGGAGAGACAGGTGTGTGTGTGGGGCGGCGGGGGGGGCAGGGATGATGAGTGCTATTGAAGAAAAGATAGAGACAACCAGAGATTACTTGAGTGAGAATGCTTGGTATGTTGGGGTAGGATGAAAGATGATTCTACCTAAATGAGTCTCTCTTATTTTGTGATTTAGTTTGTTATTTTTAAAACCTCATATTGTGGCTGTGGAAAAAGTGTCTGCTTCTTAAGGGATAAACACGGGTGATAAAAATAGCACAAAACACTAAGACCACAACAAATAATTTTTAAATTAATCCAACCAATTTCTTTTCAAACAAGTAAACAATGCCTGGTGTTATCTTTTGCAGAAGAACCAATTTAGTTTGTTTTCATTTCCAAAGCACTTAAGCTTTCCCAAAAGGATATATCTGGTGCATAAAATGGAAATCCAAGATGAAAACTTGCCAGGTCAGTTAGTTATCAGAGCATTTGATTTATTACTGACAGGCAGTTGACTTATACTCTGCATGTCTGCAAGTCACTGCATCATTGGTAGAGTTTCTTTTGAAATTACTTATGTATAGATACTGAATCACCTTATATGGCAGCTGGTTGTAAAAGATCCAGGACTAAGCAACTATACAATATTAGATTAGCAATATTGTTTTACAGGGACATTATTGCTGGGGACAAACAAAGACACTGAAGGACAAAGAACAATTCCATCCTAAGCTACACATTGGATTCCTATCCAATAAGTGTGTTCAGTGTCTACAGAGAGACTAAAATGTCTTTCCTCATACGGCAGATCATTTGCTATAGTGATTTGTTTAAGCGTAGCTCTCACCTCACACTTAATATTATTTAGGTCCATCTTCTGTTCCTCAAAGCATTGTGTTATGTACATTGAAAACTTGGGAGAGAAAGCAAAAGGGAAACTTGAAAGTGAAAAAGCATATGCAAACTTCCCCCCTCTCCTATCTCATGAATTCTTTGCTGAGCTCTTTCTGCTAAGCCTTAATTGGACTGATCAGTATACTGTACTATGAGAAGAAAAATGTTTTTAAAGTCAAAACAAGTGGAATATGAGGTTCTGTGTAAGGACAAGCTGAAGCTACCTGGTCACGGACATCCAAGATCAGGGAGGAAATAAAGCTACTCAGGGAGGAAGTAAAGCTACGTAAAAAGAGAAGAGGGAGAAACGAGTTGAAATGTGACAGGTGGCGACTGAGCAGTTTGGGTATTTTCCTTGAGAAGCGCAGAGGGGAGAACTCTAAAGGAAAAGAAGCCTCGCGGTGTTGCATATGCCGCACTCTCAACTGTAGGCTGCTCTTGCCTCTTGGAACGTCAGTTAAAGCCCATAATCCTTGTAATGCTTTTTGGAATTGGGTTTATAACTTTTTCTTTCTGGATGTGATGTCTATTGAAATTGGTCATAGGATGGATGCAAGGCAGTGCAAGTCTAGTTTTACTTGAGTCACATTTTCTTATCTTCCTAACACTCAGTAGAAGAGTAGGCCCATCTTGGCAGAAATGCAAAGTATGCAGAATATGCTTGGTTTGTCCAGTGTCTCTTCCTCATCCTACCTCAGCATATTCACCTCCGTGCCACTGGCCCCTGAGCTGCTCACTTGGGTTGGCCCATGTTCTCCTTTCTGTCTACCAGAAGCACCATGCCCTGAGTCCTGTTCCATTAGAGACACAATGTGAGTGGCCAGTTAAGGGATGAGTAACTTGTAGGAGGTGCAGTGGTTAAGATGGGGTGTGGAGTCAGAGAGACACAGGTTCGAGTAGGCTCTGGCCCTTCCTAATCGTATGAAATTGGAAAAGTTGCTTAGCCTCATGGAGCCATTGTTTTCTCCAGGTAAAAGAGTGAATATCTACCTCTTGGTAGTGGTGAAATAATTTAAAAAACAGTGTTTGTGTAGTGGACATTATTGTTTTGGTCTCTCTAGCACCCCTTCTCTCCTTTTTCTGGTGATAGGTCTGTCCCTGGCTCAGTGTCCCATGTCCTCGCTACTGTGAGTCCATCCGACTCTATCCCAGGGAGTTTCCAGACGGCAGCTAAGGAGAGGGTGGCCCTTATGTGCTGTCATCATGGCTCAGACTTGCTGACAGCCCCAGGTCCTAGGCTCTGGGGAGTGGCCAGGCTAAATGAATTAAGCTGAACACTCTCGTTTGGAGTCAGATGACAGGTTAGGTTATTTAAATCCATTCTCACACTGAAAAACAAATTAATAATACTGTAAAATATACTTTTATTGTTCTCTTAAAATCATGGAGGAGCCCAGCTGGTGTGGCTCACTGGTTGAGTTTCAACCTATGCACCAGGAGGTTACAGTTTGATTCCTGGTCAGGGCACATGCCAGGGTTGTGGGCTTGATCCCCAGTGTGGAACATGCAGGAGGCAGCCAATCAATGATTCTCTCTCATCATTGATGTTTCTCTTTTTCTTCCTTCCTCTCTGAAATCAATAAAAATATATCTTTAAAAAATCATGGAAGAGCTGACACAATGGTAAGATGTTAATCTAATAGAATGGGAACAAAGAGAGGCTGCTTAGACCCGTAGAGCATTTGAAAACTGAGCTTCTGCTTTGATGAAATTAGCTGTGCAGGGGACAGAAATCAATCCTAAGGCCCATCCATGTGGGGATGTTTAATAGAAGACCAGTCCTCATAGCGCTAAGGCCCCAAAAGGGCTACAACCTCAGGGACGGTGACTTTACAACTACAAGCTAACCTTTCTGCCAATTTGTAGCTCCAAATTATATCACCTGAATAGCCCCAAAACCCATTTAAAGTGGTCCTGGGCTGGTAAAGACTATGTGGTAAAAGCAAAAGAAAAACCTCACTAAAGGACTATTTTATTGTAAGCCTTAAAGACTTTCCACAAATGATTTTCCAGAAAAGATGTGGTGCTCACAATAAAAAATAACAAAACACACAAGGAAACAAAGCAATATGGGTGAAACTACCAAATAATAGGCAGGAGAAACAAAACTAGAGATCTGAGGTTTATATATTTTTTAATTTTTTAAAACTTTACTGTTGAAAGTATTGTATACATCCCTCTTTTCCCCCATTGATCTCCTCTAGCCTGCCTCCACCCCCTACCCCTGGCCTTTATCACCCTATTGTCTGTGAGATCTGAGATTTTAGAATTAATAAAATATTATTCTTTTAAAACTGTATACCATAATAAAACAAATAAAAGGGAGGCATGTAAACATCAGAAAACAAATTTCAAAATACCGAATCCATATAGTGCATGTTCTCAAACCACAGTGCAATAAAGTTTACATTAAAATTTAAAAGGCAATAATACTGCCCCTATATATTTGATGATTAAGAAATATATACTTATAAATTGAATAGAAAAGCTATGGGCATTAGAAAATATTTTTAAGTGGATAATATTGAAAACATTACATTTAAAACTTGTAGGATATAATGAAAGTCAAACACAGAGGAAAATTTATAGTCTTAATAGCCATATAATTAAAAAAAAAAAGATAGACTGAAAATTAATAAGCCAAACATCCTTCCCAAGAAGTAGAAAAGAAATAGCAAAATGAAACCAAAGAAAGTAGAAGGAAGGAAAAAATGAATATGAGAATAGAAGTAAATAAAATACAAAACAAACATATAATAGAGAGAATTGAACAAAGCCAAAAGATGATTCTGTAAAAATGCTAATATAGTTTATAAACCTCCAGTAAATCTTGTGAAGAAAACATTTCTGGGTCCATGTTGGGGCACAGAATCTACCTATTTGTTAAGGAAGCTCTATAGGAGAATGTGTACCATAATCACATTCATACTTGGAAGCCACTGACCTAAAAGAAATTTTTAGCAAGAAACAATTATTAATTTTTAATTGAATTTATTGGAGTGACATTGGTTAATAAAATTATGTAGGTTTAGGTATATAATTCTAAAAGACATCATCTGTATATTGTATTGTATGTTCACCACCTCAAGTCAAGTCTCCTTCCATTGCCATTTATCCTCCTTTTACCCTCTTCTACTTACCCACACTCCGTCTGTCCCTCTGGTAATCACCATGCTATTATCTGTGCCTATGAGGGTTTTTATTTTCCTTAATCCCTTCACCATCTTTCATCCAGCCCCTCAGTTCCCCCTCCTCTGACAGTTTGTCAGTCTGTTCTCTATATCTATGAGTCTATTTCTATTTTGTTTGTTAGTTTATTTTGTTCATTAGGTTTCACATATGAGTGAAATCATATGGTACTCATCTTTCTCTGACCGATTTGCTTCACTTAGCATACTTTCCAGGTCCATCCATGTTGTTACAAAGGGTAAGAGTTCCTTCCTTTTTATGGCCAACTAGTATTCCATTGTGTAAATGTACCACAGCTTTTTGATTCACTCATCCCCACTGATGGACTCTTGGGCTGCTTCCAAATTATATATGCCTTGCCACCATTGCCCTCAAAAGTTGTGATTGTTTAATCAACTTTATGAAAAGTTATGGTTCAAATAGAAGAGATATTTGTAATGAAAAGAATGAAGCATAGGTGATAATTGTCTATTCCGTTTGGGTCCCTGTTGTCTCTTAACCTCTTGCTCAGGTTATTCTTATTCTAGGGACTTCACAGATTTGAAAATGTATTAGCATGACTGGGCCATTCTCCTAGATTGTACCAGCTCCTTTTCAGAGAAGGCCCTCTAACTTGCTTGGATGCCCTGGAGCTTGGGCTGTAAGACCTCCCTGGGGGACTTCTAGTCTTCTGTTCTCAGAAGTGGCAAAATTTGTAATTAGGCATTTTGTCTTTAGTATCATTGCTCTTCCTTCGAGTCTCAATCTCTCCTCCCTATGGGCCCAGCCTCCTATATGCCCTCCACCTGCTGAATACCTTTTTACATCCCAATGTGTGCTCCTGTATCAGATAATTCTGGGATTCTGGACTTCCTTTGATAGTTCCCTTTCCAGAAGGATCCTGATTGATCTCAGCTAGCTGTGCTGATAAGCTAGTTTATTTAAAGTGTTAATAACCAAAATTATTTAGGGGTTACCTCTTTGGGGCTAGCAATTACTCAGCATCTTAGGAAAGGAGGTTGGTCTGGAACTATCCAAAGCTTCATTTGGATCTTAAAAAGAATATATTAAATGAAACATTTCATATTTTTAGACACTCATGGATAGTGAATCTTCTGAGGAGTAAGGCTAGAAATGTTTTATTTGCCATATTCAAGAGTGACTACAAATCTAATGAAGTTTAAAGAAATCATTTCAGTGGTTTTAAGAACCAGAAATGCATAATGACTTTTTTCTTATTTAATATCAGTATTTTGGGGTTATATAATCTTAGTTCATACAATTTTCAGTCTGATATGTAAAATTAACACAACTTACCAAGTATATGATGTGTATACAAACATGACAAAATATGGATCTAAGAAAAATTTGAAGGTTAGCATAAGTGAATGAAATAGCAAATATTTTGTAAGACTGCTCAAGTTAGTGATGGTAATGGATTTACTCTCATACAAAATCATACTGTTGCCTCCATCTTTGGGGTTGGCAGAAATGACCTTGGATGGTCAAAGTCAATATGTATGCACATGACTCTTCCCTTAATTCCAAATAAGGGTTAAAAGTGCTAGGTATATTTAGTTAACACTTTTGGGTATTTTATTTGTTAAATTAATCAAAAGGTGAATAGAGTAATTTAATTTCATGAATGAGAAATGGCAACACAGAAAGGCAGAGTGACTTTGCTGTGGTCACAAAGGAAGATGGTGGCACATTTCCAATATATTTGATCTGTTTCTTCCTGCTAGGCTGCGCTTCATTTAAACAGCTAAAGCACAGCAAACTCTGGCATTTGCTCACATAATTTTTTCTTTTTCAAAAATGGTGAGAAAGCACTCACTGAAGTATTAAAGTTGGGCAGTGAAGCCAGATGCGAGCAGATGGCAGACTGTGTGTGAACAGCCTTGACTCTTTATCGCAAGGTCATTAGAAGGCTGTGGGGTATTTATTTGACATTATATTCCAGTCTGTGAGCTCTCCAGGCACAGTAGGAGGGGAGAGCCTCCCTGCCTCCCCAGGGGAACTCGAGATAGGAGAAAATATATGTTTCTGTAGGTCAATGAGGGATCTGAAAACAAAAGATAGTTGGTACTGACATTTGCATTCTCTATTTCTTGCTTGCAGATTCACGTGTATACAAGGGGAGGGAATACAGTGTTGTTCATTATAACATCTTTATAACAAGGAACAGAGGAAACAAGCTTGCTGCCCATCAGTAGGGTTGAGGATAATTGCAATTTATTTATTAAATGGGAAACCTTAAGGTAGTTAAAGGACATGAACTAGATCTACAAGAATCATTAAATCTAAAAAGCATAATGTGGGAAGAAATAAAAGGAGATAGAAGTCATTGTGACTTTTGACACCATCAATGGTAACCTGTGTGGTCCTAATCAAAACAAGATAAAGATTTTTCAAGAAAATCTGCATCTTTGAAGTCTTTGATTTGATATTTTCTAATGTATCTTTTTACAGCAAAATAATCTGCAACTGATGTTAGAGTAATTGGTTTCTCTTTTCCACTTTACTGTTAATTCTGCCAACTCTGATAAAGCCTACATACAGAATTCACACGAAAATGTGGCACTGGATTATATACCTTTTGTGCCTTTAAAAGAAAAATTATATGTAAACCCTACATTAAGATACACATTTTAATTAGACTTTTAAGCTTTTAAATTAATTTTCAATAGTACATGTAAATAATTCAAACATCAAAAATGATAAAAGGGTATATAGAAAAGTTTGCCCCAATCTGTTGTCTATCTACTTACTTCTCACCCTTCCAACAGATAGATACTATTATTATTTTTGTGTTATGATAGAAATTTAAGTCAAGTTAAGATATGTGTGGTAGCTATGGTATCATAGTAATTAATTTATTAAGAAAGTTCTAGAGGGAGAAGCAAGATGGTGGCGATATAGGCAGACGCGTCCCAGGTCTTGTCCCCGAGCAAACGGAGTAAGCAGCTGAAACTAATAACACCCACCCGAATTGGCAAATTTACTCAGCTGGTGAGACGGTTTGCAGCCGGGAAGGGCAGACCTCCCCTGGAAAGGTTAAAAACCAGGGATCTGGGCAGGAAAGTTTGCCAGACCTGAGCCCAGAGGGTCGGAGGGAGACCGCATGGCAGACAGCCGCGTCTCTTGGGACAGACACAGACCCTGACCAGGGTAAGGAGTTCCGCGGGTTTGCTGGCGCCAGGAGATTTGAGATTTGGATTTTGTGATTGCGGAGAACTGAGACTAAAGGGGGCATCCTGAGGAACTGATCAGACCATGCAGTACCCATAAGAGAGGAGCGTTTCCCAGACCATGCAGTGCTGGTAAGAGAGGAGCGTTTCCCAGACCGGTAAGAGAGGAGCGTTTCCGCGGCCGGCCGGCGTTTGTCTGTTTCTTTGTTTTCACTGAACCCTGCTCATAGGACAGTTCGGATACAGACACTCACCTGTGCTGAAGAGAGGGTGAAGGTGCAGACGAGGGGAATCTGGGGAGAGGCTGAGGAAAGAGGGGGAGCCGGAGGAGGTGGCAGCGAATTGAGTGCTGAGACCCCCCTGGGCCCAGGACTGGGGCAGCCATTCCTCCAGAGGGTGGAATTCCTCCCCCCAGCCCCCCAGGCAAGGAGCACAGCCACACCCAGATTCCACCCTGTATGAGATAAAGGATTAAAACAAGCTGATTAGTCCCTGGGAGTTACCAGGGTCTGGCCTATAGAGGGATTTTCAGTCCCACCAACAACACAGAGCAGGGTAAGGATTAAAAAAGGATAGAGAAGCTGTATAGCCTCAGAGGCCAACCCAAAAACACTGCCACCCAGAGGCTGAGCCACAAACTGACTCTTAGGGGAATACAAATTAAGGCAGACTGGATCACAAATACGGCCTGCTTTAAAATCAGGACTGTGATTTACAACACGGAGGAACAGTGTAATGCAGGCAAATTCAACACTCTCCTAAATACCTGGCAGGACTAAGGCGAACCAGGCTGAAGAGTAGAAGAACTGAAAGACCATCACTACTGCAAATTTTTTCTTTTTCTTTTTCTTTTTAATTTTTTCACCTTTTTACTAAGAAACCAATTTTTTTTTCTCTTTTTCTTCTTTTTCCATCACCTGATTTTACCCTTTCAATTACCACATTTTTATTTTTAACCAGTATTATTACTGCTACCATTTTACCATTTTTTAAAGTGCCATTTTATTTTCTCTTTATTTTCTTTTGGGATTAGTGTTCTCCATTCTATTTTCATCGTTCCTTTAGCATTAATTTTCCCTATCTCAATTTCACCTCTTTGCTAAAACCCTCTTCCTTACTTTTCCCCTTTTGGTATCCTGTTTCTCTTACCCTATTCCTGCTCCAGACTTTCCCAATTCCCTCTTTTTACCCCCTGTCTAATTCCACCCTACTTATATATCCTATTTCCAATCTACTGCTCTAAATCCTTATACACCTATTCTTTATCCTTCTTCACTTTCCAAACATTTTTTTCTCTCTTATCTTTCTATTGTTTTCTTGATTGTTGAATATATTGGGCTTTTTTTTTTTTTTTTTATTTGTTTGTTTGTTTTGTTTTGTGTTTTTTCTTCTTTTTTAGGACTGGTTGTGAGGTTGTTTTTCTTTTTCTTTTTCTTTTTCTTTTTTTTTTTTTTTTTTCCTGCTGGTTTTTCCCTTCCCTCCCCCACCCCACCCCAGTTATTTTTGTGCTTCTGTTTTCCCTTACCCCTCTGGATATTATTGGTGGTTTGTAGTTTGCATTCATCTCCAGGGATCTGTTGCTGGAATTTGTTGAGATTAGTGGCAGTTCTATTGGAGTTTGCTCCTCATACCAATAGTCTCTTCCCCGCTTCTACTTCATTCTCTTTTTTCGCTCTCTTTTTTTCCCCCATCTTCTTTCCCAATTCTATTTTTGCACTCCTTTTTTGTTTGTTTTTTTTTCTTATTTTTCTTTTCTGTTCTCTCTTTTATCTTCTTCTCTTCTTTCTCCCTTATCCCCTAATTCTCTTAATTCGGGTGGTCACCTGTATTTGGGGTTATTAATATTGTGAATATACTTGTGTTCAGTGCCTGGTACGTTGTGCCTTGCTCTGTTGTATTTCGTGCCTTTAAATCAACGCAGCAGATCCAAGCAACAGCAGCCCCCTGATCACCGCAGCCTCCTGATCACCACAGCCTCCTGATCACCACACCCTCTGTCTGTGGAACAGCAGCTGTACGTGAAGCCTCCCCCCACCAGCCAGAAGAGCCAACACAGCTGTGAACAACACCCACCAGAGGAGCTGCTGCCAACTGGAAAGCAGCTGCTACCGCAACCGTCTGAGCAGCAACCACAACCCAAGGAGCCCCTGCCACCCAGGGAGCAGCCACTGAACATCTCAACATCTACATATGTCAGCGAGATCAAACATGGGTAGGCAAAGAAACCCCCAAAGGAAAGAAAAGGAGGACTCGCCAGAAAAGCAGCTAAGTGAGACAGAGATATGCAACATGACGGAAAAAGAATTCAGAATAAGGTTCCTAGAGTACATGCACCAGATGTTCAAGAAGCAAAAAGAAACAGATGAAAAACTCAACTACGTATGCAAGAAGCTAGAAGAAACAGATGAAAAAATCAACAACTTAAGTAAGTCCCAAGAAGAAATGAAGAGTGACATAGCTTCAATAAAAAACTCCATTGAAAGTATCAACAGTAGACTGGGAGAAGCGGAGGACCGAATTAGTGAATTAGAAGACAAGGAAGCAAAACACACTCAAACTGTACGGCAAATGGAGAAAAAAATTAAAAGACAGGAGGAGAGCCTAAGGGAGCTTTGGGACAACATGAAACGAAACAACATACGAATAATAGGGGTGCCAGAACAACAGAAAGATGAACATGGATTAGAAAACCTATTCGAAGAAATAATATCAGAAAACTTCCCTGAGGTGGGGAAGAAAAAAGTCACACAAGCCCAGAGAGTCCCAAACAAGGTGAACCCGAAAAGACCCACACCAAGACACATCATAATTACCATGGCAAATGTTCAGGATAAAGAGAGAATCTTACAGGCTGCAAGAGAGAGACGGAAAGTAACATACAAGGGATCTCCCATTAGATTATCAAATGATTTCTCAACAGAAACACATCAGGCCAGAAAAGAATGGACGGAAATCTACAAAGTGATGCAAAGCAAAGGACTGAATCCAAGAATACTCTATCCAGCAAGGCTATCATTCAAAATTGAAGGGGAAATAAGAAGCTTCACAGACAAAAAAGGGCTAAGGGAGTTTATCACCACCAAGCCAGCCATGCAAGAAATGCTAAAGGGACTGGTGTAAAAAGAAGAAATATCAAGCTCAGAAAGAAAACAGCCACACACACACACAAAAAAAGAAATGGCTACAAACAAGTACCTTTCAATAATAACTTTAAATGTAAATGGACTAAATGCTCCAACCAAAAGACATCGAGTGGCTGAATGGATAAAAAAACATGACCCATACATCTGCTGTCTACAAGAGACCCACCTCATTAGAAGGGACTCACACAGACTGAAAGTGAAGGGATGGAAAAATATCTTTCACGCAAATGGAAAGGAAAAGAAAGCTGGGGTAGCAATACTTATATCTGACAAAATACATCTCAAAGTGAAGGCCATAACCAGAGATAAGGAAGGCCACTTCATAATACTAAAGGGATCAATACAACAAGAAGATATAACCCTGGTAAACATATATGCACCCAATGCAGGAGCACCCACATACATAAGAAAACTTCTGGAAGATATCAGGGGAGAGATCGACAACAATACAATCATAGTAGGGGACTTTAATACACCACTGACATCACTGGATAAATCCGCTAGACAAAAACTCAGCAAAGAAACAGCAATCCTAAATGACTCACTAGATCAGATGGACTTAATTGACATCTTCAGAACACTTCACCCCACAGCTGCGGAATATACATTCCTCTCAGGTGCTCATGGGACATATTCAAAAATAGACCACATATTGGGTCACAAGCAAAGTCTCCACAAATTCAAGAAGATTGAAATCATAAAAAGCTTCTTCACAGACCACGATGGCATAATGTTAGAAATAAACTACAATAAAAACAACCCAAAATACTCAAACACTTGGAAGCTGAATAGCATGTTATTAAATATTGATTGGGTTACCGATGACATCAAAGAAGAAATTAAAAACATCCTCGACACTAATGACAATGAAAACACAACAATCCAAAACCTCTGGGACACAATGAAAGCAGTCCTGAGAGGAAAGTTTATAGCTCTACAGGCCTATCTCAAAAAAACAAGAAAAAATGGTAGTCAATCATCTAACTCTACAACTCAAAGAATTAGAAAGAGAGCAACAAGAAAACCCCAGAGTGAGCAGAAGGAAGGAGATAATAAAGATTAGAGCAGAAATCAATGAAATAGAGACCAAAAAAACAATACAGAAAATCAATGAAACCAAGAGCTGGTTCTTTGAAAGGATAAACAAGATTGACAAACCCCTAGCCAGGCTCACCAAGAAGCAAAGAGAGAGGTCCCAAATAAACCAAATCAGAAATGATAGAGGCGAAATAACAACAGACCCCACAGAAATACAAGTGATTGTTAAACAATACTACGGGCAACTCTACTCCAACAAACTAGACAACCTGGAGGAAATGGACAAATTCCTAGAAAAATACAACATTCCAAAACTCAATCAGGAAGAATCTAAAAACCTCAATAGGCCAATAACTATGGAAGAAATTGAAGCAGTCATCAGAAAGCTCCCAGCAAACAAAAGCCCAGGGCCAGACGGCTTCACAGGGGAGTTCTACCAAACATTCAAGGAAGAACTAAAACCTACCCTCCTCAGACTACTACAAAAAATTCAAGAGGAAGGAACACTTCCAAGCTCATTCTATGAAGCCAGCATCACCCTAATACCAAAACCAGGTAAAGACATCACAATGAAAGAGAATTACAGGCCAATATCCCTCATGCCAAAATCCTCAACAAAATCTTAGCAAATCGGATCCAGCAGTACATCAGAAGGATCATATACCATGACCAAGTAGGATTTATCCCAGAGATGCAAGGATGGTACAACATCCGTAAATCAATAAATGTGATACATCACATAAACAAATTGAAAGAAAAAAACCACATGGTCATATCAATTGATGCAGAAAAAGCATTCGACAAAATCCAACACCCATTTTTGATAAAAACTCTCAGAAAGGTGGGAATAGAAGGATCATACCTCAACATAATAAAAGCCATATATGACAGGCCCACAGCCAACATCATACTCAATGGACAAAAACTAACACCATTTCCCCTAAGAACAGGAACAAGACAGGGATGCCCACTCTCACCACTCCTGTTCAACATAGTACTGGAAGTATTAGCCATTGCAATTAGGCAAGAAGAAGAAATAAAAGGCATCCAAATTGGAAAAGAGGAAGTAAAACTGTCCTTATTTGCAGATGACATGATATTATACATACAAAACCCTAGAGACTCCATCAAAAAGCTACTAGACTTAATACATGAATTTGGCAATGTAGCAGGATACAAAATTAACCCCAAGAAATCTGAGGCATTTCTATACACCAATAGTGAACTTTCAGAAAGGGAGATCAGAAAAAAAATCCCATTTACCATCGCACCAAAAAAATTAAGATACCTAGGAATAAACTTAACTAAAGAGGTTAAAGACCTCTACTCAGAAAACTACAGGACGTTGAAAAAAGAGATAGAGGAAGACATAAACAGATGGAAGAACATACCATGTTCTTGGATTGGTAGAATCAACATCATTAAAATGTCCATACTACCCAAAGCAATCTATACATTCAACGCACTTCCCATTAAAATACCAATGGCCTTCTTCAAAGATCTAGAACGAACTCTCCAAAAATTCATCTGGAATAAAAAAAGACCTCGAATAGCTGCAACGATCCTGAGAAAGAACAAAGTAGGTGGGATCTCAATGCCAGATATCAAGCTGTATTACAAAGCCACTGTTCTCAAAACTGCCTGGTACTGGCACAAGAACAGACATATAGATCAGTGGAATAGAATAGAGAGTCCAGAAATTAGCCCGAACCAATATGCTCAATTAATTTTTGACAAAGGAGGCATGAACATACAATGGAGCCAAGATAGTCTCTTCAATAAATGGTGTTGGGAAAATTGGACAGACATATGCAAGAAAATGAAACTAGAGCACCAACTTACACCATACACAAGAATAAACTCAAAATGGATAAAGGACTTAAATGTACGACAGGAAACCATAAAAATTCTAGAAGAATACAAAGGCAACAAAATCTCAGACATATGCCAAAACAATTTCTTCACTTATACAGCTCCTAGGGCAGTTGAAACTAAAGAGAAAATGAACAAATGGGACTACATCAAAATAAAAAGCTTCTGCACAGCAAAAGAAACCATCAACAAAACAACAAGAAAACCCACCTCGTGGGAAAACATATTTGCCAACGTCATATCTGATAAGGGCTTAATCTCCAAAATTTATAGGGAACTCATACAACTTAACAAAAAGAAGATAAACAATCCAATCAAAAAATGGGCAAAGGATCTAAATAGACACCTTTCAAAAGAGGACATTCAGAAAGCCAAGAGACATATGAAAACATGCTCCAAGTCACTAATCATCCGAGAGATGCAAATCAAAACAACAATGAGGTACCATCTCACACCTGTCAGAATGGCCATCATCAACAAATCAACAAACGACAAGTGCTGGAGAGGATGTGGAGAAAAAGGAACACTTGTGCACTGCTGGTGGGAATGCAGACTGGTGCAGCCACTATGGAAGGCAGCATGGAGGTTCCTCAAAAAATTGGAAATGGAACTCCCATTTGACCCTGTGATCCCACTTCTAGGAATATATCCCAAGAAACCAGAAACACCAATCAGAAAGGATATATGCACCCAGATGTTCATAGCAGCACAATTCACCATAGCTAAGATCTGGAAACAGCCTAAGTGCCCATCAGTAGATGAATGGATTAGAAAACTGTGGTACATCTACACGATGGAATACTATGCTGCTGTTAAAAAGAAGGAACTCCTACCATTTGCAACATCATGGATGGAACTGGAGAGCATTATGCTAAGTGAAACAAGCCAGTCAATGAAGGAAAAATACCACATGATCTCACTCATTCATGGATAATAAAGACCATTACAAACTTTTGAACAATAATAGATACAGAGGCAGAGCTGCCTCAAACTGATTGTCAAACTGCAGTGGGAAGGCCAGAGAGAGTTGGGGGGCAGGAGGGAGGGGAGTAAGAGATCAACCGAAGGACTTGTATGCATGCATATAAGCATAACTAATGGACATAAGACACTGGGGGGTAAGGGAGGGTAGGGGTTTGTCAAGGGCGGGGGGGGAAAAAGGACACTTATGTAATACCCTTTGTAATACTTTAAGCGGAAAAAAAAATAAAAAAAAATTAAAAAAAAAAAGAAAGTTCTATAAACACTAGAGGCCCAGTGCATGAAATTCGTGTATGGGTAGGGTCCCTAACCCTGGCCAGCAACCAAAGCCGATCTGTGGGGCGACCAGTGGGGCGATTGGGGGGGACCCCCACTGGCACCCGCCTTGGCTGGCCTGTGGGCTGGGGGCAGCTCCTGCACTGAGCGTCTGCCCCCTGGTAGTCAGCGCACATCATAGTGAACAGTTGTTCCACCATTTGGTCAATTTGCATATTAGGCTTTTATTATATCGGATACTTAGAGAGAAGCTGGTATACATAAAGCAATATGCCGATCCAAGATAGGTAAGACCCATTTTCTCCCAGTGCAGAGCCTGTCATCTTGTAAGGAAAACTATTAAAGAAACCATTTCAGTGTTTATAATAGCTCCAATATGATCAGTTTTTGGTCAATCCCATTGTCAGACTCTGTGGTGGATCATAAGTTCTGATTTTTATTCTGAAAACACGATCACCATAGCTATAACCATGAGTTTTATGAATGAAAGAATATAAAATTGCCTCTGACTTGTCAAAGAGGAGAGAGATTTGCTCTAACATTTAATGGTGGCTTGATGTTGACATTGAAGAGAAGGCATTACACGTCAAAGAGACCATGTTCACAAACTTATAGAGGTGGAAGGTTGTGGGCACACTTAAAGAATTAATATAGGTAACCTGTTTGGGTTAAAAGGTAGTATATTGCTGAGATTGTGTTTATATTTTAAAAAATTATGAGAGAAAATCCAGGAAAGTTTAATTTGAGATATTCTGTGGGAAATCATAAATCCTGGAGTAGGGAGTTTGTGTTTAATTCTACACATAAAGAAAAGCTATCGATAGTTTTTGCACAGGAATGTGGCGAGATCAGGGCTGGGCTCCAAAAGGAGTAATTTAGTGACCATGTAAACTTGAATTGGAAAATGTAAAAACTGGACTCAGAAAAGATGAGTTAGGGGTGGGATGTAAGCTTGCACAGGTCAGGTGTAGTTGATATCTGTTTTCCTTACATAATCATTACTAACACATTATTTCAGTCTCAAAAAACCCTGATGTGGAAATATATTAATATGCTCCCCCTAATTAGGCACATGAAAGTCAGAATGGTCATGTGGGATACATTTCAAGACATGGGGGTTACTCTTTTTTTTTTTTTAATATATTTTATAGATTTTTTACAGAGAGGAAGGGAAAGGGATAGAGAGTTAGGAACATCGATGAGAAAGAAACATCGATCAGCTGCCTCCTGCACACTCCCCACTGGGGATGTTCCCGCAACCAAGGTACATGCCTATGACTGGAATCGAACCCGGGACCCTTGAGTCCGCAGGCCGATGCTCTATCCACTGAGCCAAACCGGTTAGGGCATGGGGGTTACTCTTTTTGACGCTTGGTAATAAGATATGAGGGCAAAAGAAAATAGTCTTTTTAGAGATCCATTGTAGGATTTTGAGTCCATTGGGTAAGGGGAGACTGGTGGTACCTAGAAACAAAATAGGAAACTTAGGAGAAGGAACAAGTTTAGAGGTAGTCTCAGAGACATTTTTGGTGGCCTATTCCAAGCTTCCTCTCACCCCCACTTCTTTCTTGCTAGGAGAGACCCAAATTTGCTTAGTTTTTACCTTTTACTACTTAATTACATTCTCAGGAAAAGGTATCTATTAAGCTGTTCATGATAACTCTTTAACCACTCTCAGTGATTGGCTTGGGAAGGGTCATGTGACCTTGTTCTAGCCAACAAGATGTGAGGGAAAGGCTAATGGGAGAGAACATGTCTGGGGAAGATTTATTAGTTCCTATAAAGAAACATAAGGGAGAGATAGAGTCTCTGCCTTCAAACATTGGTGTGAAGAAAAAAAAAAAGGATGCCTAAAGCTGCTACAGTCAGTCATTTTGGAATCAGAAATATATGCCTGGGGAAAAAAAAGAAATTTATGCCTAGTGATGTGCTGAGAAAGAGAATGGTAAGAGGAAGGGGCACTGGCCTGATCGCTTCTGGAGCCTCTCTACCTCAGGACTTCTTACTGCATGAGGTGACAAATTATCTTGTTTTTAGAACATTTTGAATTGTGTCTTTTTGTATTCTCCAAATTCTTCCAAGTGATACAGAGGTAAGTGCAGGATGGACTAGGAAGGGAGGAAAGCATGAGTTTAATTTCTGATTACTATCTCAAGCTGGAGTAAGCACTTCATCTAAACTTCCATAGCATTTTATCCATACTACTCCTCTGTCGCATTCCCATTTCTAACCATGCTCTAGCTATCAAAGTCAATGTCCTGTCTCTCCCATGAGATTATAAATCCTTCTAGATTAAATTCAGTTTCAGATTCAGGTTGTATCTGTGCAGCATACAGTCCAATTCTTATATAATGGATGTCCTGAATAATTATTTATTCAGTTAATTAATGAATACATTGAACAAAACTAAGTAAGGCACTTAGAAGGTAGATTGTCCTAGATGATAAAAATAAACGTGTTATTTAGGCAAAATTAGTGGGGTAGGCTATTAGTCAGAGATGTTTGAGAAAAGGTTATATGCATAATCTGCCATTTTGTAGCCTGAACTGTCTGGGTGGATAATTTTGGCATAGAAATTAATGTGTGTTTTCTTAGGATAATTGATCAAAGTCAGTAAAAAGGTTAATACTAGATGTGCATTTCTGAGGAAGTACAAGAAGTACGAGACTTAATAAAATAGGCACAATAGGCTTTACAATCTACTTGAATAGGAATGATGAGGATAAATAACCTAATGTATGTAAAATCACTGAGCTCTTTGGACACTGCTACATGAATTAAATATATTGTAAATACTAGCAATACATATTTGCATCTGCCAGGTTTTTAGCAGTGTTGCATCGATGCCAATGTTCCAAAATACAATTTATTTTACCCCCCAAAAGGTTTAAAAAACAATACATAGATTACAAATAATGGTTATTGCTTTGCAAAATTGTTATTGCTAAGCGTAATTGTTAATGCATTGCCATGGGACTCTACCACTTCACATTGTTTTGACTTTCAAGACTGCTTCTTGCTTACTAACACTTGAGGCTGCTAACACTAACTTGAAGCAGGAGAAGTTTGGGTTTGTCAGATTATAAATATGAAGACTGGTGGAGTTCCAAATGAAACAATGTATTAGTGGTTTCCTGAAGTAGAGATTGATTTTTGGAGATACAGAACTTGAAGATACAAATTTTTGGAGAAGTGAGCTTGCAGATGACCATGGACCAAATGTGAAAAGAACCATAGATAAAGTGATTAGTTCATTTTCTAAATCAAGAATGTGTTTTACATTAAAATGGATCAATACTAAAGGGTAAAGGTGCTAAAATATTGGATGATATGGGGATCTGACTTTGGGTGGAAAACACACAGTGCAATATACACATGATATATCATAGAATTGTACACTTGAAAAATAACTTTATTAAGTAATGTTACCCTAATAAATTTAATAAAAAATAAATAAAATTTAAAATATATTATTTTAGCCCTGGCCGGTTTGGCTCAGTGGATAGAGCGTCGGCCTGCGGACTGAGGGGTCCCAGGTTCGATTTCGGTCAAGGGCATGTACCTTGGTTGCGGGCACATCCCCAGTAGGGGGTGTGCAGGAGGCAGCTGATCAAGGCTTCTCTCTCATCAATGTTTCTAACTCTCTATCCCTCTCCCTTCCTCTCTGTAAAAAAATCAATAAAACATATTTAAGAATAAAATATATTATTTTATAATACTTCTCAGATAAAAATTATTGTATAGTATATCTATAAAATAATTATATTTTAAAAATATGTTAATATACATAAACATAAAATATATTTATAATTATAATAAATTTTTATTATATTTAATTAATTAATACTAAATTAATACTTATTGTTAGTTTATTATTGCATTTGTTTATTATTATAAATTCTTTTTATAAATCAAATAAAATATTAGCATATATTACATCAGTATACATTATATAAAAATTTTTTAAAACTTCTTTGTATCTATTAACTGAATATTAAAAATCCAAAAGCACTTACTATATATTTCCCAATTCTCTTTATTAATACTATTTTCTGAAAAATAGTACTTACTATGTATTTCTCTAATTCTATTTAGTAATAGTATTTTCTGAAAAAAAACTTTGTTAATTAGTCTTTTATTCATAAAAAATGCATAAAATCTTCAGAGTTTCAAATTATGGTTAATTTTATCTTAAATTTATTTTTTTTATAGACCATGATCTTTCAATAGAGAAAATACTTTCTTCAGATGCTGGTTGATATAAATGGTAAATTCAGAGAAAATTCTGTCAAATAAAGGTGAATGCCAATTACACTTTTTTGTATTGTCAAAGTATTTCCATCTTTTCACTCCATTTACAGTATCTTTTTTCAACAGATATTTTGTAAGACAACTCATAAGTTGCTTCTATTCACTATTCATTTGAATGTTTGGTCAAGTTAGATATTGCAATATGTTGTCTTATTAATTTATTTCATTAGACTGCAAAATATAAATGTATATAATTAAAATATAAACTACATTCAAAATTTCTTTTAAAAGTCAAGATATTCCAAGGCAAAATAATATATATATTTCAAAATTATATCTTTTATAGGTTTGATTTGTTAATTCTCTTTCTTGTTTTTGTAGGATATATTTAGATGTCTCCTATTTATAAATTTTATTTTTATTAACTAAAATTTGCTACAGCTTCAAAAGCTGAAGCTTTATTGTCTCCATTTATTATTTCAATAAAGATAGCCAAGTAATTATAAACAAAATACAACCTTAGTTAACTTTGGAAAACATTTCAAAAAGGTGCAATATCATGGTAGAACATTAGGTTGACTTAAAAATCAATTCCAACCAATCACTTTAAAAATCTACGTAATTTATGATGGACAGCCAAAAGAGAAATTGCATACTACCATGCTAAATTTTTTTTCAAAGTCATCTCTGAACCCACATCCCCAACTTCAAGTACATTTTTGATCTATAGATTCATAATTTAATAAAAAATAGTTTTTCTAAAATGCTTTATTCACCAAAATTTGTATTTGTATTTTCACTACAAAGACAATAAATTTTATCTTTAATGATGAACTTTTGAAGTGATTTCCCATTCACAGTAATGAGATATATTTTATTTTTGGCAGAATTGAATTCCAAAATACTATTATTCCATGAATTTGTTTAAAAAAAAACTAAAGTCATTAGTAAAATTAATTGATTTTCTATTGAAGCATTTAACTATTTGCACTTTTTTAATAGTACTGGGGCCAACATAACATATTAACAATCACTTCTTCATTTCTCACATGTGCACAAAAAGTTGGACATATGAATGAAGCAGGTATTTGATCTAAATAAAAAGTCAGGCTTTATAAAGTCTTATGTAAACTTACAATTTGCAGTCTCATGTGTTAAACCATCATCTTTGGGCAGTATTCTAAAAACATGACTAATCTTTAGGTAGATACTGATGCATCTTCGTCATATGTGTACCTTCTAGTTTTTAAATGCTCAGTGAAGTTATCATGTTCCAATGGTATTACAAGTTAACAAGTATTTTGTGCAAGTTATACGTTCCTCATGGTCATGATCTTTTTAAAAGCTCATTCTTTCTGCAATTATTTATTACAAAAGAAAAAAGCATTGCCAAAAGGTTAAATACATATTGTAGAACTGCCCAGGCTCTATATTCTACACATATTTCATGCTTGCTCTGGGGAGGGGTCCCAGAACTTTGTACATATCAGAGACCTCAGTGTAGAACAAGATATAACCAACTGGTACCAGTAGGGTTCACAGTATCGAATACTTCTCCCTCCACCACTACAGAACAGAATGAGGTGGGTGTCCCCAATGACTTGTATCTAAGCATACTTCAGTTTATGAGCAAGGGCTT
The DNA here is from genome assembly GCF_028538775.1 of Myotis yumanensis. Lineage (NCBI taxonomy): Eukaryota > Metazoa > Chordata > Mammalia > Chiroptera > Vespertilionidae > Myotis > Myotis yumanensis. The sequence continues at coordinate 56,744,154 of NW_027223757.1, forward strand.
GTGCATGCTATCCTTTAAAGCAGTGATATTCAACCAGTGTGCAGCAAAAATTTCTAAAACATGCAATACCTGACTATTTAGTCAAGGGCACTGACCTCTTTTCCCTTATATTATCAAATTAAAAAGAATTACAACAGCCAACACAACAATAGCCATATGGTGTGAATGCCCTGTCTTGAACTATACATAATAGGTCTTTTAATAGAGTTGCACCTATCACATAATAAAGTTATGTCTCACTGGTTAATTCTTGGAACCAGAAATCCTTATATACAAGTACAGACACCTGATTTTTTAAAAAGTCACTTGGAGCAAAAAGGGTAAGTAATTACTACTATGTTTTTTGTAAATCAATTAAAATTATACCTTTTTTTGTCAGATCGACAAAAAAATATCTTTTTGGTGTGCCTCAGAATTTTAGTCATTAGTATATGTGTACCCTGAGATGGAAAAGGTTGAAAATCACTGCTTTAAAGTAATGTGGGGCAGTTCATTAAGATAATAGCCTCAAGTAAAGCCTGCCTTTCTATGTAAATAGTCTTCTGCAATGGGACATTGTCACTCTTCCATTGAAGGATGGAATCTGTTTTCCAGTCTCTTTAATATGAGTTGACCTGACGTCTTGCTTTGACCAATAGAATGTGGTAGAAATAATGTTGAATGAGTTCTGGAGCCTAAGCCTTTATAGGTAGTCTTGTGGCTTCCACCTTGGAAGCCTGAAACCATCATGCTGTGAGGAGTTCAGATCAGCGTCCACATGGAAGAATACCAAAGCATGCCAGCTGACAGCTAGCACCAAGGCCCCAGACAGGAATGAAGTCACCTTGGACTTGCCAAACTAGCCCAGTCACCAATTAAATGCAGCCAAATGAGTAAGCCCGGGTGAGATTAGCAGAAGAACCACCCAGTAAATCCACAAAAGTGTGGACAATAGTAAACCGTTGAAATTATTTTAAACCACTAAATTTGGAGTGATTTTGTATGTAGCAATAGATAGCTAATAAAGAAGGGGTTAATTATATTCTATCTGAAAAGGGTAGGCCAAGGAGAGATGAATTATCTCTGGTCACATGTTAAGTATGGATTGCGATTACTATACGTGTGCTTTATATGTGACTAGATGAGACCTTCTCAGAAGCTGCAAGTATAAAATGGAGGTCTATCAAATACCTTGGCTTATTTTAATACAACTATTAATAATGCAGTAGTAACAATGTTTAAATGCATTCTGGACTAACGCTAAATCAAATGAGATGACAAGGTATCAGGCACAACGCATGACTGTCCCAAGAAAATAGAATATCTGGTTTTATCAGCCATAATCCAGAAGAATTTCCTATCACTAAAGAATTGATGTTCTATGAATTCTATGCAAAATTCAAATGGGGAGATCTTGAAAGTGGTCAGAATTCCAGTGGTCTCAATCTGGTCACACAGGAAATTGTTATTTCCTACTCTTCCTTGACACACTAATAGTTACTATATGGTTCTGTGAGCTTTCACCTACGTGGTGAGAAAGTAAGATATTAATTCTCTGAATAGGATATATGCTTTGATTTTGGCCTTCATGAGATTAATGGTTTTTAAAATCTAAGATGATATCCTCTTTCAAAGAACCCCTCAGAGCACTGGCACACCTATGAGCTAAAAGTCCCCCTGCACCCACACTGAAAACTGTTTAGGGCATTTTGATACACTCCTTATCACATTTTTGAAATATTACTTTTCTTATGCACTCTGTCCTTGTCCCAGAGTGTTGTACCAAAATGGAAAGTTAAATGCCTAATTTGATTTTTGAAGGGTAGAAGGGAAAAGTAATATCCTAAGGTTGTTTATAATTCCATTTTCTCTAAGTATGTGATTTTTGTATCTGTGCAGTAATTGACATTCAAAAAGACTGAAGGGTTTTGAAATTGCTCTGCCTAGAAACAAGTGTTAAGAAATCAGTTTTCTACAGCAGGCTGGCTAAGTACACAAACACATAGTGACACACATACACACGCACACATTCTTCAAATGAGTATTTGGAGGTTAGTTTCAGTTGATGCTGCCACAAATCTTTGCAAGCCTGTTGCAACTGCTCGTATGGTATGTGTCCTAAGTGCACTGTATCTGCCAAATAGAAGTCATCAGGAAGGCTAAGTGCAGCACCTCACACATAACAGGATTATTCAGACTCATGTCCACTCTGCTGGAGCAAAGAAAGCAGGCACCCGAGTTTAACCAATGACCCTCGCCGCTTGAAGTGCTCTCCCAGGGGCTTCTTTTTGTTTCTGCGAAGCACTGCTTTTCAGGCTTTTACTTTCCTGATTCTTTTTAGGAATTGAGTAATGTGAACGTTTCTTTGTAATAATTCACTGAGTATCATTTGTCCTGTAGGACTATGTGGAAATTTCTATTTGGTATAACTCCTGGCATTTGCAATTAGAACATTTTCTTATACTGTTGTTGTAAATCTAAGTATTCTTTATACACACTCGCTCACATACACACAGGGGAAAAGTTGCTAAACATTAAAAGCTACTGATATAATTGTTGGAATTCAAAATTCTGTGTCAAAATCCCTTCATGTGACCAATTTAAATTCTTATACACATTATAACATTTAATCTAAATGGGATGAGAGGGGAGGTTAAAAAATAACAAAAGGTAGGAGGAAATGATAATGAGTTTTTTAAGCCTAGAAGGGGAATTGGGAATTGGTGTGATCACAGTGATAGTAACCCTGAGTGGGACGGTCACTCTGAGCTACTGACAGAATCAAGGGCAGCTTAAAACCTTGCTCAGGAGAATGTTAGAAAATTCTTTTTTTCTAAAGGAAGCAAGTTCTTTCATCAACAGATTAGAAATATTACAAACCACAATCTATTAAGTAGATTGTCCCCCCGCTAACATTCATGCTAATTTCCTTTGTATACCTGAACAAAAATGCAATCCCTGGTGTGTATCAGTTCTCAGAACATGGAATCTGCATTGTTTAGTTCACAGTAGTAGTCACCCTGGGCATACACCATGAAACAGTGTCCTCAAAGCTATGTGCTATAGACATATGTTTTGAGCATTGGGCTGTTTGAAATAGTAAGTCGGGTTTCATGATGTATGAGCTCCCTTCATTATAGTGGCAACAACTATTATTTGTTAGGGCTTTACATCTCATCTGTTCCTCCAAACTATTTTCTGAAATATTATTAATAACTCATCTCTATATTCATAGACATCAGGCTCCAATTGGAGATGCTTGTTATATTTTATACTAACAGTGTCAATGATTGCCTGCCTACCACATCCCTTCTAAGGAAAACTGCATGGCCTATGCTAGGAGATCCATTTTCTACTCCCATCGTAACTCCCTCACCCTGATCACACACAACTGCTTGGTCCTAACATACCTAACTGGCCAGGAGACTTCTACTGAGTAGACTTGCCAAAAACCAGGGACACATCCTGGAATGAAATGCTTATCTCAGCCAATCAGATTGTTACTCGTAGGAATCAGAGTTAAGAACCGCAAAGAGGAAGTCAGTCACAGGAGTAGCAGAAGCTGAAAAGTCATGACCATGGCCAACTTCATGGTGTGTGAACTGTGTAGTCACCCAGGACCCCAATCTTAGAAAGGCCCTCCCTTGTGTTTATGTTCTACTGTAGCCGTCTTGCAATTCTTAATGATTTTTTAACAAGGGACCCTGCGTATTCATTTTGCATTAGGGCTCACAAGTTATGTAGCCAGCCTTAGTCATAATGTAGAAATTACAGCCATAATTCTAAACTGAAGGAATAGGCTCTAGAGAAATACCAGCATCTCTCGGAGGCGGGGGTATGGGCTGAAGGAGGCAAGTGGAAAATTTGAGAAGACAGAATCAATCTTATCATTTTCTTATAAAATCATTTCTATTTTATAGAAGTATAACAAAACTACTATTTTTATAATGCCTGCTCCAATAAACAAAACACAACCACCCCCTTTTTGCTGCTAGGTTACAAAGAAAATACAGAGATTCTTAACTGGAGTTTCCCCTCTCCTAATCCTGGGGGACATGTTAGAATTTCTGGGGAGTGTAAGTGAGATGTTTATGAAAAGTTGGCATTAGTTTAAAGGGAAAGACTGGAGTAAGGAGGCCGGGGCAACCAAGATGAGTCCAGTGAGAGCCGACATTGCAGGGAGTGGGCCCGAGGAGCAGAAAGCTGGAATGACAGTGCTAACCTGGAGTCAGCCCTCGCCTCTTGCTCTGTTCGGGCAGCCAGCCAGTCCTGGGCTATCTGAGATCTTCCCTTGTGCATCTGCTGCCCATTAATACAGAAGAACAAAATAAATGTGCTTGGTGTTTAAAAAGAATATGGTCCTCCATTTCTTTCTCAGATATAGACAATTCGCAGGAGCTTATTAGTTTAAAAAACAAATAATTGTTTCTTAGCACCCAGTCAATGTAATTATAATGTTAGTATCTCAGCGCTCTCTCTTTTTACCTGGAGGTCAGGAAATCCTTTACAATCCAAGACAGTCTGTCTCCTCTCCCCAACTCTAGGAAGTTTTTAGAGAATAGAGACTTTGCATGATTTGACAAGAAAACTTTGTCTTGCAAAAGGCTGTGAATCCTTCTAGATCTGCTTAATGGCACCTTTAACACTGAGTGGAATTCTTTAAAAAAAAAAAAAAAGGTGGTTTTGTTTTGTTGTTGTTGTTGTTGTTTTTATTTCAGAGAGTTAGGGAGAGGGAGAGACAGTAACATCAAGGATGAGAGAGAATCATTGATCAGCTGCTTCCTGCACACCCCCTATTGGGGATCAAGCCTGCAACCCAGGACCCTTCAGTCCACAGGCTGATGCTCTATTCACTGAGCCAAACCAGCTAGGGTGAGTGGAATGCTTAGAACATTAGAAAAACAGCTCTTCACCTATAAGTACAAAAATAGTCTCAAATTTAAAAAAAACAGTCATTGGGCTTTTCAGACATTACAAGCAATTTGTCAACGATATCATTGAGAATTGTCTGAAAATGTGGGGTTTTTTTTCTTTTAAGCTCAAAGTATGTGGGGCGTTTTATGTTTGATTTGGATGCCCAGTTTTTGTGGGCACAAAATGAAACCACTTTGCAATTTATATTGGAACCAGCATAGATGGGAAGGGCAGGTGAGGGGCATCTGCAATCGTGTCAACATTCAAATATAAATAAATAATTAAAGAAGTAAAAGCATTAAAAAATACTGTATCAGCAATTTCGGGGGCGGGAAGTGGTTGTTGTTAATTTCAATGCTAACATCCCTCTTTGTCCCTTTCACCACTCTGGAAAAATTCTGTACATAAAATATGTAATTTTTTCAATAGAAGTGACTTAAAATGTTATTCTGAGACACTTTTCAGAATTTCATAACACCTCTTGAAATAGTGAAAGACCCCTGGGGTGCTGCAAATCCAAATAATGAAAGCATTAAAAATAGCAGGGAAAAGTCTCTTGAAGCAACTAGAGGTGAAATTTTACATTTCTTTGGAATATATGTACACACACACACACACACACAGACACACACACACACACAGAGTCACCCCATCTGCAAATATTTAGTTCCCATCCCACCCTCAGCCAAAAAGTTTATCTTTCCAGGATTTTGAAACACTTTAATTATATTCTTATTACATGTACTGATAATTATTTCCTTTCTAGCATTAGGTATATTTTTAATTTGATTCTATTAATTCTTAGATACTGGAAAATAACTATAGTAAGAGTGTATGGAATTGAATAATGATGAACCAAAGCAAAGAAAGGTCTCTGTCCATTGTGTTGCTGAAACAAAGATATGCTAAATATTTTAGCATTTTTTGGATAAACACATCAGTAAACTTACCCAAAATTTTAATGGAATAAATTGGGAACAACTCACTATTTTTAGTGGACCCATCGTGACTGTAGTTTTTTATTATATCATTTTCTCACAAACCTGTTATTTAAGTTTCCTACAGGCTGATGTTAAGCCTGCTGGTTGTAATTTCTGGGATTTTGGCATTTTTAGCCTTTTGAAAATGAGACATTTGCCCATCTCTAGACTTGTACATACATTTTTCTATACTCCATATTTTCTCAACTATGATTGACAGTAGCTCTGGTGTGGTAACTAGGCGGTTTAATCCGCTGTAATATCATTTTTCTGCATCTGAAAAATTGACTTCGTTCAAGTAATTTATCGGGACTTTTACTGTCCCCTCTCTTGTCTTGATTTTCAATTTTCTCTTAACCATATTTTTCCATTTCTAATTTAGAAAAATATTCCATTTTCTGGCAAGTAGTCACAAAATTACCTAGCAATTCTCTCTGTCATCTGTAAATCTTTTTCTATCTTATGTAAAACATAAGCAAAATGGTATTGCTTAGTGGTTAGAAGCTCAGTCTTAAGGTCATATGAAACAAGCCTTATTCTGAACCAACTGAGAAATAGGACGAGAAAAAAATGAGGCCTCTGGGAAATAAAAATATCATCTGCGTGATTGATGGAGCTGATATTAAAGAATGTGATGTAACTGAAAGCTAGTGAGCTGGAGCTGCACCCCAGAATCTGGCAGACCTTCTCAAGGGGGGAGGCCTTCACCTCTAAGTTACCTCAAGGCCGAAAGCATCTCAGAGCATCACTTACAGAGAAGCTCTCTCCCAAGAGAGAAGGAAAAAGGGGCTGGTTAGCACAGTTTCTCCTTCCAAACTCACCCATCAGGTATTTGTTCCTCCACCACCATTGGAGAGGTGAGAGAGAGAAAGGCCAGGGTTAAAGGATGTTCTTCTAGAAATGGGACAAGAGTAAGTGCCATAAGGAATAATAAGAAATTTCTATTCACCTGTTCAGAGGCTATATGATACCACAGAAGCTACTTTACCTCTTTGCACCTTACTTTTCTCCTTATGAAATGGAAAACATGGCAACATACATTTCATGGTTTTCACTACTTGACATATATCTAGTGTTTTAAACAACATTGTATTGTCCTCAGTGTTTTTTGTTGTCAAGTTCCTTCTCACTGTGGTCTTTGATGTCCCTGACATTATTCCTAATAGCCCATGCTATTATTTGTGCTTGCTTTTGTTTTTTCTTGCTGTCCTCCTTATTTGACTCATGTTCTTTAAAAGCCCAAGCTTAAAAAAATAAAAAAAAATAAAATCTATATAATAAAAGCCTAAGTGACCATTATGGTAGAACGACCAGAACAACCGGTTGCTGTGATGTTCACTGACCACCAGGGGGCAGAGGCTCAATGCAGAAGCTGCCCCCTGGTGGTTTGTGCACTCCCACAAGGGGAGTGCCCCTCAGCCAGAAGACAGGCTCACAGCTGGTGAGTGCAACAGTGGTGACAGGAGCCTCTCCTCCCTCTGCATCAGCACTAAAGAGCAGCGAGCCAAGCGGTAAGGAGCAAGGGGTCCTGGACTGTGACATCCCTCGAGGGCTCCCAGACTGCAAGAAGGACACAGGGAACAGTCCTAAGCCAGCAGGTGGACATCACCCGAGGGGTTCTGGACTGCAAAAGGGCTCAGGTAGGGCTGAGGGATGCAAACCACCCCCCACCCCCCCAGAGCATGAATTTCATGCACTGGGCCTCTAGTAAAAAAAAAAAAACACACACACACACACAAAAGCCCAGCTTGCTCAACTGGTGTGGCTCAGTGGTTGAGCATCAACCCATAAACCAGGTCATGGTTTGATTCCTAGTCAGGGCACATACCCAGGTTGTGGGCTTGATCCCCAGTAGAGTGCGCAGGAGGCAGCCAATCAATAATTCTCTCTCATCGTTGATGTTTCTATCCTCTCCCTCTCCCTCTCTCTAAAATCAATAAAAACATCTTTTTAAGAAAAATCTGACTTTCTCTATACAGAGAAAGCTCCCTATATAGCCATGCCAATTCCTCCTTATGTCCACCCCTTGTCCCCATCTCGTATTTGAATTGTTCCAATGTATAGTCAGAAGATTATTGCTCAGGATCTTTGATCTTCATGAGTCATTTTTGGTTTGTGTCTCTGATTATTGGCTTATACTTATTTTTACTGGAACTTTTTGAAGTTGGCTCTTAAGACAGTCTGAAACATATGTCCAGAAATGTCCAGCACTTCCCTCCTTTCTTTTGTGAACTCCAAGATGACATGATCTCTTTCCCCTGTTTATGTTACTCTTACATTGCCACCAACTCCTCCTTTGTTGATCAGAATTAAGACCTAAGAGACACTTTGGGTCTTCTCTTACTTTATAAAATTTTACTTGAGGATCTAGAATTTCAATTAATAATACTGGGTGGAAGTAATGTATATGCCCTTGAGGTGTTTAAATGTCAAACATAAACTCACTCTTTAGATACTTTATCATGTTTCTTCTCTTTATCCTGTCAGCCCCCATAGTTCCTTTAAAAATTTTATAGATACCTCATAATTCATCTCCATAATCACTCATTACTTTAAAGGCCTATTTTTCAAATAAATAGATATCTGATATATAAAAATATCTGAATTTTCTGCCACATTAGGCTTAGTACTCACCAAACAGTATGATGATTGATTGATAGAAACTTTCATATGGTTAAAAGTCTCTTTCAGTTCATTTTCCCCCTTTTTATTGACTTTATTGGGGTGACACTGGTTAACAAAATTATACAGATTTTAGGTGCACAGTTCTACAACATGCAATCTGTACACTGTATTGTGTGTTTCAGTTCATTTTTGTGAAAATTTATATTCTTCCTAAAGTTTATAAAATCTGCCCCCTTGGTTATTTCCTGGTTTATGAGCTGGTGAGTAGGGTTAAGCAATTTTGCAAAGATGTCAACTCCTTGGAGAAATGGGATGGAGATTCTGACCACTTACCCTTTGAGGCCCATTATGGTAAGATCTTCTCTGCCATACTGGAGTACTGAGGTTTGCTCTCAGGAGAGGACAGAAGAGCCTCTTGAGGATTCTTCAGGCAGTGAGGAAAGTCTACCATAATGCACTTGTACTATGTTCTGGGTAGAAGCTGGTCATCCAATTCCCCTTCTAAAGAGGGCATAATACTGCCGTAAAGTGTTAACATTTCACCTGTCATGCTGACTGTCTTGGTCCATTTGAGCTGAGTATCAAATGGTGCCATAGACTGGGTGGTTTATAAGCAACATAAATTTCTTCTCAAGTTCTAGAGGCTGGGGTCCAAGATCATGGTGCCTGCAGATTTAGTGTCTGGTAAAATCCAGCTTCCTCACTGATGGCTATTTTTCACTGTAACTTCGCATGACAGGAGAGAGTTTTCTCAGTATTCAAGAGTTCTCATCCCATTCATAAAGTTTCTATCCTCATGATCTAATGACCCCCATAAACTATGCACCTACACATCTATGAACTAATATGGAGTGATTTATAGACTATATTGCTAAGTAAAATGATCAAAGTACAAAATGCCATAAAATGCTACTTTTTTGTAATAAAAATATGCTACATTTTGTGTAAGAAAGGTACAGAGGTATAAAGATTGGGAATAGGGTAGGAGGTTTGGGGAAAAGGATAATTCTTCAAAAAGACCTTTTTATACAGATCTAACATTCATTTAGAACCATATTAATGTTTTACATACTCAAAAGATAAACAAACAGATGGTAGTGACTCAAAATAAAATAGAAAGCAAAACAAATGATCTTATTGTATTTCAAATGAGTAACATAACTAATTTAAGTGTAGGGGAGAAGTAGATAGAAACTAATCCAGGTAAATTTTGAAAATTTACCATAAAACAACTTACCAAAGAAGAGACTGGAATAAATAGAAAACCTGAAGAGTACTATGTCAAATGAAATTGAGTCTGTAATTTAAAGACCTTGTGCAAAGAAATATCCAGACTCTCATCAGGGAGTTTCTCCAAATATTTAAGGTAGAAATAGCAGAAATCTTATCAAACTCTTCCAGCAAATTGAAAAAGTATTAACCCTTCCTAACTTTTCCTAGGTCAGTATCACCTTGATAATAAAACCTGATAAAGATGTTATGAGAAAGGAAAAGCACAAGTCAATGTTAGGTTTGTCCCAAGAATGCAAAAATCATTTAACATACAAAATTCAATTGATGTAATTCACCATATTTTCAGAATTAAGAAGTAAAATGAAATAATTTTTAATAAATGCAGCAAAAGCATTTGAAAAAATTTAATACCCAGTCACAGTTTTTTAGATAAAGGAGAATTAGAGCCTCTTCTACGAGCCAAAAAAACAGAGGAAACTTCCCTAATCTTATGAAGAGTATTTAAAAGAAAGTTGAAGCAAATATTATACTCAATGGTAAAATATTTAAAGCTTTTCCTCTAAGTTTGGATCATCACTTCTATTTAATATTGTTCTGAAGATCTTAGCCAGTGAAATAAGGCAAAAAAATAAATAAAAGTTATAAAGATTAAAAAGGAAGAAATAAAAATAATTACTTGGAAACAACACAATTGTGTACATAAAAATATCCCAAGGATCTGTAAAAAAAAAATCTAATAGAATTATTTTGTGAACTTAGCAAGGTCATTAACTACAAGGTCAACTTACTATATATATATCTAAATTTTAAAAGTATACCACATATAATACCATCAACAAATATCAAATATCCAGAAACAGATATAAATGAATGAATGTATGTAAGACCTCTACATAGAATACTGCTAAAGCTTTCTTAAGAGAAAATAAGACCTGAATAAATGAAGGGCTGTAAGTTCATAGATAGGAAGCATCAGTATTGTGAAAATGCCAGTTATCAATAATCTGACCTATAGATTCAATACAACACCAATTAGAATCCCAGCAGAATTTTTTTGCTCATTTGGAATTGACAAGCTGATTCTGAAATTTATGAGAAAATGTAAAGGGCTAAGAAAAACCAAGATATTCTTAATGAAAAACAAAGCTAGAGGGTTGATACTACCAGATACCAAAACTTACTATAAAACTATATTAATTATGTGATGTGATATTGGCACACAAACAAATACCATTTGCAATAGAACTACACATACATAATTATTAGATTTATGCAAAAAATGACATTGAGATGAATCGCAGAGAAAAATGTGAAAGTAAAATAATAAAACTACTAAATAAAGGAGAATAATTTCATTATCTTGGAGTACTTGAAGATTTCCTAAACAGGACACAAAACTATACATAAAAACAGATTAATGAATTGAACCACATATATTAAGAATTAGAACTCTGTTCATCAAAAGATACTATTAAGAGAGTAAAAATGGCTCTGGTCAGTGTGGCTTAGTTTGTTGGGTGTCATGCTGTGCACCAAAAGGTTGCAGGTTTGATTCCTGGTCAGGGCACACAGGGGGCGTGCAGGAAGCAGCCAATCAATGATTCTCTCTCATCATTGATGTTTCTATTGATGTTTCTATCTCTCTCTCCCTTCCCCTTCCTTTCTCTCTAAAAATCAAATTTAAAAAATTGTTTTAAAGAATAAAACAAGTAGCAGAGTGGAGAAGATATGTATAATACATAAATCTAATAGGACATTTGCAATACATATATCTGACAAATGTCTCATCTTTAGAATATGTAAAGAACTTCCATAAATCAACAAGAAAAAGACTCAGTAAAAAGTAGGCAGACAACTAGAACACAGAGCACTTAGGTAACTAGCCCAAAGGCATATAACTAGTAATTAACAAATTCCATTGCAGGTTAGTCTACAATTCTGAAGTTCATATTCTTTTTTCCTATGTAATATCCACAATACTTATTATTATAGACAGTTCTTTGTTATATTTAAAAAGTAAATTTCTTCTAGTTCATTATTGGACTTTAATTTTTTTAAAAAATTTAAAGTCACATGCAGAATTTTAAATTATTATATAGCTAAATCTGAGTGGATTTAAAAATAATTTCTAGTGTTTTAAATTTAGAAAATACCTTCTCACAATTTTGTTAAATATTCATTATCATGTATATAAATAACATACAACTAGCTATAACATTGGCTTTGGGTATTTTTTCCTTGTTAGTATATTTTTATATACCAATTATTCTGCCTGTACTTACACAATTTTGTGAAGTAACCCTCCCATAAACTAGCTCACATATATAAAAATTTTAGAAAAAGTGAGTCAACTATTACCTAACAATTTAGCTATAATATACATGAGCTAGCACACAACTTGGTTGCATTTTTAAAAATCTCTCAATTGTAATGTAATTTTAATATTAAAATATTTAAGTGCAATATTGCATGTTATTTAAAATTTACTTTATAACATGACATAGTTGATCTGAAAATTATCTTCCAAAGATTATATTTGGCCAAAAGAAACTTCCCCCCACTTTGGAATGTAGCTGGTAAGGGCATTTATTTAACACAAATTTGTAAAGGTGATTTAGAAGTGAAAATATATGAGTGAACTAACCTTAAGAGTCCATTAAAATGCTCAGATATATTACTATGAGTTCAAATTGTGTAATCACAGAGGAGCAGATGTTAGAAAATTACAGTAAGTCATCCTTTTTTGCAGAAACAGTTTAGGCACAGACCAGCATCAATTAAGCATAGAATTGATTTTACTCAGAACACCCAATGTTAACAGAAAGCATACTCTTAAATAAAGGACTTGGGTCTCTTGTGAAGAGGCAAACAATATTCTGTGAGATAAAGTCATTGAAGAAATAGATTCACAAAAAGCATGAAATGAGAATCCAAAGCCATGTTGTACCATAATAGCTGTTCAATACAAGTAAATGTGAAAAATATGAATAGGAAGGTTGATACAGTGCAACTAATGCATGCCTCTAATGGAAAATAAAACACTGAGTATAGGTCATAATAAAGTTGTTTTCACTTTTTAAGGGATTAAGTATTATGCTAAGTTCAAGTCATTTTATTATTGGATTCCTACCATATTCAAGCTACTTGCTAAAAGGGGTTCAAAGACCCTGATGTACTTACTTGCAGACTTCCCATATGATCCTAGAGCTGTGAAGGTGGGTCTGTAAGTGCCTTTCATTCATCCACTCACTCTTTCAGCATTTATAGAATCCTACCATGCTAAGTAATATGAGGATGCAAAGTTGGATCAAACATTATATTCTCTTGAGGGAGAAAAGGCTGCTACTCATAACTTCATTAAAAGGTAAAAGGAGATTGCCATTAGAAAAGCACAAATGCAGTGAAGAAAAAGGTCAAAGAGGTGGTTTTCACGCCGAGGTATTAGAGAAGGCTGTGTGAAGAAAGTAACATTTGAAGTCTATCATCAAGGATGCATAGGATTTGGTCATGTAGAAAAAGAAGGAAAGGCCAGGAGAAGAAAACAGCAGGAGAAAAGGAAGTGGCCCATCAAGTAGCTCCATTTGTGCTAAAAACATATTGGGCAACGAGGGGAGAAGTAGTAACAGAAGTTTGAATCCATCACTGTCTTTTACTAAAAAGATATATTATTATTTTAAAAACTAGGGGCCTGATGCACAAAAATTTGTGCAAGAGTAGGCCTTCCTTACCCTGGTTGCCAGCACCAGCTTCCCTCCGGCACCCGGAACCCAGGCTTCCCTCTGGCTGCTGCCGGCAGGTGCCCAGGACCCGGGCTGCTTTGCTCTGACCCCGGCTTTATCCGGAAGAACATCCAGAATGACACCCGGAAGGACATTCGGTCTAATTAGCATATTACCCTTTTAGTATTATAGATAAACATTTCAAAAAGAAGCATGGCTCTCTGAAATGCCATGTGGATGTCACTATGCCCATGCTAAGAGGCGATATGAGAGAAAGTGCACTTCTTCAGAGGCCGACAGACCTGGGTTTGTAACTCATCTCTGTTTGTTGATATGTGAGAAGTGGGTATATCATGCAAACCCTCTGAGATTCAGCTTTTCATCTATAAAATGATGCATATTATATTCTAGAGTAACTGTGAGCCTAGAAATAATGATATGATATGCTTGGAACCTAATAGGTATTCAGAAAATGGTAGCTATCATTGTGATTTTGTATTAATGAGGATTCTTTTGATTGGAATTTAAGAGGCCAGTAGAGACTGATTTAAGCCAACAGGACCTTCTAGGCTTATGTCACTGAAAAATCCAAATGTAGTGCTGATCTTCTAGCAGTGTTGGGTTCAGTGTTGCTATGGACTGAATATTTGTGGCCCCTGAAGTTCATATGTTGAAATCTTAATCACCCTGTATGATGGTGTTTGGAAGTATGAGGGTGGAGCCTCCATAAATGGGATTAGCGTCCTTATAAAAAAGGCCCCTTGCTTCTTCTGCCATGTGAGTCACGGTGAGAAGACAGACACCTATGAACCAGGAAGCTGGTGCTCATCAGACACCGAATTTGCCAGTGTTTTGATCTTGACACAGCCTCCAATCTGTGAGAAGTACATTTCTGTTGTTAAGCCACCTAGACTTTGTTATAGCAGCCCACATGGATTATTATTATGGCACATGCAATCCCTCTCTTTCTGCATCTTTCTCCATTGTTTTCCTCTGTGTTGGCTCCATTCGCATTCAGGCTTTTTCCATGTGGTAGCAAAAATGGCCTGTGGCATCTCTTAGATGATAATTAACAGTTTAGCAACTCTAGCAGAAAAAGAACTCCCTTGCGACAGTTAAAGTAAGATTCCTGGTAACACTGCTTACTGGCCTTGCTTGAGTCATAAGCCCATCCTGGTCTATCAGGCTCCAGTCACTACAGCCAGGTTGTTGGTCACCGACCAACTACAGCAATTTCAGTGGCCACATTGTTGGTCACCGACCCTGTAGAGGAGGAGGTTGGGGTCAGTCCCTGAAATTACATAAGCATTAGGAAAAGGAGTATATATAAAAAAAGGTTAAGTCAGAAAAAAACATGGCCACTACTGATAGTGTCTCAGCTATTGATTTGCAGTTTAGTCATTGGCCTGCCATTTCTACAGTGGAATTTAAGTAGAGCACAGCAGTTTGAATTGCCTTCAGATGCAACTAACATAAAATCTGGCTCCAATACTGAGGACATTTATTATTTAATTTTAATGGTAAGTCCCCAAGTAAAGGAGACATCAAAGTCATTGGCTTAAAGATGTCACTAAGGGCCCGAGATCTTTCATTTCTCTACTCTGCCCTCTTGCTGGGGTTTTCTTCCTCAGGTAGCATGGTGGCTGCATCACTTTCAGGCCTAGAGGCAGAAGAGAGACTGTCTCTTCCTATGGCTGTCTGTTAGGACCAAGGACATATTTCCTGGAATCTGCACCTCTCACCCACACCAGCCAACTCTCATACTTCATGGGCCAGAATTGTGTTACATACTCATTCCCAAGACAGTTCCTGACCTAGCTCAGGTTACTCATCAAAAATGTAACGATATTTGAGAAAGGAGCCCCAATGTTTGCCACACATGGAACTGGATGTGAAAGCAAGTTTCAGAAGCTTGGTTAAATGTGTATAACAAATACAATAGGAGAAGAATTCTCAGAGACTATGATCTAAAAATTGAAGCTCTTTTGAGTATAAAAAATAGACTCTGCCCACCCAAGTACCAAAGTGACATGCATTATAGAAAGTGCAATTATGCCACTCAATGTGTAGATGAGACTGTCTGCCTGGCACCCCTTGAGCTGCATGTCACCTAGCAGACAATTTGTGCCACTTAACTGAAGAGCAATTTAACATTAAGTAGTGATTATTCACACTAGCGAGAACTAATATCCCTACATAACATGGAGAATCTCTCAGTTATATCTTTATTTAGAAAAATAAAAACATGTCTAGAATTTATAATGTCTCAAAATGGCACTGTAGCCGCTAATATGCACTTGGGGGTAAATGGAAACCTCACCCACATCCTCTCCAGAGCAGCAGACCTAATGTGAGAGCAAATTGGATAGGAAGCCTACTACTCCATTTATCCCGTCTGAGAGTTTGGATTAGTGGACTTTCCATTAACTCTCCTGACGACGGCTTCGAATTTCCCCCATGAATCTGCCTGCCTGGAATGGCTCATGTGCTATTTATCTTCATCTGCATTTGTACTGCATGTCTGAATTCATGAATTACAATGACTTTATTTGAATGGAAAGGTTTCTATGAAGAGTTAAATTTATAAAGCCAACCTGAGGCCTCTTCTTCCCCTCAAAGAAGTATATTTTTTAAATTAAAAATTTTTTTCCCTTATTTTACCTGGACTGGGGGGCAACCCAATAAAAGTTGGCACACTCAGTTATTTAATTATTTGGCTCTGTAATTTCTTCCTGTAGCATATTTGAATGCATGCTAGAGTTGCTATACTGTTACATTATTCAATATGAGTTGAATTTGTTCCATACTTGCATGTCTTAAATTCTTGAGATATATTTTCATACAAGAGCATTGTAGATATACTACATATGAAAATAGTCTTCATCTCAATGTAATAAATACTTATTGAATTCCCTATAAAGACAGTTTCAGGTACCTCAAAATCTTTACAATCCAGAGACAGAAAAGTACACAATTATGGAACAGTATCATCCCTACTATAGTAGAGAGGTGGCAGTTATGGCAGTGAAAAGCACACTATGCTCTTATGGGAAAAGGATATCACCACAGCCTTTGAATGTTGTCTTAGTTTGTTCAGGCTGCCATAACAAAATAACATAGACTGCGGCTTAGAAACAACAGAACAATTATTTTTTATAGTTCTTGTGGCTAGAAAGTATAAAATCAAAGTGCTAACAAATTCAGTGACAGCAGTTCTCACTGTGTCCTCACATGGTGGAAGGGGCGAGGGAGCTGTCTGGATTCTCTTATTTTTTTGTATGTATGCATGTATGTATGTATTTATATTGGATTTATCAGGATGATACTGGCTGACAAAATTATATAGACTTCAGGTGCACAATTCTACAACACATCATCTGTACGCTCTATTGTATATTCACTAACCCAATCAAGTCTCCATCCATCACCAATTACCCCCCTTTACCTCCCCCCCGCACCAGAAATCACGCTGTTGATCTTGTCCATGAGTTTCTTCTCTTTTTTTGCCTTTTTTGCTCAATCTCTTCACCACCACCCCACATAGCTCTCCAGCCCCCGCCCAATGGCTGTCAGCCTGCTGTCTATCTATGAGTCTGTCTCTCTTTTGCTTGGTAATTCATTTTGTTCATTAGATTTCACATAGGAGTGAAATCATAAGGTACTTGACTTTCTCTGACTGGCTTTTCTACCATCACCATACCCATTCATGACATCACCTCCCAAAGGCCCTACTTTCTAATACTGTCACATTGGAGGTTAGGGTTTCAACATATGAATTTCAGGGGAATACATTCAATCTATAGCTATAGCTGGGAAGTATATGCCTGAGAATAGCACTTGTATTCATTTAGTGTGTCTTCTGTACCAAAGTACCACAAACTGGGTAGCTCAATAATAAATTTATTCTCTCAGCCTTCTGGAGATTAGAAGTCCAAAATCAAGGTATTGTCAGGGCCATTCTATGACCGAAGGCCCTAGGAAGAAGTCTTTTCTTGCCTCTTCTCACCTCTGGTTGCTACTGGCATTCCTTGGTGTTGCTTAGTTTATAGCTGCATCACTCCAGGCTGACTCCATTGTCACCTCGCCTTCCTCCTTGTGTCTGAAAATCTCCCTCTCCTCATACAGACACCATTAACTGGATTACATCTGTAATACGCTATTTCCAAATAATACACTCACAGGTTCCAAGGGTTAGGACTTTAACAACATATCTTTTGGGGAGATATAATTCAACCCACAACAGTACTGTAGAGAGAGTAAGAGTTAGTAAGGTCAAAAAGAGCACGAATGTGTCCCTGTGCAAAGACATAGACGTGAGAAGGAGTTGAGATCCATAATGAGTTGAAACAGGCCAGGTTTGTGGGCAAACGCCATCTGCCACATCCCCTAAGTAAGTGCTCAGCTCTAATCATTTTGTCTTTCTCCTTAATTGCAATCAAATTTTATTTGTCCTTGATACTTTCCCTTCAGACACTTTGTAAGCTACTGGTTATTGTCTGGCTGGGCCATTAACTGGTTAACCTGATTCTTTTGTGATGGGATCTTAAAATGGGTACCAGTGGGTAAATGTATTTACCCCTCTGAGGGGATACACTTACCTTTTAACAGTACTGTCTGGTCTGTTTCAAAGAACTAAAGGAGTGATTATAATAAAATAACAAATACAAGAAAAAGACATTTTTCTAAGGAATTGCCATTGTGTTTCTAAAATCACTTTCTCTGCTAATCATTCCTCCTATCCCATACTCCTTCTCAGAGAGCCTGCCCCCATCGCCCCTGCTAAGTAGGCAGGCAGCCCAGTAGGCAGACACCTGACCCAAGTTATGCCAATTATAGCCTCCCTTTTAAAAACTTGGATTTGGGACACTGGAGCTCTAGTGACTGTGTGGCAGCCTTAGAACAGAAAATGATGCAAAGCTGAGGCCTGCAGCCATTTTTTACCTGTGCATCTCAAAACATGGAAAGCCAGTCTGTGGAGAATGGAATGAAGAAAAAACCTTAAGAGGAACAAAGATGAAAGACATGTGGTCTTAAGGATACAGATATCTTTTCCAGAGGGGGTTTCATTCTTTAGTGAGACCATATTGTGCTTCTAGCCCTTGAATCTTTAAAAACACACACACACACACACACACACACACACACACACACACACACCTTTTTCTTAAGCTTACTGGAGTGTGTTTCATTCTCTTGTGACCAAACAATTCTTGACTAAACAACTCTTAACGTACTCAACTACCTATGTGTAGAACTGGTTCTGAATAGGCCCTTAAATCCTTAAATGTGCAGTCATCCTCCCATTATCTTCCTCCTCTTTTGGAAGGTAGACCCTCCTCAGCTACCGCCCTTCAAGCTTCCTTTTCCAGGCCACATCCCCTGTGCACCATTGTGTGGAAGTGTTACCTCACCTGGGAGAGCCTTCTAGAATGAAGAACTTTGAAGATGGATAAAAGTTCTCCATAGGAAAGCTGAACTTATTACATTAGTATTACAAATACCATGTGTATACTTTTATTTCTTCCAATAAAACAATCCTCTTTGTTGCTAAAATGAGAAATGACTTTGAGGGCATAAACCAATGACTTTAGAATGAATTATTGTCCTCCTCTATACCTTCCTTAAATGAAGCTTGCAAGATTAATTGCAACCTTGAGTGTTCCTGTATTGAAGCATGTTCACTTAGCTTTGGCCTTCTAGAAATATGATATGAGTCATGTCCAACAAACTTAAACATAAAGGAAACATGAAGTAATATCTACAAGCATCTGAAAGATAAGTTATTTATAAAGATTTGTGCATGGTTACTGGGGCTTCTCACCCAAGACAAGAACATTTTGACAACATAAAGGACAAATGGAGTTTGTTCCAACAGAGTTGGCTGTCTTTTATCTCAGAACTGCAGTAGGATGGTTAAAGTAAATTGTGGTTGAAATCTATCTGACAAAACTGCATTTTATGCTGAGGAATCAGTGTGATTAAACTGTCATCCTGTGGAGAAGGGTTCAAGTTCAAAATATCTCTTAATTTGCAGTATATTGTCCACTTTCAAGATTCCTTTTTCTCTTCTTGATCATTCTGCTGTCAATTTGCAAGTGTGCAAGTCTAATTCGATTCATTATAGACTGGTTCCTGAGAGAGTCTAGCATAGGTCATTAGGCTGTATCCAACAGGGCAACTCTTTTATGTGCCGCCTCTACCACCTCAGTTCCTCAGTGTGGTCCTCAAATAGTTGGATCTATTCCCAATTGCTGTGGGGTTGGAATAAAAGGCAGCAAGAAAAGACATGCTGGTTGACCTCATAGTGGTTCTCCTTCCCTTCTGATCTATAAGCCACCAGAGGAATCACTCTAGATAGCCTCAGAAATCTGTAACTGCCTTAGGAAGCATCTGTGTTGGCTCCAAGATCTGTAATTGGACTGGAACCTCCGTTCTATGTCTATTCTAGTGATACTCTTTACTCTGACTCAATCTATCCCCATCCCATGCCCAAGATACAAACAAATGTAGATAAGCCTCATAAGAATGAGTAATGGTATCGCTCGTGTTCATTCCCTTCGTTGTTCCCAAGGATTAGCACATAATGGCATTCAGCAGTGATTATTAGATTATGAATGATTTTTCTATAGATGCTCATAACTGTGCTCACCCCCTATTACTCTGACCATTCCTGAATACTGTCTCCTTTCAGACTCCTCGATCAGCCCTGCATGTCTTCTATTTCTACCCAGTCCCCTGTCCTCGACTACTCCTGTTTCCTTAGCTAAGGAGTCCCTACTGTAGCTTGTGGCCTCACTGAATCCTATCCAAGCTAAGAGAGTTTCCCACAGCTGATTTCTCCAAAAGCCTTTGAATTACAAGCAGTTTAGTTCAGGGATTTATTCACAGATCAGTGACTCTGGTTTAAGATAAAATCGGATCATCCTTCAGGCTCAGGGATGGAGAATATGAGTACATGGTTATTCTAGTGTATTCTTCTGCAAGCTATTCATCCATTCTGAGTAGACTGATGTAGTAACTGAGAACAGAAACTAACCATATGATGTAAAAACATGCAAAATAACTTAATCTCTCTAAATCCTTCTTTTGAAAGTATACATTTTTGGAAAAATTATAGCAGGAGTTTACATGTATTGAGGTCTTACTAATTTAGGCTCTAGGTTAAATACTTTACTACAATGTTTTCCCCTATAATTTGTACAACAAATTAGGTACTATTATAACTCCCCAGTTTTACAAATTTGGAAGCTGAGAGTCAGAAATTAAATAACTTACCCAAAGCTTGGGGACCTACCTTTTACAACTCCATGAGTACATTCCCATTGAGGACTAGGTAAGTGGCCCTACCCTGCCCTATTCCAGGGGGCGCCATTCATGTAGATTCTAATGTTGACCAAAGCAGTAGGACGGAGTTGAGCCACAGGTCAGCTTTAAACATAGGTCAGCTTGACTTCAAAGCCCAGGATCATCACCACTGAGCTACACTGGTTCCTGAGATAAACATTTTGGTATAGAAATATGATCTGTCCTTTTTATCAAGCGAATAGAGGGATACATGGGGATGTATTATATTACAGTTCAGGTTTTAGCCATTTTTGTGTGTGCAATTCTTAACACAAAAGGTCCCAGGTCTTTTGGAGCAGAGCCATTTCAGGCTTAATGACACTCAGTGGTGGAAACATGTATTTAACCACATCCGAGGCCAGAAGAGATCAGTGTACGCATCCAAAAATGGTTCATAAGTGAATTTGGGTTTCTTTTTGTTTACGATATATAAGAATGACACCTCCCCCCCCCCTTTCAAAAAGACATAATTATATTCTGTATCCATCAAGCATTTTAAAAAGCTAATGTCTGGGGAGGCCGGGGGAAGGTCAACAGGAAAAAAAAAAGGAGACATATGTAATACTCTTTGTAATACTTTAAGCAATAAAACAAAATTTAAAGAAAAGCCAATGTCTAATTAAAAATCAGAAGGAATCTAAATGCAAAACAAGAGAATGATTTAATAAGCTATGAAATATGAAATAGAATTATACAGGATGGGGCAAAAGTAGGTGTACTGTTCTTTGTATATTAAATAATACAATTACTAATAAATAAAAATACAAAAAATAAACTGTGTTTTGCATATTGACACCTGTAAACTACTTTTGCCCCACCCTGGATATTATCGCCACATAAAATATATGCATATGAAAAAACACTGGAAGAGAATATGCACCAAAAAAGGTAATTATTATATTTAAATAATGGCATTATTATATGTATGTGATTCATTTTGTGGTTGTTTCTCCTATTTCGCTTTGGTTCTGTGAAGTTTAAAAACAATTTTTAAAAAGAAAAACAATAATTTTAAAGTATAGTTTGCATATGAGAAAAATATAATTTAACTTTAAACATTTGTTTAGCAGCTTGATTTTCCTCCAAAAGCAAGAAAAAATTCCAGTCAGAATTGTTCATTACATAAACTCTTCCCACACTGCTGCAATTTTCAATAATTCAAACGGGCATAATGGCCAGTTCATCTAAAGATCACTGCCTTTATAAACACATTGTAAACCATAAATTATTGTAATTTATGAAATGCAGATTATGTTTGCCTCCCAAACATCTGTCAGGGAAAATATTGGTAATTAGTTTGTACACAATTTGTAATTTGATTTTTGAAAGTGGTACTTCATTCAGCATTCGCTTTTTTGTTCCATTTTGTTAGACTCTCAGTTTGCAAATACTGTACTCTAGAGTCAGAGCCCATCATGTTCTAAAATGAATTGCCAAGAAGTACATCTCATATTCAGTTGATTATTTGTAAGAGTAACATTGAAAGACAAAAGGAAATTCAGACTGGTGCTGATGACTGACCGGTGCTGAACACTTGTGGTTTTCAACGATGATTTTAAGAAAAATTCAGTCATAAAAGTAATGAACCCAGGGCAAAATGAATCAGTCTTGGCTCTACGAATAATATGTCAGCTCTTTTTTTCTATTACTCTTTGTTTGCTTTTCATGCAAATAAGTGTTATTGGGAAATTGCAAGATCCTATTGAAGAAGAATGCTTGTCTTTTGGCCTCAGGGTCACAAGTAGAGGTGGGAGAGAGTAGAAAATGCAAACGTTACATCAGGAGGTACAACTGT
Source organism: Myotis yumanensis (assembly GCF_028538775.1). Classification (NCBI taxonomy): domain Eukaryota; kingdom Metazoa; phylum Chordata; class Mammalia; order Chiroptera; family Vespertilionidae; genus Myotis; species Myotis yumanensis. Next base: position 56,766,743 of record NW_027223757.1, read on the forward strand.
TGTTGAAATATCCATGTCACTTTGGAGGTCACAATTGTTGCCACCTTCATGCGGACTAGCCTAAACTTGGATGGAGTGCTGGCACCATCACCACTTAGAATCTGAAGTCAGTTGCCTGGTTTGGAGACCAGACTTCCTCATTTCCCAGTTCTGTGACATGGGGCATGTTACTCAATTCCTCATCTCTATAACAGAGTTAGTCAAAAGAGATAAAAGTGTGCAAGTATTTTGTAAAACATGATACTAGTACACAGTGGCCTGTCTCAGTCCACTGTGCCTTTTTCATTCTCTCTGGTACTCAGACTCTTGGCTTTGGGTCTCCTTGGTTCTGGCATCCAGTTAGACTAGCTCTGGCCCTCAGAGTCATCTTCCCATTGGACTGTGCACACATTTAGGAGTCCCCCTTGACCATGATAAACTTTTCTTCCAGGCTCATTTCTGGCCCCATGGAACCCTTCTCCCCTCTTGCACCCTTCCTCATCCCACTAAGAGACAGTGAGCAAGGCTGGGAATCCAAGAAGAGCAGGTTTATAAGGACAGAAGGCTGAAAAATATCCGAACATGGTTAGGCCGGGTTGAGTTGAAATGCCTGTGGGACCCCACATCCCTCCTACCCCAAAGAGATGTTTAGGAGGCTGTCGGGACTGGAAATATTGGTTGAGAAATTATAAGCCCATTAGGGAGAGTGTGCCAGATGAGAAGAAAAAGAATATAAGGGAGATGCCAAGTAAGGTAAGAAACAGATCCATTCATTGGATTGACTTTGCAAGGTCATGAGTAACCTCAACAAGAGCAATTTCCAAAAAGAAGCAAGCATCGTTTCAGCCAAATTGCAGTGGGATCAATAAATTGGAGGAGGAATGTCTTTATAGTCAATGGCCTGCAGCTATTTGTAGGTTTTACGTGCCTGCCAGTCATAGGCAGGCGGGGGTGGACAAGCTGCAGCGTACTCTTCATAGAACATGGAAAGGTGGTGGGGGTAGGACTTAGATTATTTGGGAAAGCTCACCTTGAGATGTGAAGGAAATTTATCATACCTGCATTATTCGTATTAAACTGTAAAATATACCAGACCTATTACAGACACAGTGTTGTGTTTTGTTTTGTTTTGTTTTTACATATTTGCAAGATAAATAAATGGAATGGAGAAGAGCTTCATGGAACAACTTACTCTGAATTTACCATGAAATGGGAAAATCCTAATGTTCATGGTATTTATGAAAAAATTGATGATTATATAGCATGTATGTATATATAGGGGATGGTATAGGTGGGCAATGAATATATAGAAAGTGTAAGTATAAATATATGCTAGCTCTTTTTTTAAATGTTTTTAGGAGAGGGATAGAAACATCAATTAGCTGCCTCCTGCATATCCCCTAATGTGCCCTGATGGGGACTTGAACCTGACCTCCTGGTTCATAGGTCAGTGCTCAACCACTGAGCCACACCGGTTGGGCTGTGATAGCTCTTTTGAGAATGGTATTTTTATGGCATTTCCAAAGAAGCAGGAAATATACCGTATTCCCAAGGAAGATAAGAACATGTGGCAGATCTGCTGGATTACCAAAAATGTAATCACTGCCTTAAAAAAAATACCTCAGTCTGAGTGAGTGTTGGGTGGGTGTGACTGTGTCTCTGGGAATCCATTAGTAAAGAGGAGGACCCAGTGCTGCCTTTCCAATTGGTAGTGGAAAAAGAGGAAAGTGTCAGGGCTGTGATGGAATGTGTTTGAAATGGACTCAGGCAGCCAATAGTTCTCCCTTCTCCTGTATCTTGATGCCGTTTCTCTTAGTCATCCCTCTCGGAAATCATCAAAATAGTGACACTAGTTTATAATCACTTCTGGAGATCCATGTTTGGAATTTCTTGTTAATTGAGCAGAGAAAACTTAGGGGGTTGGAGGCAGAAGTTGTGTTTCCTATTAAAAAAAATTCTAAAGGCAAAATAAGTGATTGGTACTTTTTGAGACTCTGGGTACTAATTACTGTAACATTATTTTGAGAGGTTCAGTGAGAAAGATTATTAAAATCTTTCCTGTGATAGAAGTATAGTAATGTCCAGTTGTTGCAGAGTGCTGCCCAATAGGGTTTATTAAACAGTTTATGCTGACTTACATAGGACCAAAATATATCCCTAAATACGCTGTAGAACGGAAGCATCATTAATCTCTATCCTAGCTCATAGGGTCTGGAGTTGCTCCATCTAAATGCTCTTGTCTTGTAGGTGTCCTAAGATGTTGAGAGGGAAGCTGCCCCTCAGAGTAAGGTCTCATAGAGTCTAGGGGCACAGACAAGCATGGGTCCTGGTAAGTGGCATCTGGAGAGGAGATGACACACCAATGAAAGAAACAACGAAGTCCCTGGGTAGACTGTCCACGCTCGCAAGAATGAAGGGTGCTCAGGATGATGGCTTCCTCCCTCCCCACTTGTGAGCATTTGAACATCGCCCCTGGTGGTGCCCTTTGTGCCTTCATGCCGTACTTGGGGTGCAGGTGTCCCAGCAAAGTTGCCCAGGAGCCTTCTTACCTAGAAGCTTCTCACAGTCCGTTCTTCTGCAGGGTGTTGCAACTCTCTGCTTCTCTCCTCCCACCCACACCTGAGGGAGTATTTCCTTGCCTGGGAGAAATCCTCCTCTCTCCTGTCTGCTTTTTAAAAAGCATCTTGTCCATAGATACAAATCCTTTTTCTTTCAAGTCCTCTGGTGGGAAAAATCCTTCTTACCATTAAACCCAGAGTTCAACCAATCAAAGCCAGTTCCTCTTTTCATAGAGGGCAAAGACTGTATAAACTTTGAACCCTCCAAGGGCAGTTAAGAAAGGGAGGAAAAACAAAAGAGCTAATTGCCATACTAGGGGAGCTTATTTATACACTGCCAAAATAACAAAAATATGACTTTTATGTTTTGTCAGACTTGAGGTTACAAACTAACAGATTAAGAAAAAATAGACACATTGCTGAAAAACCAACTTAATCTGATTGGTTTTGTGCAGGCAAATGTGCTGGTTATGGATTCAGGGTTTTCTTTACAACTCACCGATAGTATTGTGCTGGCTTTCTCAATTTTGTGGATTTGAGTTAAAGGTCTCTCTCTATTTGACCAACACTGGTGTCTTTTTACATCAAGATGTTAAAATTCTGGATTTGCAGTTAACTAAGCCTTGGTACAACTGTTTTATTCACCAAGGCACCCACAGGTTTTTGCAGGAAGAGTCAAATACTATTTAAACCATAAAATGTGAGTGCTGGATGGAAGAGACCTCATCCTGGTGTCTCATCTGCTTTCATATTGATTCAATAGCAAAACTAATCTTTAATATTTAAAAAGTCAGCATCTGATTTTGATAGTCGAAGCAGCTGGAGCCCAGCATGCTCTCTCTCCTAAGTGGGCTCTACTTGCAACTAACATGCTTTCCTTTTCTAGGTCAACTCACATGTTCTGTTTTAGGGAGGCATCAAGGAAGAAAGAAATAACACATTTTGCTTCCGTGGTATCAGATTTTTTTTTTTACCAAGATTGTTTTCACATTGTTGAGCAGAACAAAAGGGATGCCATTTTTCAAAACTCAGGGAACTGTATTTCCATGCTGAACACTCATGCTGTTTAGATTTTCTTTTGTCATCTCTGCCCCTTTTACCTCCCCGCAAATACTATTTTCTACCAGATATATCCATGCTTCACTCAAATATCATTCATCAGTCAGGCTTTCCCTGCCCACCCCCAGTGTGAAATGGAGAGATAATTTAGGAGGCTATTGAACTAGTCCAGACAAGATACATCAGAGTAACCTGACCAAAGAGGTAGCAGTAGAGGTAGAGAAATGGGAAGAATTGAGGTACATAAATATTTGTTTGAATAAATGGATAGTGGTTTTCATTGTTGAGTATTTACTATGTGTCAGACATGGTACCAGGACTTTATACATATTATCTCATTTACCTTAGCTACCCTTTATTTTATTTTATTCATTTATTTATTTTATTTTTAATCCTCACCCAAGGAGGGAGAAACAGCGATGTGAGAGAGACACATCAATTGGTTGCTTCCCCCACATTCCCTGACCAAGCTGGAGGTCAAACCTGCAACCCAGGTACAGGCCCTTGACCAGGAATTGAACCCACAACCCTTTGGTGCACAGGCCAACGCTCTAACCACTAACCAACCCAGCCAGGCCTCATCTACCCTTTAAGTGAACTTAAAGAAGAGTTGTGATATCTGTAGTGTATAAATGAGGAGATTGACCCTTATGAAGGTTTAATAACATGCCACAGTTACACATAATTTGGGGGGCTGCAATTTGGATTCAGGTCTAATTGAAAGCAAATGAGAAAGAGGGAGAGGAAAAAATATTTCTGTATATCTGTATATAGAGGCATCTATAATAATAAAAGCATAGTATGCTAATTAGAGTGGACATCCTTCTGGATGTCCTTCGGTCCTTCCAGATGTAGCCAGGGCTGCAAGGGAAGCCCGGGTCCCAGGTGTCTGCCAGGGCCAGAGGGAAGCCCATGCTGGCAGCCAGGGGAAGGAAGGCCTACTCTTGCACGAATTTCATGCATCAGGCCTCTAGTAGATAGATAAAGAAATAGCTATAGGCCTATCTAAATCTGTGATGGTTAATATTGTGTGTCAACTTAAGAGGATGCTTTTGGAAGAGATTAACATTCAAATTGGTGAACTTTAAGTAAGTGTTGCCCTCAATCAGTAGGTGAGCCTTATCCAATCAGTTGAAGGCCTGAATAGGACAAAAAGATCTGCCTCCCAGAGCAGAGGGAACTCTCCGGAAGACTGCCTTCAGACTTTATCTGCCCCATCAGGTCTCCTGGGTCTCAAGCCTGCTGGCCCACTTGGCTGATTTGGACTTTCCAGTCTCCATAATCACATGAATCAATTCCTTAAAATATATCTCTCTCCTAAGCTTAGCCACGAGTTAGTATTAAGGAATTTGGGTGATGGGGCCATGGGGATTCACTATACTATCATTTTTATTTTTATATATGCTTGAAATTTCCCAAAGTAAAAAAGTTATTTGTTGGTTTGAATTAGTCACCATTAAGCTTGATTGTTATTTCCCCTTATACTTTTCTGACTTTTCCAAGTTTTTCACAATGATAGTCACTTATTTTTACTTTAAATAATGGGAATAATAGTTTTTGATGAAGAATAAAACAAAAAATGTAATCACTGCCTTAAAAAAAACAAATACACACATGCACACATTCACACACATCCTATTGGCTCTGTTTCTCTGGAGAACCCTGAGTAATGCAATATCTATCTACCTATCTATCTTTCTATCATCTATCTATCTATAGAAAGGGAGGAAAATAAACAATTGAGAGAGCTATGATAAAGAGATGTTTGTGACATTGAGATATGGGTCACTAGTCATAGACTAGTTACTATAATGATGTATGGAAGAAAGTCAACAATTAAAATGTTTACTATTTGATGGTGTTCTTTCTTGGACACATGATTTTCAGCTTTGAACATAATATTCTGTATGATAGGCTAGATTATCTTATGTATTGTATGTGTACTTTTTATACAAACTTTCCAGATACAAACACACACACACCCACACATAATCTTGGCCAAGAATGCCCATCGGAGTCTGTGGACTTGAGGGCCATTGCTGACCTCTGTTACTTCTAGGGTGACATGGAATGAACATGGCAACCCAACCCAGGAAGATGCCTAATAGGTAAACATTATTTTCCTGAAAATAGAGCCATGGCAGAAGGGACATTTTCTTATTTCACAAATGGCATCTTTGTTCTCCTGGTGGAGAGAATAAGATACCTCCCACTAAGAACTTGGGAGGCTATATTGTAATGGCCCAGCTGGCTAGGCAAAACAGAGCATGACAAATAACAAAAATGCATTTCAGCTCTTCTAGCTCAAGTGGCTTCTGCCCTAGGATGATACGAAAGGGACTCAATAAAAGGATATTAAAAGACTGAAAATGTCATGGTGACATTATCTTTTGGAAATATCAGACCATCATTTAAAGTGCTGCTTCCCAATAGTACAATTTGTGGGATTCGTTGCTGTGATTTGTGAGTTATCTATTGCAGTACACAGAGGGTGCCTTATTGAGAGTTTTGTGAGGAAAATTGCCCCCTACCCCCAATTCAGCAGGGATTGTATCTAATTGTGCATTCTTTACACATTCTAGCAAAACTTTAAGTGTTGATAAATGACAATAAATCAAAGACATGTGACAACTAATTGCATTTAGTTATAGAAAGAAGTTTTAGAGTGAAAACACATGTGCCTAAAGCTTCATGTTTCCTGTGAAGAGTATCATTGATTTTTCTAGGACTATAGAGCATACGCAGAGGACCAAAGATTTTTATTTCTTTTTTAGAGATTTATAAGAACTACATCAATTGTGTAGATCCCCTAGCTACATACAGAATGTAGAAATACAGGTGCATTTTTGCTAAATTTTATAGATGCCTTCCAGCAAATTCAGCTTTAAAGCCAACCCCATTTCTCTTGGAGGTCCTTTAAAAGTTAGAGATGATTTCCCAAAGGGGGAAAATCTTCTAATAATCTTAGCTGCGAACTCTTAGTGAAACAGGGGATAGCCACTGGCATGATGGAATTTGGGGTACACTAAATATTTTGATGACATAGTATTATTTCCAATTCAGGAACTCAAAATTTCCTTGTATTTTCCTAACTTTGACCCAATATTATCATTTATTCCTTTAACTTAACTTGCTTTCTCTAATACCACAGATATCTTTCCTGATTATCATAATTAAGCCTATGATCCTTATTTTCATGGCACTCTTTAATTATCCGATGAAGAGTTATTGGTTGACACAGTGGAGGAATATTGATAAAGAAACAATGCTCTACCCTTAGGAGCTTGCAGTCTATAAGGAGCTTTCTAGTAAATATACTGGAATATTTAACTTTCAATTAATACTGAATCTGTATGGCACTTCATAGTATAAAAGTGAATTCCTATTAATTATCTTTTTTAAGCTTTCAACAACTTCTTACACATTAGGTAGGTTAGGTTTTTTCATGCCTCTAAATCTCAGAGAAGGGACTTGCCTAGTCATGTCCTTGCTGGAGCATGCCAGTTCAAATCCTGTGCTCTTCTCACTACACCATGTTATGCCTAGCTGTGATGGTTAATTTTGTGTTGACTGGGTCAAGAAATGCCCAGCTATCTGGTTAAGCATTATCTGGATGAGTCTGTGAGGGTGTTTCTACAAGAGATTAGCATTTGAATTGGTAGGCTGAGTAAAGCAAGATGGCCCTTTTCAATATTGATGGCATCACCCAATCTATTGGGAGCCTGAATAGAGCAAAAACACAGAGGAAGATTGAAACCATTGGGCCTGATACTGATGGAGCTGAGACATGAATCTTCTCCTTCCCTCCCCAGTCCTGGATCTGAGCTGGTATCTACATCAGCTTTCCTGATTCTTCAGCTTGCAGACAGCAGATCATGGGGTTTTTCAGCCTCCATATTCATGTGAGCCAACATCTTATCTATATATATACAAGCCAAGCGACCAGACCAACAGAATGACCAGAATGACTGGTCACTATGACGCGCACTGCAGTGGCCACCCAGCCTGATCAGGGCCCCGATCGGGCCCCCTAACCTCCCATGGCCCCTCCCCCTGGCCAGCCCCACTTCCAATCGCGCCCCCCACCCCAATTGGGTACAGGGCCTGCCAGGCAACCGCCTGCATCTCCTCCTCCCAGCCATCCCGACCCCAGTCAACCCCCATCGGGGCAGGCCGGCTGGACCCCACTCTGCACGAATTCATGCACTGGGCCTCTAGTTCTATATAATAAAAGCCCAGCGACCGAACAACAGAATGGCCAGAACGACCACTGGCCCAGTCACTATGATGTGCACTGACCACCAGGAGGCAGACACTCAATGCAGGAACTGTCCCCTGGTGGTCAGTGAGCTACCACAGTGGGAGCGCCCCTCAGCTGACCTGGATGAGCTGCTACTTCCACTGCGAACCCCAGGCCGACAGGCAGAAACCCAGGCTGCAATCGTCGCCTCCTTGCCCCAGGTTCCTCATTGCTCCCTGACACCTCCTCCGGACGCCCATAGGCCGTGTAGTGCCACCGCCAGGCTCATTGAGCTGACCATGGAGGCTGGGGTGTGGGTTCATGGCCGCGGGACTGAGGCCTACTCCACCATGTCTCAGTGCTATTGTATCTGGGCCCAGCCCCAACCAGGTCCCCTGAAGAGGCAAGTGCTCCGGCTCCAGGGAAGATGCTGGACCAGGGAGCAGCTGCTCAGAGGGCAGGTCCATAGCCATTTAGTTGACCAGGATGAGCAGTGCTCCCACAGTGGGTCGATCCCTACAGCCACGCCCCCCACCAGTTCACGAATCCTGTGCACCGGGCCTCTAGTAATAATAAATCTTTTTCCATATATACTTGTCCTATTGATTCTGTTTCTCTAGAGCAGTGGTTCTCAACCTTCCTAATGCCGCAACCCTTTAATACAGTTCCTGATGTTGTGGTGACCCCCAACCATAAAATTATTTTTGTTGCTACTTCCTAACTGTAATTTTGCTACGGTTATGAATCATAATGTAAATATGTATTTTCATTGTTACAAATTGAACATAATTAAAGCATAGTGATTAATCACAAAAACAATTTGTAATTATATATGTGTTTTCCAATGGTCTTAGGCGACCCCTGTGAAAAGGTCGTTTGACCCCCAAAGGGGTCGCGACCCACAGGTTGAGAACCACTGCTATAGAGCATCCTGACTAATATACTAGAAAAGTTGTTTATTTTTTAAATATAACTTTATATTTATTTTTTTTTTTTGTATAATCCATGTCTACTATCTGGTACCTGCTACTCTAAAATCTAGAGATTCTGCTCTAACCAGTTTGGCTCAGTGGATAGAGCGTCGGCCTGTGGACTCAAGGGTCCCAGGTTTGATTCTGGTCAAGGGCATGTACCTTGGTTGTGGGCACATACCCAGTAGGAGGTGTGCAAGAGGCAGCTGATCGATGTTTCTCTCTCATCCATGTTTCTAACTCTCTATCCCTCTCCCTTCCTCTCTGTAAAAAATCAATAAAATATATTTAAAATCTAGAGATTCTTATGGTTCACTGTTATATTCTAGTTGAATTGGACCCAATAAAATTATAATGATAATAAAATGAAATAGTCTAGTTTTTCTCTCATTATTTCAACATTCTCTCTGTAGTGAAAAAAAGAGATGGAGTTGGAGCAAAAAGAAGAGCACAGGATTTCATATAAACCAGGCATCCCCTGGAGAGGTGAGCGCTCCAGCTCCAGGGAAGATGTGTACTAGCTCAATATAGAGAAAACTGAGGTTGTCTCAACACATCCATTCTTTACCTTTTCCCCATGTTGTGGTTAAGATGAGATTAGATGTTTTCTCTTTCTCTACCTAACCCTGCAAAGATGGACTCTGATTGATAGCCTTCTCCAATCAGAGAATATTTGCTCTTGGCCGGTGTGATTGATAAAGGGTGACCCAGTTAAACCAAAGGCCAGGGCTCTTATTTGATTGTTCTTAAAGAGAAGATTCTTTTTCTCCAGCTTCCCCACCCCCTCACCCACAACCCACAGTTAATAGGAATGAGGAAGCATGAAAGACATTGGGTTGGAAGCCACATTAAAAGCATGGAAGAAGCCAGTCAAGATGACACCAACACGGAGCAGGGCACATCTGAGCAAACTGTAAAACATGGGCCCAGAGTCCTGGCTGGACTATGCCGAAGCCTACCCTACCTCTGGGCTTTTCTGTTTCTGCATCAATAAATTGCTGTAATTGTTTCAGCTTCTATTATTGGGTTTTGTTTTTTGCAGCCAATATAATCCTCACTGAAACAATCCACTCAGAATATGTAGTTAAAAATGAAGAATGCCAGAGCTGAATATCATTTATAAATTTTAACTCAACTAAGACAAGATAAAATGTTCCTGTACATTCATTTTTAAAAACAAATAAAAAGGATATAGAAATTATTTACGGACCTTCAAAAGTGAGAATTTCAAAAGGATTTTAACTAGGTTCAGCTTTTTTAAAACCAAAAAGAAGATCATCTCTAAGATAACAAGATTCTACCCAGTAGGAGACTTTATTGCTCAGCATTAGCATATCAATCCCACTGAAAAATGAATACTTAGGTCCATCTCAGTAGCCTAATCACTGTACAAATTGCTGTTCTTATGAAGTGATTGATTTTCTGCCACCTTTGGGATAATATCCTGCAATAGCTAATCAGAAACTAATGCCCTTGCACACTGTGCTTAGCTTTCTTATGAAGAGAATCACTCATTAGGTCAAGTAAGAATTACTATTTCCTAAAAACTATGATTATATAAAAGCTTTGGTCATGGATAGACCCTTGATTAAAAATTCAAGAAAGATACAAATCACACCAGCAGATGATATTCAAGCTCACTATACTAGTAACATAGAAAAATTCTATTGAACTAAGGATATCTAAGTTTAATCCAAAACCATCTTTTAGCTCATAGCAGAACTGCAAACAATAGCTCTGTTGGTGAATATATTACAAATTGTGCTTTGATGATCTGACAAGTCATATGACTCATTGGTGGAAGTCTTTAGGTCACTGTCTATCCAAAATATATCTACAGACTAAAAAAAGGCAACTGTAAGAAAAATGTAATTCACAACATTACACCCTCTCCCCTCGTATCAAACCAGAAGTGGACTTTCTCTATTGTACTACTGTTGCCTCTGGGTCATGAAGAATAGAGATATAAGAGTAGAGATATCCTCTGGAGAAAAGTTGTTTAGCTATAAGTCTTTGGACCTTATAAATGGACCTAAAAAAATGGACCTTAAACTTCAAACCTAGGCAAGAACTTATGTATTCAAATAATTCCCATAAGAATATATAAACCAGTTGATAATAAACATTTTAACTATGATCTAAACGAATGCATTAAATTTTGGATACTGGAATCATACATATTCAAATATAATATTCCCAAATACAGTTGTTTTACCTGTTTGTAGGAAGTTAGCATTTCCATCTGGTGAGATTTTTTTGGTTTCCATTATTGTATGGATTTGAAATAGACTTTGGATATGTCTTAAACCTTTTGGGCCTCAGTTTCTTCATCTGTAAAATGAAATATTTAGAATGATGATCACTAAGATTACTTTCAGTTTAAAATAACAAAGTTAGTAACAATAGCATCAACAACAAAGTCCCAGTCTTAATGATTCTACGAATCACAGTGGTAGAATGTGTGGTGAATGGTCTCCAGTCTTGCCATCACAATATTCAGCAGCTCTGTGATTTCATAGGTTGAAATAGGTTGGTCATCCAAAATTTTACATCTTTGGGATAGTTTAACTCAGGATTTAACTCAGGCATTACTCAGGATCAGCAAAATTTTCTATCCTTCTTCATAGACAAGAATAGCAAAGGGATATCATTTCTCCTAACTACTCCTGGAACAGAAGGGAGTGTCCAGGACAATCCAATAAGTAAATTAAATAGGCAGGTTACATTCTTAATAGATCACTTTTGCTACGGCTATAATTCTTCAGTTGGTGATAACAGCTCTATCCAAGTGGTGGGGTTAAGGAAGAAAACATTCCAAATGGAATAATGGAAACACATTTGTTGGGTCTAATTGTAGACTGGGTCAGTGCCACCAAATTGAAACCATCCAGAGACTACTTTCTTTTTTGACTGAGGAATTAGATTTCAGAACAATTAAGTAGAAGCTTGATTTTGAAGCAGTAACAAAATCAAAACCAATATCAGTTTCTGAATGGATTGTTGCACTTACTTAGCTACAAAGCTTCAATGTTCCATTATGGGGGGAGAGGGGGGGCGGAGAAAGGAAGGGGTTGATTGTTTTCATTTGGATTTGATTTTCATATAGAGTCCTGGATTTTTATCCAATAATTGTGTTCCTCTAAGATTGTATATATTTGCTGTCTCCCTAAATAGTACCCTAAGAAGTCATCTTTCATTCTTACAGAAGAAACTTCAAGCATAGAATGCATGTTACATTTAAAAAGAATCTTTTAATATATCCACTTTTCTAAAACTGGAATGGAATTAATTCACTCAAGTATTTATTGAGCACCAACTCTGCTCCAAGCATGGTGCTGGTATGAACAAGACAGGGCAAGTTCCTATGCTCATGAAGTTTACAGTAGCAATTCCACTACAGTATGAAGGGTGTTATTACAGGTAATATACAACACAAAGGGGGCACCTCTATCTCAATCTTAAGTCAGGGAGGCTTCCCTAAAGAAGTGACATGTAAGCTGAGGACTCTATTTGTGATTTGAGTTCAAATAATTTGTTCAGAGTAGCAGACAACTCGCACAGACACATAACAACGACAGTGAGTTCCTACTGTGTGCCAGGCATGTTCTATGAGCGTTACATGCCTTAGTTCATTTAATTCTCACAAGAGGTCTTCAAGTTAAAAACTGTTATTGTTATAAGGCTTAAGCTTAACGTGATTAAGTGATTTTTCTAATATGTGACTAATAAGTACAAAAACCAGGATTCCAATACTGCATTATTTGACTTGAAAGCCTATAGTATTTCCAATGTCTATCCATATGAAAGAAAACCTTTAGCTAAAATATCAAAAAAAAAATTTAAAAACTAACTAGTTATCATTAGAAAACATTATACTAATTTGCCATTAAAGATGGTGGGCTGCATCAGCAGATGAGTGGATTAAAAAACTATGGTAGATGTACCACGCTGTGGTAAAAAAGAAGGAATTCTTACCATTTGTGACAGCATGGATGGAATTGGAGAGCATTATGCTAAGCAAAATAAGCCAGTCAGAGAAAGATAAATATCACATGATCTGACGCATTTGTGGATTATAATGAACAACATAAGCTGATGAACAAAAACAGATCCAGAGACAGAGAAGCATCGATCAGACCATCAAACCTCAGAGGGAAGGTAGGGGAGGGTGGGGATAAGGGGGAGAGATCCACCAAAGGACTTGTATGCATGCATATAAGCCTAACCAATGGACACAGACAACAGAGGGGTGAGGGCATGAGTGTGGGGTGGGGGAGGGCAATGGGGCAGTAAGGACACATATGTAATATCTTAATCAATAAAGAAAAAACATTATATAAAAAACAAATGAAAAAAATATACAATAAAGATGGTGGGCTGATCACACACGATTGTGTCCTCTCTCTTCAGAGACTATATTAAAATGTCGGTAAAGGAAAAACCTCTCTAGAAACGTGCAGCGATAAAAAGAATGGTGGAGTCACCATCGATCATGAACCAGGGATTCCCATGAATTTTTGAAGAACAAAGAAGAAAGAGTAACAGTTGCTAATGAAATAGGGCAGAGGAAGCTGAGACTTTACTGAATGCAGAAGAAAATGACTAGAACGGAGAAGATTTGCCTCCTGATTAGAAGAGGCTCAACAGTAGAGTGGGAGTGAGAGTAGAACCGTGGAAGTGAGACCTAGAACTGGAAATAATGGGGTCAATTGAAAGTAATCACTTGAAACAATTGGACAAATCTTTCTGAAACGGAGATCACCTGCAATCAGGAGTTGAATTGCCAAGCAGAAGACCGAATGCCTGCTATTTGGAGGAGCTGAATGGCCCCAGAGACAAAACATTCCATCATCCTTTATTGAAGGGGATCACTGTATGCTTTACTTAGAACAGTGCCTGCTGTCAACAAGCCAGATCAGGTTTTAGTGACTCACTTTTAAATATGAGGAATCAACCAAAACTCAGACATTTGAAGAAAACCTATTTTTCCAAACATAAACAGTTGGAAAAATAAGCAAACGAGAGGGGGAAAGACAGAAATAATAAGACCTAGGGAAAAAAAATAGAACAGAGAAGAAGTTTAAAGAAATGAAAAGAAAACACTCCAATAAGCATCCTTTGGAATACAAAAGAATGTTATTTCATCCAAAAAAAAAAAAAAAAAAAGAGATGCAGCCCACCATCTTTAATGGCAACAATTGGGAACAAAAAAAAAGAGTTCTTGGGAACTAAAAATGAGATTGGCAAAATATTAAATTCAATAGACAACTTGAAAAATAATGTCAAGGAAATGTCCCATAATGCAGAACAAAATGACTAAGAGTCAGATTAAGAAAGAAAAGCTATAAGATCAAAGATCAATCTGTGAGGTTTAGAGAGGAAGAAATAAACAAAAGTAAACATACAAAAATTTCCCGAAGCATGGCCAGAGGCGAGGCTCAGTGGTTGAGCATTGCCCTGTGAACCAAAAGGTCCTGGTTAGAGTTCTGGTCAGGGCTCTATTCCCAGTGTGGTGCATGCAGGAGGCAGTTGATCAATAATTCTCTCTCATCATTGATGTTTCTATCTCTCTCTCCCTCTCCCTTCCTTTCTGAAATCAATACAAATATATATTTTTTTAAATTTTCCCATAGTCAAGACCAACATGAGTGTCCATATTTAAAGGGTCCACTGATTTTTTAACTCTTTAAATGGGCAAACACATAAACCAAAGAACATAATTGTTGACTTCAGAAGTTCTTGAATGAAGAGATGAATCAAATATCTCTAGAGAGAAAACACAGATTATTTTCAAAGTAGTAAAAATCCAAATGACAGTGGACTTCCCAACAGCATTACTAGGTGCTCAGGTTTTTTAGAGAAAATTAGTTTTTATCTTAAAATTTTATACTCAACCACTCATGTCGAATTTTTATTTAAATACAGTCATGCAAAGACTCAAAACTGAATTTCTCACATGCCCTTCTTAGGAAGTTATTAGTGTATGTGTCCAAGAAAATAAGGCCATACACTAAAAAAGAATAAAGGAAACATCAAATCCCAAAAGTGAAACCCTAGGAAGACAACTGTACAGCAGGCCAAAAACATAACCAATCCAATTTAAAAACAGGAGAAAAAGGGACTCTGGTAACAAAACATTAGGGGATTGATATAATGCCTCACTTGAAAATCTCAACATATGAAAATGGGCAAATATGCAGGAGAGGAAAGCAATAGAGAATGAAGAAATAAAGCATATACGAAAGTAAATGTAATCAAAGTATCCTTCTTAGCCTTCCAGTAGGCAATGCATCATTATCAATTTAATTTAAAAGCTTTGGTATGATTGTTTTGGGAGGATGGTGGGAGGAGAGGTGTGCATGTGTATATAAGAGAACCACACCCTTATATGACATAAATTAATAGATTATGTCTAAGAGTGATAGATCAAGAAGCAGCTTATTACTTGGAGATTTGGGAATAGCTACCAGAAGAGGCAAATAAAAGAGTTATAATTAATTGCCCTAGGAAGCTGAGCTGGGAGGTAAGGAGGGCATGGAAACTAAGAATATTATTTTGTCATTATAAGAACTTTAAGGCTATTTTATTTTTTTTAGCTATGTGTATGTTACACAAATTGAAAAGTTACAAAAGGAAAAAATATTATATGTCAAATCATCTGTCAAGAAGTCAACATATGTTTCTGTTTAAGTGTATTAAGGGTCCCTGGTCCAAACAGAATAAGAATCAAAGGCAAATACACATTAATAATAAACAATTTCAATTCCTTGACAGCTATTCCATTCTTGTGGGTTTGTGTATCTATTGTTTATTTTCTGACTCAGATATTGATAAATAGGAATTATGTTGAGTAATTCCATTTATAATGTGTCATGTTATAAAACATTAAATATACCTAATTGTATGCAAATGTGTTGAGGACTATTTACCAAACTGGTAATTCTGTGCAATTTGTTCAAACTTAAAATTACATAAATTTTTGGAGAAGTAAGTCTCATGAAAATCGGAAATCCTTTGCCCTTTTATTCTGTGTTGGTTTTGGGGGATTTTTTTAGTATGCTTTATATGACATTTTCCCCCTTTTTTATTTTTCCCCTTTTTTTAAGCAAAGAAAAAAAACATACAATAATTTTTCCTAGATAGGAAACAAGTTAAAGGTATATTCCTGTCACCTACCTTTGAGGGAAATATTGCATTCTGGTTTTTATGAAAATAGAATAAGGAACACAATTATTATTTGGTATGAATAAAATAATACTCATTGCCTGTTTGTTCTACCATCATTCAACTTACCTTGAAATACAAAGAATGCCTGTGGCAAACAGCCTCTGCCTGTTGGTTCTGTTCTTTTCTTGAAGAGTATTCTCATCAATGATAAACGTGATATTATACTCTTTTTACTAGACCTGTGGCCATTTCTCTCCATCTGACTAGAGTGGCCTGCCCTGCCAAGGCACAGTCAGTAGCTGAGAGCTCAGGCTCTGGGGTCTAACTGGGGATTGAATGTTGGCCCAGGTACTTGCCAGGTAGGTGACTTTGGACAAGTTATTCCCTCTAAGTTTCATTGTTCTCCCTTCAAAATAAGGTTGATTATAGCACTGACCCAAGAGTTGTGGAAAAGATTAAAGAGATATTTCAAATAAAGTCCTTAGTAAAGTGCCTTGAGCACAGTAAGTGCTCAATAAATGATGGTTATTATTGTTGTTACAAATTTTCAATAACATAGCATGGTTGAAAAATGGGACTAGAGATCTGAAATACTAGGTTATTCCCAAGGTTTCTTCCTGCTGTGGCATTCCATAGGGTATGATTAGGTCCTTAATATCCATGATTTGCAAGACTATTCAGTGCCTTTTAGTAATTCAGAATATAAAATAGTTATTACGGAGTTATCATGGATATTTAAATGTGAAAAAACACTAGATTAAGGAGAAAGATCTGACGAGGAAGATGACTTTAGGGAGCAAGATTGTTGCTTATTGAAGGAGCAAACCATGTGATATAGGACTTAAAGCAAAGAAGGTAGAACAAAGTCATTGAATCAGTACAATTGATATCACATTTGTCTAAGAAAATTCAAGCATTTCACAAAGATACGTCCTCTGTATTTAGAAACAGATTGAAATGTTGTGATTTTTTTTCATTTAATTCATTATGTTCGACCATTTTGGCGGGGGGGGGCGGTTACTAATGAGTTCGAGACAGTTAAGTAGGTGCTCCTGGGGAAGGCCTGGGGAGAGACCCAGGTGGTTTTGTACCATAGCTCTGCACCATATTCATTTATTCTCATGTGTGTAGAAGTCACCTCACTTTTCTTCTGAGTACAATAATTATAATAATAATAAAAACATGTCTGACACACCTGAGATTTCTTTAATTTTACCTAAAATTTGAGAGAGAAGTTCTGTTTTAGCTCGGTCATAAAACGTTTCATACACTACGAGAAGAAAGCTATTTTTATTTCTTGGTCTTTTGCTCATTGTATGCCTGGTGCCTAGAACAATATCTAGCAAATGGTAGGCATCCCATAAATATTTGTTGCATAAATGAGCAAATTAAAGGCAGTGTCTTCTTTTACAGCAGTGCTAGTTTCTGGTATTTTGTTGCTTCTTTGATGTTTCTGTTTTGGCAGAAAATACGCAAACAACTAGATAATCATGTGCTTGGCTAGACAACCGACAACTGATTACTTCTCCATGTCTCCATTCAGCCAACCTATACCTCAGGCATCTGAAGTCTGGTTGTAGTTTGCTCAAAAATGCGTGTGCTTTTATGTGCAGAAGGATTTTTATCTCAGCTGGCATCTTTTCTTTCTGTTTCATGGCCAGGAGCCAAGCCATGTTAAAGACTGGAAGAAATTAGCAACTGTTTAACATCTGGAAGCAAAAGCGTTCATAACTGGGGGACATAAAAAAGTTAGTTCTGGGGTCACTCTTTCTCCCTTACCTTTCCCGGTCATTGCTGGGGCACTGTGGTTAGTTAACGAGCGGAATGTATCTAGGTAGGCCTGACACATTGCATGATGCCCCTGTATGTAACTCAGCAACAGCAGGCTATGGCTGATCATTTTTAATTTAGCTTAGGAGAATGTTCCATTTGTCACTTGCAATACTTTCAGTGGCTTTCCTCTGGAAAAGCAGATGAGCAAGAAGAAGAGTGACAGACTTGAGGAGACTATTGTCAGCAAGAATTACCCACACTGTATCCTCTGGGGACTGAACATAAGCTCATGTCTGTAAGGAATAAAACCCTGGGATGACTGGGCCTATTGAGAGTTCCGTGAGCCACATGAGAGGACTGAGTAAAGTAACTCTTGGTGGGGGAAATACTTCCGTTCTGCTGAGGTTAAGTCTGACGGATAGATTCTTTCAGTCAGAGGGTGGATCAAGAGCCATTTATGTTTTGAAACAGGCCTTAAAGAAGGTAAATGGAAAAGCCAGTTCTCATGCACAATAACTATGCAAGTCTAAGAATTATAACTCAATTATTGTTCCATTAACTATAGAAAGGTAAAACCTTCAAGATTTGACTAATTTGGATGCCTGTAGGAGGTTATAGTTGCCGAAATAGTGCAGAAATCATAGCTGAGATTTTGCTTGCTATAGAAATAGGTGTGGGGTGGGGGTTTCAAAATGATGAGGCACAAAGTTAAAATTTGTCCCCCTTTCCCTGTTACTCATGTCTGATGTTTGGCCGACAAGTTCATTCCATCCCACAATAGGCCCAGCCTTATTATAGTTGGCCCAATCCTTAGGCATATTTTCTATAGCATGACTTTAAAATCTTCATTTTTTAATTTAATTATATTTGTTTCTAAAAATAATAAACGCAGAATAACACCCATTTAGTAAAGCATACAATTCCTAAGTGAAGTGGTCCATACATTTTACACATGTATTACATTTTACATATCCCAGAAAATTCCCTCATGTCCCTCCCAGTTATAACCCTGCAAAAAAAAAAAATCACACATATACATACTATTTTTACTTCCTTCATGAAAGATTAATTTTGCTTATTCCTGAATCTTCATTTTAATTTTCTTAAGAAACCAAGGGATTCTTATATGCATTGAAGTTTGAGAAACTGACTTGAGATTTTGAGCATAAAACAAAATAGAAATCTCTGATCCAGGTCCTTCAAATAAAACCAAGCACAAAATCCATGTGTTTTGATTGATCTATAGCGCGGTGATCACAAATCAATATTTTCAATTTTATCATGAAAGCTCTGCAAGGAAATACAATACAGCTTCGTGCCTGGACTAATATTGATGCCAAATATTAGAGAGGTTCACCTGCAGCCAGACACCTACAAATTCCTGTTGTCATAAATACACGGTGATGCTTCCTCGACTCAGAGTGTACCTTCATTTGCATGGGCAGGATATTCAGATTCAGCTAATATTTTTCCCCTGTCAGCTGTGGTATATTTTCCTTACCCATTCTAAATCTGTCATTTTTAGTCTTATGGGTAAACTTCATGGTTTACTGTACTATAATTTTAATATTAAATGCAATTTTACCAGGTTGTAGGAGCTGGTACACTTTCAATGAATCAAAATAAAGTTGTGAATATTAAGATAGGAACTTTTCATATCCACTTTTTATGTTTTGCAAAATTTTATTTTAGGTTAAATTAAAAAATAGTATTTGGCTATTCTTCTGCCAGCATTCCCTGTCTTTTTAGCAATATCTTATAATACCATATGATTCTTCCAGAACATTATCAACAGTCCCTTTGGACTTTCTGGACCAACTTTTGATGACCTGCTTGCCTGATAATCTGTTCATTTCTTCTCGGCTAGTAGTGACTAGTCAAGGCATTTAAATCTTCCCTGAAACTCCTGAAAACATCACTCTAGATCAGTATTTTCTGATTAATTAGTGGACATTTGAACGAGGCTACATTGAGTTTCTTTCATCTCCTACTGTGGGTTGCAATGGACCCAGTCACTCCCAGGAATGTCTGAGGGGTCTTGATGTTTGATAATGTTTGTCAATGTCTATTAGTGATTATTTTCATTATGTATAGTCCCTATTATCATATTCTACAAAGAAGGCACAGTTTCATTGGCTATCGGTGGCTAGAGTTAGGGAGATTCATCAAATCACAGAAAAGTTCGCTCTCACACAGACTGGCTCCCACACAGTCCTTGTGATACAAGCAAATGCTGTTAAGTCAGGCCATGGAATCCGTGTTGTCATAATGACAGAGATCAAAAATTTTGGCCCAGCCAGTGTGGCTCAATAGTTGAATGTCGACCCATGAACCAGGAGGTCAGGGTTGTATTCCCAGTCAGGGCACATGCCCAGGTTGTGGGCTTGATCCCCAGTGTGGGGTGTGCAGGAGACAGCCAATCAATGATTCTCTCTCATCATTGATGTTTCTATCTCTCTTTCCTTCTCCATTCCTCTTTGAAATCAATAGAAATATAGTTAAAAAAATTTTGCACCAAAAATTTACATTTTATTCTTACCAATTAAATCCTATAAAGCTAAACTATGAATTATGAGAGAGGAAATTAGTAATGTTAAACCCATACCTAGATATCTGTATAGGTATTTCTATACACTTTTGAAAACCATTATTTACATTATGATGCACAAAGTGAATCTGTTTTGCTGTTAATTACACCAGATTTTTGTATAATTGCACTGGGCTAAAATGAGGCAAGTTATCATCAACACCTTTCCTATAATTGACTTTATATTTTTAATTTAAAAAAATACATGTACATTATAAAAATATAGCTAATACAGAAAAGTAGAAAGAATGGAAAAAGCACTAATATTCACCCCCCCCCCACCCCCCCCCCCCCCCCCCGGCCAAAGTGAATTGTCATGCATTTCCTTCTAGGTTTTTCCTGCCTGCAATTTTGATGTGGTTTTGATCACTTTGTAGTCTACGTATTTCATTTGCTATTTTATCATACCACTTCATGTTGCTGAAACATCAATAAATACAATCTCTAACAATTACATATTTTATTGTGAATATAATACTTTAATTTATTATGTATCTAATGTTGAACAATTAACTGTTTCAAATTTGTACTGCTATAATTAAAACTATTATGAACATCTTTGTTCATAAGACCTTTCTATTTCTGATTATTTACTTAGGATGCATACTTTGAAAAATTAATGCAGGTCAAAGGGAATTATCATTTTAAAGGGTACATTTTCCCCCCAGAATTACACCAAATAACATCTGTGAGCAGTGCATCTTTTCTGTTTGTTTAATTGATTCAACCCTTAAAACCCAACCTTAGCAAGCTCCTGTCTAGAATTCTTATATAAGAAATTAGTTATACTCTCCTTAATATCCAGACTCATCTAACAAAAAAACTACATGGGAATAAAATGAAAGAAAAATGGAACAAAGAAAAAAAAGAAAACCTAGATGGGAAGGAAGAATGGAAATAAGGAAAAAAGGGAAGGAGGGAGGAAAAGCAGACAGAAAGAGAGGAAGACAGGCATGCAAGAAGGCAGGACTGTTTGAAGGAAACGGAATCTGCAAAGTTCCCCCAGCCTGAAGGACAGCCCTTCACACTAGCTAGTTCTCCTCAGCCTCCTTCTGATTCATGACTAGGGACTGACATATATATAAAGCAGGTTCCAAATCCTCCTTCCTAAAGAGCCCTCTTCAAAACCCAAAGTGTGTGAAAATAGAAATCGATTTTAAATTAGCCCTCTTTCGACTTTTGCCAGGGTACATGAGTTTTCACACGCATCATCTCATTTGAATCTTCAGTCCATTATTGAGAGATAGACACTTATTTCCCCCAATTTACAAATGAAAAAACAAACTCAGAGAGGGTAGGCATCTTCTCCTGTGTCAGCCAGTAAAAGGCAGGGCTAGGTCTCAGGTTTTGTGACTCCTGGTTTACTCTGCTCCAAGTTTCCTATGGCTTCTTGATTCCTATTAACTTATTGGATTCCTCGTGCCCGTGTTGCCTGGGCATTCTTGGAATTTTGCCTGGGCTTTGCTTCTTCATCCTGGGCTTCTTGCCTAGTTCCCTCAAACTGGCACTGCCCACATCTCCACCTGTCAATTTGCCAACTTTGTGTTATTGAATAGTGTGTTTATTTAAGAAAACTCCCTTCTGATGTATTTTACACAACAAGGAGACGTTATTAGAATATCTAGTGGAGACATTTCCCCTTAAACGTGCTGTTCGTTTAAAGGTCCGACCTGTTCCTCTGCCAGGAGTCTCCTGTGTGCCCACATCACCATGCTGGGTACAGGAGAGCGGCTGCTCGTCCTGTAAATCCCCACACTGATCCAGTTGCTGCGGCGCTGTGGTAAAAACCGCTAACTCTTCGTCAACCTCCTGTCTCATCTTCCTGGACACAGAGTATATGTCCCATCTAAGGGAGTGTGGCCATTGAAACGTGAGCGGAAGTCCTACGTGCCACTTCCAGGCCTGGGAAAGTCTTATGTGTGTCAACAACCCTTCACACCCAGTTTCCTTTCACTGGCTTGAAGCAGACCTTTGAAACTGCATGCGGAAGATGGTAGAACCTGGGTTCCTGAATCATTGCTTGAGAGAAAGCCAGCTATGGCCAAGGAAAGTCCACTTAGGATTTTACATAATCAAGAAATAAACTTCTTTCTTATTTGTTCCATTATACATTTGGGGGCTTATATGTTTCACCAGTTCACCTACTTTAACTAGTAGAGCCATGAACATCTCGGCCTCGGGGATGTTTAATTCCTAATTAAGGCATACCTCTTTGGTGTTTGGTATAGCAGAATTAAAGACATTCATTTTTAAGTGGGGATTTTCCAAAAAGAGTTTGTGTGTGGGATTGTGCATGATTGGGTATGTGTATCAAATACTTTTTAGGATCTAGGACCCTCGCACGTCCTGAAAGCTTTGAATCTATAGAATGAAGCCTGTACCCCTGTTTTGCTTTTTTAAATGGCACAACTGCATTGCATTTAACAGAATATTACCCCAAGGTTGGAAGGCGGCAGATCCTTGTGAGAGGAGAGTCTCCTAATCCAGACCACAGAAGCATTCCCAAGGCAAGGCCAGCAATCTCCAAGGAAACCCACGTGGCCACCATTAGGCAGGCAGGATGCTAAGGCAGAGGGGCCCTGCTCCCCCTTCCCATTTTAACTGCCAGCAGTGGAGTGTCATGAACCTGACAGGTCATTCTTCAGGCTGTGGGAGATGTGACGAAGGATTAATGAAGAAGCCTTGATGACTTATGTGATGTGTGCAGGACTTAGGAGTGTGTGAGAAGCATAAAAGGAAAATGTCTCCCGTGGTTTAAATCCAGCAGATTATAAGATGCAGGGGTCTATCAGAAATAGGGAAGTCAGAAGGAGAAAGTTTATTCTGAGAAGACAATGTGTTCCACTTCAGTGTGTTGACCTTGGGGCCCACAGCCCCTCTTGTTTAGTGATTAAGTGAGTATCCTCTTCTCTCCTCTCCTTAGACCCATCCCTCCTGTTATCTGTCCTTAGCCAAAATTCCCTCATCTCTGCCTTTGACGTGTGTTTTAATTTACCACCAAGTGATCCTGTATGCATTTCTAAGTGTGAACATTATTTGGAGATGCTTTGCCAGACACTGAAATTTAAAAAAAAAAGGAGCAAAGGGAAAAGCAAAGTATCATTTATTCATATTTAATTCCATCCTTTTTTTTTTAAATGAAAAAGCTCTAATGAAATATCTGCCTGATTCTTGGGCTGAGGCATGGTCTATATTATGTTTTCTATCTTGTTTGGTCTGTAATATATTTTTCTACTTATTAGTTTCACCATTTAGTCTGCCCACTAAGGACAGCCATGAACATTTTTGCATGGCAACATTGCTGATTAAAGAACTCCCAATAGTCAAAGTTAACTGTCAAGAGATTCACCAAAGTAATCCCACCATCACTTTAGTTGTGAGAGGAAACAAACCCTGTTGGCTTGGGATAAATGATCATTTTATTTTAAAAGTAATTTTCATTTCTTAAGTTACAGCTCTAACTATTTCTGAGACATCCCCACTCTGAGCTTCTTATCTCTAGCAACCCTTACCTTTGATCCTCTTCAGTTACTCCATTCCCAGGGTCACATCCTGAGCCACCAAACAGCTTGAATAGCCCTTCTGATCACAGCCCTCATCCTTCCAAAAATCTCATTCCATTGCTCCTGATACATTTTATCTGTGAGCTCATTCCCATGCTCTGACCATCTCTGTTTTCTTGTGGGTTTTCATCCACGCCCCAGCCCTGTCCAAATTCCTTTCAATCCTGCCTAGATTTTATTTCAACAAATTTCTTATCAGAATCAATCCCCCTATGCTCCAATCCTTGTGATTAAAGACCTTTCTCAAACCTATCATTTGCCTCTATACTTCCTATGCCCAGTCCCCTGACAACTAATATAGACATCACACTAAAAATATACTGCCTCTCATCTCAGCCAAGCTCCTGGGGTCACTAAACCACCCTTTGGTTGGGTGTCTTTCCCAATTCCTTCAGTAGCAGTCCCTCACATCCATCATTCTCTCTAGATATGATATCCCTTCTCTAATCTCTTCTCCCTCAAAAGATATTTCCTTACAGTTCCCAGGGGAGTTTCAGAGATGTCTATCAGGAAAGATCTTTCTCACACTCCTTTCCCTACAAAGATATACTTATCTATAATTGTGCCATCTTTTCCTTTTGTCCTGGAGAAAGAAACTTCTACCCAAGTCTGGTCCCTCCTTCTGTTCTTTAGATCCTATCTGCTCTCAATTACTCAAGGTCTTTATACTATCAGTTATTTCTTCTCTTTCCTGCATCATCAACTTCTCAATTGGATCTTTCAGCATCATGTAAATATATTGAAGTTTCTCCCATCTTAATAAAGAGCTTACCCATGACCTGTATCTACTCCTTTCCTTCTCAGTCACCCTTCCAGTAAGTTATTTTGCTTCCTGTCTCTACATCTTCCTTTGCAGCCCTTAATCTTTTACAATTTGCTGCTGCTTCGGTTATAGTAATGAAATTACTCTTGCTAAGATCATTTCAATGACCACTGAGTTTATACATTTAAAGGTCAGTTTTTCATTCTCTTACTTGACATCCCTGCAGTATTTGATATTCACGGTCAATCTCACTTTCTTCAAGTGATCTCTTCTGGATTCTAAAATAACATTCTCCCTTGTTTTTCCTCTAATCTCTCTAACCAGTCCTTCTCATTCTGCTTCCTGGACTCTTCTTCCTATACATACAAGAAAACTTTTTTAACAAAACAATAACAAAGATATTTCTGTGTTTGATCCTCTTTTATTCTCCTTCCTTATATACTTACTGAGTCGCTCAGATCTGAATTCCACTGCCCAGTGTTCTTGCTCAGGTGATTTTAATATAATGCTGGGTTTGGGAACCACTGGCCTACACATCAACATAATTCCATGCTCCTTTATGACCTGGCCCCTAAACACCTCTCTGGTTTCCTCTGATCTCTCAACTCTGCATGCCCTAAGCTTCAGGGGGGGAAATAGGAACATAACTAGCTATTATTACTGACTATGTAATAATACCACTTACTATGCATAGCATAGTCCGGTGGTTAAGAGCTAAAACTCGGAACCAAAAAACCTAAGGTCAAATCTTGGATCTGGTGCTTAGTAGCTATGGAACCATAAGCTGACTAAAAATATCCCTTTATGCCTCAGTTTCCTCATTTGAAATAGAAATTATAATGATAGCTACCTCATAGTATTGTGAATATCTGTAAAGTGATTAGAACTGTGGCTGGCATGTATTAAGCATTCAACAAACATTAATGACTCATGGTCATTGTATAGGGGAGTTTGCAAACAATGGCTTATCCCAGGCTTCAGTGACATTCTGAGTACCACCTCCCTAAGGTAGAAGTGGAAACCTTGCTTCTCCCAGCCTCTCTTAAAGATAGGCATGTGAGAAAGACATGATGCAAGACTGATTCCAAAGAGAGCCATGTGAGGACTCAGGCACCATGTGGAATCTATTTTTTTTTTTTCCTTTGAGGAAGATTGACAGTGGAAGGTACTTGGCTTTAAACAGTGAAGGAGATTTTGATGTGTAATGTACAGTGTCAGCAGTGCCCAGCATGGTGTCTGTGCCCAAAGGTGGCAATGCGATCTTTGCTGGAGCAGCCCCCTCTGTACAGTTGGGTGTTTTACCTGACCAAGTACCCTGAAAGCCCAACAGCCCTCTCCGAGACTCTGTGGACTCTACAGAACACGCTTTAATTACTTACTCTTCTGCGTAAACTAAATGGAACCTATTGTCGGCAACTAATAATGGCTTCTGTTGCCTCTAATACTCAACTGCTACAACAGAAAATTGCCTATTGGCTCTGACCTTTTCTGCTTTGTATCACTGGAGGCTGGAACTCTGACATCTCTATGTCCCAGACTCCCTTGCCACGTGGCTGAGCCTAGTCCTGTCGATGGGAGTCAGTGGCAGGAGGTCGAAGGTGGCAGAAAAGGATAAGCCCCTTTTCCTTTTCTGTTCAGTGTCCTGAGCAATAGCAGCAGCAGTAAGTGCCTGTGGGCTCTGGACTTCCTGCTCTAGCAGCATGGTTTCGGGCGGCAGGAGCAGTGTGACTCTGGCAGCCTTTCTTCTGGTTCGGCAGGAAGCTGTGATGGGCCAGGTGACTACAGTCTCCGGGGCTCCTGGTTTTCTTCAGGGTAGTGACTGTTGTGGTCCCAGTGGCTCTGCAGCACCATTGGGTGCTCTGGTAATCCTGGCTATAGTGAGTGTGGGCCCTTTATTCCCATACCCAGCATGGAAGTGACTTCATGTAATCACTAATCTCTGGGTAATTGCACCACCTACTCTTTTTTTTTTTTTCATCTCCAGCCTTTCCAAAACCTTGTGACCACTTCCCTATATTAAGCCCCCTCTGTTTAAAATACCTAGAGAAGTTTCTGTTTCCATGACTGACACAAGAACAAAAGGATATAATTTTTTTATTCCAAATCCTTGGAAACTTTGTTATTTGTGATTATACTTTCTCAAGGGAAAACTGTGTTTAAGTTGTTAAACCGAAGTTGTTGCAGTTGAAGGCTTTTCTGAAAGGGTTTATTGGGCCACGTGCTGGCCAGAAAAGGAGCGGGTCCCGGGCATGCAGCCTAAACACTAGCACTAGGGCTAGATGGAGACTACGGTATGTCCACCGTCCTGGAGCTGACGAGGCTCTTGTGTACATTGTTTGGGGAAGAAAAATGTCAGCTGCTTTGAAACTATTGAGATTGGCTATAGATAAAGGGAGTGGGAGAGGCGAGGTGGGGCTAGTTCTGGGACAGGGGCAGCGTCCAAGAGGAAGAAGTGTTTGCTCTTTCGGATTGGTTGTGGGCAGTAGTCCCGAAAGTTCATGCGTAAGCAAGGCACCTGGTGGTTGGCTATTCTGATAATCATGGAAATCGCCACATGGACGTTCATTCAAAGTTGCAGCTTACATTCAGGAATGTAAGAAGTCTTTTGTTGGTTTTGGCCTGCAGTTAACTGATTAACCTCTCTCATCTCTTCCTTCCACCTTCCAGCCTGCTGTGATATAATGTAGGACATCTCAGAATATTCTCCTTGTCAAAGTGGTCCTTGAATACTCGTTAATTGAATTGGAGTGTTAATTCTATAACATTTATAATTTTTATATATAATTTTTATTATTTATAAAGTTTATAAAGGCTTTGATTTCATCAGATAATAAGGGTTGAAAAGACTTCCTGGGCTTACAACTTGGCTTTGGCACTCGCCTGCTGTGTGAACTTGAGCAAGTCAAGTTCTCTCTGCCAGTTTCCCCATCTATAAAATGGAAGTAACTTGGAGCCCAGTTGCATGACTCCTCTGACAACTACCCTGGCAGTACATGTAAAGTGCTTCGGACAGTGCCTGGCCCATTGCAATCACTTAATAAATCATAGGGGCATTGTTATTATCCTAGCTATTGTTATTATGAAGCCAAAAAAAAGTCAAAAATTTAAAATAATCCAAGTAATGAAGTATCTTAAATCTAAAGTAAAAAATCTTTAGTAAAATCTTTAAAACAAATGTTTCTATTAGCCTTGTATGTTTATGAATGTTACTATCTAACATTCACCCCTTAGAATGGTCTAAACACTTTGAAATGCTAATATTCAACAATCAAAAGAATAACAGGAGTCAAAAATATATCTAAATTATACATTCAGTGCCCTCTCAAAAATCCATATTCCTGCAAGAAGGAATGAGAAAAAAGAGCAAAAGCATATCTCAAAATTATTATTCTCATTAGTCCTTCCTGATTTATTTCCTTTTATTTTTTGTGTGAAGACAAATGCCTATTTCCTCTAGTCCAATAAGAGAGCATCAACTACAACAAATATACTCACCATGCACCTGCCTTGCACCCGGCAGTATTCAGGGAACTTGG
Organism: Myotis yumanensis; assembly: GCF_028538775.1. NCBI lineage: Eukaryota > Metazoa > Chordata > Mammalia > Chiroptera > Vespertilionidae > Myotis > Myotis yumanensis. Next base: position 56,794,939 of record NW_027223757.1, read on the forward strand.
GAAAGCACTGCAAACAAGAGAGGGTGTCTCTGTTCTCATGAAGCTTAGAGTCTAATGTCATCTTTTAAAAAAAGGACCCAATGCTATTTTATATATTGTCTATGTTCATCTTCTAACATGTTAAATTTAAATTGGCATTTTAAAGTTTAAATTTTAGTAACAAATATTAAATTCTGGAATCAGGAATAAAATTATATCTCTTTATATACAGGTTGGGGTAAAAGTAGGTTATAATTGTGAGTACATGAAATACCAAGTTAATTCTTATATTGTTATTTAAATATTTATTGTTGTATTATTTATTTTTATTATTTGTAATTAAGTTTACTGTGCCATTGTGACATTCTTTTGAGTTAATAAAGCTACTATAATAATCATAACCTGCATGTCTTTTCCCATATGAACAACTATAAACCTACTTTTGCCCAACCCTGTATATTTTCATTTATTTTTAAGAATATAGCAAATGCCTACTCCGTGCTAGAAAATGTGAGATTTTAGTCCAGATAGTAATTATCTTTCTCAGACAAGTTTTTTAATGTAAAACTAGAAAATAGAATGCTATTGTCATTTTAGATTTTATTGAGCACTTTTCCTTAGTGGCTTTTTCTTTTTGCCAGAATTTATTATTAATTTCAAACTTTGAACCAATGGGGCATAAAAACGTCCTAAACAATTTATACTAAAAATTTTTAAAGGTAAAACATTAATACCATATAGCATTTATTCAAGAAGAAAGTATATTTCATATGTGTTAGTAAGTTTAACTATGTTTTTTTAAAAATTGGAATAAACAAAATATTGATAAATTCATCTCCAAGAACCAGTTACAAATGTAATTAATAAAAGTTCCCTACTGCCGAAACTGGTTTGGCTCAGTGGATAGAGCATCGGCCTTCGGACTGAAGGGTCCCAGGTTCGATTCCGGTCAAGGGCATGTACCTGGGTTGCGGGCATGTCGCTAGTAGGAGATGTGCAAGAGGCAGCTGATTGATGTTTCTCTCTCATCGATGTTTCTAGCTCTCTATCTCTCTCCCTTCTTCTCTATAAAAAATCAATAAAATATATTAAAAAAAAAAAAAGTTCCCTACGACTAACATGTCTACCATGGTATTACATGTAACATTTGATAAACCAATCTTACCTAATAATAGACAAACATGCAAATTGACCGCCCCTTCACTACGACCACCAGCCAATCGGATGCGTATGCAAATTAACCCAACAAAGATGGCAGTTAATTTGCATATCTAGGCACCCACTGGCGATCGGAGCCTGCAATCGGAGCTGAGGGGTCCCCTGCCCAGGCCTAGCGTTAGGCCTGGGCAGGGGCAGAGCCGGCGATGGCGGGGAGCAGGGGCAGAGCTGGCGATTGCAGGGAGCTAGGGGTCCCCTGCCCAGGTCTAATGCCTTGGCCAGAAGCGTTAGGCCTGGGCAGGGGTGGAGCTGGCGATCACGGGGAGCAGGGGCAGAGCTGGCGATCAGAGGGAACTGGGGGTCCCCTGCCCAGGCCTAATGCCTCAGCCAGAGGTGTTAAGCCTGGGCAGGGGCGGAGCTGGCGATCACGGGGAGCAAGGGCAGAGCCGGCGATCATGGGGAGCTGGGGACCCCCTGCCCAGACCTAACACCTCGGCCACAGGCATTAGGCCTGGGCAGGGGTGGAGCCGGCGATCGCGGGGAGCTGGGGGTCCCCGGCACCTCGGTCAGAGTCGTTAGGCCTGGGCAGGGTTGGAGCGGGCGATCGCGGAGAGTTAGGGGTCCCCTGCCTAGGCCTAAAGCCTCAGCCAGAGGAGTTAGGCCTGGGCAGGGGTCGAGCCGGCAGTTGGTGTGAACTACAGAGGAAACACCTTTTCTGACCGCTCATTGGCTAAGCTCCCTGTATGCCACTGGTAATATTCTTAGTAACTTGGGTAATAAGAATCCAATAAGGTGATCTAGGGTTTTTCACCACACTCCTGGAGAAAAAAAGGAAGGTCTGCTTCTAGAGGGCTAAGAAATGTCATATCCTGCCCTAGCCGGTTTGGCTCAGTGGATAATGCCTTGGCCTGCCGATGGCAGGGTCTGGGTTCAATTCTGACCAAGGGCATGTACCTAGGTTGCAGGCTCTTCCTTGGCATGGGCCCAGGTCAGGGCTCATGCAGGAGGCAACCAATCAAAGTGTTCCTCTCACTTTGATGTTTCTCTCTGTCTTTCCCTTTCTCTTCCACATTCTCTAAAAATCAATGGAAACATATCCTCAGGTGAGGAGTAAAAAAAAAAAAAGAAAGAAAGAAAGGTCATATCCTATGAAAGACACATCTTGAAAATGCCTAAAGAAAGTTGTCATTTTTTCATGGTGAAGGGACTGGAGTCCGTGTTGATGAAAACAGCTTGGTGTCTGCGGCGACTGGCAGTGGCTGCAGCAGCGGGGTGATGGGGCTGGTGCCTTCCCCTGATCAGCCCGGTTGCCTCCCACAAAGGGAGGCCAGACTGCAGCTTAGGCCTGCTCCCCAAGGGGAGCAGGGAGCGGGCCTAAGCCATCACTAGGACATCCCCTGAGGGCTCCCAGTATGTGAGAAGGGGCAGACTGGGATGAGGGACCCCGCCCCCCACAATGCACAAATTTTTGTGCACCGGGCCTCTAGTGTAATTGATAATCACAACTATGTAATGTCACAATTGTTCAGGTGGGCATCAACTTCATTAAATTAATAAATATTTATCTATTCCTCATCATTATTTGATAGGAAAAGCTATATATCCTTTTATTCTATACAGTTGGCTAAAAGGAGGTAATTAAACATGATGAATTATATAATTACAGCTAATATTTATTGACTAGGGGCCCGGTGCACAAAATTCGTGCACTGGGGGGGGGGGGGTGTCCCTCAGCCCAGCCTGCCCCCTCTCACATACTGGGAGCCCTCAGGGGATGTCCTAGTGACGGCTTAGGCCCGCTCCCTGCTCCCCTTGGGGAGCAGGACTAAGCTGCAGTCTGGCCTCCCTTTGTGGGAGGCAACCGGGCTGATCAGGGGAAGGCACCAGCCCCATCACCCCGCTGCTGCAGCCACTGCCAGTCGCCGCAGACACCAAGCTGTTTTCATCAACACGGACTCCAGTCCCTTCACCATGAAAAAATGACAACTTTCTTTAGGCATTTTCAAGATGTGTCTTTCATAGGATATGACCTTTCTTTCTTTCTTTCTTTTTTTTTACTCCTCACCTGAGGATATGTTTCCATTGATTTTTAGAGAATGTGGAAGAGAAAGGGAAAGACAGAGAGAAACATCAAAGTGAGAGGAACACTTTGATTGGTTGCCTCCTGCATGAGCCCTGACCTGGGCCCATGCCAAGGAAGAGCCTGCAACCTAGGTACATGCCCTTGGTCAGAATTGAACCCAGACCCTGCCATTGGCAGGCCAAGGCATTATCCACTGAGCCAAACCGGCTAGGGCAGGATATGACATTTCTTAGCCCTCTAGCAGCGAACCTTCCTTTTTTTCTCCAGGAGTGTGGTGAAAAACCCTAGATCACCTTATTGGATTCTTATTACCCAAGTTACTAAGAATATTACCAGTGGCATACAGGGAGCTTAGCCAATGAGCGGTCAGAAAAGGTGTTTCCTCTGTAGTTCACACCAATTGCCGGCTTGCCCCCCCCCCCCCCCGGCCCAGGCCTGATGCCTCTGGTCCAGGTTTTAGGCCTGGGCAGGGGACCCCCATCTCCCCCTGATCACCGGCTCCGCCCTCACCCAGGCCTGACATCAGCCTCGGCCAGAGGTTTCGACCCCCATCACCCTCCCATCGCCGGATCGGCCCCTTGCCCAGGCCTGACGCCTTCACCAGAGGTGTCAGGCCTGGGCAGGGGACCCCCATCTCCCCCCTATCACCGGCTTCTGAGTGGCTTCTGGGGCTTCTGGGGCCGGCCAGGATCAGACCCAATCACTGGCGGCAGGCCAGCGGCTTCTGGGGTCGCACACGGGGACCTGGATGGCGGCTTTCCGCTGGCGGCTGCGCTGTCCCACCCTGCCTACAGTATGCAAATTAGCCACCATCTTTGTTGGCGATTAATTTGCATATCGCACTGATTAGCCAATGGGAGGCGTAGTGAAGGTAGGGTCAATTACCATGTTTGTCTATTATTAGATAGGATTGTTCACTTAATAAAGCACTTTTTTCAATTCATTTAATCTTAATAAGAATCAATGGGTTGAGTACTATTCTTCACATTTTCAAGTTGAGGAAACTGAGACACAGAGAGTTAAATAACTTGTTCAAGGTTCACAAACACAATAAGAAGCAGTGTAGGGGCTCGTAGCTGGTGTAGTCTGGGTCAAGGTTCTGTTCTTGGCCCTCATACCATACTCTTATGAAACAGACCCCTTCTCCAAACAATTTGCTGCTGTCTCTTCTTTTACTTTTTTAAAATATATTTTATTGATTTCAGGGAAGAAGGGAGAGGGAATGGGAGATAGAAACATCAATGATGAGAGAGTATCATTGATCAGCTGCCTCCTACACGTCCCACATTGGGGATTGAGCCCACAACCTGGGCATGTGCCCTGACCGGAATCTAACCCTGACCTCCTGGTTCATAGGGCGATGCTCAATCATGAACCACACCAGCCGAGCACTATTATCTCTTCTTACTGGCTAAAACATGAGTTTCATCTCCCATTTTTTTAATCCTAAGAAAGGGTTAAAAATATGACCTGCTTTTCTGTCTCATATCAAGTAATAATGGCTCTGGTGTTCTGGACATTGATTTAGATCCCTCGTTTTTATCTCTAGGTTCTTTGTAAGTGCCTATCATTATAAAGCCTATGCACTCAGACAAATACATGGGACATGCTTAAAAAGAGAGAGATAAATTTCCCCTGGTCTCCATTACACCTTAATAGTGTGAAGAATGCAAAAGACAGGAAATAGAGGAAGGCAAGGAACTGTGGGAAGACATTTCTTTGATGTTTTACTAGACAATAACACAGACATTGACTACCCTGGTTTAGATTTCTGAATCTTGGGCCAAAAAGACAGAGAAGTAATGTTAACACTGAGATACAATAGTATGAACCCAGTAATATACATCTAATCCATGCATTGTCACAGATTCATAGTGGAGGACTATACTAAATGTTAATTAGTTTTTCTTGTACTTCCAATAATAACTGTCCATGGATAAGATACACAGTGAGTCTGCCTTACAACGAATTCCACCGTATAGAACAATTAGAACACTGTTAGAGCAAAAATCGAATTTGTGTACACATTAGATATGACTGTATAATTATTAGTGAAATAAAAAGAGCATATATAAAGATACTAGAAACACATCAAGACAAAAAATCTATGTAGTTTTCACATTCTTTTCCTAGTTAATATACTTGTAAATAATTTAACTTAGCAGTTTTAATTTTACTGGGTCCTGTTTTCTCTACATTGGGAGTGTAACGGAGGCATGGTCAGCTCCATACGTCAGGCTTTGCCCTTCTGGGAGATCTCGGAGACAGTAGGTGATGGCCATGTGTCACTCTCACTTTTCTTTGTTTGTCAGGCTTCTGGTCAGCAGGCACAGAGGTGAGGTAAGTGACAAGGCCCAGTCTTTCAAACCCCTTCTGAAACTGTTCATGCTAGTGGCGATGTGTGAGAGAGCTGCTGCCCTGGGGAAAGGCAGGAGGTTCCCACTCAGCAACAACCCTGTGCATCACCCCAAAGGCCATTCTTCTCCCTGCGGCTGCCCTGAAGGGCAAGGACGCAAACAAGAAATCTCTGTTTCAATTTGATGTTTGTACCAAAGGTCACTTTTGTTGATATAACTTAGAAGAAGAAAACTAATTATTATAGAAGTTCAGTAATTTAGGGGGAAGACAGTAGATCACAAAAGAAGTGCAGTAATTTACATTACCAAAACACCTTTTAACATTCAGAATTTAAAGCACCTTTTAGTCCTGAAATAAATATAGTTCTATTGCCCAAAGAAATTTTTAGCTTAGTGGTTCTGAACTTTTTGATTTTATTCATGCTAAATGAAATGCACAGTAACTGATATTTTTTTAAATATAGAGTAATCCAACATTATTTGTGACTACCATAGTATTTACACAGAAATTTCTCACAAACATTATATTGCTTCAAAAACAACAACAGCCTGGTCAGTGTGGTTCAGTTCTTGAGCATTGACCCATGAACATGGAGGTCACTGTTGTATTCCCATTGAGGGCACATGCTGAGTTTCAGGCTCAGTCCCCAGTAGGGGGTGTGCAGGAGGCAGCTGATTGATGATTCTCTCTCATCATTGATGTTTCTATCTCTCCCTCTCACTTCCTGGCTGAAATCAATAAAAACATATTTTTTAAAAAAACAACTACAAAAAGTCAATTTGAATTAATGGTATACTTAAAATGAGACTTCCTAAAAGGTGGATTTTTGATTTCTAAATCCATTTTCATTGTTCTTACAAGGTATCTTAATCATAATTATAATCTTTTATTGTTACTTAATATTTTTATTTTCTTGGAGCATTTACACTAGGCCTTTTTGAGTAATACTATATGATGATATCATATTACAGTAATCTTCAAAGCAGGGTTGATGGAGGTGATCTTGTTTTATGTTGATTTCTTTTCATTGTTGATGTCCAACTAAAAGCAACATAAGATTTTTTAAAAAGTTAGCAAATTATTGATCCTGCATAAATAAGTCACCTTAGACATTGTTTTATTGAACATCTGCATCTTCTGACTAATCTCTGTATCGAGCCATTGGTCCTCATAGTACTAAGTTGTCAAAAATAATTAATTACAATTTCTGTAGTGTTATACTCTCTACCCATCATTATATTATACTTTTTGATATAATAACTACTATACTCTGATATATTCTTTCTATTCTTCTTTAGTCTTATTTTTACCAAACCTTTTTAGTTAGTAAAAATTTAAAACCAGTATCTTTATTTCTGAAATCAGATCAATGCAGTCATAATTATCCACTATTTATATAGTTTTATTTTTGAAATTATAGCCATATTCACCTCTAAAATATAGTATTTTAAAAGGCATATGTCTATTGCTTTATCTCACAGTGTCTGATCTGATGGCCTTGGTGGTCTCCTATAGTTTATGTGGAAGCCTAGGGTGCAAGAGATAGTAATAAAAACAACAGTGATAATCGGGAGAGTCAGAGAACCTGAGTTCTAATTCAGATTTTTGTCACCTAATAGCATTGTGACTTTTGAAAAATTCTGTTTTTGCACCTGTAAATTGGAATAATGCTTCCTGCCTCATGGAGTTGTGTTATATGAGTTATGATTTATTAAGTGTCTAACACCAATCATGACTTCAAATAAGTGGTCAGTGCATGTTCATTTTCTCTACTTCTTTTACCTCCCATCTGCAAATCAGCAATAATAACACCTTTGTAGCCCAGTGGTATACTGGAGCTGGCTCATACAAGCTGATGAAAGCCACTTAACTTTTTAGGAGCTTTGCCAACCTATTATTAAACACAACCAATAATAAAAATTAAATTAGGTAAATGTACAACCAAATAAACTCTATTAAAAAAACAAAGGCACCAAATAAACTCTATTAAAACAACAAAGGCAATAAATATTCAAAACTCATCACTTTTAAGTATCTTACTATTATCAATGCTCTTGAGGTCATTTAGGTGTACTGTATCTGTGTGGTGGAAATATATAAACGACACCACATTCAGTGACGTCATCTGTTGGAAGCTTAAAATTGGCCATGGTGGAAGTATTTACACCACAGAAATTGTCAAATGCTTTAAATCAGGGTTGCTCTTTTTCTCCAAGAGAGCTGATTGCTAAACATTTATTAGCACTATACATACCTAACTGGTTTTGAAGTGGAAAAGCACTCCACACATGTAATTTGAGATTTTTCTTCTAAGTTTAAAGTTCTAATATTCCTATAATTTCATGTTGAAAACATTGTAAAGGACGAGGAAAAGGTGCTATTAGAGATTAGGGAAATATCAATAGTTAATAGTATGCTGAGTATGTAGCATGGGCGTACGTGGCCCTGAAGAGTGGATATAAAAATGATTGGGTCCTTGGATCCAGATAGATATTAAACATATGACTTATTAAACATATTACACATAATCACTTGGTAGGCATGTATTTCAGGAAGTGAGCCCTGCTAATGGCCCTAAATATAATTTTGTCTCTCATTCTAATTATAATCTATACTTCAGTGGCTCCACTTTTAGAACAGACATGCCAATACTTGCATGTCTATTTTTTACAGCATCATGATGTAGATTTATATTTATAGGGTGCCTTGTTGATAAGGAGGTCAGTGAACTTTATAAATGATTCCAAGCAGCTACAGCCTTAAAACCTAATTCCAATGGCACATATGCTCAAATGAAGTCAAAGGTTTTTACCCATGAGAATATGTATATTTTAATTATTTGGGACAATGATATCCACATACACACACAAAAATCATGTTCCTCAAAAGTTCCAAGAAGAGAAAAAACTGAATATGAACTTATAAATATATACTAGTGATGAGGTATTTCTATATGTTTTTCAATTGTTATTTAGAGTATTTTTTAATGTTAGTGCTGTTAAATCTCTTAAATCCCATAAACCTCTTATTTTGAAGCAGCTGTTTACACTTAAGCCCTTTTTCATTTTGCAGTAAAATAAGTTGAATCTGCTGCATGGGCAATCACAGAATGCCAACTTTGGGGGGGTGGGAAAGATAAATTATAATGTTTGGGAAAATACTCTAAGTTAGCCATTTTGCAAATAAAAGCTGGCAAATATAAACAATAAAGAACAAGTTAATATTTGAATAATATTTGCAGCAGTAATTTTTATTACCCACCTTATTTATCCAAGAGACTACTTTCTATTACAAATTACTTTATTACAGAGAAAGTTATTCTAATCTGATTATTCCTAAATTTTATATTTTGTTTTTAAGTTACTGAATCATTTTCCTATTCACGTGTTTTGTATTAGTGCATAGTATTCTCTTTAACATTGTAATTATGAGATTCTGTTTAGTCTCTCTTGCTTACTGATCATGAATAAATTAATATAATTCTTCTTCTTATTTCTTGCACTCATAAAAACTAGGAATAACAGAACCTAAGAAGCAGTCCTAAAAATGTTTTTATCAAGCAAAAGTTGATTTCCACAAGTGTTTCTATTAAAGATAACATAGCACTTTGCACACTAAAGTATCATATGGTCAACTACTGTTCCGATATCATGCAAGTGTTCAAAATGCCAACAAGAGAGCAGTCCTCATTGAGGTCACTAGCTTTTCACTAAAACATTTAACTTAGACATAAATGAACATTCACAACACTAAAAAGTGAGATTACACATATTACCTACACAAGACTGTGGAAAGAATCTATCCAAATTATAAGGCATGTTGAGGGAGATTAAGGACAATTTGGGCAGGCCTCAACTCTCACATGAAACGAAGAACACATTTAGAAAATGGTACAAGATGTTTAAAGCCCCTCAACTCCACCACATTTGTCACTGGCTACAAAGAATGAGGGTGTTAACCCATTAGAAAATAAGACAGTCAATTCTCCACGTTCCTTCTCTCTCTCTCTCTCTCTCTCTCTCTCTCTCTCTCTCTCTCTCTCTCTCTCTCTCACACACACACACACACACACACACACCATATTCCAATGAGAATAGGAGTTGGAGGGATGCCCCACCACTGGTCCTTGGGAGAGACAATTCTGCAGTACATTTTATGTGTTCTGCCAAAGGTCTTCAATGGAATAAAGCCCCAGTTGTCCACAGTTGAAATGAGATAAAAACCACAACCTTTATTGATTTTCTCTTCCTTCTCTGCTTCATCTTGTTTCACTCCCGCTTCCCAAGTTCATGCTGCAATTAACTTTGCACCAGAATCCTTCTCACAGGCTGTTTTCAGAGAAACCCAAACTAAGGCAAATTTCCTATTCCCCACCCCCCCTTTGGCTTCTTTATATTTATTCACCCTTTGTAACTTAGCTCAAATATCACTTCCTCAGCACAGCATTACCTGACTGCTGCACTCTCATTTAGATATCTCTTTAATTATAACAATTTAATTTCTGATTAACTGGAGTTTTTCCCCCACAATTAGATTCTAGCCCCCCTAACTATCAAACATAACAGTTTCTTATTACCTTTGCACCCCAGTGCCTGGCACATGCTACGCTCTCCATGAATACGTGTTGAATAGGTGACTGAATAAAGAAAAAGAGAAAAGGTGATTAAAAAACCTGGCCGGTGTGGCTCAATGGTTGAATGTCAATCCCTGCACTGAGGTCACTGGTTTGATTCCCAATCAGGGCACATACCAGGGTAACTTGCTCAATCCCAGTATTTTTTAAAAACTAAGATAGAAAGGAATAGACTCGAGTAGAAAAGTATCAGAGGAATTATGTTAGCAGGATGGTGGAATTGAGTTTTCTTCCACCTTCCTCTCAAAGAACACTGGTTTTGACAATCACCCAGAGTTAAGATTACCACTGTGGAAGTCTGGGAGTCCAGCAGTGAAGTTCCAGTACACCATTGAAGCCCCAAGCTCAGAATTGGACACGCTGAAGGACAGTTTCACTTTACCCCAAACATTCTGTGTGCCTCACCCACACTCTCCCACCCCACCCCATGGCTGGCTCCCTGTGCACTTCCAAAGGTGGTAAGTGTGAGCCTTGGCAGATGGCATGCAGAAAGCCAGCCCAACACTGTGGCATTGGGAGAGAGCTCAACAACTTAAGGATTCAGCATGCCCAAGGGATAGCATTTGGGAGGTTGTCAACAACTGGCCTGGATTTGCAGGATCAAGAGAAGGCACACAATCTTAAGAATTTAAGAGGGAATAAGAAGTGTAGAGCAGGAGTATCCATAGAAAATGTCTTAGAAAGCCTCAGAAGCTCTAACAAGACTAACTGAAAATGTTTCTCTCCTGAAGCCAATCAGGAAACAGGGGAGGGCATGACTGCTTCTTCAGATATGAAGATAGCAATTCAAGAATTAAAGGGATATGAAAAATTAAGAAAGCAGGGTGCCACCAAAGGAACACAATGATAACTTTCCAGTTACCAAACCCAAAGAAATGGAGATCTGTAATTTTCCCAATAAATAATTCAAAATAGTTGTTTCCAGGAAGCTCAGTGAGTTAAAGAAACGATTCAACAAAATCAGGAAAACAATACATGACCAAAATAAGAAGTTTAACAGAGAGATAGAAATCATTAAAAGGGACAAAATGGAAATTCTGGAGCTGAAGAATTGAACCCAGACCAGTGTCCTTCCATCAGAGTGGACCTCAGTCCCTGGTCTTAACACCAGTGTTCTGGGTAGGAAAATGTATGTGTGTATATTTATATGTAGTTTTATTCTACACATTTCTCATATAAAAGATCTGTAACATACAGTTTACAAGTAATAAAATATACAGTATTCTCTATTATAAATTCCATGTGACGAATTGATTCTCAGTGAATACTTTTAGTTTATTTTTGCTCAATTCTTATATCCATAACCAACCTGTAGCTGCAATTCAATCATGATTTGATTAATGGGTTGTATCCACTTTTTAATAAGTGCAGTAAAACATATAGCATAAACTTTATCATCTTAACCATTTTAAGGATATAGTTTAATAATGTTAAGCATATTCACATTGTTGTGCAACAGATCTCCAAAACTTTTTCATCCTGTAAAACTGAAACTATACCAATCAATAAACAACAACTCCCCATTGCTCCCTTCCATACAGCTGCTGGTAACCACCATTCTACTTTCTGTTTCTATGAATTTCACTGCTCTAGATTCCACTTACTACTTCATATAAGTGGAATCATACAGTATTTGTGGGGGTATTTTACTAGCTTATTTCACTAAGCATCATGTCCTCAAGTTTTATGCTTTAGCATGTGATAGTAAGTCCTTCCTTTTTAAGGCTAAATATTATTCCATTTTAAGTATATACCATACTTTGTTTATCCAGTCATCTGTTGATGGACATATGGGTTGCTTCCTCCTCTTGGCTATTATAAATAGTACTGCTATGAACATCGGTATAAATATCTCTTTATGACACTGCTTTTAATTCCTTTGTATACACACCCAGAAGCGGAATTGCTGGATGGATCATGTGGTAGCTCTATTTTAAATTTTTTGAGGAACTCCCATAGTGGCTGCACCATTTGACATTCCCACCAGTGGTATAAAAGAATTTCAGCATCTCCACATGCTCTCCAGCACTTATTCTCTGTTGTTGTTTTTTTATATAGTACTCATTCTAATGGGTGTGAGGTGATCCTCTAAGTCTTGACTCAAGAAAATTGTTGTCATTAAGTCTGATGAGTGATCTACTGTTAAACTGCTTCTCATTCCCATGCAGATTATATTTATTAAACTAAAATCTCTTTTAGGTTCAGCATGCTTATGTTGAAATTTCACTCACTTGTCAATAACATGAGTGATTATTTTGCTGAGTCAGATAATAGTTTCCAACTTTGGAAGAATATTTTTAGTTTTTTGTGCTACTCACAACTTAAGAGCTACAAACAACACGCTTTTAAGCTCAGTTTGCATTATTAATATTTTCCTCATCACTTTTTTAAGTCTAGATGAGGGATGGATCAACTTTTTCTATAATGAGCCAGATAGTAAATATTTTAGACTTTGTGCTCCTTCAAAACTATTCAACTCTACCATTGTAGTGTGAAACTAGCTATAGACAATGCTGTACATAAGTGAATAGGTGTGGCTGTGTGCCAATAAAACTTTATTTATAAAAACAAATGATGGGCAAGGCCTAGTTTTATGAACCCTGCTCTAGACATTCAACAAAACAACATTGCTGCTTGCCAGTTTTCCTTGTGGCAATACTCTCACCACTGTCTACTTCAGGTTACTAATTTAAAGTTATTGAAAGTGAAATTACAAAGAGATGCATAGAAGTAAGCCAGGTATAGCATTCCCACCACACAGATATAATAGACATAAATAACCTCAACATCACAGATAATAGTAAAATGTAGTAAAATAATTAAATGATGAATATTAAGTGTCTATTGCCTGTTTTTAATTATTACTTAATTTTTATTAATGATTGTAATTAAAAACTGGCTCACAAAATTTCAGAAAATTTATCAATTGGTCCTTACTAAGCCAATGTGAACCAGCTCTAGCATTCAGTGGTTCCAGATTCCAATCTCTGCCAGTCACCTCAGAGCACCGAAAACCAATCCAACCCCTTCTCCTTGTTCCCTTTCAAACTTTAAGAAAATGTTCTCTTCTGAAAAAAGTCAGAAACCTCACTTCTGGGTGTGTATCCTACTCCTCCATAAGGTAATTTATATATACCCTCCTCTTCCAGTAATTATTTAGGCAGTGTGGCTGTACATAATTAAATTTCTGACCAAACCTGCACTGTCTTGGAACTTACAGAACCAACCAATTGCTCATGTGTTTGTTTTGTGAGTCATATTTGGTCTAAAAGAATTCATGTACTCTCTAGAAGTTTCTAAAATTACAGCATTGCTCAATCTTGGACCTAATAACTTTGGGTAGAAAGTAAGGTAGTGTATGTAAGTAGAATCAGGTTATCCATTAACTCAGCCCCAGCATACACAATGTAATCTAGGACAACTGATTTCACTTATTTAAGTCTCAATTTTCTCCTTTCTACACACTAAGGTTGGTAATAATGCTTGGTACTCTTAATGTTTCTGAGGGCTTGTATTGCTCAAGTGACTTGAGAACATTGGCTAATGGGGTGTTAGAAATGCGGGTCATATTTATCATCTGGACATGAACGTGAGGCATTAAAGACTAATTTCATGAACCTGACATAAACACTTAAAGCTTTGAAAAATGTGCTTAGATTAAGATAAACTGAAACGATCAATTGAAATTAGCTTTTTAATTTTTATCTTCATTTCCTACAGTGTGTTTTCTGTTTCTCCTTATGCGATCATTGTAATTGAGAGATGATGACTTCATCTATTCAGATGTTTTTCTTTGTGTATCCCTTGGATCTGGAATAGACAGTCAATGGCACCAATACTACCATCTCCATGTCTTTCCTTTCTCTGTCTTTTCTTTCTTGCTCTGTACTTCCCATTCTCTTTTTTCTTTCACATTTCCTTTTTTCTTGCATGCCAGAGTTCATGTATACTCAAACATTTCAGCCTGGTGTGACCTTTAAATCAGTTTGAGCATAAAGTTACATAACAGTGTATATGATTCTCCTTTAAGTAGGAGGCAACCTAGATTCTGTTAATCATTGAATCTATATTTATCAGGCATTATATTATATCATCCTTTTTCTGTTTCAGAGTTATTTCCAGGTTCTACCTCCCACTTTGCTACAGGTACATATATCAAAAGACAACCCTCCAAACATATTTATGTCTCTTTAATAAAAAGACATATGAAAGGGACACAGGTTGTGGGTATGGAATTCACTCTGGTAAAGCATAGCCTTTGCATGATGACTGTTCTGTAGAGCCCAGTTCTGTTCATGCTTTAGTCTCATGAGAATGCCAGTCTACCTGTGGGTCCTTCCAGAGCCTGACCTATCTCCCAGTTATGAAAAACCAGTAGGAAATCCATATGCTTACTATCACAGATCTAACTATTCTTTACTAGCATGATATGCAAAGGGAAATGTTCAAAACCGCATCAAGTTGGGAAACATATGTCCCCTTTTTAGTGAAAAACCATATTTATACTGAAAAGTTATTGTTGATGAGCATTTTGTTGAGGAGGAACATTGTGAAAGGGTTATTCAACCCCATATTTTATTTGTCCTTTGTATGTGTGTAGGGTTTGAAAGGAAAAAAAATACCCGCTTGCTTTAATATCTGCTAAGTTTAGCCACAAGTAATTGTGGTTAGCTTTGCTCAAATTCCTAATGATGCAAACAAAAATCTCAAAGCACAGAGTTTTAGGTTTCAGAGGTGACTCACAGAGTCTAGCAATCCATCTTGGAAGTCTTAGCGGGCCTATTTTGAGTTGTTCTCCACGCATGGCAAGGCTGAAGAATCCCAGGTGTTCCTGCTGAGAGCAAAGTGAGAGCACTGAGGATTGCCCTGAGAAGCAAGAACATACTCATTAAAGTCGGTTTCTGGTGGGAGGTGACTCTGAGTGGCAGTTCCACGTTTCGCCTTGTGGCGACCCCTTTCCTTGTTAGCGAGGGCGTCTGGTGTCCAAATGTGTTCAGGTTTAATGAGTTGTAGTTCACTGGGGACCCAAAGAGGGCAAAGAGATGCCTACTTGGTGAACCTACTTGGTGTGTTGTTTATTTTATGGATACTACATTGTTTAAATAATGTGAAAATTTTTCTTTTGTGAGAGCTTTCTATGCCTTCATAGTCTGAAATGGCATATCTGAATAGAGGAAACCTAGAGCCATGACAAAAAGTGCACATGATATTGGCTGATTAATTATCTTCTTCACATAAAATCACTAAACTCTTAAAAATGACTTTTAAGATCTTTTTACAAGATCAGCAGACATTCATCTATCTCAAATTAAGATGGAATAAAACTAGAGAAACTCTTTTCATAGGTCAATAGATGTAGGATGGTTAATCCTGTGAATGAACTAGGGAATTAGGACACCATTCAGATTGTTTTCATCCGTCAGGTATTTATTAACAACAAGAATGCTTTGTCTTGCAGGGCACATTTCAGTGAAATGGCAAATAAATGTGTATGTTGGTGAAATCAGAAGTGAGAAATTATATGTAACAAAATTGTGAATAGAAATATGGCAATGTGTATATGGCCAGAGAATATAATTTTATATGAAATATAAAGGGTGTGTGTAGTATAATAAGAAAATGCAGGATGACAGCATTGTCAAAACCCTCCAGAAACTCCAAGTGTGTATCAGAAGCTAAGCTAAGCATTAACTTGGTATTAAGTGTCATGAAAAAAGATTCTTTCTTTTGCTATGATACTTTGAAAGACTTTCCATCACTTAAAGATTTTTTTTTCCTGCCAGTATTCTAGAAATAAATTTGAGTGCAATTAAAGGTATAAAATACTTTTCTACTATTATTAGCATAAAAATCAACTTCAAGGAAGCTCTGTGCTTTCTAAATCAATGTATTAAATATCCTCTTTATAAAATCAATTACCTATAACTTCATGATATAAACTTGCTTCCTTCTGTTCATATAAAAGTCCAAATCTTTGGAATTTTAATATAAATACTTAACTTGCTGTTATGCTATGGATTTTATAACTGATCAATTCACTTTTTCTTGCTTTGATTTACTAACTAAAAAATTAGAATTATGATATAATTCCACCTTATCATACTATATAAGAAAAAGTTAAACCCTGGCCAGTGTGGCTCCGTTGTTTGGAGCATCATCCTGTACACCAAAAGGTGGTGGGTTCAATTCCTAGTTAGGACAGATACCCAGGCTGTGTATTCTATCCCAGGTTGGGACACATGCTCGAGGCAGCTGATCAATGTTTCTCTCTTTCTCCTCTCCCTCCTGCCCTCCCTCCCTCAAATTAATTTTTTTTAAAAAGAAGTTAAACTGAGCCCAAGTTCACTATTTTTATATGCTATAATAAATATTATATATATACCCTTTTAAAAATTTAATTATTACAATTGAAAAAAACTGCACAATTTTCCAAATAGAAGAAATAAAGGTATATAATCTAAATCATCACTGAGCATATCAGGTTGTCAGAGGAAGAAATTGATACAGCAGATATTTTATTGACTAATTCCTGTGTACCTAGTACTTTACATACACTATTTCATTTGATTCTCAGGATGCTTTGTAATAAATATTACTATAAAATCTACTTTATAAATGGGAAAATTGGGACTCATGGAAGCCATTTACCTTACCTAAATTCATTCAACTGGGAAGTGAGAGAGACCAAGATTTGAACCTAGTCCTGTTTGATCCCACAGCCCAGAATCCTTTATTGCACTACTCTGTGACTGCTCTCCAAATTCAGGTTCTCTCTTCAAAAAACTGACCCCGAATAGCTGCAGCAATCCTGAGAAAGAACAAAGTAGGTGGGATCTCAATACCAGATATCAAGCTGTATTCCAAAGCCACTGTTCTCAAAACAGCCTGGTACTGGCACAAGAACAGACATACAGATCAATGGAATAGAATAGAGAACCCAGAGATCGACCCAAACTACTATGCTCAATTAATATTCAACAAAGGAGGCATGAACATACAATGAAGTCAAGACAGTCTCTTCAATAAATGGTGTTGGGAAAATTGGACAGATACATGCAAAAAAAATGAAACTAGACCACCAACTTATACCATACACAAAAATAAACTCAAAATGGATAAAGGACTTAAACATAAGAAGGGAAACCATAAAAATACTAGAGGAACCCACAGGCAGCAAAATCTCAGGCATATGCCGAAGCAATTTTTTCACTGATACCGCTCCTGGGGCAATGGAAACTAAAGAGAAAATAAACAAATGGGACTACATCAAAATAAAAAGCTTCTGCACAGCAAAAGAAACCATCAACAAAACAACAAGAAAGCCCACTGCATGGGAGAACATATTTGCCAATGTTATCACCGATAAGGATTTGATCTCCAACATTTACAGGGAACTCATACAACTTAACAAAAGGAAGATAAACAACCCAATCAAAAAATGGGCAACAGACCTAAAGAGATACTTTTCGAAAGAAGACAGAAGGAAGGCCAAGAGACATATGAAAACATGCTCAAAGTCACTAATTATCCAAGAGATGCAAATCAAAACGACAATGCGGTAGCATCTCTTGCAAAACAAGACTTTGCAATACTCCATAAAGTCCTATCTCAAAATATAAATGGAATGCTATAGTAGTTGAAGTCAACACACAATTTCTGAGATTTTATTTCATTCCAAACTTCACAGATTAATGAAACTTCTCTGATGAATGGCTATCATCAACAAATCAACAAACGACAAGTGCTGGCGAGGATGCAGAGAAAAAGGAATTCTCATGCACTGCTGGTGGGAATGCAGACTGGTGCAGCCACTGAGGAGAACAGTATGGAGTTTCCTCAAAAAATTAAAAATGGAACTCCCATTTGACCCAGTAATCCCACTTCTAGGAATATATCCCAAGAAACCAGAAACACCAATCAGAAAGGATATATGCAGCCCTATGTTCATAGCGGCACAATTCACTATAGCTAAGATTTGGAAACAGCCTAAGTGCCCATCAGCAGATGAGTGGATTTAAAAACTGTGGTCCATCTACACAATGGAATACTATGCTGTGGTAAAAAAGAAGGAATTCTTACCATTTGCAACAGCATGGATGGAACTGGAGAACATTATGCTAAGTGAAATAAGTCAGTCAGAGAAAGATAAATATCATATGATCTCACTCATTTATGGAATATAATGAACAACATAAACTGATGAACAAAAACAGATCTAGAGACAGAGAAGCATTGATCAGACCATCAAATCTCAGAGGGAAGGTAGGGGAGGGTGGGGGTAAGGGGGAGAGATCAACCAAAGGACTTGTATGCATGCATATAAGCCTAACCAATGGACACAGACAACAGGGGGGTGAGGGCATGAGTGGGGGGGTTGGGGGGGTAATAGGGGATAGGGACACATATGTAATACCTTAACAATAAAGAAATTTAAAAAAAAAAAAAGACTTTGCAATACTCCATAAAGTCCTATCTCAAAATATAAATGGAATGCTATAGTAGTTGAAGTCAACACACAATTTCTGAGATTTTA
Organism: Myotis yumanensis; assembly: GCF_028538775.1. Classification (NCBI taxonomy): domain Eukaryota; kingdom Metazoa; phylum Chordata; class Mammalia; order Chiroptera; family Vespertilionidae; genus Myotis; species Myotis yumanensis. The sequence continues at coordinate 56,813,683 of NW_027223757.1, forward strand.
TTTCATTCCAAACTTCACACTGAAATGTATGCCTTTTGTCATCCAAATGGAAATAAACATAAGAGAACCTGGTTGTATGAGCTAGTAGGAGAAAGATGAAAACATTGTCTCCTGCTTTGTTAAGTGTATGGGGTTTGGTAAGAAGATGCATTTTCTTTGGAGATGATCAAATGTTTCCATGCAATCCATGAAAGCTTCACACAGAACATGTAGGCAAATATTCATTTACCATCTCAAGGAAATATATGTAACCATGCGTTATGTGGAAGTTTCATCTTTGGAGTTATAATAGATATTTTTCACCTCTTCCACATAGGAAAATGTTATAATGCTCCAGGAAAATGACATGTTAGATGCAGCAATATTATCAGTAATCAGTGCAGAATAAGTAAAATAAATAAGCTATATTCATTGACCTCAGGTACTCAGCACATTTTTTATCTAACTAAATATTTTAATTTTGACAATTTTCCATACCAGTTATTTTTTAAAGAAATATGTAAGATTAATTTTTAGGAAAAGTTAAACAAATATACTCTAAATATAGGGGAGAATGACATATACTAGTATAGTGGTTATTTTTTAATATTGATTTCTTAAGGAAGAATATATATTTGTGTTTATTAAACATAAGAAAAAGAATTATTAAAACTTTTAAGTACTATAAATTGCTTTAGCTTTCAGCTAGGAAAATAATTTTTTTTTCAAAATATATTTAAATGTTTGAGCCTCTTTTTTAAAATATGTATATATTTCATAGAGGAAGAGAAAGGGAGAGAGAGATAGAAACAATGATGAGAGAGAATTATTAATAGGGATCGAGCCTCCAAACCAAGGATGTGCCCTGACCAGGAACTGAACCGTGACCTCCTGGTTCATAGGTTGATGCTCAACCACTGAGCCACACTGGTCAGGCGAAATGAGCCTCTTAAAACAGGCTAGCTCAGTTTTGTTTTTTTGAGATATATACTTTTTTCTTAATGATACATATGATAAACAGTAAGTGTCAGAGTGATTTCAACTCACTTTTTAAAGTCTTAAGAGAGAACAAAAATGGTGAGCTACTTAAACACCAGGGAAGGAACCCAATTATTCAGAAACAACTACCATATTATGTAAAAGCTTCACCCAAATGAGGATTTCTGTGTAATGTAAATGAACTCCTTTTACTAAAAGTAGACACCATTGTTATTAACACTTTATCCCAGTAGGTACAAATTATCCAATGCTAAATCATAACACAAAAATGCACAGTTGTTCTTAGGGGAAAAAACTGATGTATTCAATTTGTATTTTTGTTATTATTTTGCCAAGACACTGGAACATAGACAAAAAGTATACCATAGCCCTAACCAGTTTGGCTCAGTGGATAGAGCGTCAGCCTGTGGACTGAAAGGTCCCAGGTTCGATTCCAGTCAAGGGCATGTACCTTGGTTGCGGGCACATCCCCAGTGGGAGGTGTGCAGGAGGCAGCTGATCGATGTTTCTCTCCCGTCGATGTTTCTAACTCTCTATCCCTCTCCCTTCCTCTCTGTAAAAAATCAATAAAATATATTTTTTTTTAAAAAAGTACACCATACAAACTTTCACTCCACGTAAAACTTCACAAAGAACTATTTTCCAGCCTGTCAGATGTTTTCCTCCTTTATTATAAGTTAACAGTAGTGATATATCAAGGATATCGAGAAATTCACAAATGTATTGTCTCCTGCTGCCTTGTCTATAAGCATCTTATTCATTGCAATATATATATATATTATACGTATATTTATAATATATATTAAAGTTTGGACTTAGCATATTCTAACTGAAAAGCTGCTCTAAAAGATACAGACATTGTTTTTCTATTAAGCTAATTTGTTACTCTATTCCAACTCAACCTGTAACTGACAAAGAAATTAAAAAGATTCCCTCTTGTTTGCTTTCATGAGAAAATACCACTTAACATTAGTTTGTTAATGTTAAATTAGTCCTATAATTTTCCAGTTCTTTTTTAGTAACTACTGAAAAGTTATCCAGGATAAAGAGAAGGCTGAGAGAGTCCAGAAGCACAAGGGGAGCCATCCAGGCAGGAAATCTGGCCGTCACAGTGCTGCTTGGTGGTTCAGGGCAAGAGAGTTAGAGGTAGAAACACGCACACACATACATGTGCACACGTACAAGCACACGCGTACAAACACACATACACAGAGTACACCATCAAGCAGATTCCTCTAATGTCATTTGTAATTTCTTTAGCAGATATGACGCCACACCAAAATGTGGCCAAATCAGATGTGTTTGGAAAAGAAGCAAAAGGAAAGGCTCATGTCTTTCCTGAAGGAAGTCCAGTATCTGATGTCTGTTGCAGTTCTGGTATCAGATCAATAAAGGTTCTTTACCCACTCCTGCCAAGAGCATATGTCCCCTGCTCCTTCTCAAAATGGGCTAATCGTAGTCCCAAGCCTTCACTTTGGTTTTACACATTACCCATTGTATTGCAACTCAGTGCTTTAGAGTTGCTTGGGCAGGATGCAGTAATATGGGCTATTATTAGTGGCATTAAAAGCTTAGAAAATCAGTGGACAGAGCACAGGTCAGTGAGTATCTTAATGCTTACATTTTAAAAAAATATGTTTTTATTTCAGAGAGGAGGGGAAAGGGAGAGAGAGATGGAAACATCAATGATGAGAATCATTGATCAGTTGCCTCCTGCATGCCCCCTACTGGGGATCAAGCCCACATCCCTGGCATGTGTCCTTGACCTGAATCAAACCTGGGACCCTTTAGTCCTCAGGCTGATGCTCTAACCACTGAGCCAAACCAGCTAGGGCTCAATGCAATCTTGATCTCTTGATCAACAGTATATACATACTAGAGGCCTGGTGCATAAAAATTTGTGCACTGGAGGGGGGGTCCCTCAGCCCAGCCTGCCCCCTATCACATACTCTGAGCCCTCAGGGGATGTCCTACTCCCCTTGGGGAGCAGGCTTAAGCCACAGTCTGGCCTCCCTTTGTGGGAGGCGACCGGGCTGATCAGGGGAAGGCACCAGCCCCATCACCCCGCTGTTGCAGCCACTGCCAGTCACCACAGCCACCAAGGTGTTTTCATCAACATGGACTCCAGTCCCTTCACCATGAAAAAATGACAATTTTCTTTAGGCATTTTCAAGATGTGTCTTTCATGGAATATAACCTTTCTTTCTTCCCTTCCTTCCTTCCTTCCTTCCTTCCTTCCTCCCTCCCTCCCTCCCTCCCTCCCTCCCTCCCTCCCTCCCTCCTCTCTCTCTCTCTCTCTCTCTCTCTCTCTCCCTTCCTTCCTTCCTTCCTTCCTTCCTTCCTTCCTTCCTTCCTTCCTTCCTTCCTTTCTTTCTTTCTTTCTTCTTTCTTTTCTTTCTCTCCTCACCTGAGGATATGTTTCCATTGATTTTTAGAGAATGTGGAAGAGAAAGGGAAAGACAGAGAGAAACATCAAAGTGAAAGGAACATTTCAATTGGTTGCCTCCTGCATGAGCCCTGACCTGGGCCCATGCCAGGGAAGAGCCAGCAACCTAGGTACATGCCCTTAGTCAGAATTGAACCCAGACCCTGCGGTGGGCAGACTGAGGCTCTATCCACTGAGCAAAACCGGCTAGGGCAGGATATGACATTTCTTAGCCCTCCAGCAGCGGACCTTCCTTTTTTTCTCCAGGAGTGTGGTAAAAAACCCTAGATCACCTTATTGGATTCTTATTACCCAAGTTACTAAGAATATTACCAGTGGCATACAGGGAGCTTAGCCAATGAGCAGTCAGAAAAGGTGTTTCCTCTGTAGTTCACACCAATTGCCTTCTCGGCCCCTGCTGAGGCCTAATGCTTCTGACCAAAGCATTAGGCCTGGGCAGGGGACCCCCAGCTCTCCACAATCTCCTACTCTGCCCCTGCCCAGGCCTAACGCCTGTGGCCGAGTTTTTAGGCCTGGGCAGGGGACCTCCAGCTCCCCATCATCGCTGGCTCCGCCCCTGCTCCCTGTGATTGCTGGCTCTGCCCCTGCTCCCCACCATTGCTGGCTCCCTCCCTGCTCCCGCCATTGCCTGCTCCACCCCTGCCCAGGCCTAATGCCTCTGGCCGAGGCATTAGAACTGGGCAGGGGACCCCCAGCTCCCCACCATCACCGGCTCTGCCCCTGCTCCCCATGATCACGGGTTCTGCCCCTGTCCAGTCCTAATCCCTGTGGCCGAGGCGTTAGGCCTGGGCAGGGGACCCCCAGCTCCTGCAATCTCCAGCTCCACCCCTGCTCCCCGCCATCACTGGCTCCCTCCCTGCTCCCCACCATTGCTGGCTCCCTCCCTGCTCCCCGCCATCACTGGCTCCCTCCCTGCTCCCCACCATGACCGGCTCCCTCCCTACTCAGCGCCATCGCCAGCTCCGCCACTGCCCAGGCCAAATGCCTCTGACCGAGGTGTTAGGCCTGGGCTGGGGATCCCCAGCTCACCGCGATTTCCAGCTCCGCCCCTGTCCAGGCCTAACGCCTGTGGCCGAGTTGTTAGGCCTGGGCAGGGGACCTCCAGCTCCCCACCATCACCGGCTCCCTCCCTGTTCCCCGCCATCCCCGGATCCACCCCTGCCCAGGCCTAATGTCTCTGACTGAGGCGTTAGGCCTGGGTAGGGGACCCCCCAGCTCCTCGCCATCGCTGGCTCTGCCCCTGGTCTTCACCATCTCTAGCTCTGCCCCTGCTCGCTGTGATTGCTGGCTCCGCCCTTGCCCAGGCCTAACGCCCGTGGCTGAGACCTTAGACCTGGGCAGGAGACCCCTAGCTCCTGCAATTTCCGACTCCACCCCTGCTCCCCGCCATCGCTGGCTCCCTCCCTGCTCCCCACCATCGCTGAATCTGCCCCTGCTCCCCGCGATTGCCGGCTCTGCCTCTGCCCAGGCCTAACTCCTCAAGGCATTAGGCCTGGGCAGGGGACCTCTCAGCTCTGATTGCAGGCTCCGATCTCCGCTGGGTGCCTACATATGCAAATTAACCGCCATCTTTGGTTAATTTGCATACTCACCCGATTGGCTGGTGGGTGTAGCGAAGGTACAATCAATTTGCATGTTTGTCTATTATTAGGTAAGATTGAAAGATATATTGATATTAAATTAAAACCCTAGAAAGAAGAAAAAATAAAAATAAAAAAAAAAAAATAAAACCCATATCTTCTTAATAAAAAAAAAGTGAAAACTTGTGACAAAACATGCTCAATATCCCTAATTGTTCTTCTTTTATTCTGGCTCACTCTAAGACAGTGGTTCTCAACCTTCCTAATGCCACGACCCATTAATACAGTGTCTCATGTTGTAGTGACCCCAATTTCATTGCTACAAATTGAACATAATTAAAGCATAGTAATTAATCACAAAAACAATATGTAATTATATATGTGTTTTCTGATGGTCTTAAGGGCAACCCCTGTGAAAGGGTCATTCGACCCCCAAAGGGGTCGAGACCCACAGGTTGAGAACCGCTGCTCTAAGAGGTTTTGATGCTATCTTAATTATCACTGCTCTTTTATGCAGTTTTGTTAATGTTTTAAGTTTTGTTCTTTTATCCTGAGGCAATTTTATAAAGGAAACTATTTTTAACAAGTAAAAAATGTTACCCCAGCAGTTCTTCAGCTTAGCCAGCTGCACAGGTGTAATCAAGCATTTGGCACGGTTCCATTCACCCTGTGGCATGCTGGGAATGCTTGTTATGAAGTGTAGTCAAGACTAACATCTTTTTTAAAAATAATTTTTTATGTTTTATTGATTTTAAAGAGAGAGGTAGGGAAATTGATAAAGAGATAGAAACAATGAGATGAAACATCAATCAGCTGCCTCCTATACGCCCCCTACTGGGGATTGAGCCTGCAACCCAGGCATGTGCCCTGACCGGGAATCGAATCTGTGACCTCTTGGTTCACGGTTGACCCTCAACCACTGAGCTACACCAGCTGGGCAAGATTAACATCTTAATGGATGTAGGTGATGAAATTTTCTGGCTGAGACCATCCCCTTCATGTCTATTTGGCACTGGTCACCAAAAGCTTGCTGAGGACTTCCCATTATAGAAAGCGATAGAATAATAAAGGGGAGGGGGGTGAGATGAGGGCTCTGTTCTAGAGCAGAGGCCAGAATGGAAGTTAGATTCAGTGAAGTGCTTCTTGAATAAAGCCTGGCACAGAGTGGATATTAAATGTTCAACTTGGGTTAAATCAGCTTGATATGGGGAGAAGGAAAGGAGGAAAGGAGATAGAGAGCTGGGGCTTAAAATGCCATGTACTGAAGTTTTATTAAATGCTCTGTTATTTAATGAACAGTCAATTGTGTATCTGATACCATATATCAGAGATCCTGTCTCTAGGTTGTACAGCCTAACTGCATTTCTGATCTTTCTTTCTTGCAAATTCATTTCTAATTACATATATTTTGTAATTAGGGGATTTTTCCTGCCATGGAAACTGGGATCCACATGTTAATGAGGCAACAATGAAAATTTGAGAATTTCAAGTGGCATGAAAATCTCTTTAGGCTAGTTCCTGACTTCTCAGAGTCTGGCATTGGTGTGGCTTAGAATAAAAGTATAAATTCCAGTTAAGATTTGTGGTACTCATCTCTGACCTCAGACTTGATCTTTAAAGAACATCAAATATGACAAATGAACTTGGACAGAAATATATTTAATGACTAGTTTCCTGTCACCCACAGGTAAGGCAGAGAAAATTGCCAGTTCTAAAAAAAAAAAAAGAAAGAAAGAAAGTAAATTTGCATCTGGCTCTTGCCTCAGGAGCTGCCTGGAGGGTGGTTCTCTGTAAGGGAGGGAGTCCTGCAGGAGAGGCCCTGCACCCAGGCCTGGGACCCTGGGTCATCTATCTGGAGCCAACACAATGGACAGAGGAGTCTGCTCTTATGTCATTAAAATGCTCTGTTTGTAACCAGTGAGATAAATATTTACTTCCTTTAACCTTTATTTGTGTGAGATGATTTTACTCTAGGAGTGGAAAAAAAATGTGCTTTGCAGAAAAAGAAATTTTCTGTTGAATGCCCAGAGTTCAGCATTAAAAAGTAAAACAAAACCACAATCTCTATGTAATGAACATCTCATCTTTTATTAATTATAGGATTAGTTCTGCTTAAACTTATTTTCCCGCTTCAGGAGTGTTTATGAAAAGGCCAGTCACTCGCCTGAATGTCTGCAAAATGGTATCAAACACAAATCCAGCATGTGAGAGACATGAGCTGGTATGAAACTCCAAACAGAGAATTAATAACTTGTTAAGAGTAATTAATGAAAATCACTGCATTTAAATATGTTCAAAGACTTGGAAGAGACTCATTCCAAGTTTCCTTACAGACACAAATCCAAAATATGAAGTTGTATTTGATGATGGATGTCTGCAGCCTAGACTCTAGTCTAAACTTGTGTAAGAACGATAGGGCTATGGAGTTATTACGCGCACAAAAGGAAACTATTTTTGAAACTGTAACTGGGTTAAAATCTCATACATTTTTTTTCAGTTTGAATAGTTTGATATTGAATGATGGCCTATGCTGATCACAGCATTTCACAACCAATTTACATGTGATTAAATTGATTGATCAGACAGTTTTCAGAATACATTTTCTGGTTTGGTAACAGGAACAGTTCTTTTTTCTGTTCCTCTAAAACCTTGATATTCCAAGGAGCCAGTGAACCAGCAGCACTGGCATTGAGATTGTTAGAAATGCAGCATCTCAGGCTCCACCCCAGAGGTTCTGAATCATAAGCTGCATTTTAACAAGAGCCATGGATGATTTATGTGCACACTGCAGTGTGAGAAGGGCTGATCTAAAACACAGCTATGCATATTTCTTATAAAGGACTAATGGGTTTTCACATTTTCAGAATTAATTATTAATGTGAAGCCCAAATGTGTTTTTTTAATTCTAAATTTTAAACTTTTAATACTTAAATCAATCCAGGCTTTTAGTGTGATGCTAATTTTTTTTCTAGAAATCCCCTCCACACATTTGGAGGTTTGTTATAAATGTCCCAAACAATGTGTAATAAGCAAATCACAAGTTACAGAATCAAAGGATATCTCTTGATGCCAATTATAACAGAAATAGCTAGTTTTGCCTGATATTCTTTTTAATGGACGGAGTTTATTTTGCCCTCATTTGTCAAATACTTTGTGCCTTCTATACAGTACTTTCAGAATTGATGATAACAGAATTATGCTGTAAATCCTCCAGCAAAATTGTAAAGAGCTTTGTTCAGAACAAGAGTAACCTCTGCTGGATTAAGACTGTCCTTCTGGAAGTCCAAAACAAAACCGAGGGTTTGCTTCGTTTTTACAGAGGAAGAGAAACTGCCCTGTGTGTGCTAACCTAACCTGCCTCCGCCTTCTGAAATAAAGGAGAACTCCTAATGAATAGTATGCTTCTATCCTGAAGAACACATGACTAAATGATAATTCAGAGCTAGGATAGAACATTTTACTGTCAAATCATAAAATCAGATTTATTTGGCTCACTTACATGTACCAATTACATATTTCAACTTAAATTTAAATATTTTAATGCATCATCTCTAAGTTTTTAAAAATAAGTTAGTATTGGAGGAAAAAATTTAAAAGACAATTGTGTTCTGAGGATAAAGGAACAATGTTGATTTATTTCTTGTTGCCAAATTTTTGAATTTCCCAAATGTGTAACAATGAAACTTTTAATGAAAAACTTTTATTTTAAAAAGAACAAAAAATTTGCTTCAACTCATGGTAAAAATACAAAATAATTATGTATTAAAATAAAATGAGCATCTCTAAGAAGGATTCCGCTCATCAGCTAACTGTCCGTGATATCAAATATTTTAATTCTAGAGATACTTAAACGAGTCAGTTAATCAGAGGGAAACTACCTTATATACTTAAAATCATTAAGCACTGATGTAAAGTAAGTCTCCCAAAAGCAGCGGTTCTCAACCTGTGGGTCGCGACCCCTTTGGGGGTCGAACGACCCTTTCACAGGGGTCGCCTAAGACCTTCGGAAAACACATATGTAATTACATATCGTCTTTGTGATTAATCACTGTGCTTTAATTATATTCAACTTGTAACAATGAAATTGGGGGTCACCACAACATGAGGAACTGTATTGAAGGGTCTTGGCATTAGGAAGGTTGAGAACCACTGCCCTAAAGGGATCACAGACCCAAGCCAACTTACACCAAAAACATTAGGGCTACCTACTAGGGATGGAGAAACAATGAGTTGGAAGCATCCTGAGTTGCTGAGGATTGCGTAGAGCAAGGCAAGCATACCACTTCTGGACTTTAAATCTGTAGACTTTTAAGAGAGAGATAAATTTACCCCTGCTGAGTTTTCTGCCACTCACAGCTGAACCTAATCCTAATTAATGCACTTGGTCTTCCCTGGAGATGATAGTATTTCAAAGTCTTTGGAGCTGGTGAGGGAGTTCAGAAGCCATTGCCAGTAGGAACGTCCTCTTGAATTAAGCCTCAATCCAGCTTGGAACCCAACTAACTTGAATATTGGCCAAAACTAGTTTCATCTAGACAAGTAACATTGACTCCCTGCACTCAGTTCTGTTGGCAAAATGCTGGCTGCATATTGAGTTTCTCAAGTAAAACAAAGGTCAGTAAGAAATTGTCAAATATTCTAAACATCAACATTGCTGATTGTGTTTAGTTAAATGCCATTTTTCTACCTCAGACTTGACAGGATTGAGTCAGGTCTTCCCAATGCCAAAGTAATTTATCTCCATTCAAGGAGTAGATGAGATAGAAAACTCTGACTTAATAGTCCTTTGCTTTTTATTTATATTACTACATCTTTTACCAAAGATCCTCAGACTGACACTATGGCAATCTATACAAGCAAAACAGTCAAGTGTAGGGGAAGAAAAGTCAAGTCAATCTAAAAATGTATTTTGTGTTTTAATCAATGTTAAATTAATTGGAAAAAATGTTTCTTGGGACTGAGAAGAGATTTTGTGGTATGGCCAATAAAGTCAAGTTAAAATGATAAGAAGCCAATTTGTACATAAAGATGCAGATTCTTTGAAAAGTATTCTTATTGCAGTACATGTTTACATAAATGGCAGAGGAATCCCTAAAGCTGGGCCTTGGTAAGGGCACTGGGATTAACACGCTGGCAGCCATACAAGAAAGGCAGGAGGCTCCTCCACTCAGAGGGCAATTGTCCAGCCAACATTTAGCTGGAAAGACAAGACAGACTAATCTAAACGCTAACAGGAAGAATGTCACAACCATCTGATTCATATGATAAATGTAGACCTCAGACCACATAATTCAGTTCAAAACATTCAAGGCTTGAAATGTCTGATTTATCTACATTAGTCTCAAAACTAAGATTCACTTTGTGGAAAGCATTTTCCCCAAACAATGGATGTAGCCAACAGCATAAAACTGATCATTTAAAGTCACAAAAGAAATCTATGAACCCACCTAGATATTGAAAGTAAAATAGTGTTACTATACTTTTAAAAGAAAGTGCTTCCTTGTTAAGCTATTGTGATTTTTTTCATTTTAGATTTGGAATTTGAATTCTCATGGCTCTTTTCCACACACAATGTCTTTTTCAGGCCTTTATATTATTTTATCACAATTTCTTCACAGACATTAAATACCACTGAAATGTAATGATTTTGTGCTTATAGTTTAACATCCTATATCATAAAAGCCTAATATGCAAAATTGACCGAACGGCAGAATGACTGTTGGAATGCAGTGACCACCAGAGGGCAGACGCTCAACGCAGGAGCTGCCCACAGGCCCCAGGCCAGCCAAGGCGGGTGCCAGCAGGGACCCCCCAGTCACCCAGCCGGTTTCCCCATACAGGCAGGTGGCCAGGAAGTGGCAGGCGGGGCTGACTGGTGAGCGGGCAGTGGCAGGGGGTGGGGCAGTGCTGGCGAGCAGGTAGTGCCAGGCCGGCCAAGGCGGGTGCCAGTGGGGGCCCCCCCGATCGCCCTGCCGGTCACCCCACAGATCAGCCCTGATTGCCAGCCAGGCCTAGAGACCCTACCATGCACAAATTTCATACACTGGGCCTCTAGTCAAGTAATAAAAAACTAGACTTTGAAAATGCAATTAAATTATTTGGATCACTTATCCCATAATCCCTTAAATCATACTTGCTAACGAGAAACCTGTTACACATATTCTTAACTGCTCTAAGAATATATACCATTGTGGTTATCATGAAACATGTGAGAGGCAATATAGCACAGTGGTTAATATGTGAATTCTGGAGCCAGATTCAAGTTCTAAGATCCTGAGTTTAAACTCTAGCTCTACTACTTACTAGTTCTGTCAACTTGGACAGATTAACCTCCAAAGTGCTTCAGTTTCCTCATCTATGAAATGGTCTCTACCACATCGTCCCATTAAGAATAAAAAACTATTTAATATTAATAAAGCACTTAGAATGGTACCTGAAGCATATGAATATGACATAAGGAATTATGAAATACGTCACTTATTAAATAAAAAGCACTTCTGTAAGTAATGTGAAATGTCTCTGCAGTATGTAATATAAACCTCATTAAAAACTACCCTATCTATACGGGATCAACTTACTGTAAGGACTATTAGAACATAATACCACCCAACATTTAACTTCATTAGCCAGTACTAAATTAGTAAGATTGCAGATTCGTTCAAGCATTTTCTTTGGTAAATTCATTTCTCATTAGAACATCTATCAAAGGATGAAAGAGAAAAAGAAGAGACAGAATAGGGACTGCTCTGGCTTGCTAAATAGTGGCAGCATCTTTAAACTTGACCAGGAAAATATATTTTTTTAAATATTTGAGTTAAAAATTACTATAAAGGACCACCTTACCTTAACTACTTGAACAGTCACTTGTCTCCTGTCTCTCCCTTCATCACTGCCAGATTAGCCTTCCCAGGTCACTTTCTTTGGGCTAAAAAACGATGGGAATTTCTTGCCTGACAGATAACTAAAATATAAATCAAGGTCACACACATGTCTGCCCATACTAATGCGAAAATAAAAAGCCTCATCAAGCTTGGGTGGGTTTGGCTCAGTGGATAGAGTGTTGGCCTGTGGACTGAAGGGTCCCAGGTTTGGTTCCGATCAAGGGCACATGCCTGGGTTGCAGGCTTGACTCCCACTAGGGAGCTTGCAGGAGGCAGCCAATCAATGATTCTCTCTCATCATTGATGTTTCTATCTCTCTTTCTTTCTCCCTTCTGCTCTGAAATTATATATAGACTAGAGGCCCGGTGCACAAAAATTTGTGCACTCGGGGGGGGGGGGGGGTCCCTCAGCCCGGCCTGTGCCCTCTCGCAGTCTGGGACCCCTCGGGAGATAACGACCTGCTGGCTTAGGCCTGCTCCCAGGTGGCAGAGGGCAGGCCCAATCCCTAGGTGCAGCCCCTGATCAGGCTCAGAGCAGGGCTGATTGGGGAGTTGGGGCGCCGCCCCCTGTCATACGCAGAGCAGGGCGGATAGGGAGGTTGCGATGCCACCCCTAGTCACGCTCAGGGTAGAGCCGATTGGGGGGGCTGGGGCACCGCCCTCTGTCACACTCAAGGCAGGGTCGATGGGGAGGTTGCAGCACCACCCCCTGTCATGCACAGAGCAGGGCCGATCAGGGTGTTGGGGCGCTGCCCCCTGTCATGCACAGAGCAGGGCCCATCAGGGGGGTTGGAGCTTTGTACCCTGTCACTTACAGAGCAGGGCCCATCAGGGGGTTGGGGAGCTCCCCCCTGTCATGCACAGAGTAGGGCCGATAGGGGAGTTGGGGCACTGCCCCGTCACACACAGAGCAGGGTGGATCAGGGGGTTAGGGCACTGCTCTCTATCACCCACAGAGCAGGGCCGATCAGGGGGTTGGGGCGCCGCCACTGTCACACTCAGGGCAGGGCTGATGGGGAGGTTATGGCTCTACCTCGTCACACACAGAGCAGGGCCCGTGGGGGGGGGGGGGGGGGGGGGGTTGGGGCACCACACCCTGTCACACACAGAGCAGGGCCGATCAGGGGGTTAGGGCGCTGCACCCTGTCACACACAGAGCTGCAGGGCGATCAGGGGGGTGGGGAGCTCCCCCCTATCAGGCACAGAGCAGGGCTGATCAGGGGGTTAGGGTGCCTTCCCCTGTCACGAACAGAGCAGGGCGGATAGGGAGGTTGTGGCCCCGCCCCCTGTCACACACAGAGCTGCAGGGCGATCAGGGGGTTTGGTCGCTGCCCCCTGTCACGCTGATCCTGGTGCCGGGAGGCCTCGCGGCTCCGCTGATCCCGGTGCTGGGAGGCATATTACCCTTTTACTATATAGGATAGAGGCCTGGTGCACGGGTGGGGGCCAGCTGGTTTGCCCTGAAGGGTGTCCTGGATCAGGGTGGGGGTCCCCACTGGGGTGCCTGGCCAGCCTGGATGAGGGGATGATGGCTGTTTGCATCTGGTCACACCCCCTTCAGGGTGGGGGTCCCCACTGGGGTGCCTGGCCAGTCTGGGTGAAGGGCTAAGGGCCATTTTCAGGCTGGCGGGTAACTGAAGCTCCCAACCGCTCCTTTTTTTCTTTTTTTTTATTCTGGGCCATCTTTAGCTCTGAGGCTTGGCTCCAGCTCTGAGGCCTTGGCTGCTGAAAGCAGGTATCTGGTTTGTTTGGGTTCTATAATTGAAACACTGTTTCAACTCCAGCTCTGAGATCCCAGCTGGCTGAAAGCAGGTTTCTGGGGTTTTGTTTAGCTTCTATATTTGTAACAATGTTTCAAACTGCAAGCTCAGAGGCCAGCAGCAGCAGGCGGGGAACGTTGGCTTCCTCCGTCACTGGAGCAAGCAAGCCTCCTGTTAGCTTCAAGCTGCCTGGCTGCCGGCCGCCATCTTGGTTGGCAGTTAATTTGCATATCGCCCTGATTAGCCAATGGGAAGGGTAGCGGAGGTATGGCTAATTACCATGTTTCTCTATTATTAGATAGGATATAGATATAGATATAGATATAGATACATATACACACACACACACACACACACACACACACACATATGGCCTCATCAAGACACTTCTTGTCCCCTTTGGAGTTCCAGACATTATTGATGGTAACCAAGGCATGCATTTCACTTCTTAAAATACACACCACAGACTCCCTAACAAAGCATCCAATGGAACTTTCACCTCACTTTATGGTCCCATTCTGTAAGCCTCATTGAGAGCTGACTTAAGTTCAAAATCAATTTAATGAGACAAAGCATATTTCAGTCACCAAACATCAGTGGTGAATTATAGAGTCTGACTCCATTTGTGATGTCTGAGCACTGACAGCTTGCAAACCCCAATCCCCCACCTCCCACTTTTTGTCCCATATCTGGGCAAGCCCATAAAAATGCCCATGAGCTTCATACCTTGGCACCTGTTGGGTAGTTAAAACCACAAAAACCCAAACCCTCATTCTGGTCCCATCCCCTAATCACAATGAAAAACAAAACCAAGCCCTACTCTCCCAGAAAATCTCACTGTTGGAATAATAAACCTTTTCCTACTCTCTTGATGCCTGTGTGGTATTATGGGTCTTGGGAACCTCCAGGGGGCAGCCGTTTCTATGCATATCACTTCCCTCCAATAACTCCCCACTGTCCACTGAACTAAGCAGAAACTATTTACCATAGCTGAAGATTTATCTTTCTAGTCCACTCTCTACTATTCTCCTTTATAAACATGCTTCAAATGTTACTGTTCCCAGAACACACTTGGGTCTTTAATTGCCTCCATTATCTTTGCTTACGCAGTTTCCTCTGTTCTGAGTTTTCTCTTCCACCCACCATCTCTATTTGCCTCTTCTTCAAGATCATCTCAAAAGCTAACTCCTCCATGAACTCCTTTTCTGAATCTCTCAACCAAACAAGCTCTCTCCTTGCTTTGAATCCTATATCATACTATTTGAATCCCTGGCAGTGTTTTATCATGTTCTACTGTATAACAAAGTCATTAACATCTTATTGCTCTTAAAGCTCAGAGGTTGAGAGCATGGATTCTGAAAACAGACCAAAAAAAATCCATTTTGGATTCTTGCTACCTAGTTGTCCTTGGGCAGAACACCTGTCCTCTCTAAGTTTCAATTTCCGCTTCAAATGAGAGGAAATAAGACCTCACATGTGAAGGAATTTGCCTAGTGCTTGATTTATACTAAACATGCAATAAAATGTTAGCTATTATCATCCCTTATTCTCTCTATTGGATCAGGAACAATTTTATGTCAGAAACTCTTTTTTTCCCCACCTATCCTCCCAACCCCCTTCCCATCTGCACAACCATCAAAATGTTCTCTGTATCTATGAGTTTAGGAACTTGTTTTTTAATCCAATGCAAAAACAGTGTCATGTGTATAGAAAGCATTTAATAAATATATATTTAATGAACCAAATAAATGCTTTATAGGACTTCACTGAAATTTTAAAACAAATTAACAGTAAGATTAGCAAAATTAAATCACATGCATGGAATCTAAATTAATTCTAAATACACACAGACAAATCATCTAAAAAGAGTAGAATTCAGGCAAAGACATAGTTGTGCCATAAAAACTGCTTGCTAACATATAACTAGCTAGGTTAATACCCACCCCACCCCCAACCCCCAACCAGCATATGAGCTTAGCTATCATCTAATTTTGTTATTTTAACAAAAGTAGACACTTGTGAATTAAAAACAGTGGCAAGTTAATTAGCAACTTAACGTTGCTTTCTGTTTAAAATCCTTTCCACAGACCACTCAGTACTCTGTAAAAGTTTAATGTGAGACTCCTAGACTATATAGGGAACTATGCAGATCTACATTTGATATTCCTATTTTTAATAGATATCAAAAATGTTTTTAGCAGTGACAAAAAAGAGATCATGCTCTCAGATGCAGTAATTCTCTTTCAAGGATCTACTTCAAGGGGGAAATGGGAGCTGGAGAAACACAGATACATGGGTACAACAGTGCTCATTAGAATGTTAAGTTAAAATTGTAAGAAACCTCCTCATGTGTAAAATATGTGATTGTCTGCAGTACTGTAAGACCAGGTAAGAGAACAGATTTAATGATAGTGGGGAATTCATAATGCTATAAGTGAAAAGACAAGATACAATGTGATATAACCAGAAGGCCATTTATCTCAATTTTAAGGCACTTTTTCCGTAGCAATAATATTATTCACGGTGTTCCCCTGCTGTCCCGTGTGTTTTTAAATAATCTACAAGAAATATGAGTTAATTTAATAATGTGTCTTAAGTTTTTATAGCCATGTTTGCTCTGATCTATAAGAATAACCACAAAATGTGTCTAATTGAAAGATGAAGTCTTCTTTGAAAACAAGTTACTAACTGTATTGTAAAACTGAGAGAAGCTGCTTTGTACAAAGCAGTGCATACTGGTACTGTCACCCACCGAATATTTCAGTCTGATACCCCTATGTGCTAGTAGTCACCTTGAAATGGTATGTATCACAGTTCCCTTTGGGGGAAGAAAACAAAAAGTAGTAGAAATAGGACTGTGGAGGGAGGAGTAGGGAAGTCTATAAACTTCTATTTTAAAATAAGCCTATCTTGATAGCATCCTCGGGTTCTTTAAAACATGTTATTAAATATTTACTTTTCACAAAATGTATTAGAGTTGGTCCTCAGTGTTTGCTTCCTTGAAAACAGTTGTATCCTTACATTAACCAAGTTAAACTGTGAACCACAAACAACTTCTATTATCATAAAATGTCAGCAAAACATAAACTGCATCTCTATTTTTATAAACATTCACATACAAGTTTGTGATATCGTCATCATGACCTGAATCTTAAACCTCATTTTCAAGTAGTAAAGCAAACCTAATTAATTTCCCATGTGATCCATTAAAAGGCACCCGTGAGAGGATTTTTTTTCCAAAATTCACATTCACGAAAAACCTTTGGTGATCTGTGGCATGCGTACTACACTGTGAGGGCATTGGGCAGTGATGGCGAACCTATGACACGCGTGTCAGAGGTGACACGTGAACTCATTTTTTTGGTTGATTTTTCTTTGTTAAATGGCATTTAAATATATAACATAAATATCAAAAATATAAATCTTTGTTTTACTATGGTTGCAAATATCAAAAAATTTCTGTATGTGACACAGCACCAGAGTTAAGTTAGGGTTTTTCAAAATGCTGACACGCCGAGCTCAAAAGGTTCGCCATCTCTGGCATAGCAGCTCTCATCTTTAGTCCTGCATATGTGGGTAGTAAACTGGCATATCACCAGCAGAGCTGCCAGGGTTTGGCCAGTCTGTCCACTGATTTTCCAGGGTGATAATGGATTTGCATTGATTCAGATTCCATGTTTGGTCTAGGGCCCTCAGAGGATGGGTGGCTAGCATGCACCTGGAGTGGGCGTGGGCCTGGAGAGCAGACCAGAGCATGCAAAGCTGACTCTCTCACCTGGTGACTGAATGACTGACTTTGTAGAGATGAACTTGGCCTCATTTGTTTAGTGTTCTCACCAGCTGAGCTAACTCATCTTTTAAGATAGACTTACACAAGTCAGCACAGCTTTGCAGAATTTTTTTTTCCTTTTCAAAAGAATTACCACCATTAAATGCCCCAAATATTTCCTACCATATTATGGACTCAGAGAAGCTTTATAATAATAAGGTTGCTAAGCCAATATTACTTCAAACATATTTAAGCATATCAGCGTTATGAAACAGTAATTTTTACACACTAGAAGTGAAATTTAGAGCACACTGAAACAGTGAATGTTTGAGTGCAAAGCAAAAACAATAAAAACAAATTCACAACAATTGCCATTTTTTATTAGTCACTGGTATGTCCAAGGTCTAAAGGTAGGTAATTAGTAATGCCATCATGTGGCCAAAAGAGAACTAGCCCCGGCCGGTGTGGCTCAGTGGTTAAGCATCAACCCAGGAACCAAGAGATCACCGGTTTGATGCCCGGGTTTCAGACTTTATCCCCAGGGAATGTTCAGGAGGCAGCCAATTTGATGATGTTTCTCTCTCATTGATGTTTCCATCTCTCTATCCTTCTCCCTTCCTCTCTCTATAAACAATCAATGAAAACATTATATTAAAAAAAAAAAAGATTACTAGAAGGAAAGTCTGGAACCCTGGGAACAAGTCCTGGCTGTCATTATATAACATTATGATATGTCACAATTATCAGTTTCTTTATTTGTAGAATGGGAAACTGGGCTTGACACGTCTAAGAGTCTTTCCAAGTTTGAAATACTAAGAATTCTTATTCTTGTAAAAATTATATAAATCATATATTAAATATCTTTTTTAATCTAGTTATTTTTAACCCATGACAAAGATAGAGCTGCTAAAGTATAAAACCAGCCTGTGTCATTTTAATCAAATATTTCTAAGAATAAGAACAGAAATAATGACTGTATGAAATAGTTTTAAAGACCTGTTTTTCTCCATCTAGAAGGAGACAGTAACTCCTGAGCAATACAGAATATAGTTTCTCAAACTGATTATTTCCAATTATCAAGAAATATAATTTCCTGCCTTCCCTCTCCTTTACTGTGAAAATATCCTTGCATAAGTGTAAAAGTGAATCCAGAATCTCATCTAATAAATGTCTATCTTCACTTTATGGTGCTGCTCTCTGAAGACTAGAGGACTGAACAGATTTTAGAGGAGAAAGAAAGCACTTACCAAACTGTTTTTAACCTTGTAAGTCCTCATGGTGTAAGTCCTTTTCGTGTAGACTTTAGAGAAAGATTTAAATGGAAAGCAGAAATGATATGGAAGATTCCCAAACTAGAGCTGCAAAGCCTCTAATGTCCTCAAGAATGTTAAGCCCCGTGTTGGAACATTAGGCCGAAAGGGATAGAGTAAAACAGAATCCCTAAGGAAACAGTCACAGTTCACTTGTTCTTTTTTTACATCCACTTTAATTTTTAAAAAAAAAAAACAAAAACAGAAAAGAAAGGTATAAGTTATTTCTAATTAAATATTGAGGTGAGTAAAATCCACCTAGGCTGCCAATCAAAATATTTTAAAATAATTTATCATTTGTGATTTGCTCACTTATTTCAAGGAAGCTTTTCTCCACCTCTGAAAAAAGCATCTTGTCTATTATCGACAATATGAATCTATGTAGCTCCAAACTTTATCAAATGTGCTTCGAAGTCTACTTATTTTGTAAAAACGTCTATCCGCGACAAGGTACAAATGTGTCTTACAGGTCACCATAATCACGCATGGCAGCAAAATTTACGGTACATATGCACAGTGGGCAAAAGTAGGTTTACAGTTGCATTATGACATTCTTTTGGGTTAATATAGCTATTGTGCTAATCATAACCTGCATGTCTTTTCCCATATGAACAACTGTAGACCTACTTTTGCCCAGCCCTGTATAAATGCTGCAAACCAAAGGGTTATATTGAAAGGGGGGAGTTACAGATCAGGATCAAATAGCTCTATTACCCTAAAATCTTGCCACTTTAAGTAGAGATTTATTGGACTTTTTACAGTTTTTAAAATGGATGGATTTATCAAGTGCTTAAATTTTTAAGTACAAGTATCCCCCACTCTTTAAAAGTTTGAGTTAGGCTACTTCACTTTTAGGAATGACCTATGTTAGTACCTAATCCCACTAACCAAAAGAAACCCAAAAAGGACCTTTGGCTTTTAGATTAATGGTAATTGCTCCTTCCCTTTATACCGTTTCAGCCTAGGAAAAGTTTCATAGGAACACTCTACTTTCAGATAGCAGGGGAAACCTGTATTTTTCTAACTTTCTTCAAATGAAGCTTATATAAACAATAAGTAAAGGGTGTTTTCTCTGAAACCTTCGCTAAGCTGAGTAATAAAGTGTATTACTAACCAAAACATATCTTAAAAGATAGGTTACTGGTAGGTCTCTAGGATAAATAATGCATAATGGAACGGTGTTTAAAACAAGTATACTTAGCCCGGCTGGTGTGGCTTAGTGGTTGAGCATCAACCCAGGAACCAAGAGGTCAGGGTTCGATTCCTGGTAAGAGGACATGCCTGGAGTTCAGGCTCAATCCCCAGTAGGGACCTGCAGGAGGCAGACAATCGATGATGCTTCTAGCTCTCTATCCTTCTCCTTCCTCTCTCTCTAAAAATCCATAAAAACATTTTTTTAAAAAAAACAAGTATACTTAAGTGATACTTTCTCTTTTTTGTTAAAGCTCGAGTCTTTATGACTTTATTGTTACTTTTTTTCATTATTGATTTTTAGAGAGAGAGAAAGGGAGAGGGAGAGAGAAACATCGATATTAGAGCAAAACATGGATTGGCTGCCTCTTGCTCTGACCTGGAATCTAACAGGCAGCCTTTTGGTGCACAGGGATGACACCCAGCCAACTGAGCCACACTGGACAGGGCTAAAGTGATACTTTTCATTTTTCCGTACCTCTTGTATTTATTGGATTTACATAGCGCCTATCTTCCAGAGAACTCAGAGTGCCTTATAAGATTATAGACTTAAGAACATTATGACTGCACAATAGCAATTGTTTTCAAACAATATTTCTTACCTTAAGGATGTCCTATTGCCATGTATTGGAATGGAAAGGAGTGACATGATAGGTAAGAGAGCCATGGCAAATGGGGAAGTCCATACAAAGGAAGAAACAAGGCAATGAAAAAGAAGCAAGTAATCCTAACTTCAAAAAAGTTATCCACCTAACAAGTGAAAACTCTGCTTTATTTTATCACAGATTCTGCTTCAGTGAGTTGATGGAGAGAAAAGCTAGACTAATGAATCTACTGCTTTCCTGGATTTAAGATAAAGCTTGTTTTTTTTCTAAAATATGTTTTTACTGATTTTTTAGAATTGGAGGGAGAGGGATAGAGAGATAGAAACATCAATGAGAGGTGAACATCATTGATCGGCTGTCTCCTGCACGCCCCCCAACTGGGAATTGAACCCTGATCTCTTAGTTCCTGGATTGACAACCACGGAGCCAGACTGGCTAGGCAAGGCTCACTTTTAACTGTTAGGTTATCACATGATTAAGAAATAATTCTTTTGAATAGACACTCTATAAATACTACAATTTGGTGTTTTCTACAAATCATTAGACTTACCAATAAATGTCCATCAGCAGTTTATTCCTAAGATGTGTGCTCTTATTACATGTTTTCACTATTTTTGGCAGGCTAATATCTTCATCATTCTTTGGAAATAATGGCAGCCAGCCAGTTTATGAATTCCTGATGAAAACTTAAAATGTTTAATGGAATTTTAAGTACCATATATTTAAACTTTTCTCAGGTAATTATAGGATTTCAAGTATAACCATAAATAATGAATTCTATAATATTTCATAAGATAAACCTTATTAAAGTTAATATAGTTAAAACATCATATTTTAACTATTTAGTCTAATCTACACAAGGAACAAATTACTGTTTTTTGCCCTATTTTGAAAACTTCTGAATTTAACTCAAAAAAGGAGTCGGCAAAGATTTCTAGAACCCAAAGTGCTATCTAATCCTTTTTCACTCTTGAAAATATGGAAATGAAAATAATATTTCAAATATAAAAACACTGCAGAACATAAAAAAGAAGACCCTAAGACATGCTGATGCAAGTTCATTACACTTTAAGTTAAACAATAATGGCTAAATTAAAGTCACTTTATAGAACAGCTTGGAGATGAACGGGATTTATTTTTAAGCTTAATTGGAAAATAGCTGTGAAAAAAAACTTGTCTATTATTGAGAATATCAATTGATTCACTGATGGCTTTATTTATACCTAAATGTGTTTTATTCTTCGCAAAGATGTATATACCAACATAGAGCTTAGCTAAAATCAAAATATCCCAATTCTTAAAAACTGAATTGAACATAAGAACCTGTGACTATTAGTTGAGACACTTGTTTGTGCATTTAGACATTTATCTCACGTTTTTTCCTCAAATGCATATCCTATCATAACAATGTTTAAAACATATTTAGCAGGATCTCTGATAAAATTATCCAGCCCAGCCGGTCACAGTTTGATTCTTGGTCAGGGCATATGTCCGGGTTGTAGGCTTGATCCCCAGTGTGGAGGCAGCCAGTCTATGATTCTCTCTCATCATTAATGTTTCTATTTCTCTTTCCCTCTCCCTTCCTCTCTGAAATCAATAAAAATATATTTTAAAAAATACAGAACAATTATCCAAATATATTTTTTAAATATTCTCAGAAAAATCTAAATTATAATTTACATTATGATCTTAGAAAAATTTTTAAAATTTAATGTCTTTGATTTTAGAATATTCTATCTTTAAGACATTTAATTTTCATACATTTATTTTCATTGTATTTGTTTTATACTCTAAACACCCAAATATCATACGGAGAGGTTTATCAAGTGATTTTGTTCTACCCTAAAAACTTAATCTAGAAAAAGTCCCAAACTGTGAACTGTTTATTATACAGAACTGTTCCTTCTCACCAACTTTATAATGCTCTCACACAATTGTTTCTGAAATAGCATTAATTTGGGGACCATAAGTCTTTTCACATGAATATTCAAATTCTCTATTTAAATCCAGAAAGGATCCACCATCTCAAAATTATCTCCAAAAGTCTACTTATGTAAGATATTGCTCCAGTTTCATTCTCAACTATAATACCTTAATTATCACTGGAACCAAGACCACTCAGTCACACTGTCCCTAATCCTTTATTTCAAATAGCAAACTTGAACACAACTGTCATTCTTTTAAGAATCTTTATTGAATTTTTTTTTTAACAATTTAGCCTGTTGGATCTCGATGCAGTTTGTAAAACAACTTGCATATAGTTTCATATAAACTGCAATCAAAAAAGTAATTTACTTTCTCAAAGAAGTTATCTGAAGTTGCAAGTTATTTTTTGGAATATGCAGAACAGTAAAATATAAGCATGCTCTCGGATGCAGGTGCTCCTGTGTACTATGGAGTTACTTTGAAGAGCTTGCTAAGGTCTGCAGGCAGTTTATGGAATGCAATCATTTTCTTCACAATTTAGGTACATGAGAATAAAACTGATACTTATGAATAGAATATTTTTCTGAAAAAGTTGAGGCAGCTTTTGTTGAATGCTATCTGTATTGGTACACTTGTTACACTTTGTACTAAAAGAAACAGACAGCCAGGAGTCCATGTTCATGCTGAAACTTGAGAAGTCCCTCCATACATGTTGAGTTCCAAGAAAAGGAAGAGGGTTAAAGACTATGAAATTGTTCATCATCATCTTACATTAATGGACCACACCTAGACACCTTACATGACAAAGGAGCAAATCCCCTTCCTTCACTGCTTTCAGTCAAGGCCAGTGGTATCTACAGTGGAGGGTGGAGGTGGAGCAAGCCTAGGACAGGATAAAGCTTAATTAAGTCTACATCTCATGCATAGTTTGTCCTTGTTCTGGCCTCGAATGTTTCTCAGACATCCGAATTAGAACTGAGGTTTGTTAACCTGGGGTCCGCATTGATTTCATATCTGTAATGATAACCTTCCATGTGATCCCTGCAGGCATCTCTGATGTTATGCATCCACTTTTTTATCCCCTTACGGTTCAAATACAAAACCAGTAGGAAAATGGCACCTATCAGGGCTAAAACAATACCTAGGAAGACATAAGAAGTCTGCAGGGATGGAGGGAGGATAGGATCACAGTCCAGGTCGGAGCTGTTAAGTTCCAGGAGGACCCGATTCCTCATTTTTTCCGGGAACGCACAGGTGAGCCCGGCTTTTCCCTGCACTATCTCTGTCTCCTTGAGCCAGGTCACCATGTCCACCATGTGGCAGTCGCAGACCCAGGGATTGTTGTCCAGGAAGACCCTGACTTGGGGTAGGCCTTGCAACTCTGCCAGGGTGCCATTGTGAAGGGCCTTGAGGGCGTTGTCTTCCAGGTGGAGGCTTTCTAGGTGTGTCAGGTTGCGGAAGGACACATAAGTCAGGCTCACCAGCGAGTTGTTGCGCAGGTCCAGGTGCCTGAGGCTCGGCAGCTGGGCCAGCACATCGTGGGGCAGGTAGGCAAAGCAGTTGCTGGTCAGCTCCAGGCGGCGGAGCCCGCGCAGCGCCTGGCCAGCTCGCAGGGCGGCCGCCACCATCCCCTCGAAGCTCCGGTTGTGCCGCTCGTCGTCATCAGGGGGCAGGATGTGGTTCAGGATCAGTTCCACCAGGGGGCTGGGGGGCGAGACGCTGGCGTTGCTGCCCGAGAAGGCGAAGGGGCTGAGAGAGGCCAGCGGGTTGTGGCTGAGGTCGAGCTGGCGCAGGCTGGGCAGATGCTCGAAGGCGCCGGCGCGCACCTCCTCCAGGCGGCTGCCGCTGAGGTTGAGCGCGGCCAGCTCGGCCAGCGGCGGGAGGCGGGAGAACGCGCCGGCGGGGAGCACGGCCAGCTGGTTGCCGGTGAGGAAGAGGTTGCGCACGTAAGGGGGCAGGTCCGCAGGCACCTCCGTCAGGTTGCGGTTAACGCACTTGACGGTGCGCGCCGCTTCCGAGCACTCGCACGGCGGGGGGCATTGGCCCGGCAGCGGGGGCTGGGCGGACGCCGCCACGAACGACGCGGAGGAGGCCGACGAGGTCGCCGAGGAGGTGAGCGAAGATGAGGAGACCCAGCCCAGCAGGACCAGCGCCAGCCGCGCGAGCCGCAGCCAAGCGTCCCCGGCGGCGGGGCCACGGGCGCAACCCCCAGGCATCACGGCACGGGTCTCCCCGGGGCTGGCCTGGGCCGGCGCCCGCTCCGCAGGCTCGAAAGCTGGGCCCCGAGGGCGCGGGTCAGCAGGGAGCTTCTGGAGAAAACTTTGCTCTCGTGGGAGCGCAGGGGGTACGCCGCAACCGGAACTTGGCTAGCGCCCCCTGGCCACGGGCGTCCCCCTCCCGGGGCGATCCCCCCGCCCCTGGCCACGAGGAAGTACGCACGGCGGGTCCGGACGCTCCACTCGCGCTCCTCTTGCTGCCGCCGCCCCTGCGTGCAGGCACCTCTCGCCTCTTTTGTGGGCGCCTCACGCTGGATCCGCTGCAGGACCTGGGACGAGCGGGAGACAAGCGTGAGGAGCGGCACCCGCCGCCGCTTTCCGAGTGCAGGAACCGGTCTATCCCAGCCAAGCCGTCCCACCCCGTCCCCAGGACCTCCCTCCCAAAGCCCTGGAGGGCCTCTCCTTCCCCTCCCCCTCCCGCCCCCTCCTCCCCGTCCCAAGCACATCCTTACCCAGGAGAGGGGCGCGCATCCCGAGACCGGAGCGCAAAGTCTTCCTCCCGCCCTGGCCCAAGCTATATACGCATCTTCCCAGCCTCCCGCCCTCCTCCTTTCGCGACCAGACTTGTCCCTCGTGCGCAACTTCTTGCTTAATCCCCAGCGCCTTCCCGACCAAACTTCTCGCTCACCCCCCGCCTCCGCGGACGACCTGCCTTCCGGGTCTCCGCCCCCACGCGGACTTCTCCTCCGGGTCCAGGTTAGGAGGAGAGGGAAGTTTCAGGTTGCGAGAGTCTTTTGATGTCCCTGAGGCCCTCCCCGGGCTAAGCCCCCGGTACAGCTGCTCCCTCCTCCCCCCAGCCCGCGCCTCCGCCAGCCCCTCGGAGCCCGGAGAGGGTTCGAGTCTTCTCCGAAGGGGAGGGGAAAGGCCGCGAACAAAGCGGCGGAGACAGCCGGGACCGACGCTCCTCCCGCGCCTGGAGCTGGGGAGGAGCGGCGCCGCCTTCCGGTTCTCGCCCGCACGGCTGGCTCCCAGCTGCTCACCTCCGCGCCCGCCGGCTCCGGAGACAACTCCGAGTCCCACCAGAGTCGCGGCGACTTTCGGGCTCCGAGCTGCGAGTGCCGGCTCCGCTCGCACCCCAGCCCCTGGCCCAACCTCCGCCGCTGGGAAAAACCAACCCGGGGGGCGGGGGAGGGCCAGGCCGGTGCAGGGACTTTTCCTGCCGCGCGGCCAACCTCTGTAGACCTTGGCAGGGAGATTTAGGAAAGGGGACCGGGGGGATCGGGGCTTCGCGCCTCCTCCTGGTGGAAATTAACGAGGACTATGCGGGAAAGGATGAGGGAATCCCTCTCTCCCCCCTCTTCGGCATCCTTTGGTGGTTCCTCGTTTTGCATACTGTATTTACCTTGGACTGGAACAAAACCGCTAATGAATCTCGTGGAATTCACCCAGATTCGGGTACCCAGGGCAGTAACGAGGTAGGCTCAGGCGTGACGGAGCAGCGTGAAGTAGCGGCATGAAGAAATGAGCTGAGAATGCACAGCGGCCGCAGCAAAACGCCCGGCAAACTGCAAGGGAGCGTCAGGAAATCTTCCCGTCAAAGTGATACCTTAGATGCCAACTTCTGATTTAGGTGTAATGAATGCGTCCCCACCCATCCCGCTTGAACGGTTATGGGACTTGTAAAGAGAGAGCCAACTTTAAGATAGTGGAGAGGAGATTCATTCTTGATTCATTAGTTTTTCTCCTCGAAAATTAAAAGCAGAGGGGAGAAAAGGCAGCCAAAGCATCCTAGAAACAAAAGGCAAATAGCAACGCCGTGATTCACCCGGAAAGCGGACCCGCCCCCTCTCACCAGATGTGGCGGCGGTGGGTCGGTGCCAGTCACTAAAGCTAGGGGAGTGCACAGGGTTGGGGGTGAGGGGGAGGCCGCCCAGGGAGATCTGAAGCTTGGCCTAAAGTCTGTTGCCCTTGGGGGTGCTCAGCAGGGGAGGGGGTACAGAGATTGGAGTTGGAGAAGGGAATGGATTGAATGACTATTTACTGGGAGGATGTTATATATTTCAGGGTTTGGGCCCTGAAAGCTCTGTCCTTGCTCTATCAATAACTGTATTCCCTTTGTCCCAATCAAATAATTTCCGTGAAAGGGTGAGAAGGTGCTGGTTAGTCAGTTCAGGTTTCTTCATTTTGGAGAGAAAAGTGGAAATTAGAGAAAACAGTTGGGAAATTAAGGTCTGGTAATAAAATGGTCAGATAAGGAATGCTGAAGTTTGTGCACGTATTGTACTCTCAAGTCCATTCCTGACTGCTTTTGTGACAAGAGATAGTCTGCAGAGCCAATAGCAAAAATGGCCCAGACAGGAGAGGGTTTGGAGGTTGTAGATATTTGAGCAAAAAGTCAGTTTTGTTCATTTGCATCGTCTTCACCTTTATCTAAACCCCCTTTTATTATTTTTAAAGGTGTTTTACAACCTGAATATGAAACACTTTGAAAAAAGAGTCTCAAAAGCTGTAGTCATGTTCTGTATGCCAGCTGTAGTGGTGGTTATGTAAATCAATACGTGGGTTAAAATTCATAGATCTATGTACACCAAAACAAAAGAGTCCTGTTTGCTCTATGATACATTCTAAAACAAAATTAATTACTTCGGGGGTAGGGGGGAGGAACTGTAGTAATGCTCTGGCATGATATTAATTCTGGTTCTGATCTAAAGAGCAGTTTCTCTGTTAAGAATGAGAAGCACTTTACAATTTAGAAAGATTATATATATTTTCATCGGATCCTCAAATCAACTCAGCAATATAGATATAATTAGCTTTATTATCTTGTTGCTACTGGTGGTGTTAACCTGTTCTACAAATTAAAACTCGGGAGTCCTGAGCATTAACTGTCTTTTACTTGCCAAACTCTATGCTGATCACTGTATAGAAATTATATTATTTACTCTGCACATCAGTATTCAGGGAGGCACTCTCACTCCAGTTTTACAGACCACAAAATTGAGGCAAAAATAAATAATATAGTGTAGTTCCCCCTTATCTGCTGGGGAACAATTCCAAGCAGGTAAATGGCCGAAACTGAGGACAATACTTAACCCCTCATATACTGTTTATTTCCTATACATGATAAAGTTTAACTTATAAATTTGGCACAATAAGAGATTAATAATAATAATAAAATAGAACAATTATAAAAACATACTGTAATAAGAGTTATGTGAATGTGGTCTCTCTCAAAATATTTTATTGTACTATACTCACCTTTTCACTTAAAGGAAGCACTTTACGGTTTCTCTTCGGCACATCTGAATTGCCAGCCTTGCTACTGTTGCACTTTAGGGCCATTCTGAAATAAAATAAGAGTTGCCTGAACACAAGCACTTCAATATCTTGACAATGATCTGAAAACCAAGATGGCTACTAAATGACTAAGGGGTGGGGAGCGCAGGGAGCATGGAAACACTGGACAAAGGGGTGGTTCTTGGCAGGATGGTGTGAGATTTTATCATTCTGAACAGGCGCACAATTTAAAACTTATGAATTATTTGTCTCTGGAATTTTCTATTTAGTATTTTCCGACCTGGGTTGCCATGAGTAACTGAAACCTTGGAAGGGAAACTGTAGATAAGGGGGGACTACTGTAACTTTTTCCAGTGAATGCTGAGGTGGGGACCAGGCCAGATTTGCCTGCCTTTCATGTATATCCCACATTCCACATCTAGGCAAGGCTGAGGAGTGTGTGCAAAGCCCTACTCTGCTGCTCCAAAGCTTCATTCATCCTGGCTCTTTTCCCCCTGTTCTTCCCCTCCCTCCCTGCGGCTGGCGGTTGACTATGACTGCTGAACCAGGACCCAGGAACGGGATCACTTCTAACTCCACCACGCATTGTGTGACTTCTGTATGCCTCTGTTTCTTAATCTGTAAAATAAGAACACTACTAAAACTTTCCATGAGAGTCAAGATAGTGTATGTAGCACACTTAGCAAAACTATCTGTTATTATTGTGCTCTCCTTAGTTATTCTCACCATTTATTGTGTACCTGCTATATCTCTGTAACTAACTGTGTTAGTCAGAATAGTACAGGGATGAATAGTTTATGGTCTCCTTAAGTACAGTTGTGAGATTTAGCAAGTAACATTTCAGGATCCTCAATTAAATTTGAATTTCAGTTAAACAATACATTTTTTTTTAGTATAAATATGTCCCGTGCAATATTTGGGATGTACTTATACTAAACTAATTCATTGTTTACATGAAATTTTAATTGAACTGGGCATCCTTTATTAAATCTGGCAATAAAGGATTTCATCACCTGGTGGAACAACCACAGAAACAAAAGCCTTCAATGCAGAACATTGAGTGCAGTTTCATGTGTGTGCACCTTCCCCATCTCCTCTCTGTATATATTTTAACTGCTGTTTGTGCTGTTTTTATATGAATGGGATCAGAGAATTATCCATGACTTTTCTGACTTTAAAACACCATATATTCTTTCATGTCCATACATATAGGTATGTTTTCTTCTTTATTAAAGACTGCAAAATATTCCTTACTGTGGATTGTTATACCACATTTTTAACTGCCCTACTGAAAGATCAGTAAGTACTTTTTCCAAGAAGTTTCCTTCAACTGAGAAAAGCTTACTAGGATTGATTCTATTTTGATTGTCATAAGCATTTAATTATCCTAAATTATCATACTTGCCTTACTCTTGACAACTTGAAAATTTTTTGTTCATGATGCAATTTACATGCTCTGAAGCAGGATAGGATTTCTGAGCACAGTTTTCCTCATTTATTCTTCCATTCCGAAATGAAAAGAAAGAAGGATCTGAATACTCAGATGGAGAAGAATCAATTTAGTATATTTCGATTGGTCACTGTGTAGCCTCCAGGAAAATATCTCTGCACTATCGCTTATTTAGCAGATTTTTTTCCTTCACGAACCGTTTTTCTTCTAATGACCCAAAGGAAATTCATTAATAAATTATTGAAATTTTGCTGCTAAGTCCTGGGAAGGCAAGGAATAATGTAGTATATTTTTAAAAGATGAGTGATTATGGCCACCCTGATGGTAAGTAGCAGGGAGAAGCGATGTGATCCAGCATTATTCAAGACTAGTTAATTTTGGTGTCTGACTTAAATTAGCAGAGGAATTAATGAAGGTGAACACTATGAAATCTGAAAGATATCTAAAACAAAACCAAGTATTGGTGAACATCAAGCACATATGTCATAAAACCATGAACCAACACCTACAACCAGAACAATCAAGTCGAGGGTTGATTCAGGGAGAAAACAAAACAAAACAGTTACATACACAGTATATTATTGTATACACACATTCATGGAAAAATAAATTTTAAAAATTGTTGATTAAAAAGAAATTCTTCTCACGAGTTGATTTCAAATCACTTTTGAAGTAATAGGCTTCTTGTCTGAAATATATAAATTAAATTAAGTAAAATATATTTTAGGGAATGGGTCAAAAACATTTGTTTCATGAGTCAGTACAATGGGAGTAGAAGAAAACTATAACAAAGGTATTTCAAAATTCACTGGAGATTAAATAAGTACTAAAGAAAGAACAAAGCTAAAAGGCTATACAGTCCTAGCCAATTTGGCTCAGTGGATAGA
Source organism: Myotis yumanensis (assembly GCF_028538775.1). Classification (NCBI taxonomy): domain Eukaryota; kingdom Metazoa; phylum Chordata; class Mammalia; order Chiroptera; family Vespertilionidae; genus Myotis; species Myotis yumanensis. The sequence goes on from NW_027223757.1 coordinate 56,843,978, forward strand.
GCATTGGCCTGGGTTCGTTTCCAGGAACATACCTCGTTGCGGGCTCCTAAGCTTCCCTGGCCCTGGTCAGGGCAAATGCAGGAGACAACCAATCGATGTGTTTTTCTCCCATTGATGTTTCTCTCTGTCTTTCCCTCTCTCTTCCACTCTCTCTTAAAAAATCAATGGAAAATATCCTCAGGTGAGGGTTGAAAAATAAATAAATAAATAAATAAATAAATAAATAAATGGCAATAACAGACTGGAGAGATTAAAGTGGGTGGATCTATGTGATTCTTCAAGGATGAGAGGATATTAAAAGGTAAAGAAAAACAATTGGCAGGACTTTCCAAATAGTTCACATTAAAGGATCATTCAATTGTAAGTGTTCAACATTTTAAGACTTTACCATTTGCCCTTCACCTATTGGATGTCCTCAGGATACAAAAGTCCGTGGAATAAAAAGTCCTGCCATCAGAGCATTCAGAGGTAGATCATCTCACAGCCATAAAACATATGGTAAATGCAGGGGCCAGCAGAGGAGTGGGAACCTGCCTGGAGAAGGCATCATTGTGGAAGTGATGCTTGGCTGCATTTGAATTCTTATCAAGAACTTGCCAGATTAAAAAAAAAAAAAAAAGATCGGCAAGTTGGTGAAAAGACAACCATGTTCAGTTCTGTGTGCTAAGTGGGGAGGAGCACAGCACACACTGGAAGCAGTGGTACAAGGACGGATTTGAAAGACGGTGGGATCAGCTACTGCCTTCCATGCTAAAAAGTTTGATTTCGTCCCAGAGTGCCTGGGAGCCTCTGAAGACATTCATAAAGAGTGACATGACCAGGTTGGCATATTAGAAAGAGCACCTTTGCTGTCTGTTTTGGGGGTGAATTGTAGGCAGAGAAGACTAAAGACAGGCAGAAAAGTTGACTAAGTGACAGGTGTTGAAGAACCAAACTAAAGCAGCTGTAGAAGATTGTCAAGGTAGGAACAGATTACATAAATCAGTGATTCTCAACAGGGTGACACTGCCCCTAGTGGGCATTTTAATATTCGTGGAGGCATTTTTCTGTTTGTCACAATGATTGGGTAGAGCTACTGGCATTTAGTGTGTAGAAGTCAGGGATATTAGACATGCGGTAATTAGGGGATATACCATACAATAAAAAATTCTGCTTCCCACATGACTTTCAAACATCCATCTAGACATTCTTATAGATGTAAAACTTGATTATAATAATCTCAACCGATATACAAATTCATTTTAAACTACAAATACTTATAGTATGTTTTAATAAATACTGAATTTTCCAGAAATGCAGTTATCAGGTTCGTTGAAGGAAGAATATATATATATATTGTTTTGTTTGGACTTTTACAAACATTTTATCTCTAACAGCTATGCCACTCATCCTGTCTGAATCAGTAATACAACCCAACTGCATCTGCTTTCATTTGCAGTTATTGCATTTACAGTGATCCTCATTTCAAACTGTCTACTATAAAGAAACAGTATCTTTAATATCCACTTGAATATTTGTCTAATTTTTCTTTAACCCTAGCCTATTTATAAGTAGGTTAAATTATATTATCACTTCATTGGGTCTTCTATAGTTATACTGAAACGTTTACATGTTATACTACATATTACTTAATATTTAATTATTCTATTTTTATTTTTCCTTTATATTATAGTTAATAAATACATATTTTAAACTTTATGTGTAAAGGTATGTTTTATATAAAGAGGGGACTTTATAAAATAATTGTTTTAAAAAGGAAGCATTGGTTTTTAAAAGGTCGAAAACCACCTATACAGATATTTAAGAGTTAGAATCTATAAATTTTGGTGATTTATTCAGTATGGAGTTTAGAATATAGACATTTATAATTTTAAATGGGTGAAAAGGTGAGGGGATTAAGGAATACAAATTGGATGTTACAGAATAGTCAATGGGAATGTTAAGTACAACATAGGGAATATAGTCAATATTATTCTAATAACTATTTATCATGTCAAATGGGTATGAGATTTATTGCAATGATCATTTAATGTCTAGTCACTAGTGTGTACACCTGAAACTAATATAACATTATATCTCAACTGTAATTAAAAAATAAAAAATGATTTTAAAAAATATTTTAAAACATTAAACCTAATATTAAAAGCTGAAAATAAAGGAGTGAAGCTGGCGGGGGGGGGGGGGGGGGGGGGGCGTTCTAATCCTGGCACATTGACAAGCAATCTATTGCATGTCCGTGGCAGAGGTTAAGCAGATGGACTTGAGCCAAAGCTTAGAATCATGACCCAGGCTTCTCTAATCTATTTTATAAGTCTTATCCAGCAAGCTGAAGTACATAGGTCAATAAGTTTCCTGCTAGCACTTCTGGAAATATTCAAAGCCAATAAATGAATATTTTTTAGGTTTGTTTTAGATCCCCATATAAAAGCCCAGGAAGAGAGGATGAAAATAATACATATTTTTTAATAGAAATTTATCACATTACCTTGGTTGTGAACAAAAATGGAAGTTAAAGAGTTTAACTAGGGATACAAAATCAAGGCAGTGTCAAATCATGTGGCCTGAACAAGGTGAGCGATGGTAGAACAAAGGAGTTGGGTGCAGAGTACATGCCAAAGAATGCCTCTACTGAATTTGAACAAAAGCCTGCTGAAGGAATGTGTGGCATCAGCAGGCACTTGAACCCAGGAAACACTGATGGGATGACATTTGCAAAGGGGTGATATTCAAAATAGTTTACAACTAGTGCAGCACAGACACCAATAACTGTTCAATAATCAGACAGGGCACCACCTGCAAACAACCAATAGGGCTTTGCTGGGGCAAGCCGCCTGAAATCAAAGTCCCGCCCTTATTTGTGGTTTCTCTTTCCAGAGTTTCAGTTACCTGTGGTCAACCATGGTCCAAAATAAAATGAAAATTTTCAGAAATAAATAATAAATTTTAAATGGTGAGCTATTCTGAGCAACATGATGAGCTCTCGCATTGTCCTGCTCCAACCTGCTGGGGGTGTGAATCATTCCTCCGTCCAGTCTCCTCATGTTGTGTATGGCTACACTTAGTAGCCATCTCAGTAGCTATCTCCATTATCAGATCAACTACTGAGTTATTGAAATACTGTGTCCACATGATCCTTATTTTACTTAACTAATGACTCCAAAGCACAATGCTGGCAATTCCGATATGCCACAAAGAAGCTGGAAGGCGCTTCCTTTAATGTAAAGGTGAAAGTTCTTGACTTCATAAAAGAAAAAGAATCATATGCTGAGGTTGCTAAGATCTATGGTAAGAACAAATTTTCTATCCATGAAATGGTCTAATTTATCAATTAAACTTTATCGTAGGTATGTATGTATAGGAAAAAAACATGGTATATATAGGGTTTGGTGTTATCTGCAGTTTTAGACATTTACTGGGGGTCTTGGAGCATATCCTTTGAGGATAAGGTGGGGGTTACTTTATATTATAGAGGTTTCTGATCATCTCGGCCACCAGCCTCCACAGTGTGGGCAATCACTCTAAAATTGTTCCATAGCTTTTAAGATTTAACATGAAGAATTGGAAGCTTCTTTAAAATAACAAAATAAGCACTAGTTATACATTCATTAGGATGTATGTGTTATTAATTAGATAAATAATGTGGAGTGTGTAATGAGTGCTTCCAGGCAGTGCACTGAAAACTGAAGACAAAGGCTCTGTTTTCATGGAAACTTATTGTTTCCACTAGTTTAACCAAGGGTGGGAAATCTAGTTTTATTTTTTGTTTAATTAAAATATATTTTTTTAAATTCTCACTCGAGGATATTTTTCCATTGATTTTTTAAAGAGAGAGTGGAGGGAGGGAAGGAAGGAGGGAGGGAAAGAGAGAGAGAGAGAGAGAGAGAGAGAGAGATCCAAGTAAGAGAGACACATTGATTAGCTGCCTCCTGCATGTGCCCCAACCAGGGCCAGGGATCAAACCTGCAACCCAGGTATGTGCCCTTGACCAAGAATCGAACCTATGACCCTTAGGTTCACAGGTGGACACTCTAACCACTGAGCAAACCAGCCAGGGATAATTAAAATATTTTGGTATTAAAAATTAAAAACACATACTCAACAACAAAGCGTGGTGTAATGAAAATATGTGCACCTACTACTCAGCTTTACACATTCTAACATTTGATTTCTTTTTTAATTTTTTTCATGTAATTTAAGTGTACAGCTTAACAAGTTTTGACTTTTGTATATGCCCTTGAAATAATCATTACAATCAAGAAAATGAACATAGTATTCATCACCCTCAAAAGTTTCCTCATGACCTTTTATAATCCCTCCATCCATGTTACCCTCAGGGAACCATTAATTTTATTTCTGACCCTATAGATTAGTTTGAATTTTCTAGAATTTATGTAAATGGAATCATGCAGTAGGTGCTCTTTTTTATCTGGCTCCCTTCACTCAGCACAGTTAATTTGAGATTTATCCAGGTTGTTATGAGTATCAGCAATTTATTCCCATTTTTTGCTGAGTAATACTCCATGGTTCAAGGGATCCTTATTTTACTTAAATAATGGACATTTGGACTGTTTCCAGTTTGGGGTTATCATATATAAAGGTGCAATAAACATTCGTGTTCAAGCCTTTGTGTGAACATACGCTTTCATTTCTCTTGGGTAAATACCAAGAGGTGGAATGGTTCAGACACATGCTAGATTCATTTTTAACTTTTTTAGAAATTGCCAAACTGTTCTCCAAAGTGGTTTGTACCATTTTACATTACCTCCAGCAGTGAAAAAGAGATTTAGTTGCTCCACATCCTTCCAACACTTGATATGGTTAAACTTATTAATTGTAGATGTCTGAAAGGCGTGCAGTAGTATCTCATTGTGCTTTTAATTGATTAGTGGCATCGAGCACCTTTTAATGTTCTTATTTGCCATTTGTTTATATTCTTTCATGAAACCTCTGATCAATTCACTTGCCCATTTTTTAATTGGACTGTTTGTTTTCTTATGATTGAGTTTTAAGGGTTCTTTCCATATATATTCTAGCTACCAAGAAATAATAACAAATTATAGTTGTACACCTAGACAAATATTGTTGAAATTCCCAAACTCCCAATTCAAAGGAAAAGTGATAAATCCTACAATCATCCAAGCGAAAAATTGTCACTTGTGAAGGAAGAAAAATCTAACTGATTTTAGAATTTTTCTTCTCTATGAGATGCTAGGAGAATTTGGAGTGCTGTGAATAGCCTGAGTTTTTAAAATAGTTTTATTTATTTATTTTTTCAATATACAATGCATTTAAATAGTTGAAAATTCAAAAGTGACAGAAAGGTATACAAAGGAAATGTCTCTTTCCACTCCTGTCCCTAAGCTCTCCAGTTAACCTGTCCATAGGCAACCAACTTTTATCAGGTTTCTGTATGTGTCTTTCCCATTGTATCTTATACACATGTATGCAAATTTATTTTCACAAATAATTAAACACTACACAGTGTTCTTCATTTTATTTAACTGAACTATAAAGCTCAGAGATTATTCCTTAATCGTATAACAAAAAACTCCTTTATTGGTAGATGGTATTCATTGCATTAGTGTATTTAGCTATCTATTGCTGTGCAATAAACCACCTCAAAACTCTGACTCAAAACAACAATTCTTTATAAGTATAGCTTATGCACTTGTAGGTTGGTTGAGGATTGAATAGTCTGATTGAATAATTTGGTTGGCAAACTCTGCTAATCTGGGCTTGCTCATCCTTCTGTGAATTGACTGGTGTGTTCTAATCTAGGTTGGGCTTATCTGAAAACAGTTCTGCTCCCAATGGCTGTTATCTTCCTCCCAAGACCAGTGGAATAGGCTTGGCATGTTCTTCTCATGACAACAGAAGAAGCACAAGGGAAAGCAAGCTGAATCCATGTAAGTCCCCTTTAAAATTCTGCTTGTATCACATTTGTCAATGTGCTGCCATGTCAGCCAAAGCAAATTACATGCTAAAGCCAAGGAGCTGGGAATTACACCCCATCACAATGGAAGAGCACCGCAAAATGACAGGGCACATGGCAACGGGCTTGTACAGGGGAAAGTCAGAAGCAATGGGGCTATTGACATAACCTGCCACAAACTGATATACCACAATTTATTTAAACAACCCCCTGTTGGAAGGTTTTCAGCTTTTTGCTATTACAAACAATGCGGTAATTACTAATGAGGACATACGTCATCTTCCATATATGCACGTATGTCTCTAGGATGAAGTGGTTTTAGGATACGGACTTTTGCAATTTTGATAGGTATTATTGACAAAGCACTGTTCAGAGATTATTGTAACAATTTATATTTCTATCAGCAATGTTGGGATTATGTTATCAATTTTTTATCTTTGTAACCTTGCACATGAAAATGTAATTTTTGTATAGGCTTAATTTGTTTGTTTGTTTTTAAATTCTAAGTCAGGTCAACAATCTTTTATATATTTATTTATTTTTTTTTTTTAAATATATTTTATTGATTTTTTACAGAGAGGAAGGGAGAGAGATAGAGAGTTAGAAACATCGATGAGAGAAACATCGATCAGCTGCCTCCTGCACATCTCCTACTGGGGATGCGCCCGCAACCCAGGTACATGCCCCTGACCGGAATCGAACCTGGGACCCTTCAGTCCGCAGGCCGACGCTCTATCCACTGAGCCAAACCGGTTTCGGCTCTTTTATATATTTAAAAATCATTTGTATTTCCTTTTTAAATCCATTTGTTCACTTTTTTGGCCCCCATTTTGTTCCAATTGGTTTTTTAAATTTTCTTAATTGATTTGTACACATTTTAAAAATTAACAATTTATTAAACTAAGGGCACACTCAAAAATAATAGCAGAACCACAGGCCAGTCAGTTCACTAGAGAGATTCAGTGAGAGGGAGAGAGCTAAGAAGAGCCCTCCTGAGGTCAGGACCTACCTCAGAGACTGGCCTCAAAAACTACCCCTGCTTGAATTTAATTGTAAGCTAATGTCTTAGCTTAGATTGTCATAACAAAATACATAGACTGGGCAATTTAAACAATATACATTTATTTTTCACAGTTCTGGACCCTGGTAAGTTTAAAATCAAGGTGCTCCAAAGTGGTTTACATTTTGTGGCCTCTTAGCTTGTAGGCAGCCACCATCTCTGTATATTCACACTTGGAGTGCGGGAAACGAGTTAAGTCGGCTCGCGTGAATTGCGCGTACTCCGCGGGAGCCGTCTTTAACTCGGTTCATATAGATTTGCGGTGGAGTGCGGGAAACGTGTAAACTCGGGCCGATTGTAACTGCGTATTACCAAATATTTGTTTGTAATCCACCCTTTTGGTGGATGGAACAAAACCAAAAGACAGAGCCATCTTATATTTTGGCGGGAAATTCACCCGCACTCCAAGTGTTCACATGATCACATAAAATATATATATATTCTAATTTGGAGGTTGTGACTGAAATATGTTTTTACAGAGTTGCCTAATATATGTTCTGCATGGCCAGTGTGACAAATTTTATCATAAGGGATTTATTGTAACATTTTTAAGTCTTTGGACAGAATAAAGAAAATTGGCTTATTAGACCACAAGTTTCACCTAATATGAAAAGTAGAGTTCCCAGTTATTTGAGCATGAGGTGTTATTTACTACTAGTTTAATTCTCAATAGCTATGCTGAACTTGATTTTCTATTAAAGTATGTGTTATAAATTCCTACATGTATATAATCTTATTATAAATTGATTTTGGCTAAGAAAACAGAAACCTAACACATAAGTTTCTATTTTATGATAAAATCTTTATTGAGAAAATATTTTCATGCTCAAGAAAACTGCAATAATATATTGTCAATACAAATATTTTACGATTCTTATTTCCAATGTTTGCTTTTATATTCTTAAAAGTTTATGGCTTAGAAACAGGCTAGAAGACATTAGATTTTTTTTATAATTAAGAATTAGAGAAGTATTCTGCTTTGTTTCTGGGTGTCTTTAGAGCCCAGGATAGTTGTCACTGAGTTAACGTCTCACTCTGACTTCTCTGTCTTTTCTAAGCCAAGTCTGCTTATTACTATAGTCCAACTAGTGGGCTCACAAGTGGACTATGTTTAAAGAAATGTCCAGGGCAGGAATTTGGCCTGGACTTAGCTATTATCACAAGAAATAATAAATTGCTTAGTGCAGAAATAATTTTTCTATCTTAGAATTTTCACGGCCCTTGGTATTTTTCTTAGGTATCTTCTCTTTCCACCTTGCTTGATGGTTGCTTACATGCAGTGCTCATTTCTCCTACTGTAAGAGACTGAGTTTTACTCATCTGTTTTTATAACCCATGCCACTTTTTAATAGGGATTTAGCATATAGAACTTACCTAACTAAGGTCATTTGAAGGTCAAATTGTTTAATTAATTTGTCTAACATCAAGACTAGAAATCTGATGATGCCAAAGGTGTGTTTATAGACCATTTTGGCTTTGCCACGATTATAAACATCAATGACATAATAATTAAATTTACTCTATAGATCAATTTATATGCAAATGTTGTTATCTTTCTCCTTCTTGTTCATTTTCTTGAGTAGACAGTAGCTCCCTATAAGAAGGCTCCTTGCCCTAGCCCCGTGGTCGGCAAACTGCCGCTCCGGAGCCACATGCAGCTCTTTGGCCCTTTGAGTGTGGCTCTTCCTAAACCTTAGGAGTACCCTAATTAAGTTAATAACAATGTACCTACCTATATAGTTTAAGTTTAAAAAATTTGGCTCTCAAAAGAAATTTCAATCGTTGTACTGTTGATATTTGGCTCTGTTGACTAATGAGTTTGCCGACCACTGCCCTAGCCGGTTTGGATCAGTGGATAAAGCATTGGCCTGCGGACTCAAGGATCCCAGGTTCAAATCCAGTCAAGGGCACATTCCCGGATTGCTGGGTAGGGGGCATGCAGGAGGCAGCCAATCAATGATTCCCTCTCATCATTGATGTTTCTATCTCTATCTTCCTCTCTGAAATCAATACAAATATATATATTTTAAAAGAAGGCTTCTTGATGTTTTAGCACCTCCAGAGATCTCCAGAGTATTCTGACACTTGCCTTTGAAGAGTATGCAGGTTTGCTGCTGACAGAAACTCACAATTTGCATCGGAGGCATACAGATTGCCAGGATCTGCAACACCTGGAATGTTTCCCTGGGACTAAATGGGGATATTTGCTTAGATTTTTTTTTACTAGTTAAGAGTTCATGACATAAAAACTTTAAGACTATTGTGTAAAAGTTACTAGGCTTTGTAAATATATAACTATCAGAGGTCATCATGTTGAAGTCTAATTTTACAGATGAGAAAAGTGAGTTTCAGTTAGTCTAAGTAGCTTTTCCAGGATCACACTTCTGAGTGAAGGGAGAATCGAATTATAATGCAGGTCTCCTGATACTCCATTCAGAAATCTTTCCACTCTACCACAGAGCATGGACATCTAAAGTGACTTCCCCTGGGTTTGGAAGGCATGCTGGTCTCTGGCACAAATTCTATTCTGTCCGCTCCGCCTCTCTCTCACCCATGATCTACCTTGGCTCTCAGTTTCTTTATATTCTTGACCCCTTTATATTTGTTGGCATTAATCCATTCCTCCATGTGGACTGCTCTTTTATCTCCACTCACTGGGTCTAAACCATCTATTCCCCTTGTCCTAAATGGCAGTTCACACTATGCTTTGTCCTGCCTTATAGCTTTGTCTTTTCAACTGAAGGTAACCCATGGTCCAACATGGCAGGGCCAGTACTCACCAAGGGGTCCAGATCCTGCTCCCAAGCTCTAATTTTCCCTTGACTTATAAGAATCATGCTGCGGATTTTGTTGTTGTTGTTTTTTTGCTTCTCACATGCTGTTGGACCAGTGGACCCTAATGTGATCTCCAGTTTCCCTTTAAACTCTGAATTAATTTTGGTTGTGTCTGATTTGCTGAGCAACATACTAGTACTAACACTCAGCCTCAGCATTCTCATTTGTATAAGTAGCGCCTACCTCATTGGGTTCTTAGAATTTAAATGACATAATACATAAAAGTTGCACAGGCATATATTATGTGTGCCAGGTTTACATGTAATTATGTACTCAATGAATATTCACTATTATTAGTAGTAAGGATATTATCACAATTGGTTAAGGAATAAATGGGAGGTTAGGACATGGAGCTTCATCAAGAGGCTTATAAGAAATAGAAGGAGAGACATGGAGCATTCACTTGAGTAGGAAACAGTATTTAAGGAGGAACTTTTAAAATTCTAGGCTGGAGAGAGGCTTGAGCATGTTTTTAGGTAAAGGCAAAAGAGCCAGGAGTTGAATAAAAATACTATTATAAGAAGTGGAGAGTTCTTTATTTAGAGAAAATTTTCTCATAACAGATACATTTCTCAAAGAGATAATATGACAAGTTCAATAAATCAGTATCAGAGAGCAATATTGAAGTTGAAACATCTCTGGGTGAATCTAATTTATGAAACCATCTATAATTTGTTGGCTGTTCTCAAGCACAGTAATTGTTTCCTCCATGGAGTACTTTCAATTTACAATGCTCTACTGCTTCCAAAATGAATGTGAATTCTGGAAAAACAGTGGTGGGAGTCTGGGCAGGTTTATTTAGATGGGACATTACCTCTTTCCCCTTTTTCCAACAGTTTTTCTAGTCATGTAAGAATTGGAAAGATGAGGGAGGGAGGCAGGAAGGGAGGCAAGGAGGGGGTATAGAGGGATGGAGCGCCTCAACAAAGTAGGCTGTCCATCCACCAAGCAGATTTCAGGCAGTAGGTTTTGGCTTCTGTAGGTAGGACACATCATTACCCATAAATATTCAGCAAAAAGCAAAATAATAATAATAATAATAATAATAATAATAATAAATGGAGATCAATGTCCCCAACCTTCCCCTCATCCCACCCTATGGCCAGAGAAATGGGGAAAAGGGAAAACAGAAGAGAGTGTAAGAATACATTTATCTCAGTAAGTAGTTTGGTTCAAAAAACAGGCCCTTCCAACATTATGCATTAAAGAAGTGTGATAAACCATTTTGACTGCCAGATACCCTCTGAGCTTTGCCAGAATCATCTTACACTTGCTATACTGAAAGTTTAGAAAAACGTAACAGCTATCTCTTCATGCTTTTGCCTAGAGTTGATCCTGCCCACAAGTGAAGATCTTTTTAGCTCAGTTCTGTAAATGGCTCTAATCCCAGGACTTCCTCCCTCCTAAGAAGCTCCTAGTCAGTGAAAAAAGAGGGGGGAATGTACCTCACCAGACTTCACTCTCACAGCAGCAGCAACAGCACACAACTCACTTCAGTGGAAGCTTCTGGGTTGAATTCTCACTCCTTGGCCATCTGAGAAAAGAATTCATACACCAATTCATGCTGTGTTGCTGATGACTGATAATGGTTTATTATGATATCCCTTCAGGCTATTTACATTTGAGCCAGAGAAAGCATTGGCTGTGAAGGTAGGAATTTTAAGTACTTTGGAATGCTCTAGGAGAGATGTGTGAAGGGTTCTAACTAGCACTTCACCAATTATATCCTATAAACAACAGCCTACTCTTGTTTCTGACAGTTCTTGGCAGGCTACAAGGCTGAGGACACTAAGAAGAATGATCATGTGACCAGAACTTCAATCCTAAACACTGCCTGGAAAGAAAAGTCTTCAGGGGATGTGCCCGCAACCCAGGTACATGCCCTTGACTGGAATCGAACCTGGGACCCTTCAGTCCACAGGCCGACGCTCTATCCACTGAGCCAAACCGGTTTCGGCACTAACGGTTATTCTAATCTGAGAAAAGAAGAAAGAGGAAGGACGAGACCATAGTTCATAGAATACATTTATCTCAGTAAGTAGTTTGGTTCAAAAAACAGGCCCTTCCAACATCCCTAAAAGTAAATCCTCAGGCCCCCTTCAGGAAAGAATTTTTTGATGAAAAATTTACCCCACAAAAGCTCTGAATATATCTTTATCATTCAGGGAGTAACATTTGTAGAAAATATGGTATACTGTTGTGAGCAAACAGAAAGGAAACAGTAAGAAACATGGAAACAAATGTGAGAAATGGGTTTATAGCCAAGTGCAATTGTGTCTGTGCATGTGTGTGCATGTGTGTGTTAGTGAGGATAGAATGTGAAGGGAGGCATAATAAATTATCAAACATTGCTTTAAAGGAGAGGCAATAGCAATCCCTATTTATGTTGGGCAATTGATTTCACAAAAAAAAAATTTATAATTTGATCTCTATGACAATCCTAAGCACTTAAGTATAGCACTAAAAACTCAGGTGTAGCAGAGGTCCAGAGAAAAGAAGGGAGGTTTGTCAGCCGGTGGATGGTTAGGGAGAAGGATGGGAGAGGAATCAGGACCAAGTCCTCTCATTTAGCATCCTATTGGCTTAGGATTAATGTTATTATAACCTCTATTTGTGGAAAGGGAACCACTCCAGTCACAATAATTTCTCATTCATGTACAAAACATTTCAATTTAAGCATTCACTATTATTTAGCCCAGGATAATCTCACACATGTGTGAAATGACACATATATGAATGAGGTTATTCATTTTGCATTATTTTTAATGGCAAATGTTCCAAAACAACTTAAATGTCCATCAATAGAGGACTAAGTAAATAAATTCAGGTCCAGTTATGTAATAGAATACTATGCAGCTGTCAAATAGCATGAAGCATCTTTTTATTGATATGGGAAGGTCTCTGTATTAGCTCCCTGGGTCTGCTGAAAAAAAGTGCAATACACCGTGTGACATCAACAAATAGAAATCTATTGTATCACAGTTCTGGAGATCTGAAATCAAAAATCGAGGTGTTGGCATGGCCATGCTCCCTCTGAAACGTATGGGGAGAATCCTTCCTTGATTGTTCCTAGCTTCTGGTGATTTTCCCGCGAGCTTTGGCATTCCTCGGCTTATAGCTGCATTACTCCAACATCTGCTTCTGTTGCCTGTCATCACACAGCATTCTCACTGTGTGTCTCTGTGTCTCTTCTTATAAGGACACCAGTCACATTGGATTAAGGGCTCAACCTACTCCTGTATGACCTCATCTTATTTCCAAATAAGGTAATCTTCTGAGATACTGGGGGTTAGGACTCCAACATCCTTGGGGGAGAGGGGTCACAATTCAATCTGTAACAATCTCCAAGGTAAATTAGGTGAAAAAGGCAAGGTGCAGTGCAGTGTATATAGCATGATATCTTTATGCAAAAGAAATATGCACACAGATATTACATAAACAGTTTTTAGAATATCTCCAGAAGGATCCATAACATACTAGTGGCTTTCAAGCAGGAGAACTATATAGCTGGTAGAAACAGTATAAAGATCATACTTTTAAGTTATTGCTTTTTTGTACTTTTTAAATTATTTTAACTAATTTTTAAAATCCCCTTTCACAAGTATTCTTCAGTAACATTTAATTCAAATATTAGCAGAAGGTACTCAGATCTTTTCTTCTGAGATGCTCTGGCAAGATTAATGCTAGAGAGAATTCACTCAGTTTAATGTCTCTAAAATATTAGTAGAGATAAATCAGAAATCTGAATGAGACACTAGGCTCACATATTACCCAATCAGAATCTGAAGCAAAGCAGATAGATACAGCAGAAAATGAGTTCAGATTCTCCAACAAGATTATCATGGATGTGATAGGAAAGTGGAGGTCATGACCAGGAACGGCCAGGCAAGCCTCACAATAGGGGCTCAAAGTGCAAAACTTCTTAAACCGACAAATCATCTTTTCTGCATACAGATTCCTAAACCCCCTGCCCTGGAGAGTTTGCTTCAGTTAGTTTGAGCCTCTGGCCATAAAATGTGAATGTTTAATACATGCAGAAAGTTTGGAGAATAGTAAAGATCAGAGAGAAATAAGAGAGCACTTAATGACTACCTTTGGTGTTATCTCTTTCCCATTCTGACCTGCTTAAAATTAACCTTGATCCTAAGGCAGAAGCAAGATATTTAGTTCCAAACTACTTGGATAGCCTATTTGGTATCACACCATACCATTGTTACCATTTTTTCATTTTTGCTTTTCCCCAGTAACTCTAATGTAAAAAGTTTTCTGACATAGGTTTTTATTTCACCCTGCATCAGTTAGATCCCACGGGAAGACAGTTGGCCTGACATTCCAGAGAGTTTCAAGATAGAGCAATCCTGAGAAATTAAGTTCTAGAATGAAATTGGTAATGGGAGCAATAAAACTACTCCCAGATAAAAACCAGGTCTTTTACAGGTACAGAATTAGGAAATATACTGTTGATAGAAACTGTTCCAAATTGCATTTTAATGCAGTTTGCTTTGTAAGAAATGAATGGTATGCTCTCTAAACAGGATTGGTAGTAAAATAAATTTGAGAAATACTAGTACCAGGTAATTAGTCCCTTCTTAAATATTCATAATGCATATTATCATAGTTAAGGCCCTAAGAAGTCATTCATTTAAATAAATTTATTTAACTTTGTGGAACTCAGAGTTTATAAGATGTACTTAATTACAGATCATTTTCTTAGATTTTACTTATTAAAGAATTTTTGCAAATCTAAGATTCCAAAGAGCACAGTTTAGGAAACGTTACTGTAAATCCCTTTACAGCTCATTTGCCAAGAGTTTGGAGAGTAGTTTGGGAAAGGAAATGTTTTCCTAGAAGTGAAGTCCACCGAGTGGATAAATAAGACTATTTATGGGAGCATTTTTTGATTTTACAAACATTTATTGAACACCATCTAGAAGAATAGACTAGAAAATGTATTTTTTTAAAAAATAAAATAGTATCATAGGACCACATCTTCTTTATCCAATCATCTATCAAAGGACACTTTGGTTGTTTCCTTGTCATGGCCTTCGTGAATAATGCTGCAAATAACATAGGGGTGCATATATCTTTGCGCATAAATGTTTTTAATTTTGGGGAATAGATACCCAGAAGAGGGGTTGCTGGGTCATATGGTAACTATTCTTAATTTTCTCAGGAACCACCATACTGTTTTCCATAGTGGCTGTACCAGTTTACATTCCCACTAGCAGTGAATGAGGGTTCCTTTTTCTCCACAACCTTTCCAACATTTCTTATTACTTGTCTTATTAATAATAGCCATTCTAACAGGTGTGAGGTGGTATCTCATTGTAATTTTGATTTGCATTTTCCTAATAGCTGGTGAAGTTGAGCATCTTTTCACATATTTATTGGCCATTTATATCTGTTCTTAGGAGATGTGTCTGTTCAGGTCCTCTGCCTATTTTTTAATTGGACTGTTTGTTTGTTTGGTGTTGAGTTGTAAGAGTTTTTAATATATTTTAGATATTAACCCCTTGTCAGAGCTGTTGTTTGCAAATATCTTCTTCCATTTGGTTAGTTTACTCTTTGTTTTGTTGGTGGTTTCTTTGTTGTGCAGAAACTTTTTAGTTTGATATAGTCCTGTTCACTTATTTTTGCCTTTACTTCCCTCGCCTTTGAGGTCAAATTCACAAAATATTCTCTAAGACCAAGATGTGGTACATATATACAATGGAATACTACTCAGCCATAAGAAAAGATGAAATACTGCTATTTGCAACGACATAGATAGAGCTTGAGAATATCATGCTAAGCAAAATACATCAGACAGAAAAAGTTAAGAACCATATGATTTCACTCATATGTGGGATATAAAACTGAAAGCAACAAATGAACAAACAAGTAAAACAACAAAAACTCATAGACACAGACAACAGTATGCTAGTTACCAGAGGGAAGGGCGGTAAGGGGGTAATAAAGGGTAAGGGGGTCATATATGGTGATTGGAAGTTATTTGACTTTGGGTGGTGGGCAAATAATTCAATATACAGATCATGTATCATAGAATCGTACACTTGAAACCTATTTAATCTATTAACCAATATCACCCCAATACATTTAATAATAAAAAAAAACAGTAACATAAGGATTTTTTATAAACTTCTTTATTAATAAGCATATGTTTGTAATTTTGTTTTTAAAAATTGTAGACATTTTCTGGTATATTTTCCTTCACAAAATATTTCCAGTTTGATTCAATATGGGAGAACACCAGAATTTTGTACCAAATTATTGGCTCAAAAAAACCAGACTCTGAGAACATTGAGGCATTTGCTTTTCAAATATGTAGTACAAATGTTTAGTTTTATAATGAATTCATTTAAACGATAATAAAATAGTAGAGTTAAGGGCAAACATAAAAATGTCTAAGGATAGAATGAGGCTTCCAATTAAATAAAGCAAATTGAGTCTGGTTGTTTATTTCTCTAATCTCCTAAAACCCCACATAAAAGGAAGCAAAGGAATAAAAAAAGAATCAACCCACTCTGACAATGAGAACAGAGTGGGTAATAACAACAGCTAAGTGGTATCTGCAGGATTCTAGACGACAGAGTAGATGAATGAGTGGCTCCAGACAGGTCAGCAAGAAGCTGAAGCCTGACCGGCCGCACTGAGAGGTGGCTAAGCAGCAGGCACATCAGGTGAACTGTAAATGCCATACAGGTTCAGGATTTGAAGATGCTGGTTATACCTGAAGAACCAGGGTGTGGGATGGGGCTAACGATCAGAAAATTAAATGAAAGACTATAAGCGACAGTCAGACCTCCCAGAGGCCTCTTCTACCTATAAAGTCAGGCAGGCCCCTCCAACCCCTGGGGGAAGGCAAGATGCTGAGCGAGGTTCACCATGACGCTAATGAAGCCTACGCCTCTGGCTCCCCACTTGCACAAGGACCTGTATTTAATCTTGCTTCATAATTTAATATATTTTGTCTCAAGAAGGGGCCCCCAAATTGTATAAGCTTCGGGCCCTACCCTAGACAGAGTAGAGAGGTTGGACCAGGAGATACCAGTCTAAAAACCAGGGGATTGTGTGGGAGTCTGCATGAAAATCTCCTGCCACAGCTCAGCTCCCCAAATGCTGGTAGCAAGGCCAGGCAAGAGACTGGAAATAACATTTTTAAGTATTGCTACAATCTTCCCCAAGACCCTGTGATGTGGGGGCTAGTATTACTCTCCTTTTACAGGCATCAGAGTCGGAGAGAAATGGAGTAAATGCTCGAAGTTACAGAGCTAGTTAAATAGATGGACCCAGCTGTCTGGTTCTAGGATCCATGTTCCTAATCACCGCACAGTCCTGCCTCTCCTGAAGTAAAAGATCTTGTGAAAGCCAAATTATTTTGAAATTTTAGAACCCTAAGGCTTGCAGAGAGGAAAATCAGGTCTGGGAATAAGTACTGGGAATAAGAATGGCATGAAAATTCTCACTGGCACCACTGAAAACCAGAAGGCAATGGAGCAATGCCTCCAGATTTCTGAGGGAAAACTATTTTCAATCTAGAATTCTACAGGCAGGCCCTCCACCAAGGGCCTGCCTGATTAAAATGTTTTTAATCATGCAAGGTTGCCACACTTGACTCCCTAAGCACTCTTTCTCAAGAAGCTACTGGAGGACTAAAGAAAGATGTCGTTCCCCAAGCAAGAGAATTCACCAAGGAGAGAGTCATCAGTGAAATTCTGTCTAAGGTTACCCTTATTTATAACAATATTTCTTTTAAGTTCTAGTGTCCATGATGAGCCAGATAATTTTCAAAGCATGGGGTGGAATTGCAGTATTCATATTATATCGTTATATAGTTCCACAGGTCCAGAACTCCCTACTTTCAGAAGTCCAGATCCTCTGATTTTAAGGAATCATCTGTCATGTTGCTGATAAAGACCTCAAGTTATTTCCCAGATATTTGAAATACCAGAATACCTTGTTTCTTTCTGCCCTGCAGCCTTTACCTTATTCTTCCTTGTGTTACTTTGATTTTTTTTCATCCTGTTATGAATTGATAAGGCCATCTGGAACAGGATTTATGCCAGATACATAAAGGTGCTCAATAAGGAGTTTTGAGTTAAACTGGGTATTCATATTTTCACATGCTTATAGAAATTTGATTCTTTACTCTCTTCAAGAGGAGAGAAGCTCAGTTTTCTTTCTGAATAAGGAATTAAACTAGACCAATTGTTCTTTTTTTTAAATATATTTATATTGATATTTTACAGAGAGGAAGGGAGAAGGACACAGAGTTAGAAACATCGATCAGCTGCTTCCTGCACACCCGCTACTGGGGATGTGCCCGCAACCAAGGTACATGCCCTTGACTGGAATCGAACCTGGGACCCTTCAGTCCGCAGACCAACGCTCTACCCACTGAGCCAAACCGGTTAGGGCTAGACCAATTGTTCTTAACTATTAGAAATATCTGACCATTAGAAATATCTGGAGGACATTACAAAAATGTTGATGCCCAACTCAATAAAATATCTGGGCAATTGTTTTTTAAATCTCTTGTTGATTCAAACAGGGGTTGTGAACTGCTTGATTAGGTGATCTATAGCTTTGATTCTCAAACTTGGTTAGATGTCAGAATCACCTAAGAAGCTTCCTAAAAATGTATCCTTTCCAGCTTCAACTCTGTGATATGGCAAGTGGCACTCAGACCATGGCTATTGTTTTTTCTCATTCAGTGATTTAGATTTGACAACTTATAGAAGCAAGTAAGTGGTCTACTCAGGGATGGTCTTTTTTTAAGATATTTTTATTGATTTCAGAGAGGAAGGGAGAGGGAGAGATAGAAACATCAATGATGAGAGAGAATCATTGATTGTCTGCCTCTTGCATGCCCCCTACTGGGGATTGAGCCCGCAACCAGGGCATGTGCTCTTGACTGGAATCGAAACCCAGACCCTTCAGTCCGCAGGTCGATGCTCTGTCTACTGAGCCACACCGGCCAGGGCAGTCAGGGATGGTCTTAAGTTTGGACTTGTGTACAAGGAATTGATGAACTGGCAGGGAGAGTGTACCTACCATTTTTCTCTACTAATGTTCCCTTTCCCTGCAGCTTATCTCTCTCCTACTGCTACTTGGCTTAATTCCTGTCTGAAATAGAGACTTGAGGGTTGAAGCTAGTCAGCACCTACAAGCTCATTCCCAGACCCTGGGGAAGCAAATTGAATAACATTACTGAAATCCTTTATGTAATGCTGTTTGCAAAAGAGTGCTGCTCTTTCAGAAGATATAGGTATTATTTAATGATAAATATTGTCACCATTTCCTCCTTAAGCCACATGTTATAACATTCTTAATATTATTTTCACTACAAATAAACACATTAGTCACTAAATAGCAATATCTTATTTATTTAATCATTTCACGATTATAAGCTCATAGAAGGCTCATGATGGTCTGTCAGATAGGCCAAGATAGCCTCCTTTTGCACATGAGCAAACTGAAGTTAAAACTTATAGCAGCCAAGCCAGGTCTTCTGTCACCTGGGTCCAACATCAGTGCTCTTTCTATTGTCTTTTTTGTGGAAAAAAGTAGAAACTTTTCTTTTTTTTTTTTTTTTCAGAATGTCAGATTTCAAGTTCTGAATGTGCAATTTACTTTATTATTTTCTTTCATGAAAAAATGTCTGCAGTATGGATATTCCACACAATCAGTCCAGTACAATTTTTTTAAAATGTATATGTTTTTATTGATTTTTTTAGAGAGAGGAAGGGAGAGGGAGAGAGAGATAGAAACACAGGCTGCCCTACTGGGGACCGGATCAAGCCTGCAACCCCAGGCAAATGCCCTGACAATGACTCGAGCCCGGTGACCTCTTGGTTCATAGCTCCACACTCAATCACTGAATCAGCCTTGCTGGGCAGTCCAGTACAACACGTATAATAATTTTATGTTACTCATATTTATCTTTTTTCCACATGGAAATCACTGGGCATGTTTAAAAGCTATACATTTCCTTTAGAGGGACCACAATACCAGATATCAGGCTATATTACAAAGCCACTGTTCTCAAAACTGCCTGGTACTGGCATAAGAACAGACATATAGACCAATGGAACAGAACAGAGAACCCAGAAATTGACCCAAGCCATTATGCTCAATTAATATTTGACAAAGGAGGCAGAGCATACAACGGAGTCAAGACAGTCTCTTCAATAAATGGTGTTGGGAAAATAAGACAGATACATGCAAAAAAAAAAAATGAACTAGACCACCAACTTACACCATACACAAAAATAAACTCAAAATGGATAAAGGACTTAGACATAAGATGGGAAACCATAAAAATCTTAAAGAACCCACAGGTAGCAAAATATCAGACATATGTCATAGCAATATCTTTACTGATACAGCTCTTAGGAAAATGGAAACTAAGGAGAAAATAAACAAATGGGACTACATCAAAATAAAAAGCTTCTGCACAGCAAAAGAAACCATCAACAAAACAACAAGAAAGCCACTGCATGGGAGAACATATTTGCCAATGTTATCACCGATAAGGGTCTAATCTCCAATATTTACAGGGAACATACAACTTAACAAAAGGAAGATAAACAATCCAATCAGAAAATGGACAAAGGACCTTAATAAACACTTCTCTAAAGAGGACATACAGAAGGCCAAGAGACATATGAAAACATGCTCCAAGTCACTAATCATCCGAGAGATGCAAATCAAAAAGACAATGAGGTACCATTTCAGACCTGTCATAATGGCTATCATCAACAAATCAACATATGACAAGTGCTGGTGAGGATGCGGAGAAAAAGGAACCCTCGTGCACTGCTGGTGGGAATGCAGACTGGTGCAGCCACTATGGAAGACAGTATGGAGTTTCCTCAAAAAACAAAAAATGGAACTCCCATTTGACCCTGTGATCCCACTTCTAGGAATATATCCCAAGAAATCAGAAACACCAATCAGAAAGGATATATATACCCCTATGTTCATAGCAGCACAATTTACAATAGCTAAGATCTGGAAACAGCCTAAGTGCCCATCAGCAGATGAGTGGATTAAAAAAGGTGGTACAGCTACACAATGTAATACTATGCAGCTATAAAAAAGAAGGAACTCTTACCATTTGCAACAGCATGAATGGACCTGGAGAGCATTATGCTAAGTGAAATTAGCCAGTCAGAGAAAGATAAATATCACATGATCTCACTCATTTGTGGAATATAAATGAACAACATAAACTGATGAACAAAAAATAGATCCAGAGATAGAGAATCCTCAAACAGACCATCAAACCTCAGAGGGAAGGCAGGAGAGGGTCGGGGTGGGGGCTGGATAAGGGGGAGAGATCAACCAAGGGACTTATATGCATGCATATAAGCATAACCAATAGACACAGACACTAGGGAGGTGAGAACATGTGCTGGGGTGGGAGTGGCTGGGGAGAGGTCCATGGGAGAAAAAGGAGACATACGTAATACTTTAAACAATAAATAATTTAAATTAAAAAAAAAGGGAACAGGAAAAAAAAGTTATACATTTCCTACAAAACTGCTAGAAGCACAACTTTGAAATCACTTTTTATCCTATAAAAATAGACTTTAACATGTGGGTGTCAAAGGAGTACTTTACTATGTTGGCATAGTAGGTATCTAATACCTGGCACTTGAAAATAATAAGAACCACTTGGGTTAAGTAATATTCATAATGCATGCATCTTGCTCATCACGCATCAAGACCCAATTTGACCTTATTGTGCAGCAAAAAAAAAAAAAAAGAGATTTTATGTGGAAAAGCCAAAAGGAGACGGAGTGGTTATATAGAGGGGTCTAATTACAGGTATTTAAAACATAAAATCATTGTTTAGAATCTCTTCACAGAGAAAAGCTTGTCCTCTACCAGCTGCATTTTTCTGTGCTCTTTTCTGCTCTTGTGGAAATGAACTCCTTTGTTACCCTTCCAAAATGTTTAAGTAGGCCGGAGCTGTATTTTGAGAGACAATTAGAAACTCTAGAGCCTTCCTAAAAGGTTAAAAAGTCAAAAATGAACTTTGGTAATTAATCCTCTTAATTATACTTCGTTTAGAATGTGAAGTGGAGGAAAGAAAACCTAAACAGGGCGCTGAGACCTTATTTCTAGCCCTGTTTCTGCCACAAGCTTGTTATAAACCCTTGGGCATGTCACCTAACTTCTCAGAGCCTATATTTCCTCATCTGTGAAATGAAGGCGTTAGACCAGAATGACCTTCCTTCCTACTCTGAACATCCCATAATGCTGTTTCTACAGTTCTTAAGTTTAATCTTCACTCTACGCTGAACATATTTGAAATCTAAAATTTCCTGTAGATCTTCTCTTGAGAAGTCATTTTGCTGTCACTAACACTGTTTTTCAAATTGTGGTCCTCAAACTTCCTTGTAACAGAATCATTTGGAATGTTTGTTTAAAATGCAGATTCTTGGGCCCTGGCCCAACCTTTCTGAATGGGCATCTTTAGGATGGAATCTAATGTAGAGCAGGATGATTATAGCCAACAGTATTGTGTTGCATACTTGAAAGTTGCTATGCGAGTAGATCTTATAAGTTCTCACCACACACATGCACACATGGAATGATAATTCTGTGCAGTGATGCATATATTAACTACCTTATTGCGGTAATCCATTCACAATATACACATATATCAAATCATTACGTTGTAGACCTTAAACTTACACAATGTTCTATGTCAATTATCTCAATAAAGCTGAGGGGAAACGAATAAAAATGTACCTTAAGAAAAGCTTTAGCATGGGACGAGGGATTCAAGAATATTTGTACTAGCTAATGAGCTCTGTGGTGCTCCCTCTTTCCTCTAAAGGTTGAGAACAACTGAGAATCCAGAAATAAACCATAGGAGAGATGAGGGAAGACGACAGCGGAACAGTGATAGTTGCTACCTCACTTTGAAGAGACAGGTGTAGAGGAAAGAGGGGGCAATCTGATGGAGAGGGTGCTCCTGGAGAATGCGTTTCTTTGTCAATGTTGCTCAGACTGGTTTCATGTTTGAACAGACTGAAATCAGGCATTTTACCATGAGAACTGGGTATGTAAGAATGCCCCACGGTCATAGCATCAACCATACAGAGGGTCTCTAGGTTATGTGTTCTGTGATAGTCAAAACCAGACAAGGAGGTTGTGGTTATGTTTTATGAATGAGGAAATAGCCTTCCTCATGAAGCAGAGAGAAAACTGAGGTCAATGATGACCATTTAGGATTTCTGAGGATTTTTTAAAGAGTGGAAATAAAGTCTTTGGTGAATTTCAATATATTATTTTCATGCTGGAGGTTTTACTTAGATTTCATTAATCCTGTTTTG
This sequence comes from Myotis yumanensis, assembly GCF_028538775.1. Classification (NCBI taxonomy): domain Eukaryota; kingdom Metazoa; phylum Chordata; class Mammalia; order Chiroptera; family Vespertilionidae; genus Myotis; species Myotis yumanensis. The sequence continues at coordinate 56,867,154 of NW_027223757.1, forward strand.
GGGACTGTCTGTTATTCTGGTGTGTTTAGGCTAAATCATTTATGAGAACCCATAGAGAAACACGAGCTTGATCAGCATGATTTCATGCCATGATTTATTCCTCTATAATGATTGTCTCTGTAGGTTCTATGACAATGTTGCCTTTTTAGCACAAACACACATACATACAAAATAGAAAGAGAAAGGGAGATCTCACTATTCAGAGTCTTCACTTCAGACAAGTTTGAGATCAAGCCTCAGGAAACTCACCTCATCTCTTGAAAAGCCAGATGTGCTGTGTGCAAGGACACTGAAGGGCCCAAGGCATTTGGTGAAGTTCAAACATCCACTCCCTTTAATGGGGAGTTGATCAGGTGGCTGCTCTGGCTCAGAAGATGTTCAGGAACTACAGACACCTGAGTGCACCCCAGCACAGGGTAGCATCGCATAGGACGACCTGCAACCTAAAAAGGGTTTTCATGAGGCACAGCAAGAAAATAGTAGCAACACTTCTGGCTTTACATTGGTTAAAGAGCAAATTTCTAAAATTATGGTCAGCAGATTACTCTGGTGATCTAGCTCCCACTCAAGTTTTAGTGGAGAGGAGAAGTAAAGGGGGGGAGGTGAGCACAAAGTTTCCTTTCCTTTCTCCATGGCTTTCTAAACAAGTGAAGAGCTTTCTTGTTGAAGCCTTGCCTGTCTATTCCTCCTTCTTCTCCACTTTATTTTTCTTCATAATATTTATGCTTATTTTGTTTACTGCCTGTATCTGTTTCACTAGAATCTATGCTCCCTGAAGGCATGGATTTTATCCACGTTGCTCGTAGCTATTGTTCGAGTGCCTAGAAGAGTTTCTGGCACTTAGTAGGTGCTCACTAATTACTCGTTGAAAGAATGAATAAATCCCCGTATAGACCATTGCCTTTCCACATTCAGTGATAAATAAAGAATGAGTATAGTTTATGTAGTTTCAGAATTGTGTCCCCAAAGGTGACGAAAACTATTTAGGGAGATGGACCAAGATTGAATATTTACCTACTGGTTATTTCTGGTTTTAATATTAGACAACTTAGTCATTGAGAGCTTTTGCTTTAGAACGGAACTGTCTTGTTTTGAATTCTGGGCATGCTACTTACTAACTGTGAAACATCCAGAGAGTTCTTTATTTTCTCTGTGCCTCAGTTTCCTCCTCTGTGAAATGGGATAATAGTGGGAAGGTCAGGACAGCTCAACCACTATTGGCCACTTCCTAGAAGGCAGAAGCAACTACTGTCACACTTTACTTCTCATGGAAAATTTTGCCAATACACTATGAGGCTGTTGGGGAGACAGATTAGTTCTCACCTCCTTCCCTGTTTCTGGGAAAAGGTCTGAGTCACAGGCATAGCAAGGTGCAAGGGAAGTTTTTACCTCAGTCTGATCACCTAGACTCCTACTTCCTTTGCATCACAGGTTAGCTCGAAACACTAGGTATTATATAAAAAAAGTAGAAAAGCAATTTTTGAAGCATAAAACTAACTGCAACACTAATCCAGAAGTCAAGTTAAGCTCCAGAAGTCAAACACTGGATGTACACTTTTGAACTTTAAATTCTTTTTTTATTACATCTCAACTCAAGCTCTCAACCAACCATGAGAAGAGTTTACATTACTCTTGAAATCAGTGAGGCAAAAACAGATTACCAAAAACTGGAGAAAGGGTACAGGGTTGATTTTTTTCCTTGGGGCTGAATACTAATTTGAGGGAATGTCTTTGTTTCTTTGCATAGAATAGATGCTGCAATATAAACCCCTAGGTAGTTCCAGCCAACTTGGCCTGCTGCCTGGCCCTTCATCTGTTTGTGTCTGCAATTGCAGAGGGGGTGAAGGGAGAATTTCTGGAAGAGACTTAGGTTTAACCCAACTGCCTGGATGGGTCAGCAATGACCTCAACTCCAGGGAGCAATCCTAGCATGAAGACATGGCTCTGACCTGCATGTACCTGAGGTATAGTATGGTGTCAGGGGGTACCATGAAATTTCTAAGTGGAGAATACTGTCCTCTATAAAGTTAACTCAGATATGACTTGAGGAATAAAAGAGAGAATTAACCTTGGATGTACATATTGCCCAAGCTCCTCCTTCACATCTTTGGTGTCCAGGATAGCCAGTAGAAGAAGTACTTAAATAACTGACCAAATAATCATTAGATCCTAAAATCCAGTAAGGGTTGAGCTGAGTGTTTCATATTAATCACCTCAAAAAAAATCTGTAAGATGCATACTAAAATATTCCTATTTTACAGAAAAAAAAAAGGTTTGAATAAATCATAGATTTGCTCAAAGACATACAACTTGTTCATGGTAGAACTGATATTAAACTCAGTTCTGTGTTCAAAGCCTTTGCTCCTGGCCCTCACTGGGTGACTCAGTTGGAGCATCATCCTGATACATCAAGGTGTGGGTTCAATCCCTGGTCAGGGCACATACAAGAAGCAACCAATAAATGCATAAATAAGTGGAACAACAAATTGATGTCTCCCTCTCTCTGTGTCACATTCTCTCTCTCTCTCTCTCTCTCTCTCTCTCAAATCAATCAATCAATAAAAAAATTTTAAAAGCCTTTGCTCCTGACAATAACACCACACTCAATGAATATGTCAAGGAGTTTGGAAGGAGAGTAGCAAGATGGTATAAAATATCATATGGATGGTTAAAGTTGTTTCCAAAATTATTAATCTACTAGTATATACAAGAGTGATTTTAATTAGCCAGGACTCTTGGTTGAAAGTGAGAAACACAAATTCAAATTAGCTTAAGCCAGAAAAATGTAATTTATTGGCCTAACCTAAAAGTGCAAGAGTTGGTAGTTTTCAGCATAGAACAGTGATGGCGAACCTTTTGAGCTCGGCGTGTCAGCATTTTGAAAAACCCTAACTTAACTCTGGTGCTGTGTCACATATAGAAATTTTTTGATATTTGCAACCATAGTAAAACAAAGACTTATATTTTTGATATTTATTTTATATATTTAAATGCCATTTAACAAAGAAAAATCAACCAAAAAAATGAGTTCGCGTGTCACCTCTGACACGCGTGTCATAGGTTCGCCATCACTGGCATAGAACCAAGCTCATCTAATTTTTTTTTAGTGTTAGTTTTAATTTTGTAGGCTGGCTGTGCCAACCTATGGAGAAGATGAGTACTGACTTACAGTCTTTGTTGTTCATGACCTCAAATTACTAAATAATCTCTGCTCTTGATTATCCTTAACAATCCTTGAAAAACACTGGCTCTGCTTGGATCACATGCTCATCCTTGGACCAGACATTGTGTTTGAGGGGGAATGCAAGACTCTTATTGGCCAGCCTGAGTCATAGCTCTCTCCTGGCAGGACAGGCAAGTGCATGTGCTGACAGTCCCAACTGTTAAGAAACAGTTCCCAAAAGGGAGGGAGGATGGGCAGACAAAGAAAGGTAAGACAATAGAAATGGGTACAAAAATTACTAACTAAATAAAACAGGCAGTCTCTAGTTGTGGATAACTAAATGGATGTGAGTGAGACAAGCATATGAGAACATATTACTTGCTACCTCATTGAGCAAGAGATAATGTGTTAAAAATAGCTGCCTTGAGCAGCACACACTGAACACAGATAAAAAAAAATTATTTCCCTAATGATAACTCCCCGAAGCATTTTTTGAGTGTGTGGTAGCAAGGAAATCAAGAATGTCCATAGACATTAACTCACTCATTACTCTGAAAACAAAAATCAGTTTAGGATTAGGGGTCAATGAGGGGGTGAGGGGGGCAAATGTAATACTTTCAACAATAAAGATATTTTTAAAAAGAAAAAAATCAGTTTAGGATTAAGGGGAGAGAGAGAGAGAGAGAGAGAGAGAGAGAGAGAGAGAGAGAGAGAGAGAGAATATATGAAGGAGAGAATGAGAATGCCTTCTATCTCTCTCTCCCTCTCCCTTCCTCTCTGAAATCAGTAAAAATATATATTTTTTAAAAAGAGAGAAAGAATGCCTTTGATCGGCTGCCTCCTGCACATTCCCACGGAGACTGAGCCCACAACCCAGGCATGTGCCCTGGACCAGAATCAAACCCAGGACCCTTCAGTCCACAGGCTAATGCTCTATCCACTGAGCCAAACCAGTGAGGGTGGCAGTCTTTAGTTTCAAAAGTCTCCTGTTAGAATAGCATCCGTTGCCTACTTCTGGATTCTCAACATCCCTCGAGAGCTGCTTTTCCAGAAGATCATCTCAGCTTTTGCCCTTTGGATTATTCTCTCCAGTCTCCTTCTGACTGAATAGATTTCAAGGGGTCTCAACTAAGAACTTGAGGTTAGTATTGTAGATTAATTAGCCCAGGGAGTCCTTTCCTTTCTCCATGGTTTTCCTGTACTACAGAACTCTTATTGTGTTGTCCTATTGTTTAAATGTGAATCTTTCCCCATATTCTCCCAGCCTTCCATCATTGGCAAGATGATGAAGCTCATGTTAATTCATTTTTGTATCTACAGCAGTTTTTACACTGCCTGACATATAGTAGGTGCTCAATAAATGTTTGTTGAGTGAATGAGAACTTGGCCATTATTTTTTAAATTGTGTTTTGTTAGGAAATAGAATAGAATTCAGGGAAATTTTTGCAGAACTTGAAGAACTGTGGATATTCTCAACTTAATTAAATAGCTAACTATCTATATATATAAAAGCCTGAGTGTCCAGGACACTAGAATGCCCGGAATGACCAGCCGCTATGATGTGCACGGACACTCAACACAGGAGCTTCCCCCTGGTGGTCAGTGTGCTCCCACAGCCAACCTCCTGCGGCCGGCCAACCTCCCCTGGTCCCTCCCCATGCCAGCCAACCTCCCATGGTCCCTCCCCCCATCCGGCAGGCCCCAGGTGGCAGCTGGCAGCCATCAGGAAGGCCCTGGCCAACAGCAGGAAGGAAGGTCCCGATCAGCCCTGATCATCAGCCAGGCCTAAGGACTCCACCCAAGCACGAATTTTGTGCACCAGGCCTCTAGTATAATTATATACTAAGTTGAGTCCCATACTAGGTTTTATTATGGAAAAGCAGTAACAGTATTAAAGGGTTAAGGAAAGCAATAAAATATATAGATTTTTAAAAAAAAGATGTTTGTTATTGTTTTTAAAATATTTTTTTATTGATTTCAGAGAGGAAGGGAGAGGGAGAGAGAGATAGAGACATCAGTGATAAGAGAGAATCATTGCCCTCCTGCCTCCTGCACACCCCCTACTAGGGATTGAGCCTGCAACCCTGGCATGTGCCCTGACCTGGAATTGAACCAGACCTCCTGGTTCATAGGTCAACATTCAACCACTGAGCCATGCTGGCTGGGCAAGATGTATAGCTTTAAATGAGTGTTAGAGTCCAACAGACTGGCTGTTTTGGTTGTTATTATTGCACAATGAATTGCCCCAATACTAACATAGCAACAAGGCAGTTCCTTGGAGTCTCGAATGCGTTTGCAGTCAGACATGGGGTTGCAGGCATCTGAAGGCTGTTCTGGAAACATGGCTAACAGTTGATGCTGGCTGATGACCGGAGTGACTATATATGACCTGTCTAGCACGGAGGCCTCAGAATGGTCAGATTTCTTACATGCAAGCATCGCAAAAGAGCCAAGTGGAAGTGCATCACCCTTTCTGACCTAGCATCAGGAGACAGGCAATGTCACCTCCACTGGGTTTCACTGGTTCATGTGAGTTACTAAGGCCAGCCCAGTTTCACAGGAAGGGGACATAGACTCTCAATGGGAGAAAATGTAAAATAATGTGTGGACATGTTTAAATATACTGCACTAGTTCTACCACCTAGTGTTTGAATAGCTGGGGAAAATTAGTCATTTGAGTTTTTCTATCTATAAAATAGGATCCTTGAAAAGATTAAATAAGATAATGTATGCAAACACTTAGCTCATAGTCAGTTCTCAAGTGTTCTTTTATTAGTGAGGGAAAGTATTTGGGCAAAATCCTTAAAGCCAAGAAAATGATATCCAATAATTACATTACCTTGAAAATTACCAGTACTTTCTTATATTTTTCTATGAAAACTTCTGTGGGACACCAGTTTCCCATAGGAGCATGATTTTAAAAGAAGTACATTCTAAAAATATTTTTTTTACATACATTCATTCCAAGTTCCAATCAACTGACCCAAATGTGCACTTTTGGAACCCAGCCCATTTGTAACTGCAAAGTAGTCTCCATATATGTGTGCATGTATATGCACTCTGCTAATATATACAACCTTGCTATTCTGTCAGAGATAAAGGGGAAAAAAGTTTACCAGGAAAAGTTTGTTAATCATTGATGATGAGTTTGCATTATACCAAAAAATACTAGAAGAGAGATTAATGGTTGATCTTCATTTAACACAAAAGCAAGAACTTTAAAGACTATCAGAGTCTTTGCTAAAATGTCACATTGAGTCAATAGCTAAAAATACAAATAATAAAGATCAGAAAAATCACAGGTGAAGACAGTCATCCTTGCAATCAATCTTTCATAAATTCTGTGGGTAATTGATTTCATATAATACTGTCCAGTGTTGTAATTCCCTCCCTATTCTTCCTCTCTCCCCAACCCAGAAATATTTGAAATTCAATAGCACTCTTGTCACAGAATTATATTGAAAGATTGAATTAACAGAAAATTCTGCGTAGCAAGCTATTAATACAAAGAGGTTATTTGCCAAGAGATCCCAGGGATTCCTGAGCACCCTCTATCTATAGAGCCCATTCACTCCAGTCACAATTTCTGACACATTATTTGTCTACCTGGTCACTTTTTAAAAATATGTTTTTGTTTTTTTATCAATTTCAGAGAGGAAGGGAGAGGGAGAGAGAGAGAGAGAGAAACATCAATGATGAGTAAAACCATTGACTGGCTGCCTTCTGCACATCCCCCACTGGGGACCAAGCCCAAAACCTAAGCATATGCCCTTGACTGGAATCGAACCTGGGACCCTTCAGTCTGCAGGCCAATGCTTCATCCACTGAGCCAAACCAGCTAGGGTTTCCTGGACACTCTTATATTTGACTTCCCAGGGCTTTCTGGAACTCTTCAGGTAATGAATCTTGAAAGTGACCAAGAATTTCCTCTTATCTCCATTTTTCTGGCTGTTATCTTTCACTTATCACCTTCTAGGAAGCAGTGGAAGAAGAGAAACAGTTTGCTGTTTGAATCCGAAGAGATATGAGAACTCTCTCTGCTGTTGGTAAGGGAGGAGAACTTAGACTCCTTGATCCATTTTGTTTTAGATGCATTTTGTTTTTCTCTGTGAAACTTTCTTATTTCGGGCAGAACAGTGTCCCCTCCCCTCTGGTTCTTCTAATGGACTACTACCTTTCTCATTTTTCCAGTGCTTCCTTACAGTACATATCTGGATGACAGTCTCATTTTGGGAGATGTCCTGAGAATGTGCAAATGGGAGGGGAATAACAATGAGCTGACATCAGTGAAGAAAGAAAGTAATACAATCCAGTCAATGTTGAATATTAATAAGGCATAAATGAATTGACCAAAATCAAACTCTATTCTCAGCTTTCCTGGAAAAATATCTGTCTTTGCTGTCTTGTCCAAATACCCATTTCCAAATATTGTCTTTTTTTCCTGTTCAGTCATACTGTTTTGATTCACTGGCCTAATATTCCTTTTTGTTGATTGTGAAGCCATTGAATGATTTGGGGGAGGGGAGAGAGGCAAAACTCTCATCCTTCCTGTCTTCCTTTCTAACAAATATTTCTTTCAATAGTATATTTGCTTCATTAGATTTAGTTTTATTATTTGAGAGTATCCATATATATATATATATATATACACACATATATGTATATATATACATATATATATACAGTGGGGCCTTGACTTACGAGTTTAATTTGTTCCATGACGGAGCTCATAACTCAAATTACTCGTATGTCAAATCATTAAAGTGAATGAGTGAGACACAGTGATGCTGGGCTGATGATGTGGCATTCACTGTGACGTTCGCTGCGCCAACTAGCGGTGGGGTATCTGAAGCTGGCTCATAACCCGAATTTTAGCTCGCAACTCAAAGCAAAAAATCGGCCGAGAGACGGCGCATAGCTCGAAAAACTCGTTAGTCGGAACACTCATAAGTCAAGGCCCCACTGTGTGTGTGTGTGTGTGTGTGTGTGTGTGTGTGGATATGTATATATATATATATATATATATATATATATATATATATCCATCGATGCACGAAATTCATGCAAGAGTAGGCCTACCTTCTCCCAGCTGCTGGCGCCAGCTTCCACCTGGCACCCAGGACCTAGGCTTCCCTTGCAGCCCCTGCTTCTTCTGAAAGTTCATCTGGAAGAACATCTGGTCTAATTAGCATATTACACTTTTGTTACTATAGATATATATATGTATTAAATAATTTGGGATTATTTTAGTAAGAAAGTATGTTAATCATTGATTTCTCTGATAAAACCAAAAATATCTCCTATTGGGGAAGTTGTTAGATAATGGGATCAGAAGAACTGAGACAGTGAATAGCACTACAGGATGGGGTTGGTAGGTCAATAGTGTTCTGGAGATCATGAACACTGGTGACTTTAGAAAGTCTTGTACCTAATTTAGAATACTGCAAAAGAATATCAGAGCAGGAATAGATCTTAGAAATCATAGAAGAAAGCATTGATATGTGCCTTTCAGCTAGCTAATATCTCCATTTTATTTACTTAGTTGTTTATTACTTTTAATTGTGATAAAAAGCATATAACACACGATTTATCATCTTAACCATTTTCAACTCTAAAGTTTAGTAGTGTTAAGTATGTTCACATTGCTGTGCAACAGAGCTCCAGAAGTTTTTCATCCTGCAAAACCGAAACTCTGTATTCATTAAACAACAACTCTGATTGCCCCCTCTGCCTGAGTCCCTGGAATCACCATTCTACTTTGTGTTTCTCTGATTTTCATTACTGTACATTCTTCATATAAGTCAGTGGTTCTCAACCTTCCTGATGCCGCGACCCTTTAATACAGTTCCTCATGTTATGGTGACCCCCAACCATAAAATTATTTGCGTTGCTACTTCATAACTGTAATTTTGCTACTGTTATGAATCGTCATCTAAATATCTGATATGCAGGATGTATTTTCATTGTTACAAATTGAACATAATTAAAGCATAGTGATGAATCACAAAAACAATATGTAATTATATATGTGTTTTCTGATGGTCTTAGGCGACCCCTGTGAAAGGGTCGTTCGACCCCCAAAGGGGTCGCGACCCACAGGTTGAGAACCGCTTATATAAGTGGAATCATAGAGTATTTGTCCTTTTTTGACTGGCTTATTTTACTTAGCATAATGTCTGTAAGATTTATCCATGCTGAAACATGTGTGAGAGTTCTTTCCTTTTTAAGGATGAATAATAATCTATTTATGTATAGATTACATTTTGTTTACCCACTCACCTGTTGGACATTTGGGCTGCTTTAACCTCTTGGCTATTGTGAATGGTGCAAACATCTTTTCGAGACCCTGCTTTTAATTCTTTTGGATATCTACCCAGAAGTGGGATTGCTGGATCAAATGGAAGTTCTATTTTCACTCTTTGGAGGAATTGCATCATTTTGCTTTCCATAGCAGCTGCATCATTTTACAATCCTTTCCCCCACATTCTCACCTACACTTGTTATTTCTTGTCTTTTTTTATTATAGGTCTGATAGGTCTGAGGTGATATCTCATTGTGATTTTGGTTTGCATTTTTCTAATGATTTGTGATGCTGAATATCTTTATTTTTTAAATCTGGACAATAAAGATTTAATTTTTTAAAAAGAACAACAAAAACTAGATTTTCTTTCCGGATCTCCCTTCCTCACTCCTGGTCGTGGCGCCCTCTGCAGGCCGCTGTCTCAGCATGCATTCAGCACCTTCTGCAGATGGAGGAGAACGTAGTGGGCGGTCTCCCAGGGCACCGCTGTGGCAGGGAAGGAGCTGGGCTCGGCCTTCTGCGCCTCCTGGATCAGGCGGTGCATGGGGTAGCCGAGGCGCGGGAAGGCCACGTCGCTGCTGGCCAGCAGCCCCATGGGGCAGAAGTCGTTGGCGCCATCGCCGACATAGAAAAGGCGCTCGAAGTGCACGCCGTCCTGGGCCCGCTCGCGCAGGTAGTCACTGAGCACCTTGTGCTTGCACATGTTGCTGGGGCACCGCGCGCAGCTGTGCGCGTGGAAGGGCCGCAGCGCCAGCAGCCCCCGTGCGTCGGGCCCCGACGGGTTGCTGAGGATGCGGCGGAACAGGCCCAGGTGGCCGGCGGCACGCAGCTTGCTCTCCACGCCGAAGGTGTTGGCATCCGAGATGATAATCACCTCGAAGCAGGCTCCCTGCTTGGCCACAAACTGCAGCAGGTCGCCCATGCCCGGGGACAGAGGGATGGCCTCGTAGACCGCACGAAAGTCCCGCGGCCGCAAGCCCTGCTCACCCAGGTACTTGAAGACCCGCTGCATGTACTCATTGTAGAAGCCCTCGCGGTAGGTGGCGCGCAGGCTCTCTGGCAGCCGCTGGCACAGCGCGTGCACGATTGAGTCGTCGCTGTCTTCGTTCACGATGGTCTGGTCAAAATCGAAGGCCAGGAGGAAGCGCGGTGTGCCCTGCACAGCCATCCTGCCTTCCTGGGAGCAGCGGGAGGAAGAGCAGCAGGAGGAGGGAGCAAGCGGCACTGCAGGCGAAGACCCCGGAGAGGCTGGTTAGCAGGCCTTGTCCAGAGGCACTAACACATCCAAGACCTGAGGACCCAAGGCTAGTTAAGCCGGGGGAGCGCCCAACGCCACGGCCCCCACCCCAGCTCCCTGCCCGCCCCCTGGGCACCTCCAAGTTAACAGCGCTGGGATTTATCCTCAGAGGACCAGCAGCCTACCCAGGTTCTGTAGCCAGGATCTCCAGCCAAGTTCTGTGTTTGTTGTCTTGTTACATCTGTATTTATACCAGCTGATTTTAATCCTATCAATTCTGTTCCAACGGTTAGGGCATTTCTTATCTCTATTTCAAGGTTATCCTATTGTTCTATTAAGCTACAAGGAAGTAACTGGAGGAGATTATCCCAAGTAAAGATTATGTAGCTTAAGGGTGATTTTTCATAGTTAAAGTGATTAATTACCCGCCTGGCACTTAGTTAAGGAGTTTTATTCCCTCCCTAACTCCAGGGAAAAATCCTCACCTGGGGAAACAACCTTTCTCGGGGAGGGAGCAAGCGGCACTGGTTAGAACACATAGCGTTAAAAGGGGGAGCAAACATATGCCATATACGTCAGGTCCCTTGAAACATAAGCTGTGCAGATGTGTCTTCCCTGCAGTGACTGTCAAGCAGCAAGGGTGGATCGGCTTCTGGCAAATTCCCCCATTTTTATTTTTTAAATGACAGCTAGTGTATATCAGCGGCCACCTCTTGGATTGGGTTGTTTAAGACTCAGAAGAAGACTGACATAAACATAGTAGATGGAGTGTACCCGGAGCCTTGTTCCTGTAGAAGGTTGCTGGCCTCTTCAGTCAAGGGATTTCAGCTGTCCCCAAGTGGGTGGTTTGGTTGTCCTCGTTGATCTGGCTAGCGGGCGGCATCGCTGGCTATGGACTCGCCGAAGTGTCAGCGCATTGAAGGGCTGGGAAGATATATATGAAGCCCATATCTTCCATGGTGGCATTTATGGCTCTAAGATCTTGCAAAAGTCTCCACTTGCCTGATTTCTTTATTAAAAATATGGGTGTGTTCCAGGGACTATTTGATGGCTCTATACGTCCCTCTGCTAATTGCTGATCAATTAATTGTCGGGCTGCTGATATTTTCTCAGATATTAAGGGCCATTGCTCAACCCATGCTGGTTGTGATGATTTCCAGACTATGGGATCAGCCGCTGAATATCTTTTGATATGGTTATTGATAATATGTCTATCATCCTTGTAGAAATGTTTATTCAAGTCCTTTACCTACTTTTAATTAGGGTTATTTGTTATCTTTTGTTGTTATTGAGTTGCAGGAGTTCTTTATATATTCTGGATATTAACCGCTATCAGATAATATGATTTGGATATATTTTCTCCTGCTATATAGTATGCTTTTCATTCTGTTGATTGTGTCATTTGATGCACAGAAGTTTTAAAGTTTAACATAGTCTCATTTGTCTATATTTGTTATTGCTGCCTGTGCTTTTGTTATCACATCCAAAAAGTTATTGCCAAATTCATTGTCATGAAGCTTTTCCCTATATTATCTTCTAGGAGTTCCATAATTTGAGGTCTTATATTTAGGTCTTTAAATTTTTTTGAGTTAATTTTTGTGCATGGTATAAGATAAGAGTCCAGCTTCATTCTTTTACATGTAGGTATCCAGTTTTCTCAGTACCATTTGTTGAAGAGACTATCTTTTTCCCATTGAGTGTTCTTGATACTTTTGTTGAAGATCATTTGACTATATATGTGAAGGTTACTTTCTGTGTTCCAATGTGCTTTTTAAACTATATTTTTATTGATTTGAGAGAAAGAGGAAGAGAGAGAGGGAGATAGAGAGAAAGAAACATTGGATGTGAGACAGAAACATGCATGAGTTGCTTCCTGCCTGCTCCCCATGGGGGATGGAGCCCACAACCTGGGCATGTGCCCTGACCAGAAATCAAATAGGCAACCTTTTTGGTGCATGGGATGACACTAAGTATTCCACCATTTATTAACTGTGTGATATTAGACAACATACCTTTCTGTGCCTCATTTTCCTTATCTGTAAAACAAAAATAATGATGGTATATCCCTCACAATGGAATTGTGAGGATTACATAAAATAAACTTTGTTAGAAAATTCCTGATACATAAGAAGTATCCAATAAATCTTAGCTATTCTTATTGCCTAAAAATGCCTCTTTCACACTTTTACTAGGGCAAATCTAACGCAATTATAGCTTCCTAAGAATTTTCAGATCACAGCAACATTCTCAATTCTAGATGCCACCAACACTCTTCATGCCTATTGTGCACTTTTCACTGATGTTCCAACATGGAGGTTTATTTTTCATTTTACTTTCGCCCCAAAAGCCAAGTGGTCTTCTACTCATCACACTTTCCCTGGAAGTGGGAAGTGAAGAATGATCAATATTGGGGGAAACATAAAAGAAGGTAAAAGTCTCTGGAGTTTCTCAAACTTGGTGTTCAGTATGTATTGACCCATTTGGCTCAAATAGATTTGAAAAGCATCAGAGACTTCCCCCCTTTTCTATGGTCTATTGTGAAGGACTGAGGTGGAGAGTGGAGGGGTTCGAGGAAAACTAAAGCTTAGTTTGCAATGGACAGGCAGCTATCACAAAAACGTACCTGGTTCTTAGAGAATGGCACTGCCCAATTCCTGATCAGACTGGTAATGCTGCTTGCATAAGGGTAGAACAAACTTACGTTCAATTAAGATGAATGTATTTACCTTACTAGCAACAGAATAAATCAGAACTACCAGGACAATTGCATAAATCTCAGCAAAGGTTAGTGTTAACATTTGATCCATCCGGTGTGATCTGGGGCAGCTGAGGTTAACCACATCTCTGTATTTTCAGTCTTTTTCAGATGAATTCTTCCTGTTAGAACCCATGTTCATTCCATTATCTTTTGATCTCCTTCCCTTCCCACATTAAAAGACCTCTGAAAAACCCAAAATATAAATGTTGTTTATAAAAATTTTTCTTCTCCTAATATTAATGTAAATTATTCAGCTGTGCCTGAGATATCAGTGCCTAACTAACTTTAATATTAAAAAACTTAGCCATATTGCTGTTTTAATTAAATTGATAGCTATCTTTAGTTCACATGATTTCATTCCAGAAAAGACAAAATGTCAGAAGTGGATATTAAACATTAGGAAAGCTTTTATTCTTAATATTCTTAGTATAGTATATATCAGTATGTAATTATCAAGTATAGAAGGTTAATACTTCTTAAAAACATTGGAACATAATGATTGCATTGTCAGAGAAAACTTTCATGGAAATTTTTAAAGGCAAAGACTCTAAAATACATTTGGATATTATTTTGAAATGGCAAAACTTCTAAAATTATTCTAGTTACTAGCAAAGTAGGATGTTTCCTTCACCTTTTAAAAGCTTTTCTTATGGAAATGAAGAACGTGTATTCTGTGGCATTGAATCGGGGCCTATGGACTTACTTATAGGCTTCTATTAATTCTCTGATTAAAATAAAGTGAGTTTTGGCTGGTGTGGCTTAGTTTGTTGAGGTCATCCCCTGCACCTAGCAGTCACCAGTTCAATTCCTAATCAGGATCCCGCTCCATCCCTAATAGGAGACTTACAGGAGGCAGCTGATCAATGTTTCTCTTTCTCATCGATGTTTCACTCTCTCTCTCCCTCTCTCTTTCTCTCTCTCTAAAAAATCAATAAGAACATATTTTTAAACTAAATAAAGTAAAAAGTAGGAGAATCACATGCTATTTAAATCAGTTCTTGTGTGTGTATACGTATGTGTAGGCATGTGTATATGTGTGAAACTCACTTTGGGAGTGTCCCCCCATTTGCTAAATCCAACTCTTGGACATATAGCTAGCAAGATGCATGGCAAGCACATAGAAGAGACTCATAACTATTTAAATGAAGTGTTTTCTTTTTTTCCTTCTTATTGAATTCATTGGCCCTAGCTAACAAAATTATACAGGTTTCAAGTGCACAGTTCTACAACACATCATCTGTACACTGTATTGTGTGTTCAACACCCCAAGTCAAGTAGTGAATTGTTTTCTTTCTATTTGTTTTCTGGAAAAAATATTTGGTTTTCTATTCTTTTCTTTTAAGATTATATTTAGATGGGTTAGGGTTAGTAAAGATGTCATGTAGTCCTTGATACAAGGGTTGCCAATTTTAAAGTTTCATGTATATATGTAATAAGGATAAGATTTTGGTGCTGTTTGGTCCTCAGTAATTCTTGTTTCCAAGTTATGACGAGGCTCCCGTATTTAAGGCTATACTTGAAAGATTCAAATCAGAGTTTCTTTCAAGGTGTGAAGAGGACAGCTCATCCACAATTAAGGCTGAGCCAGTGTGCTTAGTCCTATAAGGAAAATGAAGGATACAATACAGAGGAAGTCCCTTCCAGGGAGGAAAAATGTCTCCCTTCCAGAGGAAGGTGGTCAGAAGTTGGATGTGCAACTCGAGGCGGAGGTTTAAGGGAAGATGCAGGTGGGAATAGCTAGAGGGGCAAAGTGGACTTTCCAGTCCTACTTTGTTGGACACTAGTTCAAAGACTACTTCAGACTATCCACCAGATGGCAAAGACCAATGGGAAACACTTAATAAATGCTAAATGACCGCATTGCCAAGAGTATTTCCCCCTACAGACTCTACCTTGAGTAGAAAAACAGAAAGAGGATTATCTCCAATAGGGAACTGACCTTTGAATTGATAAAATATTGGCCTGAACACACTGGTTAACCCAGAAGATACTTTAATTGGCAAGTTAAAGTGTCTCTAGTTCTGCCAATGACACTTAAAATGGTTAATCATTATGTATATGTTATGATCTATAAAACATTAGAAATTAAATTTTAAAAAGGATCTCTTGTTTCTTCACCTACTTCCCACCCCAGTTATAGGAAGTAAAGAAGATATATTTCTTTGCATGTCTGATTATAGTACAACTAAAATGTAACCATGAACACCTCCCACACATGCACACATACATGCATACTTTCTATTAAAATCCATAGGTTTTCAGTCCTAGGACCCTTTTCAAACTTTCCTTTATTTTTTTTAAATTCCTTTTTATTTTATTTTATATTTTATTGATTTTTTACAGAGAGGAAGGGAGAGGGATAGAGAATTAGAAACATCGATGAGAGAGAAACATCGATTAGCTGCCTCTTGCACACTCCCCACTGGGGATATGCCCGCAGCCAAGGTACATGCCCTTGACCGGAATTGAACCTGGGACCCTTCAGTCCGCAGGCCGACGCTCTATCCACTGAGCCAAACCAGTGAGGGCAAACTTTCCTTTATTTTAAGGGCTCTCCTTTTCGTAAGTGGACTTCCTCCAGTTTGGGGGGTTTCAGGTGTGATCTGGGACTGAATTTTTCCCTCCTGAGTCACTAAAGATCTGATAATCACATTCACTTATACCTCACTAATAAATGTAAAAAACAAAATTAGGCCCAGGCCTGTATACTATAGCTTGTCCTCCCTACAAATCTCAAACTCTAGAGAAGCGGTTCTCAACCTGTGGGTCCGCGACCCCTTTGGCGGTCGAACGACCCTTTCACAGGGGTCGTCTAAGACCATCCTGCATATCAGATATTTACGTTATGATTCATAACAGTAGCAACATTACAGTTATGAAGTAGCAACGAAAATAATTTTATGGTTGGGTCATGACATGAGGAACTATATTTAAAGGGCCAGAAGGTTGAGAACCACTGCTCTAGAGTATTTGAGCGAGAGCTTTGAGGAAGTCACGTCTACAATTCAGATTCCAAAGGGAACTTTGGGGGTGGTTGGTTCCACACAAACTGTTTTAATAATAATATAACCCCCCCCCCCCCTCAGTATTTCTTGTCCACTCTGCTTCTCCCTCTCTAATATATACTGGGAGCCAGTTTTCCAAACTTCTGCTTCCTTCATATGTGGTACTATAACTGTCTGTCCACATAAAAAACCTCTCTTCCTATATGAAAACAAGTAAAATGAAAGGAAACATAAAGCAGGTTGGACTGTACCGCTCATGAACTATGTGATTTTGGGCAATGACATCATCTCTCTGACTTTTAATTTTCTCCTTTATGAAATGAGGATAATTCAAACTTCATGATATTTGTTTGAGGATTAAAATAAAATTAATCCAGAAGAGTGCTTAGTTAATCTATGCTGCTGTTATGAGTATCTCCTTAAGTTTAGTTCCTCTCATTCCTACTTCTATCGTATGAAATACTCATGAGTAAATTCCCCTGTACTTTCAACATTTTCTTTTACTCTTTTTGGGGGCATGTACTATGGACTAGATAAAATGCTAGCTTCTGGGGATCCAAAAGCTACAGATAGTTCAAGATGCCCTCAGAGCAGCAGAAAAGATACAGATAGTTCAAGATGCCCTCAGAGCAGCAGAGAAGACATGCAAATGCTCTAGAAGCCCAGAAGGGGAAGGGGGAGAGAAGACTTTTTCACAAAAGAAGAGAGAGCAGGCAGTTCGTGGTGTACTCCTTGGGCCTCTCCTGTAGGAATAGGGTGCCAAAGTTATCCTGGAATCTCTGGGCTGCTGTAGAAACTACGGTTTCTCTGGAAATCTTGTGTGTTAGGAATGGGAGACAGGAAGGATTTGTTTCTCCTCCTTGTGGGGAAATAAAGAAAAATTTTGTTCCTTCTCCTTCACACATGTATTCCTCTATTCTTTTATACACTCAACAAATGTGTACAGTATCAATTAAGTATCAGGCACTGTGCTAGGTGCTAGGGAATACAAAAACACAAACTCAATCTAGTGAAAGAGACAAGAAAATTAAAAATTACAGTATGTTTGTGAGAAGTATTTTTAGCCCAGCTGGTGACCAGGAGGTCACCGGTTCGATTCCCGGCCAGGGCACATGCCAGGGTTGCGGGCTCCATCCCCAGTGGGGAGGGATGGTGCAGAAGGCAGCTGATGGATGTTTCTTTGTCATTGATGTTCTATCTCTCCCTTCTCCCTCTCCTTTCTCTCTCTTTAAAAATTAGTAAAAACATATATTTTTTTAAAAAATGCAAGTACTTTTAGGGGACTGGAGGAGTAGTGTGAGGGTGACCAGTTATCCCAGTTTGCCTGCTACTGTCCCATGTTAGCACCGAAAATCCCACATCCTAGGGAACCTCTCAATTCTGCACAAACTGGGACTATTGGTCACCGAAGCTCTGGGTCGCAGAGTAGGCTCCCCTAACACAGCCTGGGATGGGGGGAGGGGTAGGAGTAAAGTCATGGTAGAACTGATGTCCAGCATAAACTTAATGGAATACTAGATGGATGAGAATGGGAACTAGATTACACTGAATGAATTTCACATATGGGAACTCGATTATACTAAAGTATTAGGAAAACCCCAGCAATATGCCCACAGTTCATGTGGAATGTTATTTCTAGAGCTGAATGGAGATTAGGTGATTTAAATATTTTTGAGCATCTGTTATCTGAAAAGATAATTCTGACAAAGTAAGAAGCTTAGAGTTCAATAAAGGATAAAGCTGTGGGTAAGAATCGTGACAAAATAAGCTGAACAACTGAAAAATTTTTTTTTTCTAATAAGGCCACCAAAAATTTTGGTTGCCCACCCCCCCCCAAAAAAAAACTGGGGAGAGAAAGAGATGGAAACTTTATCTGAAATTCAGATGAGGAGTGTCTTAGGGGGCCCAAGGGTGACTTCCTGGAAGGAGCTGGTGAGAGAACAAAAGACAAGAGCAGAGAGGCTGAGAGAGAAGGTTCTCTGGTAGAGAAGCAAGGGCTCCTCCATGAAAGCAAAGCGAGAAAGTCATCTGCCACCTTGGGACCTGGTACGAAACTGAAGTTGTGGGACGGACACTCATTCCATAGTCCCCTCCATGCCTGACTTTCTCTTCCTCAACATTCCACTCCCGAAAAAGATTTCCCAGGGACTCTGTGAGAGTGTGCTCATATGGAGTTCGTTGGATGATGGTTATACCTTTTTTTGTAATTAGAGTCAATATACCAATATTTTATACTGAAAAACCTTCACAGTGCTGACAGTTTAACTGAGCAAGCTGTGGACTCCTTAGGAGCTGTTCCCTATGTTTATTAGCCACACTAGAGGCCTGGTGCACAAAAAATTTGTGCACTCGGGGAGGGGGCCCTCAGCCCGGCCTGTGTCCTCTCGCAGTCTGGGACCCCTCGGGGGATGACCACCTGCTGGCTTAGGCCTGCTCCCCGGGGGATTGGGCCTAAGCTGGCAATCAGACATCCCTCTGGCAGCCCGGGAGCCCTCGGGGGATGTCCACTTGCCAGCGGGGAGCAGGCCTAAGCTGCAGTCTGACATTCTTAGTGGTGCTGAGGAGGCGAGAGAGGCTCCCACCACCACCACTGTAATGGCAGCCGTCAGCCTGGCTTGTGGCTGAGCAGAGCTCTCCCCTGTGAGAGCGCACTGACCACCAGAGGGCAGCTCCTGCATTGAGCGTCTGCCCCCTGGTGGTCAATGTGTGTCATAGTGACCAGTCATTCCCAGTCTTTCTGCTGTTAGGGTCAGTTTGCATATTACACTTTTATTATATAGGAAAGAGGCCTGGTGCATGGATGGGGGCCGGCTGGTTTGCCCTGAAGGGTGTCCTGGATCAGGGTGAGGGTCCCCGCTGGGGTGCCTGGCCAGCCTGGGTGAGGGGCTGATGGGTGTTTGCAGGCTGGTCACACCCCCTTCAGGGTGGGGGGTCCCCACTGGGTTGCCTGGCCAGTCTGGGTGAGGGACTGAAGGCCATTTTCAGGCTGGCCAAGCTCCCTGGTGACGGTAGCTCTCAGCCTCTCCTTTTATTCTTTATTCTGAGATTTATTTACCTTCTATAATTGAAACTTTGTTGCCTTCAGTGGAGCTCAAAGCTGGCCAGGTTGGGCGGGAAGCTTGGCTTCCTCCATCACTGGAGCAACCAAGCCTCCTGCTTGCTCCAGCTCCGTGGCTGCTGGCCGCCATCTTGGTTGGGTTAATTTGCATATAGTCGCTCTGATTGGCTGGTGGGCATGGCTTGGGGCATAGTGAAGGTACAGTCAATTTGCATGTTTGTCTTTTATTAGATTAGATAGTTTATTTTTCAAGCTGATTAGAATGATAATTGATAGCAAAATCTATGTTTCATGACTTCTTTTGCCCGGTTGCTGGTGCCTCCCACCTTCTCGCTCTGAACTCCCATAAATTCAGCCTCACTGTTCATCCTTGTTCGTCTCTCTGCTGCTCTCCTCCAACATTTGCTCCCACAAAATGCAGGGCTTACATCTCATTTATCGGCAAAATTATGAGATGCATTGAATGAATTCACGTTAATAATACTTTAGCTCACAACACTTTGAAGAGTCTACAGACCATTTAACAAGGAAACTAAATTATTTCAAATACTTGTGTCAAAATAAATGAACCAAGGCTTTTTTGGTGGAGTAGCCTAATATTTTATTGTGATTATAAACGCAACTCTGTGATCTCCAAAATTCAGCAATCCTTATTAGGTTCTTCATTAGTGAGAATAAAAAATGTTTTTTCATTAGTGATGGACTAGGGCATTTCTTTCTTAATACGAAACTCTTTTCTAATATAAAAGTATCTTTAGAACACCTTAGGATTATTGTAAAGGATAAGTAGAATTTATGAACTAAAGAGGAATGTTGTGTGTTTGTTGTCATTAAAAAACAATTTAGAGGTTAATCTTTCCCTCATTTTTTTGGCTTAGCCATGACTGTGATTTTTTTTTTCTCCTAATTGTTTTCTTTGGTTCCAAGTTATTCCCAGCTGCTGAGAGTCACAAATTCTGTCTGAATAGCACGGTGACCTTTTCAGAGGAACCAATGTTTGTAAGCTAAAACACAAAGGAAGGAAAAAAGTTTACTGAATGACTGTGTGCTGGAAGAAGAAGGCTCATTCAAATCAGCCCTCCTCCCCTCCTCACCCACCCCAATCTGAATGTTCCAGCTCCTTTGTCTCTCCATTCCTCCCAGACCTTCCTGGACTAGTAGAACTGCCAGCTATAGGGATGTGGTTGTCCACTCAAGCTCTTTGATGACTTTACAATTTCCCCTCTGTGTCCTTTTGTCTTTTGTAGGGTGGAAGCAGCACCTGGCACCTCAGCTCTGTGGTGCCTGCTCCTGGGAAGGGGAGTCAAGAAACAGTTCATAGCAGCACAATTTATAATAGCAAAGATTTGGAAACAGCCTAAATGCCCATCAGCAGATGAGTGGATTAGAAAACTGTGGTACATCTACACAATGGAATACTATGCTGCTGTAGAAAGGAAGGAACTCCTACCATTTGCAATAGCATGGATGGAGCTGGAGAGCATTATGCTAAGTGAAATACGTCAGTCAGAGAAAGATAAATATCACATGATCTCATTTGCGGATTATAATGAACAATATAAACTGATGAACAAAACCAGATCCAGAGACAGAGAATCATCGATCAGATGCTCAAACCTCAGAAGGAAGGTAGGGGAGGGCGGGGGTCAGGGGTTGAGGTCAACCAAAGGACTTGTATGCATGCATATACTGGTAAGCATAACCAATGGACATAGACACCAAGGGGGTGAGGGCATGAATGAGAGTGGGGTGGGGGGCAATGGGGAGATAAGGATACATATGTAATACCTTAATCAATTAAAAAAAAGATTTCAAGAGTTAAAAAAAAAAAAAAAGAAACAGCCAACCTGCCTTAGGAAGGCAGGTGACAGGGGTTACTCCTACCTACCACATCACAAGAATTACATTTTGTCTGGATATGACCAGGTGTCCTCAAATCCCGAGGCCTGAATACACTTAACCTTGCTTCTCCAAACTGCTTTATATTCCTTACCCACCAGCTCAGCCCCTCCATTCTTAGCTCTTAAAAAAAATCACAGACACTGCAGTTATCACACATCTTCTGACTTTTCATCATAGCTTTGCATACCCCTTTCAAACATTCTCTTCCTCTCTCTCTCTTTAACTTCACAATCCTGCTTTTCTGGCAACCAACCAAAGATTTCTCTGTGTGATTTAAAAGAAATAGTATAAGACAACCCCTCTCCTGGTACAAGAGCTACAGAACTATTTGCATATATAATCTCTTCCCGGGCCTCCTGCTAGCATGGACCTTTTTGTCTTCAATCCTCATGGGGTAACAAAAGAATAAATTATAGTACTACTGATAGAACATTAAACCAACAGTCTTCTGAGGAGTCAGCAATTTTAATGAAAACCAAAGAAATTCAAGATTTTCTTGTAAATGTATTTCTTTTTTCTGTCTGCTTTCTCACATATTATCAATTGTCTCACCTTTTTATTATTCAGTTTCTTATCTGCCAAAGAACCAACCTAAAGTTACCTTTGAGCCAATCTCTCAGAACTGTACTTGCTGATAGAAAATTAAGGTTTTGGCAAGTCGTTACAAGGTATTTAGGATTATAATTTAAAGATGTAGTTAAATTAATAAACTATAGCAATTTCAAAAAAAGATTAAAATGGATTGATGACCTTACCTAATATTTTGCCTCCCTCCCTGACTAGTCTTTGGGAAGAAAAGTGCAAGTAAAAGTATTTATATAGTGCCATCTAGTGGCAGATATATTTAAAAGTTCTGTTTCATCTAGGAATCTTTTAAATTGGGGTGGGGTAAAATAAAAAAAAAAATTCAAAAATAGCCCTAACCGGTTTGGTCATTGGATAGAGCAGCGGCCTGTGGTCTGAAGGGTCCTAGGTTCGATTCTGGTCAAGGGCATGTACCTTGGTTGTGGGCACATCCCCAGTAGGGGGTATGCAGGAGGCAGCTGATCGGTGTTTCTCTCTCATCAATGTTTCTAACTCTCTATCCCTCTCCCTTCCTCTCTGTAAAAAATCAATAAAATTTAGTTTTAAAAAAATAAAATAAAACAAAACAATAAAATAAATTTAAAAAACAGGGCTGGGTGAAGGGACATTTGCTACTATTAGGGACTGGTTTGCAATCTCCAGGTTTAATTCCAGTTTTTCCAGTTTGTTGTTGGTGGTATTTGTTTGTTTGTTTGTTTACTTCCTATTGAGATAATCCAATCCTGGGGGTTCTTTTTAGTGTCAATGCGAGTTTCAAGCTTTAATCTGCTTTTCAGAGAGCCAATGAAAACTGAAAATCCAGAGGAATTATTACCTTGGTATTTTAACTTGTAGACTTTTCCTTGCCACTCCACTTCTGTCCATCTCACTAAAACAAAACACTGCTGAGAACAGGGAAATGTTAATAATCTAAGAAAATTGCAATGATCATGCCTAGAGCATTGGCCCATGGACTAAAGGTCCCCAGTTCCATTCTGATCAAGGGCACCTACCTTGGTTGCAGGCTCAATCCCCAACCCTGGTTGGGGTTTATGAGAGAGGCAACCAATCAGTGTATCCCTCTCCTCCTCTCATCCACTCTCTAAAATTCAATGGAAAAATATCCTCGAGTGAGTTTAACAACAACAAAAAAGTAACAGTGCTCCCCTCTTCTAAATATTGTCACTTAAATCTATTGCTCTTATATTTTAGACATATGAATATGAAAAAATACAGGTTTCTTTCATTACATTTATTAAACATATACACTGAGTGGCCAGATTATTATGACCACCTGGCGTTTGTAGGCAAATTAGTTATAATTTTGCTAGAGGGCCAGACCATTATAAATAGGGAAGCAGTTGCCGAAACCGGTTTGGCTCAGTGGATGGAGCGTCGGCCTGCGGACTGAAAGGTACCAGGTTCGATTCCGGTCAAGGGCATGTACCTGGGTTGCGGGCACATCCCCAGTAGGAGATGTGCAGGAGGCAGCTGATCGATGTTTCTCTCTCATCGATGTTTCTAACTCTCTATCTCTCTCCCTTCCTCTCTGTAAAAAAGTCAATAAAATATATTTAAAAAAAAAAAAAAATAGGGAAGCAGTTTGTTTACCACAACGGTAGAAGTGATTTTTTTTCTGAAGATATTGGTAAACAACGCGATTTAACAGCCTTTGAATGTGGGATATGTATATACATATAAATATACATATCCCACATTCAAAGGCTATTAAATCTTCAGAAGATATTGGTAAACAACGCGATTTAACAGCCTGTGAATGTGGGATATGATTATACATATATACATATACATATCCCACGTTCAAAGGCTATTAAATCTTCAGAAAAAAAATCACTTCTACCGTCGTGGTAAACAACCTGCTTCCCTATTTATAATGGTCAGTCCCTCTAGCAACTTCAGCGCGAAATTATAGCTAATTTGCCTACAAATGGCTGGTCAGGTGGTCATAATAATCTGGCCACTCAGTGTATATTGATGATGACAATAACAATATTTTAGAAGTTGACTCACCATTACCAAAGTTCAGAATCAACAAATAATCCTCTCCCTACACATATAGAAGGAAAGCAATCATTAGAAAAATAATAGCTGAATCAGAAATTACTGTCTAAGTTATTTGTATTTTCCAGGATCAGCTTGCCCTTCCAAAAACTGATCTATAACTTGCTGGCTTTGCGTTGGCTGTGAGAAACTTCCAGGACCAAGTCTCTATACTGATCCATACTCACCAGCTGCTGTTTCCAAAGTGCTTCCAACTGTTGACGTAAGAAACTTCCAAACCTGTAGAGAATCTTTATAAACATTTATTTGAGCCAAACTGACAACACTTACTGGGGAACAAGATTTTAACTGCTCCAGAGAATAACAGTTTTGTAGCTTCTTTTATGCATTTGAAATTAAGGAGGGGGGACATAAGAAAGATTGGAAAAAGCAAGATGGAAATTAGACTACAAAACAGTTAATAAGATTAAGTGCTCCTTTGAGGGTTAATACCCCTTTCTGTGGGTATTACTTCTGGTATTTCAGAGGTATGTTAACCAAGATGCACAAGAACAATGGATAGAGCTGGCTTAAAACCCTTCACTAAAGAAGCAATGGCACCCTAGCTATGTAATGTGCCCAATGGATAGAGCATCGACCTGCAGACTGAATGCTCTGGTGGAGTAGCCTAATATTTTATTGTGGTTATAAACACAACTCAGACTGAAGGATCCTGGGTTTGATTCTGGTCAAGGGCACATGCCCAGGTTTCTGGCTTGATCCCCAGTAGGGGGCGTGAGCAGTGATTCTCTCTCATCATTGATGTTTCTATCTCTCTCTCTCTCTCCCTTCCTCTCTGAAATCAATAAAAAAATATATCTTTTAAAAAAATATAATCATAACTATGAAAATAAACATAAGTTTTCAGGATGATGGGTTTTAGGATGCTATACTTTTACTGTGTTAATTAGAATGAGAGTAACTGAATGAGAGATACCTGTCTAAGGAATTTCAATTAAAAAAGACTCAAAAAGTCTGTTCTTCATTTCAGCTAATCCACTATAGGCATAGCTTGCTTTATTGTTCTATGCTTTGATGCCTGTCATGGATGTTGCTTTTTTTTTTTTTTTTTTTTTTTTTACAAATTGAAGGCAAGACCCCGCACCAGCAAAAGGATTACACCTCACTTTATTGGGATACTCACTTTATTGCAGTGGTCTGGAACTGTGCCCACTCTCTCCAAGGTATGCTTTCATAAAGTTTTCCTTTCAGCAATAGGATAGTGATCTCTTGATCTCTCTGTGTACCCCCCACCTCCTCAATTCACAGGCTCTCATTTTATTGATGGTATTAGCAGCTATTTCATAATTGGTAGTTAGAATTGCCATGCGGTGAAATGTAAGTGGTTGTTGAGATCTTTGTTGATTACAGATTTTTAAGTTAAATGCCAGTTTGGTATCTGGTGCTATTTGAAAGGGCCAATCTTCCACAGCAGGGATTTTAGTGGAAGAATGCCAAGCAGTGCTCACTTGGTGTCTTGTTTCCAACTCTCGCTAATGGTGCCAAGTTTATTATGGGTTAGAAACTGAACATGATCAAGTAGCCCATTTCTAAAATGTAATCATTTAATTTCCACATAATGTTATGAGGGAAGTTTAATTATTTTATAATTGCATAACCTGAACATGATATAATGCAAGGTCATAATGAACACACTATCTTGCAACCTGAAACATGGAAAAAGTTGTCAGCAAATCATATACAGAGATTCAATTAAAGTAATACATAATCTGTGTTGGCATCTCTTTCTCTCCTTTCCAGGTGGGCATTCACTCGGAGTTTTCCTGGGAATATAGTAATTCTGGTTTCTCTTAGTTCTTGAGCTTTCTAAAAACCTCTAAGACACTATTTATTGTGTGCTTTTCTTAAAGTGTAATAATGATACCCAACAGTGAGACAGAATAGCATCCATACATGAGAGGATCCTCTCAGTACCTGTCTGCTCCATTCTTATCAACGACATGCAAATAGAATAGGCTTAGATGCTGGGCAGTAAGCTGCATGGCCTCACACCATTTCTAAGTAATAAGAAAAACATGCCTATGTCAAAAAACATTTCTAGAATATATAGATTTCTAAATTAAAACTTCATGGGTTTTGCCCTGGCCAGGTAGTTCAGTTGGTTAGAGCATCATCCTAATACGCAAAGGTTTTGGGTTCGATCCCTGGTCAGGACATATACAAGAATCAACCAATGAATGCATAAAATAAGTGGAACAACAAATTGATGTCTCTCTCTCTCTCTCTCTCTCTCTCTCTCTCTCTCTCTTTCTCTTTCCCTCCCTCCCTCCCTCTCTGTCTCTCAAATTAAAAAAGAAAAAACTTCATGGGTTTTATGGATATAATAAGAGGCAAAAGGACATTTCACCTTATGAGATTACCTCAAACTCAGATAACTCTAAAGTACTAATAATTCCTTTTGTTATAGTTCTAATTCTCAGAGGGGTTTTTATGCTTCAGATACTAAAGAGAAGTTGACTGATAAGGATGAACATAAAAAGATATTTGTTCTTCATGATCTGGAATCCACAGTCTATAGTTATATTGTTTAAAGAGGCCATTTAACTGTGTGTTGTTGTTGTTGTTGTTTTCAAGGTGATAGGGTGATCCCTGTGTGTTAGGAATACAAGTGAGAGGAAGATGCATGGGCAGGTACTGGGAAGGACTGATATTATGGGCTCCTTTGGGAAAGAAATCAGGACTTCCTTAGACACCATGCTCTACAAGGAGAGACCTTAGTGAGAAAGTCAGTGGAGGAGAAGCTGACAACCTCAGTGCTGGGACTGTGGCACTGAGAGTCTACCTGAGGTGTCTGGACTGAACATAGGTGTTGGGGAGGCATAGACTGTCAGATTTGTATATCTATGAGCAGGAGTTGTCTGCATTGCTATCAGTTCTTCTACAAATTTTAGAGTTGTAAAATAGCTCAAAGACAATGAAAGGCCCAGTGGCCCTAGCAAATGATCTAATTCACGTAGTTTTCTACTCAAGTCATCCAGTAATCTTTTTGGTCCATTTCAAAGTCTTTCACAATTTTTCCCTACATTGGCAATCATGGAAATAAGCAATCGCTTTTAGATGCTCCACAAAGTCCTATTCATTACTAAATTCCTTCACAAATAATTCCACTTAGAAGTTTTTTCCGATCCCTTCAACTGATTGTGATCTCTCTCATAGCTCTACAATTCCACTGTGTCTCTCTTATGGCAGTACTGTACTTCATTTTACCATCAGTAATAGTTATATCTCAGCGATTTTTAACCGTTATGCCATGGCACACTAGTGTGCTGCAAGAATTTTTTATGTATATAAAGTATTTATTTTTATACACATATTTACCTACAAAATTTACAGAAAATAAAACAATGCAGAATACAGAGAATACCTTCTTAAGAATTCTTAGGAGCAGAGGGTTTTATTGCTACAGTTCAAAGAATAAAATCTGATGCATGTGAAAGCCAGGATGAACATGTCTCCATGAAATGGTAGCCTGGTTAAAAAGTTTTTGTCCTGTTACTGAATTTTCAGCTTTATGTCAAATGAAATTTAAAAGATTGCTCTTGAAATTATTTAAAACTTCTCAAAATCTTCTAATAAACTGGTAAAAGTCACCTCCAGTTCTTTAAAATATTTACAGCAATCCCAA
This sequence comes from Myotis yumanensis, assembly GCF_028538775.1. Classification (NCBI taxonomy): domain Eukaryota; kingdom Metazoa; phylum Chordata; class Mammalia; order Chiroptera; family Vespertilionidae; genus Myotis; species Myotis yumanensis. Next base: position 56,894,849 of record NW_027223757.1, read on the forward strand.
TAGTTTAATTTTAAGTTATTATAGTACCTGTGGCCAATATGCATACACAGTATGTCAGTAACACTCTCTGAACAGTGAGAATTGTAGACTCTCATTTGTGACCGCCCCCCCACCCCCCCAAGTTCTCCTTGTGATGGAGTGGATGATCTAGTGCACTGTACAATACTGGTGCAACGGCATGTTTATCACAGCATAAAATCCAATTATCTAAAATGATAACTGTCAAATTCCCAGACAATACAAAATTTATAACTAAACTGGAATTTTGAGAAGTCTCTGGAGTGTTCTTAAAATTAATTTAAAAATATAAAGTAAATTTAGCATTAAATGAAAACAATGAATAGGAAAATATCTCCCCAATAGTGGCTGAAGTTCACTCTCTGGTTTAACAAAAATTGTTTCTCAGAACATCTATGATTTCTTACAACATAATGAAGATGAGTTTTCCTCAGTCCGAGCCCAACCCGATGGATTCCTGCATTATGATTAAAAGAGAGGAGTGTAAGAACGAAAGGCACCGCTACACTTAACAGTAGGTTTTAAAGAGCTCTGGAGATGGCAAGCTCATGTTCCTGAAGAACTGGTGCAGGAGAACCAAGTCCACATAAGGCTTTCCTCTTTGACACTTGGCATTGATTTGCTATTTACAGTAGTTTGCAAAAATACATGATAAAAGCTGGATGAGTTTCTGTGCCTGTGCTTAACTTACTAACATACACACATACTTCATCTGCAACCATCTCTGCAGGATCTGAAGTCCTAAAGTGACACTAATACTGATACGCAAATAGCCCGCGGTACCAGCGCTGTTAATGTGAGTCGCCACCGCCAAGCTATCTGCGTAAATATTGCTCACGTCTTGGCGGCTGTTGCTCTGACCGTCCACATCCAACTGCACAGGGAATCCTGCTGGCTTCTGCTGCGCCACTTCCCTGAAGAAAGGCTGCGTTAGGTCCCACTACAGTGACTGCAGATTCTCACTGCACATGAGGCCTCGGTTTCAGCATCAGTTTTCCTGTGTCATCACAGGACATGCTGTACTCTGCTAACATAGTTCGACATCGAGCGGCTATCATGGATGGAGCAACGTCTCTCTTGTGTATTCTAGCAAAGAACAAGCCGATTAGAGTGATGTAACTACTGGTGGGAAATGGGTGATTCCATAAGGACGTGAGGAAGGACACCTTTTGTGTCTCGGGATCTATTAACCAGTTCCAGGCACCAGTAGCTGTACAGACAGATGCCACTATAAGAAGCATTCTCCAGCGTCCAGTCAGTGGCAGGTTGCAAACAAAGAATATATTCAGTAAGTCTCCTCTCCAAAGCCTTGAGATCTTTCTCCTGTTCCAGCGAGTTCACGTCACTGACGCGCTCCCGCCCGCATCGCAGCTTCGCGGGAGGTCACCACCGGCCTCCCCAAACACCCACTCCCACTTCTGCTGCAAGAATTTTTAAAACATGCATTATCTGGCTGTTTAGTCAGGGCCACTGACCTACTTTCCCTTAGATTGCCAAATAAAAAATGACAACAGCCAACACAACAATAGTTGTCCGGTATGAATGAATCAAAATTATACCTATTTTTTTGTCAGATTGGCAAAAATACTTTGTGTGGGTGTGCCACAGAATTTTAGTAATTAGTTTATGTGTGCCATGAGATGAAAAATGCTGAAAATTGCTGCTCTATCTTATTCCCCATAATGGATGACAAATTGAGTTTTAAAAATTCTGTGCAGTAACTATCAGAGGGCCTGCATATATAATGTGCCCAATAGATATGCCACATGAAGTTTAGTGTAATTCTTACATCCATTCAGCTACACCTAATTAGCTTTGTTTAAAAGTAAAGATGGCAGCTTCCTGCAAAGTAAGATCTGAGTAGCTGATGATCTCTGTATGGAATCATCTTTTACTTCATTAATATAAATTGAATAACTCTAGGCTTTGCTTGCTTCAGATCCAGTCTATTCCCAAATTTCTCTCTCTTGAACTACTGAGTGCCTAAAATAATTCCCACCATTGAATTTACTAGTGAATTTAGTGAATCTCTAAAGCAGTGGTCCTCAACCTTCCTAATGCCATGACCCTTTAATACAGTTCCTCATGTTGTGGTGACCCCCAACCATAAAATTATTTTCGTTGCTACTTCATAACTGTAATTTTGCTACTGTTATGAATCGTCATCTAAATATCTGATATGCAGGATGTATTTTCATTGTTACAAATTGAACATAATTAAAGCATAGTGATGAATCACAAAAACAATATGTAATTATATATGTGTTTTTTGATGGTCTTAGGCGACCCCTGTGAAAGGGTCGTTTGACCCCCAAAGGGGTCGAGACCCACAGGTTGGCGACCCACAGGTTGAGAACCGCTGCTCTAAAGGCTATTTTAGTACTCTGCTAGCCATTAGCTCCCATTGATAGATCAGCATGGAGTAGTTTACCAATTTGATAGGTCTCAAAAGAAACATAAGAAAAGGAAGGGTTTCTCCCCTCCTTATACACAGCAAATGAAGAAATAGAACATTGAGAGTTAGGAATATGCTGGGTCTATAATTATTAAAGATGAACAGATGTCTTTCATGGTCATCCTTGTGAAAAGACTTTACTGCTATTTGCTCCAGTGAAATTAGAAGTTTGGAAAAATATTTCCATGAAAAGTGTGAACAAAAAATGTTCTAAATTTTTAAAAACATTTTAAGGGTGCCTCTTAATTGTTGAAGTACAGGTTAGATCATGCTCACCAGCTGATATTTATGGGTTGGTATTACACTGAAATCTTCTTTATGTCATTGGGTATAGGAACACGTTGAGGAAGTTTAAAACACTGCCTTCAAAACTAGAAATGACTGTACTGGGACCCAGAAGAGTTGGCATCCTTGCATAAAAGACACTTGGTACCAATTATTTAGGCACTAAATGGGTGTAGAATTTCAGATTAAATTACCACCGTTTTGATTCAATTAGCTTTTGATTCAGTGCCTCTGTTTTTAATGACAAAGTTATTCCAGGAAGAGCTGAGCCGCAGAGAAATTTTACCCAGCTAAGTTTCCCAAAGGGAGGAAGTGACTCACACATTACTTGCATTGACAAATAAAACCATAGTGCATATCTGTTCCCTATGGATTTTAATTTGCAGCAACAATAAACTGCAAGTAATAGGCTTTAGGTTAAATGGTTGAATATGAAGTTCAAATCAGAATTAAGAGGACTTGTCTTGAAAAAGGCGAGGTAAATGTCATAGGCACAAGTCTGAGAAGCCTTATAGAAATGTCTCCCTTTTCACATCTCCATAGCTTGCCAAATAAAAAATAGAGCACCCTAGATATCTTTATTTGAATCTTTTCACTTTAATTTTTTTTAACTCAGGTTATACCTTGCACTTACAACACCCAGCGGAAAGGGACAGTGAATATGACCAGGAGAGAATTTTAATTTGTCAGAGCATGAATTTCCCAATTGAGGCTTTCCCTTTGAGAACACTTTCTTTTCCAAATACACGCTGCTTTTCTCCCTCGTCATTTATTCACCAATTTATTCTCTCGTGTTTATATTTATTTATTTATTTATTTATTTATGTTCATTTGTTCACTTCCTGAATAAATGAACACCGACTGAGAACCTCTGGTGTTTCTAAATGGAGATACTATTGGCATTTTGAGGGGGATAATACAGGACTGTCTAGTATATTGTCAAACAGTTGTTATCTTTAACAAATCCACAAAGCAGTTCTCAGTCCCTGAGCAACCTAGCCCACTCCTCATTTTCATTTTCAAACATTGCAGGAGAAGAACCCTGGGTATGATCCACTGCCAGAAAGTTATCAGGATAAATAAGACAAGGTTGTGGACCTTAAGAAGTTAGTAACCTTACAGAGAAAATAGACAAGTAAGTACAGTACAGTAATACATGCTATGAAAGAAATAAACACAAACTGATGACTCTTGGAGATATACAAGAAGTCTTCTCAGAGGTAGAAATGCTTAAGCCAAGTCTTCAAGCACAAATAAAAATTAGCTAGATGAAGAAGATTTCTAGGCATCAGAGGAAGTCCAAAGGGCATGCCAGAGTTTAGAAAAATGCTTTAGAAGAGCTGCAAGGAAATGCATGCAGGCTGGTGCATACAGCTGGAGTTGGGGAGGTGGTGATTAAGAAGATAGAAGGTGTGATTGTAAGGTCAGTGTCATAGGCCAGGGTAAAATATTTAAACTTTATTCCTAGGAATATGGGGGCATGGAAGTGACAGGATCAGATCTGAGTCACAGTAATTCAGAAGAGAAATGAAGGCTACTTCAATGAATTTCAGTGAATACTGAAATGGATACAGCAAGGAATGCTAACACTCTTTAGCCAAAAACCACCAGGAATACACCTTTAGTTGAACAAGTTGGTTTTGTTACTTTTTGCAAGAACACTGTGAGGAACAGACGGGTGTTTTACTAAGAGGGTGTTAGAAAGAACCTGTTCATCAGATTTGAGTTTTAGTTGGGTATTATTAGTTAAGTGGCATTGGTTTGAGTGAGTTTTATTTGTTTATATGTGAAGAGAGATTACTCGATCAAGTTAGTAAAATGAGGAAAAGCATTTAATAGAGAGTGAAATAGGAGGGGGGAGAATAATTAATGGAATTAGAATTCTGCAGACTTTGGAGACCACAATTTTTCATTTGTGCATTACAAATGATTGTTTGCTTTATTCTACTAACACCTACCAGGCAAGATGAAAGAAAGTAGAGAGAGAACATGTGTTAATTATTTCTATAGTATCTATTTCCCTCTTTTCAATAGCTACTAATCTCCACTTGGGATCCATGTGATCCTAGAGAAATTGATTCCATTCCAGCTTCAATATGGGAGCACAGAACTGAGTTTAAGCCCATCAGTTTTTCCAATTTATCTGGCCAGAGTGGTTGGTTCAATGGTGGGCCTGTCACCTAGTACTTTCACTCTGAATTCAGGGACACATATTTGCATTTTTCTGCTGGATATGAATGAAGAAAAATTATTTTGAAATTTTAGAATGCAAAGGCTTTTAATGAGGAAAAATAGGTCACATACCAAGGACTGGGAACAAGAATGGCATCAGAATTCTCAATAGCACTACTGAAAACCAGAAGGCAATGGAGCAATGCCTGGACTGAGAAAGAAACTGACCCTGAGGGAGGCAGAATAAAAAAGAAGCTTGGTCTTGCTCATATCATTTTAGCTGCAAGATCAAGCCCCATCTGAAGCCAGTTTTACCTTTGAATATGTTAGCCCAAATACCCTTTGTTATTTAAGCAAATGTATGTTCATCTTTCTGTTGTTTGTAATCTTGTCTCTAGTCTAACCAAAGTAAGGAGTGAAGAAGGCCAAGTTGACTGTAGGTTGATCTGGGGATGTGATTGAGTTCAGCATGTGCAACAAGAAGCTCAAGGGAATTAAATGTCTTGGCAAAAGAATGATTAAAATGATGGTGTTGGACTCAATAGGCACAAAAGTACCTGGTCTACCTCCACTAAAATTCTTCTTTTCTTTGACTTATCTTCTTAGGGCCACATGTGTATTTTCCATGCTGACTATTACCTAATCTAATACATTCAAATAGATTATTTGTAAGCATTGTACTGTGTTAAATTTTGTGAGACTGAAGTCTAGGTTTCTGTTTCTAATACCTGAGCTATATAACTAGGGAGCGCGCGCACACACATGCACACACGCACACACATCATTCTCCCATTCATTTATGAAACTCTTAAAAGGAAGACAAGTCAAAACAGGAGGAAGAGCTCAGGTGAATTTTACAGATGGCAAGTACAGTGGGATTTGAGAGGAACTGGAATGCAATCTGTGACATTCAGCTAATGTGGGGTGATTAGAGGAAGTTCCCCAAGGCTCTCTTTTCTCTCATTTAACCTGTTAGCATTAGGGCGGGCAGAAGGTTTAATAATCTGTTTCCTGATGTGAGAGATAAGGGATCTTGTTACTTGCTCTGTGACCTTGAGCAAGACAATTAACCCCTTTGGGTATCATCTTTTTCATTTTAAACTTTTTGGTAATAATTTGAGTCCCTACTTCTTTCTCAGTGTTGTTATGGCAAACCAAAGTACTAACGGGAAACAAAGGATATTAAAGTACCTTCTAAACTGGAAAGCACCAAAGAAAAGTAGGCAATGATAATAATAATAATAATAAATGGTGGCACACCCAGAGCTATCCCAACTTCCCTGTTTTTGTTTTTTTTTTGCTTTGCTTTGCATTTTTTTCATCAAAAATCTAAAATGTAATGTTGGAATTTTAGAAGATACAGAAGGAACAATAACAAAGAAGAAATAATTGTTATACAAGTCATTGCGTGCATACCTCTGATGATCCTCTCTATCATATTCATTTTGGGAAGGCTCATTGTGCAATTGTGTAAAATTTTAGAAAGTGCTTATTCAGTTACATTTTACTCACAGATGTAAAACTAGTGTCAAGATAGATGTAGAATAAAACTGGCCATTTCGGTTTGGGATCAAAGAAAAATTCCATTCATATCAAGTTGTTTGTGTGGTTCTGCTTTTGTAAACCTTGTAAATTAATTTCTTCATGTTATAACGTGAGTGAATTGGGTACAAGTCCCAATACCAACAAGGATCCCAACCCCTATATACATTTAGTAACAAGCAGTCACAAGGGTAATAGGGGAAATATTGACTATGGGGTCCTTAGAGATCCTGCCCTGGTTCTCTTCCTCGTTCTTCTTTCACTTAGGTTAAGACAATTTCTATATGTCTTCTTCTCCCCCCGCCCCGCCCCCCCCCCACCCCCGCCTGAAATAGATGTTTCATTTTTTTCTCGTGCTTTCTTCTCTGGTCATTTGTTTGTCCTCTTATCCATTCCTGATCTTATAATATAGGGTATTGTGAAGCCCTTTTCAACACCCTCCTTTTCAGAGCCCTTACTGAAGCTGTACATAATAGCAGAGGGTTTTCCAGGCAGTCTTCCTACCATCTAAGAACCCACATGGCCCTCTCCGTCCCTCTCCTAGAAGGTGTGAGGGAGAGCAGTACTCTATACCATTAGTGAGGTATAGAAGAAAAATCTATGTCCTGGACACAGAAGTCCACACCAGAGTTCGTTTTGTTTTGTTTTTGGTTTTTGTTTTTGTTTTTCAGGGATTTCAGGAGAACAAAAAAGTCAGAAGGTGAGGGCCATCAGTAATTGCAAGCTAGCACAGGCTTCAATTCTCTCGGCTTCTAGAGGTGACAAGGCAGCTATAATCAGGCTCATAGCAAGACATTCTTGAGGAGTATTGCATATCTATTTATTACTGTCTAGCGCTAGCCTGATATCGATTTCTTAGTGGCTTCAGTGTGCAGAGATATGTTTTAGAGTTGTTTATCACTCCTCAAAATCCCTCAGAAATTGAAGATATCCAATTGAGACTATCAAAATAAAAATCAGCCAGCTTTCAAAGCTGCAAACAACAGAGCCCACATTGCCTAGTTTAATAAAAAAAAAAAGGAATGTGTTAAAACGTTGGGCACCTTATCCAATCTCCAAGAGGGCTTTATAATCAGGTTTACAGTCTGCGTGGCCTGTAAATATTAGGCTGCTGGGCTTTCCAGTGAAGACTACCCTTTCCTCTTCTAGAGGAATGGAGCTTGCAATGTTGCATTGTCAACATTGTCAACTGCTAGGGCTTCTACCCTTGCTACCATTGGAATCGGGATGCCTTTAAAAAAAATTATTTCCATTTGTTTGCTTTTTAGAAAACTTTTTTTTTTGCAATAATTATAGATACCCAGGAAGTTGCAAACACCTTTCACCTAGTTTCTCCTCCTAGATACATTTTACGTAACAATAGCTCAAATTCAAAACAAATTGATATTGGTAACATCCATAGACCTTATTTCAGATTCAGATTCCACCACTTTTATATGTATTCATTTGTGTATGAGTGTGTATTTTTGTGTACAGGTCTGTGCAAATGTGTAGTTTCATGTAACCACCACTATAATCCAGATACAAAAATGGTCCATTCCCACAAAGATTTTTGTCATGCTGCCCTCTTATGGTTACACCTACTTCCTTCTGTCCCTAACCCCTCACAACCATTAATCTATCTCCGTCTCTATATTTTTGTCTTTTCAAGATGTTATGTAAATAAAATAATGTATGATCTTTTAAGAATGCCCCCCTCCCCACCACACACACACACACACACACACACACACATAGCATATTGCCCTTCAGGTCCTTCCAGAGCCCTTACTGAAGGGCTATTGTGTATACCAATAATTAGCTCTTTTTCATTGTTGGATAGTATTCCAAAGTAAGGATATTCCATGGCTTGTTTAACTGTTCACCTATTGAAGGACATTCTGGTTGTTTCTAGTCTGGGGCTATTACAAATAAGGTTACTGTGGCTATTCGTGTGCAGGTTCCCTGGTCAACTTTTGAACCAATGCCTTCCTCAGGCAAGTCTGCTTGGCCTGAGGAACAGAGCTCAGGCTAGAGTTCCTGTCCAGGCCTAACAGATCTTTCCTCTTCATTAGCCTTTACAGATCATTTTCAGTACAATTTTGAACATCCACAACATGGACAGATGTGTGAATGAACACCCATGTCCATCACTGAACTTTAACAATTATCATTCTGTCACTTTTTTATCCATCTATTCTCCCTTGATTATTTTAAAGCAAAACCTAGACAGTATAACTTTATCTGTGAATATTTCAATGTGTATTTCTGAAAATTAAGAACTCTTTTTTACAAACATAACTAAAATGTCAGTATCCCAATGTCACACTTTGGGTTCCTCCAGAATCTGATACTGAAACTAAGACTTGAGTGCAAATAGTCTATTTGAGAGGGGGTGAGGCTGGGGGAATTGAGACAGAAAAGGAAAGGTTGTAAGTTAGACGTTGGCAGAAGGCTCCTGCAGCAAGCATGAATTCCTCAGCACTTGCAGGCAGCCACATGAGTAGGCAAAGGGGATTTCAGCAAGCAGAGAAAGCCCTCGGGCAAAGATATGCAGGTGCTGGCAACTGAATTCCGGGTAACATGCACTGAAGTGGGAAGGGCAGGGACTGTGGGCCCTGGGGACTGACAGCATCGCCTACACATGCCTGAAAACAATTAACAAGGAACTAGTCAGTATTCAAATTTCTCCTAGTATATCATAATTTTTATTTTACAGTTTATATATCTAATTATGATCCAAATAAAGTTCATACGCTGTCATTGATGTTTTTAAGTCTCATTTCCTCCAACTTTTTATTTTTAAAATTTTAAACATACAACAAACATGGAAGAATTTTACTGTGAACTATGTATCCACCAAGATTACACCATTAACATTTTTAATATACTTGCTTTATCACATATCTATCATTTTTTTTATATTTTATTGATTTTTTACAGAGAGGAAGGGAGAGGGATAGAGAGCCAGAAACATCGATGAGAGAGAAACATTGATCAGCCGCCTCCTGCATACCCCCAACTAAGGATGTGCCCACAACCAAGGTACATGCCCTTGACCGGAATCGAACCCAGGACCCTTCAGTCTGTAGGCCAATGCTCTATCCACTGAGCCAAACCGGTCAGGGCCACATTTCTATCATTTATTGATCTCTTTATTCACATTATATTTCTCTTTTTAAATACATTTTTACTGATTTCAGAGAGGAAGGGAGACGGAAAGAGATAGAAATATCAATGATGAGAGAGAATCATTTATTGGCTGCCTCCTGCCTGCCTCCTACTGGGGATCCAGCCCACAACCCGGGCATGTGCCCTGACTGAGAATCGAACCATGACCTCCTGGTTCATGGGTTGATGCTCAACTACTGAGCCACACCGGCCGGGCTCAAATTATATTTCTTGATGCATTTTGTAGTATGCCAGCACCCATGAAACAATAGAGGCTAATTTGTTAGCTTTGCAAGTATGATACAATCTCAAACCTTGGAAATTGTTCACAGTTTTCATTTTTTTTCTTCCTGATAACTAACTATAGCAAGGGGTTCATCAATTTTGTTGATATTTTCAAAGAACAACTTTTAGCTTTGCTATATCTCTCTATTGTTTTTCTATATTCATTTTAATTGATTCCTGCTCTTGTCTCTATTATTATTTTCTTTCTTCTACCTATTTTGGATTTCCTTTCCTTTCTTTTTTCTAGCTTCTTAATGGGGAAACATTAGGTCATTGACTTTAGATGTCTCTTTACTAACAAGTATTTAAAGCTATAAATTTCTGTATATAAATCATGCACATTTTGATATGTTGTGTTTTTATTTTTATTTAGTATGAAATACTATCTAAGGTCCTTTGTGATTTCTTCTTTGACCCATGGATTATTTTAAATATCTTGTTTATTTTACGAAGAACTGGAGTTTTCCTAGATCTTATTTTTATTGATTTCTAATTTAGTTCCTTGTGATCAGAGAACATACTCTTCAATTTATTGAGTTGTTTTAAGATGCAGTATATGGTCTGTCTTGCTGAATGGACCATGTACACTTGAAAAGAGTATGCATTCTGCAGTCATTGGATGTGGGGATTTATAAATATAAATGGAGAGAGGGAAAGAGGGACAGAGAGACAGAGAAAACATAAGACATTGGCTCTTATATGATTATGGAGGCTGGTAAATTCCAATATCTGCAGTGGGCAAGCTGTAGACTCAGGAGAGCCAATGGTGTCCTTCCAGTTCCAGTCTGAAGGCCTAAGACCCAGGAGAGCAGATGGTGTGAGTTCCAGACTGAATGTTGCCGGCTTGAGACCCAGGAAGAGGTGATGTTCCAGTTCAAACTCAAAGGTAGGAAAAATTGCTACCTCAGCTCTGAGGCAGTCAGGCAGGAGCTCCCTCTTAGCTTTTTTGTTCTAATCAAGCCTCAGAGGATTCGCTGAGGTCCACCACATTAGGCAGGGCAATCTGCTATCTTCAGCCTATTGATGGAGATGTTAGTCTCATCCTCACAGAAACACCGCACAGAGCACCCAGAATAATGTTTGACCAAAAGTTTGGAAAACTGATGGCCCAGTCAAGTCAACACATAAAAACTAACCATTTCAGAGGTCTAAGTGGTTCAAATCACCTACAGACTTTCTAATTTTTTGTTTAATTGTTCTATCTAGTGTTGAAAGATGGGTTTTGAAAACCTCGTGCTATGATTATGGAATTGACTATTTCTCTTTTTAGTTCTGTCAATTTTTTCTTCCTATGTTTTGAAGCTTTATTATCTGTATCATACATATTTATGATTAGACACATACATTATTTGTTCCTGACAAATTTAACCTTATATCATTATTAAATATATTCTTCTGAAGTATGGTAGTAATCATCTCAGGTAGAAACTATAGTTTAACTTTAACCCTACTGTTTGGTTTCTGTACTTATTTTCTTGCTAAAATAATAGAAAAGTTATTTTAATTTCCTGAATTCTATAAATCACCCCATTCGATTAAATACCCTATTGATTGTAATGTGAATATCCCATTAGTTGTGGTCATACTGGTCTTAGAAAGCACATTTTCCTTTACCTGGGAAGGACAGCACAATTATCCCAAGGTCAGAGGGCTCCAGTTAACATGTCCCTGTTGACCCAGTGATCCGGAGACACAAAACTATAATTTAGATAACATGCTTAAGTAAACTGTTTCTGCTTCTGTAAACTGCTTTTTTGCAAATCAGGTTCCTCATTCCAAACCTTGGGATGTAATCAATACCTTTGTGATCTTTGCCTATATAAATCTGGTGTTGGGGCTGGGGCAGGCACTATGAGATCTGGGAGAGCGAAATGCCCCTTCTTAGTCCCGGATTTGCAATAAATGTGACTATTTATTTATTTATTTATTATTTATTTATTTATTATTTATTTATTTATTTATTTTTTGCTTAAAGCATTACAAAGGGTATTACATATGTGTCCTTTTTTCCCCCCCACCCTTGACAAGCCCCTGCCCTCCCTTACCCCCCAGTGTCTTATGTCCATTAGTTATGGTTATATGGATGCATACAAGTCCTTCGGTTGATCTCTTACTCCCCTCCCTCCTGTCCCCCAACCCTCCCTGGCCTTACCACTGAAGTCCGACAATCGGTTTGAGGCAGCTCTGCCACTGTATTTATTATTGTTCAAAAGTTTGTAATGGTCTTAATTATCCATGAAAGAATGAGATCATGTGGTATTTTTCCTTCATTGACTGGCTTGTTTCACTTAGCATAATGCTCTCCAGTTCCATCCATGCTGTTGCAAATGGTAAGAGTTCCTTCTTTTTAACAGCAGCATAGTATTCCATCGTGTAGATGTACCACAGTTTTCTAATCCATTCATCTACTGATGGGCACTTAGGCTGTTTCCAGATCTTAGCTATGGTGAATTGTGCTGCTATGAACATCTGGGTGCATATATCCTTTCTGATTGGTGTTTCTGGTTTCTTGGGATATATTCCTAGAAGTGGGATCACAGGGTCAAATGGGAGTTCCATTTCCAATTTTTTGAGGAACCTCCATGCTGCCTTCCATAGTGGCTGCACCAGTCTGCATTCCCACCAGCAGTGCACAAGTGTTCCTTTTTCTCCACATCCTCTCCAGCACTTGTCGTTTGTTGAATTGTTGATGATGGCCATTCTGACAGGTGTGAGATGGTACCTCATTGTTGTTTTGATTTGCATCTCTCGGATGATTAGTGACTTTGAGCATGTTTTCATGTGTCTCTTGGCTTTCTGAATGTCCTCTTTTGAAAGGTGTCTATTTAGATCCTTTGCCCATTTTTTGATTGGATTGTTTATCTTCTTTAATAAATGTGACTATTTAATTCGACTTCTTGAGGCGTCCTTGTGTGATTCACGGGGTACATTACAACACTTCTTTATCTTTAGTGATACTTTTTATTTCAAAGTCTGTTTTTCTGCTATAATAATAGTCTGCTTTATTATGTCCATGATATATCTTTTTCCATTCATTTACTTTTAATCTATCTGCCTCTTTATATTTAAAGTGAGTCTCTTTTAGACAACATATCCTTGGGTGTTTTTTTTAATTTATTTTATTGGTTTTTTTACAGAGAGGAAGGGATAGGGATAGAGAGTTAGAAACATCGATCAGCTGCCTCCTGCACATCCCCTGCTGGGGATGTGCCCACAACCAAGGTACATTCCCTTGATTGGAATCAAACCTGGGACCCTTTAGTCCGCAGGCTGACACTCTATCCACTGAGCCAAACTGGTTAGGGCTCCTTGGGTGTTTTTTAAAAAGTTCATTGGGCCGTAGCCGGTTTGGCTCAGTGGATAGCGCGTCGGCCTACGGACTGAAGGGTCCCAGGTTCGATTCTGGTCAAGGGCATGTACCTTGGTTGCAGGCACATCCCCAGTAGGAGGTGTGCAGGAGGCTGATTAATGTTTCTCTCTCATCGATGTTTCTGACTCTCTCTCTCTCCTTTTCTCTCTGTAAAATCAATAAAATATATTTTTAAAAAAATAAAAAGTTCATTGGGACAATCTCTGCCTTTCCATTGGAGTGTTTAGCACTTAATTACTTAATATGATTATTGATAAGGCTGTATTTATTTCTATCCTGTTATTATTTGTTTCATCAGATTTTTGTTACACTTTCTGGTTTCTTGCTTCTTTTGGATTATTTGAATCTTTTCTATAATTCTGTTTTAATTTATGTGTGGCTTTTTAGCTATACCTCTTTCCATTAGTATTTTTTACTAGCTGCTTTAGGAATCACAATATGTATTATTAGCTTTCCACAGTCTACTTGAGTTAGTATTGTACCAATTCACATAAAATACAAAAACCTTGCCTTTGTATAGGTCCATTTACCTACCCCACTTTGTCCTTTAGGCTATAGTTATCATTCGTGTTGTGTCTAAATTCATTATAAACTAAAAGGCAATGTCATAGTTTTTGCTTTGGAGTCATGTGTTTAAAAGTATTGATAGGAAAACAAACTTTTCTATGCACAGATTCTCATTATTTACAGTAGTTATGTTCTCTAAAGTCACTACAAACAACCAATTAGTAAAACTGAGCCATCACTCCTTGGGGGAAATACAAGGTTAGGTTCCTGTGAGCCTCTGGTCACAATATTGCCAACTGATCAACCTTGTTTTATGCATGTTTCTGTTTTAAGACACATTATTTAATTTAAATTATTGAATCATTAACATTGAACTGATGGCTGACAGCACTACAATTCATGCTTGAACAAAGCTTATCTAACACACATTTTCCCATAAAGCACTTTACAGCCTTCTTGGGCTTAGAAACTAGATATCACTTCAGCATTACATTTGAGGGCCATTTTAAAGAGAAAAATCATCAAGAAAGAGCATAGCCCTAACCTATTTGGCTCATTGGATATAGCGTCAGTCTGCGGACTCAAGGGTCCCTGTTTGATTCCGGTCAAGGGCATGTACCTTGGTTGTGGGCACATACCCAATGGGGAGTGTGCAGGAGGCAGCTGATTGATGTTTCTCTCTCATCGATGTTTCTAACTCTCTATCTCTCTCCCTTCCTCTCTGTGAAAATCAATAAAAATATATTTAAGAAAAAAAAGAAAGAGCATTGAAAGGGCGAGGGCTAGGCCTTCCACCTTGCCCCAGGGTAAAGGCTAGGCCCTCCACCTTGCCCCAGGGTAAAGGCTACACCCTCCATCTTGCCCCAGGGTAAGGGCTACGTCCTCCATCTTACCTTGGCCACGGTGCTTGGCAAGAAGGTTCTTCCCGGAAGTCTAAGACTCTGCTAGCCACACCCAGGAACAAGATATCGACTTGTGCCTGGCCAATCGGCAGAGCACAGTCCTTTCTCCTCCCCTTACTCCAACCCCCCCTTTAAAACCCGGCTCTAGGCGGGGTTCTGTCTCTCGGCCACTTGGTTTGCCGTTGTGTCGGTGAGTCTGGTGGAGGGGAGCTCAAGCTAGCTTGAAATACAGATTCTTATGCTTTTGCATCGGATTGGCTGGCTCCCTGATGTGGTTTCTTGGGAATCTGAAATCTGGGCATAACAAGCATAAATATGCACAAAATATGGCACTAGATTGACACAGAAAGACACCCGTTTACATTACAGGAGCTGAAACAAGAAGGCAGAGCATGGCCTTGTTTGAACTCAGCTGGGACTGGACTGGGAATCTGTGCACTGAGCAACTATAATTTTTCACTGTTCTGCACGTGTCCCTGAATAACTGCGAAAGCCCTGAGTATTGATTTGGGGGGTTACAAATAAATTTTAGCGAGTAGACGAATTCATGAATACAAAATCCGTGAAAAATGAGCATTGACTGTATTACCTTGAATATTTTCCATTTCTCATGTTCTTCCTTCCTTCCTGAAATTTTGAGTTCCCCTTTGGCAACATTCCCTTCAGGCCAAAGAACTTTCTTTAGCATTTTTATGAGGCAGTTCTGATGGGACTAATTCTCTTTGGGTTTTTTTTTTTTTTTCCCCTCTGAAAATAGCTTCATTTTGCCTTCATTATTGAGGAGCATATTCTGGATTGACAGTTTCATTCTTCAGCTCTTTAAAGATACTGATATCCTGCTTCACCAGATTTTTGTTACACTGTTTCTGGTTTCTTGCTTCCTTTGGATTACTTGAATTGGTGTGGCTCCATTGGTTGGGCAATTGTCTTGTGCACAAAAGGCTGCTGGTTCAATTCCCGTCAGAGCACATGCCGGGGTTGTGGGCTCAATTCCCAATTCAGGGGCCTGCAGAAGACAGTTGATCAATCTCTCTCACATTGATGTTTCTCTCTCTCCCTTCCTCTCTCTCTAAAAATCAATAAAAATATATATTTTTAAAAAACAAAACCTTTAAAGATATTAATATGCTGTCATCTTCTTAGTTTCTGATGTGAAATCCATAGGGTTTTGAATCATTCCATTTCTCTCTGAATGCTTCCAGGTTTTTCTTCATCTTCGCTTTTCAGCAATTTGACTATGATGTTTCTAGGCATACTTATCTTGGTATTTATCATGCCTAAGTTTTGCTGAGCTTCTTGGATCTGTTATTTTATGTCTCGCAGGATGTTGGCTTTCCTCAAATATGTGGTGATTCTTGGTTTTGTGATCATCTGTGTCTTTGAGATTCATTTGTTAAAAATTGCTTATAGAGGAGGCTATGTCTGGTTTACACTCTCCCTGAGGGGAGGAATAAGATCTGTTGCCACCACTGAATTCCTGTCATCAATGGAGGTATGGGGAAGGGTGTGGGGAAGGGTGCGGCGAAGGGTGTGGCCTGGTGCTGAACGGGAAGAACTAGTAGCTAGGATTCTGAGTATAAGAGTTTCCTGATTATTCCAGGTATCACCGCCACAGAGCACTGTACTTTATTCTACCTAGAGACAGATACAGATGCCTCTGTTGCTACTGTGGAATGGGGGATGAAGAAGCTTCAGTGGGCTCACTGCTCCTGCTGTGATACTCCAATTAATTTCTTTGTGGTTTAGTCTGGATTCCTTCCTGCTCCTAATAGCCACCTCTAGATGTGAAACCTTTCGGTGCTGCTACTATCTTTCATAGCAGCCTTGTCTTCTTTTTGTTTGGAACTGTCAATCCTTCCTTCTGACCCATCCAGCCTTCTATCCATCTTTCAGGAAATCCTCATACATTCTGTTCTGGACCATCAATAGCTAACCTTCTTATTTCCCAATGCATTTGTGAATTTAATTATTTTAAATATATATCTTCTACCAGGTCTAGGGATTTGAGGCATAGAGAGAAAGCTGCAGTATGTGTCCAGTCTGCCAATTTATTATTTATTTTTAAAATATATTTTTATTGACTTCAGAGAAGGAGAGACAGAAACATCAATGGTGAGAGAGAATCATCAATTGGCTGCCTCTTGCATGCCCCCCACTGGGGATTCAGCCTGCAACTACAACCAGGGCACATGCCCTGACCAGGAATTGAACCATAACCTCCTGCTTCATAGGTCGCCGCTCCAACACTGAGCCATGCCAGTTGGGCCAGTCTGCCAATTTAAATCAAACTTGTTTTTCTTTCTTTATTTTTAAGCAAGCAGTGGTGATAACAGTCTGTTTAATTATGCAGTTTGGTGTGGGGGTTCAGAACTAGTCACTCCAAGATGTGCCTCTGTGGTATACGGATTGTTTTGTGCTAAGGGCAACTTTACTAGTAGCTGCAGGCTTAAGAGAAACTTCTGCCTCTCCCTTAACTACCTAGAACTGTGGTCGGCAAACTGCGGCTCTCGAGCCACACGCGGCTCTTTGGCCCCTTGAGTGTGGCTCTTCCACAAAATATCACGTGCGGGCGTGCACGTACAGTGCGATTGAAACTTCGTGGACCATGCGCAGAAGTCGGTTTTTGGCCTGGGCGAGTCTATTTTGAAGAAGTACTGTTGATATTTGGCTCTGTTGACTAATGAGTTTGCTGACCACTAAGGTCCTAGAAGACCTTGAACTAGGGGCCTTGCTCATAATAAGAGATTATCAGAGATAACTTCTTTTGACCTTTCTGTAGGACAGGACAAACTTCTATTTTCTAAACATCTGCTCTTTATATGGCCTTGCAGTGACCCTTTGAAACCCCAAAGCACCTTACCTCATTCCTAGCTCAGAATGTCGTGTGTACCCATTTTTCCTTCCTGTTTCTTAACTTCTCCTGCATGTGGGGTCTCTGACTCTCATGTACTAGTATTTGGGTTTTATATATATGTATGTAATAAACTTGGTTGTTTTCTCTTCCTAATCTGTCTCATGTCTATTTGATTATTACAGCCAAAAGAACCATGAGGAGAAAGGCAAGTTTTCTCCTCACCCCACATAAGTAAGGAAGGAACACAAGCAATTCTAAGTAAGATTCTCAGTCACAGTCAAGGAGAGAGAGAGTTTGGTGAGTTCAGATTGTTCTGATTCTAAAAGCATGCTACCCTTACCAAATTCATAGGTTTGATTTCTTACAAGTTTTACTTGTTTCCTGTAGGCTTTGAATTTGCCTTGAATTTCTCCTCTGTTTGCCTTGAATTTTTAGATGTGTTGGTGGACTCTTGCTTTCAAGCTCGTACAGTTCTCAAGTTATATTCAAACACTGCCATCTTGTGGGTCATTCCTGGTGTCTTTCATCCCACCCCTCACAGGATCTCATGCAAATATATCCATCCAGAAGAATAGAGGTATGTCAACTTCTATTAAGTGCAAAGTGTTCTACTAAGAGCATTACAGATAGTCATCTCATTTAAACCTCATGAAAGAACTTTATGAAAGAAGTGTTACTGAAACGGGGACCTGGCCCTGAGCTGGCTGCCTAGGGCCAGCTGGTAGTGTGTGGGTTCTTGACTTCGTGCAGGAAAAATGTCACAATAGGAGTCCGGGTGAATTTTAGGGGACGTTTATTAAAGCTGGGGATATGAAACAAGAAAGGGCTGGGGAAATTAGCTTAGGATGGTCTGCTTTGGCTCACTAAGAAGTCAGAGGAAAGGCGGCCTTGGGGACAGGCTCAGAGGGTTTGTCCGGGATGAGCTGATGCTGCCCATTGCTACCCATTGCTGCCTTGATGGCACGCCTGTGGGGTCCATGCCTGTCGGGGAACGAAAAGGGGAAGTGTAAGGAGGAGGGAGAGCTTGCCCTGAGTCCTTTGTTTTGAGAGGTTTTAAAGTCTGGGCATTTAGAAGAGATTTTAGGGGACTTTATGCTGATGTACCAAAATGAGATTTATTCCCTTAATTTCATCTGTCCTTTGGTGTGGTTGGCAAATGGCACTAATTGGAATTCTGCTGTCTCCCTGAGTACGATGATTTAAACTATTTACCCGCTGGTTGGCGAGGAGAAGTATAAACCATTTACTCTCAAGTGTTCCTGGTTTAAGGAAGATAGGATTTACTAGATGGCTGCAAACTGCTGTTTAACTATCTGTCTCAGTTTCCCTATTCCGCTGGTCCTGGCTTATTGATCTGTCTCAGAAGTACTATTAATCCTATGTTAGAGATGAAGAAACTGAGGCCTCAGGGGTTGTGCAACTTGCCTGAGATTTCACAGCTAGTAAGGATAGAAGTATATTTTCTATCTAGGCAGTCTGCTTCCAAAGCCCTTGCTTTTACTACATTTATGTGAAACCCATAAATCTAAAAACAATATAGTGTGTAACAATAATATGAATAAGTTATAGAAGTAGTAGAGGGGAGGGGGCAACTGTTAAAAAAGGGCATCAGGAAGATTCAGTTTGGTGAGAAGGTGGTCTCCTCTAAGTGAGGATTTGGAAGATAATCATTATAGAGGAAGAATGCACCTGGGGGCATATCTCCTGGATCTAATAGTATAGAAACACCCAATACTTGTTTATTGTTTTGTCTGCCCTATTCCTGTCTTCTGTGGGTGAACTATTCTTTACTCTGCTTCAACCATATGACTCTAATAGAGATTGCCAATCATGATATCCTTGACGCATCACCAATATGAACCCATCCAGGGCTGCTGGAATTTCTGTGCTTGAGGCAGAGGGCTCAGTGATATCTTCCCTAATGGCAAAGTTCTGTATCAAAAAGCTATTACCAGCCAAGGTTTTTCATATGGGAGACAGTCTGGAGCAGAAGAGAATAAAGCCAAACAATAACATTTTAGTCCTCTCTAGGCCAACTGTACTACTAACCTTCCTGTAGTAATAGCCATTCTTGCAGAATCTAATCAGGTTTGGGTTTTGGTCTACTGAAACCATACAAGTTCTAATATTCTCTGTCACCAGTTGAAGTAGGGCCAACCCTGGCAACCTCTATACAACTTGAACCACAGCAAAATACATTTTGATTATAGATAGCCCTTTTTATTTATTTTGGAAAAAAGGCATTTAGGGAGTTTACTGCAAATGCTATGTGGCTTAAAACCAGTTCTGCAGTGCTCTACTCTGGCCTCTTCTCCAACTCCATGCCTGTTGCCTGGGCTATTCTTTTTTTATTTCTCCCTTTATAAATCATTGGAGTCGTTGAAAGCCATCTCTAGATTTATTTCTTTAAGTCTTTTTTAGAAATTCCAGTCAATTATTTTTCCAAATTTTGATTTTTTAAATCAATCAAGTAACATTTAATTATTGCCAACAATAATAAATTATAAAATTCAAAATGATAGGAACTAAGAATCATTGATACCTTCACACAGACATAATCATTGTTATTGGTATATTTATCTTCTATGTGTAAACACAAACAGAAATTTTTAAAAAGCCAAACAAAATCACTAATTTTAATGTCTTCCTCCCCTACCCACATTTACAGTGCATTTTTCATTTAATTGTATTTTGTTTGTACTATTTCCTAATCATTTCATATGATATTGTCCTGAAAATATCCAATATATTTGAAGGCACCTAATTTTCCAAGGAAATGGGGAATAATTAGACATCCTTTGGTCTGGAATGTTCTTTTCTTTCCTGCTTCATCCAGTTATCTCCTACTCATTCTTCAGATCTTAGTTCTTTGGGAACTTCTTTGGGAAATCAGATTAAATTTAGCATAATATTCTCTGAAGTCCTTGTAAAAGTTGCAATCTATTCTTTTTAAAAATTTATCTTGATTTTTGAAAGTATTACAGATGCTCCCCACCACTTTCCCCCAACTGACCCCTTCCACCCACAATCTATTCTTATTTGGGATTATCTGGGTCTATTTTCATTTTTGTTCACTATTGGATCCCCTGTGCTTACCACAGGAGTCTGACACCTAACAATTGTTAAAATGAATGAATGACTGGGATAATTCCACTGCTACTTCTTTAGTTATAAAAAGTAACATTTACTATTTATGATGTGTCATAATGTGGTAGGCACTCTACCAAGTGCTGTATATCTCTATCCATATAATCACATTTTCACAACTCCAAAATTCATTATTGCCCCTATTCTACAAATGAGGAAACTAAGGCTTCTGAAAAGCTAGTTAGGTGGGTGGAGGTATTAAGCAAAAAAGAAAAAAAGAGAGAGAGAACTTATGTACATGGACAACAGTATGGTGATTGTGGGGGGAGGTGGAAGAGGGCATAGAGAGGACAAAATAAAATAAATTTAAAAAAAAGAAAAGCTAATTAACTCGCCAGGATCCAAATAAGAGGCAGATAAAAGGTTGGAAGTTACATCAATGCATTTATTAACATTATTAGCTTTACTTGACATTATTGGCTTCTTTGTTCATGAATATAAAAGTCATTATACAGGGTGTGGCAAAAGTAGGTTTACAGTTGCTAGTACTCGAAACAGTTTATTCTTATATTATTATTAATTAATCGTTGTATTATTTATTGTTATTTTCTATACAAACAACCGTAAATCTACTTTTGCCACACCCTGTATTTATAGTTTATTTTCAAAGTCACTCAACTTGTACATTACACACTGGTTTTTGTTACATGTTAAAATGGGAAGTAGGGCACCTAGAATAAGGGGTGAAGAGCGAGAATATTGTATTGGAAAGGGCAACAGGAGAGCTAGTTATTCTCCCCAATCAGCCATATGGCTTTGGGCTTCCACAAGGAAGGCTACCAAAAAAAAAAAAAAAAAAAGTCAAGCTGAACAGGTTGCCCTTAAGACATCTAGTTCAACTCCTGCGTGTTATAGATGAGAGCCAACAGGGTTTGCATAATTGACAGCGTGGCAGAGCTGGATGGCCAACCAGCTGCTAGTGTTTGTTCTGAGTCACCCCCGCCCCCCCCGCCCCAGCCCCCCGTGAACAAACATTTACTGAGTGCCTACTGTGCGAGGCATTCCGCAGCGTTCCCATTCGGTCTCAGTATCGATTACTGGCTATTTTCTTTCCTCCCTAATTTTCTTTTTTCACTTTTAAAACGCTCCGTTGGGTGCAGTTAAAGGGGGAGTGCAAGCCTAGCGTCAGGCACTGAGGGGCGTGACCCGGGTTGGCAGCCGGTCAAGAGGGCAGTGACAGGGAGCGACTCCCCGGTAATCTACGTGCATGAGCAAGCCACGGAGGGCGAGGCCGCGTCTCCCCGGGACCACGCCTAGGGCTTTCCGTGACCCCACTAACAGGCCCACGGGAGGAACCGCTTCTGTGCAGGATCCCGGCCTTTGGCTTCTGCGGCGGTGGCCGGCTGCCCAGTCATTCAGCCAGGTCTCCAGAGCTGGCTCCCCCCGGGTTTATCCGGACTTCCGAGTCTCCAGCTGTCGGGAGAGCAGCGTTCCCACTCGGGCGACAGCAGACCCCGAAGGGGAATTTCCCCGCCCTCCGCCCCCCGGTTGGCCCCGAGCCCCGGCCACCGCCTTTCCCCGCCCCCGGCTCGCGCCCGCGGCCCCAAGGCCCGCAGGGTCACGCTCCCTTCGGGCTCCAGGGAAAGGCCACGGCTCAGGGGCTGCCACGCGAGGCCTGCTGGGCAGACGGCAGCCAATCCCCGCGAGGCATCCACGAGCCCCAGCCAATCAGCGCCCGTCTTATTCCTGGGTCCAACCCGCCCCGGCCTTTTCTCCTTGCCCCCTCCCCGGTGCCGGTAGTCGCGGCTGTAGGTGCAGCCGCCTCTGCATCTCCCCTGGTCCGGGGCCCGGTGGCCCCCTGGCGCCCTTGGGTTCCTCCCGTCGCCTTCACTGAGGATGTGTCCCTGCGCGGCCGTGTGCGCACCCCGCGGAGACCGCCGGCGCACTTTCATCTAGCGACTGGTGAGGGGGGCTCGGCCGGGCCGCGCGGAGCGGGCCGAGGCGGCTGCGTCCCTCCAGGCGGGGGGCGATGGGACGGCGTTCACTCTCCGGAGGGTGCGGGCGGGCCGCGGGGAGGGGGCCCGGCGGCGCCCAGGCTTCGGGCTTGGTGCGGGCCGGGCGGGAGCCCGGGTCCCCGGAACCGCCTTCCCGCCGCTGCTCTCCGCTATGAATGGTCCTTCTGGGCGGTGCGCTCTTGGAGACCTGCCCGCCACGCCCTCTTACGCTGTGGCTCTGCGAGTTTCAGATAGTTGTGCCGGGTCCCTTCCCCGGGAGCCCTGAGCCTAGAGTTTGAGGCCCTTCTCCCGGTGTTTTCCCCTTCCCGGGGCTGCCCAGTTTGAGCCCACCCCGCGGATGCTAATTCGGGAATTCAGTGTGAGCTGACTGCGCGAAAGGGAGCGGTTCCTTTTGCGGAGAAGGACCCAGAGGACTTTTGCTCTTGTATCCTGTTGTCAGGCCCTAAAGTAGCTTTGGGCCAGCGGTTCTCAACCTGTGGGTCGCAACCCCTTTGGGGGTCGAACGACCCTTTCACAGGGGTCGCCTAAGACCATCGGAAAACACGTATATAATTACATACTGTTTTTGTGATTCATCACTATGCTTTAATTATGTTCAATTTGTAACAATGGAAATACATCCAGCATATCAGATATTTACATGACGATTCATAACAGTAGCAAAATTAGTTATGAAGTAGCAACGAAAATAATTTTATGGCATTAGGGAGGTTGAGAACCACTGCTTTAGGCGGTGGGCACCCAACTCGGTGACTACAAGTAGGGGTAATTTTTTTCAACAGCAATATTCTACTTCTAAATCAAAGGTTTCGTAACTTCATGTGAAGAGAGTATTTTGGGAAGAGTAAACTAGGTAGAACCTAGAGTCCTCTTTGTGTGATTTTTTTTTTTCTGTGTGATTTTTATATGAGTTACTTCCACACCAATTTCCTCACTGTGAAATGGAGCTAATTGTATAGACAAGGGCAGTACTGGGGCTGAAAAGAGGATTGCATTAAGTTATGTAAAGCATTGTGCTTTTACACATGAACTTTTAAGAGCTGGTAGGTATTATGTTTGTAAGCCATGGGCAAGTTGGCAGCCCTGTAAAGGTTTGGTTGAAAAGCATTCCAAGCAGAAAGAACTCTAATATAGTTAGGCCATTTTCAATGGCCTGTATGTCAATATTTGTTAGATGCTTACATATGAATGAATTGTCTCATTCATTTTTCAGAAGGAGATAGTTTTTACCCCTCTTTAGTACTTAGGAAATGGTGTTTTTCCCAAGGTCATTTAGCTAGTTAGTGGTGTACCTGGGTTACCAGCTCAGGTGTTCTGAATTCAGAGTCTGAACTTTATATGCTCCATGGTCACCAGGCCTAGTTGGAATCCTCTTCCTGAAGTCACAAAGCTATTCTTAGGACATGAAATACAGGCATACCTTGTTTTATTGCCCTTCACAGTATTGCACTTCACCAATGTGTTTTTTACACATTGAAGGCAAGACCCTCCACTAACAAAAAGATTACCACTCACTTTATTGCGGTGGTCTGGAAGTGAACCCGTAGTTTCTCTGAGGTATGCCTGTGAAGATATTGGTTTATTTTGGTTGGATATGTCAGAGAAGAGCATGATCAGATTTGTGTTTTAGAAAGATAACTGAACTCTTAACCAAGTGTCAACGTAAAAAAAACCATTGAAACCTGTAAAGAATTTTTGTGAGTTTATTTGAACCAAACTGTCGACATATGCCGGGAAGCAGAACCTCAACGAATTGAGATAGTGCTCCAGAGAATGGCAGGGTTACACCCATATTTATACATGAAATTCATTGGTGACAGATTTAAGGAGGCGGGATTAAGCGAAGGGGGGGGGGGGGCGGAGGGGGACCTCTGTGATAGGATAAAAAGTAAAATGATGGACACATACTTAGGTGGGTCAGGAACAATTAACATGATGATGAAGGAATTTGTGGTATCTGTCCTGGGACCCAGCACACCTGGTTGTGCCCCAGGGGCTCCAGATAAAGGGAAGTCACAAGTTACCCAGACATCCCAAGGACATGTTATCTTAGATGCAAAAAGACAGACAGGCTCAGTTACGGTAAAGGTTGACCTTATCAGTGAAGATAGCGGCTTAGGACTGTAACTGCCCACCATAACTGCTTTTAGTTAAGGTTTAATTTCAGACCATCCTTTGTGGTTACTTTAGGCCTCCGAGTCTGCAAAACTGCCATGCAGGCCTTTCCTGAGCTTGTCAGGTCAGCATGCAGCCCCTTTCGTCCACACAAGCATAAGTAGAATTGTGAGCCATTGTGAGGGCTCAACCACCACTGGCTATAGTGGACCAGTCTTCAAGGTTGAACAATTGCCTGTAGCTATTCGCACTTCATATGC
Source organism: Myotis yumanensis (assembly GCF_028538775.1). Lineage (NCBI taxonomy): Eukaryota > Metazoa > Chordata > Mammalia > Chiroptera > Vespertilionidae > Myotis > Myotis yumanensis. Next base: position 56,919,866 of record NW_027223757.1, read on the forward strand.
ATCACATATAAAACAAATTTTCAGTTTTAATTTTTATTTATTCTTTTCTTTAAATTTTTTTGTTTTTTGGATTACCAAAGAATTTACATAATCAAGAATTTCTGTAATTAACCCAGAAACCTGGGAGTTATCACCACATCTTGTCAATTCAAGATCCTAAATTTGTCTCTGCATTGCTCATTTTTTTTATTCCTAAAAAAGGCAGATAAGGCTGTCTATTCTCTAGTTCTTTCTTGTGTATATATTAGGCCTCACTCATTTCTGTCTTCTGAATTACTTGGAATTTTCAGAATGGACCAGGATAATCCTAGTGCTTTTATATTTACTGGTCCCTCTGCCTCAAATGCCTACCCACCCTGAATTTCTCAGGCATATGTGCTTATCTTTTTTTGATTTTCCACAGAGAGGAAGAGAGAGGGACAGAGAGTTAGAAACATCGATGAAAGAGAAACATCGATCAGCTGCCTCTTGCACACCCCCCACTGGGGATATGCCTGCAGCCAAGGTACATGCCCCTGACCGGAATCGAACCTGGGACCCTTCAGTCCACAGGCCGACACTCTATCCACTGAGCTAAACCAGTCAGGGCATCATCTTTTTAAAAAAATATATTTTTATTGATTTCAGAGAGGAAGAGAGAGGGAGAGAGAGGTAGAAACATCAGTGATGAGAGAGAATCATTGAGCGGCTGCCTCCTTCGAGCTCCACACTGTGGACCCAGCCTGCAACCCAGGCTTCTGCCCTGACTGGGAATCAAACTGTGACACCCTCATTCATAGGTCCATGCTCAGTCACTGAGCCATGCCTGCCAGGCACATGTGCTCATTTTAAGTCTCAGTTTAAACATCTCCTGTAGGAAATCTTCCCTAGATCCCTCTTGTGCACTCCCCATTCCTATGAGTCATTTGCTTTATCTTCACCATAATAGGTTTATAATCATGATACATTTTTATTACCTGCTTAAATAAAATCAGACTCCTTTACCAAACTGCTATCCTTTAGTAGTTGAGACTGGTTAATAGATAATAAGTCTTGTTCAATCAATGCAGTTGTTAAATGAGCTATACTTTCATTTAAGTATTATCCTTGAACCTATGTTTATCATCTTATCTAAAATATTTAAGTCCTATTTATTTTTGTATTCCCATTACCCTGTGCCCTTTTGTGGATGCACTGGAGAAGCAGTGTAGTATTGTAGAAATAGCTTGGACTTGACTGTTAAACAGATCTGTATTTGAATTCTAACTCTTCTTCTACTGGTGGTATGATTTGGGTGGCTTACTTATCATCTTTGCAATGTAAAATACTCAGTATGTATTAGATGCTTAATATTTATTTCCTTTTCTTTGTCTTTAATAAGCATTTGTGTGAATGCATAAATAAGATTTACTAGGCATCCTGTATAATAAAAAGCTAATATGCAAATCGACTGAATGGCAGAATGGTCACTATGATGCGCACTGACCACTAGGGGGCAGGCGCTCAATGCAGGAGCTGCCCCCTGGTGGTCAGTGTGCCCCCACAGGGAGAGCACTGCTCAGCCAGAAGCCCTGAGCTGGGCTCACAGAAATGCTAAGTATGTCTGGCTGCCGGCTTAGGCCTGCTCCCTTAGGCCTAAGCCATCAGTTGGACATCCCCTGAGGGCTCCCGTACTGCGAGAGGGCGCAAGCCGGGCTGAGGGACCCCCCCCCCCTCCCCTGAGAGCACAAATTTTGTGCACCGGGCCTCTAGTTGGAAATATGGACCTGGAATTTAAAAGAGACATGAGGGCAGGAAACAGATTTGGGGATTATGAGCATGTAGGTTAAAGTCTAACATGAGAGATTGAACTTATTCAGGGAGAATACCAAGTAGAGAGGAAAGAAGACTGAAGATGAAATACTAAGAGAAGCCCAACATTTAAAGGTTAGGGCAGTGGTTGGAAACCGCGGCTCGCGAGCCACATGGGGCTCTTTGGCCCCTTGAGTGTGGCTCTTCCACAAAATAACACGTGCGGGCGAGCACGTACAGTGCGATTGAAACTGTGGCCCATGCGCAGAAGTCAGTTTTCAGAAAGGAGATAGATGAAACAAGTATTCAAGATGAGTGTGGATGGGAGAGTTGGAAGGGGTTGACCTCAGCGAACGTACCTCAATCAGATTGAGGACGTTTATAGCAAAGGAGTACCCTAATTAAGTTAATAGCAATGTACCTACCTATATAGTTTAAGTTTAAAAAATTTGGCTCTCAAAAGAAATTTCAGTCGTTGTACTGTTGATATTTGGCTCTGTTGACTAATGAGTTTGCCGACCACTGGGTTAGGGGAAGGGATGATAATGCCTTTGAAAGAAGTGATAGGAGAGATATCCTATGCTTTCAGCATCCCTTTCTAGATTCCTTAGGAGAATGTGGTGTTGATGACTCAAAAATAGGGAAGTCAAGTAAGATAAGAACTGAAAGTACCCAGAAGTATTTGGCAATTTGGAGGTCATCCGTTTCATGATTTCATTGTGGAAACCAGGTTGTGGAGGCACTGAAGCTCAAACATGGATTTTGGTATTAAAATGTGTTATCTTTTTGTTGCTGAAGAAATAATAGTAATAAAAACTACTGTTTCTTGAATGCGTATTTGGTGCCAGGCACCATGCTAAGCAGTTTTACTTATTACAGTAACTCTGAGGTTGGTGTTATTGTCTCCATTTCCAGATGAAGAAATGAGGGCTTGTAGAGATTATGTAATTTTTAGTTACATAATTGGTAACAGCTGGCATTGCTATATTTGAATCCAATATGTAGGACTCTAATAAACACTAACTATTAGTCACTTCTATGTTAATGTTCATAGTATTCTCTATGTGCTTCTCTCTCTCTCTCTCTCTCTCTCTCTCTCTCTCTCTCTCTCTATATATATATATACTAGCCATCAGTCAGACATCTTTAGTGCTGCCGCGGAGGCAGGAGAGGCTCCTGCTACTGCCACTGCACTTGCCAGCTGTGAGCCTGGCTTCTGGCTGAGCAGCGCTCCCCTGTGGGAGCGCACTGACCACCAGGGGGCAGCTCCTGCATTGAGCGTCTGCCCCCTGGTGATCAGTGTGGGTCATAGCGACCGATGTACTGCTGATTGGTCAATTTGCATATTAGCCTTTTATTATATAGTACTAGAGGCCCGGTGCACAAAAATTTGTGCACTCGGGAGGGGGGGGGCCCCCAGCCTGGCCTGTGCCCTCTCGCAGTCTGGGACCCCTCGGGCGATAACGACCTGCTGGCTTAGGCCTGCTTCTGGGTGGCAGAGGGCAGGCCCAATCCCTAGGTGCAGCCCCTGGTCAGGCTCAGAGCAGGGCCAATTGGGGAGTTGGGGCGCCGCCCCGTCATGCACAGAGCAGGGCAGATCAGGAGGTTGCGATGCCACCCTCAGTCACGCTCAGGGTAGAGCCGATTGAGGGGTTGGGGCACTGCCCCCTGTCACACTCAAGGCAGGGTCGATGGGGAGGTTGTGGTGCCACCCCCTGTCACGCACAGAGCAGGGCCAATCGGGGTTGGGGTGCTGCCCCCTGTCACCCACAGAGCAGGGCCGATCAGGGGGTTGAGGAGCTCCCCGCTGTCACTCACAGAGTAGGGCCGATAGGGGAGTTGGGGCACCGCTCCCTGTCACACACAGAGCAGGGCGGATCAGGGGGTTGGGGCGCTGCACCCTGTCACACTCAGGGCAGGGCCAATGGGGAGGTTATGGCTCTACCCTGTCACACACAGAGCAAGGCCCGTGGAGGGGGGTTGGGGCGCCACCCTCTATCACCCACAGAGCAGGGCCAATCAGGGGGTTGGGGCGCCGCCACTGTCACACTCAGGGCAGGGCCGAAGGAGAGGTTATGGCTCTACCCTGTCACACACAGAGCAGGGCCCGTGGGGGGGGGTTGGGACGCCGTACCCTGTCACACTCAGAGCCGCAAGGCGATCAGGGGGTTGGTGCGCTGCACCCTGTCAAACACAGAGCCGCAGGGCAATCAGGGGATTGGGGAGCTCCCCCCTATCAGGCACAGAGCAGGGCAGATAGGGAGGTTGTGGCCCCGCCCCCTGTCACACACAGAGCCGCAGGGCGATCAGGGGGTTTGGGCGCTGCCCCCTGTCACGCTGATCCCGGTGCCGGGAGCCTCGCTGCTCCGCTGATCCCAGTGCCGGGAGGCATATTACCCTTTTACTATATAGGATAGAGGGCTGGTGCATGGGTGGGGGCTGGCTGGTTTGCCCTGAAGGGTGTCCTGGATCAGGGTGGGGGTCCCCACTGGGGTGCCTGGCCAGTCTGGGTGAGGGGCTGAGGGCTGTTTTCCAGAAGCAAGTGACTGAAGCTTCCAACCGCTCCTTGTTTTTTTTTTTTATTCTGGGCCAGCTTTAGCTCTGAGGCCTCGCGGCAATACAATGTTGCTAAAGCCTGGCTGAATGAAAGCCGGTTTCTGGGGTTTTATCTTCTTATTTGCAACATAGTACATAGTTGCTTAGAGTTGTAGCTCAGAGGCCGGCAAGTAAGGCGGGGAACGTTGGAGTCCTCCTTCACTGCAGCAAGCAAGCCTCATGTTCGCTTCCAGCTGCCTGGCTGCCGGCCGCCATCTTGGCTGACAGTTAATTTGCATATACTCACTGATTAGCCAATGAAAAGGGTAGCAGTCGTACGCTAATTACCATGTTTCTCTTTTATTAGTGTAGATACTTTAGAATGGTACTGCTTTTATATTTAATATTTTTTTATATTCCCTTTAAATGTTTAAATTACATATCATAATAAATGGGAATTATTTTCTGCTGTATCTTAAATTCTTTCATGTAGGTTTGAGTGATTCACCAATAAGTAGTTCATTTCAGGTATTATGAAGATACTGAAAACAAAATGATGGCAAAATTTTAGAGCCTGAACGGATTGAGATTAACAACATTTGAATTTTGCCATATACTGTGTGTTCAAGTTTTAACATTTTTTTAAAAAATATATTTTTATTGATTACAGAGAGGAAGGGAGAGGGAGAGAGAGATAGAAACATCAATGATGAGAGTTATTGATCTGCTGCCTTCTGCACACCCCACACTGGGGATCTAGCTTACAACCTAGGCATGTGCCCTGACCTCGGGAATTGAACTGTGACCTCCTTGTTCATAGGTCGATGCTCAACCAATAAGCCACACCGGCTGGGCCATTTTTAACATTTTTAAACAGCTTGAGGCTTTGACACCTTTTCCTTTTTTGTCAACTAACTCCCAAACACTTTATTTCTGGTTCAAATCAGTACTTTAAGGGTGAATGATTTTTATAAGGACTGTCAAATTATAAAACTTATAGATTTAAAATGGAAATGGAGCTAGAAAGATAAGGAATCATCTAGTTCTATGCTATCATTTCCGAATGGGGAATCGAATAGTTAAAAACTAGTTAGATTTAGGGCTTCTGACTTTTTAGTGTACTTTGAAATAGGAGTAGACAATGCTGATTTGGGATGTTTCATATCTGTCTGACACATGGAAGTTTCCCCTGTACATATAGTAAACTCATTGATGTCCCTTCAAATAGTCATTCAGTAACTTTTTCTCTGTCATTTCAAGTATTATAAAAACAAAATGAAAAAAGTATTTTGGGGAATATAAGTATAATAGTTGATATCTTGGACAAGGGACTTAGCATAAATTTTTACTATAAAGCAATGATGGCGAACCTATGAAACGCGTGTCAGAGGTGACACGCGAACTCATTTTTTTGGTTGATTTTTCTTTGTTAAATGGCATTTAAATATATAAAATAAATATCAAAAATACGTCTTTGTTTTCTAATAGGAAGTTAAGAAACTGAAGAAAGTAGGTTATCAAATAGTTGACAAGTGATATTTCATTTCTCCAGCTCTGAATAGAACAAAGCAGATAGGGTAACATACTGGAAAAAAGGAAGCTTAGAGGCTCGTATATGATGGTTGAGTTTTCTATACGTTTTATGGTCTCTCCAATCAATATATTAGCATTTATATTTTTTAGACATTTATTTTTGAATAGGTATACATGCATATGGTAAAGCATTAAAATGGGGTTTATAGTAAAGAGTAAGTCAGTCTTACTTCCATTCCTATCTCCAACCATTGGTGCCCTTATTTAGAGCCACTATTAACCATTTTCTTGTGTATTCTGGACATCATTAATAAACCTGTACATACATATACATTTTTTTCTCACAAATAGTATTATAATTGCATCTCATTTTTAAAAAATCTATTTTTTAAATATATTTTTATTGATTTTAGGGAGGAAGGGAGAAGGAGAGACAGAAATATCAGTGATGAGAGAGAATCATCAGTTGGCTGCCTCCTGAATGCCCCCTACTGAAGATCCAGCCCACAGCCTGGGCATATGCCCTGACTGGGAATTGAACTGTGACTTCCTGGTTCATAGGTTGATGCTCCACCACGGAGCCACACCTGCTGGGCAAATGCATCTTGTTTTAAAATACATTTTACAATATATCTTGTAGATTATTTCATATCAGAAATTATATAGCTGTTTTATTTTTGATACATGAATAATATTCTGTTGCATGGACATACCATATTTCCTCTAAGTATTTAGGTTTTTTCCATCCTTTACTATTCTAAATAATGATGCAATGAATGTTCTTGTTCTTAGGCCATTTCACACATGAATGTATATATATATACACACACACACACACACACACACACATATGTATACATATGTATACTAGAGCAGCGGTAGTCAACCAGTGGTTCGCAGACCACTGGTGGTCCATGAGGTCTAAAAGGTTGGCGACTGCTGTACTAGAAGCCTGGTGCACAAATTCGTGCATGGGGGAGGTGAGGGGGGGAGGGACCATGGGAGGTTGGCGGGCGGGTGGGGAAGGGACCACGGGAGGTTGGCCGGTAGGCCCCTATTGGGTGATTGGGGCCAGCCGGCCAGGGGGAGGGACTGTGGAAGTTTGGCTGGCAGCGGGATGTTGGCTGTGGGAGCGCACTGACCACCAGGGGCAGCTCTTGCATTGAGTGTCTGCTCCCTGGTGGTCAGTGCATGTCATGGCGACCAGTCGTTCTGGTCGTTCTGTCATAACGGTCGCTTAGGCTTTTATATATAGATATATAGATATAGATATATATTTTTAAATTTATCTTTATAGTTGAAAGTATTACAGATGTCCACCTTGACCCCTTCTAGACCACACCTGTCCCCCTCACATGGATATATTTTTACAGGATAAATTCCTAGGAGTAAAATTGTTTGGGTCAGAAGGAATGTGTATTTTACACTTCGATAAATATTACTAAACTAGAGGCCCGGTGCACAAAAATTTGTGCACTGGAGGGGGGGGGGGGCGGGTCCCCCAGCCCGGCCTGTGCCTTCGCGCAGTCTGGGACCCCTTGGAAGATAACGACCTGCTGCCTTAGGCCTGCTCCTGGGTGGCAGAGGGCAGGCCCAATCCCTAGGTGCAGCCCCTGGTCAGGCTCAGAGCAGGGCCAATTGGGGAGTTGGGGCGCCGCCCCGTCATGCACAGAGCAGGGCGGATCGGGAGGTTGCGATGCCACCCTCAGTCACGCTCAGGGTAGGGCCGACTGGGGGGTTGGGGCACCGCCCCCTGTCACACTCAAGGCAGGGTCGATGGGGAGGTTGCGGCGCCACCCCTGTCACGCACAGAGCAGGGCCAATCGGGTTTCGGGCGCTGTCCCCTGTCACTCACAGAGCAGGGCCCATCAGGGGGTTGGGGCTCCGTACCCTGTCACACACAGAGCAGGGTCGATAAGGGGGTTGGGGAGCTCCTCCCTGTCACTCACAGAGTAGGGCCGATAGGGGAGCTGGAGCACCGCCCCCTGTCACACACAGAGCAGGGCGGATCAGGGGGTTGGGGTGCTGCACCCTGTCACACTCAGGGCAGGGCCAATGGGGAGGTTATGGCTCTACCCTGTCACACACAGAGCAAGGCCCGTGGAGGGGGGTTGGGGCGCCACCCTCTATCACCCACAGAGCAGGGCCAATCAGGGGGTTGGGGCGCCGCCACTGTCACACTCAGGGCAGGGCCGAAGGAGAGGTTATGGCTCTACCCTGTCACACACAGAGCAGGGCCCATGGGGAGTGGGGGGTTGGGGCACCGCACCCTGTCACACACAGAGCAGGGCCGATCAGGGGGTTGGTGTGCCGCACCCTGTCACACACAGAGCCGCAAGGCGATCAGGGGTTGGGGAGCTCCCCCCTATCAGGCACAGAGCAGGGCTGATCAGGGGGTTGGGGCGCCTTCCCCTGTCACGAACAGAGCAGGGCGGATAGGGAGGTTGTGGCTCCGCCCCCTGTCACACACGGAGCCGCAGGGCGATCAGGGGGTTTGGGCGCTGCCCTCTGTCACACTGATCCTGTGCCAGGAGGCCTCGCGGCTCTGCTGATCCCGGTGCTGGGAGGCATATTACCCTTTTACTATATAGGATAGAGGCCTGGGGGCTGGCTGGTTTGCCCTAAAGGGCGTCCTGGATCAGGGTGGGGGTCCCCACTGGGGTGCCTGGCCAGTCTGGGTGAGGGGCTGAGGGCTGCTTTCAGGCTGGCGGTTTTGACTGAAGCTCCCAACCACTCCTTTTTTCTTTTTTTTTTTTTTATTCTGGGCCAGCTTTAGCTCTGGCTCTAGCTCTGAGGCTTCCGCTGGTTTGTTTGCGTTCTATAATCGAAACAATGTATAACTTCAGCTCTGAGATCCTGGCCGTTTGTTTAGCTTCTATATTTGTTAGAATGTTTCAAACTGCCGGCTCAGAGGCCGGCAAGGCAGGCGGGGAACGTTGGAGTCCTCCTTCACTGCAGCAAGCAAGCCTCATGTTCGCTTCCAGCTGCCTGGCTGCCGGCCGCCATCTTGGCTGACAGTTAATTTGCATATACTCACTGATTAGCCAATGAAAAGGGTAGCGGTCGTAGGCCAATTACCATGTTTCTCTTTTATTAGTGTAGATTGTTCTCCATAGAGGTGGTACTAATTTATACTCCAGCCATAGTGTAGAGTTCCTATTTTCCCATAACTTTATCAATACATAGTAATATCAACCTTTTTAATCTTTGCCACTCTGATAGATAAAAAAAAATGGTAGCTCAAAGTTTTAATTTGAATTTCTTTTGTGTGAAGTAAGCCTCTTTTTTTTTTTAAATTAATCCTCACCTGAGGATATTTTTTTCTTTGATTTTAAGAGAGAGTGAAAGGGAGGAAGGGAGAGATAAATAGATAGATAGAAAGATAAACATTGATGTGAAAGAGACACATCCATTAGTTGCCTCCTACACCAGGACTTGGGATCGAACCTGCAACCCAAGTACATGTCCTTGACCAGGAATCAAATCCTAGACCAGGGGTGGGCAACCTTTTTGTGAGTGCGTGCCAAAACCAGCAAAATCTCTGACTCAAAATTCTTCTGCGTGCCAACGCTAATTTTTTGAGAACATGTTACGCCTACTTGATATCTCTTAAGGTGTACGTATGTGAAGAACCTTGAAGAAATAATAAAATTCATTCGAGCGACAAAAACACAGTATATGAGGATGAAAAATACATTTATTTTTTAATATATACATGTACACTGATAGTCCGATAGAAAACTTTATGACTCCGTTTGGTATTATCAGTGGGACTTTTGCTGCTGCATCATTGATGACAGAAATTTTACATCAGGTTTATATTTAGTGACCTTCAGAGATATGCACGAGCTACTACTTTCATCCGTCAGGCTACTCCTATTACGAGACTTAACAAAATTCATCACTGAGAACGAAGATTCACAAGCGTATGTGGATGAAACCAAAACACTGGTCGGATCTAGGAAGGCAGGGAGAGTTAAGGCAGAGGCATAGAAATTGCTCTTCCCCTGTTTTGTCAATCGATGTCTATGGTCTTTAAGATAACTTGTTATGTAAAACTGGAGGCCCGATGCACAAAAATATGTGCACTGGTGGGGAAGAGGGAGGTGGGGGGGTGTTCCTCAGCCCCACTTGTGCCTTCTCAAAGTCTGGGACACCTCGGGAGATAACCACCTGCTGGCTTAGGCCCGCTCCCCGGGTGGCAGATGGCAGGCCCGATCCCTCGGTGCCTGCCCCGCCTCCCCGGGTCGGGCACACGGCCGGGCCAATCAGGGGGTTGGGGCGCCGCCCCAGGTCGGGTAGCACACGGGACGTTCCGGGTGGGCTGGCGATCGCTGCTGCACCACCCAGCTGCCCCGGGTCGGATTGCACATGGACACCCACCGCCCTGGGTCACAGATAGCAGGCCCAGATGGCGGCAGGGCAGGCGGGATGGTGCTGTCCCACCCTGCCTGCAGTATGCAAATTAGCCGCCATCTTTGTTGGCAGTTAATTTACATATCATGCTGATTAGCCAATGGGGGTGTAGCGAAGGTACGGTCAATTACCATGTTTGTCTATTATTAGATAGGATTATTTATTTATCTAAGATGCACCTACACTGAATTTATCTGAAAAATAAAAAAGTCAATATTCAGAAAAAAATTGTAAATGGAAGATTATAAGAGAGGGTTTCGTGTGCCAGCAAAAGTTACTGGCGTGCCATGTTTGGCACGCGTGCCAGGGGTTGCCCACCCCTGCCCTAGACCCTTCAGTACATGGGCTGACGCTCTAATTACTGAACAACACAGGTCAGGATCCTCTTTTCTTTTTAAAAATCCATTTAAATTTTCTCTTTTTAGAGAAATGTGGTCATGTTTTTTGACTTTTATTCTGCTGGTTTCCTAATGATTTGTAGAGACTATAAAGGAAGATTTTCCTCCTTTTTTTGTCTTTAAAATGTTTTTCCTGTAGGTTTTAAACTGATTGCATTTATTAATTTTTTGTTTATAACTTTTATTTTTTCCCCATCACTATTTATCCCCCTTACACCCTCCTCCACCTCCACCCATCCTCCCCCACCCCAAATCACCACACTGTTATCCATGAGTTCTCCTTTTTTTCCTTTTTTGCTCAATCCCTCCCCCCCTCCATCAGAGCTGTCTGCCTGCTCTCTATCTATGAGTCTGTCTCTATTTTACTTGTTAGTTCAGTTCATTAAATTCCAAATATGAGTGAAATCATATGGTACTTGTTTTTTTCTGACAGGCTTATTTCACTTGGCATAGTGTTCTCTAGGTCCATCCATGCTGTCATAAAGGGTAAAATTTTCTTCCCTTTTACAGCGGAGTAGTAGTCCCATTGTGTAAATGTACCAATAGCTGTTTTAGCCACTCATCTACTAATGAACACTTGGGCTGCTTCCAAATCTTGGCTATTATAAATAATGCTGCAATGAACATAGGGGTACATATATTCTTTTGAATTAGTGTTTGGGGTTTCCTCAGATAAATTCCTAGACATGGAATTGTTGGGTCATAAGGCAGTTCAATTTGAATTGTTTGAGGTAACTCCATACTGCTTTCCACAGTGGCTTTACCAGTCTGCATTCCCACCAACAGTGTACCAGGGTTCCCTTTTCTCCACATCCTCACCAATACTTGTTTTTGTTGATTTATTGATGATAGCAATTCTGACAGGTTTGAAGTGATAATCTCATTATGGTTTTAATTTGCATTTCTCTGATGACTAGTGAGGTTGAGCATCATTTCATATGTCTCTTGGCCGTATGAAGAAGTAACTATTCAGATCCTTTGCCCATTTTTTAATTGGATTGTTTATTTTTTTAGTGTTGAGTTGTATAAGTTCTTTATAAATTTTGGATATTAACCCCTTATCAGATGTATCATTGGCGAATACGTTCTCCCATTTAGTGGGCTGTCTTTTCATATTTTGATGGTTTCATTTAGTTTGATGAAGTCCCATTTGTTTATTTTTTTCTTTTGTTTCTCTTGCTGGAGGAGATATATCAGAAAAAATATTGCTGAGAAATGTGTGAGATTTTACTTTGGATCATACTTAGAAAGTCATTTTTTACTTTGAGATTATAAAAAAGTCTTCTCTATTTCCATCTAGTTCTTTTATGTCATTATTATGTTTGTCTTTGAGCCATCTAGAATTTATATTAGTTTAAGGTACAAAGTAAATATTTAAAATTATTTTTTTCCATATAGCTCTCTAGTTGTTTTGATACCTATTCTGTAATTATTATCTCCTGTGTTGAAGAACTTAGTAGAGAAAACGTTCATTAGCATAGTGCCTGGGACTTTAGAAACTAAATGATGAGAGTGTTGGTTATTGTGGTGGTGGTAGTTTTTCAGTTTTAAGGGGAAAAGGTTTGGGATGAGATTCCTATAAAGGTGGTAGATAGAAGTGCGTTTATAGCTTGTGGAGACATCGCCAGAATAGTGTAAAAATATAGGAGTGAAGGAATGACAGTTTCGTAAGGCAAAAGGTGAACTCCAGAGTGTGGACTAGAGGTTAGCCTTAATTGGAAAAAAGAAGGACTAGACTGGAAAAAAGAAGGTGAGGATGACTGAAGTAGGTATAGAATACTATAGATGTGAAGGTGAAAATTGTTAGACTTTAAGAAAAAAGTAATTAAAGGCACTTAAATATGATGGTAGATGTATTGTAAAATACTTGAGGAGAGTGAGAGATTTTGTATGTTCACTTTCTCTTCCTTCTCCCTTCTCTTACAGGTCACCCTTGCAATTATGGATATTTAAAAGAATCAGACAGTGTGGAGGGGGAGTCCCCCTCCTCACTCCCCCTTGGTGCTTGACTCCAGGAATAATATATAAACTGTGGAAACTTACTTTTAAAAAAACGAACTTGTATTTAATATAAATTTTATAGCGCTATTTATAATTTTTTGATTAAGTGCCAAAACCAATTGTACAAAGATTTATAGTTTTATATTGTTGCCATTAGGGTTTAAATTATAATCCTAAGCAGGCCATTCTCTATAAATTTTTCTGAGTAGCACCTTTGTGCCCTGTTTTTCATTTTAAAAAATTAGTTTTATCTAAAGAAATAGCAGTATAAAAACAATTAGGATGAATTCTTCCATCCCTGACTGCACATTAAAGTGTCGATCCCTGAAGCATGCTTTCGATGTCCTTTCTGTGGTAACCAAAGGGAGTGAAAACCAGATTAAGGCCTTTCTCTCCAGTCATTGTTATAACGCTGCGACTATCAAGGATGACTTTGGCAGAAATGCCCTCCACCTTGTTTCCTCCTGTGGGAAGAAAGGAGTATTAGAATGGCTTATTGAGAAAGGAGTGGATCCATTGGTCAAAGACAAGGAGTCAGGATGGACAGCGTTGCACAGAAGCATCTTTTATGGACATATTGACTGTGTTTGGTCTCTGTTGAAGGTAAGTGTAATTTGTTTATTTAAAACTATTATGTTTTTCTTGAAAGAAGGAGAGTAGAATACATCCCTATTCTATCCCATTAGAAATTATTTAGTTTCAAGATATTCTTTTTAATCCTAACTTTTTTGGTAATATATGGGCAGCAGTAGCCAGATAGCCATATTAAAGTAATTCAACTTAGCTCATAAGCAGTTTGGAAATATTAATAAATCTGGCACTTCTGCTGAAAACAATTCATGTCATCTTGGCCTCTCTTATTCCAGCCACAGCCATGGTGACCAGTTGTGCACAGGCTTCTAGCAGCTTTGTGTAGGTGTAATCTGCATTTCGTTTCTGGCATGTATTGCATGCCTCTGATTTTATGCCCAGGGCTTTGCAAATGCATGACCAGGTAAAAGTTTGAGTGAGTTAAAATCCCTGTAAGAGCAGCTCTCCATTAATGAAGAATGGGAACCTGGGAACCAGTGGTAAATACTTCCTTCCTCCTTTTGTTCCTTGATAGGACAGTTATTCTGTGGTATATTTTATAAGGTCCTGGTAGGATCATGCACTAGCCTCCTTAACAGTGGCCTATTCGGTAACACATCCTTGTATTGTTTTTTCATCTTCTGTCCTTGATTTACTCTCCTGGTCTCGGTACTGCTTTCTAGGATGTCTTCCCAAGGAAATTACCTGTGTGCCAGTCTAGCTTATGCTTTGCTTTGGGGAAGACAGTAAAAACAAACCATTTCCAGTAGTGTTACTAGTGGAATAGATGTATCTAAAGTCCATTTGCTCCTTTAGGGCATTGGCATGAAATGCTCAGGCTTATAAACCTGGTATATACTTAGATGCTTTTTATTATGCTAATGGATTTATCTACTGTTTTGGGGCTCTTTAAAGAGTTGTTTTTTAATCCTTACCAGAAGGTGTGTTTTTATTGATTTTAGAAAGGGGGGGGGGGGTGGGGCTGGTGATAAAGAGAGAAACTTCGATGTGAGAAAGAAACATTGATTGGTGGCCTCCTATATGCATCCTGACCAGGAATTGAACCCGCTACCTTTTGGTGCAGGAGATGAAGCTCCAACCAACTGAGCCACACTGGCCAGGGCAAGAGTTGATTTTTGAAGAAATGGGATAGAGTACACACTGGTCGTCCTGCTACTTTTAGAATTTAAGATAAGCATGTTAAAGTTTCAGAGCCCACCATTTCTAAAGCCAAAAAAATGTCCCTAGTCCTTTATGTAGGTTGGGCTACTTAGGGTAACGCAGTATATGTAGTCTTACTAGTGTTCAGTTGGTATAAGTAAAGTTTAGAACAAATTGACAAAACTTTCAAAATAAACTCTCCAGGCATCTAAGTCTCTGGGATCCCATTTGTCATTCATAGCTTGCAACACTCTGCCCTAGAATCTACCTGCCATACTCTGAAAAAGGCCAAGCTTAGTTCCCATATGGATTTATTGTGTCTAATTTTTTTGAAAGCAGTAAGCAACATAGTTTTAAATTTGTTATGATCTTGGATCACTTCTGATTTTTGTTTTACTTATTTTCTCACTAACTTGAATGTTTTTTGTTCATTGACAGTCCTTGTGAAATCAGGTATAACAACCATCTGGAACATAATAAAGTTCCAGATGGTTATAATTGATTTTAGTTTATAGAATCCATTGTTACGAGGTAATAGGGGATTTCTCTTTCCTGAGTAACCCAAAACCAAGCATGCCAACACGTTACAGAGTTTAAAAACTTCATGGTTCATCTCAGCCTATAACTATCCAGACAAACTCTGTGTGTGGACACGCAGTGATGATTCGCACCAGTTAAAATAGAGGTGTTAGTAATTGCTTAATGCAGCAGTTCTCAACCTGTGGGTTGAAACCCCTTTGGCGGTCGAACAACCCTTTCACAGGGGTCGCCTAAGACCATCCTGCATATCAGATATTTACTTTATGATTCCTAACAGTAGCAACATTACAGTTATGAAGTAGCAATGAAAATAATTTTATGGTTGGGTCACAACATGAAGAACTGTATTTAAAGGGTCAGAAGGTTGAGAACCACTGGTTTAATGTCTTATAAAAATACCAAAAAATATTAGAAGTTATTCTTTAATTTTTTAAAACTATATATTTTTAGTGATCAGAGAGAAAGGGAGAGGGAGATGGAAACAATGATGAGGAAAAATCATTGATTTGTTGTCTCCTGCACGCCCCCTACCGGGGATCAAGCCACAACCTGCCTATGTGCCCTGACTGGGAATCAACTGTGACCTCCTAGTTAATAGGTTGACACTCAACCACTGAGTTACACAGGCCGGGCAGAAGTTATTTTTGAAAAGGAGTACATTTTATATTTTATTTATTTATTTATTTATTTAAAACATATTTTTATTGATGTCAGAGAAGAAGGGAGAGGGAGATAGAAATAAATATCAATGAGATAAATTGATTGGCTGACTCCTGCATGCCCCCTACTGGGGATTGAGCCTGAAAACCGTGCTTATGCCCTAACAAGGAATCAAACCCTGACTTCCTGGTTCATAGGTCAATGCTCAACCACTGAGCCACACCGGCTGGGCATACATTTTACATTTAAGAAACTGTAATGAAGTAACAGTAATATGATTTGAACATAGCTCTCTATCACCCCTTACCCTCATTATGATTTAAAAGACAGAAAGTGTGGTGATAGGAAAAGGGTGTTCTATTTCATGTTTGAATTTTAATTGTAGAGATATAAAACTATATAGATTACTTTAAATTCACCCTTAAACACACACACACGAAACCAAAATTAAACAATGCTACAAATTTAAGGAAAAACATGAAAACACATCACAAAAATAGAAATACAAGAATATAATTGTCTCAATGTCAATAATAGATACAATATTATTCAAGGCAAAAAAATATGGAACATAGTTGATCACATTATGTTTATGTACAGAAAATCCTATAAATATTTTTCTGCCATTGCCTTGATATCTTTTTTTTTTAAATTCTCACCTGAGGATATTTTTTCCATTGACTTTTAGAGAGAGTAGAAGGGAGGGGGAGAGACAGAGAGAAACATCGACGTGAGAAAGACATACTGATTGGTTGCCTCCCACTTACGCCCCAACTGGGCCAGAGATGAGCCTGCAACTGAGGTATGTGCCCTTGACCTGCATTGAACGTGGGACCCTTCAGTCCATGGGCTAACACTCTAACCAGCAAGTCACACTGGCCAGGGCTCATTTTGATTTGAAATGTTACTTATTTCTTCATATTTTCTGTCGTTCCTTAGTCCACAAGAATTGGATATTTGATTTCTTTTAGTTCTCTATGTGAGAAAAATAATGTGTTTGGTCATAGGAGATCCTTGTTATTCAATGTTTATTTTTTAAATGTTTTTATGAGCCTAATCTGTATTTTTGATAAGAATAAAATTAATGATTATAGGTAAATGGTTAAAAATACATGCATACAAATATGTGTGTGTGTGTGTGTGTATATATATCTAAATATATATATATACACAAACACATATTTTTTTCTTTTCTCTCTTTTTTTTTTTTTTTTTTAGCATGGTGTTAGTCTGTATACCCAAGATAAAGAAGGCTTGTCAGCTTTGGATCTTGTAATGAAGGATAGACCAAATCATGTAGTATTCAGAAATACTGGTAAGAAAATTCCACACATATATATTCCATTAAGGTGCAGCTTAGAAAACTTTAATGACATTTTTTTCTTGTTAAATATCTGAGGAAATTTGTGTTTATATCTCTGCAAAGAACTTCTACTTTGGTAAATGTGGATTGATAATTTTGGTTCTCCAGAACACTTCTATTTTGCATTTTTCAATTTTAATCTATTTTATGTCTATACAAGTAAAAACAGCCTACAAGAGGAAAGGCATTTAGAATTTTAGCTACTGTAAAGTCATTAGTGTGCATCTAGAAAATAGCATCAACATTTAAGGTAGAGGGAAATAGGAAATGATTTGTCCACCTACACATTCTTCTAATTCTACTTATCCCTCCAATTTGCCCTTTGAGCTCTGGAAGTAGAAATTGGCTGAAAAAAAAAGATTTTAATGGGGCACTCTATAATTTTCATTTAACTAGTAATCAAGCTAAGAAAGGACTCATTCTTCATTTTATTTCTACCTTGGATACTATATTATAAAGGAATTATATGAGCCTTCTAAAATAAAAGTGAAGATTCATATCATAAACTTAGCTATGATTAAGTTTTATCCTAGTTTAATGGGTACCTTAATCAATACAGACAGTACTCGGGTTACGTCGGACTCGACGTATGTCTTTTCATGGTTGTCGCCATCTCCCATTTATTTATTAAAAAAAAAAAAAGTTCCGTCATTTTGACGTATGTACATATGTGCTTTATGTTTTTTAATTATTTATTTACCACAAGTAAAGGTCGGGAATTGTTATCTTTCTTTTCATTTTTTTTTACTGTTTCACTTCATTACTGCTGTGTATGTGCTCCACGTGATGGGTTCCCACTTATGGTGAAAAAATCGCGTTATGTTGTGCAGTAGTAACGGATCTCCGAGGTAACCCGAGGACCTACTGTAGTTTTATTTACATCAATAAGGAGCAAGCTATTGAAAGTTAATATTTATAGCCTGGCTGGGCATGGCTCAGTGGCTGAACCAGGAGGTCATGATTTGATCAGGGAACAAGTCCTGTTTGCAAGCTAGATCCTTAGTAGGGGGCGTGTAGGAGGCAGCCAATCAATGATTCTCTCTCATTGATGTTTCTCTCCCTCCTTCACCCTTCCCCTCTGAAGTTAATAAAAATATATTTAAAAAAAGAAAGTTAATGTTTCTGTAGGAATAGTAATTAATATCACATTTGCTTTATTTAGTACCTTTATATATATGTGTGTTAACATTTTATGTTTTAAGTATTATTTTCATGGAGACTAAGTGGTTATGGCAGGTGCTGTTTTACTCATTTGGCAGTTAAACTTTAAACTTTAGTTAAACTTTAGAAACAAAGAACAAATATTAGATTGCTTACATTGAGGCAGGCCTATGCTGATTTGGATTTTCTGATTTCTGTTCTTAGAATTATATAATATATTAGTAGATTCATAATTTGAAAGAGAATGTTGGCAACATCTTTTTAAATATGGTGGTTAAATTTCTGTAAAGAGTTGTGTGAGAGGTAAAATGATTAGTGGAATATATCTATAATTTAACTACACTAATATTTGTTTTAAAATATAAAAGTATAAAATTAATTTTCTTTTTAGATCCTACAGATGTCTACACTTGGGGAGATAATACAAATTTCACCCTGGGTCACGGAAGCCAGAATAGCAAACATCATCCAGAGTTGGTGGATCTGTTCTCCAGGAGCGGGGTTTATATTAAACAGGTATTTTGAAGTACAATCTAAGTACTTTTAGAATTAAAAAGTACTTTGTATTTGATAGCTCATCTTTTCATTTAACTTATGTTAACTTTGTTGAAGGTGTGATAATCTATTTGAATGAAGGAATCAATCAACAAATTTACTAATTTATTTTAGATTTTGTTAGCCTTAATCATATCTATACTGTGTAAAATAGTGTAAAACTGAGATCTTTTTCGAGCACTGTTAGAAATTCGAAGGCACTATACAGATATTAATTTAATTTTAAAAAGGTAGAGCTTCTGTTGATTTTGTAGCTTTTGTTTCTGTGTAACATAAAATTAGAATTTTTCAAGTTGTTTCTCAAGTGAATTCATTGTTGAAGCTCAGTATTACTAGTTTTAGATAAGTGAACCTGAGTTCTTAAATATAAGTAATTACAAAATTAATTGATATAATTGTAAAGATTTTATCTTGAGTCTTTTATCATTATGCTGGATCTTATCTTTCACTTCCATGGATTTTACTACTGTTAACATATTCATCTTTCTCTTACCACTTTGTGTGTGTGTTTATATCTCTCACTCTCCCTTTCTCTCTCTAAAATCAATTAAAAAATATAAATGCAAATAATTTTTAAAAATAAGAAAAAAGATTATTAAGTGGTATTAACATAAAATAAGTATGCTGCACATTAGATGCACTGAAAATATCAGTGTGGCCTGGGGGTTATGTATGTAAGTACATGCATATTTGAAACTTCTATTGGTTTCTAGTTATTGCCTTCTGCTGATGCAGTTCAACCATTTCAGTACTCTTGTCTTCTGGTAAGAATGTGTTGATATGTAAGTGTCCTATTAAAGATATATTAGACAAAATTAGAGAAATAAAAAGGACATACTGTCTACCCCACATTCCCCATGTATAGCTGATGTTTTAAGAAATACTTTTACCTTAAAACATTTCCATAATTTAATAACATATATCACTATTTGATGATCTTTATGCTTCATATTGCACTCTGCTCAGTTCTTGCTGTTTGGGAAACAACTGGCTACTACTTTTTGTAGTTGAAGACTTAAGATTTGCATTTTTCTTTGTTTAGTCTCTTCTATGGGTAACCCGTGCTAATTTCTTCTTTGTTCTTTTTTTTTATATGTCTTTTTTTAGACATAGTTTTAAAATAAAATATGTATATTTGTAATTTTTATTACAGAAAACTTGAAACATGTACAAAGTAGAGAGAATACTCTGAATACCAATGTACCCATCGTCCAGCTTAAACAGTTAGCAATAATCTATTATTAATTTTAAATAAAATTAAGGATGTTTTATTTGGAGAATTTTAATAATATCCTCTTGTTGTCCCACAGGTGGTGCTTTGTAAATTTCACTCAGTATTTCTGTCTCAGAAGGGGCAGGTCTATACCTGTGGTCATGGTCCTGGAGGACGATTAGGCCATGGAGATGAACAGACATGCTTGGTAATTGATATATTTAGGTAACTTTAGTAAAATTTTGATAAACTGAAAGCTTGCATTAACCAAAAAAATTTTTTAGCCAAATACCAGTATAAGGAGAAAATAATGTACCAATTAGTAATAGATTTTTAAAAAATATATTTTTATTGATTTCAGAGAGGAAGGTAGAGGGAGAGAGATAGAAATATCAAGGATGAGAGAGAATCATTGATCGTCTGCCTCCTGCACGTTCCCCATTGGGAATTGAGCCTGCAACCCAGGCATGTGCCCTGAACAGGAATTGAACCTGTTTCATAGGTTGACACTCAGCCACTGAGCCACACCGGCCAGGCCCCAGTTTGTAATAGATTTTTAACAATCGATGATTTTTCTAGTATATCATGTTCAAATTAGATATGATGCAAAATTGTGAAGCATCAAGGAAAAATTTTCTTTTTATAGCAAATATTGGGAAGGGACTACTGGTATGTTTACTGTCGATTAAAGGGTACTTTAAAAAGGAGAGAGAGCCCTAGCCATTTTGGCTCAGTGGATAGAGCGATGGCCTGAGGACTGAAAGGCCTCAGGTTCGATTCTGGTCAAGGGCACATGCCTGGGTTTTGGGTTTGATCCCCAGTGGGGGCTGGGAGGGGCATGCAAGAGGCAGCTGATCAATGATTCTTATCATTAATGTTTCTAACTTTCCATCTCCCTTCCTCTCTGAAATTAATAAAAATATATTTTTTTTAAAAGGAGAGAGAGTTATTATCATAGCTCCCCCCCCACCCCCCCATTTATTTTTAGAGAGAGTGGAAGGGGGAGAGACAGAGAGAAACATCAGTGTGAGAGAGATACATCAATAGGTTGCCTCCCCCATGCACCATAACTGGGGCCGGGGATCAAGCCTGCAACCTCGGTATGTGCCCTTCACTGGAATTGAAACCTTCAGTCTGCAAGCTGACATTCCAACCACTGAGCCAAAACGGCTAGAGTGTAGCTTCCTTTTTTGGGGGGAGTTTATTATATAGTTTATTCTGTTAAGGAATTGTCATAAAGCCTTAACAGCCCTGTGAGTTATAGGCATTATTATCCTCATTTTATATACAATGACAATAGTAATAATAGCAATCATTTATTGGTTGCTTATTCTGTGCCAGAGACTGTAGTGTTATATACTTAACAACTTATCTACTTCTAAGACCAATCCAGTTATCATCTAAAATACTATTATGGCCCAGTTGGGATGGTTGAACGTGACCTATGAACTAGAAGGTCATAGTTCAATTCCCAGTCAGGACACATGCCCTGGTTTCGGGGTAATCCCTAGTGGGGGAAGTGCAGGAGGCAGCCGATCAATGATTCTCTCTCATCATTGATGTTTCTATCTCTCTCTCCCTTCTCTTAAGTCAATAAAAATTAATAAATAAAATGCTATTACAATTTTGTGTTCAGGTGAAGAAAATGAACTACTGAGAAGTTGAGATTTGATTTTCAAATAGCTAGCAAATGTCTCATGGAAGGGATGCATTGTTTCCTGTATATTTATTTTTTCAATATACCAATGAGTTCTTTGGCTGAAGAGCTCCCTTTATACCAAACAAATTTGTACTTGGTGTATACTAAGCGCTCAAAAATTATTTTTTGCGTTAAATTATTTTGTTTAAGTGTCTTACTAGGGGTTTTGTGTTTTACTAATAATTCCTTGCTGAATTGTAGAATTTATCATGATAGAGCAATGTACCAGTCATGTCATTTTACTAGACATAGTATTATCACATTCTATTTGTATATCTATATAAATGCTTATTAAACTAAAGTTAATTTTATTTTGTAGGTCCCTAGGCTTGTGGAAGGGCTGAGTGGTCATAATTGTTCCCAAGTGGCAGCTGCTGAGGATCATACTATTGTATTAACTGAAGATGGATGTATTTATACATTTGGTCGAAATACTTTTCATCAATTAGGAATTATTCCTCCACCTTCCAGTTGTAATGTACCCAGACAGGTAAACTTCTCTTTTTTTAAACAATAAGGTGGCTATTTGCTATAAAACCTGTATGGACAAAAGGATGGAAGGTATTGACAGAGCAACTTACTTTACTTACACTGAGTGGCCAGATTATTATGACCACCTGACATTTGTAGGCAAATTAGCTATAATTTTCACGCTGAAGTTGCTAGAGGGCCAGACCATTATAAATAGGGAAGCAAGTTGTTTACCACGACAGTAGAAGTGATTTTTTTCTGAAGATATGGCTAAACAATGCGATTTAACAACCTTTGAACATGGGATATATTTGAACGTGAGTGGCCAGGTTATTATGACCACCTGATGTTTGTAGGCAAATTAGCCATACACTGCATCGCATGGGATATGGAAGCCGAAGGCCTGTTCGAACACCTTTGCTGCCTGCAGTTACCAAGATAAAACATCTCCAATTCGCACAGGAACACAAGGATTGGACAGTCGAGCATTGGAAAAAAGTCATGTGGTCCGATGAATCACGTTTCCAGTTGCATCATACAGATGGCAGAGTGAGAATTTGGCGGAAACAGCATGAAAGCATGCACCCCACATGCATGAGTACAACCCTTCAAGCCGGTGGGGCAGTGTTATGGTTTGGGGCATGTTTTCCTGGCATGATTTGGGCCCTTTAATTCGTGTGGAACAACGTCTGAATATCACAACATACCTAAGTATCGTTGCTGATCAACTTCATTCTATCATGTTGATGGCTTATCCCAATGGAGATGGCTTCTTCCAATAAGACAATGTGCCATGCCACGCTGCTCGTATTGTGCAGGAGTGGTTTCAAGAACATGAGGGAGACTTTACCTTGCTTAGGTAGCCTCCACAATCACCAGATCTCAATCCAATTGAGCATTTGTGGGACGAAGTTAGAAGAGCCATCAGGCAGCTGGTTCCACAACCATCAAATCTCACAGAACTGGACAGTGCTATTCATCAGGCATGGTGTCAGATTCCTCGCATCACCTTTCAACATCTCGTGGAGTCAATGCCAAGGAAAATCGCCGAAGTATTGAAGGCAAAAGGTGGTGGCCCAACGAAGTACTGATGGGGTGGTCATACTAATCTGGCCACTCACGTTCAAATATATCCCATGTTCAAAGGCTGTTAAATCACATTGTTTACCCATATCTTCAGAAAAAAATCACTTCTACTGTCGTGGTAAACAACCTGCTTCCCTATTTATAATGGTCTGGCCCTCTAGCAACTTCAGCGCGAAATTATAGCTAATTTGCCTACAAACATCAGGTGGTCATAATAATCTGGTCACTCAGTGTATATTCAGTGATATATATTTTTCACAGGAGAAATTAAACATGGTACAAATTAACATTTTTTTTGGAGTAAGAAAGAAAGCACTTGGTAAATTGGGCACCAAACTGCCTTAAACTTCTAAGTATTCATAAACCAAGGGGGACCCAGATTTTGGGGGTTTAAGGCCCTCCTTATAAAAACAAACAAACAAATAGCCCTGGCCTCTGTTAGAGCATCAGCCCACACACTGAAAGTGTCCCTGGTTCCATTCCCAGTCGAGAGTACCTGGTCCCGGTTGGGGTTTGTGCGGGAGGCAACCAATCGATGTGTCTCCTACATTGATGTTCCTCCCTCCCTCTCCCTCTCCCTCCCTTTTTTCCTCCCCCTCCCCCTCTCCTACTCTTTTTAAAAATCAATGGAAAAAATAATCCTCAGGTGAGGATTAACAACAATAACAAAAAACAATTTAAATAATAAAAACACCAAGTTTATAAATACAAAATGGGCTATGCAAGTGAGGCACCTAGAAGCCTAAGCATATTGGCTTCATGATAAATCTACCTCTGCCCAGAAATCACACCTGGCAAGCTGATGTGATGGAATATAGATAAAAACGCCACTGTTCTTTGTTCTACTTTCCCCCTCCAATTTGTACAGCTACCACCAGAAAGTACTCTTTCCTCAACTCAGGGACCTAGTACACAGAAGTGGGACTGATGTTCTAAATTAATGTTACTGGAATCATCACCCATAATAAATGTGTTTTCAACTCACAATATTATATATTTCAAATGTCAAATCTCTTCACTGGATTTAATCCTCTGGAATTAAAGTTATTATTAGATACACGTTTGTAATAAGCTTTAAATCCAATGATTTCCCATTTGGGATGATTAATGAATCAATAAGAATTAACCCAAAATAATTGGAGGTAGTTTTCAATCTGTGGTACTTCTTTTTTTTTCCCAATCCTCACCCGAGGATATATTAGAGAGAGTAAGAGAGAAAGAGAGGCAGGCATTGAAGCAAGAGAATCATGGATCGGTTGCCTCCTGTACGCACCCCGACCAGGGATCAAACCCACAACCTAGTGCTTTGACCAGGAATTGAACATGCAACCCTTTGGTGCACTGGACAGCACTCCAACCAACGGAGCCACCCGGCAGGCACATCTAATGTGTGGTACTTTTTAAAAGATCGTATTCTTCCCACTGCAATCTGTGGATATTTAATCATTTTGTAAGACTTCTTTAGGAATGGTAGACACTTCCATTTGTATTCTCATTGTCGGAGCTCTAGGTTGATAGGACCATATCTGAGTATTCTCAAGTGGGGGCAGTTTTGTTCCCCAGGAGCTATTTGGGGGACATTTTCAGTTACAACTGGGGGCAGGAATGGGAGTGGTGCTACTGGCATCTAGGAATGCCTTAGAGTCTAGGGATGCTGCCAAATCTTCTACAATGCCTAAGACAGTCTCCAACAGCAAAGAATCATCTGGCCCAAAATGTTATTAGTGCCATGGATGAGAGACCCTGGATATATCAAATTTAAAAGCACCATATTTTCTAGCAAGAATGAATATGCCTGTTTTGTATATTGCTTTTTATATATTAAAACTGCTGACATAAAGTGGCTGCATCAGAATGTCTTACATTCTGAGAAGAGTTGGGGTGTTAGTGCTAACATTTGTTAGGGACAATTGCCACGAGCACTTGAGGGAGCACTGGTAGCACATATGCCATATATTTGCTCTGTTTTACTAGATCTTTGCAAAATTGTACTAGTTAATAGATGTATAGTAAACTGCAGTCTTATTTGTCTTTTGTAATAGATGCAGGCAAAATATCTGAAAGGAAGGACAATCATTGGAGTAGCAGCAGGCAGGTTTCATACAGTGCTATGGACTAAAGAAGCTGTTTACACTATGGGACTAAATGGTGGACAACTGGGTAAGAAATCTTTGATGACACTATCTGAAAAGTAAATTGGATTCTTAAAATGGATATTTTGTGACTTGTATGTTTGTGTAACTTTTTAGGTTATTTGCTAGATCCCAATGGAGAGAAGTGTGTAACTGCTCCTCGTCAAGTCTCTGCCCTTCATCATAAGGACATCACTCTGTCTTTGGTTGCTGCAAGTGATGGGGCCACAGTCTGTGTTACTACAAGGGGAGATATTTATTTACTTACAGACTATCAGTGCAAGAAGATGGCTTCCAAGTATGTGTATTTCTCTGAAAGAAACATAATTCTTGGTTTGTGATACAATCATCATTGGTTCATGTGTAGTCTTGTTTATATTGTGCACTTATTTATTTTAAAAAGATGTTAATCATATATCATGGACCCAGTCCAAGTGTTTTTACCTGACTGGTATATTTTTAATCTTTGTATAGCCAGCCTATTATTATCTGAAAGCATGTTATAGTAGCATTCAGTAAACTAGCAGTTGGCCAATCAAAATGCCAGTTAAAGTGGAGAATCATAACATGAAGGTTTTAAGTATGGATGGGTCCACCAATTAGAGTTCCCTGTGTTTCCTGCATAAGTCATACTTACTAGTTTAATGTGTCATCTATGATTTCATTTTGAATGATTTAAGGAACAAGTGCTTAGAAACAATTGTGAAGTAAGTTAAGTGCAGAATCCTATAATATTCAAACATTTTCAATCTTTTACAGTTTATTAATCCATATCTGATATAACAACAGCTTTTTTTTTTGCTACTGATATTTATCATGTCATTCCTAAGTATTTAACTTTTATAGAGAACATTCTTTCAGACTAATATCTTATTAGTTTACATAATATTTCTTTATATGCTATAATAATAACAACAATAATAATAAAAAATACAAGTAGAGAAATAGATCTTTGACCCTGGAAGAGTATAGCTCAATTAGTGGAAGCTGTAGTGTGCAGGAATTCTAGAGAGTAGCCATCTAACTTAAAAAGTAATCAGGCATTGAAATTGAAATACAATGAAATGTGCTTTTGCTAATATAAATAAAATGGTAACTTTATAAATAGATATCATCCCTGAAATTAACTCATGAGCAGAAAATGTCAATCATCAATTTGTTACAACTTCTGTGTATAACAATTGAAAGGTTATCTATTGTAGGTTATATTTGTTACAGAAACCTGAAAATGTGAGCATACATGTTCCTTAGAACTGACTAGGTTTTTTGTCAGTATGAGGTGATTTGTGGAATATTAAGTTTTAGTTAACACTTATAAAACTTGCCCTGATGACATTAAATTACATAAGTATATTATAGCCAAGTTTTCACTAAGAAAATTCTTTTGTTGCAGATAGTTACAACATAGTAATTTTGAAATGAAAAAAATCTTAAATGCAGATAGAATATCTTAGAGGGAGGATAATCATAGGAGTAATAACAGGTTTCACACAATACTATAGGCATATCCCATGTGCAGACATAATGAAATGTGTGGTTAGTGGGTGAGTTATTAAATTAATAATATTGATAATTTTCATGGTTTCTGTATCTATTTAGGGTTGTCCATATTTGAAACTAAGGATTTCTATTTTGTTTTGAGGTTTAAAATTTTTCTTTTCTGTTAAAATGCAAATACACTTAGGAACTTTTAGCGTTATCAGTTATTTAAACTAGAATGAATGTGTGCATTAGCAAGCTGGGCATTAGGTATTCAATGTGTGTATCTGTATGGGGAGAGGCTTTTGGGAGAAAAGGATTGCCATAGGAAAAAACAGCTGTTGTATAGGGGAAACTTACAGAAAGAGAGGGACTAAGAATACCAAAGGCTAAATCATCTTCCCTCCCTTTCACAATATCGCCCTAAGTTATTATTTGAATAGTAATTTCTTAAAAATTGAGCATGTGTATTTTAGAGAACATAATGTAGATTTTTTTTTCCCCTAGACAGCTAAACTTGAAAAAGGTTCTTGTATCTGGGGGGCGTCTGGAATACAAGGTTGATCCTGAACATTTGAAAGAAAATGAGGGTGAAAAAATTTGTATTCTTGCAATGGATGGAGCTGGAAGGGTGAGTATATATTTATGCAAAAGTGTAGTAATCTTAATGTCAGTTGATAGCTGTCGAGGACCTGATAATATGTAAACGTATTTCCATGATAGTGATGACTTCTATTGACTTTGTTTCTCAATTTGTTTTGACATTCAGTACTAATTAGTATGGAGCTGGTATTTTAAAGAAAGTAAGGTGACGTTTAATGTTGCATAGTACTGCTTTGTTGAACTGTAGTTTAACATATCATTTACTGTGCTTAAAATGGAAATAAGTAAGGGATTTTGATGGGTTGTTTTATATGTACACAGTATTGATAAATGGAATATTAAACCCTAATGTTCCATTTATCAATACTGTGTAAATGAATTACATAGATATGAGCTATGTTATGTAACTACTCTTTAAAAAAAGTAAAGCAGGCAATATTAAAAATTTGTTGCATAATTGAAATTTTTTTCCACAGATTCAGTTTTAAACAAATGTATACATAATCTATATATGCAGATATTATAACTATCGTATATAAAAGATAATGCATTTCTAGATCACTATATAAAGAATCTTTTTTCTTTTCATTGAAGTAAATACTATAGAGTTTTAAGTTTAGTTCCCTTTGTAAACATACCAGTATATTTCTTTAATAAAACTGTTAATTAAAAAATATATATTATACATTAGTACACTGAAAAAATTTTACACTGACTAGAAAAACACAGATTGCTTTCGGCTTTTTGCTATAAAACAAATCATACAATTAGAATGTTTTTCTGATGTTTATAAAGTGCTGTGAATTTTGACATTTTAGAATTTGAAGAATTAAAATCATAAGGCTTCACCTACAGGTACACTACAGGCATAAACCTATTGTAGTTGATCATTTTAATAGAGGGAACTACTCTAATTTGTAGATGGAAGGGAGCAGAGGCATGGGATTGCATAAAATTTTGAGTATAAAAAACTTACTTTGACTTTGGGGTGTGTTTCATTTATATTAATATGACTTATACTTCTGGATATTTACTTGCTTACAATTAGTCTTACATTAAAAACCAAACTGTGAAGGAATCAATATAGTCTTTTTGTGTGTGCATAACTTTTGAGTAATTTTGGTAGATATCATTTTGTGCTTTACTTTCTTAGTTATGAGAGGATTGCACTTTTAAAATCAGCACTGTTAAAATATTTCAAATGAAATCTTATTTGAAATGCTAATCTATGAAGCAGATAAAAGGGTAGCTGTTCTGGATAAAGCTGTGTTGGGAAGCCCAGCATCTCATCTCTTTATTTTCAATATCCTTGAGCAGCAGCCCTTAAGCCATTTCTCACAAATACTACGGTTTGCAGAACCACTAGGAAGCCATTAAACCAAGCATGTCAAACTCTATGATGATTATTTCTGTCTCTAAAGTTTTGTGTTAGTAATATAATTTAGTTATACTTTTGTTTTCTTTAGAATCAAGTTTAGATTTTCACAGGATGCTTTTCATTCTTCTTGTAAACAGATAGTACTACAGCAAGTTTGATACCTAAGTTTTACCTGTAAGATTTTTGTGTTTCTTTAGTATTATAGCAGTTCTATATGCCCAAAACAAACAATACTGAAAATTAATTAAGAGAAATGTCTTTGAAGGATATTTAATACTTACTGTTTGCTTGATGTACTTTTTCTGAAAGACATTTCTTAAAAACCATCTTGACCTTTTTTTTTTTTAAATCATATATGACAGTTTATTTCAGTATTGCCGGCAGTATGGGAGAGCAGCAGGTCATCCACAAAAATCTGCTCTGCAGACCCCCATAAGCCAGCTGCTTATATAGACTAGGACAAAGATCACATGGGAAAGTAGGAGGCTGGAGTGGGAATCCATTGTTGGGCAACAAGGTTGTTAATCTTTCCATGATAATAGGCAGTTCTTGAATGAGAATGGTTCCAAGGTTGATTCCAGGTCCAAGGTTGACTCCCAGGTCCTAGGTTGTCTCCCAGGTCCTGGAAGGCGTACAACTCCCAGCCAGGTCAGAATGTCTTTACTTTAACCAACACAAGGCAATTATGGTTTACAGCATGATTAATATTTCCCCTAATCATAGCTAGTCCCCAATATTCTATTTTTGCTCCTAACATTTCCCCACTGCTATTTCTATCATCTCATATCTATGAGATTAGTATTAGATGAAAAAGTCTCATCCTGCTGGACTGCATTTGCTTCTGCCTTGAAAGCAGGACCCAGGGATGGAATACACCAAATGCAGGATCTTGGATATATTTTCTATTTACTGAGAATTGTCAGAAAGATTAAAACCGTACATTCCTTTAAATTTCTCACAACCATGATTATGCTGCAACAGCAAATAATCTATTGATGCCTGATTTTCTAGAACTGCCTCCCTGACCTGGCTCAGCTCTTGATTTATACCATGTATAACCCTGGAGGTAACATTCAGGGTTTTTATTATGCTACAAGCCAGCCGGGTCACTTCCTACATTAAGGGAGCCTACCATTACCAGCATAACAAAAATGATCAAAGCAATATATGCAGCAGGGCTCCACCGGTGGAGATCGTCATTGCAGTCCAGTGCCACGGCCTTGAGAAAGTCTCTTTTGGTTCAGAACCTGTGATATTTCTGAGACATAAAGACAGTCATTCGTACTAAGGAACAGGGCCCTCCGATGCTGTTACCCCAGATATCAGAAAGCAACCAGCCAGCAGCTTAGTATGTCCATTACTATAAGGGAAGGTGAAATTATCAGAACAATTCGTATTGTAGTTATTAGATACTGAAAGACAATAACTAGAACACTTAGTAACGGTCAGACATTTGCTACAGGGAACTACTATAGTAACCTTGCATCCTTTTCCCAGACAGTGGGTCCCAACATATAAAGGTCCCTGTGTATGACTTCCAAAATGAATGGAATAGTTCTGTATATTATCAGTACGTGTCCCAACTACTCAGCAAAATGTAAAGGTCAGATCTACACAGATTCCTCCACTACCAGCTTCAGAGCAATTGGAGTGGTGAGAAGCACACCTCAGGATCTAGTCCATTTCTCCCCTAGTTGGCCATTGTCCTTGCTCTGCTCAGATCTGTCTAACTGCCTACCACATTCCCAGGGACCTTGGCTCAGTACTTTCAGAGAAAAGGGACACAGGGTCTCTTGTGTAACTATTTCGTGCTGAGTAGGGACGAAGTTTTTCCTTCAGAGCCAAGAGATCCTTACTCTCTGTCAGAGGGACGATGAGGCCTGGGCACAGAAGGAGGTGGCAATGGTGCCTAGAGGTGGTATTCCCAGAGTCTGAGTAGGGCTTGTAACCTGAGAAGACTGCCATGAACCATGTGACCAATCAAGGTACCAGGCTTTCTCCAAGGTGCTCTCATTGGCTTCATTCCTTAAAGCTTTCTGGTGACATCCAGAGTCTGGGCATGTCTCTCTCAGACATGACATTCCAGTCAAAGTCTTGGTTAGTATAGCCACAGTTGGAAACAGGTATTACTGAATTCATGCAAAGAAACATACTGCCACTTATTAAAAGTTCTGCAGAAGAAACATTGAAACATATTATTCGGAACTTTATTTTAGAAACATTACCTCTTGATTTCAGTTTTTGGTTGATCACATGCTATAGTGTTTTATATTCCAACTAGAGGCCCGGTGCATGAATTTGTACATGGGTGGGGTCCAGCTGGCCTGCCCTGATTGAGGGGACATGGGAGGTTGGCCGGCTGGCCCCAACCCCAATTGGGGTGGGGGGACAATCGGCGGGGCCAGCTGGGGGGAGGGGCCTTGGGCGGTTGGCCAGCCAGCCCTGCCCCCTGGTTGAACTCCCGGTTGAGGGGACAATTTGCATTTTAGCCTTTTATTATATAGGATGTAATTTGGTTTATTTTAGGTATTTTGCTGGAGATCAGTCAGCAGTTCTCTGAAGCAGTGTCGGTGGGCTTATCCACGCCAAGTCTTCATTTCTGATATTGCTTTAAATAGGAATGAAATTTTATTTGTCACCCAGGATGGAGAAGGATTTAGAGGGAAATGGTTTGATGAAAAAAGAAAGAGTTCTGAAAAGAAAGGTCAGTTCATATATGTGAATGGCACATAAAGGTTCCTTTCAGGTAACCTTTAATTTCATAAGATTTACCCTTATCTCTCTTTTGATTTTGGTTTGTGTATGTGCAGGTAAGCAGAAGGAATTTGATTTACTTAAATTGGAGTTTTCAACTTTTCATCTATCTCAGCATACCCTGAGGTCATGGTACATTCTCATCAGTAATAGTGGCTCACTATTACTAATTGCTAGACTTTACTTTAGGGCTAGGGAAGTGTAAAGTTAAAAAATAAACAAGCAAACAAAAAACAACTCCCCAGATGGTTGTGAACCATCTTCTAAGCTCACTTTTCTGTCTTTCTCCCCAAAATGAGAATTTAGTAACTTATGCTTTTTGGTTTTTTTACATACTTATTAGTGTGTGTGTGTGTGTGTGTGTGTGTGTGTGTGTATACACACACACACACACACACACACACACACTAGAGGCCCAGTGCATGGGATTTGTGCACTGGTGGGGGGTGTGGCCTGCTGGGATCAGCCCGCTGTGAGAGCACCGCTCATCCCCGTCAGCCGAGCAGCACTCCCATTGTGGGAACGCACTGACCACCAGGGGCAGCTCCTGCATTGAGTGTCTGCCTCCTGGTGGTCAGTGCACATCATAGTGACTGGTTGACCGGGTGTTCTGGTCGTTCTGCTGTTCAGTTACTGGACTTTTATTATATAGGATAAAATTAAAGTTTCAAAAGGTATGTTACATGACTTAGAGAAAAATCATAGGAAAAATAAAGTTTTTATGTTCATTGAGAATTTTAAAAAGTACATCTTTTTAAAGCAATTGCTGAATAATTAAAAAATTTTTTTTTCATTTTTTGATTAATATAAAGGATAGTTTTAAGCTGCCACCAGTGGAAGTAGAAATTTTTTATTATACAGTTCATTCTTTTTTTTTTTTTTTAAATATATTTTTATTGATTTCAGAGAGGAAGGGAGAGGGAGAACGAGATAGAAACATCAATGAGAGAGACACATTGATTGGCTGCCTCCTGCACGCTCACCACTGGGGATTGAGCTCGCAACCCAAGCTGTGCCCTGACCGGATATCAAACCTGGGACCTCTTGGTCCATGGGCTGATGCTGAATTCACTAAGCCATTCCATCAGGGCTGTATAGTTCATTCTTAATTACCTGATTACTATAAATTTATAATCTTGTCAGTTAATTGCATTGTTTTTTTAACTTAGGTTAGTGACTTTTTCTTTCATCCATAATTAATAATCAGTTGATTTTTTTTTTTCTCCCAGAAAAACTAGAATTTATTTACCTCTTCATATCTCATTGCTCCCACCCTAGCCCAAGTCACATGGACTACTGAAAAAATAATTTTCTTATTTCCACTCTTGTTTCCTTTTATCTATTCTCAAGTGATTACTAGAGTGAGCTTTTAAGATCAGATCCTAATATGCCTGTGTTTAAAAACTCTTTAATGGTTTGCTCATTACCAACACATGGCCTGTTAGGCACCTGCCCTGACTCTTGGAATTTCTTCCTTTTACCTCTCCAGTCACGCTGACCTTGAGGGTTTCAGTCTTGTCCAGTTGTGATTAGTCCCAGGGCCTTTCCTAATTTTTTACATCTCAGCTTCATTTAGACTTCATCAAAAATATTTTTTACTGATTCCTCAATCTAAACTGAGTTACCCAGTTTCACTTATTATATTCCCTTTGTATTTTCATCATGCAGCTTATTTTTACTTGTTTTTATGTATTTATCTTTGCAATTACTTTTTAAATACGTGTCTCCTATTAGACTATAAAATGGCAAAGACCATGTCTGTTCTATATTCTTAGCATTCAGCATATTTTCTGGCACATAGACATTGTCTGTAGAATGAACAAATCAGTTATTGTATGCTAAAAATGTATAAATTACATTTGTAATTATATAAATATATTTTTCAAAATTACAAAGCCACAAAAGAATGATTTTGGGATAATTATTTGTTTTCATTTCCTTATAAATTAGTCAATTCTGTTGACATTTACTATATGCCAGATATAGGGCCAGGTTTTAATAATACTAAAATATATAAGATGGGTCCTTGTTTTGAGACACTCATAAATTTGTAGGGGCATAGTCATGTATATAAATATTTGCAGTCATGGAGACAAATACTGATACTTATTTGAGAATGTAGAAATTGGAATAACTGTGTGTTGGGGGAATATTAGTAAATCCCTGAGACTGAAATAGAGTGAATTTGAGAGAGTAACCAGAATTCAGGTTTGACTTATAAATGTTGAAGTCCTTAAAATGGTGTCTTACTTACATCATATTTAGTGGTCTAAAACTGAACTCAAACACCCACATCTACTTTTCAGTGTTTCAATTTAAGTAAATGGTTATTTTGACACCCCATATTCCCTTACCTGCTGTATCCAATTGTCACCAAGTTTCTTCACTTTTGTCTCAATATTTCTGAAATCTTAATACTTTTCTACAGTTTCATCTCTACATCCTCTATAACATTTATTTTTTCAGGACTAATCTCTGTCTTTGGTTTCATATACTTTAAATATACTTCATACTGTAGGCAGAATCATTTTTTTAATGCAAATATCATACTTTTATAGCCTTAGTATGACTTGTAATGATGTTATCATTGTTTAATGTTTGTCTTTTCTGCTAGAAGTGTATTCAAGATGGTAGGGACATGCCTTGTTCACTACTGTATCACTATGGATAGACTCATGATCACTGCATTACTAGTATAGTAGCATAGTGTAATCACTCTGATATTTGCTGAATAAGTGGAAGAAAGGGGGAGGGAAGAAAGGAACAAATGAGCAATCAATTATGAAGATGCCAAGTTTATATATTTGTAATGCAAACAGGAATTTTAAAATCCTGTTTAACACTAGATTTGCTTTTTAGAAAGATAGCTTTGGTTGCAAGTGGAGGATTTTTGTCAAAAGGGAGAAATTCATGGATAATTGAGAATTGACCCACCAAAATTTCATGTATAACACAACCAATATATAGGGTGCAAATTGTGTTTAAGAGAAAGAGGATGTAATTTTTCAAATGGACTTAATACATATGAAAGATATTTTTGTATTCTAATTGTTTTTCTGTTTTATTCCTAAATCATTTTAATAAAACCTTAATTAATTGGAATTTTTTTCTTTTTAGCAGAGATTTTATCAAACCTTCATAATTCCTCATCAGATGTGTCTTGTGTCTCTGATACAAATAGTGTATATGAAAGAATTCGACTTGAGAAACTTACATTTGCCCACAGAGCTGTTAGCGTCAGCACAGATCCAAGTGGATGCAACTTTGCAATCCTGCAGTCAGATCCTAAAACAAGGTATACTTGTGTATATATTACATTTCGTTTTTAGAAGGAACAGTCACTGGAGTTTTTTGTTTGTTTGTTTTCCATAGCTCCTAGACCAAATTTAATTGAAGAGCTGTTGCCATGTCTTGTAGAGACTTTAGACATAGAATCATGCTACCAGGATAACTCACAGGTAGAATTTGTTATACTGGTAATGATGAAATGTTCCTTTTAGTTTGAAAACTGATATTTATTGAAAATATTGAAGATGTATACATATATGTTTATGTATATACTAGAAGACCAGTGCACGGATTCGTGCACTGGTGGTGTTCCTCAGCCTGGCTTGCGGGGATCGGGCCAAAACTGGCTCTCTAACATCCCCCGAGCGGTCCGGGATTGTGAGAGGGTGCAGGCCAGGCTGAGGGACCCCAGCGGTACACGATCAGGGCTGGAGAGGGACCGCAGGAGGGCTCTAGGGCGTGTCCGGCCTGTCTTGCCCAGTCCCAGTCAGCTGGACCCCAGCAGCGAGCTAACCTACTGGTCGCAGTGTCTACCCCTGGTGGTCAGTGTGCGTCATAGTGACTGGTCGAATGGCCAAACGAACAGTCGGACACTTAGCATATTAGGCTTTTATTATATAGATAGGCACACAAATTTATTTATATCTTTAGAACTTTGTGATGTACTCTAAGGTCCCAGATCCTGAAAAATATAAATATTTGTTATGTAGTTTGCAACAATTTCTGACCCTTGAATATGATGAGAATTGATAATAGAAGTAGTGTAGAGTCACCTATAGGGTAGTGTGAATCTCTGTACAAATCTTCTAAGTCACATTAGTAGAGAGATGACAGATTAAGGTAAATATGAAGTATTGAAAAGGAAAGAAGTCCTAGAAGGAGGGTGACCATCCTGTTTTGCCCATGCCTTTTCTGTATTTAGCACTGAAAGTTTCATCTCCTAGGAGACCCCTCTGTCTCAGGCAAACCAAAAGGGTTGGTCCTCCAGACCTGGAAGGATAAAATGTAGATTGGGTAGGTGTGATAGCATTCTTAAAGTACTAAAAGACTCAGGGTTACAGACCAATTGTGTGTGTTTATTTTTACTTTCTTGAGTTTCTGACCTATTCTAGGATCTGGGACCCAAAGTATTTACTCAATTCTTTATATATTTTTCTTTACTTGTAAAATAAATGGACATAAAGGAGGAAGAGGTTAGGAACTGTATCCTTTTGTGAATATTTCTAGTTATTTTTATCATTTAAAAATTTTCTGTGAAATAGTCATTTGAAATTTATATTTTAGTGTTTCTTTGTAGAAAGAGAAAACACTGCTTTCAAAGGAAAACTTAATTCTTATTATTTTAGTTTAGGAGAAAAAGGAATAGAAAAAATTTAAAGGTTGATACAATATCTAAGACTGTGCAATATTCTTATATTTTAGGAAATGCCAAATGTAAAGTTTTCTAAGGTTAGCAAATAAAAAAGAAATTGCACTTTAAATGGAGAATTAGCTAGGGATGTTTCAATTTTTTTTTTTTTTTTTTTTTTATTGATTCCAGAGAGAGGAAGGGAGAGGGAGAGAGAGATAGAAGCATCAATGATGAGAGAGAATATTGATCCACTGCCTCCTAGACACCCCCTACTGGGGATTGAGCTGGCAACCCGGGTATGTGTCCTGACCAGGAATCAAACCGTGACCTCCTGGTTCATGGGTCGATGCTCAAGCACGGAGCCACACCAGCCGGGTTAGGGATGCTTTTTAAAAGTTTTTTCTTAAAAGTAAAAATGATTTTTTGTTTCATTTCTAGCCTTTATGAAATTCCAGCTGTGTCTTCATCATCCTTTCTTGAAGAGTTGGGCAAACTCTTGAGGGAAGCAAATGAAATGGACAGCATCCATGATGTGACATTTCAAGTTGGCAACAGAATCTTCCCTGCTCATAAATATATTTTGGCAATGCGTTCTGACTTTTTCCAGAAATTGTTCCTTTCAGATGGTACTTCTTTAGACTTTACAGATGTTTACCGGAAAGACGAAGATTCTGTAGGATGCCCTCTCTTTGTGGTAGAGAAGGTCCATCCTGACTTGTTTGAATACCTTTTACAATTTATATACACAGATACTTGTGACTTTTTAACTCATGGCTTCAAACCAAGAATTATCTTAAACAAAAAACCAGAAGAATATCAGGGTACTCTGAATCCTCATTTGAATAAAATGAATTCCCATGAAGATAATCAGAAGTCAGCATTTGAAGTTTATAAAAGTAATCAAGCACATACAATTAGTGAAAAACAGAGAAGCAAACTCAAATCTTCCAAAAAAGTAAAAAGTGTTGGGGAAGATGATCCTGTAAGAATGTTGCAAAATGTTGCAAAGAAATTTGGTTTCAGTAATTTGTATAGTAGGTATGGCTCCTTTATATCTATTCTTGTATTTTATGTCCTCCTTTTAAAAATTATCTTTTCCTTTGCTGTTCTTCTCTTCTATTCCTCCCTCCCCACTCCCTGTTTTGTGGGCAGGTACGTGTTTGTTTGTTTGTTTTCTCCATTTTCTGCTAAAGCTACCTTTATGGGATTCCCTGGAATAAAACATTCACATATGGGAAGACTGTTACTGGGTTTGAACTCTCTATGGTGTTTGTGTAATAGAGATCTAGAATGGCAGGCAGTGTGGTTGCTGGAAAGAGTACTCTCTTTGGAGTTACAAAGACCTCTGTATGTCTCTTAGCTTTACTATAACTAGCTGGGTCAGATTTCTTAGTTTCTTTGAATTTTAATTTCTCAGTATACAAAATGGGAGGGATAATACCGACTTCATATTGTTTGTGTAGTTTTGTCATATAACATGTAAAGAGGCTAACAGTATTTGTCATACTACAAATCAGACTTTTTGGAATTCTCTATTTTTTAAGGTATTTATATTGCCTATGGCAATGTAACCTTAGTTGTGGGGTGGGAGCTGGAGAGGAGTGCATATTTTCTATTTAAAAACAATGAAGGGCTTTATACCATACCTTCGATTTTTTAAAAAATTATTATTTTTTGGTCAGTAGTGATATTTTAATACATTTTGAATTCTAAGTAAAATTGAAAGAGAATGTATGGTTATTTCTTTACCACAGGGTGGGAGTTCTTTGAGATATTTTTGTAGGTGATACAAATTATATAATCATGTTCAGATTTGATTTGTTGGATTTTTGTTGCTTGTTTGTTTTGGTAAGGGAATATATACACTGTTAATTTTTATCTATTCTTGTTGATAGATTAGATGGAGTCAGATTTGAAAATGAAAAAATTAACGTTATTGCCAAGAAAACTGGTAACAAACCAAAGCTAAATCAGAAAAAATGGTAAGTTAGGAAATGAAAGTAAACTTTTTATGTCTAGATTTTGGGACCTAAGTGTGGAAATAGAACTCTTCTTACATATGAAGCAAAATGTATAGGAAGATACACTTTTACCTTTACTAATATTCTTCATTTTTGGAAATAGTGGAGAATTGTTGAAGTAAATGGATAAAATACTGTTTAATAGACATTGGTACAATTCATTTTTCTGATTACTTTCTAATTAAGAAAGGAATTTTTAATTATTTTTTTCTTGCCTACATTTTGTGTTTTTTGGATCAACAGGAAATGATGTTAACTCCAAAACCAAACTGATTATGCCTCTTCATCATTATGATGATTCCTTTGTAAATCTTTTCAGTGATGAATATACTATACTGTTAGTATATTATTAAATATTTTGTTTTTAGGTATTTACTCTTTATAGGTGAAGTTTTTAGAGAAAGAGAAACTGGAGATATCTGGATTATGCTTAGAATAGAATGGGTTGTACAAATAAGTGAATTAAAGACCTTTGACTGTGCTGTCACTTCCCATTATATTATTGGCCAGTAATTAAAAAAGAAAAGTGAGAGTAAATATTTTTGAATATTTATCTGAATTCAGTTTCCTTTTTAAATATTTTTATTGTAAGGCCCTTATTGTCTTCCTTAAAATGGAAGGAGATGAAGTACTTCATTGTATACCCTCATGTTGTTTATTCTCTGCTGCCTTTAATGAAAAGAAAGTCAAAAGCCAAGCCAAATTCTATAAAGAATTTTCTTATTTGCTAAACAAGTAAAGAAATTGCTCTTGGTTTAATTAAACATTTTTCTTGCAGTTCATTTGTGTATGATGTGACCATGAAATCAGTGGATGGAAAGGAATTTCCTTGTCATAAATGTGTTCTTTGTGCTAGACTTGGTAGGTACACTTTTTCTTAGTTGCTGATTTATTTGTTTCAGTATTGTTTCACTATTCTTACTGATTTTTTTTTTCTTTCAGATTATTTTCATAGTATGCTAAGTAGCTCATGGATCGAGGTAAGATTTAAGTAGAAACCAATGAGGCTGGTTAACAAAACTTCTTTCGATTTTGAGGAGGTTATATACTAAAGAGAATAAAAATGGGAACCTGATATTTTAACTCAGTTTTTCTTTTGTACTAAACTTTATGCATAAGCCTGCTGGAAAATAGCAATACTTAGAAATGAAAATTAGTGTAGAAAAGCTACTTAAATAAAAAATTCCCCATTATTTGGAAATTTAGAATGCAGTGTGTTTTTTATCTAAATTTGTCTTGATCCTTTTTCATGCCTATTTCAAGGCAATTTAAAATTAAAACTATCTTATGTTAGCTTTGTGTTTTATAAATGTTATATTCTTTTGCATTTGATACAATTCCTCTTCAAAATTTTTGTACCAATCTCAATCAGTATATAGTTGTATTTTGTAGTTTAAATTGTTTTGTTTTATTTTATTTTTATTTAGGCTTCCAGTTGTGCAGCTCTGGAAATGCCAATACAGTCTGACATACTGAAAGTTATTTTGGACTACCTCTATACTGATGAAGCTGTGTTGATAAAAGGTATTAATAAGAGTTAGGGTATTTTAAATCTTTAAGATATAATTGAATAATCTTAAAAACATGAATCTTAATTTCTACTCTTAATTGAAATAAGTCTTCAATGCAGGCTTAATTTAGAATTAGAAATAGGGATGATTACTAACAGTAAAGACATAGAAAAAGCAAGTTTTCCTTACCTATGTGAAAATGAACTCTGTAAGAATTGTATTTAATGGTTGAGATTGGATTTAAAACTTCAGACATAACTACTTCTGTGACTGAGATGAATTGACAACAGAAAGTATAGTTTTGACCAAGACTAAAAAAATTCTGTCTTGCCTGCTTTTCCCCTTGTTTAAAGTACAGATATGTCTTCAAGATCCTGATTTCAATTCCTTAGGCTAAATACCCAAAAATAGTATTGCTGTATCATTTCTATTTTTAATATTTTGAGGAACCTCCATATTGTTTTCCATAGTGGCTGCACCAATTTAATGCCCAACAGTGCACAAGTGATCCTTCTATATCCTCATCAGTACTTTCTGTTTTTTGATAGTAGCCATCCTAACAGGTGTAAGGTGACATCTCATTGTGGTTTTGATTTGCATTTCCCTCCTGATTATATACTAGTGACATTGAGTACCTTTTCATATACCTCGTTGACCATTTGTATGTCTTTGTATATTATCTGTTCAGGTCTTTTGCCCATTTTTTAACTGAGTAATTTATTTTTTACTCTTAAGTTTTAGGAGTTCTTATGTATTTTGCATATTAACCCCTTTTCAGATATGGTTTGCAGATTATTTTCTCCCATTCCAAAGGTTGTCTTTTCATCTTGTTGATTGTTTCCTTTTGCTGTGCAGAAGCCACCCCCCCACACATACTTTCTTTTTTTTTTTTTTTTTTTTTTTTTTTGCTGTGCAGAAGCTTTTTAGTTTCATGTAATCCCACTTGTTTCTTTTTGCTTTTGTAGTATGTGGCTTTGGTGTCATGTCTGAAAATTTTCACCAAGATCAATGTTTAGGGTTGTGTTTTTTTTCATGTTTTCTTCTAGGATATTTATGGTTTCAGGTCTCACCTTGAAGTCTTTAATCCATTTTGAGTTGATTTTTGTGTATGGGTTCACTTTCATTCTCTTGCATGCAAACATTTAATTTTCCTAACACTCTATTGAAGAGACTGTCCTTTCCCCATTTTGTATTCTTGACCCCTTTGTTGACTGTGAAGGTTTATTTTTGGGCTCTCTAATTCTGTTTCACTAGTCTATGTGTTTGTGTTTATACTAATACATTACCATTTTGATTACTATAGCTTTGTAATAGAGTTTAAAATCAGAAGTGCCATGCCTCCATTTTTTTTTTTCTTCAAGATTGCTTTGGATATTCAGGGATTTTTTGTGATTCCATATGAATTTTAGGATTGCTTTTGAATTAATTAATATTATTATTTAAATAATTCTTTATTGTTGAAAGTATTACACATGTCCCCATTTATACCCCCATAACCCCCTCCAGCCCACACCAGTGCCCCTCTTTGCCCCCCTTCCCCCCTCCAGCACCCTATTGTCTGTGTCCATGGGTTATGCATATATGCATACAAGGTCTTTGGTTGATTAACTTCCACCCACCCACCCTCCCCTGCCTTCCCTCGGAGATTCCTTACTCTGTTCCATGCTTCCATCTCTTTGAATCCACTGTGTCGACAGTTTATTTTGTTACTTCTACATGAGTATGATCATGTGATACTTGTCGTTCTCTGACTGACTTATTTCACTTAGCATGATACTCTCCAGGTCCCTCCATGCTGCTTTTTATTTTATCTTTTTATTTCCGTGAAAATGCCATTGGAATTTTGATGGGGTTTTATTGAATCTGTAGATTGCTTTGGGTAGAATGGACATTTTAACAATATCAGTTCTTCCAGTCCATGAACATAGTATTTCTTTCCATTTATTTGTGTCTTCTTCTATATCTTAGTCCTCAGTGTTGTGTATTTTCTAGCATACAGATCATTCATCTTCCTGGTTAAATTTATTCCTATATTTTATATTGATGTAATTGTAAATGGGATTTTTTTCTTTATTACTTTTAAGGATAGTTCATTAGGCATAGAAAAGCAACTGATTTATTTTTATGTTGGTTTTGTATCCATCAACTTGACTGAATTTGTTTATTTTCATAGCTTTTTAGTGGAATCTTTAGGGTTTCTGTATATAGGATCTTGTCATCTGCAAATAGAGACAGTTCAATTTTTTCCTTTCCAATTTGGATGCCATTTATTTATTTTTCTTGCCTGATTCCTCTGGTCAGGAGTTCTAATACTGTGGTGAATAGATATTCCTGATTTTAGGGTGATTATCTTTCATATTTTTACTGTTGAGTATTATGTTATATTCATATATGG
Organism: Myotis yumanensis; assembly: GCF_028538775.1. NCBI lineage: Eukaryota > Metazoa > Chordata > Mammalia > Chiroptera > Vespertilionidae > Myotis > Myotis yumanensis. Next base: position 56,961,910 of record NW_027223757.1, read on the forward strand.
CCTTTATTGTGTTGTGGTACATTCCTTTTATACCTAATTTTGTTGAGAATTTTTATCATGAATGGATATTGAATTGTTTCATATGCACTTTCTGCATCTACTGAGATGACCACATAATTTTTATCCTTTATTCAGTTAATGTAGTGTATCATATTTATTGATTTGCATGTATTTAAGCTTTGCATCTCAGACATAAATCCCACTTAATCATGGTTGTGTAATACTTTTATATGCTGTAAATTTGAAGTACTAATATTTTATTAAGGATTTTTGCTTGTATATTAATCAGGGATATTGTTCTGTAATTTTTTTGTAGTGTCATGTGTGCCTTTGGTATCAGGATAATACTGACCTCATAAAATGACTTTGGAAGTGTTTCTTTTCATTTTTTGGACAAGTTTGAGAAGGATTGGTGTTAATTTTTCTTTTAAATGTTTTGTGAAATTCACTTGTGAAGCTATCTAATCTTTTTGGGAAGAGTTTTGATTACTGATTCAGTCTTTTTACTATTTAATTGGTCTGTTCAGATCGTCATGATTCAGGCATGGTATGTTGTACACTTGTTGAAATTCACTCATTTATTCTAGATTGTCAATTCATTGGCATATAATTGTTCGTAAAAAGTAGTCACGTATCAGTTGTAATTTCTCTTCTTTCATTTATGATTTTATTGGAGTCCTCTCTTTCTTTATTCCTTATTCTACTTAAATGTTTGTTAATTTTGTTTATCTGTTCAAACCAACTCTTAAATTTGGTGTTCATTTTTCAGTATCGTGTTCATTGATTTCTGCTGTAATTTTTTTTTTCTTCTAACTATGGGCTTCATTTGTTATTTTTCTTGTTCTTGTGCAAAAAATTTAAGGTTATTCCTTTGAATTTTTTTTTGTTAAGGCATTTATCTGTATAAACTTTCTTGTTAGAACTTTTTTTTTGCTTCATTCGATCAGTTCTAGTATGTTGTGTTTCCATTTTCATTTGTCTCAAAAGATATTTTTTGCTTTCTCTTTTACTTCTTTTTTTAACTTACTGGTTGTTTAGGACTGTGTTGATTAATTTCCACCTATGTGAATATTCTAATTTTTCTCCTGTTATTCTAGTTTTCTACCTTTTTATTAGGAGAAGATACTTGGTATGATTTTATCTTTTTAAATTGCTGAACCTTGTGGTGGCCTAACATATGATCTCTTCTGTAGAATGTTTTGTGTGCACTTGAGAGAAATGCATATTTGCTTCGTTTGGATGGAATGCTCTGCATGTGTCTGTTGGGTCCATTTGATCTATAGTGTTGGTCAGGTCTGCTGTTTCTGTACTGATTTTCCCATCTGGATGATCTATCCATACTTTGAATATGAAGCCATACTTTATTATTATATATTGATGTCTATTTCTTTTTAAAAAATATATGTATTTTTATTGATTTCAGAGAGGAAGGGAGAGAAAGAGAGAGATAGAAACATCAACAATGAGGGAGAATCATTGATTGGCTGCCTCCTGCACGCCCCACACTGAGGACTGAGCCCACAACCCAGGCATGTACCCTTGACCGGAATCGAACACTGGACCCTTCAGTCTGCAGGCTGACACTCTATCCACTGAGCCAAACCAGCTAGGGCTATTGATGTCTATTTCTGCCTTTCGTTCTGTTAATAGTTCCATTATATATTTAGGTTCAATGTTGTTTGCATATATCTTTATAATTGTCATATCCTATTGCTGTATTGACCCCTTTTCCTAGCTATTGAAGTGTTTTTTTAATTTTATGTTTCTTGTTTGCTCCATCCTTTATCATTGTCTCAGTCAGATTCAGTGTGAGACAATTACTGATGATTGTTTTTAATAAATGCCCCCAAGGAAGAGGCTATTCACATTGAGCAACTTTGAGTAGGTCCATTAAAGACAAGCCCTGCTAGTGAGTGGGGTTTCCAGGGAATAGACAGACATGTCAATGACTTAAAAAAAAAATAATGTTGCTCCACAATAGTTCTGTCTCCTCCAGTGGCTGTAGTTGTTCATTTCCACTGTAATTGCATGATTGTTGGTTTTAAGACTACTGTGAAAGAGGGGAGAGGAGGATATAAGAAGGAAAAGCTGCAATGTCCCAAAGCTCACTGTCTTACCAAGGTTTAGCTAAATTTCTTTGAGTCAGCACTCCCCGGATCATTACAAGTATTTGGCTAATTTTTAGAATTCTGAAAAAGTTGATTTTTGACAAATTTTTTGCAGTATTCTCATTGCCTTGTTGGAGGAGAGAAATTTTGGAAATAGTCCTTAGTTTGCCATTCCCAATGACTTAATTTCTCCTTCATTTTCTTCTTCTTAACCATTTCTCCCCCTTTCTTTCTTTTTTTTTTTTTTTTCCTACATATGTTGTTATTCTGGCAGTGGCTCAGGGGCATAGCTTACGGCCATTAATATGTTGGACCAATAAGGTTATTTTAAATTAAGGAATTTCTGTAGTTTAAAAAAATTGTACTCTTAGATAACCAGTTTTATGTTGTTTGTTTTTAAATATATTTTTATTGATTTCAGAGAGGAAGGGAGAGGGAGAGAGATATAGAAACATCAGTGATGAGAGAGAATCATTGATCGGCTGCCTCCTGCACACCCCCTACTGGGGATTGAGCCCGCAACCCAGGCATGTGGCCTTGACTGAGAGACTGAGAATTGGACTTGGGACCCTGCAGTCTGCAGGCCGATGGTCTATCCACTAAGCCAAACCAGCTACAGCATCAGATTTGTTTTAAATAAGGGAGCCTAAGAGCATTATTTATCCTTAAACCCCTCCCTCCCCTCATATATATACATAGATGTATATTTGTATGTTAACACATACCTATATTAAACTTGAGGTCGAGATTTTACTTTTCCTCCTATTTATTAATTTGAGAAATGTCTGTTTAACAACATGGGAGATTTTAAATAAGTCAGGCATTGTAGTAGCTCTCTCCACTAAAAAGATTAACTCAGGTTGCCCATTTTATGGTCTTAGCGTGAACCAGGGTATTAGGGTGTGTTTCTTTCTAAGTAGAAGTATTTTTATATTATTACTATTTATCATAGTTACAATTCCAACATTGATAAAATAATCAGTGGAATTCTCTTTTACTGTCTTAATTACTTTAACTTGTTTTTTCTAGGTGTTTATAAAGCAATGAAGAGTAATGCTTATTTCCTTTTTTTTCCTTTTAGAATCTCAAAATGTGGATTTTATTTGTAGTGTTCTTGTGGTGGCTGATCAGCTTCTCATAACTAGATTGAAAGAAATTTGTGAAGTAGCATTAACTGAAAAACGTGAGTATTTTTGAATTAGGATATTAGTATGTTTTCAAGTTGGTCTAGGATTGCTGTATTTTATTGATTTTTGATGCCATTTATGGTAAAATGTACCAATATTTTTTGTATCATGAAAAATGTGAAAACATTTACATTATTTCATGTCATCATTTGTAAGCATATCTGTTTCAGAGATGTTAGTATGTGAAAATATGTACATTATAATTGAAGTATATTATTTTTTTAAATGTCACAAAAATTTGAATAATAAAGATGGTGTGATACTTAATTTGGAATTTCAAGGGTGAGTTTGGAAACAGAAACTTTTTACCCTTTTCCTGGTGTTGACTGTAGGTCTATGTTTAGCTACCCATTTCCTACTATTTGATGGAATGTTTATGTAACCATTCCATTAATATATTTGAGCAAAACCCATCTTTTTTCTCTTAAACTTTTATTTCTTTCTCTATTCATTATTTCAATTAATTGCATGGCTTTTCTCCTGAACACTCAACTTTGAAACTGCAAGTTTTTTTGGTTATTTTTTGTTCTGAGTACCAGATTCTTTTAGTTGTCAAAACTGAATCATCTTAACTGTGTTGATCACATTTCTCCCACCTTTTTATTCTCTCTGTGATCATGCTCATTTGAATTCACTGTTACCCATCTCTTCTGTGTAATGTCACAGTAGTCTTTTAAGTCCCCTTTCTCTCTTCTAACTTCTCTTTAATCTTTCTGTAGGAAGTAATTATGTCTTCCCCTGTTTAGATATTTTTAATTGCTTATCCTAGGATAAAGGTTAAATTTCCTTAGCCTGATATAAAAGTTTTATGACTTTCTAATCTAATATTTGTTCTCCTTCATTGCCACTTGAGGGAGTGTGAAGTGATTTCCTGTCAAGTTTTTCTAATTTGTAAATGCTAGTAGTTTGTCTTAGCTTTAGTGTCTTATTTATATTTTTCTTGAGCTCTATGGAGTATCTTCTCCTGGGTTATCAGAAAGAGAACAATAGCTCTGATTTTGTAAGCAAGAAAGGGAAATATATATAAAATAAAGGATGCAACCTGCAACAGGCATAAAGTATACATATAGAAGACATTGTTAGTTGTTCAATTCACTTTCCTGGGATCCCTTGGATATTTTTTTCTTGGCCCTTGCTGCACATTTGCCTTGATTAATGAATCTCTAGATCTTCCTAGAACCTAGCAAGAGAATGGTTTGGTCTTCATTTACTGGGCAGTCCTTATTCCCAACTGAACAATTCCAAAATTTTTATATGATCCATTTTGATGTCTTTGAAATAGGAAACTCTGCATTCATTATTCATTAGTTGAAACTAGGTTAGTCAGAAGTGAGACAGAGATGATTATTGCTTGCTTGCAGTTACAACTTTTGACAGAGTTACAAGGGAGAAAGAAAAAGGAAATGGTGGAAGCTTGGCATAGAAGATAGTTCTGTTTCTCTGGGACTCAGAGTAAATAAGAAAAAGAATGGAGAGGTTTGAGAAGGCAGAGTTACATGCTAGTATATATGAAGTATGTTTTGCTAGAAGACTGTCCCAGAATATCCTACTTCATATATAAAGTAGTGTATATTTTGTTACTGGCATTTTAACAAAATCCAGAATCTCTTGTATGGAATGCCAGGTTCTGCACTGGCCTGAACAATATGTTAAGGTATAGATATATTTATATTCCAAAATATATAGTGTATGTGTTTATATATGCCAATATACCCACATAAATTGATATTTTACTCAACATATATTTGATAGATATTAAATATATTTCTTTTTTTTTTTAATATATTTTATTGATTTTTTACAGAGAGGAAGGGAGAGAGATAGAGAGTTAGAAACATTGATGAGAGAGAAACATCGATCAGCAGCCTCCTGCACATCTCCTACTGGGGATGTGCCCGCAACCCAGGTACATGCCCTTGACTGGAATAGAACCTGGGACCTTTCAGTCCGCAGGCCGACGCTCTATCCACTGAGCCAAACCGGTTTCGGCGATATTAAATATATTTCATAATTTTCTCTTAGTCTTAAGAATAGCTTTAGTTTTATAGGAGAGAGAATGACTTCTGTGCTATATAAATGAAAAGGAAAGCTGGTTATCAATTAAAGTAAAAAATATTCTAAAAATATTAGGTGGAAGATTATTGATTCTTATGTGTTTGCTTTTAGGTGACTATTATGCACTTTCTGTATTTTCGCTGCTTAAATTTATTTTATGTGTGCTTATTTTTTCTCATAACCAATCATTTAAAATCACTTTGGCATATTAGGATGAAAAGTGAATTCTTCCCAGTTGGTGTGGCTCAGTGGATGAGCATTGACCTATGAACCAGGAGATCACAGTTCGATTTCCAGTTAGGGCACATGTCTGAGTTGTGGGCTCAATCTCCAGTACTGGGTGTGCAGGAGGCAGCCCATCAATGATTCTCTCTCATCATTGATGTTTCTCTCATTGATGTTTTTCTCTCTCCCTCTTCTTTACCCTCTGAAATCAATAAACATGTATTTTAAGAAAAGTGAGTTCTATATTTGTCTCTGTATAAGTTATTTTTGTCAAGAAACTAACAATTTTCCTTGTTCTAAATGTTCAAACCTGACAACTTTAGAAGTGTATTTTATTTTCTGTAGTAACATGCCTTTTATCTCATTTTGCATGCATTTTCTTCCTTTGTAGTTACCCTCAAGAATGCTGCTATGCTACTAGAATTTGCAGCAATGTATAATGCTGAGCAATTGAAACTGTCTTGTTTACAGTTTATAGGACTGAATATGGCAGCTTTACTAGAAGCAAGGTAGGTTGGGTGTATACATTATATGATCATTGCAAAAGCAATTATTTAGAAATAATAGCAGTTATATTAGTAATTTAAAAGTAAATAATGATAAATTCTGGTTTTGTAGAAAAAATGAAATGTAAGCAGATTTAATGATTCCATGAACAATGGCTACTTATATACTAATCATTGATAAGATACAACAATGAACAAAATAGACAAAATCCTCAGTAAAGCTTACATTCTGGTTGCAAAGTTGTGAAACAATATTATCACAAATATATTTTTTATATGTATGCATCTCTCTGCTTGTTTCGGTTGCTTTGTAACTGTAATTGTGACCTTGGCTTTTGGACACTATCTGTAATACTAGTACTTAATTTACATGTAAGCATGCATAAAATTTGGTTGATTTCTATTTTTGTATGTATTTATTCTCTTTAAGACATTTCTTGTCCAACTTAGGCTGCAAGGAATGGTGTGAAAATTTTATTTTCTCTAGTTTGTTGCAAGCCGATAGGTGTGTGGAAGGCTTTATGTAGGAATCAATGAGTAATGAAATGCTTCTTATGAAAAATGTCTCATTTTACATAAAAAGTCAGCTAAATTTATATACCCTGTTTTATAAATTAATATTTCATATTATGAGGATTACCTGGATGGAAATTATTTGATGTTAATGATTTAAGTCATAGGCATTTTAGAATTAGAGGGATCTTGGTAATATCATACTATTTTCAATTGTTTTAGCAGTGGAATTTTTTAATGAAATAAATTTACATATTTCTTTTTAATAAAGTCAAAATTTTATTACATTTATTCATTATAAAGTCATTGGTGAGAAAAATGAGTGTTTGGTGAACACAAATTTGAGATTAGAGATCTTGGTCAGTTTGATTTTTTTTACAGAGAGGAAAGGAGAGGGATAGAGAGTTAGAAACATCGATGAGAGATAAACATCGGATCAGCTGCCTCCTGCACACTCCCCACAGGGGATGTGCCCGCAACCAAGGTACTTGCCCTTGACCAGAATCGAACCTGGGACCCTTGAGTCTGCAGGCCGACGCTCTATCCGCTGAGGCAAACCCGTTAGGGCTATATCTTCATATTAAAGCTGAGGAAACCCAGAAAACTTTTTTGGTAAATAATCAAATCTTAACCTACATAATTTATTATAAATCATAACAGTTTTTGATAACTGACCTTTCAAAGTCAGGATAATCTTTAATGAAAATAATTCCAAAACTGATTGAAATAAAAGTGTTTTGTTAACAGATTTTTAATAATTGCCTCTTAGGGTTCAATTTAGAGGAAATAATATTTTGGCAATTTAATGCTTTGTTATTTTGTAAACAATGCTTTTCTAGCACAAATTAATGTTATGGAATATTAGACAACGTCATTTGAAAATTTCTCTTGAATGTTAGTGTGAGAGACTAGAATTGCAGAAGAATAAAGTTAATTGCTGACATTACATTAGTAATTCTAATCACAGCAATTATTAATCAAAGTAAGCCCATTCAGTTTGTCAGATAGGAATTAACCAAAATGTAGAATAAGCACAAAACCTATCTAAAATATATTGGAAAATAATGAGTCATACTACTATTACTCAGTTATTATGTTGTGACAAGTATCAGCTGAACTATTCATATTAAGGATGGCACAAGTGTCTACTGGTGTAATTTTACATGAGTAGCCATATATAACTTGCATTAAAACAAAGATTTGTACAGATTTGACCATTCCTAATCAAATACATGTTTGCTAGAAAAAGTGCAAATAAATATGCACAGAAAAAAAAAAGGCACACCAATGAGGACATAGTAGCACAAGTTACTTATCTTCAAAATATTAAAACTGGTATGGTACACATTTGAATATGCACATTGTTTTGGATTAGTTTTAAAAATACTTTAAAGTATATTTCAAAGTGTAAATTGATTTAAATTTTCACTGGTGTCTTAAAGTACATCTTTGGAACCTGAGAGTTCCTTAATACTATTGATGTAGTCTGAATGTCATTTTACACAGGAAGATACTAAAGCACAGAAAGATAATATGAGTTGCTCAAGGTCATGAAGTTAGTTGGTAGCAATGATAATTCTAGATAAAATTTAAGTATCCTAATAGTTAGGCAATTGTTCTATCAATATAAGCACTCCTTCTATAGTTAAAGATTATAATTTGTGGATAATGAAAGTTGAAAAATGAATATATACTTGCTATTTCATTACAATCCTATATAATAAAAGGCTAATATGCAGATTGTCCGGGACGCTGTCACAGTAACAGTAATGACCGAACAGCTGTGTGGGGCGACAAGGCCAGCAGGTAGGTTAGTAAGGGACGACTAAACAACTGAAGCAGGGGGGTTAAGTGAGGGACAACCAAACGACTGAACAGCAGGCTGTGTGGGGCAACCAGGCTGACGGGGGGGGGGGGCAGTTGAGGGTGACCAGGCAGGCAGGCAGAGGCAGTTAGGGGTGATTACGCAGGCAGGCAGGTTAGCAGTTAGGAGCCAGCGGTCCCAGATTGTGAGAGGGACATTCTACTGGTGGCAGTCGAATATTCCCTGAGGGGTCCCGGATTGGAGAGGGTGCAGGTTGGGCTGAAGGGACACACACACACACACACACACACACACACACACACACACACACGTGCACAAATTTCATGCACGGGGCCTCTAGTAGAAAATATTTTTCTATCATTTATAAGAGTTATTTGAGTTTTACATAAGATATTTTCTAGTGTGTTCATGATGTTCATCGAAATATATAACTATGCATGCTTCCTAAAAGAATATGTAGCAGCTAGATATCAATGTTTTAAAAATAACTATTATTTATTCAGCAATATAAAATTTCTCCACATATTTGAAAACCTTGACAGGTATTAAGTTACTTAAGTATTAAGATAAAATTTTGTATCTTACTTGTTAGGTCTCTTGATGTTTTAAGTGTTGGTGTTTTGAAGGATCTTTCTGCATTTTACCGAAAAATGGTAAGGTTTATATTCTTTTGATATTATCATCTAAAGCATTATATTAGCTCAGACATCTCAATGGAATAATTTCCTAATGAATTCTAATATTTTAGGATCTTTTAGAAAACAGGACCTAGTATTTCTTTCTATATACATATACTTTTTAAACCTTTATTATTGAGAGTGTTACATATATCCCCTCTTTTCCCCAATTGACCTCTTCTATTCTTTACAGATTCCATAGATAAATAGGATAATTGATATTGAAAATATTTAATAAGATTAGTATTTTTTAATTTCTTCATAAATGAAAGTTACTGAAAGCTTCAGGGTCTTTCATTATTATATACCAAACAAAGGTCAGGACAGTGCAAAAACATGGATTTACATGATTCCTATAACAAATAGATTAATTTGCATTTTTAAAAAATATTTTTATTGATTTCAGAGAGGAAGGGAGAGCGAGAGATAGAAACATCAATGATGAGAGAGAATCTTTGATCGGCTGCCTCCCGCATACCCCCTCCTGGGGATTGAGCCTGAAAATCAGGCATGTGCCCTTGACCGGTAATCGAACCTGGGACCCTTCAGGGCTAGTTTGTATTTTTAATAAAGGGATGCTTTTCTGTCAAGGTTGTTTTTTTTTTTTTTTGTCCCCCATGCCTTAATGGAATAATCTTTTAATTGAATCAACCATTTGATTTAAATTTAGAAAACCATTAGGCCTTCTAGACTTTTTCTAGTTAATGTCACCATATATTAAAACAAATGGGATATTACATCAAGATTTAAAGAGATCTTTGTAAATTTTGTATTTAAAAGGTGACATTTTTTTTTTTTTTTTTTTTTGTAGATTCCAGCAATGGATAAAAGAGTCATTACACCATATCAGGATGGACCAGATATTAGCTATTTGGAACTAGAAGATGGAGATATTTTTTTTAAAGAAGAAATAAATATGGAACAAAATAATTCGTAAGCTCTGTTTCCTTTTTTTTCTCTTCCCCACCCCCCCCCCCCCCATTCCAAATCTTGGACACTTTCATGTTGACATTGAAAGAAAAAAATTGAGATACCTGAAATAAGACATGCATTTATGCTCATTCTTAGCCTTAGTGTAGTACAAAGTAAATGAATACTTTATATTTGCAGATATAACAAAATTACCTGTAAATATGAAAGGAATGTAGCCTTCAGATTAAACATGTTGGGTTGAATTAGCGCATTTATTTTAACTACCTTCCTAAGCCCTGCTGCAGTTAAAGAAACACAAAAGGCATAATGCACTAAAGCCCAGAGAGCAGGATAGGGGAAGACAGCAGTCAAGAGATGATCACAGCTTTGGAAGTTGGAAAGAGGTTGCTGAGCAGTAATGACAGAACAGAAAAAAAACTAAAACAAAATTCTGGAAAGACATAAGAATTAGAGGTACCAGGTTTATGAAGACGAGAGTGAAAAAAAAAAAAAAGATCAGAGCAAGTGGTTGGATTTGGAAAAGAGCATTGATTTCTTTCTGAACCCCATTCAACTAAGTGATTGCCCCTCCCCCATGTTGGAATGAAGATTAGATTTATAGAGAACCTAACTGGTTCAAGAGATATGGCCTGCAATGACTTAACATTAGGGAGTCCTCCAGCAAAGAATTCCAGATTCTAGATAATATCCAGTACTACGCCTGCCATATGACTAGCCCTGGTTATAATTTCCAATTCATGTTTTAGGCTCCCTTATCAACTGCTAACAGAATTAGTTCTACTTGGTAAATGATTTAAAATCTTTGGTTGTTCAAGTCATTTACTACATATATGCAATGTATTATGTGTGTATGTGTAGTAGCCCACTATGTAGCTCATTGAAAACTGCTATTGGGTTCTGATATATTCATTTTTCTTTTTTTTAAAATATATTTTATTGATTTTTTTACAGAGAGGAAGAGAGAGGGATAGAGAGTTAGAAACATCGATGATGAGAGAGAAACATCGATCAGCTGCCTACTGCACACTCCCTACTGGAGATGTGCCCGCAACCATGGTACATGCTCTTGACCGGAATCGAACCCGGGACCTTTCAGTCCGCAGGCCGACGCTCCATCCACTGAGCCAAACCGGTTACGGCTCTTTTTCTTTTTTAATCCCTTTTCTAGAGTTTGTTAGCATTTAGGATACTTGGCAGTTTGTAGATATCTGATGTAGATGTATGACATGTTATTATATTAAAACTTATACTAAAATTATTAGCATTGACATCTTATCCTTCACAAAATAATAGTATTTATAGCAGACCTGTATAACTGTTGAAATTATAGAATGAAATCTGTAATTTTTAGTGAAAGGTAGTTGTAGCCCTCATAGATAATTTTATTTTTCCTTTCCTGATTAATAATACTTAATTTAGGGAATTAAGTATTTCTTTAAATGCTTTAAATTATCAGCAGATATTTCTTATTCAAGATTATAGTTTATAATAGCTTTTATATGAACATGTGCAGTATTTTACTTTTCAAAGGATTTTCTCCTATACCATCTTCTAACTTTCACAGAAATGCTAGGGTTAGAGTAAGTAATAGTAACACACGGAAGTTCAGTGAAATTGAGGAATTTGCTCTAGATCACATAAATGTGACTGCAGCATGCATATCCTTAATGTTTTCTTTTTTAATATAGGGAGAGGGAAAGAGAGTCATGGATCGGCTGTCTCCTGCACTCCCCTTACTGGGGATATGTATCTTGACCTCCTGGTTCATGGGTCGATGCTCAACCACTGAGCGACACCAGGCAGGCCTTACGTGTTTTTTCAACATGCATAGTTCTTTTGTTTCATTTTAATTTATTTTTTAAAAGTGACTTTTATGTTTGCTATTTCCTAGGGAAAGTATGTTCAAGAAGGCCAAAACAAAAGCAAAAAAGAAGCCACGTAAACGTTCAGATAGTTCTGGAGGTTATAACCTTTCAGATATTATTCAGAGCCTACCATCTACAGGTTAGTGGAAAGTATTTTAGGATGTATTTCCGGATTTAATCTTTCATGTCTCTATTCTTTACCTAATTCATTTGACATGTATTAAATACTATTATGTGCTATTTGCTGGGGCTACTGAAATAGAAAATTGTCAAAAAAAAGGAAATTGTCTTAGGGTTAGGGTGGTTACAGAAAGTGACAGTACTTGTGACAAGTACTCTGAAGTTGCTGTGGGACACAGAAACTAGTCTGAGAAGATAGGATCTCTTAGAGCCGTGGTTCTCAACCTTCCTGATGCCGCGACCCTTTAATACCAGCAGTTGCCAACCTGTGGGTCGCGACCCCTTTGGAGGTCGAACGACCCTTTCACAGGGGTCGCCTAAGACCATCCTGCATATCAGATATTTACATTACGATTCATAACAGTAGCAACATTACAGTTATGAAGTAGCAACGAAAATAATTTTATGGTTGGGTCACAACATGAGGAACTGTATTTAAAGGGCCAAAAGGTTGAGAACCACTGCTTTAATACAGTTCCTCTTGTGGTGACCCCCAATTTCATTGTTACAGATTGAACATAATTAAAGCATAGTGATTAATCACAAAAACAATATGTAATTATATATGTGTTTTCCGATGGTCTTAGGTGACCCCTGTGAAAGGGTCGTTCGACTCCCCAAGGAGTCGCGACCCACAGGTTGAGAACCGCTGTCTTAGAGGAAAGCGATACTTGAGCTGGATCCTGAAGAATGTAGTTAAGAAAAGGAGGCAGATGGACCTACTAAGAGAAGGGGGTAATATGTTTCCAAGCCTAGAGGCAATAGAAAGAACTGCACATTTCTTGTGCATATAGTTTAGCATGGCCCAGCCATACAGGTTGTGTGCAGATAGGAGATGGGTTAGAGAGGGTCATATTTTGGAAGGTATTGCATATTTCATGCCAAATTAAGGTATTTGGATTTTATTCTGAAGACTGTGGTTAGCTATGAATGGATTTTTAAGGCAGAGTGTGACTGGATAAAATTTATGTTTTTAGAAAAACCACTCTGTCCAGTGGCATGGAAGGTTAGCAGAGGTGGGCAAAACGTTACAGAGATACTGTTATTACATGGATTCAGTTCATATATATCGGTGCTCTAAGGGAGATGCCATTCCTGTGCATAAGAAGGTATATAATCTGATAGTAGAATATAACACATTCTCCATGCAGGCATTATGTTAACCTGTTTGAAAGTAAAGGTTATGACGTTTTTTAAAAATTATTTTCCTGTTTTTAATTTTGAAAATATTTAACTTATTGAAAAGATGGAAGAAAAACACCATGAACACCTTATACCATTCATCTACATTTATTGTTAACCTGTAACCACTTTTGCTTTTTCTTGTAGTCTTCCCTCATCCTCCAAACACACTTTTATTTTAACTGATCCACTTGGGAGTAAGTTATAGACATGCTATTTCTCCCCAAACTTTTATATGAATCTCCTAAGAATAAGAATATTCTCCTACACAACCACAATACCATTATTATATCTAAGACAATTACATTAATCCATTAATATTATCTAGTAATAGTCTATACTAGTATCCAATTGTCCAAATTGTCCAAAAATGTTTTTATAGCCTTGTTTTGCTTTAGCCTTTAAAAAAAACCTAGTATCTTATCAAGATTGACTTTGCCTTTTTTAAAAAAAATATATATATACATATATATATTTATTAATTTTAGAGAGGAAAGGAGAGGTAGAGAGAGAAACATTGATTGGCTGCCTCCTGCATGCCCCCTAGTGGGGATTGAGCCTATAGCCCGGGCATGTGCCCTGACCAGGAATGGAACGATGACCTCCTGGTTCATAGGTCCATCTCAACCACTGAGTCTCAATGGTCTGGCATGCCTTTTCTTATTAATCTCTCTTTGAGTATCTTTTAACTAAGAGTAGCACCCCTCATACCATTTTATTTTGCTTTGTTTTGAAAAATGGTATTAGAGACTATCCCACATTATAGATTAATCTGGTTAGATTCAGATTGCATTTTATCTAAATCTTAATGGTTTCTTTAGATAAAAATATGAAGTGGGTCTATAATAAGATTACAGTATAGTTTTTGAAAACAGTAGATATGTCTATGGCAGCAAGATATAACCTGATATAACTTCTATCAGCATATTTTCATAGTCGATCTTACATAAGTAACTGAAGAATACAACTGCACATGGTTTTGCTTTCCTGTGGAAAAAATAGCTGTAATTCAGGTGCAAAGAAAGCATATCTTTTATGTTTAATAAAATACTACAAATGAGGTGCTTGACATGCTTGGTAAAGATCAAAGGAATAAATAATGTAAGGAACAGTTATTTTAGATAACACAAAAGGTAAGTACTGAAGAGTGATTTCCCATTTACCACATCTCTTGATTCCTGATTTAGGACTTTTAAGTGTCAAAGTTTGTGATTTTGTGCTGTGTTGTCTGAATTGCTTCTGGTCCTGAGAAGGAGGCTTGGGTGTATTGATGGAAGGATGAATAAGTGGATAGACAGTTGTAAAACTATTGATTTTCCAGTTACCTTAAAAGACTTAGGAAAAGTAGGTACTTGGTTTGTTTTAAATAATGTTATTAGAACACTAAAGGCCCAGTGCACGAAATTTGTGCATGGTCGGGGGGGAGGGGGGTGTCCCTCAGCCCAGCCTGCACCCTCTCCAATCTGGGACCCCTCGAGGGATGTCCAACTGCCCATTTAGGCCCAATCCCTAAACGGGCAGTCGGACATCCCTCTCACAATCCCAACTGCTCTCCTGCCTGCCTGCCTGCCTGATTGCCCCTAACTGCTTCAGCCTGCCAGCCTGATCACCCCCTAACCACTCCCATGCCAGCCCAATTGCCCCCAACTACCCTCCCCTGCCGGCCTAGTCGCCCCCAACTGCCCTCCCCTGCCAGCCTGGTTGCCCCCAACTGCCCTCCCCTGCTGCCCTCCCCTGCCAGCCTGGTTCCTCCCAACTGCCCTCCTCTGCCGGCTCAGTCACCCCTGACTGCCCTCCCCTGCAGGCCATCTTGTGTCCACATGATGGTCAATTTGCATATTACTCTTTTATTAGATAGGATGTGTTAGTCTTAGCATTTCAGAGTTGGAAGATACATTAGTAATGAACTAATATACATCCCTTCCTTTAAATTTGAGATAGTGATCGACAAATAGATTTAGTTTTTTATTCTAGTTTTATATCCTGGTTGCTGTACCACTCTTTCTGTAGCCAAAAGAAAAAAAACGATTGAAAGGTTAAATTTAATTGGGGGCCAAAAACACCTATTTTGGAAAAAAATTTGAGTATGAGGCAAATTTTATCAAGGACAGTTGTGCAAAGGCTTAACATTTATTTGCTTTGATCTTTAAAGTTAGACAAAAAACATTCTGTGAAAATATTTTTTTCCGAAAACAATTGTTGGCTACTTTAATCATTCTCTTTATTTATTAGATTTATTTCTGATTGACTTTTAGGAACATTTCAGTATTAAAAAATGCTCTCTTAGATAAAAATTTTTGCCTCCGTTAAAAATATTTAAAATATTGTAGTAAAAAAAACAAAACCTTGAATGTTATTTCTGAACTCTGTTTTAGCAGTGATTACCATAAGAAAAGGCATATATATGATCAAAGTGATTCACTTTAAAAAGAATAACACCTATTTGAATATATGAGTTGCTATCTTTTATTTGCTTTTAAATCAATTGTATAACTTTTAGTTACAGCCCATATAATGTGTTTATTTTGGTTATTTTGCTACTTCATTTAGATTATACTAAATTTGAAATACAAACTGAAGCAAAATTTACTTTTTACTCTATTTATGTTTGCTATGACTCTGACCAGCTAATGAATCTGGATACCAGGTATGGTAGGGAAACAAGTATTTAGCCTGCTTAAGAGAAGAAATGACATATACATTTCATAACAGCTCTTCCTTTAGGTAATAAGCTAACTAAAAATAGCTCTTAATTCACAGATTTTTTTCTTTTTTTTTTTTTTTTTTAATGTGGAAGAAAACCCTCAAACAGACCATAGTTGGCTTCAGCAAAGCCTCTACTACTGGGCCAATCTGGTGGCTAGCTCCCCCCATACAGCCAGTCCTCCTCTGTGAGGGTGCAGATACCTCCATACAGAGAGATAGATGTGAAAGGGAAAGGGCAGGGGACTGAAGTTTATTAATTTTGTCTTCTTTATTTTTATTTGGAAAAATAAAGTTCTGAATTGCTTTCTTTCTTTCTTTCTTTTTGTTAATCCTCATCTGTGGATATTTTTCATTGATTCTTAGAGGAGGAGGAAGGGAGGGAGAGAAACATCCATGTGAAAGAGACACATTGATTGGTTACTTTCAGTAAATGCCCCGACTAGGGGCAGGGATCTAGTCTACAACTGAGGTACGTGCCCTTGATTCGAAACGAACCCAGGACCCTTCAGTCTGCAAGCCAATGCTCTGTCTACTGAACCATACCAGCCAGGGCCTGAATTGCTTTTTAAAGCAGATCGCAAAGAACTGTCTTCCTTGGGATTATTGCATAATTGGTATATAATTAGAACTATTGTTTAAAAATGTAGATTTTCTTTTTTTTAGCTTGAATTATTAAGATTTTGGTAGAGTGGCTATAATTTAAATGTTAAGTCTGGATAAGTGGAAGTTTTTGGCTTTGTTTGGTTTATTGATGTAATACATATATATTTTTTAAATTTACCTTTTAGGATTATTAAAGTCTGGTAAGACCAATTCTGTGGAATCTCTTCCAGAACTGTTGACATCAGACTCTGAAGGAAGCTATGCAGGAGTGGGTAGTCCTAGAGATTTACAGTCCCCTGATTTCACAACAGCATTTCATTCAGATAAAATTGAGGTTTGTTTTTACTTGTCTATTAATGTACTCTTTTCTTAACTTCAAAATTTAGGCGTATAGACAGTTTATCTTTATATTTTATTATATAGATCAACCAGGACAGTGTTTTGAAGTAAAAATAACAAAAGCCTAATTAATGACAATATATGCAGTTAGTTTCCTCAAATTTGCATAGTGTTTCTAGTTTTAAAGATTTTAATGGCAGTTTTGAGCACTGTTTGATGTTTTATTTCTAATCTTTCTGCAACTAAAACCCATGTTGATATAAAAATATAGAAACACTGTATAGACATATTGGAAAATATAGCTAAGTTATTTGGAAATTATTTTGTGTAATGCCAGTTAACACCACCTAAAAATTGTCAAAGGAAAATGATTTGAATGTAAGCTTCCATTTAAATCCTGCAGTCTCTTCTCTATGGTGTTAACTGAAGCAATACTCTCGAATGGAGTTCTCCTAATCTAGCACAATTCACAGTAAGCTGCAGTAGTTCATTTTCTTCACCTGAACACAAAATTATAATAGCATTTTATTTTATTAATTTTTATTGACTTAAGAGAGGAAGGGAGAGAGAGAGAGAAACCTCAATGATGAGAGAGAATCATTGATTGGCTGCCTCCTGCATGCCCACTTTGGGGATCGAACCTGCAACCTGGGCATGTGCCCTGACTGGGAATTGAACTATGACCTTCTGGTTCATAGGTCAGTGTTCAACTACTGAGCCTTGCAGGCCAGGCTAATTTTCTATTTTAATCCTCACCTGAGAATATGTTCTTTTATTGATTTTTAGAGAGAGAGAAACATCAATCAGTTGCCTCCCATACACTCTCCTACTGGGGATCAAATTGCAACCTAGGTATGTGCCTTAACTAGGAATTGAATCTCAACCTTTTAGTGTATGGGAAGATGCTCCAATTAACTGAACCACCTGGCCAGGGCTATGGACTTTAATTTTTAAGTTACTGCTTCATATATTAACATTTTTGCTTAATTCTCATGTAAATAGGGATTTAATATGTAAACTTGTTTTCCTAAAAATTATTCCCAAAGTTCACAGTAATTGGGTTATAGTCACTGATTTGTTTTGAGAATTGGTTAAGGCACTAAACTGTGGAAGAACTGAATTGAAAATGCTAGATGATTGTCATACTAGAGGTCCGGTACACGAAATTCGTGCACTGGGGGTGGGGGTGCCCTCAGTCTGGCCTACGCCCTCTCACAGTTCGGGAGCCCTTGGGGGATGTCTGCCTGCCGGCTTAGGTCCAGCCTAAGCAGGCAGGTGGGACCCCTGTTCTCTGCTCCTTGCTGCTCCTTACTGCTCGGCTCGCTGCTCCTTAGTGCTGCCACGGAGGCAGGAGAGGCTTCTGCCACCACCACTGTGCTCACTAGCGGTGAGCCTGGCTTCTGGCTGAGTGGCGCTCCCCCTGTGGGAGCGCACTGACCACCAGGGGGTAGCTCCTATGTTGAGTGTTTGCCCACTGGAGGTCAATGCACATCATAGAGACTGGTTGTTCCACCGTAATGGTTGCTTAGGC
This sequence comes from Myotis yumanensis, assembly GCF_028538775.1. Lineage (NCBI taxonomy): Eukaryota > Metazoa > Chordata > Mammalia > Chiroptera > Vespertilionidae > Myotis > Myotis yumanensis. Next base: position 56,980,345 of record NW_027223757.1, read on the forward strand.
TTTTATTATATATAGATGATTTTACTCTTTAATATAATTTATTTAAGTGCCAACAATATTAGCTGCTCTGCTAGGAGCTTGCTTTTTTATTCACCTTTTAAATGTTTTTTTTACTCCCAGGGGAAAAAGAAACCATATGTTAATGGTACACCTCCTACATATTTCAGGGAAGATTTAAAACCATGGGAAAAATCACCAATACTTAAAGTATCTGCTCCACAGCCCATTCCAAGTAACAGAATTGATAGTTCAAGCTCTTCTAGTTGGGCTGCTGGCTCTTTCAGGTAGGATATTCATTTTTTTGCCATAGTCTGAAAAATATAATAATTCATTTTTAGTCAAATGAATATTTTTAATGAAGCATATTTAAAAATATGAATGCAGTCACACCTCGTTTCTAGACCATGTTGTTCACAGAAAAAATGTTTCAGTTTGCTACCTGACAGTCCATTCATGCTGATGCCTCAGCATGACAAAAACCACCTCTCTGGCAACAATCTGAAGATTAGCTTTTGTTGGTGGCAAAATCGAAGATTAGCACAATTTTAAAACATAAAGAGGCCATCAAGAATGCTAATGTTGCTAAGGGTGTGAAAGTGCTCATAAAACAATTACATGCAATTGAAGAGGTAGAAAACCTGTTGTTGATTTAAATAAATTAAAAGCAGGTAGCTGGTGGCAGCAGGCAGTGGTATGTGAAAAAGCATAGATGCCACAAACTGACCTCCTGAAAGACAGCCCTGTAAAGAATGCTGAAAATGATTCCTTTAAGGCTAGTAGAGGGTGATTTGATAAATTTAAGAAAAGAAGTGTTTATAGATTAAAAAGTATATGAGATATATACTGTATAAAGAAAGGTTAAGACGGGGGATCGTTTGTGGGTCTGGAATGGATTAATTCAGTTTACATTATTTCTAACGGGAAAAAATGATGTTTTCAAAAAAATTGCTTCTCGAACACCCTTCTGGAACAAATTTAATTTGAGAACCGAGGTTTCACTGTATAGATTTCTAATATAATACACAGAAAATTACCTTAATGCATACAAATTACTAACCAGCTAAAATAGGCTCCTTTTTTCCAGACAATTACCTTTATGTTGTCATCAGTGAATATTAGTAAATACTATTACACACATAATATTGACTTGATATCACCTTTTTATGGGGTGAGGGTGTAGGGGGAGGATAGTATATATTAAAAATCCCACTCAGGAAGACCATTTTGTCATTTGTAGGCTTACTTTATCTTTTTTTTTTTTTTTTTAGCACATTAAGGGTTATCTAAGATCTCACAAAATGTATTGTTATCATAGTTAATTTTTAGAGGATATTCACTTAATGTTATACTGTGCTTTTAACTTAACCTATATTTTTTAAATTTAGAAAAGTCAGTTTTTAAAACTGAAGGAGTAGATATTAAAATACAGTATTCTTTTTCAGTGTTTATTGAACTGTGCTTCATCTTTATATATCGACTGTGGTATATAATATTCTAAAACTGTTAATTAACTTAACAATTATCTGGGTGATATCTGTAATTACTTTGAAATATACTGTATTTTGCACAGTTGGAACATAGATTATTATGTCCCAGTGTATGTTGCTTCATGGTCTAAGGATAGTTCAGAAATTAGTCTCAAATGTTTTTGTCTAAGTAAACATATTTGTAAGAATATATAGAAGCATCTTCTAATTACTAATGTTAGACTACCTTTTATTAAAATTTTTTAAAAATATGTTTTTATTGATTTCAGAAGAGGAAGGGAGAAGAGGAGAGAGAGAAATATCAATGGGCTGCCTTTGCACGCTCCCTATTGGGGGTCAAGCCTACAACAAGGGCATGTTGCCCTGACTAGGCGCTCCTGGGTCATGGGTTGATGCTCAACCACTGAACCATACTGGCTGTGCTAGACTATTTTTAAAACATGTTTTATGAATAGTTAGGTGTAAAGTCAGAAAAATATATTGGCTATTTCTGAAGACTAGAATTTTTTTCTCATTATGGTGTCAGATAAGTTATGTATCTTTCTATTGCTTGGCATTTTTTTTTCTTTCAGAGTTCGTTATATTACTTACCATTATGACTTTGGATGCATTTAAGTAGTTATTTATGTATGTATAAAATTAGCTTTCATTCAAAATACCTTTTTTGAAGTTTCCACAGCTGATAAAACCAACCTAAATTATCCTCTCATTATAAATCTTAAATATAATTTATAGTTTTGGTGAAGTTTGGAGGTAAGACTTTATGGATAAATGAATGCATTGTAAAGTAACATTTATGTCTTTTAGTCCTGTCAGCCCTCCTATCATGGATCTCAGAACCATCATGCAAATTGAAGAAAATAGACAAAAATGTGGAGCTACGCCAAAGACAAATTTGGGGTTTGTTTAAAAAAATCATTTAAAAAAAAAGTCTGTATTGTGTTGTAGTTCTGCACTAAAGAATTGGAAAGCCCTACAGGACTTTCCCTATTATTTTTCTTCATTTTATATTAAAGTTCATTTTAAGCTCTTTCCTAGGTAGCTTAGCCTCCAATACATATTTCTTAAATATGTGCTAAAGATTTATTTGGGTTAATAGTCCAACTTTGGTGAAATACAGTATTAAATGCCAGAAACTTGCCCTTAAAACAATCATTGTGGTTCTAATGCAAGTGTGTGTATTAGTAAGTGGAAAGCTCATATGTAGGTATTACTTGATCATTAGTAGTATAAACTGATATTGTCACTGTTGATTCTTGTGGTCATTTTGATCCAGTAGTAGTAAAACCACATCAGATAAAGAGAAAGCAATATAATTACCTATAACCTTCATTAAGCAGAAATTAATGTTAATTGGTTTAATTTAATTTGTAGCAAAATTATTTCTTATGGAATTAACTTTCTCAGAGGTAGTGAAACTAATTAATTTAACTTAATTTCTAGCAAAGTGATTTCTCCTGGAGTCAAACTTTCTCAGAAACAACGAAAAATGATCGCAATGACTACCAAAGAAAATAATTCAGGAGTGAATAGCACAGAAACAGCTTTAACTGCTCCTTCAAAAACCTCAAAACCAGCACATGCATGGTATGGTCTAATTTTTAATAAGCATAGGTTTGTTCATTATTAGCTTTTAAAGTAGTTCTTGGCTTCTAGGTCTTATTTCCCCATCTTTTTAAATATTTCATTTTCCTCTTTGTTTTTAGTTAAAAACTGTTCCTTGGGAAATAAAGACAAGTGTTTTTTTTTTTGTTTTGACAGTACATCATAGTTTTCAAAAGTTTTTTTGTATTTTAACTAGTGTTTATTGCGAAAGCATTTTAAAGGAGCATTCTGATTTTTTTCATTTTTTATAAGAAATAATATACAGGGGTGGTTAAAAGGAGGTTTACAGTTGTGAGTATGCAAAACAGATTTTATTCTTATATTTTTAAATTATTTATTTTAGCACGTATGAGATTGTACCTAAGTGCTTTGTGACATTCTTTTGAATTAATAAAGCTATTTTAACAATCAGAACCCTCATGTCTTTTTCCATATGAACAGCTGTAAATCTACTTTTGCCAACACCTATATATTATAGAAAAATTTGATTAGAGCAAACTTTTTTTACCACCTTAATTTCTTCATCCTCTGTGTGCATCATAAATATCTTTATTATATAAGCAAAACTTATTATTTTTAAGCAGGGCCATTTACATAACTACGTAACATTGAATAAGTTTTCTTCATTAGAATTTACCCCAAATGGCAGCATTAATAGGAATAATCTTCCAGAAGGTTAGATAGCAATTTTGAGATGTGTAAAATGAGGTTGTACTTTCTGCTCTCCTCTCTTTTCTTTGTAACTGATTAGAATTGATTGTCAATCACGATGAAGAAAAGTATGGGTAGTGTGAAGGGCAAGAAGGAAATCAGAACCCTGTTTCTCACAAGCATTGAAAAGGATCTTGGAGGCTACCTTTGTTTTGGGGAAATTCCTTCACTGCCTTTAAAGCCATATTTTTTGTTTGTGAGAGGAAATATTTTCCCCAATTAAAGTGTAAATTATTTTGAGGGAGACAACTCTTTATTTTGAATGCCACCAAGGGCCTAAATCGATGTCTTATAGCCACTAGTAGATCTAAAGCATGATCCCAGAAAAAGAAAGCCCAAGTAAAAAAGAAAAGAGCATGTAAAACTTTAGAGAATGGGTTTAATTCTCTCAAATCATAACATATTTAGTATCTAGAGAACTCTTTTTTTTGTCTTTTTCATACTCTTGATTAGGGAAAACACTTGTTTTAACTGCTACCCCCATAAACCCTACAGAGGCAGTGACCAAATCAGTCTTATACATTGCCTAACCACCAAAAACAAGAACGGTGCCTTGCATGTAGAAGGTACACAGCAAATACAAACAAGGGAAATTCCTAGAATGACAGTTAAGGGAAGTCTAAAGATAACATAAAGTCACATTTTCCTGCTACCAGGATAAAGAAGGTGCAGTCTTCTAAGCAGGGAGAATAGGGAAAATATCTGATATTCCCTACCATTCCACAAGTAAACTGAACTATTTTTCTTGTTTACGTCCTCATGCCTACTTTAGGATTTGATACATAAGTGAGTCCAATATTTGAGCCTTTTCAAGGTTTTGGGTTTTTATACTGTATCACCACTTGATGGCAATTAGGTTTCCTTTATGTCTACTACATCAGTGATCCTTCTAGCTCTTTTCCATCCTCCAAAACTAGTACTAGTTTTAGTTTACTATTGTCTTATTGCTTTATTCTTTTTGCCTTTCTGACATACCTGTTCACTGTATGTGGGATTTCAGGGAAAAGGATTAAAGTAGTCATTTATCTGAAACTTCAGAGTTTGATTTCAAATTTAGGAAAAAATTTCTCCAGTAATTATTAGCAACATGAGGTCAGACTCCCATGTTGAAGAGACTAAGTTTCAAAAGAAATTTATTATGGCATATTAAAGAAAATTCTAAAAACATGGGCAAAAAGATGCCAAAAAATTTGGCCCAAATGTAATCAGATTATTTTTCCTTAAAAATTAATTTGGTGACTATGACATGTAAGTAATGTTTATACATTTATTTGAGGAAAATGTGATTGGAACATTTAAATACAAACAAATGAATAATGGGTTTTAGGGTACCAAAAAATTTATCTAACTGACCAATTATAGATAATTTAGTTCTGCATTATCAAAGTGAGAAGTATCTGAATTGCCATAAAATTTATGCCCTTTTTATGATTTCTTGCAACCATAGTTTTGGTATCTGAAGAATCTTTTAAAGTTCATTTCTCATAAATTCTTTTGAAACTGTGTACTGCTTTTATTTATACTCTTTAACAGTGGGCTGAGTGAGGTAACTTAATAAAAAATATATATGTAAGATATATGTCAATATATATATAAACAATATATATATATAAAGGATACATACATATAATTTATTGTTGGTTATGGAAATTTTATCCTAAGTTAATGGCACAGATGAGAAAACATTTGTTAGAAATTTTAAGAACGCATTTATATAAAATGATTGATTGGTATTCCTGCAGTTTGGTTTATATTTAGTATAAATGGAAATACTATCATTAGGTTAATTTTCTCGAATTCTTAGAGTGCTACAAGTTTAGTATATCACTTGATTTTTAATACATTTAGTGTAAATACATGTAATATATGCTTGAAGAAATTAAAAATGGAGATTTGTTTTCCTGACAATATTCCTTGTAAATGTTGGTCTAAACAAAGTTGTCAGAATTTAAACTGCTCTGCTTTTAAAAAGTAGAAAATTAATCTGAAATTAGCATTTTTATCTGATTTATAGATTGTATTTATAGAATATATTCATTACTGTAGTGATTTATCATCCATTTAACAATACTTCTCAAAAGAACATCCTCCTGATGGATTATCTAATGCGATTTTATTTTTTTAGAAGATTTTTTTATACTCTGGATATTTTAATATTAAGGTTAATTTACAATTCATTAGCAAATCACAAGTTAGCCTTCTGCATCTGCCTCTGGTTGTAATAAGGAGTTTTACTAGTTTGTTCAAACATTCATTCACCTAGTTGATGACTCCCAGCATATAGTTGTACTCCTGCTGTTTGCAGTTAGATGTGACAGTAAGTATTAAAAGTAACTGGTTCTTGATCTAGAATGAAGTTCTAGCCAATTGAATTTTAAATCTAATGTGAAAACACCAAGTATATATGGGAGTTGGCCAGTTTGCATTATCCAGTGTTTTACTTGGAGAAATCTTCAGTGGAAGAAGTCTTTATGGCCTGGCTTGATTTCTGACTGTAAATTATTCCAAATTCCATTTAGAGCTAGCCTATAAGTTATAATAGACTAATTTCAGTTATTTAACTTTTTAGAGCTAGGAATTTTGTTCATTAAAGCAAAATTTTTAGGGCTGCTTTAGCTGAAAAACAAATCTTGATTAAATTTTTGAGTGGATACAAATATCTACAAATGTTTCTCTGTGAAGTTCCTAGCCTATGAGTTAGGAAAGTAAAATCATAGGAAATTAGACAGTCTTTTAAAGTATGGCATGATCAGTGGAAAGAATAATAGAACTCATTTGAGAAAACCTGCGTAAGACATTTTATAGGTAACTACTGTGCATGATTAATGAATTTGTAAGTTTGTTCTTTTGTAAATACTGTTACCTATATTTACTCTTAAGGAGATGTTATAACTAACTTTAAAAAAAAAAGCTTTTAGGGTACAGATCACCACATCTAGAAGTCCCTGAATTACCTCTAGGGTGACTCTAACAACTTATGCTTTTTATACATATCATTGTGAAGTTTCTGTGTTTAGAGACGTGAATTGCTTACAGGAGATATTCAGCAGATTTTCTGGCAAGAGTGTTTGCCAGCATGTTCCCAAATGACTAATGATACAGTACTTTACACCATAGTTACCCTGTTTACCAGTAGAAACCTTCAGGTGTGTGTGCTTTTGGGAGGAGAAAGATATTGGTAAAGAAATGGGGAGTGGTTATTTTGTATATATATACTTTTTTTAATGTTCTGTGTATATACATATTTTGGGGAAATTTTAAAGTCAAAGTCAGGTAAATTTCTTTTGAAGTATTTTTAGTAGGCCATGTTGCTGATACACATCTATAGAGAAAATTTCTGTCATAATGAGCTAAGATTTTACTTAGGATAAATGACTTAAATGTGGATACAGCAGTAGAGTATAGTGATTAGGCTGGGGTTCTGAAGTGAGCCTTGCCTGACTTTATTGGTAGATCTATTACTTGGTAGCATTGTGAACTTAGATCAGTTATTTAACTTTTCTCTGTCCTACTTTTCTTGTTCATAAATAGAGCTAAAAATAGTTTCTATTTTACAGGAGGTAATATATGGAACATTTAACATGGCACCATCAATATTATATAAACAAATAGTAACTTAATTTGTAATATGGTCACATGATTAACTGATTTCCTTAACGTATTGAATTTTTAATGACTTTTTTAAAAAAAGAAAAATCTTATGTGAAGCATTTGTGTTCATTCAATCTTTATTGAGTAAATAGAAATTTGGTAAAAATTTTTTAGCTAATTTTGTTATGGATGTTTACCTCATATGTTAATAAAGCAAAGTGTGAATCATTATTTTCCTGCCATCTTTGGCAGTTAATAAGGAATGTTGTCTTGATTTCTTATTGAAGGGAGTGGTAGTCTAGATGACAAAGTATGAGTTTTGTTGTCATTAAGAATTGTGTTTCGCTCCCAGTTCTGCCTTATCTCTGGTGATTTTACGATTGTTGAGATCACTGAACTTTGGTTGTACTTATTGTGGTGATGAAAAAATACTTCTCTGTCAGGATTGTTATTGTAAGGATTAAATGAGATGATGCATGTAAAAAAAAGTCTTTTGCAAATATGGTTTGGTCAGAGGCAGGTACAAATGAGTTATTCAAACAAGATACAGAAATTTAGAAGGCCTTGTTTTATGGGGTACCCCAGATACAGAGTAGGGCAATAGTAGGTTTATAGTTGTGAGTACATGAAAGTTTATTCTTGTAGTAGTATTTTCCACATGAACAACCATAAACCTACTTTTTGCCCTACCCTGTAATTTATTAACTTAATCTGGATGTGGATTTTATGGTATCTTAAAAGTATGAATTTAACTTTTTTGGGGAATTATCTGGTTAACATTTTGTTTGCTTAACATGGTCATTTTATTTTCTGAATAAATAAAAATGGGAAAAAATTAAAATTAGACTAGGAAATTGCTTACATTATTATTGTTCATAATTTTGACTTTCTAATGTTATAGGTTCTGAAAATGACGCTAAGGGTACAGTGTAGTTCTAGTGTACAAAATAATAACTAAAGTTTCTTTTTGAATTAATTTTTTCCAAGTCAGACTTTAGGAAGGAAAGAGATACTAAGCCTATAAACCGATTATATTTATTCATGTCAGAACTTCTGTGTTTTCATTTTCTTTTAAATAAAAATAAGTTTTGTTAAATGTGAAAATTATGGATAGTAGAAGATTTATATAGCATTTCTCTGAGTCAGATACTGTTTAAAATACATAAATTAATAGTTGATCCTCAGAACTGTTATGATGGAGATGGTATTAGTATAACTATGTTATTGATGAGGAAACTGAAGCATCTAGAGCAGTGGTTCTCAACCTTCCTCATGCCGCGACCCTTTAATACAGTTCCTCATGTTGTGGTGACCCCCAACCATAAAATTATTTTCGTTGCTACTTTATAACTGTAATTTTGCTACTGTAAACAATATGTGATTATATACGTGTTTTCTGATGGTCTTAGGCGACCCCTGTGAAAGGGTAGTTCAACCCCCAAAGGGGTCGCGACCCACAGGTTGAGAACCGCTGATCTAGAGGTTGAGTAACCTCCCAAGGTCAAAGCTGGTGTATGACAGAGCCAAGATTTGAACTCAAGTCTAGCAACAGAGCCTGTGTCCCTAATCCTGACTGCCACCCTGTAAATCCTTTTTACATTCTTTTTTTTTTTTTTTTTTTAAATATATTTTATTGATTTTTTACAGAGAGGAAGAGAGAGGGATAGAGGGTTAGAAACATCGATGAGAGAGAAACATCAACCAGCTGCCTCCTGCACATCTCCCACTGGGGGTGTGCCCGCAACCAACGTACATGCCCTTGACCGGAATCGAACCTGGGACCCTTCAGTCCGCAGGCCGACGCTCCATCCACTGAGCCAAACCGGTTTCGGCTCCTTTTTACATTCTTAACGGTAAAGTAAAACACTGATTGGTTGATAAAAAGATTCTGATACCATAAATAAGTATGAAATCTTTGGAAGCTAAAATAATCTGTATAGGTAATTTTTAATGTTTTGCCTTTTTTGATTAACTAATACTCAAAGTATTACACCTATGTTGGGTATAATTTATTTTATGTTTTAGATCAACTTACATTTTATTTCCTCTATTCTGTCCATGTAAACTTAGGTTTATATTTTAAATGACTTTTTATTGAAACATATATACACTTAGAAGTGTATGGGTTGATGAGGTTTCACAAACCAATCTTGTGCAATTAGCAAATCAGATCAAGAAATAAAACTATCAGCATTATTTAGCAGAAGTAATGAATGTTTTCTCTGCTGAGCTTAATTATTTAATTTAGTGAGCACAGTTTTTGTTGTTACCTGAGATATAGTTGTAATAGCTGTTATTAATATCACTTATTCATTCTTATCACATAATTTTGATTAGTTCACCACAGTTAATAGCAAAAAATTCCAACATTGCATTAAAAACTTTAATGTATACAACTATAAAATTTTTGGTCTATATTCTCACCTGTGCCTTTAAGCAATGAGCTTTTTAAAAAGTGAATATTTTAACATAACCTCTGTTGTCTTTTATAGGGGATCTTCTCTACATTCATTTTCATCCAAATCATTCCGGGATTTTTTAGTAGAAGAAAAAAAATCTGTAACTGGGCATAGTGCAGGAGATCATGTCAAAAAAGTTTGTTTTAAAGGAATTGAAAATCCCCAGGCTCCAAAAGTTGCAAGGTAATAAACTTACACATTTTCTTCCTTAAAATCTTCTATGGTAGTTTTATATTCTGAAATAATCTTTAAATATTTAAGAGGCAGATTTTTATACATTTGGAATTAACATGTCTATTTTTAGAAGCTTTATTTTGGTATAATTGGTTAATAATAAACTGTATATATTTAAAGTACTATATAATTGGAAGTTTTGGCATGCGAATACACCCATTAAACCATTATCACCCATTATCACCAACCACGCTGACGACAGTGAATATAACTCATTCCCAGAAATTTTTTCATTCCCCTTGGTAATCCCTTCCTCCCTCCCATGTAATTACTAACCTCTTCTGTCAGTATAGACTAGCTTGTATGTTCTGGAGTTTTGTGTCGATGGATTCATTCAGTATGTACGTTTTTAAAAAATCGTTTTTTACTCAGCATCTATTTTGAGATTCATTCAAGTTGCTATGTGTATTAATGGTTCATTACATTTTATTGCTGAGTAGTATTTCATTTTATGGATGGAAAACAGTCTGCATCTATTGATGGACATTTGGGTGTTTCCAGTTTTTTTGTCTAGCTAGCTATTTTTGATCCTGTTTTTTTAAGTCCTGTATGCTTTTAAAAGATGTTTCAAATTTTAAATGCATACATGTAATCTCTTAAATGTTTGCCTAACTACATTTGAGTGCCACTTGTACACATACACAGGTATTTTGTATGTTACATACATGATTATAAATGTTTTAAAATAGACCTGTCCTCAGAAAATTTTAAGACATTCAAGAAAGAAATCAAATAAGATTAGTAATAAATGGAGGCATATACTATACTCATGGATAGGAAGAATTAATATGATTAAAATGTTCATACTACCCAAAGCAATCTATAGAATCAACACAACTCCTATCAAAATACCAATGGAGTATTTTACAGAACAGGAACAAATAATTCAAAAATTTGTATGAAAACACGAAAGAAATCTTAAAAGAACAAAGTGGGAGATATTACACTATTTGATATCAAACTATACTATAATACTATAGTAATAAAAAAAGTATGGTGCTGGTATTAAAACAGACACATAGATCAATGGAACTGAATAGAGAACCCAGAAATGAACCCAGGCCTATACAGTCAATTAATCTACGATGAAGGAAGCAAGAACATTCAATGGGGTAAAAGACAGTTTATTCAGTAAATGGTGTTGGGAATATTGGAAACATACATGCACAAAAGTGAAACTAAACCATCTTATTACACTCTATCCTATATCCTATATAATAAAAGGGTAATATGCAACCGAACAACGGAACGACCGGTCGCTATGATGCGCACTGACCACCAGGGGGCAAACACTCAACGCAGGAGCTGCCCCCTGGTGGTCAGTGTGCTCCCACAGTGGGAGCGCCGCTTAGCCAGAAACTGGGCTCATGGCTGGCAAGCGCAGCAGCGGTGGTGGGAGCCTCTCCTGCCTCCGCAGCAGCGCTAAGGATGTCTAACTGATGGCTTAGGCCTGCTCCCCCTGGGCTTCCAGACTATAAGAGGGCACACACCGGGCTGAAGGACTCCCCTCCCCACCCCCTGAGTGCACGAATTTCGTGCACCAGGCCTCTAGTACAAGAATAAAGTCAAAATGGATTAAAGACTTAAATGTAAAATCTGAAACCATAAAACTAGAAGAAATCATAGGCAGTAAAATTACTGACATTTCTCTTAGCAACATTTTTTCTGACATATCTTCTTGGGCAAGGGAAACAAAAGAAAAATAAACAAATGGGACTACATCAGACTAAAAAGGTTTTGCACAGCAAAACGAGAAGGCAACATATTGAGTGGGAGAAGATATTTTCCAATGATACATCTAATAAGGTGTTAATATCCAACCGTCAACAAAACGAGAAGGCAACATATTGAGTGGGAGAAGATATTTTCCAATGATACATCTAATAAGGTGTTAATATCCAAAATGTATAAAAAACTCAGATAACACCAGAAAAACAACCCTATTAAAAAGTGGGCAGAAGACCTGAGTAGACATTTCTCCAAAGGAAACATACAGATGGCCAATAGACATAAAATGATGCTCAATATAACTAATCATCAAAAAAATGCAAATCAAAACCACAATGAGATAATACCTCACACCTGTCAGAATAGCTATCATCTGTAAATCAACAAAGAAGTGTTGGCAAGAATGTGGAGAAAAGGGATCCCTAGTGCACTGTTGATGGGAATGCAGATTGGTGCAGCCACTATGAAAAACAGTGTGGAGGTTCCCCAAAAAATAAATGGAATTGCCTTATGATCCATCAATTCCACTTCTGGGAATATATCCAAGAAACACTAATTTGAAAGAATATATACAACCCTATGCTCATTTCAATGTTATTTATAATAGCCAAGCTATAGAAGCAACCCAAGTGCCATCAATAGATAAGTGGATAATAAAGCAGTGGTACATGTAAATAATGGAATGCTACTAGGCCATAAAAAAGAATGAAATCAGAGACAGGAAAATACCATATTATTTCACTTCTATATGAATCTAAGAACAAAACAAATAGACTTAGATACATAGAACAGACTGTTGACAGAGGGCAGGGTTGAGGTGCTACATGAAAAAGGTGAAGGGATTATGGAGTACAAATTGGTAGTTGCAGAATAATCATAGAGATGTAAATTACAGTATAGGCAATATAGTTAATCCTATATAATAAAGAGGTAATATGCAAATTGATCCTCACTCCATCACACCACAAGATGGCTGCGCCCACAGTGGAGGTGGGGATCCCGTAATGAGCGATCAGGGACCTGAGGCTGTGTGGCGCCGGGCTAGGGTGGGGGACCTGAGGCTGTGTACCCTGCCCAGTGGGACTTGACAGGGGACCTCAGGCTGCGCCCCCTACCCCGACGCCGGGCCATCTGAGGGTGTGTCAGGGTCCTGAGGCTGCGCCCCCCACCCAGCGGGGCTTGACGGGGGACCTGAGCCTGTGCCTCCCCGCCCGGCAGGGCTTGATCGGGGTGGAGCCAGCCGGGTCTGGGTCTCATGCAATTTTGAGGTGCACACAGGTGGGCGGGGACTTGACTCTGGGTCCTGGGCGGGGACTTGACTCTGGGTCCTGTGACATGCCCCAGACTCTGACAGGAGGAAGATTTTCATAAACATTTTACTAATTTTCTTTCATCTCTGACACTTCTATTATAGAGAAAGGGCAAATAGTAATATTAATATATTTCCTCTAATTCCCTTTTAATGTGCATGAATTTTGTGCACCCGGCCACTAGTGTTATAATAACTATATACTGGGCCAGCAGGAGGACCACTCTGTAAAGTACATGATTTTCTAACCACTATGCTATATATCTGAAACTAATACAAAATAATATTGACTGTAAACTGTAATAGAAAATTTTAAAAATAGTCATTTAAAAATATCTCATTAAGTACATCTATTCCAGACAAGATTTTTAATTAGAAAATTATTTTAAATTTGGTTATTATCCTCTGAATGTAATATATAGTATTTTTTGTATAAGAAAAACTTAAGAATATCATTGGTTTTGTAAGATGTGTAATGACTGATATCCTGTAGACTGTGTTTTCAAATAGACAGAAATGCAAACTTCTTTATTTTCCTACTGTGAGATACACAAATCTGCCTCTATTTATATTCATCTTATCCTCCTTTTTTGTTTTGAAGTAGAAGAGTTATCCTTTCCATCTAAGGCTAATACTTATACCTTTGCTTGTATCTTAACCCCTTTACACTTCAAAATCCTTAAACTATGAATTAAGCCTCTCTTTTCTTGTGGATATTCAGCCTTTTCCCTTTAAGTAGGTTCTTCCCATCTGGTTTTGAATATGCTCAGGACTCTCATGTGGTCTGGGTAAGGTAATCAGTCCCTCGCTCAACCCCCACACTATCTTCTGGCACTTGTCCTATCATTACCAATCCCCTACTCCCTTCACAGCCAGATTTCTCCAAAGAGCTGTCGGCTCCCACTCACTTCATAATATATTCTGGCTTCCAGTCCCATTACTAAACAAACAGTTCAGACTAAGTTTATCAGTGACCTCCATGTTGCTAACCACATAGACTTTTATGTGACTCATTGTACTTGAAGTTCAATTACAGGTCATTTTCTCATATCACTTTACTAGAGGCCCAGTGCATGGACCCCCAAGGGGTCCCAGATTGCAAGAGGGCACAGGCCGGGCCAAGAGAACCCACTGGTGCACAATCGGGGCCAGGGAGGGACCGCAGGAAGGCTCCAGGGCATGTCCGGCTTGTCTCGCCCAGTCCCCATCGGCCAGACCCCAGCAGCAAGCTAACCTGCAATCGGAATGTCTGTCCCCTCTGGTGGTCAGTGTGTGTCATAGCAACTGGTCGAACTGTTGGACACTTAGCATATTAGGCTTTTATTATATAGGCTATTCTTTCTATACCATCTATTTCATGAGATTATGCTCAGTTATCAGCTACTCAACGTTTATATTGCTTGCCCACATCTATCATCTGAGCTTCAGACTTAGTTATCCAACTGCCTTCTTGATATCTCTGTCCCATTTGGATGTTCAGAAACACCTTAAACTGTATGTTCAAATTCAAACTTAATATTTTCCTCATACCTCTCATAAAACCAAAATCAAACAAATATATAGAGAAGACATTAAACAGCCTATTTTTCTTCCTTAATAAATGGCATTTGACATATCCATCTTCCTCACCAATGTCCAGTGTGTCACTGGGACATGCCATTTTTATCTCTTAAATATTTTTTAAATCCATATACTAAACTTTATCTCTACTGTTATCACCCCCATTCAGACTTGTGATATTTTACCTGGTCACCTGAGTAGGCCTCCTAACTGGTCCTGCCATAGCCTTTCTTCCTATCCTTCAATATATTGAGCCAGTAGGTTCTCTTTAAAATGCAGATTTGAGTTCTCTTAGAATAAAAGCTAGAATTCTTATATGGCCTTCAGGGCCTACCTAACCTGGCTCCTGCCACCCTCTTTAGCTTTATCTTTTAATGTGATCTCTGTATTTTAGCCATCTTGGCCTTTTCTTAGTTTCTCAAATGCCAATTCTTTTTTTAAAAATATATTTTTATTTCAGAGAGGAAGGGAGAAGGAGAGAAACATCAATAATGAGAGAGAATCATTGACGGGCTGCCTCCTACATACCCCACACAGGATCAAGCCCACAACCCCAGCATGTGCCGTGACTGGGAATCGAACCATCACCTCTTGTTTCATAGGTCGACGCTCAACCACTGAGTCATTTAGGCCGGGCCATTTCCTTCTTTCTACCTACCTACCCCTTGACTAGTCGACTCTGACTTTCTTTCAGTCTCTATTCAGTCATATTCTTTGGAAAAGTCTGACTTCCCTTTTTGGGTTAGGTTCCTGTTATGTATGTCCTCAGTGCACTTCTCACTCATCACACTTCTCAGTTATACTTTTTTTTTTTTTTTTTTTTTTAAATATTTTATTGATTTTTTACAGAGAGGAAGGGAGAGAGATAGAGAGCTAGAAACATCGATGAGAGAGAAACATCGATCAGCTGCCTCCTGCACACTCCCCACTGGAGATGTGCTCGCAACCCAGGTACATGCCCTTGACCGGAATCGAACCCAGGACCCCTCGGTTCCCAGGCCAACGCTCTATCCACTGAGCCAAACCGGTTTCGGCTCAGTTATACTTTTTATTAGTAGGATTCTTTAATGTTTTCTGCTACAAATATTTAATGTCTGTATATTCAACTCCATAGTTCAGTGACAGCAAAGAAGATTGATCTCTTTGCTCATCACCAATACTCAGAGTGTTCCCTAGCATTAGTAGGTGCTCAGTGAGCATTTTTTGAATGACAGGATAAATAAGTGAAATAAAATTATAGCTCTGCCTCAGGTAACGTTTGTAATATAGCAAGTGATATTGTATTCCTTAGATATATGAAGTATTACATTCATTTTTTAAATATTTTAAATATAAATATACATTAAAATTTATTATTTTCTTCGGATAAATAAATGTTTTAAAAATGTGCTTTGATTTGAGAGAGGAATGTTAAAAATCCATTGGTTGCCTCCTGTATGTACCCCAATTGGGGACTGAACCTGGATTTGTGCTCTGACTTGGAACCGAATCTGCAACCTTTTGGTGCACGGGACAGTGCTCAACTGACACATCAGCCAGGGCAGGGATACATAATTTTATTTTTATGGAACTCTACAATTTTAAGGACATGTGGTTTCATAGTTGATCACTAGAGTGTGCTATAACATCAGGGCTCTTAATTGTGAATGGTGTTATGTGCTATTGTACTATTTTGGAAATTTTAGTGACAGGAGTATATGATAGTATTATGCCATCCATACGTTGGGTAGAAGTGGAAGTTGGTGTTTTAAATAGCAATGTGTTATCATTTGATCACTGGGAAAGAAAACAGCTTGAGTTTTCAATTTTAATTTCACCATAGGTCATAATGTAATCATAAGTGAGTTTTTAAAAGGAAATGATAAACCATAACAAAGTAAAATATTTATTAATTCACTGAATTATGGGACACCTGATATATGGACAAAATTCTGCTGGCCTCTTGGGTATATGTAAAATTATAATACATGGGCCTAGCCTTAAATGTGTTTGAAATGTATTCAGTAAGTCTAAATATGCACACACAGAAGTTAAATGACAGAACGAGAATGGAATTGCCATACAGTTTAATAGTATTAAAGAAGTCATAGAGCAATATCTGACTAAGTGCCAAATGAGTGGTTCAGAGAAGGAAAAAAAATGACTGGGCCACAGTTGTATTATTTCATAAATACTTTCATGTATTCAATCCCAAATATTTGATCATTATCTTTATGGCCATATAAGTAATAATAGAAAAAATATTAATACGTTTCATTGCCCAAGTTTTTGAACATAAAATGGAATTTTTAAAAGAAGAGAGAAGGGACAGTGTAAACAGAGGAAATGGTGGGAATTAAAGCAAGAAGATGGGAATCCTTATAGTCCTTGAGGGAATTGGGCCCAGGGGATGAGGATAGGGGCAGAGATTAGGGGACTTATCTCAAGAAATTCTACCTATCACACGTTCTTGTTTTAATTGTTAAAAATGTGAGTCCCCCCCTCCCCACCTCAAGGCCAGTGAAATCCAAGAATGGCAATGTTATTTGGGGATGTAAAAATGTAGTAAAGAGAGATTTATGCAATTTCTGTTTATTATTACTTATGTGTTCTTTTTCATTTTAAAATGTTTTCTTTCATTTTCCTTTCACTTAAATACCTCCTTGTGTAATTCTGAGCAGAACATGTGATCTTGTGTTTTTAATTAGTAAGAAAAACTACTTATGAGACAAGAATTGTTTTATCAGCTCTAATCTTATTTGTAGTTAAGCTAGTATAAAATTCTTTTTTAAAAAGTCAACTGTGTGAGCAAGAAGTAATTTGGTTTTCTCTTAAAGTCTAAATTCAGCAAGATTAATGGTCTTAAGTTTGAACAAATATTTGAAAGATTTTGCTGGAAAGTTGTTTTTCTCTTCAGAAGACTAAATTTTATACACATTGTTTATTGGAACAATGTGTTTCAAATACCTTAAGCTTAATAATGCTATATTATCTGAAATTTTAGAATTTTTTTATACTTGCTTAATCATATGTCTATTTTTTTATTTTTAACAATTTCACTTCATTCTAAGATGAAATGTTTCCTGGTCACCATGGCTCAGTGTTTGAGTGTGGACCTATGAACCAGAAAGTCAAGGTTTGATTTCTGGTCAGGACACATGCCCGGGTTGCAGGCTCAACCTCCAGTAGGGGGCATACAGGAGGCAGCCAATCAATGGATCAATGCTTCTCTCTCATCATTGATGTTTCTGTCTCTCTCCTTTCTTCTCTGAAATCAATAAAAATATATATGTAGTTTTAAAAAGATGAAATGTTGATAGACTTCAAGTTGTTTGGATGATTTTATAATTAATGAGATTATCCCCTGAAAAATTATTAGAAAGAATTCTGGGATTATAATTTTATGAAACAGATTTGAGTTTTAGTCTAATGCTTACAATAGGCCTCTGTGAACTTTCCTGAACCTCACCTTCATCATATATGAAATAAAAATAGTAATGCCTATCCTGTAGGTTTATTATAAGACTTACTAATGTATATGACAGAACTTTATAAATTACAAAATGTTTCATAGATAATTGTTATACTTAAGCTCTGATTGCTTAACTTTGATTTAACAAGGCCTACATAAGATACTTTAGTCCTAATATTCAATTCTGTTAGCCAGTGACATACCATTTTCTAAGAGAGCTTGTAGCTGCTGCTTCTTAACAATTAAATAATAATTGGTCCTACATTATTATTTTTTCCATTTCTTTGAAAGTTTCAAAACACTTTAGCTGATCTCTGGACACCAGGATGATTTTTGATCACCATTAAGTCACTATGTTAGGCCTGTTATCTCCAGCTTTAGACTGACTTTTAGGTCCTTTCACAGAACTTAAGGGAATTTGCATTTAGTCTCTAAGGTAGTTATCTATTCCATCAGAATGTAGAATTTTAAAATTTATTTTACAGCCATTTTAATCTAGATTTTCATCATCTCATATGTTTATCCCAGCAGCTTTCTAGATCATATTTTTGGCTTTTTTTTCCTCCTGTTTTTTTATTTCATCCTGGAGACTTTGGATATCATAGGTTAGATATCCAGTAGATATAAAATCATAGAACTTCATTAAAACTAACCTGTAACTATACCTATTTGAACTTCATCACCTACATCTGGAAGAAAAAAGTTACAGTAATCCAAAGGAATAAAGAACTTTAAAACAAACACACACACACACATCCTCTGGTTTTAAATATACATTTAAATATTTGTATATTTATATATATATTTATATATATATATACACACACGTATATTTATATATATATACATGTATATATGTTTATATACATATATGTACATATATGTATATATTTATTGATTTCAGAGGAAGAGAGAGAAATATCAGTGATGAGAGAGAATCATTGATCGGCTGCCTTCTGCACGCACCCTACCGGGGATTGAGCCTGGGTATGTGCCTTGACTGAGAATCCAACCATGACCTCCTAGTTCATAGGTCAACGCTCAATCACTGAGCTCACTGGCTAGGCCCTCTGCTTTTAATCTTTTGGCTTTCTGCTTCAAGCAATTTATTCTGTAATTACTTTTTCATAAACAGCTATGTTCCAGGTGTTTTTCTAGACACTGAGATACAAAGATGAGTGAGACACGGTCCTATACCTTGAGAGACTAGTCTAGTAGTAAAACAGAATTATAAACAATAATAATACAGCATGTGAAGCTGTATAAGAGTAATTTTGTTGTAGGAGCAGAGAGGAGGTGATATTTGAGGCAGTCCTTAAAGAATGAGAAGACATTTGTCGTGGAATGTATTCTAGACTAAGGGGAATACTAGAAATAACGATAGCTTTGTGATAATGGAACACACTGTACTCTGGAAAAGGCCTGGATTTGAGTTTGGTCTCTGCCACTTACCCAATTTGTGAATCAGGCAAATTACATAATGCTCTGAGTCTTAGTTTCCTCATCAGTATAAGGGAAATAATACATGCTTTCTTCCCAGAGTATTGCAAAGATTAAATAAGTATACGGAAATATTCTCAGTAGCTTTGCCCACACGTAAGGTCTAAACATTCTAGCTTTTAGTGCATTTTGCATTCTGGCTCCTCTGTTTCATTGTAACTTTATTTCCCTTTTAATCTCTTCCATACTCTTCTGTCTATTGAAGAGAACAGCTTACTTTTACTTAAAGCCACCAAAATCTTTTACCTGTCCATGTATTTGTATGACCAAAACCTTTGTCACTCTCCTCAGTTTTAATGTCATTTCCTCAGTGAAGCCAACAGCATATGTCCTCTTCCCTATTAATTTCAGCTGTGAATCCATTGTTTTTTGTACATATTGGTATAGATATCAATTACAGTATTCTCATGTTTTATCATTGCTTAAATAAATTTTAAAATTTCCCTACCAAAATTCTTTCTGAGTTTTAATCAACTTGATTTTCAGCACCATAGTGCTGCCACACCCCCAGTAGATGTACATAAATGAATCAGGAAGTTAATATTTCAGGCCCTGTTTGCTCACTCTCAGACTTTGTTGTTAAACCCATCTAGGTCTATGTTTGCTCATTGCTGAAAGAGGGCACTTGATTAATCTAGATAATCTCTAGGTACCTTTCTCACTCTAAAATTCCACAATTAGGCCCATCTCTGTGGTACCTTTGTTAATTTCCCCCATACAGGAATGCTTCCTATTCTCCTCATCCCACACCCCTTTCTGTTCGGGACCCTCTCAAATAACCAAATCTTTTTTATATAGGTCCTTATGGTCTCTACACCACAGTTTGTTAGACACTGTCTTAAATTCTTTTCTGTTGTATTATATGTCATTTTATATGTTGTTTCTTCATGAAAGTAGAGATCATATATTTCTTTTCTATCTATAGTCCCTAGCTTGTCAAAGTATTTACTATATTTTAGTCGCTCACAAAATTTAGATGCTAATTATCTTGTTTTTATATACAAGTAAGTGCTCTTTTAATGTCATTGATAGGTTCTTCAACTTTAAGAGAAAAGAGGTATAATGAAACTAATTTCACCCTAGACTAATTGATAAAAATATGAGTTAAGTGCCTACTGTATCTCAATCAACATTATAACTAAATGATGTTTGGAACTTAGTGCAAATTTATCACTTTTTAGTCAAAATATTGATGTAAAACATTCTTCACAAAGTTGTTTTGCATTTCTTAATGTATGTTTTATTACAATAAATGGCTCCATGAATATATTCCCTTATGATGTATTATATATAAGATTTTATAAGTACATATAGATTTTTTTTTGCTGATAATTTAAAGGTAAGTCTAACTGCACACATTAATCTGTCCCTGGTTTGGGAGTACATTCTTCCTCTGGATTCCTGTTAATAAGCAGTGTTACTAACGTTACTAGAAGTTTTAATCTTCTGTTTGGCATTTGTTTTGCAGATGCTCTACTCATGGCACCCCAGGACCAGAAGGCAGCCACATTTCAGATGCACCCCTTCTGGAGAATCACAAGTGAGGTTTTTGATTAGCTTTGGGACCTCCAAGGATAGGCCATTGCTTAGCACTGACAGAGAATATTAGGATATTGGGGATAATATGATATTGAATAGAATGTATTTTCTGAGTACGCTGTGCTACACAGTTTGAATTACCTTTCTGTTGTTATATTGCTTCTGCCCCATCCCACTTTTTGGAGTTTTCCAAAGTTTTCTCTACAGCACTAATCCAAATAAAATATTAGTTCTTTTTTTTTCTGTTTCTCACCTCATCATTCTGTTAACTAAATGCAAAAGTTCCCAGGTCCCTTATGTTGTAGGTCACTGGGAAAAAAATGTAACACTGTTAGAGTATTTCAAAGGAGGTACTGTGTGCAGAATTTCAGGAAGATGAATGAAAACTCATTATTATTATTCTTTCAGTCCCTGGTTATCTTCTTCACTGACTGCTCCTCCTGTGGTAGCCCCAGTCACTTTCGCATCTATTGTAGAAGAGGAACTACAACAGGAAGCAGCACTTATCAGAAGTCGAGAAAAACCCTTGGCTTTGATTCAGGTAAAGAATATGCCTAAATGTGTTTAATTTAGGGAAGTTCTACACTACATTTTATCCTTAGATCTCAAGAAATTATGTTTGTTTGCTTTGTGTAGGTGCATATGTTTATAGATTAAAATGCAAATCCTATATAATAAAAGGCTAATATGCACATTGTCCCCTCGACCCGGAGTTCGACCAGGGACAGGGCCAGCTGGCCCCCACCATGCACGAATTCGTGCACTGGGCCTCTAGTGCAATATAAAAGTAAACTGAGATTCAGCAATTTAAGTATTGACATATTCAGGATAACTAATTTAGAACTAATAAATTGTGATAATGCTAACATTTTTAGCACTGGTGATTCTTTGAACTGTTTTAAGAGTGACCTGTAGAGAATTTGGCATTATCTAGCATATTACACCTGCCTTGGAAGTTCACTAACAATCATTGAATTCTTGAAGCAACACATACCAATTCTGGTTTACTTAAGGAAAAGAAAATTTATTTGAGGGATATTAAGATTCCATAGACTTAAGCTGAAAGACCAAAGAGCCAGGCTTGGAAACAAAGACCCGCAGTTGCCCTAGAGATCTGAGAAGCAAAAGTTCAAAGACCTATAAAATAACAGAAATTATCTCACAATGAATGGATTTTAACTATTTTCAGTTTCTTTTTCTTCTACTCAACATTAAAATTCAAGGAAAGGTGTGTATCTAATTATCCTAGCTGAGATCTCAAGGCTTCTCCTTGCCAAGGGGATAGTAGGATGCCTAATTTTAATTCCACTATGTTGTATTCACAGACAGTGGTAATTCCACAGAAGGAAAATGGAACGCTAACATCCTCCTCCTCAGTTGGCAATTAAAGGAGTAAAACAAGTCTTCTCTCTTTTTTTCTTCTTCCCTCCTTTCAGATTGAGGAGCATGCAATACAAGATTTATTGGTTTTCTACGAGGCACTTGGCAACCCTGATGAGTTTGTCATTGTTGAAAGGACACCGCAGGGACCACTGGCAGTACCTATGTGGAATAAGCATGGATGCTAGTTTACTGTGGAATTGAGATGTGTTTTTCATAAATTGTGATTGTCATACAAAAAAGCTGTGGAAAAGAGTTTTCACAAATTTGGTAACAAGATCATTCTAGATAGAGTAAGAAAGATCTCATTTCTATACTGCAGTTTAAGCTTATATTTGAGTGATTAAAAAATTCCTTAGACTCGAGATTTTAGTAATTTTCTTTAAAAGTGTGTCATAGGAAAAACTAGATTAAGTTTAAATAGAATAGTTTCTTCTGGATAGGTCTAAAAAGGAAAACGTGAGTGATTGAAGTATAAAATTTGAGTGATGCATTAAAAATAACTTCCCATTTGAAAACTTGGGATAATTTAGAAGATTTTTGCCAAATAGCTGTTGTCATTTCTTTTTTTCTATAATGTTGATTATCTTAAAGTAGGAGTATTAGTCATTACTTTTTTGCTCCATTAATGGCCAAAATTTTGTGTTTACCATAGTAATTTTCCATTCTTGTGTTTTTTTTTGTTCATCAAGCTATGAACATTCTAGTCTGTTTAAAGTTTGATCTGCTCAAATGCCATATTATTCAGCTTGGATAGTATATTCTCCATTTGCATTAAACTATGGAGTCCAGTGGAAAGGAAATAGGAACACTACTGAACAGCTTAATCTACAATAATAGTTCCTTAATGAGATTTGGAGTCATTGGGGTTGTTTCTTAGTGTGAGGGGAGACCTTATAAAAGCTTAATTGTGAGAGAATCAGTTTTCCAAAGTGTTAAAATTTTCTGAAATCAATGCTTAATTATACATTAAAAGAATTAAATAATTTAGAAGAAGATGGGTTTATAATATTACGTTATCAGAAATTCTCTGAGCCTGGATTATATGAAGACATACACATTGTTTTCTTTACAGTATGCTGTTTGTTTTTGAGTGGTTACAATTTTAGGAAATGTTGTCTATGCTCCAGTACCTAGACAGATAGGGAAGGCTAGTGTTCTATTTTCTGAGACATGAGCCTAGGGGAACATGCAAGAAATTCACTGCTGTAATTCAGATGATGGAAGAATTGCTGAAACTAAAAAAATTAGCTCTATCTGAAAGAAGCAAACTTATAAGCAAATGTGCAATAAAAATTCATTTTGATCACTGCTAATGTGTTTGATATTTTGTACTATGTTGTCATCTATTATAGGAGGAATTACTAGTTATTATAGTCAGTATTTAAGTGAATGCTGTATTCATTACTTGACTTCTTAGAAAAGGGCAGTTTCCCTAAAATGCACCTGTGAAAAAGTTTTATGTGTTTGAGTAAATTGAGATGTTTTATTGATGTTGCAGTAAAGAGGCCTTCTGAGTAATTTATTTGAAACTTTGATTCTCACATGTACATTGACATCTTTAATACATAACAACGCTATGGATTTCTATGTGTGCTTCATGCTGCCTGGGCACCACCTAAAGGGCCTTTGTTGGATGAGATCTGAAGTAGGGACAAGGGCTGATCCAATCTGTGGGGCTTTAGGCCTCAACAAACCCCAGTCAGCAGTTGCATTTTATGGCCTGTGTTATACTGTAGGGTATCCTATTAAATTTCATTGAAAGAAGAGTTATTTTGCTGGTAAGATGAAAAATAAGCACTGCTAGAAACTATAATTCATAAGCAGTTCCATGAAGATAGCACCAAAAGGCCCAGGAAACTGATGTGTTCTTTCCCTAACAATGACATTCAGCCTGCAATTATTAGTTCATCTTTAATCCCATGACTTCAAGAAAGACATAATAGAATTGAAGAAATTCTAGCAAAAGGCAACTTAAAGGATCAGTGGAATGGACAGGATTGGTTTTTTTAAGATTAAGCAAAACAATCATGGAACTATTTAGCCTGGAATGGGGATGGGTAGGTAGGGAAGTAGGGGGGTTAGGGGAAGGAAGTAGGTGTCAGAGCAGGATATGCTTAAAATTTGCAAAATCAAGAAGTCTACCAGTCAGATAAAGTCAAATTTGTTGACAGAATATAAGATTCAGGCCTTCTCTTAAAATTCTAAAGTGGTGGCTTTTACAATAAATTTAACAATAGTCTTCGTTTACATAGGAGCAATAACAGACGCAGTTAATTGAGAAAGGTATTGCTGGGTAATATCTGGGTTGGTTCTGTAGCTCTTGGAGGCTGGGGGATATGTGTGTGTTCATGATAAGGGGTTGATAGCTGTTTCATAAAATTTTAGTTCTGAAGAAGCCTTACAGATTATCTTTGCACATTCCCCTTTATTTTATAAATTGAACAATGTGAACTCCAGAGAAAGTGAGTAATGATAATGAGGTTTTCAGTCTTTTGTCTGGTTCTCCTACAACTACACCAGACTGCCACTAAGAAAATATTTTTAAAAGCACTTGGTAAAAATAATGTAACCCAGAAGCTTCTAGAATTTGTGGTATAAGCGATTGTTTTCAGAACAAACAACAAGAATCCTCCAACAAGAAATTGGAGACAAGTGATCCAAGAAACCAAAACAGCCTGGTCTTTCCTGCACATATGATCATCAGCTGTATCTCAGCCTTTATATATTTCATTTTCATCTATGTCTCTACTTGGCTTGGCTGACATTTTATATGTCAAAACATAATTCTTTTTAATTTCCTTATCTCTTAATCTGTTATTCTCCCAAATCATTCAGGCTGAACTTTTATTCTTTGTGTCCTTTCCCATTTTGCCCCTAAAATTATATCAGTTCTTTGAGTTATCTTTTATTTAATCTTTACCATTTCATTTTTATTACTACTATGCTTATAAAGTCCTTGATTATTTCCAGAAGTTCTCAAACTGTTTGATTTCAGGACCCCTTTATATGGATAAAATTACTGAGGACCCCAAGTAACCTTTATATATATGGGTAACATTTTTCCAAATTTAATGTATTCAAAATTAGAACAAACTTGGCCCAGCTGGCGTGGCTCAGTGTTTGAGCTTCACCCCATGAATCAGGAGGTCATGGTTCGATTCCAGGTCAGGGCACATGCCCGGGTTGTGGGCTCGATCCCCATAGGGGGCATGTAGGAGGCAGCTGATCAATGATTCTCTCATCATTGATATTTCTCCTCCCGCTCAAATAAAAACAAAATGAGAACTTTAAAAAAATTTAATTCATAAAAAAATCATAAACAATATGTTAATGTAAATAACATTTTAATGAAACTATTTTACAAAACAATAGCAAGAAGAATGAGATATTTTTATATGTAAAAATATATAACTCATTCCTTTAGGTGTAGGTCTTATTGCCTGGTTTAATAGAGGACTCTTAGATTCTCATATCTGCCTCTGCATTCACTGTCTTATGATATTACATGTCATGTAGCATCTGGAAACTTGAAAAACTGAAACGGCAAATAACATGTTATGAAAATAGTTTTGATCTCACCAACAACTGAAAGGTTGAGAAAGTGGTTGAGAACCATTGCATTCTCAACCTGCTCTGAAAATTTAAATTACTTCTCTACACTTTAAGTAAGTTCATATCTTCAGCTTGGCCTTCAAGTGCTTTTTTTTTTTAAATCTATACATGTAGTGGTAGAGTCAAACCTGACCTTATGTTTCTCCCTTTAAATACACTTCAAGCTTTGTTCATGCAAATCTCTACCTAAGTTTTTCTTTATTTTACCTATTCATGATTAAGGCAACCCAAACTATATTTCCTTTATAAAGTTTTTCTTGTCTTTTTCTTCTCATGTCCCCTCAAAAATAAAATAAAAACAGTTATATATATAAGTCAGTTAGGTTATTTCCTCTTAACACTTTATACCTTTTAGAGTACTTGTCATATTCTGCCATTTTTATTTTTTCTATTTATCTTTTACTAAATTAGTTATAATTTTAAGGCATGGACTAGTCATTCTTTTATTTCTTGCATGTGTGTATTTAAATCTATAAATCTTGAACCATAAGTGGCCAAGACAAAAATATCCACTCAGTACTTTACCAATAGGTCAAGAAATGGACCCTTAACAGCACTGCAGAAAGGGGCTTGATTTGGTTTACTACTTACTATTTCATTAAGGATTTTTACTATAATTCATGAGGGATATTGGTCTGTGGTTTTCTTTTGCTGTCTTTTCCTGGCTTTGGAATCAGCTTAATAATGACCTCATAGAATGAGTTGAGAAATATTCCAATCTCTATTTTCTAGAAGTGTTTATAAATGATTGGTATTATTTCTTACTTAAATGTTTGAAGAATTAACCAGTGAAGCAGTCTAGGTATGGGTTTTTTTCCCCAATTACAATAGACATACAATATTATATGTTTCAGTGTACAACATAGTAATAAGTAATATAACTTTATGAAGTGATCACTCTAATAAGTCTAGTACCCATCTGACACCTATATGGGCTTTCTTTATGGAAACATTTTTAATTATTCAATTTATTCATATTTCTTTACATATTACGGGTCTATCGAGTTTTCTATATTTTTCAGTCAGTTTCAATAATTTCTATCTCTAGGAATTTTTTCAGTTTATCTAAATTGTCTATTTTGTTGGCATAAAGTTATTCATAGTGTTTTCTTTAAATATATTTTATTGATTTTTACAGAGAAGAAGGGAGAGGGATAGAGAGAAACATCAATGAGAAACATCGATCAGCTGCCTCCTGCACACTCTCTACTGGGTATGTGCCCGCAACCAAGGTACATGCCCTTGACTGGAATCAAACCTGGGACCCTTGAGTCCTCGGGCCGATGCTCTATCCACTGAGCCAAACCAGTTAGGGCTGTTCATAGTGTTTTCATCTAATCCTTTTAATTTCTGTGAGGTTGGTATTGAGGTCCCCACTTTCACTTTTGATTTTGGTAATCTGTTTTCTCTCCCTTCCCCTTAAGCTTATCAATTTTGTTTTCCTG
This sequence comes from Myotis yumanensis, assembly GCF_028538775.1. Taxonomy (NCBI): domain Eukaryota; kingdom Metazoa; phylum Chordata; class Mammalia; order Chiroptera; family Vespertilionidae; genus Myotis; species Myotis yumanensis. The sequence goes on from NW_027223757.1 coordinate 57,007,959, forward strand.
CTTTCTTTTCCATTGGTTTCAATCTTGATCTTTATTATTTTCTTTTTTTCTGCTTGTTTTCGTTTTCATTTGCAGTTTTAACTTCTAAGCTCTGCAAGTGTATTACTTTGATAGTAATTTAAAAATTGTAAAATTAACTATAAGCTCAAAAATTTAGTAAGTAGATAGATGGCTTTATAGAAGAGGGAACTAAACATAATTTTTGCTTAGTATATTGATTTAGCTTGTGTTTAATATTAAAATTTGGGACAGTCTAAAATAAGTACCCTGAACTTGGTTAACACGTGAAAGCTCCAATTATTAAGCCGGGTTTCCTTCATAAAATCAGACTCAGTTTAATAAAATGTATAAGAATGAAGTCTCTATCTTCACTCTAGACTATAACTGTCAGATATTTTAAGGCAAAATCTGGTGGAGTGTTAACGAGCATTTAAATTATTTATATATATTAAATTTTGTTTCATAACCTGAAAATAAGTACTTTTTAGACTTGTTAAAATAAAAGTAAACTTTTGAATCCTATAATTATCTATGACATGAAGAGACAAGTAAATTGTGTATTCTGATATTACCAATATATACCATATAGTTATAGCAGTAGATAAACATTTGAATAAACCATTTTCGAATGAACATATTAATTGCTGGGTCTTCCTATATGGACCATCAGTCAGTAAAGAACATAAAAACAAAGCAGGAAGTTAACAAAATATGTTAAATTTTATGAATGCTTGGGGTTGATTTCTATTAAACATTTTTTAAATTGGTTTTAATTTTAAGTCTCAGGAATCACTATTTTGAGGCTTGCATTTTAAGAACATGTGAATTCTAATTTCTAATTCCCAAATTAGAAATTAGAGCTTTTTTATGGGTTACTGGGAGTTCACAAGTCCAAATTGCCTGGTTTTAATGTAATGAAAGTCTCCAAATGAGGCACTATCTTTCAGATTCATAGCAACAGATGGCATTAGTTTAGAATATTAAGTTGTGAACTGTATCACAATTGTTAGCTTAAGAACTGAAAAGGTAACAGTTTTGTGTTCTATATGAAGACATTTGAAGTTGCTAGGTGGATAAACATTTAAACAGTTTCACAAAATGCGTTTATCGATTTATTTTTCTTTGTTTCATTTTATTGTGAGTCAAGCTTAAAAGTCAGAGGCAAAATAAAGTTGGGTTGTTTTGTAAGTCATGAACTTCTAATCAAGCTAAATTTTGCTCCACTGCAGAGTTTAGCTTACTCTAATGACCCAGGCTTAAAGTTGTGGGAAACAGTATGTTCTGGAATATTATAAAAGTGTCTTTTGTATACTTTTAGTAGCTTAGGACAAAGAGGAAGTAATATCCACCCTCATGGGAAATAATTAAAAGAAAATCAAAGTATCTTAAGTTCAATTCATGACAATTTATGCCTGACACTATTAGATGTCTTAGCTCAGACCCTTGTGAAGTATTCTATAGGGGAAAATCACAGATGGTTCTATTAAAAATAATCAAGGTATTGTATTAGTTATTGTAACTCTCAATTCTTCATTTCTTGCATAACATGTAGAGGAAATAAAACTTATTTTCATTTTAATTTAAATTAGTTTTTAGGGACAATGAATTTATTACTATTGTATCTTTAAACCGCTTTTTGTTATGTATGTCACTGACTTAAGTCATTTAAAGATTTTAAAATAATTTTGAAACAAATTACTAATTGCACTTATCAACAAAAACAGCAAAACATTTGAGTTTTATAACTCTAATATTCCTTTTATTTTTAATCCCAGCAGAATGGAAAAAAAGAAAAAACAGCAAGCTGGAATGAAAAGATAATTTTCCTTTACCTTCTAAGAGCAACATAACAGTGGCCAGCCTGGGCTGGCGCGTTGCTCTGATGCTGTTACTATTAAAGAGTGTATTGGAGTCATTTTGCCAACATTACAAAAGGAAAACTTTTAGAAAAAGAGGCATTTAGTATGATTTCATGTTAGATGTATGCCCATAATGATGTATCTAAGACTGTTACCATCAACATCACACTCATCACCAAGAATTTGTTTAAATAGTTACTATATAAGAGGGTAGAACTCCGGGACAGGGAATAGAAAGTGTAGTTCCTCCTGACATTTGAGCTGAGTGGCAGAAAATAATATAAAATAGTATTTTCTAAGAGCCTATAAGAAGAGAGCCTTTAATAAGTACTCAAATTAAAGATAGTGACTCAGATAAAAAAAATAGATGTATTCTTTGGTTGTATGTTAACATTTTTTTGATTAGTTAAATAGAGTTCCTCCAATAAACTTATATTTTTATCTTAAACATGCTAATAGTGCAGCATTTAAGAGGGACACCAGGCTTATTAGGAAGGAGATTTATGTTTATCATTTGCTCTCAGAGTTGTTGATATAAACTTGCTACTCCTCTAGGGTTATCTTTAGAAACCAAAGGCATATGCAGAATATATAATTTCACCAAGTTTGCCATAGGATTATTACTTTCATCAGTAAGATGCTATCATGCCATTACGTTATTTATAGAGTTCCTGTGAAACTGGAGCAGTTTGGCATCACTTGTATTAGGATTAGATAGCACAGAAATATCAAGCATTTTCAAACAGGGCAGAACATATGCTGAGTACAAGGTTCCCTAAAATGTTTTCTGAGGAATGCCAGTTCTGAACAGGGCTGATAATGTTCTAGTATGTGTAAAAAGCCCGTGGTTAATTTGGAAAATGCTGGGTTAAAGACTACAGGACTTCTCAGAACCTTTGATTTGCTAATATACATTGCAAACTCTGAAGAAGGGCTTTTAAAAAATGTCTGTTAAATTTGTTTGACCAATAATTTTTTTTAAGTAATATTCCTAGGGATTGGAGTTCCATGGAGGATATTCTGGATCACATTGACAACAAAGTTAGATATAAAAGCTCTGCAATTAGACAAACTATCAAGTCATTTTACCTCTCTTAGCCCTCGGTTCTCACCTATACATTAAGACTAATAATTCCTGCCCTAGCCGGTTTGGCTCAGTGGATAGAGCGTTGGCCCAGGAACTGAAGGATCCTGACTTTGATTCCTGTCAAGGGCAGGCTCAATCTCTGGTCCTGTTTGGGGCCGTGCGGGAAGCAACCAGTCAATGTCTCTCTCTCACATCAATGTTTCTGTCTCTCCCTCTCCTTTCCACTCTCTCCAAAAATCAATGGAAAAATACCCTTGGGTAGGGATTAACAAAATAAAAAGACTAATAATTCCTAGCTAATGATAATTTCAGAGATTGTTAATTGGTGTAAAGAACATAGCTTATTATAAGCATTAGAAATGCTTATCACAACAGCATTTATTGGAGAAGCAGAGATCACAAATGCAGCAATTATAGCTCCCCAGCAGAATGTCACAAGCCGAGAAAAACTGAGCAGTATGTCACCAAAGACGACTGTGAAGCAATAGGAAATATTGAAGCTGTTTTATATTAAAATATAAATTTTGCTTTGGTTCATGGTTTTAATTCAATCCTATAATTGATTCATTATTTCTTAAATTGAGTATTTTCACATACATTATCTCATTTAATCTTCATTAAAAGTCCTGGGGTATTTTGTCTATTTTTACATTTAATTTTATGGATGAGGAAACTGAAGTAACATGACTTTTTCAAACTCCAACAACCAATCTATGGAGCCTGTATTGAAACTCTGATCTGACTCAAAGCCCATGCTCTACTTTTTAAATTAATTATTCACATAATTAACAACTTAATATGAAAAGATGAAAAGGCATACCTCCTACCCTGCCCACATCCTCCTGGTCCCACAGTTCCCCAGGCTTTCAGTTCTTTATGCAGATTCAATCACATATAAATATGTGCTTAGTTTCTATACTGCAAAGTTCTTAGACATGACAACAAATCCATAAAAGAAAGAAATCAATAGATTTACTATGAAAAACCCTGCTAACAGAATGAAAGACAAGCTACAGACTATAAAGAACATTTATAAAAAAAAAAAAACTATAAAATGGGCAAAATATATTAACTGATATTTCACCATAGAGGAGGTATGGATGGTAAATAAGCACATCGTAAATCATTAGAAAAATACTGATTAAATAACCACAGTGAGGTATCATTTTACACCAACTAGAGCAGCTAAAATGAATGTGGGAACGTGAAATGTACAGCCACTCTGCAAAATAGTTTGGCAGTTTCACGTAAAACTAAACATGCTTTTACCATATCACCCAGCAACGGCACTCTTGGACATTTATCTGAGAGACATGAAAACTCAAGTTCAACCAAATCCTGGATATAAATGTTCGTAGTAGCTTTAAGTGTAATAGCAAAATGCTGCAAGTAACTTAACTCTCCTTTAACCCAATGTCCTACACTCAGGGAGAATGGTTCTGTCTGAGCCACTACTGACTCACTGAGCCGGAGGACTGCGGGGCTGTCTCCAAGGCGCGGCAATAGTCCCTCCCATCCTCATTCGGCCGAACACCTGGCACATGGGACAGTGGAATTCTGCTCGTCAATAAAAGGAAGCACCACTGATGCAAGCAACAAGCTGGGTTGACCTCAAGGGTATTATGCTTAATGAAAAGATTGCGTACTTTATGACTTAATTTGTGTAACATTCTGAAAATGACACGAGTATCGAGATGGAGAGCAGACTGCGCTGGGTGAGAGGTGGCTCGGACACCGAGCATGAAGCTCTTCAGCGGTGGTGATGGCACAGTCCTGTATCTTGATTGTGGAGCTTGACACACAAATTTACACACGGTGTGAGACTGCCAGAACTCTGCACACCATACACAAACAAACGGAGGTTTAAAAAGTGGTGAAACTGCGTAAGGTCTGTGGTCTAGGTAACCGTAATATACTAAAGTCAATTTCCTGGTGTTGACAGTGCTATATCACTATAGAGTGTCCTGTAATTGTGATGTACGACAGCTATACTTTTGACATCACCATTTGTGGAAATTGATTGAAGGCTCCTGGACTCGTGCATCTATGAGTCTATAACTTTAAAATACAAAACTTAAAAGAAAAGTGCACGTGGGATGGCCACGGTCCTCCAGCTCAGTGCGGAAAGAGGGGCACAGACTGAGAAACTGAGCTCCTGGAGCCAGCAAAGGGAGCCACGGTCCCAGGTGATCTGCCCTCGTTTGGATGAGAGGACGTGGGGCGGGGTGCCAACTTCAGGGCTCCTTCTCTCATGCTCAGGATGTAGCTGCCTGTCTTTGAGGGGGAAGAGTCTACTGGACAGGGCAACTAACTGGCAAAAATTAAAGGGAAAGCTGGGGAAAGACCCAATCCTGACAAGGCCAACTGGTGGAGAAATGAGCAACCTGGGGGTTAGGCAGACGGGAGGGTTTGGTGGCAGCGGGACTCGAGCCCATGGGTCCCTCCTGGCAGTGGGACATCACCAACCCTACGTGTGGGGTTCAGAGGCAGGTAAAGGCAGAGCCTGGCCAAAGGGCTCTGGGAGCGGGACAGACGAGCTCACAGAGGGTTTCGGGGTGAGGGGCTGGAGAATCAGGTGGTGGAATTTGAGCAAGGTCGATGGGCAAGGAGAAACAGGCACCTTCCTGAGAAATCCCCAAGTTTGCCTCCTTCCCCTTGCCATTGCATTTCCATTAGGAAGTGACTGCAAGTACTACACTCCTTCCTACAGAACTGAAATACTGATTTACCGAGAATTGTTAAGGTTGTACTTAGAAGGAATCAAGCCACATGTGGTGACCAAAGTCAATGTGCTTTATGGACACTGTCCTTGCTTTTTTCTTGGAACAAAAAAGAACTTTTAAAATAATCTCAATGCAATCCCCCAACAAAGCTATGTCAATACATTGACGGATTTGGGCTTAAACATTCCCCTGACCAAGTAGCTCTCTTGTTCCCTTTCCAAGAGAGTCAAAGGCAAGTTACCTTCCCTTCTCCATCCCGGCCCCCCAGGTACTGGACTAGGCTACAGGCTGAGTTCTGAGTTCCCATTCATGTGAGTGGTCATGTGAGTAAATGCTGGTTGTCATATCCGAGTCCCTGCCTTTCCATCCCGTCCTGGGGGAGAACATTTTGTGTGGAACTAACTCCATGGCCCTGCAGGGGCCCCAACTCCATGCTCCCGTGTCCACGGACGGCTGTACTCAGCCCCCATCTGAATGTCAGAAAGGCCAGGCCCTGGCACACACTCCAATGCTCCCTTAGGACCGGGCTTGAATTCTGGAGAGACTCCGAACGCCTGGCTTTACACAGAGCACGTTTAAAAATCTATTCAGTAGTCAGTTCCACACGGAGGAGAGGCCTGTTTCCATTGGTTACCGAATCCAAACAGTGCTTCCAAGTCCTGGGTTAGTGCAGGAGCATTTAAATGTGTGCTCTTCATTAGACAGAACACTTGGAATAATAAACCCGAAGCCACTGTGAATAATAGTTTTAGTGACACATGCACTTGCTCAGTTGCCCTTATAACTTTTAAATCTGGCATTTATTTCCTACAGATTTTCCCATTAGAACATGATTCCAAGTGCTACCAAACATCACAATGGTTATCGTTGAGCAATGACAGTAATGGCTATAAAGGCCGGGGTTTCAACTCACAGAAGGTTTAAGCACTAATTTAATAGGAAGATGACTCAATTTAGTTTAGCAGACTGAGCAAGTGCTGCCTGACGGTGGGAAGCGATGGCAGCAGGAGCCGGGCAGGGGGCACACGGACTGGCAGTGAGTGCGAAGATGCTGAACCCGGTGGTTGGGTTGAACTGCAGTCAGCTCGCCGCACACCACGCGCCTCCATGACTAGCACTACAGCCTCCCAATAAGAACCTGATGTACACCTATTCCTATCTCAGTAGGTTGCCATCAAAGCTATTAAGTTCCCCCGATTCCTCTGTAGAAAGCACAGCCCAGCCTTGACCAGGAGCCCTAGACCCCCGAGGGGACAGCCAGTATTATTCACTGCCCTCATCGGAACCCAAACTACTTCTGATCGCCATAGGAGAGATCTGCAGATATTTCTTATTAGAAAAGGAATACGGCTCCGTGTCGTGTCTAGTTTTATATCTGACTCTGAATCTTGGCTTCATGACTTTTGCCTATGAAGCATCTTGGGATGCTTTCAAAAAAAGACCTGCATGACGGAGTATATAGTGCCAGGCTCCATAATCACTGCATGTTCTAATCAAAGAGAAAACTTGCATTCTGTGTGCATTCTGCACATCAACAGGGAATCAATCAAACTTTGTCCTGAGCACTGAGTGAAAATTTCAGTAACCCAGCAGGGACTGGGCTGGCCTTCATTAAGATATCTCCCACCAGGTAATTTTACTTTAGCCAGTGACTACCAATTGCCACCTGGAATATGTTTTTGTGTTTTTGTTTGTTTGTTTGTTGTTGCTGATCCTCACCTGAGGACATTTTTTTTTCCCATTGATTTTGGGGGGTGGGGGTGGGGATGGAGTCTGCAACTGAGGTACATGCCCTTGACCAAAATTGAACTCGTGACCCTTCAGTCCACCGGCCAACACTATATCCACTGCGCCAACCGGGTAGGGCGCACCCAGGATATGTTGACAATCAACAGTCCCATTTGTAGGACAGAGCCAGTGCAGGGCATCACCCCTGTCACTAGAGGCAGTTACATTCTCTAGATGACCTTGCAATCCATGTGTCATGCAGGGAGTTCACAAAGTAATACGGTAAGTGCTACACAACAGCAGTTTGCATTCACCAGGATATACTGACGTACACTAGGTTGCCAGAACACCCCCCCCCCCCCCCCCGCCCCGCTCGTGGCAAGTCCCACACTGAGTGTGTGAGAGGACAGGTGTTTCAGCAATACTTCCAAGGGTGAGCCACACGGTAGAACCCAGGCGGGCTAAAGCTCTCCCGTGGCCCTGAGGACTGCAGGTGGTTTTCCTGGTGCTAACTGAGGCCTAAAGCATCGATGATGTGGTTTAAGAAGATGCTCTGACCACTGACATGCTGTATGATGTGGGATGTTAGGACTTCCCACAAAGAACCACTTTCTTCCCCAGTGGCTTAATGCCAATCCCCGACAATGCCAAGGGGAGACTTCTGGCTACATTCACGGGTAGAGCCCAGTAATCTCACAATGCATGGTTTTGGCAAAAGGCCTTGATAGAAAACCCTGGAAACTCAAGGGACCAAGCAACCCACTTGGTTTGGAATCTCCAAGGTGGTAAGTATTCAGAAGGTCTGCTGCCTTGGGCATAGACAGCCAGAGGCTTTGCCCAGTTCTGGGGTCCTGCCTGTCTGCTCACCTTAAGAGAGGGCCACAGAAGCCTGTACAGTCAGATGCTCCTGCTGAGCCACATTTGGGGGAGGAAGTGACTCAGATAAAACAAGGCTTGCCGACCCTATCTGCACTCGGAGGCATTTATGAGCACTGCTACAAACGGGATAGCGTCCTAGGCATCTTTCCTGGCCCCCTTGCTATAGCCTCCAATTCTCTGGCTCAGTAATCCCAGGCGAGGTGAAAACTCAGGTAAGTAGTAGCATTGTCACAATGCAAAACCAAGCATTCAGTCTATACTATTCTATGCTTGAACATTAAAGTAAGAAACTTATTTTAAAACTGAAAGATGTGGTGTCCTTGTGACTGTGGGTTATAATCGCCAGCGCTGTGAGCAGAGCCCCTGAGCCCCTGAGCCCCTGGAACTCTTCCTGGGTTCTGCTTAAACTTGGTTCTTTCTTTCTTGAAATTGTTTTGAAATCTATAGTTGAGATAAGGATATTAACATCCACATAACTGATTTTGCTTTTAAATTGCATCAAGAAACATCTATAATAATAAAAGCGTAATATGCTAATTAGATTGGACATCCAAACCACCTTCCAGACGTCATTCTGGACAAAGCCGCAGTGGTGGGGGCAGAGGCAGAGGCTGTTAGGGGTGATCAGGCAGGCAGGCAGGCAGAGTGGTTAGGGGCAATGAGGCAGGCAGGCAGATGAGTGGTTAGGAGTTAGTGGTCCTGGATTGCGAGAGGGTGCAGGCCAGGCTGAGCATCCCCTCCTCCTGTGCATGCATTTTGTGCACCAGGCCTCTAGTTTTAAAATAAGTTTCTTACTTTAATGTTCAAGCATAGAATAGTATAGACTGAATTGAACTACATGTGTGTGTGTTGACTGTTTCCTGTTAGGTTTTAGCTGTCGGGCACGTCAGCTTGTTCACACCCCGGCATGGTGAGCGGCAGGGTGAGCCTCTGGTTCTCTGGGACCCAGTAACACGGGGGTTCTGTGGGGACATTTACAATCTCACGGTTTCTGTCTCTGTTCTAAAGGGTGGCTGAGGGACCCGATGATCCTTCTGCGGCTTTTGCAGGAGTCAGGCAGCCACTGCTTGTGAGCTACTGGCAGGCACCCTCCCTCCGCTTCCCCGGCCTGGGAAGCTCATCGTTTTCACGTCCATGAATTCCTTCTGCTCTGAAATGTTTTTCTTAAAAGAGATAGGAGTGTGTGTGTGTGTCTGAGTGTGTGCTTACACAGAGGGAGGTAGAAGAGCGGGTGATTCATACACTTCAAATCCATGGTTGGGGGAAGAGGGGCACATGCTCTTTCCAGGACAGAGACAGCCTATGAGAAACAGATTTCCGCAGAGCGCCTGAAACGGCAGGAACGGCTTAAACTCAGCAGTGGGGAGGGAATGCTGCTTCTAGGTAACGCACGTCTAAACTGATTCCAAATGTTTTATCGGATGTCAGCTGTGCAGCCTTCTGGATAAATCATTTCACATCACACCCTGGAGAGCATTTCGAGCAGATGTATCCGTTGGCCACAAAGATCCTAACTGAAAACAAGCAGCCACTGCAGTGCTACCAGCCCAAAAGGAGCGCTCCCTCGGCCAGCTCCTCCCTTACAGCATCTCCACCTCCAGCTCCTCAGCCCCAGGGCCAGGGACGCAGGTGGGAGGCAGGCCCCTCAGCTCTGCCCTTTGGGACTGAGTTTCCCTGGGTGCGCCAGCCAGTCACGCTCACGTACTCTCCTGGGACCTGGTGAATCATCTTTCGTACCATTCTGTGTTGTGTGTGTGACTGGTTTCAGGCTGCTTGCCGCCCAGTCTCAGTCGTGGGGCTCACTTGTGGGGAGGGCCCTTCCTCATGGGTTTCATGAATCACAACCCTTGCTTGGTAGGAACTCCTTGCTGGCTTCCCCGGAGCTTAATGTATAAACAATAAGAGGAAAATAAAACAGCGGCCCTCTGGTGGGTGAAGCTGCCAGGCCTCTCCCGGCCATGGCTTTGTGGTGATGACAATACCAGAGTCTGTGACTTTGCTCCCAGCTTTTATCAGGAGGCAGATGTGTATCCAATGCAGAATGAAATCAGTGTCGGCCTAGAGAAGTTTCCAGAACCCTAGCGGGTTTGGCTCAGTGGATAGAGCGTCAGCCTGTGGACCAAAGGGTCTGGTCGAGGGCACGGTACCTTGGTTGTAGGCTTCTCCCTGACCCGGGCCCTGGTCAGGGCACGTGCAGGAGGCAACCAATCGATGTGTTTCTCTCACATCGATATTTCTCTCTCTTTCCCTCTCTCTTCCACTTTCCCTAAAAATCAATGGAAAAATATCCTTGGGTGAAGATTGAAGGAAAAACAAGTTTTTAGAACAAACGCAGCCGGTGGTCTCTCTTCATTTCTTAGCAGCCCCTTTCCCGTCCTCTCCTCCCTTTTCTTTTTCTTCACGTACATTTTGGAGAAAAAAAAATATTTCTCTTTGCATGTGCTTTCCAATTTATGACAGAACGATGTTTCCAGAGGAAGCACTGCTACTTTAAACAGAAAAATAAGTGTCTGTCCAGTTTACCTAGAGTTGATCAACGTCATATTCTCTGGAGACTTGGTGCATCTCTGATATTAAAGAAGCTGATAACAATGACTGCTCCCCTGAGGCACTAGAAGCCGACTCCGAGCAGCCAGGTCTGGCTCAGCTGCCCAGGGCCGGGCGGCTGCCTTCCTCAGGGCCTGGCTGCGACCCTGGGGCAAACAGTGAATCTTCTTGGCAGAACAAAGGAAATCTTTTTCCAACTGTTTAATTTAATTTGCTTTTGTTTGTTGTTTTTCAGGATACATTTTAGGTCTACCTAAGGGTAAGAGTCAGCTTTAAAATATTTGATTGGATCTGGACACGAAATACCTCAACTCTGAGATGAGCTCAGGATCTTGCTCAAGGCGCGGATGCCTGGAGAGTTTAGGTTCTGAAGAAAACGTGACAGGAAACGGTCGCATCCACACTAGACAGTGACCCAGTGAGCAGGGAGGTCGTGTGTAACCTATGCAGGAGTCCTCACGAGCGGAGCACGAGCCACCGCTGGCTCAGAGGCGGGCAGCCTGCCCACAGCTGCAGCCCAGAGAGCAGGAGGCATGGCATGCGGGTGCTGTGTGGTTTAAATTAGCTTAGTCAAGCTATAAATATTTTTGGTAATTTCTAAGAAACGAAGTGTTTCTGTCTAAGCCACAAGACTGGGTTGTGCAATACAAATTAACTGCTCATGGAGGTGGGGTCTGGAAAAGAGAATGGAAGTGTCCGGTAGGGTCATATATAACGGGTCACATGTGCTTGAGGACGTCTCAGCGACCTCCAGCATGACATTCAAATTCCTGCCTGTGCGTCCCAAGCACCTCCATCCAATGCCAACCGCAGTCTCGTGTACGTGTCCCCACCTCTGGGTGCACTCCTCCTCTTGAGCTTTTTCTGAACTGCCTGGTTTGACCTCACTTTCCCGAAGTAGAATAATTTCTGTCTCCCTTCCTGCTGTATACCCTGTGTCTCCATTTCTCTTGTCAATACTAACGGAAATGCTCTTACTCCAAGAATGTTTTCTGAAGAAATTTAAACAGTTTCTAATCACTTGCAATCAGCTTTACAAAATTAACCTAGCTCCACAAAATTGCCCAGGGTTCAGCTCTTGCTCTTTATTAATTCCATTCACGTATTCATATCTCTATTATTTGAGTCAAAATAATTTGAAGATATTTGTTCTCTATTTAGTTAAAGCTGAATTTAATAATTATATGATTTTTGATGTGTACTTTTTGAGAAAAATTACATAAAAGTCTATTCATCACTTTATAGGCCATCATGTTTTTGATTCAGTGTTAATGTTTATACAGCCACAAATTCTGATTTTAGTTCTAAAAGCTACTCAGCCTTAAATTCTTCCTAGGACACAACGAAAAAGAGAAGAGTCTACATGATAGAAGCACAAACCCAAACCCAGTTATTTGCAAACTTCTTCAAGGACACCAATTATTACAGAAAGCAACAAAAACGGATAAATTCAAGCTCCACACCTATATCAGAAGCGACCTTAGCAAAACATAACCTAATAGAGTTAACCATATCTCTTCCTGTTCTCCGATCAATGCATTGCAGAGCAAGAGAGACTCAGCGCTCCCTTCAGAATAGAGGTTCAAGATGTAGAATATGGACATTTTGCACAGGAAAGTCGCAGAGGTACTAGTACATGAAGGATGAAGAATATGAGACACAAATCCTAATGTAATTGCCCTAAGTTCAGCATAGCTGGAGGAGAGGAAATGGATTAATTAGCTTCTAGAAGTCTCTTGCACATCTGGTTTTATCTCAGAATGTGTGCTTTGATATGCTGACCATTGTATGTGATGATGTCCTATTGTCTTGGCTCGATAGGAAGGAACTTGGGTGGAGCGACTGATGTACATGTGGATCAGGAGAGTCAGGGGCTGAGAGAACACAATATGGAGCAGGGGTTCTCAAACTACGGCCTGCAGGCCACATGCAAATACAAATATTGTATTTGTTCCCATTTTGTTTTTTTTTTACTTCAAAATAAGATATATGCAGTGTGCATAGGAATTCGTTCATAGTTTTTTTTAAACTATAGTCTGGCCCTCCAACGGTCTGAGGGACAGTGAACTGGCCCCCTGTTTAAAAAGTTTGAGGACCCCTGATATGGAGTGATTGAAGTAACAGAGTGAGGGACTCGAAGGACAAGAAGTTATGGTGAAAGAATGGGCGATTAGGATCTAAGAGTTCAACAGCGAAAGGGGATCCAAGCCGACTAGGGTGTGAAGAAAGGCCTGTGTCTGGGATGTGGAGAATAAGGGAAAGTGGTATGAGATAGATTCTGATGGAGAGGCGGGCATGAGCCAGATGTTGTAGGGCCACCACATAAGGAGCTTAGGTTTTCATCTAAATCCGTTGAAAAGTCAGTGAAGTGTTTTTAAAAAGGGCAAATGCTCTGATGTTTTGAAAAGACCGCTCTGGAGGCTGTGTAGAATGGATTATGAAAGGGCAAGAAAGGAATCAGGGATGGTCCTTGATTTATGCTGATTCAAGTTGTAATTTCTAGACTTCGCCATGGTACAAGAGAAATATGCATTCAGTGGAAACCATACTTAGAATTTAAAATTTTGATCATTTCTCAGGCTAGTCATAAGTGGTATGATACTATCTAGTGATGCTGGGCAGTATTAGTGAGGTGACTTTGCCCAACTATAGGTTAACATAAGCGTTCCGAGCACTTTTAAGGTAGTTTAGGCTAAGCTATGATGTTTTGTAGGTTAGGTGTATTAAATGCATTTTCAATTTACAATTTTTTTTCAGTTTATGATGGGTTTATCATAAAATATTCCCATCATAAGTCAGGGAGCATCCGTAGTTTAGGTAAGAGATAATGATGGCTTGAACCTGAGAGGTGACAATGGAGAGACACAGAGAAATGAATAGCTTCAACATATAATTGGGAGGTAGAATCAGTAAGACTTGCTGACAGATTAGATTGTGAGATAAGGAAAAGTAAGAAGTCATTGGTAATCTCTCAATTTTGGTCTTTAGCAAAGTGATAGTGGTTCCATTTACTGATAAGGGAATACTGGAGAAGAAATTGAATTTGGTGGAGGACAGATTGGCGTAAAAGATAGTCAAGAATGCTAGTTTGAAGATCACCAGAGAATTCACAATAGTAAAGTTTTGAAATCCTTCACTGACTTACATTGCATTGGAATGTTAATTATTTTTTTAATTTTTAGTTTTTCAATTTTTATTTTTTTTAGCTTTATTGAGACATAATAGATCTATAAAATTGTAAGATATTTAATGTGTACATCATGGTGATTTGATACATAAACCTTGTGAAAGGACTCTCAACATCTATTTAATTAGCATCCATCACTGAATATTAATTAAGAAAAGATATATCCTTTGGGTGGCAGAATTAGCAAAGGTCACAGATTTGAACATGGTGGGTATAATTTTCCCCATATTTTGTGCCTTTGGGCAGAGCGTGAAGAGATTTGGTGGCCTTGATTGGTATGGCCATCCCCGAGCTCATTCATGTTCCAAATTCATACAATGAGAGGGAGGGGGTTAAGAAGACTAAAATAAAGTGAAATTCTACTTTAAAAAAAAGAATGCTAGTTTGATCATGTCACAAGATGTCATATAGGTAGCTGAATATTTAAGTCTGGGACTTAGAGAAGAAATAAAGCGTAATTTTGGAAATTATATCTGGATATTTCCCACCATTCTTTCTTTCCCACAACCACTGTGTGTCACCCACATTATCTGGAGGGAGTTGACTCCTCATCTAAAACCTGATATGGATCTTGATTGTTTTATCTCAATCAGGACAACCCTTCCTCTCCCACATCATTGTTACTGGTTCAGGTAACTTAGATTTAAGCCACCCTGTACATGGTATTCCCCTACTCAAAGGAACTGAATCAGAAAGGAGATCTGAGAGAAATGTGGATAAGTGGGCCATGTAGAGTCTCGTTTTCTGGTCTTCTAAGAAAGAATATTTCCTGTCCAAGAGCACTGAGAAAGCTACTCTAAGTCAATGTTTCTCGTTTTGGACAGCAGTTATGTAAGCCAATAAGCCATCTTTATTACTTAAGACTGAGTTTGATTTTTGGTTATTTGCAGTACGCATCCTCACTGGCGACTCCTGAGTCATTAGCACATAAATAATATGTAATCCCAGGAGAAAATGTAGAGAAGGAACATTGAATTCTGAGGCATCTAACATTAGCCATTGGATCAAGGAAGAGGAGCATAAGAGAGAAAGAAGAAACTGACAGACACAGACAGAGAAGGAGGAAAGTGTGGAGCTGCTGATCCCAAAGAGGAAATGCTTGAAGAATGAGGGCGTGGTCACCTCTTGGAGAGTTCCTGGGAGTTTGGGTCACAGGAGGGCAGAGACAGGACCCTTGGAAATGGCAGCACACAGCTTGTCAGTGACCCCAGCAAGAGCAGTCAGCGGAGGATAGGGTGGGAGATTAATAGAGTAGACTGAAGGGGAGAAGGGGCCAAGGCAGTCATAGTGAACCTATGACACGTGTGTCAGAGGTGACACGCGAACTCATTTTTTTGGTTGATTTTTCTTTGTTAAATGGCATTTAAATATATAAAATAAATATCAAAAATATACATCTTTGTTTTACTATGGTTGCAAATATCAAAAAATTTCTATATGTGACACGGCACTAGAGTTAAGTTAGGGTTTTTCAAAATGCTGACATGCTGAGCTCAAAAGGTTCGCCATCACTGGGCTAGGGAGTAGAGACAGTGAATAGATACTCATTTTAAGAAGTTTTGCTGTGAAGCAGGGAGCAGTGAGTCGGGAACAGAGGGTTCTGTGGGCTTAGAAGAGCTTAATTGCTCTTGTCACGTGTTTCTTGAGAATGGAAACCTGAGCATGTCTGTATGATGATGGGACCTCCAGAGAAAAAGAACAAATAGAGGATGCAGGGGAGAAGACACAAGGGCAGAAGTGATGTCCCTGTGAAGGTTCCGGAGAACAAGAGGAGAGCCTCACAGGGGCAGGACCTCTTCTGCCTTCTCACAGGAGAGCACAGAGAGCAGGAGTGCATACAAAAGCAGACGTGTGGCTTTGTGATCAGAAGTCGGAGAAGAAGCCTCTGTTCTGTTTTCTCAGTTGAGTAGCGGGAGCCTCATCTGCCAGGAGCGGGGGAAAGCGCGAGATAGAGTGCGTGCGGTCATTTCTCAGCAGGGCGGACACTCTCTTCCTTAGGCTCTTAGAAAATGACCTTCACATTCCCGAAGCTGCAGCACTCTTTACGGGAAATTTGTCTACAAATTCTAAAAGGGGTGCTTTATGCATTTTTGCAAGTTTTACTGCGCATAAACGGGTGGAGGGGGCGTGGGGGGTGGCATTCCTTTTGCAATCAGTTTGAGATTCTATGCCATTAGGCAGCTGGATTCAGATTCTCTTGAAGACCAGTTTTGTGAAAGGGAAATTTAAAACTTCGATCTAAAATATTTATAAGCCAGTGACATTTACATCATTTTCTTTGGGGCCTGGAGCACCTGTTTGCCAGTCGAGTTTGTTCACCAGCTGTGGTCTCTATTGACACAGCCCTAGCTTTCCTTCTGTCTTTAAATTTCCGCTAGTTCTTTTGTATTGTGAAAGGTTGGAGAAGTAATTTATAACACTGAGCCAAAGCGATAACTGACGTATATATTCTTAATGGCCTAGATGAAGAATAAAATATCATATTCTATTTCTCTGGACAGTTTTATAATAAGCGTCAAGTTGAGAAACTGCTTGATGTTTCAAGATGATTAGCTCTGACTTTAAGTTATAAGTTGTGGGAGGTTCTTACTGTATTTAATTATAGATTTTAGCTAACAAAATAATTTAAGTTAATTAGACCACAATAAAGACCATGTGGAGGAGGAAGGAGGGTGGATTATTGTTTTGTGAACACTGCTGGATTTGTCTTAATTTTAAATAGTGCAAAATAACTTATTTTGCATAAATCCACTTAAGGGCCTTAAAGTCCGACTTCTTTTGTGGGTAACCTCCCTAGCTGTGCATTTCTGAAGACCTAGCACCTCCCTCATAGCCACCTGCAGTGTTGGCTACAACCTCGATGAGACATGGCTGAGAACAAGGACAGTTCCATTCAGGCAAAGTAAAATCCAGGTCAGTCCTATTGTCTATGAAGCAAAGAACTCGGAGTGGAGATGAAGATACAAGCCTTGTTAGTTATGTTGTTCGAAACATGTGGCTCAGAAGAGAATCAACCCACATGCTCCAAAAACACAGTCACTGGGCCCGTTCCAGGCCTTTTGAAAGGCCATTAGTTAAAACCACCTTTAAAACGTTTTGTTACAATAGAGGATTTCAAACATGGTTTCTCTAGACATCAATATACAACTATTTGAATTTAAAACTATTGATATATATACTTTTATGCTTGAACTTAAATATGAGTGCATGTGTTGTGTGTGTGTATTAAAAATCCCTCTAACAAAGGTACTTGAGTGAATGGTAGGGGCAGTGACGGGTGAGAGTCCAATAGCTATGATCACATTTTTAAAGCTGCTTTGAAAAGTGGTTCTCTTTTTGCACTGACTGGGCCAGAGCTGCAGGTCATGAGTAGAAAGTATTAAGAGAGTGGAGCTCCTGAATGATCCTTACTCTGGAAATGCCAGATAAGGATTCGTTGGGATGGACATGTTATTGGGATTATCAGTAAAAAATCTAATGTGCATTCAGATTGCAGTCAGGGAGTGAAGTTTGGGATCAGCTATTAGCCTGTCAATTTAGCATCCATAATTAGCATAACCTTAGTTTTTATTTTTTCTTAATTGGGGCAAGTTATCTTTGTCCCCTGCCTAGCTCAGAAGTAAAGGAGGTAAGGGCAAGATGTAGAAAAGGAAAATAATGTCTCAATCATTAACTTAGATTTGTGCCTTTTCTCTTGAATCTTCTTGTTCTTAGTAAGAGAATGCCATGCTCTATCATTGGGATTGTGAAGCCTGTCACCAGCTTTGCTACTGGTTCAGCGGTAATTCCGAGTCAGGAGCCATTTAGCAAAACTGTTTGCTTTTCGTCAAGTCATCCAGCCCTGTGTGCAGTGACACATTGCAGGGCCAAGTGGGGAAGTGAGCACAGCCCTGTCAGAGACGATGAGCCTAGAGCTGGGAAGAGATAGGGCATCCGGTGACCGACATCACTTTACGACTCACGGAGCCCCATCCCGTTCATAGCTGAAAGAAAACCAAACCACCCTGTTCCCTTCCAAGAAAAGCAGGCAGGTTTCAATTTGCCCTTGGATATGTCCATAGCCAGAATTTTTAGGCAGAAGATAATGGAAGATTTAATGTTTTTTCTCCTTTTATAAAAATATTTAGGCATATTAATCTAAAGGAGTAAAATTTTGGATAATTATACCATTTTCTTTTGTCTACTGTTTCTGTCAAATTGAAAGGGAAGTGTAAACTACAAGTATAACAGATTTGAGATGAAATCCAAGATTTGAATGTGGTCTAATTTTGCACTGCCCTGTGGTCCCCATTCCTTTCTCTGTCACCCAACGCCAGAGTGATTTCCCAGTTGTGTGTTCCTAATGCGGTTTTTTCAAAGTGTGTTTCACACAGAACCAGGATTGCTAAGTGCTCCCTGTGGAAGGATGACACATCTACTCTGTATTTACATCAGGCTTGGCCTAGTGACTTGCTTCAGCCAATGAAATGGCAGATACAATGCTGTATGCCACTTCCAGCAAAAGCTGTAAGACCTTCACAAGATTCCACCATTTTTCTTTTATCTCCTCCATGAGCCCAGCAATGGCCCAATGGGAGCTGCCCTGTTAGCCTGGATCTAAGAGTGAAGAAGATGTTGATAAGAACTACAGTCATGTAGCAGCTGTTATGTAAAGTGAATAAAAAATAAAGCATTGTTGTTATAAACCACTGAGATTTTGTTACTGCAGCATTACTTAGCTCATCCTCACTGATATATTCCCAGAAAAAGGGTTGTGTCAAATAAATTTTGGAAATAGTGCGTATGCTATTCCAACTAATAATAATGTACATTGGCATTTTAAAGAATGTAAAAAAATATCCTGCAGAAAAAAACTATTACCACTGAGATCTAGCATTTTTGCAATTACCTTGATTAAAGAATTATTTAAAAAATAATGTGTAATAGCTTTTCATCAAGCACACATTTAATGAGGTGCCCTAATGCGCTTTTGTTTTGTTTTTGTTTCCTGTTACCTGAAAGATAGATTGATTCGAGTAGCTGGTAGGTCTTGCAAATACTTACAATTACTAGCTTCATTTATTTGTTTATTCATTCATTCCATAATGAAAAACTATAGCAGATACTATAGCTGGTGTTGGAGAAACTAGGGTCTCCCAATGCTATCTTGTGGATGTGTAAGATATATCAGTGTTGTGAATGTCTATAACTCAGTTTAACTTCTTACTGCATGCCTAAGCTGTGACAGTACCAGGTTTTGAGAGTATGATTACTGCTGGTCACTTCTCAGATGCCATTGCCTAGTTCCACATGGTGGCTTCAGGACTGGGAATTTGATGTTGTCCTACTAATTTCATGCCAAGCCTAGGGCATGTGGAAATCTTTGCAGGGCTCCCTACAGGCCTGCGTTTGTCGGCACATCATCCAGCCACTCTTCCCATGGCCTTATTGGTGCTCTTGGGACTGAAGTAGGCAGCATTCTGTGATGGCCTCCAAGCTCCTTGTCCTAGGGGTTCACATAGCTTTTCTTAGTTATTCAACAGACAATAATCTAGGTGCTGCCATGAAGGGATTTTGCAGATGTAATTGAAGTCCCAAAGCAGTTGAACTTAAATTAGGGAGAATACTCAGGTGGGCCTGACCTAATGACATAAGTCCTTTAAGAGCAGCGCGTTTCCCCCTGCTGCTTGCAGAAGAGGAAGTCAAAGATTTGAAGCAGAAGAGGGATTCAACACACCATTGCTGGCCTGAAGACAGACGGAGAGCAGCCCTGACTGACGGACAGCTAGCAAGGCAACATGGGCCTCAGCCCTGCACACGCAGGAAACTGAGCCCTGGCAACCTGAACGAGCTTGGAAGCGCTCTCTCCGTCTCTCCAGACAGGCACCCAGCCTGGCCGACACCGGGTTTCAGCCTAGTGACGCTCTGAGCAGAGACCCACACCAGACTGAACCCATGGGATGGTGGATTACAGAACTTCAGAGCAAGCTGGACCCGAGAACTGGGGGCTGATGAGAACTGGCGTGTGCTCATTGGTTGTCAGCAATGGGAACTAAGACAGGCACCAAAGGCCTTGGGTCTCTCTTCTCTCCTCCTTCTGCCCTGGCCTCCATTTCCAGTTTGGAGGAAGCAAGAGGAAAGCCCGTGTAGCCCTTATTTTTTCAAGGCATTCTCTTTGTAACGTCTCCCTCTCACATCTTTCAAACCTCGGATATGTTTTCTTTAAAGGTTTAGCCTTAGAAAGCAAAATCCAGAGACTGCAGGCTGCTCTCCCTCCTCTGCCCTGAAACACACTCACAGCACCATCCACTTCCCCGAGGGGATCAGAGGCTACTTCCTGGTCAAATGTGGGGAAAGGGGAGAACTCACAGGGAGGGGAAACACTCCACAGACTAGTCTCTTCACACAGGGTCCGTCCACGACTATGTCCCACACCGCGTGGATTTGGTCGTGGCCCAGGAGCTTCCCAGCAGGGACCTCAGAGGCAGCGTTTGACCAAGAGCAGCTGGGCCTCGTGCACCCTGCCCGGCCCTTCCCTTGGTTTGGCCCTTAGTGGTGCAGCATGAAACACCAGCTCAGCCATTGAGAAGCAGAGGAAAGCCGGGCCCCAGGCTCTGGCCAGTGGGTGTGGCATCTGCTGGGAGCATTACCCTAAGGAAGTGGTTCTCAACCTGTGGGTCGCCAACCTGTGGGTTGCGACCCCTTTGGGGGTCGAACGACCTTTTCACAGGGGTCGCCTAAGACCATCGGAAAACACATATATAATTACATATTGTTTTTGTGATTAATCACTATGCTTTAATTATGTTCAATTTGTAACAGTGAAAATATATCCTGCATATCAGATATTTACATTACGATTCATAACAGTAGCAAAATTACAGTTATGAAGTAGCAACGAAAATAATTTTATGTTTGGGGGTCACCACAACATGAGGAACTGTATTAAAGGGTCGCGACATTAGGAAGGTTGAGAACCACTGCCTAAGATAACTGCAAAGCAAGTAGCAATGAAGGAGGTTTGGACGGTAGGAATCCTACAGACTCCTGGGCAAAGGGAGAAACTGTCGGGTGACATCTCCTGGCCTCAGGCTCTGGAGAGTGTGGACCAAGCCCTGCTGAACAATTCCATAAGCGCAGGTGGCTCACTGGGGCCCAGGTAGGGGGCAACCTCAACCCTGGAGCATGGATTGTGAGGGATGGAGCTTCTGAGAACCTCAGAGGAAGCCACTTGGGAATGCCTTCCACCAGGGCAGCCTCGAGGGAAAGGGAACAAATAGAACGAGCAGTTTCCAGTTGTTCAGCGCCCGTTCGTGTCAGGCAGGTGCCATGTGTTTCCAAGTCCTACTAGCGTAGCCTCATAACACATCTGCAAGGCCGGCAAATTCCCATTTCAAGAAGGAGGCAGTTGAGCCCCAAAGAGCTGCCGATTCACACACATCCTAAGTGCTCAGTCAACACACCTCAGAGTCAACCAGTGGAGAAAGACAGGGGGCGGTGTCATCAGGGCATAGCCCAGGGGATCCCACTGTCACTGCTGTTGTCCTCCACTCTCTGAAGCAGGCTTCCTGTCACATGGCATCCCCCACAGGAGACCACCTGCAGGTTGGAGGGGGGAAGGACAACCACGTGGCTCGGAGGCGGCGTAAATGGGCACCTAGGGCCGTGGTCGGCAAACTGCGGCTCTCGAGCCACATGTGGCTCTTTGGCCCCTTGAGTGTGGCTCTTCCACAAAATACCACGTGCGGGCGTGCACGTACAGTGCGATTGAAACTTCGTGGCCCATGCGCAGAAGTCGGTATTTTGTGGAAGAGCCACACTCATGGGGCCAAAGAGCCGCATGAGGCTCACGAGCCGCAGTTTGCCGACCACTGACTAGGGGATCTGTTTAAATTAACTGTCAATTAGCCCACATTGGATGGGGAACTGGGATGACTTTGATCTTGGTGGCTGCAGGGTAACCTAGATGCACTGTTGTGGTACCTCCAAAATGTGGTTCTATTTGTTTGCACTCAGTTTGGCTTCAAACTGAGCTCAGCTCTGTTTTAGGTCCCTAGCACAGGAATGGGGAGAGTTACTCCCTCCTCTTGGTCCAATAGCATTTATTCCAACTGCTCCTGTAACAATTACCACACTGTGAAGTGTGTTGTCACCAAGAGGTCCACCTGCCACCATTAGTATTTATTCTTGTTTCTCCAAGACCCTAGTAAGTCCAGGATATAGTGGGTTTTTAGTGTTTGAGAGGACAAACAGAGAAATCTTTGCATGGTCCTGGCCACCGAAACCTAAGGGTTTGGTTCCAGAATATGTTCTGACAAATTAGTCAGCACTGGAAGCAGAAACATCCATGGCCTGCCCCTCTGGTGCTGGACCCAAAGGATAAGCACTCTCCTTGCTGAGCTAGGATGTCCTAGTCAAGGGGCAGAAGGTAAAGAACACGGTTTACAGAGCAGTTGCTGAGGCGGTGCCTGGAGCCCAGGTGAGTTGTGGGTCATGGCATTGAGCTAGTTCCGGTTTCCGGATCAGTAAAAATCAGAGTCAAATCTCAGGCTCTTAGAAGTGAGCAATGCTGAGAAGACAACAAGTCTTCCTGAAACACCTCCTCAGAAAGCAACGCCGAAGCTTGACTGCTCACTCTGAACATTCTGACCTTGGCTTTGATTCCTGTTTTGAATGTGCAGATGGAGGAGGGAAGTGAGACAGGGAGTCGAGGGGCAGCCCCGCTGCAGTGGCTGTGCCCCCGCATCCCAGGTGCCAGTGAACTTACTTCCTCCTCTGTCATCTGTCCTCCCTCTCCCCCGATATTATTATTATTAGGACACATGTCTAATGTGATCTTAGGATCAAAGACTCTGAAAACATCTCTGTTGAAACTTCCGTCCTTCACTCTTCCTGGTTGGATCTAAGCTATATGCTCTTTTGTGAGTCAAAGAGATGTGATCATCTGTTTCCTTAAACTGACTCAACTCTTGGCAAACTTGGTTTAAGATGTTGGGTAAGTTCTGAGGAACGATGAAACTCGGTTCACATTTTCTTACGATTTGTTCCCTACCCTTGCCCACATCACCCCCTTGAAATGTTATTTACTGGGCATCAAAAACAATGCCTGCCTTTCCTTTTCAGCTCTTTGGTTCCCTGCAGCTTGCTGACATTGGAAAGGGCCTGGGCAATTCCACTTGGGTTTGCAGCATCCTGAGGCAAACTGCGTGTTCGTACTCTGAACTTTAGAAGGACAGGAGCAGGAGAGTGCTGTACTGTCACCTTATTAACGAGGCAGCAATGCTTCTTTGGTGTCCTTGCCATGGAAGGTGAGCTTTTCATCATCTAAGAAATTTCAGAGGCAGAGAATTGCCTTCCCTCTCATTTTCACCTCAGGGTGACTACTTGGAATAGGAAACCTAGAACACAGAAGAAATAAAAAGCAAACCCAAACAAAAAAGCCAAAAAACGGCCCTAGAGGCAGCCTGCTGGCTCTCCGCTAAGCTCTGCTCCCCACGTACCCTCTTACTGGGTGGACCGGGTTGGAAAACAGTTCAACGAAAATCAGAAGTTGAAGCGCAAGCCTTCTATTAAGATGCAGGCCTGTCTTTGCTATTTTTGTTTTCCTCCAGAGACTTTTCACAGAATCTTTCGCTGTGAAAATGACTCTGAATAAGAGTCAGTAATTACCACAATGTCCATTTAATATTTATCATGTTAAGGTCCTAATAACCCTTAATGGTCATTAATCATGAAAACTTATTAAGAAGCCCAGCAAAGTCGTGATAATCCATTTCCTAGGGTGATTTATAAAACTACAGAGACTATCAAATTTCAACATATCATTCCTTGAAGTGAAGATAATTTAAAAATGAATATAAATCAAAACAAATTTGGTGTCTGATTGTGAAATAAATGGCATGCTAATGGAAGTTCTTAGATGCTGTTTGTTAAGTCACAGAAAAAATAACTTTGTGTTTTTATTACTAACAATTAAGCAATTTTACTCAAATTTTCATAATTCTGAAAGGCTCGCAAAGCCTCAATAGATCTATGGTGTGTGATACTGAAGGTAGAAGAACATTGCCTGTGGGAGTGAATTTTGTTGTTGTTTTTCCCTCATATGGGTCACTTACATAGCAGGACAGTGACTAACTTTTAATACGTGGGATACATGCAAATTCAAACACAAGAGATTGGATCATATATTAGGAAATATTAACTCATACTTTTTTCTAAATTGTATGCTTTGGTGCTTAGAAAACCCTTGCTCACTGAAGTGTGTGTGTGTGTGTTGGTGTGCATCCCCATTCTTCTATCTGTCTGAAATATGATTGGCAGAGAAGAAAAAGTAAAATATACTGCAGTCCAAGAAATTGTCTCCCTTACTGTTTTTTTTGGTTGATCTAAGCAGATTACCTATCCACTCTGCTAGGGTAAAATGGGAGAATGGGCATTGACTTTCCAAGTGATTTTTATGTGGTTTCTGATACCAAGAAAGTGCGTGCACGTGTGTGTGTGTGTGTGTGTGTGTGTGTGTGTGTGAAGGGGTGAGTAGAGAACTGCTCTTCTAGGGTAATCATGGCTCCAGCAAGAGTGAATATAGAGAGAGCACATCTCCTGGCATTCCTATATAGTGCCTACGCATGGCAAGGAATTGTTTTGAGGAAGAAATTGCAGTCAAGTTGGCTTCTATAATTTAAGGCAAGGAGTATATTTCTAGGAAAGTGTTCAAAGCTTCTATTCTCTTTTTCCAAGTCCCCCTTAGGGACAGGTCAAGGGCAAGGATATTGTATTAGCTCACAATGCTAGTAGGAAGTTCTTTCCCTGTGATAAGTAGAGGGGTTAACGGTCTAAACCCACCAGGGAGTGATCTCTCTTTGGCCTTCTGACTCCCTTGGACTTGCCACTCCTATTTGAGGTGCTAGCTCTGCTCTGGGCCTTGGAAAAAGCTCTCCAATTGACTTCTCTTCTGGCCTTGAGCCTAATAAAAGGAACCTTCCCCAACTTGCTGTGGCTGATCTTCAGGCTCATAGTAAAGAATGACCAGATGGTTGTGAACCTTCCTTTAAATGCCATTGATATAAGAGAGGGCCTATAATTAAATGACTGAACTATTTTTTTCCATCTGCTGGACAACCTCAAGGTCATGTCTGATTAAAGAGACCTTTCTCCTCTCTGGGCAGGAATTCAAAAGAAGATTCCTTTTGGGTGGATCTCTTCAACTCTTCACATCTGGCCAGGATCAGGAGTGTGCCAGACACAGAACAAGTTGTTGGAAAGAAAACAATGCAAGTCTCAGTACTTGCTTTCACAAAGCTCATCTGGTAGTGAAAAGAGAGAAGAAAAGATTACAGTATGAGAAATATTATGGGAGACTATGGTCATGGGGTTAGAGGGTGTATGTTAGGAGTGGTGCGAGGCAGAGATCATTCAAGATTTGCTGGAAGAGGTGGTATTTATTGAGCCTTGAAGACCAGCAAGAGTGAACTAAAGAGGAAAACCGTGCCAGGAACAGCACTGACAATCCATAGAGATGGGGAGACAGCCACACACTCAGGGGACTGCAGGTCAGCATGTTTGGATTCTGGAGCAGAAGGAGAGGTACATGAACAGGGCTCTGGAAGGAAATGGGGTCAATCATGAAGAGCTTAGGTTTATACTGACAACCATGGCAAGACATGGAAGAACTGGAGGAGAGTGTTATGATTGGAGTTAACCCTTAGAAAGATATTGTTTGCAATAGCATGAGTAAGTCACTGAAGGAGTCATAAACAGAGGCATGATGGTCAGTTACAGGGAACAAGGAGTGAAATAAGGCTGTAATGATAGGGATGACTAACAGTGCTTCTGTGGACACAATTTAGTAGTGAACTATGGAGTGGGATGGTGGGGTGAGCAAACCATTGGTTTTTGGCATTGGATGGACAGTGATATTCATTAAGAAAGAGAAAACAGACGGAGTTAAGTTTTTGCTATTCTGGATTTGAGGCTTGTGTGATATCCACCGAAGTAAGGCCTTGAACATAAAGCAAGGTTTGGGAAGCAGTAGCATTTACATGTTATATTGACCCTAGGGCTTATCTGTGGTGTTTAAGATTCTCTGTGATAGGCAGGAATAGTTTTCAGTACATTATATAAATATTATCTTATGTAGTACATTATAAATAGTTATATTTCTTTTAATAGACAATTAAAGATTTTTATTTTTAATATCTCACAGTCACCCCAACAATTCTGAAAGATGAGAAAGGCACCATTAGTCTTATTTTACAGAAGAGGAAACTGAGACTCAGATTAAATGACTTCCCTGAGGTCAAACTGCCAGGAAAGTTGCACTGGTCTGTCTGCAAATCCAGAACTCTTTCCTGCACACCACGGGGCCTCTTATATTACAGTGAATGGTTGCATAACTAACCACATCCTCCTTCTTGTAGCAGGCAAATGCGGATCCCTTAAGAGTTTTAAGGACTGAAGGTACAATACCCACCCAAAGATTATACCACAGCTCTCTTGGCATGCAAAGCACCATCCTGGAAGCCCTTATTTTGTGCTAAATGTATTCTTTGTACATGCTTATTGGCTGGAATACAATGTAAAAAAGTATGGTTACATAAAGGACTCTAGTTTATCTGGTCCTTGCCAATATCTTTCTTTCAGTGCCATGGAATGTGGAGTCTCTTGGCACAGGGTTGAGATAAAGCTATGCTGTCTTCAGCATAATGCCTCTCCCACAGCTCTGCTGGTGTGGTTGTGCTCACTGGAAATGGACTGTATGTGAGCGCTAGTGAAGGCCCTATCTCATTTCCTAGGTTGAGTTCTTAACTTTGCCCTCCTCACCCCTGAGTAAGACCTCTGACCCACGAAACCCTTCAGTGGCTCCCTTCAGGGTCCACCTCCTACTTGCCCCTGAGCTCAGTTACTGACACCCTCAGGCCCTGCCCCTCTCATGCCCAGCTGCCCTGGAGTGACGCACTAGGGTGGATGCTCTCCTTGACCAGCTTTTCAGATCACTCTTGACCTAAACTCTCCAGCCACAGGCAAATCATGCCTCACTCTCACATTCTCCCCAGATTCCTGGAAACCCTGCCAGGCCTAGCACCCTTAGCTTCCCCAAAGAGAGAGGCAGAGCCAATCCCATGAACTCAGGAAGAGAGTGGGCCTCAGGTTTTACGACGGAATGAGTGTTTCCTAGGTCTTGGTATGTAGTCAGATTGTTAAACGATACTCTGTATTCTCATCATAGTTAACTTACCCATTTCCCCATCATTGAGCCTTTTGGTTATTTATAAATTTCTGTTTACAGATAATAGTACAAATATATTTGTCCAGAAACCTTTTATTGTGTCGAATGATTATGACTTATTTACCTCACTTGGTGTAACTACCAAGAATCCTGTGTGTTTTTCTGATTCCTCTCCACTAAGATCCTTTCTAATGCCAAATCCACTGAGATCTTCATTTTATATCTTCCTTACTTTTTAAAATTCTATGGCCATTATTTAATTCCTTATTATTTTCCTTTTAACTATTGCAATCGTCCCCTGTGTAGTCTCTGTCTTAGATCTACAGTCAGACATTCCTCCTAAAACACCGTCATACCAGGTCATTTCTCCTCACAGAGATACTGAATGTCTGAAAGGACATGAGAGTCCTCACATCAAAATGACCGGTCTTGGTAATTGAGGAGACCTCGGAAGCAAAGCCCCCTAGTCTTTAACAAACACAATCCCTGTGTGATTGGCTGTTCGTCATGGACAACTAATAGCTATTTTTTTGGTTTTGTTTATTCCCCACAGAGCTTTCCCTCCTGGACAGGGTCACAGGCAGGGATCTGAGAATACTCAAGTACTTGTGATTCCTTATTTTGGTTTGTGCCCGTGATCTCTGGGACATGCCTGATTAAAAGCACTCTTCTCCTATCAGGGTGGGGTTAGTAAGAATGCTCCTCTTGGGCAGGTCTTTTAAACTCCCAACTTCTGCCTCGAGCTACATGACTCCCCAGGAGGATTTCAAAATAAGGGGTCTGACTTCTTTCTTCTATGAGGATAAATGAATTCCATGGCATCACCTATGAACCAGGAAGTGAGTATAATCTCATTTACCTGGGAATGCAGTTAACTGCTACGATATTTTGAATTTAATTAAAAAAGGTCCGCCGCTTGTGTCTATAGACGCTTATGGCGTACAAATGGTAAATCAGCTAAAAAAAAAAAAAATGTATTACTAGAGTCTTAAGGTGGAGGAGCCTAATTATTCACT
Organism: Myotis yumanensis; assembly: GCF_028538775.1. NCBI lineage: Eukaryota > Metazoa > Chordata > Mammalia > Chiroptera > Vespertilionidae > Myotis > Myotis yumanensis. Next base: position 57,036,189 of record NW_027223757.1, read on the forward strand.
ACTGGCCTCAAGTCGGCCAGGCCACTTCATCCTTTCTATGTACTGTGGCTCAGAATCTCAGAAAACCAGCTGAGCTGTGCACAGCATTTGGACCTGTGCTAGAGCTAGGAGACAAGTCATATTCTCTGATTTTTATAGCAAAATGTCAACCGTGTTTTCTATAAGCCTAGAGACTCTCACATATGGAATTACTTTAAATCAACTACAAAGTTCCCTCCTTTCACATCCTCTTAGTGATTCTAATTTTAAATTTTTTACTTTTTTTTTTTAATCCTCAACCCAGGATATTTTTCCCATTGATTTTTAGAGTAGAAGGGAGAGGGAGAGAGAGAGAAACACTGATGTGAGAGAGACACATTGATTGGTTGCCTCCCGCAGGCCTCCGAGGAGGGCCTGGAGCCTACAACCAAGGTACATGGCCTTGACCGGAACCAAACCCGGCACACTTCAGTCTGCAGGCCAGTGCTCTATCCACTGAGCTAAACTGGCTAAGGTGAATTTTTTACTCTTTGTATTCTAAAAAAAATCCATTACCCAACAGAGAAAACTGACACAGATTCACACTCAGCTTGACCCCATATTGAGTCAGATTGCCCGAGAATCATATTATGACTTGAGGTCTCCAAATAAATGCTTTCAGAGATCTGGAACTTAGCATGATGCCCTTGGATTTCCAGAGAAAGAATGGCCATGTTAGAGGAAGGGATCTGCACAGTTGATTAAATTGGTTTTGAAGAGTAACCCTTCCCATTATAGTCCGTCCTTCTGTGATGATCTGCTTGGTATCACCCAGGATCTTAGCACCATGACTGCCAACTGTGCTTCCCGCATCCCCGGGGCCTTCAGGCTGGGATCTCTGGGAACCGGATACTCATGCAGAAGGGCCTTCAGAAAAGAAACCAGGGAACCTGCGTGTGGGCCCCACCCTACTTCTGTCAGAGCCTTTCTGCTCTCTCATGTTCTGGAGTACATGGTGCCTCTTCCAAGGATTTTGTTTAAGGAAAGGGTTTGACTGTTACTATTAATTTAGAAATCTCTGGTATGGTAATTGAAAGAGCGTGAGTTATGACAACAAAGGTTCTGAGAGTACTTCCAGCTCTATCCCTTACTAGCTCCATGCCATTGCCCATGCAGCCTACCCTCTCGGCTTCTTCATTTCCCTAATTATAAAATAGGAATATTAATAATACCTGCTCTTGGAGTTTGGAGAGAATTTAGTAAGATTCAGTAAGATAAAATAATGCACATAACATAGGTTGGTTTTCAATTTTTGGTGTCCATTTATTGTCACCGGTAGAACCCAGGTCCCATCTTCATGGAACAAAATTCTCAGGCTTGAAGTCTGCACATGGCTTAAAAACAACCTACTGTGTAATTGATGCTCAAAAATGCTTTCAAACTGAATTCTTGGCAAACTGTTTGCTTCCATTTATTAAAAGTGAGCACATCACACATCAATTTTTGTTTATGTTTTATGTTCTTGTTCCCTGGCAAGTTCAAAGTTTAGTTTTACACTCAAGTGAGTAGGTTTCTTTAGTTCATACTGTCTGGTATTGCTACTACCAGATTCATTACTTAGCACTTTAAAAAAAAATCTCCACCTTTTTTTTTTTTTTTTGGTTTTGTGGTTTTATTACATCTTCATTTCACACTGTATGCCATCTCAAAAATAACTTTGGAAACATTTAGTACATAAATAATTTTTTAAAGTAAATATAGCTACATTTATATAAATAACTTTTATCTGTGAAGTTACAAGATAGGCACACTAAATATTTGCCATAATAAAAAACCTTAGGATGTGTAGCAATGGAAAAGCTAATCTGATTGAAAACACTTCAGCATCTTACTTCAGAATAACACACCTCAATATGTTCAGATTGTTTAAGAGGGTAAGTCCCTTGGCAATTGGTTGGAAATCTCAAAACATTCCTTGGAAACAGACACCATAAGTAAAGATATGTTTCCTTGATCTATCACTGAGTACTTCCACTCTTGCTTTTAAATAATAAATCATGTTGAAAAAACACTCATATCTAAGCATGTTAAGGCATAGTCTGAGGTGACAATAGACTGCCAGCACATTCACAGATGCCATCATTCAAGGAGGTGGATGACTGATGAAAAGAAGCACTGACCTAAGTTAAAAACAAACAAAAACCTTTTAAAAGAAGTTGTGCCAAAGCCCAGGCAACTACATTCAGTATTCTTGGGGCCACTGTGGTTATTTGCAGTTATCTGTTTGCAAAAATGTAATGGCATTTGAGAGATGCCATAAGGGTTTTAGTACAGAAACATACCGATAAGGGAACTTATAATGAATACTTTAATTATAAACTGTCATTACTGAGTGTAAACTGTCATTACTTCCAACTATCATATATGACCACCTGAGAAGTACTTTAGGGTATTCTAAAGGAAGATATTGTATCTTTCAAAAATTCTTACATCAAACATATGTTTCTATGATATGTTGTATCATAAAGTAAAAATAACAACCTGTACAGAGTTAAATGGAAAAAAAATATAAAACAAATAAATTAATTAACCATATCTACTTCCTATGATTGGTTAAAAAATAATAACAGTGTTAAATGAGTACTCATGTTCATGTTTGTTCAGGAACATAATATACAAATATCAACATGAATACAATGAAATCTACAAATATGTATTATTGGTGTAGTGTAAAGAGGCTTGTGAGAGATTAGTATTTATTTGCAACAAATTAAGGGAGAAAGTAGGGAAATACAATTTCACCAGGGCTAGTAGCTACTGATAATACCAATAATCATATTTAATTTTCTTTGTTTCTGAGTGGTACTGAGTTTTTGATATTGTGTTAAAAACAAACTTTCCCCTTGAAAGAAAAAAGTCTTCCAAAATAAACAGAGTGCTACCTAATTAAAAAGAAAAAATCCTTACTTGAGGATATATTTATTGATTTTTTAGAGAGAAGAAGGAAGAGGGAGAGGGATAGAGAGAGAAACATTGATGTGAGAGAGAAAGATGGATTTGCTGCCAGACGCATCCCTACTGATACTGAACTCACAACCTAAGTATGTGCCCTGACTGGGAATCGAATCCGTGACCTTTTGGGGTTCGTGACCATGCTCCAATCAACTGAGCCACACCAGCCATGGCAAAAAAGAAAAAAAAAAACTTAAATAAAAGTTAATATATCCCTTCACATACTCTTTGCTCCTGCTAAATTAGAGTTGTACCCTGTCTATGTTTAGCTCATTTGCTTGAAATGCTGCTCCGTCTACAGCCTGAGTTGCTGAAGTCCCTAGCAGACTGCAAGGCCCATCTCCAGTGCCCTTTGCTTCCACAGCTTGCCCTGTGATTGTCCAACCAGTAGCGACGAATACCCGTGAACTCACTTCCAGGGTCAGGAGATCAGAAGGAATACTTTGTCATTTGCCAGTTATCATGTTTAGGAGCTTTAGTTTGTAGGAAAACACCCTAACTTCCAGGGCTCATTAGAGGAAGCAGAAGCAAGGACAACAACGTGGAGAGAGACTGGGCTCCTGGGAAGCAGAGGTGGATTTGAACCTTGGCTCTGCAATCTATCAGCTGTGAGTTGGTGGTTAGTTAAAGGGGCCTCAGAGCCCCACCTATAGAGGTGAGTGTGTCAGTTAGGGATTGTGTTTAGCTCAATTATTCAAACAACAGTGGCTAAACACATAGGGCTTTCTTTTTCTCACGAACAGTGAAGTCCTGAGGAAGTAGTCCAGGGCTTCGCCTATCTTCCTCGTGATTGTAACTTGGCTCCTCTACCTCCAAACGTGGTCCCATTAAGAAAGAAGGGGAGGTGAAGGGAAAGCCAGCAGCCTCTGAGTTTGCTCCTTTAAACAAGATTTCCCAGGAACCCACCATCAACCACTTCAATGTCATTGCACAGCCCTGTGTTGCATGGACAGCTTGAGCAAGGGAAGTTGGACAATATTGTGTGTGTGTGTGTGTGTGTGTCTGGACACACTGTTTTCCTCACTTAGTGGGAAAAAAGGAGGTGGGCGCTGCACTGCAGTGTCTTGCAGCAGTGAGAGTACGTTGCTCCCTAAAGACTGTGGAAGCAAAACAGCATAGAACCCAGAAGCCTCTGACCTCTGTTCTTGAACCTACTGGGTTCCTATGCAACTCAGTTTTCGCCTGTGTTTCATCATTTCTTTCATATCTTGACGTTATACATGGACTGGCCAGGCAATATTACATATTTCAAATCATGTCCCCTTTCCCATAAGGATGATTACTCAATTCACATTTGAAATTCTCAAAGGGAAGTGTGATACAGCAAGCAGTATCAAGTGGCACTTTGTATTTTATTATTTTACAAGGTTCACTTTCCTCTTTAATGAAAAAAATTTGTGCCGAGTAATGAGGGAACAGTTGATTCGCAAAGCTGCATGAAACACTGCTCAGGAAGGGGTAGTGTCAGTCAGCACAGCTGGTGTGAAATGCGCTCAGTGACTAGCATTTTCACGTTGCCGGCTTAGCCCAGGAGTAGATGAATCCACCGCCTCTCAGCTCTGAGCTAGCTGCGGGAGGCCATGAGCCTGGTGACAGGGAGGTTTAGGCTCCACTATTACGAGAAAATCCTATCTGATGACGTACTCTCACCCCTTTGTCCAGCTTCCTCCTTCTGCCCTGATGCTCCATCTAAGGTGCCAAATCAGGCGCCTCAGAAAAAAGTGAATCTGAAGGAGTTTTAGGGGGATGAGAAAGAAGATAAGGAAAGAGGGTCACGTTCAGGATCTATGCTCTGCAAAGTGGGAGGAGACTTGTTGGAAACCACAATGATTGACTTCAGAGTGACCTCTCCCTGAAAACCTGCAATAAAGGAAAAGCTCTTGTCTGAACCACAGTCATCCACCCCCTTCAAATTGTATCGTGTTATTTTTAGTTTAACCATAGTCTTTATGGCCATGGTTTCCCAAAGTTATTCCTAGCTCTAACTGATAGTGTTTATGGTTAGAAAAATCAGACCTCCTCTATTCTCACTGATTTTCCTTCGGATATCATTATAGGATTAACAGTGAATTCCTCTAACAAGATTACACTGACAAGAGAAAAGGGGGTGGGGAAGGAGAGCATGAATCACACCACAGTTCTATTCTAGAGACTATCTTCTGAGAAATTTTAATTCTAATTTAGAATGCAGTAGTCAGATTCCTGTACTTTATGAGAAAAAAAAGCAGTTATTTGATATGAAGTTAATTAGAATTTGAAAACTAAAAACAGTATATTTTCATACAAGGTTGACTTTGATTGACTATGTGTCAATGTCAAATAAGCCATTCAATTTTTTTTCTGTCCATAGTTTACACTGAAACCTAAGCAGAAGGTAAACAATGAAAGCTACGTGAAGGCTAGTTCCACTGTAGTATCTTTTCCGGCCTCCCCACTTATTCGCTCACTCACAGCGCTTCATTCCCCCAGCATTCTGGAAGAGTAGTCAGCCCTGAAGGTGACAGTCCCTGCTTCTGGTCCTACTACCACTCTGAGAGGGAAGGAGGCCTCATGGGTGGGATGCCCATTTTCATCACTGGCAAGTGGCTGAGGAGCAGGGCAGCGGGTTGGTGGCCTGAGGCCACAGTAGCCACTGAGCAGATGCATACCAGATCTTCATACCAGATCATCAAGTTCCTGTTGCTTCTTTTAAATGCAAATTCAGACGAATGTGCTATTGTGCCTTCTTTGCAAAGAAGGCTGCCAGATTCCATGAAACTCAAAGTGAGAAAAGTGCAGAAAACCACTCTTTGTCACACTCCAAACTTCCACATCCAACAGTTAAATAATGTTTTTCTTTGCCAAGTGGCTTTTACATGTCACTTCAAGCATGTTTGGCCCTCAAACCAAGTAAACAAAGTCCTCCTTTTATTTCAGGCAAAAAAGTGCAGCCTGGAGAGTGGGAGTATTTTGTTCTTGTGAGTGGTTTTGCTTAACATTTCTGAGTTGGTGGCATTATTGGTTTGCCCATCAATGACTGAAATGTAAGCATGTTTACTTTCAAAATTTTAACTTTGGAAATGGGCTTCACATGACATTCACTCTTAGGGACACTGAGAAAGCTGACATAATCTACAAAAGTGATTGTTGAGCAAATATTGGTGAAGGACAGCCTGTGAGCCAAACCTAGCTTGTCACCCGTTTTTGTACAGCTTGTGAGCTAAGAATGGTTTCTACTTAAAAAAAAAAAAAAAAAAAAAAGTGCAGGGCATTCATTAGGGAGTTCTCTTGGGCTTTCCAAGGGATGATTAGGAAACAGGATTGGGCCAAAGGAGCTGAGCCCCAGCAGGCCTCTTCAGACCCCAAGGGGAGCTCTGGAGCTTGGACAGAGTTTTCAGGGATGAGCTGCTGTGTGAGCTTTTTTGGATGGAGGTGCAGCTCTGAGCAAGGCAGCGTTCTTAGCTAACATTCTCAGCACCTGGGGGAAAAGTCCCTCTCTCCTGAAGAGGCTCCGGACTGGTCTCTGGCCTTCCTTAAGATTAAACGCACCCACTTTAGGTCTCTTTTTTCTAGCTCTGGGTTTCATGACGCAGGGCAGCACAGAAAGGAACCAGGGAAGAAAGCACCTGAGAAGAGAAGGGAAGCACATTTTTCTCTGAGAACTAGAGTTGAATCTAAGCAGCTAGTTCCAAGCTGGCTCAGGGTAGGGGCCTCCCAAGAGAGAAAAAAGAAGCAAAATATTGTTGTCAATCTCAAGAGTGGAAGAATACAAAGAACAGACCTGCAGAGGGCACAGTGCAGGTCTCACATGCTTCCCTGACAGCGTTACTATTCCACCCTCTGCAAAGTCCTCTCTGCTACTGCCTGACCCTGTAACCCAGCGGGGAAAGTAACACAGAAGCAAAGAAGGGGAAGTCTTGACCACCATTTTCTCCCCTTTAACACGAAATCTCTTTAAGTTGTCAAGATCAGCATTACTCTTACGCGAATACTGGACCAACAAACATCATAGTCTGGAGTTTGTGGGGTAAGTTGGCAAAGGCAGAGAGAGAACAAACTCTGAGCTGGCTGTGTTATCTCACCTTCAGGGATTGTGCTTTGTGTGCGATAAATGTCAGTAAACATTAAATCAGTACAACAAACCTGACTCCTGGAAGGATGAATGACTCATTGACAGTACATGATGAGAGTGAGCCATGAAAGTGGACCAGAGATCTTGATTCCAAAATTCTTAGGCAACATCTAGTATGTGTCTATTATAATTATTATTATAATCCTATCTAATAAAGAGGGAATATGCTAATTGACCCTCACGCCATTGCAAAGATGGCTGTGCCCACAGCCAATAAGGAGGGAATATGCTAATTTACTGGCCCGCCCTCAAAGATGGCGGCGCCCACAGCCACAAGATGGCCAGCAGGGGAGGGCAGTTGTGGGCAATCATGCCAGCAGGGGAGGGCAGTTAGGGGCAACCAGGCCTGTAGGGGAGGGCAGTTGGTGGGGGGACCAGGCCTACAGGGGAGGGCAGTTAGAGGTGACCAGGCCAGCAGGAGAGGGCAGTTAGGAGTGACCAAGCCGGCAGGGGAGGGCAGTTGGGGGCAATCAGGATGGCAGGGGAGCAGTTAGGCATTGATCAGGCTGGCAGGGGAGTGGTTAGGGAGTGATCAGGCTGGCAGGGGAGTGGTTAGGGGTGATCAGGCTGGCAGGCAGAAGCAGTTAGGGGCAATCAAGCAGGCAGGCAGGCGAGCGGTTGGGAGCCAGCAGTCCTGGATTGTGAGAGGGATGTCTGACTGCCGGTTTAGGGCCAATTTCTGTAAACTGGTAGTCGGACATCCCCTGAGGGGTCCCAGATCAGAGAGGGTACAGGCTGGGCTGAGGGACAACCCTCCACCCCCCCCCGCCCCCCCGCACAAATTTCATGCACCAGGCCTCTAGTTATTATAATTATTATTCTTTTTTTTTTAAAGTCTAAAGCCTCCCCTTACTAGAACATAGATGTCAACATCAATTTTATTTAGAAAACTTGCAATATAGTGCTTCTGTTTCCATTTATTCTTCAGTATTTAAAACATAACATTCTTACAGTACTTTCTGTTCAATCTAAGTTGTTTTTTTAAAAAAATATATATTTTTTATT